>NW_024871253.1:712500-1948193 GCF_019054845.1 Dipodomys spectabilis
GTGGCTCAAGTGGTAGAGCACTAGCCTTGAGTAGAAGAAGCCCCTGAGTTCAAGCCCCAAGACCCACTCAAAAAAGCTTTTTGTGGATCAATAAAGGACTGTTTATAGGGTTACAGGGTCCATCTTGGATGGTTCCAAAGTCAGCCCTGGGGTGAGCAGATAATTGCTTGTGGTTAACTCTTTTCAAATTCACCTAACAGGAAGTTTTTGTATAACCCATTTTATTTTGCCATGGAACTATTATGGGCACTTTCTGACCCATAATGACACATCTCCTAACTTTAGATTTCAAGATTATTTTATGTCTGTTAGTCACAGTGCCAGTTTCAATGAATGTCCAAAGAATAAGCTAGTAATTGTCTCTCCAAGAGAAAGTTTCTGGTCCCAAATCCCAGTGGTCTTTGCTGGATAGTGCATTTATAGGGGCCATTATACAGAGAAACTGTCCACACAAGCACTCTAGCTTCTACCATGACAGTTAATTAAAGTAGTCATCTCTACCAGTGTTCTGTACTGTTTTGCATTAACAAGCTATGTGGCCAATTTCATTGGTCATTCCATTTAGCATGGTTAAACACTGGCAGATTTGCCTGCTTTCTGCTTTGCAAAGCTAGATAAAGCAGGTATCAGTTGGGCACCAGTGGCTCACACCTGTAATCCTAGTTACTCTATCTACTCAGGAGGCTGAGATCTGAGGATCAATGTACAAATCCAGCCCATGCAGGATAGTCTGTGAGACTCTTATCTCCAATTAACCACTCAGAAAAAGCTAGAAGTGACATTGTGGTTCAAGTGGTAAAGGACTAGCACAGAGAGGCTCAGGGACAGTGCCTAAGCCCTGAGTTCAAGCTCTAGGACCATAAAAAAAAAGAAAAAAAAATCTTTAAGTCAGGTTATCATTCCCCAAATACCATGGAGTAGAGGAGAAAAAACTACTTCACATGAAGTCAGTTTCTCTCTCTCTCTCTCTCTCTCTCCCC
The DNA here is from genome assembly GCF_019054845.1 of Dipodomys spectabilis. Taxonomy (NCBI): domain Eukaryota; kingdom Metazoa; phylum Chordata; class Mammalia; order Rodentia; family Heteromyidae; genus Dipodomys; species Dipodomys spectabilis. The sequence continues at coordinate 713,481 of NW_024871253.1, forward strand.
TCCCTCCAGTACTGGGACTTGAACTCAGGGCTTCCCACTCTTGCTTGGCTTTCTCACTCAAGGATGGCACTCTACCACTTGAGCTATACCTCCTTTCTAGCTTTTTGCTGGTTAATTGGCAATAAGAGTCTCTTGGATTTCTCTGCCCAGGCTAGCTTGAAACTCTGAGCCTCAGATTTCAGCATCCTAAGTAGCTGGGATGACAGGTGTAAGCCACTAGCACCTGGCTAGAAATCTCATAATTTTCACCTTAACCCCATCAACTGTTATATCCTTATATTCTCCAGCTCTAACCACAGCCTGTTAGGACTCGTCCTGCCCCTGGATTCCTGGCCAGGGTCAGACTAAGGGGTTGGACTAAGGGTCAGACTAAAGGTCAGACTGAGGCATTTCAAAAGTCCTCACCTTGAGTATCTCAAGCAACTCAAGGCTAACTTTCTCATTATAATGTTTACTTTCTGTCTCTTTTAATTTGTCCTAAAAACCAGGATAAATTAAGCAGATTTGTTTAGGGCCTCTTAAGCTTGGGGAAACAACTTGCATGAGTGCCTCAATCTTCATTATGACTCTACCCATTTCTACTTCATTCATCACATTTTTTGTTATTTTTTTGTTTTCTAGTTTCTGTATGTTTTTGGTTTTTGAACAGGGTCTCTGGCTGGAGGTGTGGCTCATTTAGTGGAACACTGGCCAAGCAAGCAAGCAGAGTAAGCTCAAAGTCTTGAGTTCAAAGCCCAGGCTAAAATTTAATCAATTAATTAGAAAAGAAGGAAGGAAGGAAGGAAGGAAAGAAGAAAGGAAGGAAAAAATGAAAAAGAAAAGAATGGTGCACATGTTATTTCATTCTGTGTACCGATGGATGATTTCTAAAAAAGAAAAACTTAAAAACAGCAGTAACTGCCTATTCCTGAAGAATAAAATCAAGAATAAATAAAATACCAGAAGCAGCAGACTCCTCTGGAGATGGGGGTGGGCGCCTCAGAGGAGGGAGGTGTCATTGAGCACTGTCTTTCCTTCTGAACCTCTCAAAATCATGATGTTGACTAGATGAATGCTTCACTAGGCTAAATATAGAATTCATTTTAGAAAGCCATGCAGAGAAGTTTGCTTACCTTAGGCTTTCAGAGACCACAGTATGAAGGTTTTGGAGACGCAGGTGCAGATGGAAGAGGGCAGCAGAGCAAGTCCGTGTCTGAATCGGCCTACATCTGCTCTTCGCAAGCAAGCCATGATGGCAGCAAAGACAGGAAGTGATGAGCAGAAGGCATGCAGAAGATTTGTTGAGACTGACTGGAGAGAGGGGGCCGGGGGCCGGGGGGGAGGCCAGGTACCCATGGCTCATGCCTATAATCCTAGCTATTCAGAGGCTGAGGTCTGAGCATCATGGTTTGAAGCCAGCCCAGGCAGACAAATCCAAGAGACTTTTATCTCCAACTATCTGACAAAAAGCCAAACGTGGAGGTGTGGCTCAAGTGGTAGAGTGCCAGCCTTGAGTTACGAAAGGCAAGCAAGAGTGGGCAACCTTGAGTTCAAGCCCAATTACTGGCATAAATAAAGTGCGTGAGAGTAAATAAACAAATGAAACAAGGTGTCTTGCACAGAAAAGGGCCTTCCTCCTTTGTCAAATCCTGAGACTGGCACTGCCAGCCTAGGGAGATGGCAGACGAAATAAATGACAGGCTATAAAAAGCAAATGCAGAGAGAAGAGAGAAAAGCTGTCTATCTGAGTGGGTAACAAACACAAAGGTTTCCACGTTCATGCTGGTATCTCTAGGGGACCAACCAGTGTCACAGTCAAGGCTCATTCATTTCAATAATGATGGCACTGAGTCATTGGTAACGTTAAATTATAATCCGTGGGCTCTGAACCTTAAGGACAGAAAAAGAAACAATTCTATCAAAATAGGTATTAAGAACCTAGAAGCCAGTGTCTCATGCCTATGATCTTAACTACTTAGGAGGCTGAGATTTGAGGATTGCCCAGTCTGGGCAGAAAAGTCTGTAAGACTCTTATCTCCAATTAGCCATCAAAAAGCTAGAAGTGAGCTATGGTTCAAGTGATAGAGCTCCAGTCTTGAGCAAAAAAAAAGCTAAGAGACAGTGCCCAGACCCTGAGTTCAAGCCCCAGTACCATCATAAAAAAAGGAATTCTTTGAAATGAATAATTCTTAGTTATCTAATCAGTCTTTTTTATCCTCCTTCCCTGAAGAGTGGCCCCTGTCCCTTTGCTCCTGAGTGTATGAGCTGTCCCATAGGCCTCTCCAACCTGGCCAGGTTCTGGAAGAATCAGTCCTGTGTCATTGGGGTGTTTAGTTGCTCAGGAAGAGCCACACTCCTACCAGTCCTGAAATACAAGATGCTGGAGTCACATGTCATGCAGACCCTGCACCCAGTGCTGTGGTGTTGTCAACTGTCTGAAGAGAATATGGCTTCTGGATGATTCTTCCCCATCCAGTGAAAAGAGATCCATTTTCCTTACCAACCTACACCACCTCTTCAGTGGTGACCACATTGCCAAAGAGCTATTATCCACAGAAACTAGCATTGTGGACTCCTTTTCACAGAGTATTTGCACACTGCTCACTGTGATCCTCCTTAGGCTAGTGAGTTCATCTTCACCTTAGCCTTTTGTGTGTGTGTGTGTGTGTGTGTGTGTGTGTGTGTGTGCGTGTGTGTGTGTGTGTGTGTGTGTGTGTGTATGTGTGCCAGTTCTAGGGCTTGAACTCAAGACCTGGACACTGTCCTTGAGCTTTTTTTGCTCAAGGCTAGCACTCTATCACTGGAGCCACAGCACCACTTCTGTCTTTTTCTGTGTATGTGGTACTGAGGACTCAAACCCAGGGCTTCATGCATGCTAGACAAAGCACTCTCCCACTAAGCCACATTCTCAGCCCATGAGTACATTTCTCTTGTTCTCTTCCAGTTTCTCCCTCCTGTTCCCACCCACAACGTTGTGTAGTTCATTTTCAACATAGTGTCCAGTGAGTACCTCCACTGAATTTGCTCACCCTTTGTCCCCTCATTTCTAGGTCCCCTTTACCTTCCCAATGACAGGTAAAATAATCAAACAAGATAAAAAGAAAAGAAAACAAAAAGAATCCTTGAGTTCATTTCGATAAATATTACATGATCACAGGCATGTAGGCATTGTTCCATGGGGATTTAAAAAAAATAAGCAATGGATCTACAGGATTAAGAGTAGTGCTGCATGAAAGGATCTCACTGAGCAACTTCAGTCCCATTCTTGTCTCCTTCACATACCTTGTCTTCCAGGGACTAGAAGTAATGCTTTTATAAACGTGTATTCTGATCTCTCCTTTTTTTCTTTTTCCTTAAGAAGCAGCATGCACCACACTCTTCTGAGCAGTGCTTTCTTAATAATAATAAATCAAATACTTTTTAGCAGTACAAAGAAATCTTCCAAAGCCAGATGTTGGTGGCTCACATTTGTAATCCTAGCTACTCAAAAGGCTAAGATCTGAGGATCACAGCTGGAAGCCAGCCCAGGGGGAAATCTGTGAGACTCTTATCTCTAATTAATCACCAAAAGCTAGAAGTGGAGGTGAGGCTTAAGTAGTAGAGCACCAGCCTTGATTGGAAACATCAGGAGATGGCACCTTAGGCCTTGAGTTCAAGCCCTAGTACTGGCACAAGAAGAAAGAAAGAAAGAAAGAAAGAAAGAAAGAAAGAAAGGAAGGAAGGAAGGAAGGAAGGAAGGAAGGAAGGAAGGAAGGAAGGAAGGAAGGAAGGAAGGAAGGAAGGAAGGGAAATAAAGATGAAAGAGAGAAAGACGAAAAGAAGGAAATTGAAATGTGGATTTCATTTATATTGTTATTTATTTAGTGTGCATTATATTTAGTCCATGTCTGGCTTAGACCATAATTTATTCAACTTTTACTAGATGCTTGGATTGATAGTGCTTCCAAACAAAATCCAAACACTAGCCGGGCCTTGGTGGCTCACACCTGTAATCCTAGCTACTCAGGAGGCTTGAGATCTGAGGATCTCAGTTTGAAGCCAGCCTAGGCAGAAAAGTCCCTGAGACTCTTATCTCCAATAAACGACTAGAAAACTAGAAGTGATGCTGTAGCTCAAGTAGTAGAGTGTTCGCCTTGAGCTGAAGAGTGCAGGGACAGCGCTCAAGCAAGCCCCACCACCACCACCACCACCAACAACAAAGAATCCAAACACTGTGTTTTCCAAAAGCTCACCCACAGATTATGTTGCCTAACTTTTGGGTTTGGGGATTCTTACCAGTCTATTAGATTGGGATGGGGGAGAGATTGTGTTACTGTATTTTTTTTTGTATTTTTTGTATTTTTCTTTAGTTTGCATTTAATCTCTGTTTGCAGACTTTCTCTATTTCTTTTTTAGATTATTTTTAAAATTAATTTATTTTTTGATTATGTGGTACAAAGGAATTGGACCCAGGGCCTCATGCATGCTAGGCAAGCCCTCTGCCACTAAGCCACATTCTCAGCCGGATGTTCTCTATTTCATTTTATTTTGTAAACTATCTCTTCATGTTATTTGCTCATTTTTTAATTGGACTGGAATTATTTAAGAAGCTCTTTATTGTAGAAAGCTGGACTTTGGTTATTGATACAAGTTTTGATTTTATCTTCTCCCCATCCCCAATAAGTCTTTTGACTTTATTAATTTTTAACTTGACTTTTTATTTTGAGATAAGAATAAATCCATGTACTGGAGGAAAAATAGCATTTCTTTTTTTTTTTTTTTTGGGTCCGGTCGTGGGGCCTGAACTCTGGGCCTGGGTGCTGTCCCTCAGCTCTTCAGCTCAAGGCTAGCGCTCTACCACTTGAGCCACAGCACCACTTCTGGCTTTTTTCTTTTTGCTTATGTGGTGCTGAGGAATTGAACCCAGGGCCTCAGGCATGCAAGGCAAGTGCTCTACCACTGAGCCACCTTCCCAGCCCAAAAAATAGCATTTCATCTCCTGTACCCTCTACCTAGCTTTCTTCAATGGTAATATACTTTGAGACAATAATACATTTATGATGTTTGTCTTTTTTCTTTTCTTTTCTTTTCTTTTTTTGCCAGTCATGGGGCTTGAACTCTGGGCCTGGGCGCTGTCCCTTAGCTCTTCAGCTCAAGGAGAGCACTCTACGACTTGAGCCACAGTGCCACTTGTGATTTTCTGGTGGTCTATGGGAGATACAAATCTCAAGGACTTTCCTGCCTGGGCTGGCTTTGAACTGGGATCCTCAGATCTCAGCATCCTGAGTAGCTAGGACTACAGGCATGAGCCACCAATGCCCGGCTTTATGATTTTTAAAAAATATTTTGCCACACAAAAGCTTGATAATGTAGAGGAATTGGTTTTCCTTGCAAACTCGATGTAACCACTAGAGGGAGCCATTACTATCATGACTCTCAGCAAAGAAAAGGGGCCCCTGCCCACCTTAAGTCACCCCAATAAGGACCAGTATCTGAATAAGTGCCCTTTACAGGGCTCTACTCTGACCACTGTCCCCCAGCTTGAGGCAAACTTCTGAATGGCTGGTTCTCTGTGAGTCTCTTCTGAGTCGTTTCACTACACAGTCAGGGGCTTTAAAGTCAACCTCATCCCCAGGCTGCTATCGATCCCCTGTCATTTCTGCCGCTTAAGCCACAATTATGGGGCTTCCTACACTTGACCTGTAATTGAATTTCCTTGGGAACTCAGTGACAAGATTGATTCAGCCTAATTGAGTCAAAGATTGACTGTCTGTGCCATTCATCTAGCCCTTGTTCTGCCTGGGACCCTCTGGGCTGTGGCGGTCGGATTTTCACAGTTTTTGTTTATTTGAACAACCGACAGAACACACTGACACCTTTTAAACACTGTTTCTTTGAAGAATCCTGTGCAAGTTGTCTTTTTTTTGTATGTTTGTGTCCCTCATTTTGGTAAACTAAAGGCAAAAGAAATTGTTTCTAAGTTTGCTTCTGCTCTCTTCACCTAAATGTGATTCTAAGAAGGAAAAAAAAAAATCCAACCTTATTCAGAAACAAGTTTGGAAATGAGTAAAAAGTCAGTTTCTAGGAAGTCAGCAACTTTTTCCTATCTCCAATTAACCAGAAGTGGTATTGTGACTCAAGTGGTAGAGCACTAGCCTTAAGCACAAAGAAGCCCAGGCCCCGAGTTCAAGCCCCACAACTGATAAAAAAAAAAAAAAACCTGACTTGACTTGATAATAAAAATGAGGAGGGAGGGAAGGAAAAAGGTTAACCGGCCAGTAATAAGGAGCAAGGGCTAGACAGGAGTAAGAAATTTTGAGGTAAGCCAGGTACCAGTAGCTCATGTCTGTAATCCTAGCTACTCCGGAGGCTGAGATCTGAGGATTGCAATTTGGAGCCAGCCTGGCAGAAGAGTCCCCAATTAGCCACCAAGAAACTGGAAGTGCAAGTGCAGCTCAAGTGGTAGAATGCCAGCCTTGAGGGAACAATTGCAGGGACAGCGCCCAGGCCCTGAGCTCAAACCCCAGGACAGATTACCCCCCCAAAAAAACCCACAAAAGCTTTGAGGTGTTATTCATAGCACATAGCAGATAGCAATTAAATATAGATAGCAAAACTGTACTGTAAATTTCATAAGGCTAAAAGAAAGGAGTTGGAATGTTTTCCCCATAAATGGCAAATGTTAGAGGAGAGAAATTTGAGATGCTTAGGAGGACCCCCCCCCCAAAGTTACTTAGCTAGATATAAGTAAGCATTATTAGAAAACATTTGGGGAATAAAACTGTTAGCTGTGTATTAAGTCTTTGCTGTGAGCTGGTGGGTGGACACAGATGGACTGTCTGACTGACACCTGTCAGACTCTCTTACAGCACCTGGCTGCCCAGCGGTCGCCAGAAGTTCATGGAGCAACCATGAATAGCTACTGTCCTGGTTACCGTTCCTTTGTCCCCCCCCCCATGTCCCTTCTCTATGGCTGTGACCCTGAAGGACCATGGCTGTTGGTGGCCAGCTCCCTCGGGGCTCCTCCAGCTGTCATCTGGACCACTGCCAGCTGAGGCGAGGGCGAGGCGACCCCACAGACACCTGGAGGAGTCGGCAGGCCAGCTGCAGACACTCCAGAGAGACTTCAGGGGGAAACACCACAGCTGTCATGGCCACAGCCCCAGGCTAGGCTTTGCTCCAAGACACTCAGAGGACCTTTAGAGGACCGAAGTCTACGGCCGCGGCGGATCGCCCCGCCCCGCAGTGGGAGGAGCAGCTCCCATCCTCGACCACCAGTGCGGAGCACGACCGCCTCACAGCTCTTGCATTCTCTGGGCAGCAGCGGAGAGACCTCCCTGCTGTGCCCTGCCTCATTTCTGCAGCGTAGGACCCAGTAGCAGGCTCAGCTACGTGGTTTTATTGCCTACTTGGGGTCTTTTGTCACGGAGCGGGCTGAAGGCTGCGTGACTGACAGGCCGCCACTGGAGGGCGTGAGAGAGCAAGCTGGGAGGCTGCGACTAGCAAGGACTGTGAGAGATGGTGGAGACAAAGGGCTGCGGAAAGCTAAAACTGCAGAAAGGCTGAGACTCTGTGACAGCTGCAAGTCAGGCCATTGGGAGAGTTTCCACTTCTAAGGAGCAGCCCAGAGCTGTCACACCGGGAGCTAAGGGTCCTGACGACCTAAGCTCAGATGTGTAACACTAGCTGCTGGGTGGTGGGCCACCAGCACCGAAAGCCCAAAGCTCTAACACTTGTGTTACAGCTTGCCACGCTTGGAGCAGCTGACAAAAAGAGGGGACGCTGTCTATTCACCATTTCCATCCAAATGACTGCCAAGAACCCTCAGCAGCTGGTGACAAATATGTACAACCTTATGTAAACATTGCACAATGTAGGCTGTGAAGCTATGGCTCAAGTGATAAATGTTAAAAGCATGGAATGAAAAGGCTCCAGTACTAGCAGAGAAGCAAAAGCAGATAACATCACACAATGTATAAATGTATTGATCATCATACAGTACCCCATCATATATTATTTTTATGTATCAGGTCAAAATAAATTTAATACAAATATTTTAAAACTCAATTTTAAAAGAGAAGCCAGGCACTTTATATCTGTAGTACCTGTGACTTGGAGGGTAGAAGCAGGAAGATAGTTTGGGGCCAAAAGTTTGAAACCAGCCTAGACAACATAGCAAGATCTTGTCTCAAAAGAAATTAAAAAACAAATAAGGCCAGGCACTTGTGGCTCACACCTGTAATCCTAGCTACTCAGGAGGCTGAGATCTGAGGATAGCAGTTCGAAGCCAGCCCCAGCAGGAAGTTTCTGGGATTCTTATTATCTAATTAACCACCAAAAATCCAGAAGTAGAACTGTGGCTCAAGTGGTAGAGCACTAGGCTTGATCACAAAAGCTCAGGGACAGCACCCAGGCCCTGAGTACAAGCCCCAGGCCTGGTATACATAGGCACAAAAAAGGATAAATGGAGAGACTAACAAAAATTTAAAAAGCACTGATGTAAAGAAGAAAACCCTTCTAAGTTAATTAGTGGTATGTCTCCTTTTCCTGGAACATTCATTTATTGTCTGTAGCAATTTGGAGGTGATTTTCACTTCATTTGTAAGACATGATGATTTTACTTCTTTTCTTTATGTATAACCTTCTTTTCTCAAATAGCTTTGTCAGATTTCTTTTTAGGCTCAGGTTAAATATGAATGATAATATGCCCTTGTCTACTTTAAGGAGGAATAATTCATGTTTCGCCATTAACTGTAATTTTGGCTTTTGGTTTTCAATAGATCTTTTTGTCATGCGAACAAGGCGACGTTTTGTTGCTTTTAGGAAGAATTTCAATGAAGACTTCCCTTTGTGCATTTATAGAAATAATTATATGTATTTTTACAATTTTTTCCAATAATATTATTGGTTATGCTCACACGTGAGCTTTGGTAGGGGCAAGATAAAAATGGTTAAGGCAAAGTTACAATATATTCTGATTTCTAGAATTTTATTTTTGTGTGTCTGGGAATTCATGAGGTTACTATATAAATTTTTTGTTTTGGGGCATGGGGCTTGAACTCTGGGCCTGAATGCTGTACCCCAGCTTTTTTGCTCAAGGCTAGCACTCTACCACTTTGAGCCACAACACCACTGATTAAAACCAAGATCCTTAGGTCTCAGCCTCCTGAGTAGCTAGGATTACAAACATGAGCCACTGGCACCTGACTTGAGAATGTTATTCTTGTTAGAGGTGATTATCAACATTTGTTTCATCAAAGGAAATGGGGGAGGGGTCAGAGGGTAAGGTACTGAACTGTGGTGGCCACAGTTGGTGAAGAGGAATCATATTTTAGGCAGATCTGGGCTTTGCTTGGCAAAGGCTTGTAGGCTAGGCTAACAGACTCAAAAGCCTGAGAACTAGAGGCTTATGGCCCAGGTTTGAGAGGCTAGAGGCATATGGCTCTAGATGCTCAGGTTAGACTTATTGCTCTGGGGTTTTGAATGTCAACAGCCCAACCCTCAAGAGTTGGCACAATCCTCAGCTCTTAACAGTAACAGCAGTCAGCACCAGTTAGTATTCTAACCTCTGAGCCTTGGATGTCAGGACCCACAGCCACTAACAGCAGCTGGTATTACAACCCTTGGGCCATGGGGGGAAGGACTCTTGGCCTTTAAAGATATGAGAGATCCTTGGAACTCTTCCTGTGACCAGGGCCTATAATCTTCATCATTCGTGGCCTTTCATAGTTTTTGGCAAGCTCTGCCCCACTATTACTTTCTAGAACCCCTTTTTTTTTTTTTTTTTTTGGTGCTGGTCCTGGTGCTGGCTTCTTTTGCTTAAGGCTAGCACTCTACCACTTGAGCCACAGCTCTACTTTCTGCTTTCTTTTGTAGTTTATTGGAGATAAGAATCTATGCTGAGTACTGGTGGCTCCTGCCTATAATCCCAGCTACTCTGGAGGCTGAGATCTAAGGATCTCAGTTCAAAGCCAGCCCAAGCAGGAAAGTTAGTGAGACTCTTACCTCCAATTAACCACCAGAAAACCAGAAGTGATGCTATGGCTCAAGTGGTAGAGTTCTAGCCTTAAGCTGAAGAGCTGAGAGACAGTGCCCAGGCCCAGATTCAAGCCCCACAACCAGGGGGAAAAAAAAAGAACTTCACAGGCTTTCCTACCCAAGCTAGCTTTGAACCAGAATCTCTGTTCCCTGTGTAGTTAGGATAACAGGTGTGATCTACCACTTCCCAGATGGAATCTTTTTTTTCCCCTAGCTTATATAAACCAAACACTTTATTCTTTGAGGAAAAAAACCCTGAATTACAACATTTTTATACTTAAGAGTCTATAAAACTCTTCACCCGCCTTTTATAAAATGCTTCTGTTTGTTGCTACTGCTACCACCATCTCCTGTTCATTGCTACTACCTTCATAAAGATAAGTCGTGTGCTGGTAGCTCACGCCTGTAATCCTAGCTACTCAAGAGGCTGAGATCTGAGGATCATGATTTGAAGCCAGCCCATGCAGAAAAGTCCCCATGTAACTCTTACTACTCAAAAAAAGTCAGAAGTGGCACTGTGGCTCAAGTAGTAGAGCACTAGTCTTGAGCACAAAGAGGCTCAAGGCCAGCACCCAGGCCCTAAGTTCAATCCCCAGGACTGGCAAAGGAAAAAAAAAAAAAGATCACAAGTAGGTAAGAAGAAGCTTGTGACTGGGATAAGAAGGTATCTAGGGGGTGGGTTCTCAGCCTGGTTATGTAGACAGAAAATGGACATGGCATTGGCAGGTCCATGCAATGTGACCTTGTAATTTACAAGAACCTACAGCATAGCTTCCAGTTCCAATCATCACATGCCTTACATACAGAGATTGGTAAACTGCACCCATTACAAGATTTCTCTGAGGGGCTGGGAAGGTGGCTCAGTGGTAGAGCGCTTGCCTTGCATGCCTGAGGCCCTGGGTTCGATTCCTCAGCACCACATAAGCAAAAAGAAAAAAGCCGGAAGTGGCTCTGTGGCTCAAGTGGTAGAGCACTAGCCTTGAGCTGAAGAGCTGAGGGACAGCGCCCAGGCTCAGAGTTCAGGCCCCACGACTGGACCCCCCTCCCAAAAAAAAAAAAAAAGATTTCTCTGAGCCAGCAGGGAAGATGCTCACTTCCTGTCCTGAATGAGAATAGCTGCAGAGTGAACAGGGTCATCTAGAGCTCACCAAATTTCATCTTCGAACTCTGACTTTCCAGGCCTGTGAAGATCCTCTGGAGTGCTCATTACTGAAGCTAGGTCTTGTGGAGCAGGAATTATGACATCAGCTGTTGCCGTCCTGCAGCTGGAATCGAGGGTTCCGCAGCATGATGCTGGGGGATTGAAAGCAGCTGTGCTGTCTTGGAAACAGTCCCATGGTTGGCCACAGGACTTCTTGGCTGGAAGCTCCCCATTGATGGCAGCCAGACGTGGGAAGGGATCTGGCAGTGGCTGTTCAAGTCACTAAATGACTTTGCCCCAACAGTTCAAATTATTCAAAGGGAAGAAAATCATCAGGAAATATATACAAGTTGGGTGTTGGTGGCTCACACCTATAATCCTCGCTGAGATCTGAGGATTGTGGTTCAAAGCCAGCTTTGAGCAGGAAAGTCCACAAGACCCTTATCTCCAATAAACCATTCAGAAAAATCCAGAAGTGACACTGTGGCTCAAGTGGTAGAGTGATAGCCTTGAGCACAAAGAGGCTCTGGGACAGTGCCTAGGCCCAGAGTTCAAGCCCCCAGAACCAGCAAAAACAAAAAACAGTATATACGGGCTGGGAATGTGGCTTAATGGTAGAGTGCTTGCCTAGCATGCATGAGGCTTTGGGTCCAATTCCTCGGTACCATATAAATCATTAAGAAATTAACAGGGCTGGGAAGGTGGCTCAGTGGTAGAGCACTTGCCTTGCATGCCTGAGGCCCTGGGTTCGATTCCTCAGCACCACATAAGCAAAAAGAAAAAAGCTGGAAGTGGCGCTGTGGCTCAAGTGGTAGAGCGCTAGCCTTGAGCTGAAGAGCTGAGGGCCAGCGCCCAGGCCCAGAGTTCCGGCCCCACGACCGGCCCCCCCCAAAAAAAGAAAGAAATTAACATTTTTCACGGTGCTTAACTCCTAGCCAAATGTTCCTAGGAGAGGATTAGTTCACTTGAACCTGTTTCATCCACAGAACTATCATATATATATATATATATATATATATATATATTATGCATACATACACATACATGCACACACACACACAGATGGCTGTGAAGTATTCCTTTTTTTTTTTTTTTTTGGGTCCGGTTGTGGGCCCTGAACTCTGGGTCTGGGCACTGTCCCTCAGCTCTTCAGCTCAAGACTAGCGCTCTGCCACTTGAGCCACAGCGCCACTTCCAGCTTTTTTTCTTTTTGCTTATGTGGTGCTGAGGAATCGAACTCAGGGCCTCAGGCATACAAGGCAAGCGCTCTACCTCTGAGCCAACTTCCTAGCCCCTGAAGTATTCCTCATCTGAAATATTTGGGATTAAAAGTGTTTCAAGTTTGTTTTTTAGATTTTAATATACTTTCATACACATAATGAGACATTTTGGGGATAGAACCCAAATCTAACCAGAAAATTCATTTACATTTTATAGTCTTCTTTTACACATGGGCTGAAGGTAAATTTATACAATATGATCACTTTTTTTTTTAATGAGTACACTTCCTCTTGAACATTGTTACCCCCTCCATTGTTTTCCCCCTACCATCCCCTCCCTCCCTACCTTCCCCAAGGTTCTTTTTTTTTTTTGATTGTGAGTAAGTGATTACATAATTCCCGGAATTTCACAGTATTGTGGAATAGTGATGCTCATTTAAAGTCACAAGTTCATTCTAACTTTCCTGGAGCAAATTGTCTATCACAGTCTGTAACATATAACGGTGTTCACATGTTATATACCATATATGAATATGATCACTTTTTGGCAGTAGAGTTTGAACTCAGGGCCTTCTGCTTGCTATATAAGCACTCTACCACTTGAGTGGTACCCCTAGCCCTTATACAGTATATTTTTGTAATATATTTGTGTATGAAACAAAACTTCATGGTGTGGAATTTTCCACTTCTAGTATCACATGTGGGATTTCAGATTTTCATGAGGAATGTTCAACCTGTTCTCTCTCTCCTTCCCTTCCCCTCTCTCTCCCTACAAATACTCATGTTTCAGCCAGGTGCCAATGGCTCACACCTGTAATCCTAGCTACCCAGGAGGCTGAGATCTGAGGATTATAGTTCAAAACCAGCCCAGGCAGGAAAAGCTGTGAGACTCCTATCTCCAATAAACCACTCAGAAAACAGGAAGTGGCGCTGTGGCTCAAGCAGTAGAGTGCTCGCCTTGAGCTGAAGAGCTGAGGGACAGCGCTCAGGCCAGAGTTCAAGCCCCATAACTGACAAAAAAAAAACCCAAAAACAAAAACCTCCTGTTTCAACAAATACTACCTACCACCAGTGCTAAGGCCACACCATCTTGTTGGAATTCCTGGATTTAATGCTTAAGAGCAAGCCATCAGATATACTCTCTGAATCTTCATTACAGACATGGTTATTACTATTTGTAAAGCTTTTTTTTTTCAATAATGAAACCCAGGACTTTATGCATACAAAGCAAGTGCTCTACTTGCAGAACCAGCCATTCCATTGTCATTTTAAAATAAAATTTATGAGCTGGGCACTGGTGGCTCGGTGGCGCTGTAGTCCTACCTACTCAGGAGGCGGAGATTTGAGGGTCATGGTTCGAAGCAGCCCAGGCAGGAAAGTCCATGAGACTCTTATCTCCAATACACTACTCAGAAAAGGCTGGAAGTGGGGCTGTGGCTTAAGTGATAGAGTGCTAGTCTTGAGCCAAAAAAGCACAGGAACAGCACCCAGACCCTGAGTTCAAGCCTGGAACTCGAAAAAAAAATAGTAATAAATAAAAATAAAATAAAATTCTATACTTGGCAAAGGTAAAATTCAAAAAGAAAACTTCTAGTGAAAGCAACTTGGAAGACAAGGGAAGCCCAGGTGACTGTCGCAGTGTTTTGTTGTTTCTTTTTTTTTGGTCAGTCATGGGGCTTGAACTCTGGGCCTGAGCGCTGTCCCTCAGCTCTTCAGCTCAAGGTTAGCGCTCTACCACTTGAGCTACAGCACCACTTCCAGTTTTCTGGTGGTTTATTGGAGATAAGAGTCTCACGGTCTCTCCTGCCCAGGCTGGCTTTGAACCGCGATCCTCAGATCTCAGCCTCCTGAGTAGCTAGGATTACAGGCGTGAGCCACCCGCGCCTGGCTCTCCTTTCACTTTTTGTTTCATGTGGGGGTTCTCTTTTTCCACTCATAGCTGGAGCTCTGCCCCCAATTCTGGCTTTTTTTGTTGGTTAGAGTAAGAGTCTTTTACTTTTGTATGTTCAGGCTGGCTTTGAGCTTCAATCCTCAGCTTAGCTTCCTGATGGTGCCAGGCAATTACTATGTTTTTGAGAGTCCTGAAATATTAAAAAAAAGAAAGAAACAAGACAAATAAAATGGAAAAAAGCAATCTATCCCAAATATTTATATTTTAAATGGATTGCTTTTTTTTTCCACCCCAGTAAAAAGCAGCACACACTGAAGATACTGCTAATGAGAATTTGATTTACAGACACCGTGTACTTCATTGTAAAGCTTGACCTCTCCTGCTGCTGGCCAATTCCCCAAGCTCCTGCTCAGCCCAGCTCGCGCAGTTTCCTGTGGTTTCACAGCCATGACTTCCCACAGAGCTGGCACACTCTTGTTTCCTCCCCATCTTCCTCTGTCAGCCATCAAGAAAATCTGACAGGGCTGGGAAGGTGGCTCAGTGGTAGAGTGCTTGCCTTGCATGCATGAGGCCCTGGGTTCGATTCCTCAGTCCCACATAAGCAAAAAGGAAAAAGCCAGAAGTGGCGCTGTGGCTCAAGTGGTAGAGCGCTAGCCTTGAGCTGAAGAGCTGAGGGACAGTGCCCAGGCCCAGAGTTTCAGGCCCCACAACCGGACCCAAAAAAAGAAAAAAGAAAAAAAGAAAATCTGACATATATGCAAACATATATTTGTCTAGGAAGCTTTGTGTTTGTTATTCAGTATCTTTCCTAAGACTTTATTTTGTGTGTGTATATATATATAGATATATATAGTTTTATATCCATGTATATAGTGTTTGGAGATAAAACTTTCCTGCCTGGGCTTGGCTTTGAACCGCAACCCTCAGATCTCAGCCTCCTGAGTAGCTAGTATTACAGGCATGAGCCACCTATACCTCACAATGTTTATTTTTGCAACACAAACACATAGTGTATGTATTTTTCTTACTCTGAAATGTTTGATACAGGATGATAGGTGTAATGTATTCATAAATTATGTGCAGTGTAGAACCATTATTGTAGCAGTCAGTCTTTGGGCAAAGAGTTCACCTGTACTCTTGTTCTACCAGTTAAGCCATACTTCTAGTCTAGCATTTTGCTGCCTAATTGGAGATGTAGTCTTTCAGATCTTTCTGTCTGGGTGGCTTTGAACCATGATATTCAGGTCTTAGCTTCCTGGGTAGCTAGGATTACAGGCATGAGTCATCTGGCCTGGCTTCACATCTCTTATCATTCTGATCAAGAACATTTCATTCATCTCTAATTGCCTTTCCTGGCTGTGACAATTTAGAAAATTACAGGCCAATAATCTTGAAGATTGTCTCACAGCTTGTGAGTGATGTCTTCATCACTAAACCCATTTTATGTATCTTGAATGGGATTGTGGAGTAGATTCTGCAGATTCCTCTGTCTCTTATCAGGTTGTATTTAATTCTTTAATGATGAAAGGTTTGGTTAGGAGGTTCATCACGAGTCCTCTATAAAGTTACTCCCCACCACCATCACTGTAGCTAGTATTTTGTACAGACATGAGTTACTCAGTTTTTACTACTTTATGTATTTTTTTTTTTTTTTTGGTCCGGTTGTGGGGCCTGAACTCTGGGCCTGGGAGCTGTCCCTCAGCTCTTCAGCTCAAGGCTAGCATTCTACCACTTGAGCCACAGCGCCACTTCCGGCTTTTTTCTTTTTGCTTATGTGGTGCTGAGGAATCAAACCCAGGGCCTCAAGCATGCAAGGCAAGTGCTCTTTCCACTGAGCCACCTTCCCAGCCCACTTTATGTATTTTATTTTTAAACTTTATTTTACTTTTTATGGTGCTGGAGATTGAACAAAGGGCCTTGAATGTTGAGTAAGTATTTTACCACTGAACCACATCCTTCAAATGTTTTTTATTTTTGTGCCAGTAGTGGGGATTAAACCTTCAGGTCCTGGGTGCTGTCCCTTAGTTCTTTCACTCAAAGATAGAGCTTAGTTCTTTCTTAGTTCTGTCACTCAAGGATAGAGCTCTACCACTTGAACAGCTCTACTTCTGGCTTTTTGCTGATTAATTGATGATAAGAGTCTCAAGAACTTTGCTACCTGGGCTGGCTTTGAACTGAAATCTTCAAATCTCAGCTTCCTGAGTAGCTAGGATTACAGGCATGAGCTATCAGCACCTAACCAAAATTTTTTTAAGATTTTGAAAAAAATGTTATGTTTTTATAATTTTTGAGATGGAACCCAGGGCCTGGTGGATTCTGAGTAAGTGAACTACATGCTTCCTCAAGGGTTAGTTTATTTGTCATTTCAACTATTTATTATTAGCTTACATTAATTATAATGGGAGGGGAATTTTGTTACATTTTCATACATGTTTAAACTATATTCCAATCATCTTCACCTTTTCCTCTATCAGAGCTTTCCTTTCTCCTCTTCCCATCTCTCAAAACAATTTCAGCAGGTTGCATTATTCTCTTGTCATAGTTGCAGACAATCTGCTTTGGCTATAGGTTTTCTTCTAAAAGTATGAAAGTAGCCTGTATTTACAAAATCTTTTGTGTTTGTGTGCTGGTACTGGGACTTGAACTCTGGGCTTTGTATTTTTGCTGGGCCTTTTTGACCAACATTAGCTCTCTACCACTGGAGGCACACCTCCAGTCTGATATAGTTGCTGCTTAATTGGAGATAGTATATTTAGGCTTTTCTGCCTGGTTTGACTTCAAACTGCATTTCTCAGATCTCAGCCTCTGAGTTTCTAGGATTATAGGCTGAGTACTTTATCAGATCTTTAATTTATGAACTTATCTGCATCATCATGGCATATGGCATTACTTGATGTATATAATAGTTGAGGTGGATGTAGTAGTCACACTTGTGGACCCAGCTTCTTGGGAGGTTGAGGTAGGAGGATGAATTGAGCCCAGAGTTTGAGGCCAGCCTGAGATGCAGGCTAAGCACCTGTATCTAAACAAAAGGAACATTTAAAAAAAGGTACTGGTACAAAGGGTGAACAAATGTAGCAATGGTACCCACTAGACACTATGTTGAAAATGAACTATACAACTTGTGGGTGGGGGCAGAGAGAAAAATTGGGAGAGCGCAAGGGAAGGGATGACATTGTCCAAAAAGAAATATACTCATTACCTTATGTAACTTTAACCCCTCTGTACATCACCTTTGTAACAACAATAAAAAAATTAAAAAATGTTAAAAGTATACAACAAGAGGTACTTTATTTCTGGGTATTTGCAGAGTGCAGTCGATAATGGAGAAATGAAACCAAAGAAAGTGAAACCATTTATAAGGAGATGTACAATAGGAATTTTTTTTCCAATATAAATTTAGCATAAGGTCATAGTAGATTTGAGTGGACCCTAAATCCAGTAAGTGTGATATCCTTAAAAGAAGGTCAGAGGACCCAGACACACAGGGAGAATGCTATGTGATGTTGGAGATAGAGACTGGAATGATCCAGCTACGAGTGTCGATCCCTACCATATCCTCCCTCACACCTGACTTAGCTTGTCCATGTCCTGACCCTTCAGCAGGTCATTCTGCCAGGTAGATGTACCTCAGCTTTGAGCCAGGCCAGCTCTTGTGTGGCTCTCCTCCTCACCTGGCTCTTTGCTGTGCTGACTTTTAGCATTGCATAAGCAGTAATGCTGTATAGTTTCTGCAGCAATCTGCTTTTTCCACTCAATTTGTCAATGCATGGAACTTTATTTAGTTCATGCATATGTGCTGCTGTGTGGTATTGCATGATGGGAAACTACCACTGTTGATGGACATTTCATTATTTAAAGCTTTCCTGTGACCCCCTGTACTTGTTTCCTGGCACACATGGGCAAGCTTTTTTAGGGCACATCCCCAGGGATGGTTTCACTGCATCGCAGAGTATGGACATCCTTACATTTACTAGGTACGGTACAGCCAAAATCTTTCCCCAAATGAACCACTTATCCTCTCCGGATTCTCTTGCCAGTGACCATAAGTAGAGCTTTTTATTGTTCCATATCCTCAGAAGACAATGAGCTTAGACTTTTAAAATGCTAACAGTCTTCTCTGCCAAATGATAGGTTTTTGTTTGTTTTTTGGTGCAGGTACTAGGGCTTGGACTTGAGGCTTAGGCACTGTCCCTTAGCTATTTCTCTTAAGGCTAGCACTCTTCCACTGAAATTATGGCTCCAATTCCAGCTTTTTGCTGGTTAATTGGAGAGAAGAATGTCACGAACTTTCCTATTGGGCTGGCTTCAAACAGCAATCCTAGGATCTCAGCCTCCTGGGATTGTACTGTCCTCTTCCCTAACAAGGCTGACCACCTTTCCCAATTTTTACTGGCTCTTTTGAGTTTCTTCTCCATGAAGCCCTTGTTGCCTTCCCTCTTTTCTTAATCTTTTGTTAATCCAACACCTATTTATTGTGATTATGCAAGAACTGATGTGTATTTTTTATGGTACTGGAGTTTGAACTCAAGGCTTGTGCTTGCTAGCTCTCCCATGACCTCTCCCTGTTTTTGCTCTGGTTATTTTTTAGATAGAGGCACACTTTTGGCCTGGACCTTTTATACTTTCTACCATAGCTTGAATGACAAGTATGTAACACCAGCTATTGTACTTGTTAAGATGGGATTCTCAAAAACTGTTTCCGCAGGGACTGGCTTTGACCCATGATTCTCTTGATTTCTGCCTCCTAAATAACTAGAATGACAGGCATGAGCTACCAGTAACTGGCCCCAAGCAGACATGTTTTTAACAAAATCTAATAGACCAATTAACCTGATAGATAACATAGTATTATGTAACTTATCACTTACAATATAAACATAAATTTAATATCACTTCAATATATCACAGATTTTAAATGTATCATTTGATGCTCTTTTCAACTGGTATGTGTGTTACAGAAAGATGATTATATAGCTGGTGCCTGTGGCTCACATGTGTAATCCTAGCCACTCAAGAGGCTGAGATATGAGGAGACAGACAGAGAGAGAGAGAGAGAATGCAAATTGGAAGTGGAGCTGTGGCTCAAGTGGTAGAGCACCAGCCTTGAGCAAAAAACTATGGGACAGTGCCCAGGTCTTGAGCTCAAGCCCCAAGGTCTGCAAAAACAAGTGGGAAGTAACTTGTCTGTCAGTTTCCTTTCCCTCCTCAGCCTCTTGAGTGATCTTTAGTGACCCAACAGATTTTAAGTGTGGACTCCATATATATATATTTAAAAAAAAACAAAAGTTGTCTTGTAATAATGACTTCATAAAATGGTTAAGTCAGCACTATGCTCTCTTCTGATTTTGTTTGAAAAGTGTTGTTTAAGAAACTATTCTCCAGACTGTGCTTCACATCGAGAGAAATGTAGGGCATGCTGATTGATGGTGGCTAGCTAGAATACAGGCATAAGAAGAATGAAGTGGGTATTAATTTTACCAGTGTTAAAAATGGTATAAAATCATTTCTTACCAATGTTGCTAAGTAACATGCCACAAAACCAGTTTGATCAAGCCAATTTAAGGCATTTTAAATAAAAAGTAGAAATGGAAATATTTTCAGTCATAGGTAATCAGGGCTCAAAAAGCCCCTCCAAGCCAGGTAGTGGTCACTCATGCTTATAATCCTAACTACTCAGGAGATATGAGAATCTCAGTTCTCAAGTAGACAAATCTGTGGACTCTTAACTCCTATTAACCAGCAAAAAGCTAGAACTGAAGGTGTGCTCAAGTGGTAAGTAGGAGTGTGCCACTTCTATACCCATTTGTGTTTTGGTTCTTTGCTTCTACATGCTAGTCAGAGCATTCCTGACCTGGTGGGCTGAGGACAGAGTGATCCTGAACACGGATGAGAAGAACCCACACAATTTCTGGTTATCCATCTTCATCTTTTCTTTCTCATTCCCTCTCCAGGAGGCTTAGGTAGAAGGAAATAAAACCTAAATGTTTATTGATATGAAGAATTGTTTGAGTCTATAATCATCTAGATGCTCTCTGTTTTGGGTTTAATCAAAGGGCATTGCCCATTTCAGACTCTGGCAAACCAACCAGGACCAGGATCTTCAGAACTACACTCTCCATCACCACCATCTGCACCATGATCCAGACCAGAAGAATTGTGCATGGGTCCTGGAAGCGTGGTCCCATGCACACTCTGTTTAATTGAAAATAGACCATGTGGCTTTTGGTGTATGAACCTTGAAGTTGGGGGCATTAGTTTCATGGAGATGTCATTTCCTAACATTACTTTTCTATGTTCATTTTGGTGAGCATTAGGATGGAAATTGTTTGCCATTATGGTCTTTTTCATTCTAATTGCTCACATTTGAAAGATAATAGGCATAATATGTCTGCTCATAGTAGCAGAATTTACCGTCTGAATCACCAGTGCACTGGAAAGAATGAACTATTCTTAAAATATAAGACTTTGACTGGGCACACTGGCTTATGCCAATAATCCACCTAGTTAGGAGGTAAAGACAGAAGGAGAACGGTCTGAGCCTAGGCTCAGGCAAAAGTTGTCAAGAACCTTTCTCAAAAAACAAGCTGGGCAAGATGGGATTTGCCTATACTTCTAGCTACATGGGAGGCAGTGGTAGGAATGTCATGATCCAAGACTAGGTCTAGGCAAAAGTATGAAATCCTATCTCAAAAATAAAAGCAAAAAGAGTTTTTGGCATGAATCAAGTAATATACAGCAAGCTCAAGTCTGAGTCCAAACGAACAAACAAAACAAAACAGCAAAAAAACAAAACAAAACAAAACAAAAAGCCCCTTCACAAAAACCACATTTTTGTATAAATTTTTACACAACAGCTTATTCTTTTATTAACAATTTTTCCCCTCTGATTGTTAAAATAACATGTGTTTTAGAAAATTTATAAAGTACAAAAAATGTATAAAAAAGAAAGTAAGGGTCATTCATAATTCTAGTACCAATCACTAATCACTCTATAGATTTTACTTTATACCAACTGAACTTCAGCTCACTCCAACTTCCAGAATTCATAGAATTCTTACATAGTATTGATCTTTTCCCACAGAAAATAGCATATAAATATGTAACATATACAAAATACTGAAATAGAATAAAGGGTTGTTGTTTTTTTTTTTACAAAGTAGCCTTCCTGTAGAACCCCATTTCCCAAATTCCTCTGAGTCAGAGACTCTAATACATACTAACCATTTATTGAAATAAAAAGCAGAAGAGGAAGAGGAGAAGAAAGCCCTTAGAAAGGGTAGGAGCTCATCTCCAGACCCCACCCCTACTCCTCACGCTACTGGGGGCAGGGTGCCCAATTTTCTTCCGTGCAGGAGCTTTTTCAGTCTTAGGGGCTGTAGCAATACGACGAGAGACAGCTTGGGAAGGGATCTGAGAGTTGAGAAAAGAGATGAAAAAGTCAGCATCACATACTCTCAGTCCCTCAACCCCATGGAGGAAGGGCGCACTGTGGAGAGGCCTAGAAAGCAGTGATGACAGGAGAAAGCAAGCCCATGCTCCAGCAAGTAGGAACTGGGATTGGAGAGCTGGGCAACAGGGCAGTGGGGCAGTGGGGCAGTGGGGCAGCCAGGAAGTGGAAAGAGCTGAAGAGCCCAGGTCTCCATTTCCCTCACCTCTTTCCGGGGGATCTCACCCAAGCGGGAGTCTGTGTTCCTTCTGGGGACAGTCTCCCCTCGGCCATCAGTCCTACCACACAAATCAAGGGTATGAAGATGGGGAAGCGATCCCCCAACCCTACCTAACACTGGACAGACAAAATGCTCCTCAATTCTGTCTCTTAACAAGACCTCTCTGTACATCACCTTTATAATAACAATAAAACAATTTTTTAATAAAAGAATATGAACAAGGGCCAAGCACAGTGGTTAGCACCTGCAATCCTAGCTACTGAGAAGGCTGAGATCTGAGGATCACAGTTCAAAGCCAGCCCAGGAAAAAAAAGTCTGTGAGACTCATCTCCAATTAGCCACAAAAAGCCAGAAGTAGAGCTATGGCTTAATAGTAGAGCCTTAGCAAAAAAGCTCAGGGACAGTGCCCCAGACCCTGAGTTCAAGCCCCAGGACCAGCACCTCCCCCTACCCCCATAAAAAGAACAAGGATAGAACTCAAATAGTGTAAGGGAGAATTCAAAAGATATAATTCCTGCCCAATTCTGGTGGCTCACACCTGTGATCTTAGCTACTAAGGAGGCTGAGATCTGAGGATCACGGTTCAAAGCCAGCCTGGGCAAGACAGTCTGTGAAACTCTTATCTCCAATTATCCACCAGAAAACCGGAAGTGCTGCTGTGGCTCAAGTGGTAGAGTGCTAGCCTTAAGCTGAAGAGCTCAAGGACAATGCCCAGGCTTAGACTTCAAGCTCCATGATTGACCAAAAAAGAAAAAAAAAAAAAAAAAAAGATAATTCCTTAGAAAAGCTAACACCTAGTCCAACAAAATAAACCCTAGGAAATAGGTACTCAAACAGGGAAGTGGACTCAGGAGAGGATACCAAATGAAGAGAGGAAATGGGAAGAATGCAGTCATAAAATTAAATGCATGTAGGGGGCTGGGAAGGTGGCTCAGTGGTAGAGTGCTTGCCTTGCATACCTGAGGCCCTGGGTTCGATTCCTCAGCACCACATAAGCAAAAAGAAAAAAGCCGGAAGTGGCGCTGTGGCTCAAGTGGTAGAGCGCTAGCCTTGAGTTGAAGAGCTGAGGGACAGCACCCAGGCCCAGAGTTTCAGGCCCCACGACTGGACCCCCCCCAAAAAAAAATTAAATGCATATACTACAAAATTAAGAAAACCGAGCAAAGGGTAGAGTTTGGAAGAATGATGGAAAATAATAAAAGGAGTGACATTGATCAAGATGCACTATATTCATAAGCTGCTTTGTTGCATGGCAAGTCCTTCATAGAATTACTTAAAGATTATAATTTTTTTTTCTTTACCAGTCCTAGGGTTTGAACCAGAGCCTGGGCACTGTTCCTGAGCTTCTTTTTTTCACTCAAGACTAGCACTCTACCACTTGAGCCACAGTG
Organism: Dipodomys spectabilis; assembly: GCF_019054845.1. Classification (NCBI taxonomy): domain Eukaryota; kingdom Metazoa; phylum Chordata; class Mammalia; order Rodentia; family Heteromyidae; genus Dipodomys; species Dipodomys spectabilis. The sequence continues at coordinate 736,790 of NW_024871253.1, forward strand.
CCACTTCTGGCTTTTTTTTTTTTTTTTTTTTGAGGCTTGAACTCTGGGCCTGGGCGCTGTCCCTCAGCTCTTCAGCTCAAGGCGAGCGCTCTACCACTTGAGCTACAGCGCCACTTCCGGTTTTCTGGTGGATTATTGGAGATAAGAGTATCACGGTCTCTCCTGCTCGGGCTGGCTTTGAACCACGATCCTCAGATCTCAGCCTCCTGAGTAGCTAGGATTACAGGGGTGAGCCACCAGCGCCCGGCACTTCTGGCTTTTTTTAATGTGGTACTGAAGAATCTAACCCAGGGCTTCATGCATTTAGGCAAGCACTCTACCACTAAGCCACATTCCTAGCCCAAAGATTACAATTTTTAAAAGTATTATATTTTTTTTAAAAAAAGAACAGAAACAAATGGGATCAATAGGAAGAGATGCCAATGGAATCCAATGACTCAGAAAAGCCAGTATCTCAGGATTCTGAGTTTTGAGCTTCAAGATGAAGAGAGGAAAAAAATCTAGCACACAGATCACAGGAAAGAGGAAATAAAGAAAAAAAAGCAAGCCAGCTGCCATTAGTTCACTCCTGGCTACTCAGGAGACTCTTATCTCCAAGTAACCAGCAAAAAACAAACAAAAATTGGCTTGGTAGATCATCAAGTGGTAGAGCATCTGCTGTAAGCAAAAAAGCCAAGCAAGAACATGAGGGCCTTGAATTCAAACCCCAATGCTGCCCCCACCCAAAAAAGCAGTAAAAATGGAGACAAGGAGAGATGGGAACAATGAGGAGAAGCACATCGTTTACTTTCCTTCCAAACACAACAACAAAAAGGGAGTCTTCTCAACAATTGCCATGCTGCAGTCTTCCCTGTCCTGTACCCCTCCCTAATCCAGATTCCACTTCCATCCTCCTCCCCAGGTGTATACCTGCTGTGCTCTAGCCTCTTCAGGGAGAGAAGCAGGTCCTCAGAAGGCACAGTGTCCCACCCTCGGGCCTGGTACAGTCGTAATAGCTGAGACAACTCCATCAGCTGCCTTGGGGAGTTAGGCATTTCTGCACCTGAGACACATGTTGCTACAGGTCATTGCTCTAGACACCCTCCTGCCCTCATTTTCTCTAGAAATCCAGAAGGCCTAAAGCTCTTCCATTCTTCTTTCCTTGGTGAACTGACGGTCTCCTTACCTCTCTCTGGAGAACCAGTACTGGGACCACTGTCTTGGGAATGGGATGAGGGAAGCTCGTGGACCCGGAAGAGACCAGATGCCATGGCTAAGGGAACTTTAGTTTTATGGACCGGGGGTGGAAGCCGTGGCACTTGAGGGACTTCTTCCCAAGATGGGACACTACGAGGACCTAACAAAGAGGAGAGCGATTCAAGAATGAAGAATAGGACATACAAATGAACAACAACCCTGCCCACTCCAAGAAAATCTTGCTATATCGTGATTTCTATAAAGTAAAAAGAACAATAGGTATAATATTCCCAATGGTTATAATGTACTAGACAGCCAAGTTATCTTGTCATTTTAATATAAGTACTTTTTTTACTCAGGTAGCAATTAGCTGTTAGCTGTTATCAATCTCATATTGCAGAATACTAGAAGTAATTGTAACAGTGCCAGGTATAGTGACAAATTGCTTTAGAAGTGGAATGCAGATTCAGATGAAGTATGTATAATCTCCCTATAGATCATTACTGTGGCTTTGTTTCTAATTCAGATTTGCTTATTTGCTAAGACATAAAGCATTTCAATTAAACAATTAAATTTGGGGGGGCCCATCTTGTTCATAGTTGAAACTCACCAGACTTAGGGGGCAACAGGTCAACAGAGCTCTCATTGTTCTGGGGTACAGTCTCCAGCAGCTAAGGAAACAACACAGTAAGGTTTCCTAGTTGATGGTATTGAGGAGAGTAGAGTTTGCTAAAGAAAGGGCTAGTTCCAAAAGAGAATGATGTACTAGGAATGATGTGGAGACAGGGCACAGAGCTGAGAGAAGAACTGGTCCTAAAAGGAAAGGAAGCCAGCTGGGGTTGCTGACGAATGCCTATTATCCCAGCAATTAGGCATCTGAGGCAGAAGAAACATGAGTTTAAGGCCGGCCTGGGCTACATAGTGAAAACCTGTTTTATTTATTTATTTTTTTTGGGCAGGTGTCCAGTCGTGGGGCCTGAACTCTGGGCCTGGGCGCTGTCCCTCAGCTCTTCAGCTCAAGGCTAGCACTCTACCACCTGAGCCACAGCGCCACTTCTGGCTTTTTTCTTTTTGCTTATGTGGTGCTGAGGAATCGAACCCAGGGCCTCATGCATGCAAGGCAAGCACTCTACCACTGAGCTACCTTCCCAGCCCGAAAACCTGTTTTAAAACAAAGCAAATGGTCAGGCGCCGGTGGCTCACACCTGTAATCCTAGCTACTCAGGAGGCTGAGATCTGAGGATCACAGTTCAAAGCCAGCCCAGGCAGGAAAGTCCGCAAGACTCTTATAAGACTACAATAAACCACCAGAAAACCAGAAGTGGTGCTGTGGCTCAAGTGGTAGAGTGCTAGCCTTGAGCTGAATAGCTGAGGGACAGCACCCAGCCCAGAGTTCAAGCCCCACAACCTACAAAAAAAACCCAACAATATTGGGGACATGGCTTAAGAGTAGAGTACAGGGGAATGAATCCTAGATTGAACCACAATCCAGAGGAAAAATGAGGGAGTAAGAGGGCTGGGCACCGATGGCTCACACCTGTAATCCTAGCTACTCAGAAGGCTAAGATCTGAGGATCATGGTTCAAAGCCAGCCCGGGCAAGACAATCTTATCTCCAATTAGCCACCAAAAAAGCCAGAAATGTAGTGAAGCTTTAGTTCAAGTGATAGAGCACCAGCCTTGAGCAAAAAAGCTCAGGGAAAGTACCCAGGCCCTGAGTTCAAGCCCTAGAATCAGTTAAAAAAAAAAAGTGGGAAGAGGAAATGAGAAAGGGCATGGAAAAAAAAATGGTCTACATGGAATCTTACCTGCTGCAAAAAATTCTTAAGACCCTGGAGCTGAGATGCAGGTGGCAGTGCTGGCTTTAGGAAACCATCCCCATCCAATCCAGGATCATCTTCAGGAAATGGCCGTTCTGCCCTTTGATCAGCATCAAAGGTTCCCAGTGCTGAGAAGATCCCAGCTATAAAGTGAAATAGTGCTTTTGCAGGGGTGGCAGTTTCTCAACAAATTAACTCACCAAATGACCAAGGAAATGGCACTATTACATGTAAAACACATCATAGCTAAAAGAAGAAGCTGTTTGTCAGTACTGGGTTTGGACTCAAGGCCCTGCACTTGCTAGGCCAGTGTCCTACTGCTTGAGCCACATATCCTGCCTAAGAGCTGGAGAAAGAACATAGGAAATGGCACAGCTGAATTCTAAGACAAAAGTATATGGAGAAAAAGAAAGCAATGGGGCTGGGAAGGTGGCTCAGTGGTAGAGTGCTTGCCTTGCATGCATGAGGCCCTGGGTTCGATTCCTGAGCACCACATAAGCAAAAAGAAAAAAGCCGGAAGTTGCGCTGTGGCTCAAGTGGTAGAATGCTAGCCTTGAGCTGAAGAGCTGAGGGACAGCACCCAGGCCCAGAGTTCAGGCCCCATGACGGGACCCCCCCAAAAAAAAAAGAAAAGAAAAAGAAAAAGAAAGCAATGGTGCTCAAGACTCTAAACTCTAAACCAATAATACCTTAACTCCTTATAGAATGGAAATAGTTGATAGATATGTTCTGCTGCTTTACCAGAACATATCCCTAATCTTTTTTTTGGTGCCAGTCCTGGGGCTTTAACTCAGGGCCTCAGTTTGAGTCACAGCTCCATTTCCAGTTTTTTGGGTAGGTAATTGGAGATAAAAGTCTCATGGACTTTCTTGCCCAGGCTGGCTTCAAACCATAGTTCTCAGATCTCAGCCTCCTGAGGAGCTAGGAATATAGGTGTGAGCCAGTGGCACCTAGCACTATTGCATAATTTGCAATGCAATGCAACTTACCCTTCACCTTTAATTTTCCCCTGGTTGACATTTTTGTGCCATATACGACATGTGCATCCACCTAAGTCATATCTGACGAAGCCAGGGGTGGCCACCCACCAAGGCCAGCCAGTCCAGTAGATGTATGCCAATCTACCACATCACCTCTTAATTTAAGTTGGACTTAAGAAATTCAATAAATGTTTAAAGCCTGAGCTAGAGTTAGTGTCATGGCTGGTCAAATCCATGTGTAAACCATGGAACAAGGACCTTGAGTGACAGAGAATGCTGGTCTAACAAGACAAAGGAGAAAGCATGCTGGATGGGAAGTATGAGCCCAAGCGAGAAGGGATATTTTGCTGCTGTTCCCAGCCACACCCCTGTTCCCTATTCCACAGTCCACCTGCATCCCATTTCCATGAGCTCTCCTACCCTTTGCCTGAAAGGAAAGCTAGAAGACATGCATCGAAGTGGAATCCCCCTTGACTTCTTCCCTCACTTACCTGAAGATGGAGCAAGATCAGGTTTGGGTTCTAGGGGCTGGAAGGAGTTCTGGCTCTGGAAAGGGTGCCCCAGCAGGAGACTAAGATCAGGAGAGGAACTGCAGTGGGCAGGAGGTATTCCAGGCAGCTCGCTCCTTGCTTCCCGGCTCTGCTGCAGCACAGGTTTCAGGGCCACAGCTGCAGGAGGCACACTCCACACTCTCCTCTCCCCCTTCTCCGGCTCCAAAGACCCAGGGCTAGAGGGCTCAGCAGGAGGAACCTGGCCAATGTATTCAGATAGAAGTCATAGTACAGACATTTAGTGAGATTATAAATTACCTCAACTTTCTTAAAAGAAGGTTGGGTAACCTCTACCAATTATTCAATGGATAAAAACCATTACATTTTAAGCTTTTTTTAAAAAAAATTGTGAAAATACCATACAGAGGGGTTACAATTACATGGGCAAGGTTGGGGTTTTTTCTTACAATTCTATTTCGAGACATTTTTTAGATATACAAAGACATGTATCTTAATGATATTTATTGTAGGTATCAGATAAAGGAATAACTATTACATACATCAATAAAAACTTAGTTGAAAAAAAGGCATATGGCAGTAGACAGAAGGTGAACATTTGGGATATGGGTGGGATAGATGAAAGGGGAGATAAGGCTCAGTTTCTACTTCTAAGGCGAGAACTTGGGAGGCTAAGGCACAGGGATACGAGATAATGTTTACTGTGAACTCTTAATATTCAGGATTTCCTTTTTATCAGTGCATATTATTACTTATTTTACAAAACATGTTAGCTAATACTAACAAGTTCATAATTAAAAGAAGAATGTTACAGGTCTCTAGGCATTCATATACAGCGAGATCCAAGGAGGCTACTCTTAGGAGAAGAGAAAGGCACAATGCCTATATGCATCTGATCATACAAAATATTCATCGAAATGAATTCCAAGAAATGGAAATAAGAGGGTTTTTTTCCCTTTTACTGTTTTGTTTCCTTCTCTTTTTGTTCTGTTTGTTCATTTATATATCTTTGGGAATATAAGGGCAGGCACAGAAATACAGGGACAAAGGGTGAACAAATACAGCAATGGTACTCACTGGACACTATGTTGAAATGAACTATACAATTTGTGGGTAGAGATGGGAAGGAAAAACTGAGAGAGAGCAAAGGAATGGTAACATTGTCCCAAAATAAATGTACTTTTTTGGGCTGGGAAGGTGGCTCAGTGGTAGAGTGCTTGCCTTGCATGCATTAGGCCCTGGGTTCGATTCCTCAGCACCACATAAGCAGAAAAAAGCCGGAAGTGGCATTGTGGCTCAAGTGGTAAAGCGCTAGCCTTGAGCTGAAGAGCTGAGGGACAGTGCCCAGGCCCAGAGTTCAGCCCCTACAACCGTATCCAAAAAAAAAAATGTATATGTTTTTTTTGTCAGTTGTGGGACTTGAGCACTGGGCTTGGGCGCTGTCCCTGAGCTCTTCAGCTCAGGGATAGCGCTCTACTACTTGAGCCACAGTGCCACTGCCAGTTTTCTGGTGGATAATTGGAGATAAGAGTCTCATGGACTTTCCTGCCTGGGCTGGCTTTGAACCGAGATCCTCAGATATGAGCTTCCTGAGTAGCTAGGATTACTAGCTACTAGTACTAGAGTACATTTCTAGCCACTGGTACTCAGCTAGAAATGTACTCTTTACCTGACTTATGTAACTCTAACCTCTCTGTACATCACCATTATAACAAAAAATAAAAATAAGAAGAATGTGAAAGATGCCAACATGAGAAGAGCTAGCTAGGACTAAGACTCCATATTCTACTCTAGGGCAGGACTTAGCAACAATTTTTAACCTTGATTCCCATAATTTAGTCTGCTGTTATTTCACTAAATTAGAATCGCATATTATTCATCACCTATGAGTCTGGGAGAAAAGTTATGTTCAATGGAATATGGCCAGTCTGGGTGAGCTAAGGCCATGACAAAAACGTTTATTTTGGCAAGATAGTTCTTTGAAGCATTGCATACTTGCGAGTTAGAAGATGAGAGTGTGGTGCTGAGCAGCTGATTGGCCTCATCCCAGTGGGCCTGAAGCATGGCTTGGAGTCGTTCTACCAGCTCCACCCGCTGTTCTTCAAGCTGCTGGTTCCCACTCTGTAGGTCCCGAACTCGAGCTTGCTCCCGTGCCAGTCTGAAGAGAAGGGTAAATGTAAGGACTTTTAAAGCACAGAGGCTGGGTCCTGATGACTCATGCTTATAATCCTAACTACTATAGGAAGCTGAGATCTGAAGATCTTGATTTGAAGCCAACCCAGGCAGACAACTCTGAGCGATCTCCAGCAGTTAACCAGCAAAAATCCAGATATGGAAGCGTGGCTGAAGTAGTAGAGTGTCAGCCTTAAGCAAAACAAGCTATGAGATCTTAAGTCCTTGAGTTCAAGCCTCAGTAATCCCATAAAAAAATAAAAAATGAAATGAAGCAGAAACTTGGAAGTTAAGAAAAGCCAAGATGGAATGTCAGACCTTTCAAATTCTAAAGGAGCTGGCCAATATGGAAGAAGAAAAATCTTCTAAGATGCAGCTCTTTACCAACCCTAGTCTGGACTCTACCCATGGAAGGAGCTGAGGACTACCAGGGACTTCCGGGGACCAGTACCTGAGCTCATAGTCCTGAGCCACCTGCTGCTGCCGTTCCTCTCGTTCTGCCATTTCTACTTTGAACTGAGCCAATTGGGCGGCCAGTTCCTGCTGATGCTGTCCATTGAGCTCTTGAAGCTGCTTCCTAGGAGGGTATGGATGAGTAAAGAGGACTGAGATTGGAGAGAGAAGATGCGATCAGTGAGAAGACAGAATGTGAAGGAGATGGGGTGACAGTGAGTCTTCTGGACTGGCTACAGCACAGCAAAAGGTAAGAACAAAGCTAGGGTCTCAAGATGAACTTCTCAAGATGACATGAAGACTTAAGGGAAAGTGACTTATTTAAGAAGCATTTGCAGTAGGGGCTGGGAAGGTGGCTCAGTGGTAGAGTGCTTGCCTTGCATGCATGAGGCCCTGGGTTCGATTCCTCAGCACCACATAAGCAGAAAAAGCTGGAAATGGTGCTGTGGCTCAAGTGGTAGAGCACTAGCCTTGAGCTGAAGAGCTCAGGGACAGTGCCCAGGCCCAGAGTTTAGGCACCATGACTGGCAAAAAAAAAAAAAAAAAGAAGCATTTGCAGAAAGTGGTGAGGAATGTGGGGGGAGGGGCGCAGAGGAGCACTTCACGAAGGTTACTCCCACAGAGCAGCTCTAGAGATGGCTCAGCTTCCACCTCAGCAAGGGACTGGAGGCCCCATAGACCTATAGCCTTCAGTTCTCAGTTACAGGCTATTCCTGTGGGAAGAAAATCCTCAGGACATCTGGCTCTCCATGAGCACCTGATGGCAGCACTCCTAAGAGGGATTAAGGTCCTGGCTGATGGGAGTGAAAGTATACCCTGGGAGCAAGTGGCTAGAAAATAGCAAAGGGCTTTGAACACGTGGGCAATGCTCACTGCAACCTAAGAAGTCCCAAGTACCTGTGTTGCTCCCTCAGGGAGGCTGCCTGCCGCAGGCTGTTCTCCTGCACCTGCGCCAGCCGCTCTGTCACCTGCTGCTCCAGCTGCACAGACAGCTCTGACTCCATCTGGATCCGCTGGCTGTCATACCGGGCCTGGGAGTGAAGGAGGTTGGGATGGCAGTCAGTTCAGTACTGTCTAGGCTGAGAAGAGGACTGAGGATGTAATATGGACAGAACCACAACTAACATTCCCTGAATCTGCCTAAGGAATGAAGAGTAAAAATTGTAACCTAAGTCCTCTTTCTTACTAAACCATGATGTACACACACCTTATATGTACATACAGGTGAAAACTACTTGGGACAAAATATCAGCCCAAGGAAATGTGTTTAGGCAGAGCAATCAAATCATGTGTCTGAGAGAACATATGTAGTTATCCTTAGCAAAATACTTGAAATCCAGTAAGAAGTCCATAAATGTCAGTGTCTTTTGCTTTATAAGCAGAGTACATCCATAACTACTATCTGCTATATTTCATGACCAAGGTCTAACTAATTTGACTTTGAGATTTACTTAGATGGAAAATGTTTTCCTAAGTCTAATTGTATATTAAAAACAATGTTGAGCACTATACTATACCAGGCTATGAACACCATCGTGCCTTCCTGGATCCCCAACCTATATAGAGGACTTAACCCAAGTCATTAATGAATGTTACAAAGCAGACTGTCACTGTTGGAATCAGGTCTCTGACTAAAACCTTCACCTGCTCATATAATCTATGCAATTAAGTGTAGTCTCATCTTTTTTAAATTAACATGAGGCTGGTGACATGGCTCAGAGGTCAGAGTACCTGCCTAGCAAGTGTGAGGCCCTGAATTCAAACCCTAGTATCACACACACACACTCACACACACTCACACACACACACACACACACACACACACAAACACACACACACAAATGATAATTTTAAAAATTAAGTAAAATAAAATAACATGAGCTATCTTCAATCAATTTAAGTCTATATACTCTTAAGGTTGCCCTACCTTAGTCTGCATTGTGGGAAACTGTTACCTAGAGATAAATGATTGAGTTTACAAGAGAATATTACCAAATAACACACAGAAGCCACTGATGGAATCAACTCAGAATACCTGAGATGGGAGTATCTTCTGTGACTGCCTCAGCCCTGCTTTTCTCAACCAGAAAAAAATAAACAAGAGGACTCTGCCTGCTGACCTGAACCAAGCTCATTTCCAGCTGCAGGGCATCTCTTTCTCTCCGAGCTGTGTCCAGCTCTCCTTCCAGACGCCGCACCTCGGCCTGCACCAGCGCCAACTGTTGCTGGACCTCCCGGGCTGCCTGGGCCTCCCTCTGACTGTTCCCCTAAGAAAGAGAATGCAAACATAAATGCAAGCCTCACCTCCTAGCTCCTGGTTACCTCTGTTCTTCAATGCATCCTCTGGTGACATAAATAAAGCCCAAGCTTCCTTTTTCTCTTGTCCCAAAGATCGTATTTTCCCATCCTGGTTTAATGTTACGCATTACCCCCATCCCTTCCAGCTAGACCAATACGCCCTCACCTTTAGCTCTTCACTCTCTATATATCATACATATATTCTAATATCTCATCCCATTCCCAACTCTTCCAAGCACCACTTTCACCTTTTCCCTTTCCAACTGAGCCTGGCTTTCTTCCTGCAGTGCTTGGTGGCGTTCCTTTAGCTGGAGCTCTTGCTGGGCCCAAGCCTGCCGCTCTTCTTCTAGGGCAACCTGAAGAGTCTCCAACTTCCGGAGCTCACTGAGCTGCCCAGCACGAGCCTCATCCCGTTCGTCCTGCAGGGCACGGCACCGCTGCTGCTCTACCTCCAAGCTCAGGGCCAGAGCTTGCCTTTCCTCCTCCTAAAGCACCAAGAGAAAACAAGGATTTCTTTTTCTCTCCCTTAAGGGTGCTGAGACTCATTCTTGTTAGGCTGTGCTCTACTACTTGAGCTATACCCTCAGACTCACTCTTCCCAAACTCCAAATTTTTAATAAGCATTCAAGAGATCAGCAACTCACCACCACCACGCCTATACAATATGCCCACTGAGGTTTATGACAGTGAAGAAACATAGAAGATTATAATAGAGTAGGTAAGAATTCCTAACCCAAGCTGGGCACTGGTGGCTCATGCTTGTAATCCTAGCTATTCAGGAGGCTGAGATCTGAGGACCGAAGTTTGAAGCCAGCCCCGGCAGGAAGTCTATAAAACTCTTATCTCCAACTAATTACAAAAAGCCAGAAGTAGAAATGTGGCTCAAATGGTAGAGTGCTAGCCTTGAGCAAAAGAAATTTACGGACAGAGCTTAGGCCCTGAGTTCAAACCACAAGACCAGCACCAAAAAAAAAAAAAAAAAAACCCAAACAACAACAACAAGAAAAAACTCCTATCCTAGAGTTAGATGGATAGGATTCAAACTAAAGTCTGAATCCTAGTTCTGTCATTAATTTATGCTGTGGTTTTCTTGTTTTTGTTTTTGAATCAGGGTCTCCATATGTAGCCTGGGATGGTCTCAATCTCACTATCATTTTGCCTTAGCTTCCTAGGTTCTGAGATTACAGGGCTGTATCATCATGCCCAGCTTATTATGTATTTTTAAGCACGTTTCTTTATCTGTAAAGTAACAGGGTCTGCCTTTTCAGGATTAAAGTGAAAAGCATAGAAAATACAGTTAGCAAAGTGTCTGGCACATACTAAGTACTCAATACGCAATAACTATTATCATAATTATCAAAAGAAATTCCGCAAAGACTGGAAAATCCAACCTATAGCCAGGAGCTAGACAAAAAAAAAAAAAGAAAGAAAGAAAATTGCAGGCCAGTCTGGGTTACATAGCTAAACCCTTTTTCCAAATGCAAACAAACAAACAAAACTTACATCTGGGTGAGCTAGGGATGTGTAGCTCAGTGGTAAAATACTTGCCTAGAATGAGACCCTGGGTTTCATCCCTAGTACCACAAAAAATAAAATAAAAAAATACCACCACCACCACGAACAAAAACCTTTAACTTTGAGGGGTGGGTTCCAGAAGTTTATATTTTAAAATAATTTTCTAGATGGTTCTATCACTCTATTGAGGTCGACATTTTCAGCCTCTCAAAACTTATCTGATGCCACTAAATGTATAAATGCCTACTGTCTACCAATAGCCCATAGGTCTCTAGAAATGATTAACAGCTGCCACTGGAATTACCAGTGATTCATTCTCAGTGATCTCTGTCTTCTTACCAGGGCCTCTTGCTCCCGATGCTGTAGTCTGGCTCCTTCCTGTTCACGAGTCAGAGCCTCCATAGCTTCAGAAAGACTTTGCTCTAGACGGGTTACTGTCTTTCAGGAGAGAGAAACACAGGACAAAGGAAGTGAGAAAAAATAACTCTACTTCAAAAACAATTCACAACATAAACTTGATACTTCCTGGGGCTGGGAATGTGGCTCAGTGGTAAGGTGCTTGCCTAGCATGAAGCCCTGGGTTCAATTCCTCAGTACCACATAAACAGAAAAGGCCAGAAGTGGTGCTGTGGTTCAAGTGTTAAGAGTGCTAGCCATGAACAAAAGAAGCTCAGGAATAGTTCCCAGACCCTGAGTTCAAACCTAAGGACTGGCCAAAACAAACAAACTTGATACTTCCTGGCTAACAACTAAATGAGAGACTTCATGTTGTGGGAAAAACTGGGAAGTCATCAAGGATACCAATCGAACAATAGAAATAGTGAAGGGAGAAGGAAGGAAGGAAGGAAAAGAAGAGTTGTTAGGACAGCTACTGCAAAATAGAGGTCAATCTTTTGGAAAACCTAATTCCAGAGCTATTTCTGCCTCTTTCCATCTAGAATTCTGCATATGATCCAGGTTACCTACCTCCTGCTGCTTGCTTCTGGTGAGTTCTGCTGCCTGGCGCTCCTCTTGAAGTCCTCGAAGTACCTCTGTTCGTTCAGCTTCATGCCTGTTCCAGCCTTCCACCACTCGAGCAAGGGTCTCAGGAAAGGCAAGTTAAGGCAGAATTTCAAAATAATCTTCTCCCAACAGTCAGTAAACCAACCACTTATCCCAGCTCTTAGTATGCACAAAAGGGGTTGGCTACCCCTTTTGCTTACTATTCCTTAATGCCTTCTATGAAAAGACCCAACGTTTTTGGGCACCCTGGTACCTTGTCCAGTTGTTCAATCATGATATCTTTCTTGCGGTCTGCAGCCACAGCTACTGCTAACTGCTGTTGCAGCTCTAGCACTCGGGTCTGCAGGCTCTGAATGTGGCGCTCACAATGCTGAGAAGAAGGGACAAGAGTATGGATGCTGGCCGGGCACTGGTGGCTCAAGCCTGTAATCCTGACTATTCAGGAGGCTGAGATCTGAGGATCGCGTTTACAAAGCCAGCCGGAGCAGGAAAGTCAATGAGACTCATCTCCAGTTAACTCCAGAAAACTAGAAGTGGCGATGTAGCTCAAGTGGTAGAGCACTCACCTTGAGCTGAAGAGCTCAGGGACAGCACCCAGGCCCAGAGTTCAAGCCCCACAACCGACCAAAAAAAAAAAGAGAGAGAGTATGGATGCTACCCATCTATAATCCAACCACAGTGTCTAGCCTTCCAACTCCTCTAGGGGGTAAAGGGCTGCAGAAAGGGAGCCTGGGTCCCAAGAACAGAATCAGTTTAGAGAGTTAAGACAATCAGCATATTCTGGGGCAGAAACCTTGAGGCCCAAGACCTGAAACACAAATTCTTCTTCCATCTCAGGAAATAGATGCTTAGCTTCTGGGTTCTTCCCTTAAGTCAATCTCCTGAGAAAACTTCCCAAAAACCTTTGCAATAAGGGCAGTAGCCCACAATGTTACTCTTACCTGAAGGAGCTCATTGGATACAATGATTAAACACAGCAAAGATAAGAGAGACAAGTCTTCGTGTCCAAATGGTTTAAAATATGAGAAGAGAGGGTGCCAAAAATGACAAATACTGGTTCCAACTTTTCCTTGACCTTGTCCATTTGTCTACCCTTTAAATATAAAGGCTGATGCTCATGAGATAAGGATTTATTTTACCACTAGTAGCTGTAAAGGTGCACGAGCCAGAAAGTTTCATTCAACAAACACTTATGGGATGTTTATATGTACATTCTAGACCTTAGGGTAAAAGTAGTGATCCTTGGGGAGGGGAGTTTAAATTGTTTTTTAAAGAGAGAATCAACCAGATATATCAGCAGGATACATTATATAGGGATTGAGAATGACATCAGGATGGCCACAAGTCCTCCCCAGCTTTCAGGTTCTTATCCCTTAGCCCTTTCCAGTGCTCTGTTCCCTATTTCTAATCTTGGCTGCTTTCAGAAGAAAGCCTTTGTATCTCACCTTGCGACGGGTATGCTCTGAGTCCAGTGCCTCTCTCAGCCCTTGAAAATCTGGTGGGTTAAGTGGGGGCCCTGTTTGAAGGCTGGTATAGCGGGGAAATAATTCCTCCAGGGCTTGGGCAGAGCTGGATGGAGATAAGTCTTGCAGAGGCCGGGTGCTGAGCAAATCAAGTAAAGAGAATGTTAGGGTTGAGAAAGCCTTTAAGAGCCACTATTCTTACTGTTGTATTACAAGTGAGGAAACTGGGACCTCAAAGGGACAAGAGATTTGCCCAAAATCATAAGGTTAAGTAGTAACAGAGCCATAAACAGCACCCTAGGCCTGTGATTCACTCTACAATGTTCTTCCTCTTCCATGCTGCTCTAATATACTAAGCAGAAACAAGCTAACTTCTTCCAGGTGAAGAAGGATTGATGGTAAGAAAATCTAGGTACTACTTAAAAGCCACTCTATAGGTTCTAGAAGAGAGCAAAAGAGAAAAAGATGAGAACTGAAAGCTAAGCAACAGCCTTCTTAGCTCCCTAAGAGGTAAATAAACAGGAGAGCACTAAGGAGTAGAATAAGTGGATTTCTAAGATAGTGAGAATGCATTAAGAATCCAAGGAGAACTCACTTGAGCAAAGTAGCTGTGCTTTCACTGTCAAAGGAGTCGTCGTCTCGTCTTTCTGGGCCAGCTCCTGAAGTGAGGGGAGCCCCTGCACACAGCCCAAGGGATCCCATATCCAGAGTCAGGTAAGGACAGGAACAGGGATCATTTGAAGAAGAGAGAAGAGGTCCTTCCTTTGGACTTCCTCCATTCCCTTCCTCTCACGTCTCTTCTCTCAGAAATCCAGGTTTTCCTCCCTGCTTTCCTTCTCCACTGTCTCCCACTCTTACATCTAGGCTCTCCTTCAGAGCTCTTAGGAAGGGGCTTACTCACGGTAGGCCATATCACGTGAGGTTTGGAGCATGGTCTGGAGCTGACCCCGAACACTTTCCATCTCGAAGATATGCTTGGAACCATCCTAGAAAAAAAGTCCCCTGGAAATCAGATGCAACCTATATACCATCCTAGCTCTGCCTACTGCAGGGGTAGGATTTTTATTCTGGTCCTGAGAAAGTAAAAAAAAAATAAAATGGATCCAATAAGGGATGGTTTAACTTTAAACCAAAAATTCAAATACCTACAGAAGCCAGAATGGAGAACAAAAGAATCAAGTAGGCACGTAAAGGCAATGGTAGGGAGATTCAACTAAAGAAGCCCCTAAACATCCTTCCATCCTTCATTCTTTTTTTTTTGGCAGTACTAGGGATTGAACCCAGGGACTTTACACTTACCAGGCAAACACTACTGCTTCAGCACCCAGACCAGAGATGATCTTTCTCCTATCCAATATGAATAACAGGTTTCTCTACCATTGATTATACTACTGGCATTTTGTTGTTTTGTTTTACCATTTGTGAGGCTTAAACTTCAGGCCTGGACACTGTTTCTGAGCTTTTTTGCTCAAAACTAGAGCTCTACCTCTTTGAGAAACAGCTCCACTTCCAGTTTTATGGTGATTACCTGGAGATAAGAGTCCCATGGAAGCTGGGCGCCGGTGGCTCACGCTTGTTATCCTAGCTACACAGGAGGCTGAGATCTGAGGATTTCGGTTCAAAGCCAGCCTGGGCAGGAAAGTCCGTGGGATTCTTCTAGTCTTTTTTTTTGGGGGTCCGGTCGTGGGGCCTGAACTCTGGGCCTGGGCGCTGTCCCTCAGCTCTTCAGCTCAAGGCTAGCACTCTACCACTTGAGCCACAGTGCCACTTCCGGCTTTTTTCTTTTTGCTTATGTGGTGCTGAGGAATCGAACCCAGGGCCTCATGCATGCAAGGCAAGCGCTCTACCACTGAGCCACCTTCCCAGCCTAGTCCATGGGATTCTTAACTCCAATAAACCACTAGTAAACTAGAAGTGGCTGTGGCTCAAGTGGTAGAGCGCTCACCTTGAGCTGAAGAGCACAGGGACAGCGCCCAAGCCCAGAATTCAAGCCCCACAACCGACAAAAACAAACAAACAAACAAAAAAAAACAAGAGTCCCGTGGGCTTTCCTGCCTGGGCTGGATTTGAACTGCAATCTTCAGATCTCAGCCTAGGTAACTAGGATTACAGGCATGAGCCACCAGCACCCAGGGATATATTGTTTTTAATCATTTGCATACCATTTTTTTTGTGATCCTGGGGTTTCAGCTCAGGGCCTTGAGCTTTCAGATAGGCACTCTACCACTTGGGTTGCATAAATGATACAGTTGTAATGATTTGCAAGCCAATTTTTTATTTGCAAGCTGTTTTTTCAAAACAGCTTTGAACTTAAAAGATCCTATTTTGCTGCTGTACTTAAATCCCTTGTTCCCTCTTGGGACCAAGTAACCTTATCCACACTCTCTTAACCAGGTCCCAAGTCTCAGAACACCAACCTACCCCACAGTACAGGTGACAATGGCAGAAACGACAATAACAACAAAAAATGAAACAAACAAAAACACCAGGAAGTTTAAATTTCCCAAATTACGTTGTTTCAGGTCATTCTGTCCCATCATAAACATTTGCTCCCAGCAATAAGCTTGCAGACCTGTCTGTGTGCTTTAAAAGGAAACTGACATCCAACAATAGTTTAAATCTCAGAAAAGCTAATTTGCAATCCCAAGACCCTGAAGCCTAGTACCCTAGAAGTCCGCAGAGACACATCTCCCTCACCTTTTTCTTCAAGTTGTTCTCCAATCCAACTGACAAGCTGCGACTCAGCTCTTGAGCCAAGCCATCAAATGCCTCATGAGGAGGTGGGGAAGAGGAGGCTAAATACATCTGAGCTCTAGCAGTAGCCTCGGCCTGCCGGCTGAGGTGCAAAGAAGCATAGAGCTGGGAAGTCACCTCAGAGGACACTTGGTTGAGCCCAGGGGGCTCTGATGAATCACTCAGGAGATCTTCTGCTCGAAGAGGCGAACTGGGACTAGCAGTGGAGGTCGCCATGAGTACAGGGAAGAAAGGCTGCTAACTTTTGGTTCAGGTTTGGGAAAGGCCAGGGTGGGGTAAGTTCACAGAGAAGGAAGGTTTGAGAGAAGGGAGGAAGACTCCTTGGTGAATAAGTATATCAAAAGTTTCTGGATAAAGTTTCCACCAGCTCCAGAAGCCATGTAGAAGGCAAAGGCATGCCTTTTCCTCAACTCTTAGGAACCGTGGAAAACGGGATGCGAGGAGCAGAGGGGATGTGGACAAAAGACCTGTTGAGGCAACAGCAAGGCTGCAATTCCTCTTCGCAACTAGAGTGCAGGACGCTGCAAGTCAATTTCGGCACGGGCTCACTCGGGTTAACTAGTCTTACCCGTCCTCTCATCCAGAACGTGCACACGGGAACGGACCCCAATTTAACCCGGGGCCTAGCCTAGTCAGTCCTTCAGCTGCTCGCTCCAGGCTCGGGAGAGGCCGAACCTTACGCCACGCCCCTCCTCCCACTCCACTGGTTCCACCCAGAGTCCACTCTTTTATAGAGCCCCTTCATCTCGCCACAGCAGGGATCCCTGGAATACCTCCCTCCCTGCGCCCCTCCCCCAAAGAACCCTGGAGAACCCTCGGTCACATCCTCAAATGTCCCCAAAATGCACCCCTCTCTCGTCTACCCTGAGGAGACCGCCCCGCTCCCACCACCGTCCTCGGCGCACCTTGAGTCTGCTGCCTCCAACTTGCCAAGGGAAGGGAGAGAAACTACCCCCACTCCCCAGAGCCTGGACCAGGAAAGATCAAGACCCCACCCGCCCGCAGCCCTCCCCACTCAAAACCGTTGGCAGCTTCCAGCCCACCTCCTGCAGCCCCGCCTCTCGCGCCTCGATGACGTCATCCGCCCGCGAGACAACGCTCGCAGCAGCCCCCAGGCGTCAGGAGCCTAGGTGCGCGTGCGCAGCTCTGGCGGTCATTGATTGGTTGAAGAAGGAGTTTGACAGTGATATTGGGGCGGGGTTAATGCGCCGGCTTAGCAGTTCGGCTACTCCAGAGGGACGGGTTTGCTCAGACACCGGAAGTAGCTTCTCACCCGCATTCGGAGGAATTCCGGTGAGTGCAGCGTGGGGGTCCCCGTCTAGTTGAAGGGATCTGGAATCGGAGAATACGAGCTTACAGCGAGGTTCACACACTGTGTTCTGCAGATGACTGTCCACAACCTGTACCTATTTGACCGAAATGGCGTGTGTCTGCACTACAGCGAGTGGCATCGCAAGAAGCAAGCGGGGATCCCCAAGGAGGAGGTGACCGAAGGGCTCTAGTGCAGTGCGGGTGACCTCGCATCTCCAAACGCACACAGTCCCAAACCAGCCTCTCCTCCTCCAAAGCCCGGCTCGTTCCCACCCCAACCCGTCTGGATAGCCTCCCAACTGTCCAGACCTAATTCTGCCCCCTCTCCCTCCAGGAGTACAAGCTGATGTATGGGATGCTCTTCTCCATCCGCTCCTTTGTCAGCAAGATGTCCCCGCTAGACATGTACGCCGTGTCAAGAGGAGATGTTGAGAGGACGGCTAGTCTGGGGGAAGGGGAGGATTTTGTGGGGAGAGGGGTTATTTCCTGGAATAAAAGGGGTTTTGGTCCCCAGATAGGGATAAGGGGACTTATGCTGAGTCCATTGCAGGAGGAGTCCTGAAGCTGGCAGGAGTGGCAGTAGGGGAGATCTGAAAGTAAAGAAGTTGAGGGCGGGGACAAAAATTGAGGGGAGAAGCCGAAGCGTTAGTGGCTCACTCCTATATTACTAGCTACTCAGGAGGCTGAAATCTGAGGATTGCTGTTCAAAGCTAGCCCGGGCAGGAAAGTCCGTGAGATTCGTATATCCAGTTAACCACCTAAAAACCAGAAGTAGAACTGTGACTCAAAGTGGTGGATCCCTAGCCTTGAGCACAAAAGCTTGGGGACAGCGCTCAGGCCCTGAGTTCAAGCCCCACGACTGAAAAAAAAGGGGGAGGAGGGAGATGTTTTTACTTAACCAGACTCCTGCAACCATCTGTTTAGACGATCTGGGAGAGACTTTGAGGGGACAGAAGTATTTCTTGGGAGAGATTCCACTGTTATCTTTAACTTTCCTCGTTTCTGCAGGAAGGATGGCTTCCTGGCCTTCCAGACTAGCCGTTACAAACTCCATTACTACGAGACGCCCACTGGAATCAAAGTTGTCATGAATACTGACTTGGGTGTGGGACCCATCCGAGATGTGCTACATCATATTTACAGTGCGGTCAGTGTTAGCTGGAACAATCCTCCCACCACATCCCCTTAGCCATCCCCTTAGCAGCCACAGTCAGAGCCCAAGAGTACTTCAGGTTTCTTGCCTTAATCCTATTGTGTTGCACCTCTGTTGAACTCAATTTTCTGTAGGATCTTTTTTTTTTTTTTTGTCAGTCGTGGGGCTTGAACTCTGGGCCTGGGCGCTGTCCCTCAGCTCTTCAGCTCAAGGCGAGCGCTCTACCACTTGAGCTACAGCGCCACTTCCGGTTTTCTGGTGGTTTATTGGAGATAGGAGTCTCACGGTCTCTCCTGCCCGGGCTGGCTTTGAACCGCGATCCTCAGATCTCAGCCTCCTGAGTAGCTAGGATTACAGGCGTGAGCCACCAGCGCCCGGCTTCTGTAGGATCTTAGGTCCTTACGCACTCCACTACCAGTTTCTCCTAAGAGAGATCTTCCTCCTAGCCCTGTTTCTTTGTGCATTCATACACTCTTAAGGTTATACTAAGTCTGGGGCTGAAAAGGAAAGAGTCTAAAGTCTGGTTCTTTCATTCTTCTGCTCCACAGCTGTACGTGGAATTGGTGGTGAAGAATCCCCTGTGCTCTCTGGGCCAACCCGTGCAAAGTGAGCTCTTCCGCTCCCGGCTGGACTCTTATGTCCGCTCTCTGCCCTTCTTCTCCGCCCGAGCTGGGTGAAATACTCAACTTCATCTCTGAGAAGAATCCTTGACAGCATGGGGCCCCTTCTAACTTGGGGCGCCGTCAACCCTACCAATCTACCCTCCTCCCCAGGCTTCCGTCTTAACCCCCCTTCCCCCAGTCACAAAATTGAAGACCACAGGAGTCTATATCTGCAATCCAACCTCTCTTTCCAGTTTTATACTTTACTCGATGCTGTGAAAACACAATAAACTTTTCAGCAGCCCAGTGTCTAAATTTCAGTGGGCTTTCCTGGTCCTGCCCCACACCAAGGCCTAGTAACTGGGGAATTCACACACCCCTTGAATCTTGCAGAGGTTTTTTTGCCTTTGGGTTTCTCAACAAGCAGCACTGTTAACATTTTTACCTGGATAATTATTTGTTGTGTTTTGTAGGATTTTAGCAGCAACCTTTGCTGCCACTCTGGAGATTTGGTACTTCCCTCCTCACTACCAGTCATGACCATCAAAATGCCTCCAAACCTAGTCTCCTGTCTACTGAGGGATAAAAATCTGTCCCAACTGAGAATCACTGGGCTGGGAAAGGCTGACATGCCTCGTACCCAGAGGGTGTGAGAACCTAGCTCCCAAGAGCTGATCTCATCTCTGAGAATACAGAATTTTCAAGCCGGGAGAGCATCCTAGCAGGCGGGGCTTAATGCAGACAGCGGCGAGTTTGGGTGGGTGGCGGGAGGCCCTATGCAGATGAGGGGGCGGGGCCTGCATGTTGATGAGCCGGGCGGGCTGCGGACGCGGCTGGAGCCCCGCGGGTCCCGCAGCGGTTCGGACTGAAGTGGCATCTGTCTCCCGTCACCCTTCCTCCCTGGCTCTTTATCCTCTGAGGACCGCCTCGACCTTCATCCTTACCCATTTCCCCCTCCTACACCCTGCACTTGCGCCCTCAGTGTTCGAATTCCTCAACTGCTGCGCCCCCCGCGTTTCTCCCTTCCCGCCGCAAACCCCGCGACCTCCAGCAGACCGCCCCCGCGGTCGCGATCCTGCGTGGCGGATCCCACCGCGTCCTCCTCAGCTTTCCCGCTCTCCCGAGGATCAGCCCACTACAACGCCGGTGCCTGCGCCGGGGCTCCCCTGCTCCATCCCCCGCCCCCTCGGAGCCCCCTCCACCCCCCTGGCCGGCCAGCATGCAAGTGTCAATCGCGTGTACGGAGCAGAACCTTCGCAGCCGGAGCAGTGAGGACCGTCTGTGTGGACCCCGGCCGGGCCCCGGGGGCGGTAATGGCGGGCCAACCGGAGGGGGGCACGGGAATCCTCCAGGGGGTGGAGGGTCGGGCCCCAAGGCCCGAACTGCACTGGTCCCGCGCCCCCCAGCGCCTGCTGGGGCCCTCCGAGAGAGCACCGGCCGAGGCACTGGCATGAAATACAGGTACGGGGTGGCCGGGCAGCTTGCCTGTCCGCTCTCCTTTTGGGACCCCTGAGGTTTATTGGGGCGGCAGCCAAGACCCCTTCAAACTTCACTAACAAGGTTCCCGCTAGTTCCACCTTTCCTTTCTGACACCATTACTCCGTTACTTGGCCCCTCGCTTGGTCTCCGCTAATACCCCCTGACTGTGAGAGGATCAAGTTTAACCAAGGTTGATGGAGTCCCTTTCGGTCCCCTGAGCCTCACTCCCCAGGGATCTCTAGGCTGCACCTGCCTCCAGCGGAGTGTCCTTGGGACGGCGTCCTGGGGAGAGGAGGGAAGGAAAATGCTTCTCACTCTGGCCTGCTCCCCGGTGTCTGACCCAAATAATGCCCCCACCTGCCCCCGAGAGCCGATCTCTTTCGACCTTTCAGGGTGGCGTGGGGGAGGGGCAGCTAGGAGAGTGGGACTTGTGGGGAGGATAGTACACATGCTTTCTCCCCCGGTGCAGAATGATGGGAGCTACAAGGAAAAGGTGGTCAGAAAGTTGACCAAGTGTGCGGGCGAAGGCTTTCCGAATAAACAGTAGAGGGAAGACGGAGTCTCTTGCAAGGGAATGAGTTGTGGTCATGGATCTGATCCCCACCATGTGGAAGAGCTGATGAGGAAATTGAGCCAACCACTTGATTGGGGCGCTATTGGAGGAATGGGGGAATGGGAGGGGGAGAAGCTGCCCCAGAGACAGTCTTCACAAGCCAATGGAGAAGAAGAGGGAGAACTAGGCTTCTCTTTCATCCTTTTCCCCCAGGCTACCTATGTGCCTATTTGCTAGAGGCACATCTACCCAATCTAGGCAGGGACCTTTGTCTCAGTGTCTGAACTCAACTTTTCTACCCCGATGTCACTCTTCAGTGTGGCATTCTCTGACTAAGGGTCACAGTAGCCAGCCACAATTCCTGGAACACACTACTCCATTCATACCAGTGAAAATTCACAGACAAGATGTCACCCAGATAAAAAGCAAACAAGACAACACCTCTTCAGTGCTATTGGAGGGAGTGGAAGCATTGAACAGTAACACTGGAGGAACTGTTATTTGTCTACTCACTTGTTCTTTTAACAATATTCCTCGGGTCTTTGCTACAGAGATAGGAATATACAAATCCCAAAGGTCCATTAGGTGTTTGGTTTTTTTTTTTTTTTTTTTGTACTGAGCCACCCGGAGGGCTTCTTAGTCTGTAAGTAAAAGCCCCAGATAATCTAGATCCTTAATGGAGTCTTCACCCTTTCCTACTGCTTCTGTGTCCTACAGGAACCTAGGAAAGTCGGGTCTCCGAGTGTCCTGTCTTGGCTTGGGTGAGTAAGAATAGGAATTAAGTGAATGGGGATATTTCTTAATGGCCTACCTCCCACATTTCTGATATGTTTGGCTTCTCTTTTGCAGGTACCTGGGTCACATTTGGTTCTCAGATCTCAGATGAGGTATAAGTGATGGGACCTAGAAAGAGTAAGGGTAGATTTGGTAAGGGAATCAGAAAGGGGGAAATGGACTGGATAGGGGTTTGGACAACCATGGGAACTGTCTGACAGATGAAAAAAAGGGAACAAGTACAGAAACCAGGGCGGAGGTGTCATGCGTTTGAGTGCAATGAGAGAGGGAACTGAGGACAGTGGTTGATCTTCAACTCTTTCTCTTGCTTCTTTAGATAGCAGAGGATGTACTGACAGTAGCCTATGAGAATGGTGTAAACCTGTTTGACACAGCTGAAGTATATGCAGCAGGAAAGTAAGGACTGGGGTGAAGGGCTAAGTTACATTTTTAAGTCTTACAGACTTCTTGTTTCCCTCTAAAGAACCCTGTGAATTCTGGGAACACAAAGGCCCAACCAGTTAGCTCATGGGCCCCCAGAGCATTATGGGAGTTGTAGTTCCAATATCAATCCCTTCGGCTTAGATGTCAATAGACATACTACTGTGCATTCACATTAAATAAAACCAAAATACATCATGGACATAAGTTATTCACT
This sequence comes from Dipodomys spectabilis, assembly GCF_019054845.1. NCBI lineage: Eukaryota > Metazoa > Chordata > Mammalia > Rodentia > Heteromyidae > Dipodomys > Dipodomys spectabilis. The sequence continues at coordinate 759,461 of NW_024871253.1, forward strand.
GCTTCCTGAGAATTATAAAGCTAGATTTGGGAAGGGTACTCAGGACCTCATGATGGCTAGACTAGTTAATGCTTTACCACTTGAGCCCAACCTCTTTGTTTGCTTTTTAAAATTATTTTTCTGGGAAGGTCTCACATTTTTGTCCAGGGCTGGCCTCAGATTCTCCTACCTATGCTGGGATCACAGGCACATACTAACACAACAGCTTTTTGTTTGAAATGGTCTCAGTAACTTGTTGCCTAGGCTAGTCTCGATCTTCTCCATCCACCAAAGTAACTGGGATTACTGATGTGGACCATTGGCATCAAAGCTAGATTTTCAAATACACTACACATGGCTTCCTACTGGGGGTAGCAAAAACTTAGGATGGGCTGCATAGAAAATAGTTTTGGCTCAAGTCTTGACCCAAATATCAGCTCCTCCAAACAAATCTTTGCCCAACTCCCCAAAGTTGATCACAACCCTTTATGAGCTTCTAAAGTACTTTCTACTGCCTTCTGACACATAGTTAATGACTGGTTTATTCAGCTATATTTGCTGTTCAAACCATAGGCTTCTTTCTCCATGCAGTTTGTCCTCCTCTTCCCAAAAAGTCTTCTTATATCCTAGCTAAGAACAGACATTGCTTCTGGGATGAAATCAGCAAGCTCCTTAAAAGCACACAGTCTAGCCAGGTGCTAGTGGCTCATGTCTGTAGTCCTAGCTACTCGGGAGGCTGAGATCTGAGGAACCCAGTTTGGAACCAGCTCAGGCAGATAAATCTGAGGGACCCTTATTTCCAATTAACCAGCAAAAAGCTGGAAGTGGAGTTTCAGCCTTGAAGCAAAAAATTAAGCAAGAGTGTGAGGCCCTATTTCAAGCCCCAGTACCAGCAAAACAACAACAAATGACAAGAAATATGAAAATTTAAACAATAGTAAAATGTCTTAAAAATAGTTCATCAACAATTTGAAATGTCACAAGTTAGTTCATAATATTGTACTAAGGAATTTATATGTTAAATTGGGCATGGTGGTATACACCAGCAATCAGGATGCTGAGTCAAGATAATTGCTAGAAGCCAGCTTGAACTATGTAGTAAAATCTTGTCTCAAACATTCAGACAAAAATTTTTAACAAATTCTATGGAACCTGACAGGAAGGAATGACCATAAACTAGCAATCAAAAAAATATTTCAAAGCCAGGTGCTGGTGCCTCATGCCTGCAATCCTAGTTACTAAATTCTGACAATTTTGGTTTAAAGCCATCTTGGGCAGACATAACTAAAGAGATTCTTATCTCCAATTAACCAGCAAAAAGCTGGTAGTGGAGGTGTGGCTCAAATGGTAGAGTAAAAGCCTTAAATGAAAAGGCAAAAGAGCAGTGTGCAGGCCCTGAATTCAAGCAACAGTATTGTTACAAAAGGAGTGGGGGGGGGGGGGGGGGGAAGGGGAGAATGAACATGTTATGAGCTTAGAAATATGAGTTTGATTTTGCAGAGAAGGGGAAGGACAACCCATATTTTATCCCATTAATATCTACACTAAGGCTTGGTATATAATTGATACACAATGGTTATTGGCTGAATGAAAGAAAAATATATGATCCAAGACCCTTCTATTTGTTTGGGATGGAGCTGAGAAACCAAATGGGCTCCTGGCTTTTGTTCTACCTTGTAAGAGAGGAAAGGGTAGGGAGGAGGAAAAGGTATTGATTCACCTTGGAGGAGTCACTACTTTTGTCTTGTTTTTATTCCAGGGCTGAAAGAACTCTAGGCAACATCCTCAAGAGCAAAGGTTGGAGGTGAGACTGGGGGGAGGGTTGTTGTAGACATAATCATTCAAAAATTCTTTTCTTGCTGGTATTGTCATTTCTCCTCTTCCAGGAGATCAAGCTATGTCATCACCACCAAGATTTTTTGGGGAGGACAGTAAGTGGCTGCCCTGCTATGTTTGGGGAGAAGACTTAGAATTTATGATGGTGTATGGGATGGGGGTGGAGACCACTGTTTCATACCTGCCATCTGAAGTCTATGTCCTAAGTGGACCCATACAATCTGAGTTCCTCATGGCACCAGACTAGCTCTGGTCTCCTATCTTTGTCATGCCCCATCTTCGACTTACCTTTTTCTACAGGGCAGAAACTGAACGAGGATTAAGCCGCAAACACATCATTGAAGGTAACAAATGGGAAAATGAATTGGATGAGCATGGAAGCTAGAGGAGTTGGAAGCATTCCGGAAGCATTCAACAGGAGGATTTAAGTGGCCATAGCAAAAGGGTAAAGTCTGATTTCTTAGTAGATTAAATCTGAGGTTCTTGCCTTCTCCCCAACTGCAGGCTTAAGAGGATCCCTGGAACGCCTCCAGCTGGGATATGTGGATATCGTCTTTGCCAACCGCTCAGATCCCAACAGTCCCATGGAGGGTAAAAGCTGCACTCCCAAGCCTGATTGTCTTGCAAAACTAGGCACTTCTTCAAAACCTTTAGCAGGAAGCCAGCCCTGACCCAGTCATGGTGGGGCAGGCAGTCTTGTAGATGGGGTTTGACAGTGTGGTTCTCCTTTTCCTGTGTGCCTAGAGATTGTGAGAGCCATGACCTATGTCATCAACCAGGGCCTGGCCTTATACTGGGGGACATCTCGATGGGGTGCTGCAGAAATTATGGTGAGTGTGTGACCTCACTTCCCTCATCCCATAACTAGCTTCCTTATTTCACATAGCTACTCTAAACCCAATCACACTGGAAGAAAGGGGCAAAGGAGGGCTCTAATTGCTGTATCCTCCCTGTTCCAACCCAGGAAGCCTATTCCATGGCCAGACAGTTCAATCTGATTCCTCCTGTGTGTGAACAAGCAGAGCACCACCTGTTTCAGAGGGAGAAGGTAGAGATGCTGATACCTGAGCTCTACCACAAGATTGGTGTGTAACCTCTCATGGCTACCTTTCCCTTGGCCTCACTCATGGCTTAGGTCTCTTTCCCACACCCAGTCCTCTTGCTCTTAGGTGTTGGCTCAGTCACTTGGTCTCCCCTAGCCTGTGGACTCATTACTAGCAAGTATGATGGACGCATCCCAGATACCTGCAGGCCCACCATCAAGGTGAGATTTGAGGGCTCAGGATTGGTAGAACTGGCTGTAGGGGCAGCTGAATGGTGTCAGTGGCAAGCTCTTTTATTGATTCTTCTTGGCCTCCAGGGCTACCAGTGGCTCAAGGACAAAGTCCAGAGTGAAGATGGCAAGAAGCAACAAGCCAAAATCATGGACCTTCTCCCTATTGCTCATCAGCTGGGCTGCACTGTGGCTCAGCTTGCTATAGGTGAGACACTGCCAATCCTGGATGCTGCAGGGGCCCTGTTTACTGCTCCGAACGTATGAACTTACTCTAAGGTTGATGATTGCTAGGAGGGCTCTCTTCTGACACTTTTGAAATCTGTGTGCTCACCGTTCCCTGGTCAGTGCTTTCTCTTCTCTCCCCCTCCTTTGGCTCCAGCCTGGTGTCTCCGCAATGAGGGGGTCAGCTCAGTCTTGCTAGGGGTGTCGAGTGCAGAGCAGCTGATGGAACACCTGGGCGCCCTACAGGTGAGCTGGGTACCCAGCAGAGCGTTTTTTTGTGTCCTTCCCTCAAAAGTCAAGGTCATGCTAAACCAGAATGTCCCTGTGAGGCTTTGCAGGGAAGAGGCTGGTGGCGACAACCAAGGGCACAGCTGTGATTTTCCTTGCCTTTAGACCGCATTGTGGGGCGACCCCATTGTGGGGCGTCCCCAAGTCCTCGCCCTTTCCTTTCCATCCCCTTCCTCAGTAACCCATACTGCCTTCACCACCTATCCTCCTCCAGGTGCTGAGCCAGCTGACACCACAAACAGTGATGGAAATTGACGGACTCTTGGGCAACAAAACGCATTCCAAGAAGTAGTCCGTTGGGGGCGCAGGAGCCCAATCCTGAGTCGCTGCTCCAGCCCGAAACCCGCTCCCCCCCCAACCCGCAGCCGCCCCCGCCCGCTCCGCTCCGCTCCGTATCCTCCCCCCGCCCCCACCCCCACGCAGCGGCCGCGCAGGGGAGCCCCGCCCGCTAACGAGTCCTGGCTTCGAGTAGCGACGCGCATGAATAAAGCCATATCCTTCCGCAGTGGGAGCTTGAGAGAGAAAGTAGTCCTCCCCCCCTCTTCAGCGTCCTTTCTAGGCCTTCTTGCTAACCCTGGGCATGAGCTAAGGAGCTGTCCCCTCTCTGCCATTTGGTCTCGCTCCTTTCTTCTCCTTAGAGCCGAGGCTCGGAAAACACCCAGCAGATACAAGCAATATGCAGAGTACCTCAAAAGTGGCCCTTGAAGTGTCATCAGGGGTTAAGAATTTACCGAGTTGTTAAGTCATCTGGGGCATAGGAAATGGAGCTTTATGTTAGTGGTACAAAAGGAAGCCAGGCTGGTCCTGGCAAGAAATGTTAAGAAACCAAAACTCTGCCTCCCAGCCAGGAGGTGGAGGAAGACTTAAATCTAGCACTAGTGTCATATTTTATGCTTGCAGAGAGGGGGTGAGCCTGGGGAGGACAGAGATCCGCTACTGACCAAAGGTAGAGAAAAATTTGATGTATAGAATGGTCTGGCAAAGTCATAGGATGACCCTTGGGGGGGGAAAGTTGCATAAATTAGTCAACCTTTGGGTTACCAGCACAGACACAGGACTGACAGGCAGATCTATGAAGACAGAATTTTGAGCTTTGAGATGAACTTCCTGACAGTAGAAGAGTGCAGTTTTCCTCCTGGCAATAACCATAAAGCAATAATGATGGCCCCTCTTCTGTAAGATTTCCCAGGGAACTGTAAATAAAATCTCAGCTTGATCCTCACCGTGTCTGTCATTGTAGGAGTTTGGGAGGTTTAGATTACAGTCATATTTATGTGGCCTAGCACTGGGCTCCCTATTATTGGTCACAGACATGAGACTCCTGGTCTGATTTCTCATCAATGACCTAGACTCGCAGCATGAGTCTTTTCCCTTTCTTCCTTTATACTAGTGATCTGGTTTCCTAATTTTGTTGCTTCTCATTTTATGAAAGACTCACAGCTGTCTGACACTCTTGCCTTTTTTGTTTTTGTTTTGTCAGTTGTGGGGCCTGAACTCTGGGCCTAGGTGCTGTCCCTTAGCTCTTCAGCTCAAGGCTAGCACCCTACCACTTGAGCCACAGCACCACTTCTGGTTTTTTTCTGCTTATGTGGTGCTGAGGAATCAAACCCAGGCTCTCATGCATGTGAGGCAAGCATTCTACCACTGAGCCAACTTCCCAGCCCTTTTTGTATGTTTTAGAAGTTATATTTGCCATACTTCTTTGTCCCTTGGGAGAGATCTACACATGTGCCAAGGAACTGAGTAGTTCTGTCATGGCAGAGTAGAAGAGGCCACTGTGAACTGGTGATCTGGTGAAGGAGAGGTGAAGTGCAGACATGTCTGGTGGAGGGGATACAGAAAGAAGGAAAAGGGGTCATAATTTTAAAAGAACAAAAAGAAAAACAACCAGGAAAGATCAGATGTGAAGGTAGCTGAACAGAATCAAATGGAGTTAGATCAGATACTAGCCCCTAAATTCTTCCCCTGAAGGACTCTGATTCCCAGAAGGCAGAAAGTGGGTGTGAAGTAATAACCTTCAAAGATCACAAAGCAGGGGAGGATAAGCTATGCCTTCCCTAAATACAACCTCACCATCTCCCTTCTACCCCTCCTCATCCTGCCTTGATCCTGATGCTGGGAGCACAGAGTAAGACAAATTTCCAAAAGAGAAACCCAAGCAGCATGCCATTTACTGGATTAGCAACCCAACAGGATCAACTAATGAATACTTACATCTGCCCCTATAATCTCCCACTCATTTTGGAAGACTGTGGAGGAAACAAAGAAGTAAAATGTATGACTAAGCTGTGATTAGTTCTGCTGTAACAAACATACAAGAAGAATTTATCAATTCAAAATAGTATTCTCTTTAAATAGTTCTTCTGGAGGGCTATGAACTTTCTGGCAATGCTGCCTCCTCCACCACTCAAGACATTTAAAAACAAACTCTTCTCAGAATTACTTTCTGAGGCAGTTTGGAAGCCCCTGGCAACAGCTTTTATTGTCCCATTTCCTTTTTTGTTTGCTTTTTAAATTTACATTATTTGTATAAAGGATAGGGGTTCATTGTGACATTTCCATACATGAATACAATGTATTCCCCCATCAAACTCACTCCTCTATCACTCCTCCACCCTTTTTTTTTTTTAATTGCCAGTCCCGGGGCTTGAACTCAGGGCTTGGGCACTGTCCCTGAGTTTATTTTGCCCAAGGCTAGCACTCTGCCACTTGAGCCACAGTGCCCTTCCAGCTTTTTCTGTTTATGTGGTACTGGGGAATCGAACCCAGGGCTTCATGCATGCTAGGCAAGCACTCTACCACTAAGCCAACTTCCCAGCTCCCTCCACCAATTTTTTAAAACAATTTCAGTAAGTGTCATGGTTCTATTTTCATATATGCAAATAAACTGCCCCAACCATATTTTTCCTCATTCACCCTCTCCATTACTCCCTCTGATACCCTAGCAGAGCCTTTTTTCTTACCTGTATTTATTTGACTACTTGTTTCATTTCAGTGTATATTAATCATACCAAGAGTACAATTAATACAGTACAGATTGGCAGATCTCCTTTTTATATAAACATTTGCCACATTTCTCACTCACTTCCTTCATGAATTTAACAAGTATTTATTGAATTCTATAATGGTACTGCACAGAAATACAATGACGAACAAAACCAGACAGACTGAGGAGAAGCTTTATACAGTTCACTGAAGGGGGAGATAATCACAAATCAAATACAAACTTCAGTTGACCAAACCCCAGAGGAAAGCATATGGCCTTAAGGGCATTTTTAATAGGCATTTGGCATAGTAAGGCTGCACTCTGAATAGGAGGAGGATGAGTAGATGTTAATCCTCTTGCTTTCACCAGGTAAGGAGAATAGCTATACAAAGACCTTGTGGCCAAAGGGAACATGTAACCTGTATTAGTCAGCTATCTGATGCTGAGACAAAATACACTTTTACCACTTAAAAGGAAGAAAGATTAATTCTAGCTCAAGGTTTTTAGAGATATTTAGTACCTGGTTGCTCAACTGCTTTAGGGCCTGTGGAAAGGCCAAGCAACATGTAAACACACGTGGCAGAAGAGACCTATCACCTCACAGTAACTGCTAGGTCCCAATATTCTCTTCAAGGGCAAGTGCCAATGACCTAACTTCCTCTCACCAGACCCCACCTCCTAGAGCCCTGCCCTGCACCCACCTCTACCATCTGAGGACCAATCCTTCAACACTTGGCCATTGGAGGAAATTTAAGATTCAAAAGGTCTTCAAAGCCACTGTGTCTAAGAAGAGAATTCAAGGCATGATAAAGTCAGAACACATAGCCTTCAGGGAGCTATATAACAGTGTGCCAAAGGCAGAAAGACAGTTGCTATATATGTTATGTATCAACACACAGGAAATACTTTCAAAATGTGGTGATTTAAGGCACTGGTGGCTCATGCCTGTAATCCTAGTTAGGAGGCTAAGATTTGAGGAACTCAGTTTGAAGCCAGCCTAGTCGGGAAAGTCTGTGAGACTCTTACCTGCAATTAATCACAGAAAAAGCCAGATGTGATGTGGTAGCTCAAGTGGCAGAGTGTTAACTTTGAGCAAAAGCAGCTTAGGGACAGAGCCCAAGTCCAGAGTACAAGACCCAGGAACAGCTTAGGGACAGCACCCAGGTCCAGAGATCCAGGCAAAGGACAGGCAAAAAAAAAAAAAAAAAAAGTGGTGACTTAAATAACTTTTAACTTTTCTTTTTTTAGTGTTATACCCAAGGCTTTAACTCAGAGTCTGGGCACTGTCCCTCAGCTTTTGTGCTCAAGGCTAATGTTCTACCATTTTGAGCTACTGGAAGTAAGAGTCTCATGGACTTTCCTGCCCAGACTGGTTTTGAATCTTGATCCTCAGATCTCAGCCTCCTGAGTGCTAGGGTTAGAGGCATGATCCTGACTTTGCTTTTTTCTCCCCCATGATTCTGAGAATTGGCTAGGAGTCTCTCTGCTGTTTTCACCAGAGCTCATTCCTCTGACTACATTCCTGCTGTGCAGGAACACCCAAGTTAGCTTCGCTATGTCTGTAAGTTCACACTGGCCCTTGACTAGGGTGTCTCTGATTTCTTACATAGTGATCTCAAGCCAGCCTTCCAAGGGATAAAAGCAAATGCTGCAAGGTCTCTAAAGGATTGGTTTCACACATCACATCTGCTTTCATACTACTGGTCACAAAGCTAGCTCAGATTCCCTCCCCAAATTGCTCAGGATTTTTGTTGTTGTTCTTTTGGCTTTTGAGGCAAGCCCTCACAATCTTCCAGTCTTAGCCTCTTGAGTGCTAGGATTATAGATTATAGATTTGCACCTCTCCACCCAACAAAACTCCATTTATTTTCTTTCTTCCTTTTTCTCTTTCTTTTCTTTCTTTCATTGTTGTTGGTCCTGAGGCTTGAACTTAGGGCCTGGGAACTGTCCCCTGAGCTTTTTCACTCAAGACTGGCACTCTATCACTTGAACCATGCCTCCATTTCTGGCTTTTTTTCTAGAGATAAGAGGCTTGTGGTCTTTCCTGCCTGGGCTGGCTTCAAACCACAATCTTCAGATCTTAGCCTCCTAAGTAGTTAGGGTTACACTAGTGTCCAGCTAAGACTCTAATCTTTTTTTTTTTCTTTTTTGTCGCTTGTGGGGCTTGAACTCTGGGCCTGAGCGCTGTCCCTCAGCTCTTCAGTTCAAAGCTAGCGCTCTACCACTTGAGCTACAGCGCCACTTATGGTTTTCTGGAGGTTTATTGGAGATAAGAGTTTCACGGACTTTCCTGCCTGGGCTGGCTTTGAACCGTGATCCTCAGATCTCAGCCTCCTGAGAAGCTAGGACTATAGGCATGAGCCACCAGCACCCAGCTAAGACTCTAATTCTTGATGGGAAAAGTATCAAGCTACACTGCATAGGTTTTAGATGGACATGAATAGGTTGGGATTGGGGAAGGTCTTTATAAACAACACAGAGAAAGGCCTGATGAAGTCCAGAGTGCCAATTGGATAGACTGGTTAGGAGACTCTTGTTGGGAGCTTGGACTAAGGTTGTGGACAAAAGGTGGGGATAAGTAGGTGGTTTAGAGAGATAAAATAAGCCAGACTTAGTGATGGGTCAGCAAAGGAACAGAGAGAAGAGGGGTGCCTGGGCTAACATCTAGGGTTTCTGGAATTGGACAAAGGAATGGGTAGCAAGCATTGAATAAAATTCTGGTTTGGACACAGAATCTATTTGGGCTTTTGAAGATACTGTGGAGTGTGTGATGAGAGATACAGACCTAGGTGTTGGGTCAATTGGTAGATTGCTAGCCAAGTGAAAAAGTGCAGAGCTCCAGTCCCAGTCTCAGAACTAAAAAACAAAAAAATGAAATACACAGATCTAAAGCTTAGAGGGGACCCTTAGCTATCAAACACTTTGGAGACATTTATATAATAAAATTACCTTAAAAGATTAAGCTTTACCCCTAGTCGAAGATACTTTAAAATGTGAGGCACATCTTTTCCAAAGAGAAGTTCCTAAAAACTTTTGGATTATGACAGTAATGAATAGGTTCATCCAAGTGGCCATAAAGATAATACGATATCAATGTTCTGAAATGTTTGCTTAAATATAATGGTATGTCTCTCTACACAAGATTATCCCCCAGGTTTTAATAATGCAGTTGAAAGACAAAACATCTCTATCTTACCTATGATAAGCCAGTAAATGCAATGGATATAGAGGAACATAGTCTTGTATTATCTAAAATATGTGTTGGAAATATTGGATACTGAGAGGTTAAAGCAGATACAATATAGGCTGGCAAAGAGCATGATGAAATAGATAACACCTATCTAGTGTTTACTGTGTACCAAGCACCATTCCATATTCAAGTTCTTTCAAACACTACTATTATTATCTACATTGAGTGGATGAGGCAATCAAGGCCCAGAGAAATTAAGTAACTTGCTTGTAATTTCACAATTGCTTGGTGAAGGTTAGGATTTGTATTCAAGTCAGCTGAGCCGAAACTGTGTTATTATTAACCTCCACAACAAAACTTGGGCTACAGGTCGAGGAGAGGGGGGTGAGGAGACAACTGGGTGTGCATGCCACACCATGAGAGAATGTGGACGGTGAATACTACGTCTTGTTTACCAGTGGGGCAACTCAGACCCCTGAGTCACAAGTCATGCCGGGCTGCTTTGTTGCAACCATCATACCATGTGGGTGTCCAGGCCTGGATACTCCGGAAGGAAATGATTGTCAGCATTCCTAAGGCCATGGCCTGGAATCTAAGTCCCTCCTTAGGCTGAGACATCTGATAGACTTGAATACTTTGGGAAGAATGGGATTTGGGGATCTAGCCTTACAAGTAAACAGAAGGTCATGTACAATAGAATTGAGGGCAGAGTAGAATTACTACTGAGCAGGACCCATTTAAATGTCCAGGAGCCGACTGAAGGTTGGGCAGAACAGACAGTCTAAATGGCTTAGGAAGTCTGTCTGGATGGATGGTGACAAGTGTGAGCATCTGTCAATAGGCCAAGGAGGGATTCGGACCTGTGTCAGTATCTGAGGGTTGAATGCAAGAAGGGACCCGGGGATGTGCAAGAGATAGATTTAACGACCCTTCCCCCCCCCTCCCCCCCCCCCCCCCCGCGCTGTGCGGGGAGGGAGTTCAAGAAGGAGGCACTGGGAGGAGTGTGGGCCCCTCCACTGGGTCCCCCCGGGTCCCCCCCCCCCCCCCCCCCCCCGCCTCCGCGCGACCTAGGCAGCCCTGGCTACGCCTAGGCCGCCACCTCCGCGCAGGCGCGCTGGCATACCAGGCCTCGCGCCTCCGCCGCCCCCACACGTGCCGCCGCGGGGAGCGGCCGGATGCGACGCCGCGTGACGCCCCCAGGGCGCGGCCGCACTCATAAAAGGCCCGCGGAGCGGCGGCGCCGGCCCCAGGATCCGACCTCGGCCGCGCGTGCGACGCTGTCGTGAGAGTCCGCGGTGGGTGCGATGCAGCTCCTGATGAGGGTTCCCTCTCTTCCGGAGCGGGGCGAGTTGGACTGTAACATCTGCTACCGGCCCTTTAACCTCGGCAGCCGCGCGCCCCGCCGCCTACCCGGCACGGCGCGCGCCCGCTGCGGCCACACGCTCTGCACCGCCTGCCTGAGGGAGCTGGCGGCGCGCGGCGACGGCGGCGGGGCGGCCGCGCGCGTGGTGCGCCTGCGCCGCGTCGTCACGTGCCCCTTCTGCCGCGCGCCCACCCCGCTTCCGCGTGGCGGCGTCGCGGAGGTGGCTCTCGACTCGGCCTTGTGGTCACGACTGGAGGAAAAAGCACGAGCCGAGCGCGAACGAGATGGTGAAGCGGCGAGCCCGGCCAAGGAGAGCGGCGACGCGGATGGCGAGGCCGACGGCGTGGAAGAGGAGGAGGAGTGCGAAGAGGGGGCGGGGCCGCGAGGCGCGGGGTGGCGCGCGCTGCGGAGGCTCTGGGGCCGGGTCTCGGCGCCCTCGCGCACTTGGCGGCGTCCGCTGCCTAGCAACGGTGAGGAGGGGGCCTCGGGGTGGACCGCTGGACTTCTGCGGCCTCCTCCCGCTGCCACTAACCCATCTTCTTTTCCCCAGTGCTGTACTGCCCAGAGATCAAAGACATTGCCCACATGACCGGGTGCACGCTGTAACCGAGGGAACCTGCGAGCTATGGCGGAAGGAAGAAGATGGAAGCTGCATGGTTGGGCGTGTTTTTAGTACAAGGGGCCAAGGCAACACTACCCTCCTAGGTCTTGGAGGGTTGGCAGACGATGAGGATGAGGGAGTAGAACCCAGGGCTGGAGAGAGTGCCCGCTTCACCCCCTCCACCCAGCAGGAGATGCTGAGTCTGAGATGGGGAAGGTCCAGACAGAACGCACCTTCATCCTCTCTCTGACTTCATTACATTTTCAGAATGGACTGGGGATACCAACAAAGTCCAAGTTATGGAGGGTGTGCCGGGGAGGAGATGGGCAGACTTTTTCTTAGCTGTGGCTTTGACTTTTTGTCCAAAGGGACTGTGGTGTATGGGAACAACAGATCCCATTTTAGCAGTTGTCAGTGGTTGGTTTTTTTAAAAGATGGAGCAGGAGAAAATAGACTGATTTTCAAGTCACAATAATTTCTTCTCTGGCATGTAAGAAAGTTAGTTCATAAGCCTACTGTCTGCTCACTGCCAGTTCTGTGTTCCAGAACTTAAGAGATGCCTCCTTGTCTTTAAGGGCCTTACTTTATATACAGTCTCAACTTAGGACATTTATTTGAGGCACTTGGGGCTTATCAAGGATGAGAGCCATTTGATAAAGACATCAAAATCTAACGTTTGTTATTATTAGTCACAGGGGCACCCAGGGACTACTGGAGAAAAACGTGCTCAAATAACTTTAAACTTGTGTCCCATAATGGGACATCATTTGTTGAATTCTATTTTAAAGTCTTGTAACTATAACCATTGTCAGGGACCAATAGAGTTTATGTCACCTGGGAGTGACACAATTTGTTGGGAGTACAGAATCTCAGGATTCGACTCCAAATTTACTGAACCAAACTGTAGTTTCACAATCCCAGGTGATAGATGTGTACATAAAAAGCATTGGTCTAGGGGCTGGGAAGGTGGCTCAGTGGTAGAGTGCTTGCTTTGCAGGCATGAGACCCTGGGTTCTATTCCTCAGCACCACATAGCAGAAAAAGCCAGAAATGGCGCTATGGCTCAAGTGGTAGAGAGCTAGTCTTGATTTGAAGAGCTGAGGGACAGCACCCAGGCCCAGAGTCAGGCCCGTGACTGACCAAAAAAAAAAAAAAAATATTGGTCTAAATCCTAGACATTTTAGAATGTCACTACCTGTGAGTGTTCTGAAGTGAATGTCTAAGGAAACATTCTACTGTTGAAGAAAACATCCATTTTTCTGAGTTAAAAATGTGAACTTAGAGACTGGGAATGAGGCTTAGAGATAAGAGTGCTTGCCTAGTATGCATGAAACCCTGGGTTTGATTCCTTAATATCACATAAACAGAAAAAGCTGGAAGTGGTGCTGTGACTCAAGTGGTAGAGTGCTAGCCTTGAGCAAAAGAAGCTCAGGGACAGTGTCCAAGCCCCAGGACTAGCAAAAAAAAAAGGAAAAAAAAGGTGAACTTAAGTATAGATCTCAATATTTTTTAAAGCTTGCTGTTTTTTTTAATTAATTTTTTAAAATTGACTTCTTGAATGTGTCCATTTATGGTGTTTTACTGTCCCTCTTAAAATATATTTTGGCATTTTCCCCTAACCTTAAGTTGTAAGTTAAATATTCCTTCTTTTGGGGAGCTTCTCCACTCTCTCTGTAACATAAAGCCTTACTCTATTTATTTTGTATTTCATGTTTGATGTGTTCTCCAGAGTATAAACTTTATGGAATTATCTCCAAAGTCAGCAGCAGTGTTAATGTACATATAGTACATACTCAATAAATGTTTGTTGTACTTATCTCTGATTTTTCTTTTTTGGTTGGTTGTGGGGCTTGAACTCAGGGCCTGGGTGCTGACCCTGAGCCTCTTTGTGTTGAAGACTAGTGCTCTACTACTTGAGCCACAGGGCCACTTCCCGTTTTTGAGTCATTAATTGGTGACTTTTCTGCCCGGGTTGGCTTCCAACTGTGATCCTCACATCTCTGCCTCCTGAGTTGCTAGGATTGATTACATGCATGAGCCGTTAGCACCCAGCTACCTCTGATTTTTTTATGTAATAGTCACAAGAATAGTATGTGGCCTCACCTCAACCTCAGGGGTTCCTGTGGTGAATAATACAGGACAGTGAACTGTCTAGCAGACCTTTGGCAAACTATGCATGCAGGTCTGTCTGCCTCCCCCAGCCACCTCTAAAAACAAAACCAATCACCACCACAAAAACAAAGACCTGGCGCCTCTCCTGTTTCATACTGGAGTTGAACCTCTGGAGCTACAGTGACCTCTACTGACTCTTACAGAAACTAGTAACATGAGGTAGAAAGGATGGTCAAAAGTACAACTAGAAGGCAATTTTGAAATATGCCACGTATTCCTGCTGCACTCTTGTCCAGGAAGCCCAATTCCCTCTGCACCCCACCACTGGCCTCGAGGTTCCTGCTGCTTATCCTCCATCTTTACTCTGAGCTTATCATTGGCTGGCATTGGGAAAAGAGTTTTAATTTTAATGAATGACTCGAGATCAAAATGAGGAAAGGAAAAGTCACAAGGTTAAGAGATACAGAGAGAGATGGATAAAGATGAGATGGCAGAAAGCAATCATCTTTCTTATCCCTCCTCCCCACAAGAAATTTCCCCAGCCAAAAATAACAGCACACAGAAAGGAAAGTATAATTTATATGTACAACCAATAAACCTGATACAGAAGAGGGGATTGGGACAGATCAGGAGTGGGTGTGGAGAGACTGGGAAAGGGGCAGCAAGAAAGTGAAGGGGCAGCAGAGCAAGTGGGGGGTTTGCCATGCAAACTACCACTCCCTGTCCCCCCTTCCTTGGAAAGGGTGTGTATCTACACCTCCTCCTGCCCTTCACTATGTTGTTCTGGTCCCACAAACAAGGCCGTCCCCTGACTAGGCTCCTGGCCTGACCCACTCACACTAAAGTCTGTACCTAGGCCTTAGAAGGGAGGGTAGAAGTCCCCAATGAACCTGAGCCCCAGAGTGGGGAGGTGGGGGGCTGCCCCCATGTTTGGCCTGTTGTATTCTCTCCCACCCTTTCTAGGCTATCTGGGATCCTAGAACAGGTTGGGGAGCTCCTCTTTGGCTTGAGGGAGTTTTCACCCAACCATTACTCTGTGGGGGTAGTCCTTGGTCCCTAGAAAGGGAGAGATACTTCCCAATACAAGATGCCAGTACACAGGAGGTAACTGAGCCAGTGAGTGACGCCTTTATTCTGAAGTCGAACAGTAACTGACTTCCTCCCTTGTAACTGTTCCACCCTCCATTTGGGGCGAGGCAGGGAGGTAACATGCAGCCACCCTCCTCTTCCCTTCTCCCTCCTGGGTCTCATTTTCATTCCTCTCTAAAAGTGCCCTTCCTCTCTTTGAAGCTCTTCTCCCCAGAAAAACTCCTACTAAAGGCCAGGCAAGACCCCCATTTCTGCAAGAGGTGGAGCTGATCTGATATTGCAGGAAAAGAGACTGGAGGCTCCACCTCTTTCCTCCCCAGAATCATTTATTAGGAAACTGTATATTTGGCGGTGGGGGATAAAGGTACTTAGAAGACTTTGCTAACCATCTCCCACCCAGACCTCTTCACACCAGCACAGTTTTCAAAGCTTGGTGGGAAAGGTACCTGGAAGTGGAGAAGGTCAAGGGGCCCTTTCTTGGAGAGAGGAGTTATAAAGGGGCAAAGGGGCTCTTAGCCCAGCGGTGACCCAGTGGATGGGGAAGGCGGAAGGTTGGCAGCAGGCCCCAAGGCCTGAGCATGGGGTCGGCTCCGGGGACGGGGCCTGGGTGAAGGGCAGGCCTGGGATCCAGTCAGTCGTCTATACAGATCACCTCCCCGGTTCGGGGCTCCTTCCGATCCAGCCCGTCTGACACCAATGCCCCCACCATTTCCTTCTCCTTCTTCACCAGCACTGGAGGGCCGTTGGTGGCTGTTTGGGAAGGGGGTAAGGAAAGGTCAATCCCTACACAGCGCCAAATATCACACCCCATGACAACAACATAATCCTCACTTCTAGGTCACTTCCAGTTTTCCTGGGTAAGGGTTAGAAGACCTCTTCCTGAGATTTCCCTTGTACCACACGATTTAACCACAGGTTCCAACCCTCATTCTACCCCTTCTGAATTCATATTCACTTTCCCTTGAGGTCCCTCAGGTAGAGAAGGCATAGTGGGAAATATCAAGCCACAGAACCACTGAAACCCTGGTGAGGTTTCTGACCATGAGGACAGACAAGGGAATCAGAAAGGATGAGTAGTACAAAGCCTCAAACAACTCCATTCCCTAAAACACAGGTTACTTCCACAGAAATGAGATGAGCTGGAATAGGGCAAGGGTGTTGAGCAGGAGTGAAGCTTAGCCAAGGAAGAAAGAGAGAAGCAGGGAGTTGGAAACTACCGGCTGACCTGTGATGAAGGACCCGGCAGGCATCTGGCTGTAATTGGCGCCTGCGGCGGCCAGAGCCCCTACGGGTGTGGCGCTGAAGGCCGCCCCGTACCCCGGAGGTGTGGCGTAGGGACCTGGGGGGAATGCCTGGAATAAAGAGTGAGCTGAGGTTGGTTAGTCAGTTCACAGTCTGAGGACAGAAGCTGTACAGGAACATGAGCCACACTTCAGAACTGCTGAGGGGTATGACCCAGGCAAGGGAGATTCACTCAAGGGTGAAGACTGTGGTCTTGCAAGTTGTTTTTCCATATGGTATAGGATTCTGATAGAAGTGAATGTGTGCGTGCAGGAGTAGCAACAACAGGGAAAATGAGTTAGGGAGAAAGAGGGTTACCGGTGTGGGGTGAGGTTCCGTGCCCTTGCTGGCCAGCCGGCTGAGGATGCTGCGCTCGGACATCTGAAGGCGGGCTGCGATGGGGGGTATTCGGGACAGCGTGGCTGGCAGGCGGGTCACGTCCGCCTTCATGTCGCTCAGCAACTCCTCCAGCTGGTTTAGAACTGGGGCCCGGGCCACGGAGAAAGAAGGGCAAGAAAAGGATAGGAAAAAGAGATGGAGCCAGAAAAAGTGACAAGAAGTCAGATGGATAGGTATAGTCAGAAGAAGAGAAAGACACAGACATCAAAGAACCAGAGACCAAGTGACAGAAGCAACATAAGAAAGGAACAGAAAGCAGACAGAAAAAGTGTGACCCAGGGGAGAAGAAAGTTTCAGGAAAGAGACAGAGACCAGATCACCAGACAGATGGACAGCAGACAGATGGACAGAGAAATAATGAAAGGGAATATGGAGAAAAGGGGGGGAGGGGAAGACATTGGAAGACACAGGAGTGGGGAGTTGTCAGAACATCCCATACTGGAAGAGCAAGATTTGGGGGTTGGGGATGATGGGGAGGAAATAGTCAGGAGGCATGGAGGTGGTCAGATTTAAGGAATCAAGGTTTTAATGTGAAAAAGGGAGAGGGAGGTTAGAGGATCAGCATTACAGATCCAAGAAATTTAGGACAGGTGTTAAAGGGGCCAGAACAGTCAGTCACCACACCAGTAAGGTAAAACTCAGTGTGGGAAGGGTTGAAGGTAAATGGGAAGTTTCCTGGGGGAAGATCAGAAAGGTGGTAGTTTCTACCTCACAGAGGCAGACATGTAAGGGAATGTGATCTGTTGGGACAGAGCTAAGGATGTTTGTGTATACATAAAGGCCTTGAATGGAGCGACATTAGCAGTGTAAGCAGTGCAAAAATGTGCAGTCCACTGCCAGGGAAGAGGTGCCACTGTGGCGGGCACATACTGGGGAAGAGGTCCCCCTACTGGGCACTGATATAAACACTATCAGGAATGGACGAGGGAAGGCTAAAAGCTAAAATCCAAGGAGGTGTCAAGTGGGCCAGAGGTGGGGTTAGAGGTCAGAGAGGGTTGGTTCAGAGGGTAAAAGGGGTCAGGGAGATGGGAAGATTTTGAGGGGTGCGGGGTGAAGACTTACGCAGCGTTGTGGGCCCTCCCCCGCGCGGGGCCGCCGCGGCCCTTACCCTTGTGCAGGACGGCGTTGGCTGGCTTGTTCCCTGCCAACGACTCCTTGGAGAGGTGCTGGTGGCTCTCAGCCAGGCACTCGGCCTCGGCGAAGCGGGCGTGGAGGGCCATGGCGGGGTGCGCCGGCTCCTGCGACAGGTTCAGGTAGGCCGCCCGCCGCAGCTGCTCCTCTATCACCAGCGCCTGCTCCAGGAGCTGAATGCACAAGGTGAACAAGGAGCTCAGCAAGCCACAAGGAAGTGAGTGAGAAGACCAGATATGGTACGGCAGATCCATCCTGGCCTTGTCACTGGCCTAGGCCCTCTAGACCCACAAACCCTAGATCCCAGAAACCCTGATCCAGACCATGGTCCCCAATACTTTGGTCTTGGTCTTAAGGATTGCCTCAACCCTCAAGGTGTTAACTGCCCACTCCTGACCCAGCCCCTCTTCAGTCCTCCACCTTTCCTCCCTCAACCCTACCTTGAACCTCCGGGCTAGGAACTTATTTTTCATCTCCAGAAAGTTCCCCTTATTGGCTTCAGTTTTAAATGGTTCATTGATAATGGCAAACTGAGCATCATTCTGGATGTCTTGCCACCGTGCGTAGCCATGGCTGCCAATCAAGGAAAGAGGACCATCAAGGAACTTAACAGATGGGCTTGTCTGAGAATACTTTTTCCTTTTAGCCAGATTACCCCAAAGTGTGGCATAAGCTCCCTTCTGTGGGTGTGGACTCATCTTCCCTGTAGTTCCCCTCTTTCCTGAGAGAATCCTCTTGCATTTGTACCAAAGGATACAGGACGATCCCTGCCAGAAGCCAATAGTCATGTCTTCGATGCCAGATCTCATTGAGTTTCCCCGAGGAAATAGCTGCCCGTTCCTCATTCTGCCACAAAGTGTGAAGCTCTACAAAGAGTGCAGGAGACAGCAGAGGCATCAGGGGTTTGTGAACCCTATCCAGACCCAACAGGTAGGTACAGAGAGAAACCCAATGGTACTAAAGGTTCCTTCAGAGGAGTAGGTAAGGCTAGGTTAGTGGTGAGGAATTAAGGTAGGTAAAAACCAAATTTCCAATTAGGATTGAAACAAAATGTGGTCTTAGAGACAGCTGTGAAGATAGGTGGTACACTTAAAGAAGATTTACAGCAATGATCATTGTTAGCATGCACCATTTCATTAGAAATGATGAGAGTTGTTTGGGTAGAGAAGAGGCCCTGGAGGAGTGCTTGGAGTCAGCACTGGAGTCAGATATCAGAGTTAAAGGTAGCAGGTGGCCTCAGGCTAAATCACAAACTGGAGGATGGGCAGATTCCAGTGGAGACCAGATAGCAGTAAGAACCGCCCCTACCTGTGAAACCACCATCAGCAATATTGAACATGAACCGAGGCTTCTCCACTTTCTCCTCACGGCGCCCATTGGACCGCATCTCATCTCGAGGCCCAGTTCGAAGTTCTCGGTCCCCTTTCACATCTTCTGCCAGGGCAGATGGGACAAAGCTTACACCTCAGCACAGCCTCCTTCTAGGTCCCAAGACTACTTACTACCTGTACTGTGCTAGCCTTTCCAACAGTTCCCCCCAGGACCCAAACATTCAGCTTCCCAAACTCCACCTCCCCTGATTCCCTCAGGGACCCAAGTGTCCAGTCCTTCCACCCATTACCTCTCTTGCCCAAATCCCCAGTTTCCCCCTCCGGCCTCTCCCTGTGTTCCTGTCCATCCAACGGCTTCTCCTCCCCCCTTTCTCCTGGCGCCGGTTCTGAGGCTGTGGGAGGGGGCAGGGGATAGGAAGGGAGGATGTCACCCTCATCCCCTGATCCCAGAAGAGGGAATTCTCAGTATTCTAATACCCCTATCATCCCTAAGGCCATATACTTACCTGACTTCTCTCTGTCTATTCGATACCCAGGCTCAGGCTCCATCTCTCCAGGTACTCCTGGCACGTCCTCCTCTAGTGGAATCTTCCTTGGCTCTAACTGCTCCCCAAGTGATGGTGCGGGGCTGGGGGCATCAGCCTAGAGGACAGTAGAGGGAAAAAAATGAGCCAGAAGGCTCTGGAAACCTGGCTGTCAAAACCCGTCCAGACCCCTCCACTCCCTTTCCTCAGAGGAAGTCAGGTGACCACACACCTCTGACTCCATCTTCTCAATTTTGCTGTTTTTCTCTGGCTTCTCCTCTATGTTTTCAGCATCATCCTTCTCAAGAGGTGTCCTTACCCCATCCCCTTTATCATTTGGAGCAGGAGTAGCTGTAGGGGAAGGCAGAGTAGGTGCTATGGTTTGGAAATGGTTGAGGTATCCTCTAGGAGCTCATATATTTGAAAATGTCCACCAGAAGGCATTTCTAAAAGGGTAGATTGACATTTAATCTGACTCCTGTGTTTAGAGGCAGGGCTTTGGGGGAACTGGTTATGATTCGTTAGGGTGGAGCCCCTGTGGAGCCCCTGTGACTGAATCCTGTTGGCTTTTTTGGTTGGTCATGGGGCTTGAACTCTGGGCCTGGGCGCTGTCCCTTAGCTCTTCAGCTCAAGGCAAGCATTCTACCACTTAAGCTACAGCACTGGTTTCTGATGGTTAATTGGAGATAAAAAAAAAAAAAATCTCACGGACTTTCCTGCCTGGGCTGGCTTTGAATCAAGATCCTTGGATCTCAGCCTCCTAAGTAGCTAGGATTATAGGTGTGAGCCACTGGCGCCTGGCTCCTGTTGGCTTTTAAAAAGAGGGAGAGATTGAACTGGAGGTATACACCAGTCTAAACAAAATAGACAAGTAAGAACACAAGGCTCTGAGTTCAAGACCCATCATAAAAAAAATCAAAACAAAGTAAGAGCTGAGGATGTAGCTCAGTGGTATAGCACTTAAGGTTCTGGTTCAATTTCAAGTACTGCAAATAATAATAATAACAATAATAATAGTAATAAACACCAAAATACCAAGAAGACAGAGACCAGAATATACTTTGAGAACTCCCTCTCTCTGACTATGTGATATCTTGCACCACCATCAAGACTCTGCCAGCAAGAATGCTATCACCAGATGTGACCCCTTAACCTTTCAATTCCAGAATCTGGAGCCAAAATAAGTCCACTTCTTTATAAAGTTACTCAACCTCAAATTATCTCATTATAGTCATGCAAACAGAGTAATAAAGTAATGAAGACAGGGGGTTTTCCCATCCTGACTCTTGATCCCATTTCTGTCTGTCCCATCATTCTGACTCCTGATTACCAGGTTTAGAGGTACAAGGACTGTTGGCAGCAGAGGCCTCAGGAGTGGTGGGAGTTGTTTTGGTAGGAGAGGAGGCCCTGGATGAGCGCTTGGAGTCAGCACTGGGGTCAGGCATCAGCTCTGGCATTGACCAACGCCCATTGATGTGCTCAAATTCTTGTACCTGAGGAAGAGGGGAGGCATTGTGGAAAAGGGATCAGCTATTGACATTGAACCTGTAGACAGCTCTAATCCCCTCTGAGTTGTATTACCTGAAAGACAGAATTTGGGGATGGAAGGCAGAGAGAGGACAGAAACTAAGTGATTGGACTGACTTTCAGGATGAGAGGAGACTCATACCTTCTTCTTGACAAGAGACATGACTCCAATGCGGGTCAACACCTGCTGGCGACTCAATCCCTCCCGAGGGACCCCATCAGCAAAGGTTTCGGAGCCATCTGCCCCAGGCTCACACAGATGGCGCATGAACAATGACACATAGGCCCTAGGGAGCATGAGGATTGGAGGAAAGTTAGGGAGCCTTAGAATGGGTACAGGCGAGTAAGAGCACAGAGATCACTGAATTCCTGAACTTGACTTCCCAAGTGCCTCCAGAACTTCTTCCCTGGACCTCTCATTCTTCTAGCCCTCTATATCCTCTCCCTGACATCTGTGCCCTTGTACCTCCTGGGCCCCATCAGTCAGTTCTTCATCCTGTCCACCAGCTCCTCCTGCCAGGTTAACATGGCTAAGTAAATGTAAGGCCAGGCCAGCCCAGATGAGGCTCCTTCCTCCAATGCCTCTTCCATAAAGAAGGAAGCCTGGCCCCTCTATTCTAGGCTTGGCTGAGGAGAGGCAGAATAGGCTGAGCCTACCTCCCAGGAAACCAAGCCGGGGGGTATTCTAAGGCAGGGAGATGGTGATCAGTTGAGTAAGGTTACATCACATGGTGGCCAATAGGAAGAAAGAAACACCCAAAGCTCTAATCCCATTGTTAGCCCTGAGTCACCCACACTTACTTAAATTCCTTCTCAGTCTTGCCCCTGAGATCCCGCACCAGCCACTGAGTAGTGAAGGCATCTTGTGGTGGCATCCCCCAGCGCATCACGGCATTGAGGAAAGCCTTCCTCTGACGAGTATTGAATCCCAGCACCTGAAGTGGGGCAAGGAGACATGGGCTATGACTGCTCAGGGGTCTTGGGCCTTAGTTCTTTCTACCCACATTGATTCTGATGTCAGTTTCCAAAGGATCCTCCAAGTATTCTTTCTTTGAGAATGTATGAGGGCCTGGGCCCAAGTCTTCACCTCAATGTTACCACCAACTCGAGCCAGCAGTGGAGGCAATGGTTTGTCCTTTTCATTTCGGAGTTGCCTCTTTGATTGTCGACGCCCTGAGGGTGGAGGGGTGATACCAGTTAGTAGATCTTCCAATTCTTCTAAGCCTCAGTCCGCCTCCAGACCCCATTTCCACAAGACAGAGAAAACAGGAACAGACTGTCATGCTAACTTCTAATTTTATTCCAAGAACTTTCAACACTATCACCCCAATGAGTCTAAAAGAATACAATCATATTTAGAAATTCCTCGCAATTATTTGACAATATTACTGGTGGGAAGGCAAAACCACGTAATCTTCCTGGTATTTTTTTTGCAATAAGATCCCATTGTGTTGCCTAGCCTGGCCTTTACCTCATGGGCTCACGTGATCCTCCTTTCTCAGCTTTTCAACTAGCTGGGACTATCAGTGAGATCACCATACATTGCTACATTTCTTGACCTAAGCCTAAGTAATTATTATATTCCAAATGTTAACAGTAGAGAAATTACAGCCATTTCTTCCTTTCTCCTTGGCTTCAATCTTTAGTTTTTCCACCGTTTGTTTGTTTTTAGGAAGGCCTCACTATGTACCCAAGGTTAGCCTTAAATTTATGATCCTTCTGCCTCAGCCTACTGAGTGGTGGGATTATAGGAATATACCACCATATCTGCCCCTGCCCCCTAAAAGCATTTTTATTTAAGAGTTCAGAGACATTAGGGAGGATAAATCCAAGAGAATTGTCTGTCCAGTTAACCAGAAAAAGGCTGGAAGTGGAGGTGTAGGTGGTGGTAGAGCATCAGCCTTGAGTGAAAAAGCCAAGTAGAGCAAGAGGCTCTGAATTCAAGCACCAGTATCAGTGCACATGCACATGCATGCATACACACACACACACACACACACACACACACACACACACACACACACACGCACACACACACGCACACACACACAGCCAGAACTGAATATGGCTCATATAGTAGTGTGTCAGCCATGAGTAAAAAAAAAAAAAGCAGAATTAGGGTATTAGGCCATGAGTTCAAGCCACACTGGCAGGTGTGTACACACACACACACACACACACACACACACACACACACACACACACACACACACACACACACACACAGCAGAACTGGCCTTAGAATACCTACGTAGCGGGCTCAAAGCACTGAGTTCAAACCTCAGTGCTGCCAAATAAAAGCAAGGAGCAGGGAGGAGGAGAGGAATGTTTAAAGAAATATGGGAAGTAAAACGAGAAGAGCTAAGGCAGAAAGTTAGCCCACCTTCAGGACGCTCATCAAAGTCTTCATCTTCTTCTTCTGATCCCACTGAGTATTCTGACTGGTTATCTGTAAGGATACAGAGGGTTCAGGGTCAATGGTGACTACTACTACATAAGCCGCACCAGAGCCCTTTTTGCTTAGATTCCTCTCCTTGTAGACTTTTCCACCTTCACCTTGGTCTTGACCCTCTGGGAAAGCTGGGACATAGCCATAGGCTAACTCAGGGCCACGTAGCATCAATCATTTGTTCTCTGCAGCACCTTCAGTATTTGCACACCTCCTACTCTGTTGCTTTGACTCTTTCCAAAGGTACTGCCAAAACAGTAACCCCTTGGGGTCCACTGGATTCCCCTGAAGTTCTCAGGGAGATAAATCACTGGCAAACCCACCAAGCCTTGGGGGTAATTCATGACCCTTCCTAACCACTTCCCGAGTAGGGGAAAGCTCTTATGCTTTGGCCTCAATTTCCCTCTAAGTAACCCTAGCCTCCATGTCTTCCCAACCAATCTCTCTACTTTCTGGGGTAGTCCTCACCTTGGTCCTCCTGAGCAGCATCGTTGTAGTTAACTTGTTTGCGAACTCGCTTGCCCTTGCCCAGGTTCCGGGCTAGGTCTTCCTGCTGCTGTTCATAGTGATGCCTCAGCAGCTTCTCCCAGTAGTCAGGATCCACGTTCTCCTCCTGCTTGATGATTTCTCGCTCAATCTCCTCAATCTGAAAGGCAACAAAGTAAAGGCTGGCAGTCTCCTTCCTCACCCCATCTAGCCCCATCAAATCACTGCTCCCAAGCCTCAGCCAAATCCTGTTCATACTGATGGAACCCCTTCTCAGGTCTGCACCCAATTTCTAAACATTGTATATTTCTCTTACTATCACTTACCCTCAATGTACTTTTTTCCCCCCTCCTAATTCTTTGATCTCTTTTTCTAAATCTTTCACCTGCTTCCCTTTACCTTCCTCTCACTGATAGCCTCTGTGTTTTAGAACAATCTGTGCCTAATTCCCTTTCTAAAGTCCAGTTTCACCTATTAACACTAAGAAGTTGTTTGAGGTTGCCTATTGCTCTTTGCTGGGAACTAAGGTGAAAGAGCAAGTAAAACATAAGAGCTGGGGCTGGGAAGGTGGCTCAGTGGTAGAGCGCTTGCCTCGCATGCAAGAGGCCCTGGGTTCGATTCCTCAGCACCACATAAGCAGAAAAAAAGCCAGAAGTGGCAAGCCCAGAGTTCAATTCCCATGACCGACCAAAAAAAAAAAAAAAGGTCTTATGGACTACCCTGCCTGAGCTCACTTCCAACCACCATATTTAGACCTCAACCTGAGTATCTAGGATTACAGATGTGAGCTACCAGCTCCCAGCAGCTCATATGCATGTGTGTGTGTGTGTGCGCGCGCACGCGTGCGTGTGTGTATACATAGACATATATACATATGTGTGTGTGTGTATATATATATACACACATATATATACATATATATATACACATATATATATACATATATATACACACATATATATACATATGTATACATACATATATATATATGTATATACACACATATATATATACATATATATACACACATATATATATATATGTATATACATATATATATATATACATATGTATATACATATATATATATATATATATATATATATATATATATATATATATTGTCGGTGGGGGGGGGGGCCTGAACTCTGGGCCTGGGCACTGTCCTTCAGCTCTTCAGCTCAAGGATAGTGTACTACCACTTGAGCCACAATATCACTTCCAGTTTTCTGGTGGTTAATTGGAGATAAGAGTTTCACAGACTTTTCCTGCCCAGGCTGGCTTTGCACCATGATCCTCAGATCTTAGCCTCCTAAGTAGCTAGTATTACAGGCATGAGCCACCAGCGCCTGGCCCGTGACACTCTTACCTCCAAGTCACCACTAAAAAACTGAAGTGGAGCTTTGGCTCAAAGTGATAGAGCACAAAATCTCAGGCACAGTTCCCAGGCCCTGAATTCAAGCCCCATGACCACCACCAACAATAATAATAACACAAAGAGCAAAGGATGACCCTAGTACTTTCAAGGTTCAGAAAACACACTGCTCTTTAATAATAAACAGCCTAAAATAGCATCAAGCCCCAAAGTCTCTCACCTTGTCTTCTTCCCGCACAACATATTGTGCTACTTTGAAAGAGCTGAGATATTCGTTCATGTTCTGCACATCTGTGTCCTCAGTTGCATCCTGATTTCGGTCCAGTAGGCGAGCAATGGCCTCATTATCATAGTGGATTACACTGCTGTCCTCCTCTTTATTTTCCCCTAGTGAAAAAGCAAGGAATAAAAGGGGACTTGGGGCTCTAACAGAAGTTCAATATCACCTCAGCAAGTGTGGAAGAAAGGCTCCACTTGCTTTATCTCATGGGGCCCTGAAGAAAAGACTCTTTTCCTGGGAACCTATGTTGAGGGGTGGTTTTGTTTGTTTAGGAAGCCAATCCTCCAAAGAATAGAGAGAAAGCTCTTCTTCCTTCTCAGGCTGCAGAGAAAGAGTGTTTTCCCAGGGAACTACAGAAAAGAAGTACTCAGAGCAGGGGCTGCCTTCAGGTTTCTCACCCTCATTTTCATCCTTGAATAGCTCCTCAGTGCCAAATTTGAGGATGTCGTCCAGCTCCTGCTTAGACATGGATCCGGCCTTGGAGCCCAGCCCCGGCCTTACCACCAGATGTGTCAACATCATTTTTCTCTTGGCCACCTGTGTAATCCTCTCTTCTACAGATGCCCGGGTTACAAATCGGTAGATCATCACCTTGTTGGCTTGGCCAATCCGATGAGCCCTGCTGAATGCCTGTAGGGATGTGAGAAACTAGAGGTAAGCCAGGAAAGTAGAAGGGGAAAACTGTCACATGCTCAGTGAAGGAGGCTGGTAGAGAAGAGTCTTCTTAAACACAATCTTCTAGCAACCCACATCTCATTACTGAATAGTGGTACAGGGGCTCCATGATGCAGAGTCTCACCTGGATGTCATTATGGGGGTTCCAGTCAGAATCGAAGATGATGACAGTGTCAGCAGTGGCCAGATTGATGCCCAGGCCCCCAGCTCGGGTGGACAGGAGGAAGCAGAATTGTTGAGCCCCAGGAGCTAGGAGGTGAGAATTAGAAGGCTGGGTTTTCCTTGTACCCAGAAGTTCTAACCATCTACTGCTTGATATTCCCTGACTACAAACGACTATGGCCCCAACTCAAAGCCTACATATCCAATATCCCCTCACAGCAACCCCCTTCCATCCCATTGACCTAGCATAGGTTTCTCAGGCCTCTCATGCCCACCAGGAGCCAAGGCATCTCTCCCTCACCATTAAACCGATCAATGGCCTCCTGCCTCAGGGCACCAGTGATGCCACCATCGATGCGCTCATACTTGTAGCCTTCGTAGTCTAAGAAGTCCTCTAGCAAGTCTAACATTTTGGTCATCTAGAGCAAGGGAAAAGAAAGGAGTCTGGAATGTGAAAGTAGTAGGATAGGTGTCTCTATTTAAACTACCCCTTTACACACAAACTCAACCACGATCCTTACACTTGAATTCTCACCCTCTCTTAAGCTTCCCAGGTATATTCCCTCCCTCCATCCTGGGCTCTTCATCATTTCACATTCTATGCTACACTCTTTTGACATTAGATAATTTCTCGTAAGACAAAAGTTCTTAAGACCCAGGATAAGGCTTCAAAGAAATCTATGAACCCTCTGGAAATGTGTATAAGATTAGTAGTATTGAAGCTATAGTTTTCTGGAGAGGGCAGGCGTATCTTTCATCAGAACTCTAAAAGGTGTGTGTCTTATACACACCACCCACCAATAAAGCTAAGAAACAGTACTAGTTCCAGAGGCCTCCCTAGAGAACAGATCTCAACCTTAACCTGTCCCCATGCAGCTAAGAAGAAGCCAGACTTCAAGATCAAGGCTTAGTCAGCTTGCTACATTTTTTGTTTTGTCAGTGCTACAGATCAAATCCAAGGCCTCATGCATGTAAGGCAAGCACTTCACTACTGAGCCACATCCCCAGTTCATTTTTTGTTCATTTTGAGACAGGGTCTCACTTGTAGCCCCAGGCTAGCCTTGAACTCTAGATCCTACTGCCTCAGCCTCCAAAGTGCTAGAGTTAAAGGTGTGTACAACCACAGCCAGCTGTGTCAAGACACTTAGAGGTAAGATCTCCCAATCTGTTATACTACAGCAGCCGTAGGAAAGAGGTCAAGAATTAATGTCTAGCTGGTGAGATGAGGGAAGAAAAAACAGATCTAAAATAGTGACTCAGGAGGCTGAGATCTGAGAATCAAGGTTTGAAGCCAAGCCCAGGCAGGTAAGTCCATGAGACTTATCTCCAAATAACCACCAGAAAGCCAGAAATGGCACTGTGGCTCAAAGTGGTAGAAAGCTAGTCTTGAGCAAAAAAGCTCATGGACAGTGCCTAAGCCCCGAGTTCAAGCCCCATGACTGAAAAAAAACAGAGAAGAGAAGGTGGATCACCTGCGAAAAAATAAGCACTCTGTGTCCTTGCTCTTTCAACTTCCTCAGCATCTTCTGCAGCAGCATGAGCTTCCCTGAGGACTTAATAAGTGCCCCACCCTCATAAGCCCCACTGGGAAGTTTTGGGGATTCCTGAAAAGGAAAGGCGAGAAGAGGGTCAAGAAACATGCCCTTATTTCTACTCTAGAAAGTCAGGTAGAAATAATCAGAAATTTATATCCAACTCTACCCCTCCAAGGATCAGGTCTGTGACCTTTGGCCCAATTCTACCCTCTGCTCAACAGAGCCCCTCCCAAGCTTCTAGAGATTTAGCCATTTATCAGTTTTCTGTTCTTTGTATCTACCATAGCAGCCACAGGGAAGAGGTACGGGTGGTTGCAGCACTTCTTAAGATCCATCATGATGTTAAGCAGCGACACTTGGTTCCCACCACCTCGTGAATTCAAGGCCTCAAAATTTCGAGTCAAGATATACTTGTAGTATTTCCTAAAGGCCAAGGCAGGAGTATATAAGAGACACAATAAAGGAGGCAATTACAATAAGCCATTTGGTCACCAACTTTGGAAAGTTTCCACTAAATCCTGAACCCCAAGTCTTGGTAACCTCTCCCAAATCTCACTTCTGCATAGGGCTCAACTCCACTCGAACAATAAGCTCTGTCTTGGCTGGCATATTCTTAAAGACATCTGCCTTGAGTCTCCGAAGCATGTGTGGCCCAAGCAAATCATGCAGTTTCTTAATCTGGTCCTCTTTGGATATGTCAGCAAACTCCTCCAGGAAGCCTTCCAAGTTGCTTACAGGCAAGGGGAGATACAGAAGAAGACAACTTGTCAAATTCTTAACCCTTGATTTCAGGCTCTCTTTTCCACTTAAGATCATTCTGTCAGCAACTTTGTGTCCTCTGTCTCTCCTCTCTTTAAACTATGCTTAGCAAGCAACTTACTTAAACCGTTCTGGAGTGAGGAAGTTTAACAGATGGAAGAGTTCCTCCAGATTATTCTGCAGTGGGGTCCCCGTGAGCAACAATTTATGATCTATCTTGTAGCCATTGAGGACCCTGAAAAACTAGAAAATAGGGCAAAGACAGCAAGAGAAAAGACTTATCAATAGCTATACTCCATCTATGTCCCCTGTCCTTCAGCTCCCATTTCCTCCTGGGTAAAAGGTCCTGAATCCCTAGTCCTCTCCTGCTTCCAGCCTGGATCTCTGCCCAGAAGTTTCCAGGAATTCTGCCTCCCAGGCTGCAAAAAATCCCCAGCACTAGTTTTTTTTTTTTTTTTTAATGTTGGTCGTGGGACCTGAACTCTGGGCCTGGGCGCTATCCCTCAGCTCTTCAGCTCAAGGCTAGCTAGCACCCTACCACTTGAACCACAGTGCCACTCTCGGCTTTTTCTACTTATATGGGGCTGAGGAATCAAACCCAGGGCCTCATGCATGCAAGGCAAACACTCTACCACTAAGCCATCTTCCCAGCCCTGTTTGTTTTTGTTTTTTAATTTGTGTTTTGTTTCTGTGTGTGTGTGTGTGTGTGCGCGCGCGCGCGCTAGTCCTGAGGCTTTAGCTCAGGGACTGGGTCTTGTCCTTCAGCTTTTTTTGCTCAAGGCTAGCACCCTACCACTTGAACTACAGCTCAACTTCTGGTGGTTTTTTTTTTGTTGTTGTTCTTTTGTTTTGTGGTCAATCAAAGGTAAAAGTCTCTGCTCAGGATGGCTTCGAACCATGATCCTCAGATCTCAGCCTCCTGAGTAGCTAGGATTACAGATGTGAGCCACTGGTACCCAACTTGGGCTTTCAAGGGTTTGTTTTGTTAGGACAAGAGCAAGTGGTAGTCCACACTCCAATGTTCCCAAATGTGGGGATCTCACTCACCTTGGACTGGTTGTTCTTAAGTCGATGAGCTTCATCTACCACGAGACAGGCCCAGCGGATGGAGCCAAGTGCTGCCTGATCGATGGTGATCAGCTCATAGGATGTTAGGAGAACGTGGAACTTCACTTGTGCCTCCCTCTGCCAAAACAGTCATATTGCTTGCTGGGCTGCCATCTGACATCCACACAATGACATCTCCATCCCCCATCCTTCTCCAAGACATCCTGCCCTGACTATGACTACCTCAGGGAGTGAATTATTCTGTCCTCTAACTTCAACTCCAAGCACCAATTACTAACCATGCCCCAAACTTCCACCTGTCCAATAAACTGACAGTTCCATCATTCACACCCCTGAGAGAACTTGCTATGAAGTTCAGAGGCATGAGAACAGGTGAAGAATAGCAAAGAGAAAGGTGGCGAGGGAACAAGAGGAGCTGAGTTTCTCTTGGGTCAAAGAAATGACAGATCTGAGGGGAATATGAGGCAAAGGGGCTTACCTTCATCTTAAAAGCTTTCTTCCCACCTTTGATGGCATTATCTTCAAAGGAGAACTCGTTCTCACGAATGATGGCCCTGCTGTCCTTGTCACCCGTGTATGTCACCACATAGAACTTGGGTGCCCACATTTGGAACTCCCGCTCCCAGTTAATGATGGTAGAGAGCGGAGCACTCACTAGGAAAGGACCTTTTGTATGGCCCTGGGAGGTAAGGTGGAAGGCCCATTAGTCCACTCTACTGTCTGTTATACACCTCCATCCCCCTTTCCCAGTCTATGCTAGGTCTCAGCACAGCCACCCATCTCAGGGGCCTAGAATCCAATACATACCTCTTTATAGAGTGAGTAGAGGAAGACAATGGTTTGGATGGTCTTGCCCAGCCCCATTTCATCAGCCAAAATTGTGTCAGTGCCCTGGGCCCATGAGAAGCGTAGCCAATTCAGTCCTTCCAGCTGATACATGTGCAGCGTGCCTCCAGTGGCTGTGATAAACCGTGGCTGAGTCTCATATTTCACTGTAGGCTGTAACATCAAGAAGTCAGAAAGCTAAAGGGAACAGTTGAGGGGTCCACAAGTCTTGATCTCCTCCTCCTTCCTCCTTGGCACTGCTATCAGTTGGATTACAATTTTTTCTACTTCTGAACTTAACAAAAGTTTCTTGTCTCTGGTCCCTCCCTCTCAGCACAGTAGGGAAGGGCTAGCTGTGAAAGAGTCATACTGGGAGGCTGCCTCTAATAGCTCTCTTACTCTTAGGCCCAAATCCCTAGCCTCCATGGGGCGCTAAGGTAAGAACTATTCAGAGACTGCTGAAACCCTGGGAAGTTCTGTTGACAGCAGGGAAATCATCAATCACTATGGCTCCAGACGAAGAAAGAGGACTTACATCGTTAGTAGGAGAACTGGGAGGTCCATCACCTTGCAGCTCCTTCTTCTTCTTCTTGTATTTGCGAGGCTGGGCAGGGTCCTCCCCCATAATTAGTTCTCTGAGGAAAGAATGGGTCTAAATGAGGCCTACTCCTTAGGACCCCTTCCCACTTTTCTGAATCCATTCCACATCTACCTCTGCTGCCTATAACCTAGATTGTTTTCAAATTTTATTTCCCTCTGGCTTTTTACCTGCACCCTCTTGGGCTTTGAGAGCCAACTCTCCCTATGCTGAAACATCTTCTTATTCATTTACTTAGACACATCTTTCTTCTACCCCTTACATTGTCCTTTTTACCAACCTCACCCAAACAAACCAGCCCAGGATGCCACTGCCATACTCAGCTTGTGTCTGTCCCTTTTGGTTGCTCAGTTTAGCTTTCCTACTCCAACTACAGACTCCCTCAATACATAACCTGGCTTCCCTCACCGATGTCTCCAGTAGTTTTGTTTCTGGTCTTCATATTCAGGGATATTCATTTCATCTTCCTCCCATGTGGACTGGTCATAAGGCAAGTCCCTCCATTTCACCAGATAGTGGTAATTCCCTTTTTTATCCACACTGTGGGGCAGAAGACCAAGAAGAGAAGCAGTTAGAAGGTTGAAGTATTATCAACCATTTTCAGGATGACACCTAAATATCAACTATCACATAACATCTCTGGAGAGCCCTCCAACCTCATTCACTCACCCAGTCAGTCAGTCTCTACTATTAGTGCCTACTATTAGCCAGGCACTATGTTGAAGAGTGAAGGAAACGGACAAGCCTATTTTGTCATGGAGGCCACACTGTATTGGGGAAGGCAGCAATGAAATATACTGAGCTTATATTAGGCAACAGTGAGTACTACAAAGAAATCAACACTTGAAATAACGGTCTGGACGAATTATGTTTCTCATGTTTGCCTTTCACGCCCTAACTCCAGGCTCATGTGGCATGTCCTACGCTACTGGAGAGTAGAGGAGGCAAGGTCAAGTGAAGCAATGCTGGGTTTTCCTTCTGGTGTCCCTAGTCCCCCTAGAAGAAGCAAGGTCAAAGAAGCTGGAGCTGCAGGAGGAGTCAGCAAGTTTCAATCAGTCATTTGGTTAAACATGGGGCCATCTTCACAGTAAAAGCAGTGTCATAGAAGTGGTACTGTGGCTCAAACTGGTAAAGCACTAGGCTTGAACAAAAAGAGCTCAGGGACAATACCCAGATCCCAAGTATAAGCCCCATGACCAACAACAACAAAAAAGGTAGGGCTAAGGTAGGGCTTCACACAGACCAATCACTTACCTGTGGTTGATAATACGGTGGACTGTCATCCATTCTGGTTTGATGCCAAAACGGTAGTACTTCTCCTCCATTTCAGCATAGTGTGGATCTTTCACCTTGCGCTTGTCACTCTTCCCATCATCCTCACCAGAGCCATAGTCCAGGGGTGGGGGCTCATCCATGTCATTCTTTCGCTGGTAGTTTCGGTACATTACCAAGTGGAAGATTTCCAGCTGATGGGACACAGAGGAAAGATAATTCCAACATCCAGGAAAGAACAACAAGTGGTCAGCAAGGAAAATGGGACGGGGAAAGAAAGCTATGAAAGAGAATGGGTGAGGCCAAATCAGGAGAACAAATAAAATAACAGAACAGTATCAGAGGACAGTGTATAGATGAAGCCATAAGGAGCAAAAGAAGCTGGGATAGAGCTATTAAGACTGAGAAGAATAATAAAACATGAGTCAGGAGCCAGTGGTTCATGCCTCACTACTAGCTACTAAGGAGGCTGAGATTTGAGGATTCTGGTTCAAAGCCAGTCTTGACAGACAAATCTGTGAGATTGTTATCTCCAATTAACCACCAAAAAGCCAGAAGTGGAGGTATGGCTCAAAGTAGAACACTAGCCTTGAGCAAAAGAGCTAAGGAACAATGCCCAGTCCCTGAGTTCAAGCCCCATGACTGACAGACAAAAAAAAGGGAACAAAACAAAGTAAAGAGAAAGAGAACTGGAGACCAAGAAAACCACATATGGAAATCAAGAAAGCAAGGAAGGCATGAGGCCAGAGGCCCAAAATGAGGTAAAACAAAGGATGGAGGGGCTGGGAAGGTGGCTCAGTGGTAGAGCACTTGCCTTGCATGCCTGAGTCCCTGGGTTCAATTCCTTAGCACCACATAAGCAAAAAATAAAAAGCTGGAAGTGGCACTGTGGCTCAAGAGGTAGAGCGCTAACCTTGAGCTGAAGAGCTGAGGGACAGTGCCCAGGCCCAGAGTTCAGGCCCCATGACTAGACCCCCCCAAAAAAACCCCAAAAAACAAAGGATGGATATGGAAGCATGCAGAACAGAGGGTTAAGAAGTCAGAGTCCCAGGGGAGAAGAAAAGAAAGGGTCCTTATACCTGAAGTTCCTTGGCCCAGGAGCAGTGCCAGTAGGACAGCCCCACCCACTTGACAAAGAATTCTCGCTCTGATCTGCCTTGAAGAGGACGGGGAGGTGGAGCATCTGGATTCCCATCTGCCTGTTGGGGGGCTGGAACTGCCACAGGTGGCTCCCCCCACCGCCAATGCAGGATCTTCTGCACACGACCCTTCAGCACAGGACACTTCAGGATGATATATATGAGGAAAGAAAGAGGCAGAAGGAGTTCCTCATTAAGTAGGAGAACAAAGGTGCCACAAGAAGGAGTTGCAAGGGGGGAGGGGGAAGAACTAGACATTTGGGGCTAGCAGATGGGGCCTAAGGGTAATACTGAGAAAAGGTATATCTACTCACTGTGCAGCGGGGACACAGCCATTCACCATTGGGGATATCGGGCAGGGGAGGGTTCAGACAGTGGATGTGGTAGGAGGAGATGCAAGCATCACAGCATAGGAGCTCCCCGCCATCCTTGCACACCCGGCAGTATTCCATATGGTCATCCTCTTCCTCTTTTTCCCCTTCTTCCTCTCCTTCCTCTTCATATTCTTCCTCCTCCTCCTTGGCCTCCCATTGCACTCCTTCCTTCTCCTGGGAGGCCAAGGACAGACACAGAGACAGATGGAAGAAAGGAGATAAGGAGCGAGACTGGAAGATAGAGGCAAAGACAGGACACCTGAATCCTAGAAATGCAGAGAAGACTGACAGAAACAAAGGAACACCCCAATTTACAGAAATATTAACTATAGGAGCAAAAGGATGGGGGATAGGGCCCAAATAGCATGCTAGGCCTTAAGTCATCTGATGCCCAGGCATCAGAAGGAGGAAGAGGATAACTGAAATCAAGAAGGAAAGAGATGGGAGAGTCCCTGAGAGCACCAGGTACTCACACAGTGGGGGCAGCTCCATTTTCCCTCAGGAGCCCGGTCAAGCTCTGGATCAAGGCAGACGAGGTGGTAGGCACGAGGGCAGGTGTCACACAGAATAATTTCCCCACCCTGCTGGCACACCTCACAGTAATCCTGGTGATCGGTCTCGTAGCCATCAACCTCCTCCTCCCCGGCCACTGTAGGACATCCCAGGACTGTCATATACCCCAGTGAAGGCAAAAGAACAGAGAGAACAAGAGAGAGAGAGAAAAAAGGATTCAAGGAGAGAGGCAAGAGGAGAGATAAGGGTTGAATAGAGAAGTCAAACTTGGTAATAAGAAAGACAGCAAAGGAAGGCAGACTGACAGGCTCACACACAGCTTACCCTTCTTCTTCTTCCTTCCCGGTCGGCCTCTCTTTAGTTTCTTGGCACGAACAGGGCCCTCAGGCCGGCCTGAGGCACTGTGGACACTGCCACTGTCCAGGTCTGACTCCTCAGCCTCTGGTTCAGGACCCTCATCACTCTGAAAAACATACTGCCCATAGCCCATTGTTGTCAGTGAGGCATACTTGCTTCTACTCCCCTCCCTGGGCCTTGGGCTTCCTGTTCCAGTTTCCCTCATTGCCCTGGGCTCCAACCCTTGACACCTAGGTAAGTTTAACAAATAGGGAAGAACAACTCACCGAGCCTCCCTTCTTCCTCTTGCCACCCAGCAGACCTAGTTTGATTTTGAGAGGTGCCATCTTCTTCCCCCTAAGCTTCTTACGTCCATCGGGTACTCGGGGGCTCTTACTACGCCTCTTATGGCCTGGACCTGAATGATGATGGGAATGAAGAGAGACAAACCATAGGCTGTGAATCAGGGACCCTTAGACCTCTTTCTAACAAAATGTTTCTCCTCCAGAAATCTCAACTTGGGCAGGCAAAGGTACTAACTACAGTGATACTATAATTCTAAGACGTACAACTTAGAGGGTTAGGAGACAGTAGCTGGAAAAAGAGAGTTTCTTACCTTTGCCCTCTTTGGTTTTGGCTCTTCGGATAGGTGGGGGCTGTATATCAACAGTGGGGGGTGGTGGGAGGGTAGGGGGTCCGGAAGGTGCTATGGGGGTGGCTGAGGAGACAGCAGCTGACACCTGTTCAGCTACAGCTGCGGCTGCTGCTGCTGCCGCCGCTGCCACAGCAGCTGCTGAACCCTTGAAGGGGTTGTTGGCGCTGAACTCTCTCCATTTGGCTCCAAGGATGGTCATCATTTTAGACATTGGAATCTTAGGATTCTTCTTAGCAATTAGGGGCCTGTAAATACAGAAGTAGAAAACTCAGACCTTTTACAAATGGTTTGGAAGTACTGCCATCTCTTCTTATCAATGAAGTCTATGTATATGCTAGGATTTCTGGGTGGTAAGAATGTGTCCTATTAACAAAAATATCAAGCCGGGCCCTGGTGGCTCACGCCTGTAATCCTAGCTACTAAGGAGGCTGAGATCTGAGGATCATGGTTCAAAGCCAGCCCCAGAAGAAAAGTCCACGAGACTCTTCTCTCCAATAAACCACCAGAAAACTGGAAGTAGCACTGTGGCTCAAGTGGCAGAGTGCTAGCCTTGAGCTGACAAGCTCAGGGACAGTGCCTAGGCCCAGAGTTCAAGCCCCACAACCGACAAAAAAAAAGAAAGAAAAATATCAAAACATCAGGTGCTGGGAGTTCATGACTGTAATTCTAGCTACTCAAAAGGCTAAGATCTGAATCTAGTTCAAAGCCAGCCAGTGCAGCAAAGTCCACGAAACACTAATCTCCAATTAATCACTAAAAAAGCTGGACGTGGTAGTATTAGCCCTGAGAGAAACAAAACAAAACAAAACAACTTAGGGGCAATGCCTAGGTCCTGAGTTCAAGCCTAGGACTGGCACTTCCTCCACCCTCCACACACACACACACACACACACACACACACACACACAAAGAAAAAAAGAAAAATATCATTGTAATAAGTACATATGTTTAAAAAAAGGGAAAAAGTTTAAAAAGGATAAAACAAAAACAATAGCATCAACATAAGTGCTATAAAGTAACTACTTTTCAGTCCATTAACCACTATCTACAGTACATCCTATCTCATCCTCACAGTAGCACTCTTGTTTCGATTCTTCACATTTTACTAAATTTCATGGGACATGAAGGAAGGTCCCCATGGCAAAGGGCCTAAAAGCGATAGGCTGCAGTGTTCTCCTCTGGAGTAGGGTGTTCAGCTCTTGCAAGGATATGTGTGACCCTCAATGCTGACAAAAGCACCATCTTTAGCGGTGAAGTAGGTGAAACATTACAAAGGACAGCTACCAGCTAATACTCTCTTGGGGCAAGGTCCCAGCTGTAGTACACTTTAATTCATTATCCCACTAAATTCATAGACCTCTATAAGGTATATACTATTATTCCTATTTTAAAAAGTAAGAAAACTATTCATTGAAAGAAATTAAATAACTTGCCCAAGAGGAAACTGGGGCTTGAACCTTAGCACTTCAGGGCACGGAACTACTATGTGAAATGCTTCCTCCCCAAAAGACATCTTCACTGTTTTCTACCTTGTGAGCTAATGTAGCTCAGGTCCCATCATAGATAAAACATGCTCTGTTGTTACTGGGACCTAAGGAATGGATAGACACAGGGTATGATGGTTCACACCTGGAATCCCAGCTACTCAGGAAGGATAGGTAGAAAGATCATGGTCTGAGGTCAGCCCAGGAAAAGCTCAAGACCCTATCTAAAAACAATAACTAAAGCAAAAACAGGGCTCAAGTGGTACGTAACTGCACAGCTAGCTTGAGGTCCTGAGTTCCAATTCCAGTATCAAAAAAAATAAGGAACTGTGGTTGATAAAAGCAATGGAAATTCTAGAACACTGATGGTATCTTCCAGGTCTAGTCTAGAAAGGCCCTGAAGGATACAGAACTGGAACTATCAGAGCATGGGCTCATTATATTCTGTCCTCACTATGTTGTGCTGCTAACAGAGTTCTCTAACACAGCCCTGGCATCATGACCTCAGCCCCCCTACTCCCTCAAATAAGGAGTCCTCAGGGAAGGACTCTTAACTTGGGACCCTCAGATCCGAAGAAATCCAACAATATCTTGAGATTACATGTGCAATTTCATGTGTATGTGCTATGAGATTTTCTAGTTTCTTAGCTTTCATCCGAGTCCAGAAAGGGTCGAGGCTCTCCCTGCTAAAATTAAGTACCTGTTGTAGAGAGTTCCCAGTCCCATCCTACCTCATGAATTGGCTGAAAGCTTTGTAGTTGGTAAGTGTGTGGTAATCCTCCTCAGAGAACACATGCTCCACGTCCTCCAGGCCCCACGTCAGAAGCAGAGTTGCTGATGACTTCTGTTCTACCTGCTGTGTATATGTGGAAGAGGGAATTCAGTGAAGTAGGTGCTCCTGGGGGTTCCCACATCTGCCATAATATACAGCTACCCACCAATTTCTCGCTCCCTTCTTACATTACAATCTCTACCCCTCACCAAGGACAGGCTCAGTGGCTTCCTTCCCTCTGATACCTGCCTATTGTGTGGATTCCTCACCTTAGAGTTCCCCTAAGTCTACTCACCTTTTGACCCCCATCTGCCTCCCCCTTTTTCCTTCGCTTTGTTTTCTTCTCCTTTTTTTCTCGGTGCTTCCGTCTCCGTTTCCGACCTGGTCCAGTTCCATATTCACTGCCCCCACTCTCTGACTTCTCCCGGTATTCATCTCGCTCTGAGCCAAACTCCTCCTCACTGTCCTAAGGAAGAGAAATAAGTAAGAATAACGTTTATCCATTCTTGCCATGTGCCAGAAGCTGTTCTTAACATACTGTATTTTATCTCTTTCTACCTTCACAACAATCTCATCAGCTAGTAACTGATATATGCTCATCTACAGAAGAGGAAACTGAGGCTAAACAAAGCTAAGCAACTCGTTCAGGAAAACTTGTGGGCTATGAATTCATGTATTTATTATCCAAGCTTGTACTGCTTCTGTGAGACGCTAGGACAAGTCACACTGACAACGAGGCTCCCTGTATTAGGCTATAGGGAGTGAGGTCCTGATTCATGAAATATAGGGCATAGGGCAATACAGGGAGAGTGTGTCAAGCCTTCCTGACTTCAGGACATTCCTCTACTCGGGCAGGATGGGAGAAAATGTAGGTCTCTGGAAAAGTGTCTCCTGAACCTTCCCACAGAGTTAGGACTTCTTGATACTTACAAGCTTCTTGCGTTTCCGGGGTTTGCCTGGTTTATTCTCCTTCTGCTTCTTGGGTCCTCGCTTTCTCTTCTTCACACCCAATCCGGAAGGCAGCAGTCGAATGTCATCCTTATCTTTGGAGCAAAGAGCACCAGAATAACCTAAGCCTCTAGTTCCCAGTCTCAGAGGTCCCTCAATCACTCCCCCTACCACCGCAGTCCCACTCTCTAGGAACTGGGCATTAAGTCCTCCAAATGTTGCTGTCCTTCACTGCATAAAAACAGTGTTTCGAGTACTCTGGGATGCTTTGGTTCTGAATGAGAGGTCAGGGGTCAGAAGAGAAGAGCAGCCAAACCACTCCCTACTCTCCCCTTCTACTAACAAGGGACCAGGCTCTAGGCCATGGGCTCTGACTGTGGCAGGTCCTTTCAGTCGCCGCCAGGGCTCCTCCTGCCTTCCCCCTTACTTTGCCAGCTGGCAGCCTGCCTAGGATCTGGGGAAGCCATGCCCAGCTGCTGGCCTGGCCTGACCCAGCACTTGGAGTGGGGAGACACAAGCTGGCAGCTTCCTAAGCCAGATGCTGAGAAGGGAGAGCCAAAGGTGGACACCTGGGTTCTCACACTAACACCCTGGGGCCTTGACATCCTTTTTTGCCAAGAGGGAAGCCTCTATTTACATTTCCTCAGATAATTACTAGCATCTCCTCACTCCAACACTGTACTGGAGAAAAGAAATCCTCAGCCAGTCATTTTCACTTCTTATCCATAGGATTAGTGTCTGCTCCCATCACATCTTAATCTGCTAGAAGGAAGTCTCCACAATTGCCTAAATGGTTCTCCTCATCCTTGAAAGTAACCTGGAATCTGCTCCAAATCGATTCCTATATTCATGTTTCCTCTGAGAACTCTGGGGTCATACTCTCCATGTCTGGGTCTCACCCTATATCTGCATGTTTTGTCCCAGACATCCCAACCCAGGTATACACATACATACATACATACATACATACATATGTATATATCAGATGAGATGCATACATATATATGTATATATATCAGATATATAGATATAGATACGCAGCACAGGAGATCCAAAACAAAATAAGAGATAGGCATAGACACACCCAGCATGTGCATTGTCAAACTCACATACACATACACTCAAAACAGAAAATCCAAAGCCTGGACTGGTCCATACTTGCAGCACAGCCAGATCCCTGGCTTTCTCCCCAGACAGCTCTGTCAGAAGGCCCACAATAGATTTCCCTTGCTGGCCCCCCAACAACATTCTCCCTAACCCCTGCCAGTCTGTTGTGGCTTGAGAGCCAGAGCTACTTCTCATAGAGGAAGAAAGACACCATGCCAACAGACTAATGCCACACTGACATGGAGCCCTGGTTCTCCCGCCCCCCTTTCTCCCCCCCCCCCCAAGCACTAAACTAACCAGCTAGACCTGTCTTGTTCTATGCAGAGGCAGCTGTAGCAATAGGGAAAGCATGGGCTTGGCCCAGCCCCTTGCTCTAGGACATACAATCCTACTTCCCTCAACAGCCAAGGGAAAATTAGTCACAATTAACACCTCAGGTCTAGGTTTCCTCAAACTCTGGACACATCTTTCCTTTCATGCTATCTTTTCTCCTAACTCCAGCATCCTGTGTGCCCGTGGGCAGGAAGACACTCTTAAGATGGGTTATGGAGTGGAGGGGGGGGCTGCCTAGCCAAAGCCAGGTGTAAAAACTGAGTAGAGGCTGTAATAATAGTCAGTTAGATGCCATGCCCAACAGCCGGCTCCAAGGCCCCACATAACCCCAGGGACTTGGGTTAACACGAACATGGAAATGAGGAGGATGCGGGGGCAGTGGCAAGGGCAGGCCAACTCGCTCAGGATGAGGGAAGTGGCTTGGGTCACCCCCAGCTGGGAGTAGGGGCCACAGAGCCGGTGAACTCCACTCCCCCGCCCTGCAGGAGGTTCTCGAACTTGGGCTGACGTCGGCGACTGGCAAAGGCAAAGGCAAATGGCGAGGAAAGGCAAGGAAGGGTAATAAAGCAAATCTAAGTCCCAACCTCTGTCTCAGCAGCCACTCAATGCTGGCCTGGAGCCCAGACTCTACCACAACCCGGCTCAGATCTCGGGAAGGCGGGGAGGGCGAGGGCGGAGCCTGGCAGCCCGGCTGGCGGGAGGAGCCTGGGAGAGAGCCTCGCCTCCGGCCCGCCCCTCTCTCCTTCTAATCTCACCATCAATCTCTCACACATATATTTATTTTTTCTCAAATTCCCCTCCCTCCCCCCACAACGAACCTCCATAATAGGTCTGCTGCACATGCGTACTACACGCAGGGGGTGGGTTTGTATTTTCAGACCTTTTGCAAAGAAACTACCAGAATTTTCCGCACCACCCACAATCATTCCCCACCCCCAACGCCAAGGAATCGCATCTATATATTATGTTATATTATTTCTCTAGACTTGCCAGAAGGGGGAGGGAGAAGAAATGAGGGTTCTTTTTTTTTTTTTTTTGGCTTCCTGCTCCCTTCCCCCACCAACACGAGTGCTATTATTTTAAACGTTTAACAATGTAAGAGACTGGAGCGAGGGGGAAGGGATAAAACTGGTTTTCGGTAAGAATGTAAAACAAAATGGTGAGATTCAAAGCAGTCGGCCTGAAAAACAATGGAACGCTCGCTCTCATATGTATAATTCATATTCTACCAAAGGAAGAGGGAGGGCAGGCTGCCCAGACCTCCCCAGAGGCAGAGAAGGCTTATTTGCCCCACACTTAGGTAAGACAGAGCTAATGAGCAGGCTAAAAATATTTTCCCCAAGTTTTACCTCAGAAAGTCATCTGAGGGGGTGTATCTGGGTCACTTATTTGACTTGGAGGGCTGAAAGGGAGAGAACATTGACTAGGAAGGAGGAGGTGGGGTTTCATTTCAAATATAAAAATGTAAAAGCAGCTGACTTCCCCTCGATTCCGAAAGCGAAGAGGGAAAGGGGGGAGGGAGGGAGTAGGACACAAAAGACCCACCTCAACCTTTCAGGCTCCAGCCTCCCGCAACCACTCGAACCCCCAGACTCCAACTTCGCAATACAGATGGGGAGCACTGCCAGGATCGATCCCCACCTCCCCTTGCCAACCCCTTTCCCTCTTGATAGCACCTTGCTGCAGACAGCCCTCTCTTCTCCCTGCCAGTCTCCCTTCCTTTTCCCCCCTTGGGAGACATGCGACTGTCTGGGTAACTTTTTCCAAAACTTTTCCCCTTTTCAGACAAGCCCGGGGGGGAACCCAGTCTCCACGGAACATATTACTCTCCCATGGGGAACCCCCCCCCCCACCTGCCTCCCAGCTACCCTCTCCTCAAAGGTTGTGTCAACTAGACAGGAACATGTGCCACCGAAGCCACAGGGATCAATATGACAGTTTTACAAAGAGCTCGGTGGTAGGCAGTTTGAAGTTCGGTGCATTGGGTCTGTTTGGCAGCCAGAGGCCTGGGGGTGTGGATGTCCCCACCTAGGAGATGCGGATCCTTCCCCCCCCCCCATCTAAAGAATGAGGTCCCTCCTCGGGCTCGTGGAGAGGAGGGCGCTGCTGGGCGCCCCAGGGCAGGCAGCGGTCGCACCCCCCCCCCCTCCCTGTGCGGCCCAGGGTGCAGGGTGACTGGTCATCCTGCGGGAGGGCGCCCAGTGTCGGCCAAGCTGCCAAGCAGCTGGGTGGGCAGCTCCCCCCCCCCCACCACCACCACCACGGTGTGGTCAGGGTGTGTGTGGTTTCAGCAAGTGAGTGACAGTGAATGGCAGCCACGTGAGAGTCACAGCTGGGCAGTTGGGCCACCCCAGTCTGACGGGGTCACGAAGGGGGAGGGGGCCGCACTTGACACAAAAGAGCCCGGAGCACCGGAGAGATGAAGGGGGCGGATCAGGGGGGCATTTCGCTTCCCTGACAGGCTCCTCTGCCCCCCCCCCCCACCCCTTCCCGGTCTGAAGTGACTCGCGATCCCCACCGCCAGCTGGGGGGGGAGTGGGAGGTAGGTTCAAGTCTTACTCCAGGAAGTGGTCGCCACCTGCCCCCCCCACTCCCCCGGTCATCAGCCGCCCACAAACATCGACGCCACCCCCGCCCCCGAGTTGGCGGGCACCTAAGTCCTCACAGGTGGCCGGTGGGGGGGGGGTCCCACAGACCCCGTACCCCCCTCGGCCAAGTCCAGAGCGAAGGGTGTCAGGGCCGCGCGGCGGGAGACACACACCGAAACCCCACTCTGCCTCCGAGTGACCCCCGCCGGGCCCGGAGCCCCGGGGGCGCTGCGCGGCCGCCCCTCCCCCCACCCCTCCCCCACGCCGCCGTCCGGTCTCCAGGGTCTCCGCGGTCCCTCGCGCGGCCAGGGAGGGGGCCCCGGCTTCGCCGCGGCCGTTTCCTGCCTACCCCCTCCCCGCCGAGGGTAAAAAAAAAAAAAAAAAAAATCTCCTCCTCCTCCTCCTCCACCGAAAGCCGCGACCCAGCGGCCCGGCCGGCGCGCGCAGCTCGCGCCCAGCGCTCGGCGGTCCGGGCGGCAGCGGCGGCGGCGGCGGCGGCGGCGGGGGAGGGGGGCGGCGGGGGAGGGGAGGAGGCCTGGCCCCGCGGTCGCCGCCGCCGCCGCCGCCACCGCCACCGCCCGCCCGGACCGCCCGGACCGCCGAGCGCTGGGCGCCGGCCCGAGACGGCGGCGCCCGGGACTCGCCCGGGCTCGGCCGCGCGGTGGGTGCCCGGCGCCGCGCGCCCTCGGCCCCCGGGCGGGCGGCGGGGGAGTCGGGGAGGACGCTTA
Organism: Dipodomys spectabilis; assembly: GCF_019054845.1. Lineage (NCBI taxonomy): Eukaryota > Metazoa > Chordata > Mammalia > Rodentia > Heteromyidae > Dipodomys > Dipodomys spectabilis. The sequence continues at coordinate 803,057 of NW_024871253.1, forward strand.
CCTGGCGGCGGGGGCGGCGGCGGCGGCGGCGGCGGGGGCGGCGGCGGCGGCGGCGGCGGGAAGAGGTGGCAGCCGGGGGGGCTGTGGCGGTCGCGGCCCCGGTCGTGGCCCGGCCCGCGCCCGAGTACTCCCTCGTCGTCGTCCTCCTCATCGTCCTCGTCGGCCGCCTCCACCTCCTCCTCCTCTTCGTCGCCCTCTTCTTCCTCCTCTTCTTCCTCCTCCGACACCACCATCTCCTCCTCCTCCTCCTCCTCGTCCCTCAGAGGGGAAGCCATCCTGTGGCTCTGGCCCCCCCACCACCCCCCCACCCACCGCCCGCCCGCCCGCCTCCCCCACCGCTACCACCACCACCTCCTCCTCCTCCTCCTCCTCCTCCTCCTCCTCCTCCTCCTCGGCGGCGGCGTCCTCCTCCTTACCGCCTCCCCCAGCCCCCCAAGCCCCCGGGCCACCCCCCTCCAGAACCCCCACCCTCAGGGCCGGCGTCTGAGGAGGGGGGCTGAACCACCCCCAAAAAATGTTCTTGGAAAATTTTTTGAGACTTTTTTTTCCCTTCCCTTCCCCCCCCCCCCACTTTCCTCCCAAGAGAACAAGAAGGGGGAATTATTATTTTTTTAAATTATATATATATATACATATATAAAAGTTTTCGACTTCTCTTTGCCCCCCTCTCCATTGCTTTAAATATATTTAAATTCTGAGGGGGGCGCTCAGAAATATTTCTCAGAGCTGAGGCACTAAGATGGCCGCCTTGAAATTATTTTTAAAACAACCCCCCCTTCAGCAACGCCACCCCCTCCATAAGAAAGGGGGGAAAATCCCCTTTTAAAACAAAATGGCTGGCTTAATATTTCATTTTTCACCCCCTCATTCTCTTCCCTGTTACACCCCATCAACAAGCCTCTACCCAGAAACCCACAAATTTCTCCCTTTTTTCATAACTGATTAGTGTACAGATTAATAGAGATATTTTCCTTGTGTACTGAAGTGTGTGTGTGTGTGTGTGTGTGTGTGTGTGTGTGTGTGTTGGGGGGGGGGGATGAAGGATTTCTGCATAAAACAAAAATGGCTGCTGTGACTAACTCCCCCCCCTTATAAAAAATATCTGGGGGGGTATTAATCAGTACTCATGCTCAGTCTGACATCAGCATAAATTGTTAAAGGTTAACTAGTTAGATACTAGTCCAACTAGATTGGATTTTTTTTCTTTTCTTTACTAGTCTCTTCCTCCCCCCTCCCTCCTCTAAAGAAAAGCTTTTTTTTTTTTTCTGAATACTTCAGAAGGGAGTGGTTTGATGTGAAGGGTTTTTTTTTTTTTTCCCCTTCAGGCATTGAAAAGAAAAAAGATGAAATATATGTTTATATATAACTGTGTTTCTACATATCTCATTGAAGTCAAAATGCATTTAATTGTGTACATATCTTTTAAATGAGAAGTGTACAGGGTTTTTTTCTTTCTTTCTTTCTTTTAAAAAAGTGACAAATGCTACTGACTTTGGGGGGAAAGATATGAATAGATATGATGATTGAGGGTTTTTTTTTTCCAAAGGAGTCCATGTTTGATTCTCCCCTTTGCCCAGCCTCCTCAGTGATTTATAATTGTACATTTTATTTTCATTCTTTTTGGCTTCCTCTCCCTCCCCTCCCCCCAATCGCTTGCATGTAAAATGTATCAGACTTGAGAAATTAATTTGGAGGTAAACAGAACAAATTTTTAGGATATTTTCTCTTTTCTCCTGTTTCAGTGTTTTTCCCTTCTTCCATGATCTTCAACACTGGGAAAGTAGAAGAAACTACAGTAACCGGAAAGAGAAAAGTTAACTGGAACTGAGAAAAGGAAAGAGGTAGGGATTACACTCAGGTGTTTTTATCTAACTGGCTGGCCCATGGTTTCCATCTGTAGTCCAGTGTTTATCTTAACGTGGTACCCGGGATCAGATGAACAGTTGAAAAGGAGTCTCTAAGTATCTTTCTCATGCAGAGACTTGATCAGAGAGATCTACACATAAAATAAAACTTGCCAAGAGAGCAAAGAAAAGGAGGGTGAATAGCTCAGTTCTACCCTTTTTTGCACCTCACCCTTTTCTTATTCTAGTTTCCTCCCATTCTTTTGATCTCTCTTTGCCCTTTCCTTTGCTTCAAAGTATGTGGAGCCATCTCTCTCTTGGGCCATTTCTTTCTTAACTACTGGCCTCCCTGCTTCTACAGTGCTCAGGATCACCCTAACAGGGAGAGGCCAGTAGGCTGCAGCCAGAAAGTATTAGTGATAAAGGAACACTATACAAATTTTTGTTTATAAAGCCAAAACATGCTTTATTGAGGCTCTCCCCCTCAAGCACACACAAATGCACAGTATCCACATGGTTTCCTTGTGTATATGCATGTGTGGGAACATGCATTGATACTGAGGCTTGAACTCAGAGCCTGAGCTCTCACTTAGCTTTTTCTCTCAAGGCTTGTGCTCTTAGCAGTTAAATCACACCTCCACTTCTGGCTTTTTTCCGGTTAATTAGAGATACCATGGTCTTCAGATCTCAGCCTCCAGAGTAGATAGGATTATAGACCTAAACTGCCTGTATCCGTTTTTTGTTTTTGTTTTTTAAACGTGGTTTCTAGAGTTCTCTTTGCCTCTCCCTATCATTCCTATACTGAGTTGAACTTCCTCTCCCATTAAATGTAGTTCCTGCCCTCTCAATCTCGGCAGTAGACTGTCTTTTTTCTGTATTTGGCGCTTTCTTTCTTTCTGTGTTTTTCACGGATAGTCTTACTCATCTCTTTTGACTCTCAGGTCCCATCACATCCAAGTTCCATCACTGTTTCTGTTTACTTCTAGTCTGTGAGTGTAACTCTTTCTCATGTGTGTCTGACTTCCCCCTCTTCCTGGCCCTGAGTGAGTGAGTGAGTGAGTGAGTGTGTGTGTGTGTGTGTGTGTGTGTGTGTGTGTGTGTGTATCTTACTGAGTCTGGGAAGAGTATCTCCACATATGTGAAGGCCACACTGCACATCATATGCATAATGTCTCTGCCTTGTGCCTTCTCCCTCTGTGTCACTGAGCACTTCTGCTTGCCTGCCTGCCTGCCTGCCTGCCACATGTGTCATGATCTGCAGGTGTGGGTTGCTAAAGGTAACTCTGTGCAGACTCATTATCCTCTCCCTCTCTCAAGTGCATTTAACATATGGATTTGTTAATTTTCCTGATTCTGTCCTGTCCATCTCCCCCTCTGCTTGTCTGTACTCGCTCCTACCCTGATTTTTCCCTACTGACCTCTTGATTTGTCTTCTATCCTTGTTTCTGCTTGCCTCTGTACCTGCTTGCTCCTGTTATGGTGTCTGCCTGCCTGCATGTCTACTCCCTAACTGGCTGGCAGCCTCTTTTTCTCTGGTTGTCTGTCTGCTTCTCTGGCTGTTTGCCCACCACACTCTCTAGCCATCTGTCTCCCCGCCTGCCTGTCTCTATCACTTTTTTAGCTTGCATCTCTTGGTTTGTCTACCTTCCAGGCCCTGCCATGGATCCCATAATTGTTCGCCTGTTATCTTGCCCTTCTACTTGTTCTTCCTACTTGCCTCGGTTAAGTTCATCAGTTTTCCTTGTCTCCCTTCGGGTCTGCCCATCATTGCTTAATGTTTCATGCCACTATCCCTACTCTTCCTATGAATCAACTTTCTCTTTTTTGGCTTCCTTTCCATCAATGGTCTCTCTCCCTAGAGCTGTCAGTAACTCCCTTGTCCTAAAGTCTCATCTAGCTTCATAGCATGTCCCCTACCCTGCCTTCTCTTACATTTATCTCCATTTCAGTTCTTCCTGTTATCCTGCTTCCTTAGTCTGCCTTCCCCCAGTCTTTTTGCCATCCTCCCAGTCTCTCACTGTTTTCCTGCCTTTTTGCTGTCTGCTTGGCAGTGTCTTGCTGTCCACATCTCTGCTTGTTTTTCTTCCTTCTTGTTTTGTTTTAGCTTTTTTACCAGTCAACTTTGGAGTAGACATATACATAGTATACATTTTTTATGTGTAAAACCTATATTCTGTGAAAAGTAAGCCTCCCACCTATCCTTCTCCCTCAAGTCTAGGAAATTCCTCTCCCTAGAGACAGCCACTATTTCATATTTCTTGGATACTTCTCCAGAGAATAATACACACACACACACACACACACACCCTGTGTGTGTGTGTGTGTGTGTTTGCTGTACTCCTTAATACTTCTCTCTCAGGTTTGTTAGACATTCCTTCTGCCATCTGTCAAGTTTTCCCTCCTAATGTTGCTAGGCTTGCCACCTCTTACCTCTGGTCTTTCTGATTCTACTTTTTTTTTTGGTGCCAGTTCTAAGTAACTCAAGACCTGGGTACTGCCCTCAACTTTTTTTTCCTGAAGACCATTTGAGCCACACCTTCAGCCATTACTTCCAGCTTTTTAGTAGTTAATTAGAGATAAGAGTCTTATAGTCATTTCTGCCCAGGCCAGCTCTCAGCCTCTTCAATACAGGATTACAGTTGTGAACCCCCATTGCCCAGCCTGCATTCGTGTTTTTGTTGTTGTTGTTGTTGTTACTGGTCAGGGGGCTTGAACTTGGCCTGGGCACTGTCCCTGAGCTTTTTTGCACAAGGCTTGCACTTTACTACTTTAAACCACAGCACCACTTCCAGTTTTCTGGTGGTTAATCGGAGATAAGAGTCTCACAGACTTTCATGCCTGGGCTGGCTTTGAACAGTGATCCTCAGATCTCAGCCTCCTGAGTAGTTAGGATTACAGGTGTGAGTCACCAACACTGGGCTTGCACTTCTCTTTTCTGATTGACTGATTAGTGGTTACATGTTTTTACTATCAGTACTGAAAGAATACTAAGGCAGGGCTTGCACTTCCCTTACTCTACATGGCAAGTTATCCTGATGATGGCAGAATCTTATTGTTCTCTTCATCAGTGAAATATATGAATTGAGAAAAGACATGAAAGCATTGGAAGTACTGAAAATTACCATATAGATGGAGACATATAGTCAATAAGTATACATAGTACTTAATAAATACATAGGCATATAAGCAGATTCGCATGAAAATTGTGTTTACATGCACAGGGAATAGTACAGAGGCTTCTCTGCCTTTACACTTAGTCTGTGTGACTTTTTTTTAAACAGTATTACTATGTAGCCCAGGCTGGCCTCAAATCCACAATCCTCCTGTCACAATCTCCCAAGTGCTAGGATTAGAAACATGAGCCCTGGTGCTTGGCTCTACATAAATTCTATAAAGGCATGTGAATCCAGATCCTTTTAGGTTTTTGACTTAGACCTGTCCAAAAAATTTGGCTGCCTCCTAATCTAAAAAGCTTTGTTCCTTATTAAAACTTTTCCCTTTCATCCTTCTCGTTCTTCTATGCCATCTTAGAGACATAATGCTTTGGGGGAGACAAAGAGCCTCCGATCAGGTCTCTTTGAGAAAGATGATAAAACTCTTCCATACGCTGCATTGTTCTTTTATTTCTGTTTTATACTGCTTGTCTTCCTGAGCCTCTGTCTCTGTGTTTCTCCCCTTTGCCTCTCTCACTTCTTTTTTCTTGATTCTGTCTTTCCTCTTATCTGTCTTGGTCTACATTCTAGCCTCTCTTTCTGATTGGCCACCTCCTCTTTCTTCTGTCTGATTGGCCTATATCTCTTCATCACCCCATCTGTCTGCTGGATTCTCCCTGTTTGCCTGCAATAATGTATGTGATAGCACTTTATATATTATAAGGCACTAGTTATATAAAACATTATTATCATTTTGTCTTCTTTACCTTATTGTTTCTTCCTTTATCTGCCTTCTCTCTTCTCTCTTCTCCTGTCTATTTACTCCTCTGCATTTTTCTTGATGATCCTGCCAGCCTGTCAGTTATTCTTTTTCTCTCTGCCAGTCTTTCTATTTTTCTGACATCCTTTTTTTCTGTGTGCTCAGTTCTTGTGTCTTTCCATTTGTGTTTCCAGGTTTCTGTATATCTTTTGCCTGTCTATTCTGTCTGTCCTTGGGACTTTTATCGGTGTCTGTGTGTCTCACTGTCTCTAGCTCCCAGTCTTCCTGCCTGTTAGTTTCAGTGTAGCATCACTCTCTACTTTTTTCCTTCCTTCCTTCCTTCCTTCCTTCCTTCCTTCCTTCCTTCCTTCCTTCCTTCCTTCCTTCCTTCCTTCCTTCCTTCCTTCCTTCCTTCTTCCTTCCTTCCTTCCTTCCTTCCTTCCTTCCTTCCTTCCTTCCTTCCTTCCTTCCCCTCCCCTCTCTTTTTCTTTCTTTCGTAAGTCGTGGGGCCTGAACTCTGGGCCTGGGTGCTGTCCCTCAGCTCTTCAGCTCAAGGCTAGTGCTCTACCACTTGAGCCACAGTGCTACTTCCGGCTTTTTCTGCTCATGTGGTACTGAGGAATCGAACCCAGGGCCTCATGCATGCAAGGCAAGCACTCTACCACTGAGCCTCCTTTCAGCTTCTTTTCTTTCTGTACTTCCAAAAATAAAAAAAGATTAAAAAAATTCTCTATAAAGACTAGTTGGCAGGGCCATGAGTTCAGGCTCTAGTACTGGCATCAAATAAATAAATAAAAGCTGATAAACAAATCCAGGCATTAACATACATATAACACACATTAGGCATACCAACTCCCCCAAAAAAACTAATTGACAAAGCAGAGTATTTTTTAATTATAAGACTGCTAAAGTGAAAACAAGGAAACTCATGTATGTAGTTATCAAATGCAAATCAGATATTAGACACACATATACACACAAAAGAAAAATCTGGGAGGGGCTGGGAAGGTGGCTCAATGGTAGGGTGCTTGCCTTGCATGCATAAGGCCCTGGGTTCAATTCCTCAGCACCACATAAGCAAAAAGAAAAAAGCTGGGAGTGGCGCTGTGGCTCAAGTGGTAGAGCGCTAGCCTTGAGCTGAAGAGCTGAGGGACAGCGCCCAGGCCCAGAGTTCAGGCCCCATGACGGGACTCCCCCCCAAAAAAAAAGAAAAAGAAAAATCTAGGGAAAGCATTGTAAGGACTTACAAACTAATAATGAGATTATTGATTAAAGCAAAGTTAAGAAATTTGTCTTAACTATCTTTTTGTTACTGTTGTTATTAGTCCTGGTGCTTGAACTCAGGGCCTGGGCACTGTTTCCAAGACCTTTTGCTTAAGGCTAGTGCTGTACCACTTTCAGCCATAGTACTACTTCCAGTTTTCTAGTAGTTAATTGGAGATGAGCATCATGTACTTTCCTGCCCAAGCTGGCTTTGAATTACAATCCTCAGATCTCAGCCTCCTGAGTAGCTAGAATTACAGGTGTGGCCACAAGTGTCCTACTTTAACTATCTTTTAACCATTTTGTATTATGGAAAGTTATAAACCCTTTCCCAGGGAAAAAACAGCATATACATAAATTATCATGTTTATGTTTATGATATTAAGATTATTTCAAGTCTGTGTTCTAAAGAATAAGTCGCTGTTATAGGGAACAAGTGAAAGAGAGTACAGATATATGCTCATGTAACATGTAGATTCTATCTGACTTTTCACCTAAGGTATATTAAGGACATTTCTAAGTATCTTTTGAAACATGTAAGAGATAGTAATGAAAGGTATATGTGCAGGTGCTCAGGATACTCTAGATTTTCCCATGAAATCTTAGTGATGAGAGGTCATCTAAATCATGGGTTCCCAAATGGCTAATAAAAGTTGCTATTCGCCTGTTCCTAGAAAGGTTATATATTTCTTATACATGTTTTATATAGGATAAACATATATACATATATTACAAGTAATAAATACATGTATACATGCTATATTGTTGTGTAGTATACATTACATGGATACTGTTAAATATATAAACATGCATATTTATAGATATATATTTATATTAAAATATAACACCTTTATATTAAAAATATATATTACCATTGGCTCATACCTATAATCTTAGCTACTTGGGAGGCTGAGCTCTGTAGTTCAAAGCTGGCCTGCGCAGGGAAGTCTGTGAGACTCTTATCCTTTTTTTAGCCACTAAAAAGCTGGAAGTAGAACTGTTGCTCAAGTGTTAAGAGTACCAGCCTTGATCAAGAAAGCTCAGAGACAGCATCCAGGCCCTGAGTTTAAGCCTCAGAACAGGTCTCCTACCCCACCCCCACCCTCACCCCTACCACCACCCATTCTTTGTAAAAGTGAGTTAGATTTGTATGGAAGAATGTCTACGAATAGATTTTATACAGAAAGAGTGAGACAACTACATATTATCCTTACTGTATAATCTGATGTATTTTTTTTAATTTTTTTTTTTTATTTTTGCCATGTATCTTTTTTTTTTGGTCCGGTCGTGGGGCCTGAACTCTGGGCCTAGGCACTGTCCCTCAGCTCTTCAGCTTAAGGCTAGCGCTCTACCACTTGAGGCACAGCGCCACTTCCGGCTTTTTTCTTTTTGCTTATGTGGTGCTGAGGAATTGAACCCAGGGCCTTGAGCATGCAAGGCAAGCGCTCTACCACTGAGCCACCTTCCCAGCCCATCTGATGTATTTTCAAAGTACATATATTTATTTGTTTATGCCAGTCCTGGGGCTTGAACTCATGGCTTCAGCACTGTCCCTGAGCTTCTTTTGCTCAAGACAAGCACTCTACCACTTGAGCCACAGCACAACTTCCAACTTTTTCTGTTTATGTGGTATTGAGGAATTGAACCCAGGGCTTCAAGCATGTTAGGCAAGCAGTCTACCACTAAGCCACATTCTCAGCCCCACATATATAATTCTAAAACATTTTTAGCATCTCTTCTTTATTTTTCCTTTTGTGCTTTTCCTGAGGTTTGAACTCAGGGCTTAGGCACTATCTCTGAGCTTTTTTCTTAAGACTAGTACTCTGCCACTTTAGCCACATCTCTACTTCCAGTTTGCTGGTGGTTAACTGGAGTCCCATAGACTTCCTCTGGGCTGGCTTCAAACCAGGATCCTCAGATCTCAGCCTCCTGAGTAGCTAGGAGTACAGGCATGATCCACCAGCACCTGGCTTTTAGTATCTTTTTATGAAGTAATAGTGATGATTTTATTGTTGTCTATTGCCCTTGTTGTTTTTGCTGGTACTAGAATTTTTTATTTTATTTATTTATTTATTTTTGTCAGTCATGAGTCTTGAACTCTGGGCCTGGGGACTGCCCTCAGCTCTTCAGCTCAAGGCTAGCACTCTACCACTTGAGCTACAGCGCTACTTCCAGTTTTCTAGTGGTTTATTAGAGATAGGAGTCTCACGGACATTCTTGCCTTGGCTGGCTTTGAACCTTGATCCTCAGATCTCAGCCTCCTGAGTAGCTAAGGTTACAGGCATGAGCCACTGGAGCCCGGCTGGTACTGGAATTTGAAGTTAGAGTCCTACTTCATATTTGCTTGGCTGACACCCTTCCCACTTGAGCAATGCCTCTAGCTCTGCTTTTTTCTGGTTATTCTGGAGATGGAGTCTCACAGACTTTTCTGAACTGGCTAGCTGTGAACCCTGATCATCAGACCTCATCTTCCTGAGCAGCTAGGATTACAGTTTTGAGCCAGCCACTGGCACCTTGCTTGGCTTTTTCATTCACAGTTGGGGCTCTACCACTTCAGCCATCCCCCCAGCTCTAACTTTTTGCTGATTAGTTGGAGATAAGAGTTTCTCAGGTTTGCCTGCTCAGCTGGCTTTGATCCACAATCCTCAGATCTCAGCTCTGAGAGGCTAGTTTTATAGGCATGAGCCATCAGCACCCTTCTTTCTTTTTACTATTTTACTGGTGATTGAATTTAAAATTCTAGTTTATACCATTTTTAGTTTCATTTTGCTTTGTTTTTGTGCTAGTACTGGGGCTTGAACCTCATGTTCTCATTTGTCTTTTTTGCTCATGGCTGGCTCTCTGAGCCATGCCACCAATCTAGCTTTTTTCTGTTTAATTGGATATAGACTGTATCTCTGAGCTTTTTTCTTTTTAATCTCTGTGAGCCCAGAACTGGCTTTGATCTTCAATCTTTAGATCTCAGCTTCCTAGGTAGCTAAGATTATAAGTGTGAGTCACTAGCACCCAGCATAAATGAATTTTTTTTTTTTTTTGTCAGTCATGGGGCTTGAACTCTGAGCCTGGGCCCTGTTCCTCAGCTCCTCCTCAGCTCAAAGCGAGCACTCTTCCACTTGAGCCAAAGTACCACTTCCAGTTTTCTGGCCATTTATTGGAGATAAGGGCCTCACAGACTTTACTGCCTGGGCTGGCTTTGAACTATGATCCTCAGATCTCAGCTTCCTCAATAGCTAGGATTATAGACATGAGCCACTAGCGCCTGGCATGCATGTTCTTTAAAAGTAAACTTTAGCTGGGTGCTGGTGGCTCATGCCTATAATCCTAGCTATTGAGGAGACTGACATTTGAGGATCACAGTTCAAAGCCAGCCCGGGCAGGAAAGTCCATGAGACTCTTATCTCCAATTAACCACCAGAAAACTGAAGTGGCACTGTGGCTCAACTGATAGAGTGCTTGTCTTGAGCTGAAGAGCTGAGGGACAGTGCCCAGGCCCAGAGTTCAAGCCCCATGACAGACAAAAAAAAACCCTCTGGGCTTGGGCACTGACCTTCAGCTCTTCAGTTCAAGGCTAGTGCTCTACCACTTGAGCCACAGCGCTACTTCTAGTTTTCTGAGTGGTTTATTGGAGATAAGAGCCTCATGGACTTTCTTGTCCGGGCTGGCTTTGAACCAAGATCCTTAGATCTCAGCCTCCTGAGTAGCTAGTATTACAGGCATGAGCTGCTGGCCCCCAGCTAAACAATCCTTTTTTTTTTTTGGTCAGTCATGGGGCTTGAACTCTGGGCCTGAGCACTGTCCCTCAGTTCTTCAGCTCAAGGCTAGTGCTCTACTACTTGTGCTACAGGGCCACTCTGGATTTTCTGGTGGTTTATTGGAGATAAGAATTTCATGGATTTTCTGCCCGAGCTGGCTTTGAACCTTCATCCTCAGATATCTGCCTTCTGAGCAGCTAGGATTACAGACGTGAGTCACCGGCACCTGACTAAACAATACATTTTTACACACACATTTATTTTATTTAGTTGCCTTGTAAAATTCTGGAGATATGCTACCAAAGATTTTTCACTTCCTTATTCTGATTTCTTTTTTGTGCCAGTCCAGGGGCTTGAATTCAGAGCCTGGACACTGTTCCTGGACTTTTTTGCTCAAAACTAGTGCTCTAGCTTGAGCCACAACTCCATTTCCAGCTTTTTTGTTGATTATCAGGAGATAACAGTTTCATTGTCTTTTCTTGCCTGGGCTGGCTTTGAAACTTGATCCTCAGATTTCAGTCTCCTGAGTAGCTAGGATTACAGGTATAAGCCATCAGTATCCGCTTATTATTCTGAATTTTTATGAGAAAGTATTTTCAAGTTGGATGATGACATTTCAAACTAGTGTCCCTGCTCAGAAAGCCCTTTTTGTTTGTTTGTTTTTTTTTTGGGTCCGGTCATGGGGCCTGAACTCTGGGCCTGGGCGCTGTCCCTCAGCTCTTCAGCTCAAGGCTAGCACTCTACCACTTGAACCACAGCGCCACTTCCAGCTTTTTTTTTTGCTTATGTGGTGCTGAGGAATCGAACCCAGGGCCTCTGGCATGCAAGGCATGCGCTCTACCACTGAGCCACCTTCCCAGCTCCAACTTGCTGACTTCTTTCTTTTTGCTTATGTGGTGCTGAGGAATCGAACCCAGGGCCTCAGGCATGCAAGGCAAGTGCTCTACCACTGAGCCACCTTCCCAGCCCATCAGAAAGCCCTTTTTGCATTCATCTACTTTTGTGAGCCAGGGTTCTCTACAGTATCTTTTTCAAATCTCTCTCAAATTCCTCAAACCTTCCTTTTCCCTAAATTCAAATAAGGTTTGCTGGGCGTTGGTGACTCACACCTGTAATCCTAGCTACTCAGGAGGCTGAGATCTAAGAATCAAGGTTCAAAGCCAGTCTGGGGAAAGAAAGTCCATAGACTCATATCCAATTAACCATCTAAAAACCAGAAGTAAAGCTGTGCCTCAAAGTGAGCCACAAAAAGTGAACAAAAAAGCTCATGGACAGCACCTAGGCCCAGAGTTCAAGCCCTATGACTAAGAAAAAAAATGTTTTTGTTGTTATTGTTGAGGTGGTTTTTTGTTTTTGTTTTGTTTTGTTTTATTCCAGAAGATAGGAAGCAGGAATGAGAGCAAGATCCCAAGTGAAGGGCTTAATTTCTGAGGACAGGAAGGAAGAAGGAAAGTATAAACACTGACAGTTAAAATGTGTAGGTTTAGGGCTGGGAAGGTGGCTCAGTGGTAGAGCGCTTGCCTCGCATGCATGAGTCCGTGGGTTCGATTCCTCAGCACCACATAAGCAAAAAAAAAAAAAAAAAAGCCGTAAGTGGCGCTGTAGCTCAAGTGGTAGAGCGCTAGCCTTGAGCTGTAGAGCTGAGGGACAGCGCCCAGGCCCAGAGTTCAGGCCCCACGACCGGACCAAAAAACAAAAATGTGTAGGTTTAAACTGACCTTTTCTACTTTTACTTTATGTCTAGGAACTATCCTAAATAAGTACTCACTTAACTAATTCCTTTTACTAATTTCATAAAGTAGTAGCCGTCATAACCTTCATTTTATAGATAATGAAGCAGAGTTAAAAGGAGGTTACATATCTTAGCTAAGGACAACGAAGAGAGCTTTTCTAGTTTATACAAGGTCCTGGATTTCATCCCCAATACCTCAAAAAAAAAAAGTCTCCAAGGTCAGAGCTATGGGGAAATAAAGCAAGCATATATACTCAAACTCATGGACTTGAAGGAAAGAAGAAAAACCGATGATATGGTAACTGTAAAATTAAGGTGCCATGTGCTGGGGGCATGGTTCAAGTGGTAGAGTTCTAGCTGAGTAAGCAAGTCAAGTGAAAATATAAAGCCCTAAGTTTAAGCCCCAGTACCATAAAACAAGAAGACACAATTTATTTTTAAATGTGGTTAGTTAGATACAATGGTGTGACATCTTTTTAGAAATACTTTGATTTCTAACCTAATGAAGAAATTTCTCTGCACATGCATTATCCTCCTCCTTTCACCTCCTGAGTGGCTGGGATTACATAGTTTTACACTATCATGCCTGGCTGGTCCCCCCCCCCCCCCCCCCACACTCCACCTGGTTTTTGTCTTGTTTTGTTTTCATTTCTAGATCTGCATTGATTGACTAGTGTGATAGAAACTCAATAGCCCTCCACAAAATGACAAATCCAGTTCTCACTTCTTTTTTTTTTTTTTGGTCCAGTTGTGGGTCTGAACTCTGGGCCTGGGCACTCCCTCAGCTCTTCACCTCTCGCTAGAGATGTACCACTTGAGCCACAGCGCCACTTCTGGCTTTTTCTTTTTCCCTGCTTATGTGGTGCTGAGGAATCGAACCCAGGGCCTCATGCATGCAAGGCAAGCGCTCTACCACTGAGCCACCTTCCCAGCCCTCCAGCTCTCACTTCTGCCAGTGGCTTATATCTGTAATTCTAGCTACTCAGGAGGCTGAGATCTGAGGACTGAGGTTTAGTTCAGGCCCCAGTACTGGCACGCACAAAAAATGTTTTCCTCTTCTAGCATTGCCTTTTAACAATTTAATACAAGCTGGATGCTAGTCATTCACACCTGTAATCCTAACTGTGTAGGAGGCTGAGATTCAAGGTTCTTGGTTCAAAGCCAACTCAAGCAGACAAATCCTAAAGACTTTTTTTTTTTGCTAGTCCTGGAGCTTGAACTCAGGGCCTGGGCACTGTCCCTGAGCTTCTTTGCTCAAGGCTAGCACTCTACCACCTGAGCACCACTTCTCGCTTTTTCTATTTATGTGGTACTGAGGAATTGAATCCAGGGCTTCATGCATGCCAGGCAAGCACTCTACCACTAAGCCACATTCCCAGCCCTCCTAACGACTTTTCTCTACAACCAATCAATGAAAAGCTGGAAGTAGGCATATGGCTCAAGTAAAGTACCAGCCTTGAGTAGAAAAAGCCAAGCAAGATCACAAACCCCTGAGTTCAAGCACCAGTATTGCCCCCTCCCAAAAAAGCAATTAAAACAGATTGAGCATCCCTAATCTGATCATCCAAATCGGCTTTTTGAATCTTGATATGATACCACAAATGGAAATTCTGTGACTGACCTCATATGTTATAAGCCACAGCCAAAATGTAGGTACTCTAAAAATGTTGTATAAAATTACCTTCAGACTATGTATAAAGCATATATATGAAACATAAATTTCATATTTAGACTCTGATCATGTTATATGCAGATATGCCAAAAATCTAAAAACATCTAAAATTTCAAATACTTGTCCCAAACATTTAAAACAGTTTTCTGTTTTTTGGTTAGCTAGAAATGCCTTGCTTCACATCCTTGGAGGCCCTAAAGAATTGCCCTGACACCTTTCCCGGTGATCAGCTATGCTTCCTGTTACAGATGTGTCACAGTAAGTGCTAGCCCCAGCTGGCTGTCTCCTGTTCCTCCACATGTTTATGCACAGGAGAACTGTTTATTTCATTTGAAGTCAGATGCAATTTGTATATTCAATTTAACTAATTTTAAAGATTTCATATTCCAAAACTATGTAACTTTCTAAATGTATCCCAGAGCTAATAATCAAATTACCTACTCTGTACATTAACAGAAGAGATGGAGTTTGCTTTCTTTTCTCTTTTCTTTTCTTTCCATATTTTATGCTTTACTTACTTTGTTTTAGTCAGGGTCTTGCTGGATAGCCAGAAGTTGAGCCTTAGAGTCAGAAAGGTAGCCAAGCTTTACCACTTACTAACTTTGAAGTGGGCAAGCAACTATCTCATGTTCAGTTCCCTCATCCATAAACCAGCCTATCTGGTGGGGCTGTAGCGAGGATTAAATGAGCTCACTTACAAAAAGCACTGGCTATAATAAGACATTGGATAATTGCTAGCAACAAAATTTACTATTTAGCCATGTCTTACTTCAAAGAGATTCACTTAAGATGATTGCAAACTAAGGATTCATGACCTGGGTTCTGAATAGCACTTTAAACTGAAGGAGCAGGGGGCTAACTTCAGTTATTCTTCTTTCTAATAGTTCTCCTTTAGCTCCATTTCTTTTTTTCTATTTCTTTCTTTCTTTTTTCTCTTTTTAAAATGTTTGTGCTAGTTCTGGGACTTGAACTCTGAGCCTGGGCACTGTCCCAGAGCTTCTTTTGCTCAAAGGTAGTGGTCTACCACTTGAGCCACAGCAGCACTCCCAGCTTTTTCTGAGTAGTTTATTGTTAACAAGAGTTTCATGGACTTTCCTGCCTGGGCTGGCTTCAAACCGTGATCCTCAGATCTCAACCTCCTGCCTGAGCAGCTAGGGTTACAGGTATGAGCCTCCTGCACTGGGCTCTGAGCTGCTTTTGCTGAAAGCTGGTATTCTACCACAAGCTACAGCTCCACTTCAGCTTTTTTTGGTGATTATTTGGAGATAAGTCTCACAGACTTTCCTGCCTGGGCTGGCTTCGAACCATAACCCTCAAATCTCAGCCTCCTGAGTAGCTAGCCAACAGCACCCAGGTAGCTCCATTGCTTGCTTTCCCTCTGAGCATAACTCTGTCATGACAAGAAACAAACTGCATTTCATTCAGTTATTCTTGAGAAGGCACAGGTAATAACTGGCCAGAAACCAAATGTTAGTCTCAGATATGTTCTACTAATTTTCTAGTCATGACAGAGTAAGCTAGATGCCAAATATCACCAAATTTCAGGAATTTCTAAGGGAACCTTCTTTTTTTGGGAGAGGGGGGTCGAGTCTGGTCATGGGGCCTGAATTCTGGGCCTGGGCGCTGTCTCTCAGCTCTTCAGCTCAAGGCTAGCGCTCTACCACTTGAGCCACAGCGCCACTTCTGGCTCTTTTCTTTTTGCTTATGTGGTGCTGAGGAATCGAACCCAGGGCCTCAGGCATGCAAGGCAAGCGCTCTACCACTGAGCCACCTTCCCAGCCCAAGGGAACCTTCTTTTTATATGTGTACAGGCACTGGGGTTTGAACTCAGGGGCTTGCACTTACTACATAGACTACTATTCCACCAAGCTGATCCAAGTGAAACATTTATTAGTAAAGAGTGACTAGCAACTGGGCACTTGTGGCTCACACCTGTAATCCTAGCTACTCAGGAGACTGAGAGTTGAGGATCACAGTTCAAAGCCAGCCCAGTCAAGAAAGTCTGTGAGACTCTTCTCTCCAATAAACTACTCAGAAAAAGCTAGAAATGGCACTGGGGCGCAAGTGGTAGAATGCTAGCCTTGAGCACAAAGAGGCTGAGGGACAGTGCCCAGGCCCTGAGTTCAAGCCCCAAGACTGGTGAGAGAGAGAGAGAGAGAGAGAGAGAGAGAGACTAGCTCCAAGAAATGGGAAGGAAAACTAAAATTTTTGATTGCCTTTTTGAAGGACCCTTTATAATGCTGGGCATTTTTTAAAATATAATCTTATTTAATCTTCCCACAACATTATAAGAAATTTCTAGTTAGGGTGACCATGTCCTAGGTTATGCCCATTGTCTTCACTATTCTATTATCCCTAATTTATGGCTGGAGAATCAAAAGGAAGGTAAATTCTATATGTATTTTTTTTTTACTTTTATTTATTTTTTTGGGTCTGGACATGGGGCCTGAACTCTGGGCCTGGGCACTGTCTCTCAGCTCTTCAGCTCAAGGCTAGCGCCACTCCGGCTTTTTTCTTTTTGCTTATGTGGCCTTCCCAGCCCCTCTATATATTGTTATAAAGCCAGAACACTACTCTCTTCTGCAGCTGGATTTTTCCCCCTAGCATCCCATGCATCCCTTGTCTGGATTCTCTAACAGAGCCATCAATGACAAGTTGTTTGCTAAATCTACTGATACTCATATTCCTTTAGTAATTGGTCTCTGTACAACATTTCACACTACTACTCCTTTTTCTCAAGGTCCATGGCACCATTTTCCTCTCCTCTAGCCTTTCCTAGTGAGTCTACTTTTCTTCTTCCCCTCAGTTATTATTCCTCTTCACTTTGACAACATTTACTGTCTGCCAGTAATCCTCACAGCTCAAACTTGAATCCAGAGCTCTCTAATTCCATACACCAAATAAGATCTATACATGCATACCTGAAGGCTCCAAATTATCTCACACAGCTAACTATAAATTACCTTTCTGCCAGGAGCCGGTGGCTCATGCCTGTAATCCTAGCTACTTAGGAGGCTGAGATCTGAGGATCACGGTTCAGAGCCAGCCCAGGCAGGAAACTCCATGAGATTCTTATCTCCAATAAACCACTAGAAAACCAGAAGTGGTGCTGTGGCTCAAGCTGTAGAGCACTCGCCTTGAGCTGAAGAGCTCAGGGAAAGTGCCCAGGCCCAGAGTTCAAGCCCCAGGACGGACAAAAAAACATTACCTTTCTTTTCCAGCATTCCACTTTTCTCTCACTAAACATACCATACTCCTAGCCACAAAAGCAGACACTTGAGTGTCATCCTGATACCACCCTCCCCTCTAACTTCTGCCCAGTAAATTATTGTGTCATTATTTCACTTTCTGTGATCCCACTACTACCCTTGTCCCAGCTACCTTTGTTTCTTTTTTTTTTTTTTTTTTTTTTTGTCGGTTGTGAGGCTTGAACTCTGGGCCTGGGCACTGTCCCTCAGCTCTTCAGCTCAAGGTGAGCACTCTACTACTTGAGCCACAGAGCCACTTCCAGTTTTCTGGTGGTTAATTTGAGATAAAAGTCTCACAGCCTTTCCTGCCCAGCTGGCTTTGAACCATGATCCTCAGATCTCAGCCTCCTGAGTAGCTAGGATTACAGGCGTGAGCCACCAGCCCGGCACCTTTGTTTCTTTATTGCTGTGCCATCAGACTCCCTTCCTTCCATTCTTTCTTAACACTGTAATCATCTTTTAAAAATGCAGATTTTTTTTTTTTTTGGTCAGTCGTGGGGCCTAAACTCTAGGCCTAGGCACTTTCCCCGAGCTCTTCAGCTCAAGACTAGTGCTCTACCACTTGAGCCACAGCACCACTTCTGACCTTTTATGCTTATGTGATCCTGAGAAATTGAACCCAGGGCCTCATGCATGCAAGGCAAGCGCTCTACCACTGAGCCACCTTCCCAGCCCTAAAAATGCAGATTTGATCAGGCCCTTCCCCCCATAAAACCACTAACTCTGAATTTGCAGTTTAAAGGTGTGATTTTATATGTGAATATATCAATTTAAAATAACAGTAGGAAGCAAAGTTAGGAGGATTGGGGTTTGAGACCCCAATGATCACTCTATCTCAAAAAACAAGCTGGATATGGTGGTTAATACCAGTAGCCCTAGCTGTGAGGGAGACAGAGGTAAGAGGATTGGGTCTGAAGCCAGCCCTTGGTATAAAGCAAGAGACTGTCTGACTCTGGAAGCCTAGCTCTAGGCTCTGAGTTCAATCCCCAGTACCATCATCTCCGTTAAAATTTTTTTTTAAAAAAGCAAAATAGAAACAACCTGGGGCTGGGAATGTGGCTGAGTGATAGAGTGCTTGCATAGCATGCATGAAGCCCTGGGTCCGATTCCTTAGTACCACATAAACAGAAAAGGCTGAAAGTGGTGCTGTGGCTCAAGTGGTAGAGTAGCTATTTTAGCTTAAGCAAGAGAAGCTCAGAGGGTTTGGGAAGTTGGCTCAGTAGTAGAGTGCTTGCCCCTCATGCATGAGGCCCTGGGTTCGATTCCTCAGCACCGCATAAGCAGAAAAAAGCTGGAAGTGACACTGTGGCTCAAGTGGTAGAGCACTAGCCTTGAGCTGAAGAGCTCAGGGACGGCAGCCAGGCCCAGAGTTCAGGCCCCACAACTGATTTTAAAAAAAAGGAGAGAGAGAGAGAGAGAAGCTTAGGGACAGCACCCAGGCTCTGAGTTCAACCCCCAGACTGGCAGAAAAAACAACAACAACAAAAAAAAAACCTAATTTACAAACCTCTTAAGACCTGATCTGGGTATTCCATATTGTACTTCTGGGCTGGGAAGGTGGCTCAGTGGTAGAGCGCTTGCCTTGCCCTGGGTTCGATTCCTCAGCACCACATAAGCAAAAAAAAACAAAAACAAAAAAAAAACACCCGTATTGTACTTCCTTCTGCTTTTGTATTCCTCACATTCTTCTTAACGTGTGTGCATGCATGTGTGTGTGGTGTGTGCTGTTTGTTCTATACAGGAAGCATTCTCTCTTCCACCAGTTCCTTACCCTGTCCACTTTTTTTTTTTTCCTGCCTGTCCTGGGGCTTGAGCTGGGCCTGGGCACTGTCCCTGAGCTTCTTTTGCTCAAGAAAGTCTTCCTGATCCTCCCCTCCCAGGGAAGGTGGAGTGCTCCTGCTGTGTGTTCCTGAGTCATTTCATAGTTGGCTCTTTTGTAGCACTTAATACTTATTTGCTCATTTTGTGGGTATTTATTGACTAGCTCTGGCTTAGGTGCTATTTAGTGGCAAGTAAGAGATAAGATCTCCACTCTCAGGATCTAAGTAGGGAGGAAGATGGACTTTAAACTTTTACTCTAAATAATTATAGTTACGATGTGCCAGATCATCCTGAAAGGGGGTGACAAAAGACTTGATAAAATCAGAGGGATCAGGGAAGACTTTGAGAAAGTGTCATATAATTAAGTAACTTTAACAGGAGCTGGATAGGTGAAGAAGGTAGAGTTTCCCCTCAGAGGAATAGCATGTGAAGAAGCCTCTGACAGGAAGGAGCTTGGAGGAGTTTCAGAAACTGAGAGGCCCATGTGGAGACAAAGCAGAGCCTAGAGAGACAAATCATGCCATGGACTACTTAATCTTGAGAGAAATAGGAAGCCTTTAAAGCCTTTAAACAGAGAATCTGGAAAACTACCCTTGGAAATGGAAGTAGAATGACAAATAAGAGGCTTCCCCAACTTCTCTGAATCCCTTATAAAACTCTTAGGCTCTTTGAGGGCAGAATTTATGTCTTACTTTATGTCTTACTTATTGTATCCACAAAGTCTGACTGTGCCTGATGGAGCAGAGTATCATTTTTTTTTTTGGGGGGTCTGGTTGTGGGGCCTGAATTCTGGGCCTGGGCGCTGTCCCTCAGCTCTTCAGCTCAAGGCTAGCACTCTACCACTTGAGTCACAGTGCCACTTCTGGCTTTTTTCTTTTTGCTTATGTGGTGCTGAGGAATCAAACCCAGGGCCTCAGGCATGCAAGGCAAGCACTCTACCACTGAGCCACCTTCCCAGCCCCAGAGTATCATTTTAGTGAGCTTAGGATGAATAAATGAACCATGGGACAAATATTCCAGTTAGGTTTTCAAGGCCTAGCATAAATATCAAAACCTTAACTCCTCTAAAAGACCTTCAAACCTACCCTTCCATCCTTTCCTAGATGGGGTTAGATAGTCCTCCTCTATTAACTTCTAATGCATCTGTAATTATTGTAGTTTTCCAAAAATTGGCCATACTTGTTTTTTACAGTATAACTTTGACACTTTCCTCACTAAGAAGTGAGGTCTTGTCCCTTGCCTTTGAAATTGAGGCTAGGTAATAGGATTTATCTTTATTTTTTTGGGTCCGGTCGTGGGGCCTGAACTCTGGGCCTGGGCACTGTCCCTCAGCTCTTCAGCTCAAGGCTAGTGCTCTACCACTTGAGCCACAGCGCCACTTCCGGCTTTTTTCTTATGTGGTGCTGAGGAATCGAACCCAGGGCCTTGAGCATGCAAGGCAAGCGCTCTACCACTGAGCCACCTTCCCAGCCCCTAGGATTTATCTTTCTACTGGTTGTTTTTATTTTTTTACTTTTTTTTTTTTTTTTTGTCGGTCGTGGGGCTTGAACTCTGGGCCTGGGGCGTTGTCCCTCAGCTCTTCAACTCAAGGCGAGCGCTCTACCACTTGAGCTACAGCGCCACTTCCTTTTTTTACTTTTCTACTGATCATTTTTAGAGGCCCTCTTTAGGAACCCAGTTATCATGTAGTGAGGAAGTTCAAGTTGTCCTGTGGAGCGGCCCACATGAGAACTGATAGCCAGCATCAAGTTTCTAGCCTTATGACTGTACCATCTAGAGAGCGGATCCTTTGTGGGAGGAATTATAGCTCAGTGATACAGCACTCACCTGTCATGCACAGCCCTCAGTTCAATTCCCTAGCACTCCCTCCCCTCACCAAAAAAAAAGTGGACTCTCCAGGTCTTAGCAATCCATTCAGCCCAGTTCACAATTTTCAGAGCAGAAATTAGCTTTCCCCATTGAACCCTGCCCAAATTTCAGATTAGCAAAATATGTGATAGTGGTTGTTATCTCAAGCCACTTGGGTTTCTGAGTTTGGGTTTCTGAGCACACATGCACACACACATGCACACACACACATGCACATGGGTCTTGGGACTTGAACTCAGAGGCCTAGGTGCCATCTTTGAGCTTCTTTTTGCTCAAGGCTGTGTTCTACCACTGAACCACAGTTCCACTTTCAGCTTTTTTGAGTTTATTAGAGATTAAGTGTTTCATGGACTTTCCTGCCTGGGCTGGCTTTGAATCAGGATCATCAGGTCTCAGCCTCCTATGTAGCAAGATTACAGGCAAGAGCCATTTTGAAATGGTTTGTTAAGCTGCAGTAGATATCTGGAATAGTATGCCATGTTTGCCATCAAGTGAGATGGGTGGGGTCATGGGCTATGACTGCCTTGATTCAGAGCCCAGCTGTGCTACTTAGAAATATGACTATGCCAGTTAACATTTCTACAATTCAGTTTTCTTCTGTTAGCATAAATAAAAATTGTACATACTTTTTACTTTCATTGAGGATTAATTTAAGAAAAGTGAATGTATTAATATGTGTATGCATTTCGTGTATAAAATACATATGAAGGCTGGGTACTAGTGGTTCACGCCTGTAATCCTAGCTACTCAGGAGGCTGAGATCTGAGGATCTCGGTTCAAAGTGAGCCTGGGCAGAAAAATCCGTGAGACTCTGATCTCCAATAATGACCACCAGAAAACCAGAAGTGGTGCTGTGGCTCAAGTGGTAGAGCGCTTGCCTTGAGCTGAAGAGCTGAGGGACAGCATCTGGGCCTAGAGTTCAAGCCCCATGATGGACAAAAAAAAAAAACCTAAACCAAAAACATGAAGTATGATTTTAGTCAGATATCAATATCTATTTTATTGTATCATATCAGAGTATAAGCTGCAATAAAACAGGAACCCTTAGCCAGATGCCGGTGGCTCATACCTGTAATCCTGGCTACTCAGGAGGCTGAGATCTGAGAATCACAATTCAAAGTGAGCCCAGGCAGGAAAGTCCATGAGACTCATCTCCAATAAACCACTAGAAAACCGAAGTGGCCCTGTGGCTCAAATAGTAGAGTATTTGCATTGAGCTGAAGAGTGCAGGGACAGCGCCCAAGCTCAGAGTTCAAGCCCCGTGACTGACTGGAAAAAAACAAACAACAACAAAAAAAACCAGTCCTGACACAAAGTGCATACTAACTTTTTTTTTTTTTTTTTTTGGTCAGTCATAGGTCTTGAATTCTGGGCTTGGGCTCTGTCCCTGCACTCTTCAGCCCAAGGCAAGTGCTCTACCGCTTGAGCCACAGTGCCACTTCCAGTTTTCTGGTGGTTTATTGGAGAGAAGAACCTCATGGACTTTCCTGCACAGGCTGGCTTTGAACTGTGATCCTCAGATCTCAGACTCCTGAGTAGCTAGGATTTTTTTTTTTTTAATCAAAGTATAGCACTTTGACACTAATTGTGGAAGATGTTACTGACTCTTTACCCAGTATCCATTCTCTTTCCTGATCAATAGTCCCTGCCTTTGTTTGGGTTGTCATATAAAATACTCATTATTCCAGACCCCTTTGTAGTGAGGGAGTATCACATAATTAATTTCCTATTAATGAGACTAAGTCAGAGATCTGCTACTTATGTCTGGGAAATATTCTTGCTGGATATTACAGTCCAGATCTTTTCAAATAGGAGCAGCAGTCAGGTAGCAAGGGACATTATATTTTCTGAATCTCTGACTCTTGAGTTCTATAGATTTTATAATGAAAATTTATGTGTCCCATCCATTCCTGAAACAAGCATTTATTGATTGCCACTCTATGCCAGGCACTATATAGGAATGATGTAGTCAGATGGTTGATACTGGGTAGTTGAGTCCTCACTAAATAAGTTCCCAAAAAGCAATAGCAGCTGGGTCCTGGTGGCTCATGCCTATAATCCTGGCTATTCAGCAGGCTGAGATCTGAGGATCAAGGTTCAAAGCCAGCCCAGGCAAGAAAGTCTGTGACTCTTTCCTCCAATGAATCACTAGAGAGCTGGAAGTAGAGCTGTGCTCAAAATGGTAGAGCACTAGCCTTGAGAGAAAAAGCTTAGGGACAGTGCTCAGGCCCCTGAGTTCAAGCCCTATAACAACAACAACAACAGGCAGTAGCAGCTATTCCCAGTAAACTTAAACCCAGCAGTCTTTATCACTTTGTTCCTCATCTCTTTCTTCTTCACTCCCATCCCAACTTTAATGTTCTCACTGCATTTATCCAAGCATCAGCTTTTTTTTTTTTTTTTTTTTTTGTCGGTCATGGGGCTTGAACTCTGGGCATGGGCGCTGTCCCTCAGCTCTTCAGCTCAAGGCTAGCACTCTACCACTTGAACCACAGCGCCACTTCTGGCTTTTTCTGCTTATGTGATGCTGAGGAATTAAGCCCAAGGCCTTATGCATGCGTGGCAAGCACTGTACCACTGAGCCGCCTACCCAGCCCCAAGCATCAGCTTTTCTAAGTGTTTCTCATGTGCCTAGAATACCCTGTACTTTGGCTGCATATTTGTTTGTATTTTGTAAACATAATTTTTTACTTATTAAGGTTTCAAACTGTTTTTTTTACAATTAAACCATGTGATGTTACTAATGTATCCTAAACTGTTTTCCAGTATCAACTCATCATGTGCTCGCTCCAAAATCAGCTGTCATTGAGTGTTATAACATATATAGTTATAACCTAGATGGGTGGTCTATAGTCCCAAGCTTAAATGAGCCAGGCATTCCCTGACTCAGCCCCAAGGCACAACAGACAGATAAAAATTGAGACAGTAGTAAAACACTTCAGACTCATTAATTTAGTCCCAAGGATTAAAGCTTTAGGATTTTCTGCCATGAGAACTCAGCAGGCTGGACAGTGGTTGAAGAGACCATTGAGTTAGGTATTGGGAATCCTAGGATTGTCACTTTGCTTTTGAAATTTTTGAATTATTGTTATTTGTTTATAAGTGTGAGTACTATTATAAAGGAAGGTGTTTGGGCTATTTTGAGAATCTGATGAAAACTAGTATTTTCCTCCAAAATAATATACACAACTGGGTGCTGGCAGCTCACGCCTGTAACCCTAGCAAGAGGCTGAGATCTGCCAGCCCAGGCAGGAAAGTCCTCGAGACTCTTATCTCTATGAACCACCAGAAAACCTGAAGTGGCACTGTGGCTCAAGTGGTAGAACGCTTGCCTTGAGCTGAAGAGCTCAGGGACAGGCCCAGGCCCAGAGTTCAAGCCCCATGACCAACAAAAAAACAAACACACATTAGAGAGAATACACAGAAACTTTCAGGATGTCCAAGTGACTTGCCCTGATGTTGAAAGCTTTTTCTGTCCTATAATTTGGTCCTTTCTTATGCCATTTTCATTTTCTTTCATGTGTGTATGTTCTGTCCCAATAAATGGACAGGCTTCTCACAAGGAACATATACTTCTGTACTACCCCCCAGTGATACATACATACATACGTGTGTGTGTGTGTGTGTGTGTGTGTGTGTGTAGGAACCACAGCTTATAGGAAACATTTGCCAATTGAGTCCTTTGACGCTGCTGTGGCTTGCTGAGGACAGGCAGTTTTCAGCCCTCCATCCTCTATCCTACCTCCTTCCAATACAAAAATAAATAACTTGGATCCTACATTCATGGTCTATTTTCTTTCTTTAACATATAGCTGCAAATATCCACTTCTGGATATTTCGGAAACAAGGCAGTGCCTAAACGAAAGCTTTCTACCAAAAAAAAAAAAAAAAAGCATTAACAAATAAATGCACTCTATTATCTTAAGATTTTATGATGTAGTCAGCCCTTCGGCACTGTACTTCACCCCCATACACACCTATTTAGTTTATTATTACTATTATTTAAAGTGCTGGGGATTTAAGCACTCTATCAACTGAACCATATCATATCCCCAGCTCTACGAGGCATCTGTAATCAGGACCCCTATCGAACCTATGTTTAGTTATTTTTCAAACTGCAAGCATAGGGAATTTAAAAGATGAATAAATCTAATACTAAGGGCCAGCCACTTTGGATCCTAACTTCTTTGAACTTGCAGGCTGTTCCTCCTCCAGTCCATATCTCTTGACTATAGGCCATTACAGCCATCTTGTGGCCATACAGGGAAAGGACGGATGGATTGTCTCCAGCCTTCTCTGGTGAGAGGAAGAATTTAATTTTATTGGTTGGATCTATGGGAAACAGGAGAAATCTGTGGGTAAAGATTATGGCACAGGAGCCATATATCCTATCTCTTGACTCCACTTTACCTTCCTGTACACAACCACCACCCACCCACTAATTAGTACAGACAGATGAAATTGTTGATATCTGAGTTCATTCAATCAAATTTTATTGAGCTGCAACTATGTGCCAAGCAGAGGGAATATAGCAGTGAACAAGATATCTATCTTCACAAGCTTACAATCTAGCGTCCAGCTGGACAGTAAAATCTGTAAGTTTACAATAGTAATTAGAATTCTGAAAAATTCATAGTGCTGAGATATAACAAAGTCTTGGCCTATACCAAGAAATCAGAAAAGGTGGGCTGGGATGTAGCTCAGTGGCAAAGTGCTTGCCTAGCAAAGTGCAACGTCCTGGGTTCGATCCCCAGTACCAAAAAAGAAAATACCAAAAAAAAAAAAAAAAATACAGTTAAAAAAAAAAGAAATCAGAAAAGGTCTGAGGAACAAAGAAACATCTAGGATCAGGAAGGTGGAAAGTGGGAGGAAGAATATGGTGATCAGAGAGTATTTGTGAAGATTCTGAGGAGAGAAAAGAACTCATGATTTGAAAGCCAGCCAGAGTGACTAGGGCAGAAGAAAAGAGAAATATTATAAACTGACATATGCAAGGTCTTTGAATTTAGAGTTTTATTCCAAAAACAAATAGAAGCTACTGAAGAATTTGAAACAGAAAAGGAAGAGTTTTATATTTGTTTCCTAGAAGTCATGCTGATAATAGTGTTTGGAGGAAGAAGCAGAAATGGGAGGCCAAGATAAGAGTTTCCTTTGCAGTCTAGACAAGTGATAGTTACTTGAAGAAAACAGAACCTACTTGTAAGTGTCTGGGTATGAAAGGAAATGGATATGGTTTTGGCAAGAGGTTCTAAAGTAGAAGATTCTGGAAAAGGGACAAGTTTGGACAGATAGGCACAGTGAGCACAACCCAAAGGTACAGGCTCTAAGGCTGGTGGGAGAAGAACAATATAGTTTTGTGGATTTTTTTTTTGTCAGTTCTGGGGCTTGAACTCAGGGTCCAGGCACTGTCCATGAGCTTCTTTTGCTCAAGGGTAGCACTCTACCACCTGAGCCATAGCGCCACTTCCAGCCTTTTCTGTTTATGTGGTACTGATGAATCGAACCCAGGGCTTCAAACATGCTAGGCATGCACTCTCCCACTAAGCCACATTCCCAGCCCAAACAATATAGTTTCGGTTCTCAAATTGTACAGGGTTTAGTTGGACAAACTAGGTACACAGAAAAGTACAGAGCTTACTAAATATCACATTGTTTCATCCATATAATTAATGAATCCCTGAATTCCATGAGACAAGATAGAAAGCCACAGTGAATTCAGAAACTGCTAAAGCCAATAGGGATATCCCCACCCTTGTTCATACTTCCAATAGTTAAGCCCTCAGAAAACTCCTATGCAGGGCTGGGAAGGTAGCTCAGTGGTAGAGCGCTTGCCTTGCATGCATGAGGCCCTGGGTTCAATTCCTCAGCACCACATAAGCAGGGGAAAAAAAAGCCGGAAGTGGTACTATGGCTCAAGTAGTAGTGTGCTAGCCTTGAGCTGAAGAGCTGAGGGCCCAGAGTTCAGCCCCCATGACAGACAAAAAGAAAAAAAAAGGTACATGCTAAATCACAGGGCTTTTTCCCGTTCTAGTTTTTCTTCGAGTCAGTAAATATTCAATTCTGTCTCAAAAAAGTCAGCAGAGAAATCTTGCTATGGGATTACCAAGGAAGCAACATCGATAGCTATTGCTTGGCTGCTACTCAGCCTTTCCTTGCTTCCGCTTTGACCCTGAAGTACACTCTTAATTAACTCTTTTCTAACACAATAACTATTGACTACACAATGAGTCTACCGTTTCTCATCTTGCAACAAGCCTATGACAAACCTGCATTCCAAATATTTAGTTTGAGAACAGCAGTTAGGCAGGCTAAAATGCCTCACATTAGATCCAGTCTGTTTACACTGAAATGAACATGGCCTTTGGCATTAGAAGGACTTGGATTTTCATCCTGGCTCCTATGATTACTAACTGACGTACCTTTGTCCTACTGTACCAAGGTTTCAAAAGACCAGAGAAATACTGTTGGTAGTATTTGCCTTAAGGGGTAGTTGTAATAAAGAGAGTACGTAAAACTCCCAGCATATTTAGCCTGAATTATCTGATAACTATTCACTTCCTTTCTTTCCCCTGAACCTCAGCTGCTAAATTCTCCGCTAAAAGGAAGATAACCATTTTGTATGGCCAATAACAATCGTTTCCTACTTCTGTCTTTTGAAATCCCACACTCCTACAGCCATCCCATTTCCTACATTGCCAAAGATGTTCTTCTAGTCCCCATCCTTGTGTAGCTCTGTTTTTCCATCAAAAATATTTTGCCTGAACTCCTTCTAACTCCTCCTCTACATAGCCCCAATCCAAGATGCTGTCTTCTCATATCATTCCTAAATATGAACTACTTCACTTCTAGGTTCTCCCTAATTTTCACAGAGTGAATCATAAAGGAGCTAGAAAGTACAATCCTTAACACTTCAGAAGGATATGGGGAACCAAAGGCCAGTTCCCAGAGGAGAATGGAGGTCTAGGTCCAGGCACCATACCCCCCCACCCCCACTTATTTTCCTCCCAGGCATAAAAAAACGCAAACTCAAAATACATCTTGAGTCTACATGAGCATACATCTGCTTTCCTATAGCTGTGTGAGATCGTCATTGAAGTAGAGCAGTATCGCAGGTGTATGGAGTGTACCATCCATATTAAGGAGATCAAATTCTTCCTCCTCATCCTGGATCCCATTCTCCTCCAGGGTCTGCTCCATGATCAGGGGCTTTCCTTCATATTTCCACGTATAGCTGGCAGCATGTGCATTGTAGGGGAGATAGCGGTGTAGTATTTCCCACATTGACTCCAGAGCTCCCACCTGAAGAACACAGAAGTACCTCACCTCTAGACTTTTGGATGGAACACACACACACACACACACACACACACACACACACACACACACACACACACACACACACACACACACAAGACCAGTAGCTTAAGACATGAGAGCTGGGACCAGAGTGTCTCCTTCTACCTATATAGCAGCTTCACACACTCTACAGTCCCTGAGGTATTGAAGGGTACAATGAAGACAGCCAGGAGCTGTCTCCTCACTTCAGTCTTGTAATGTGGAGTCCAACTGCTCTCCAAAACGGCGCGTAGAAGCTCCCAAGGATCACCATCACTGAGATGCTGACCTGGGCTTATGAAGGGCTCTCTGGCTCTACTAGAATTTCCAACCCTAAGGACCTGGAGTCACTGCTTTCCTCAGTCACTTCACTGTAAAAGGGGAGAAAATACAGCTCCCAGTTGTAGAGAAAAGTTTGTTGATTTGCTGTGATTTCAAGTTTCCCCCGTCTAACCCCTCCACAGGCACTAGATCTCACCTCCAGTGTGTGCTCCTGGGACGTGAGCGTGTTAATGATGCGGATGTTTCGGGTCTTAGGGGACAGCTGTCCCACCCGGTAATCAATCCTCTTCCACCAGGGTTTCCCGAAATCATTGGCCCAGTCGGAACGGGGCAGCTGCGGCGGGACGTGCACGAAGCGGCCCCGTGGGGTGCGATACTTGAGGCAACCCGTCATCGGATCTATGTGCTTTCGGATCTTTAAGGCAGGGTTTGGGAGAAGGGTATCGGAGCAGTCACTGAGGAAACGCGTTCTGGCTACTGCCCGCATTTCCTACCCATTCCTGCTCTCCGGCGCCCCTTCCCCTAGCCCCGGGTCTAACCAACTTACGTCTTTGGTCTTTGGATCAAACCAGTGGCTGATGTCCTGGCCTGCAACTTCCACGATGGGCTTCAGCAGCAGGTTCCCTGGCAAGGAGCAGCAGCGATCAGTGCCAAGCACCCCCAGGACACACACAAACCAGGACACACACAAACACCAGCCGGGGCCCTTACCCTTGTACAGCTCTGCCAGCGGCGTTAGGTTGTACACGTAACCCAGGTAAGATACCCAAAGGTCTTCGCACTGGTTATGTTCGGCTACCTCCGCCGGCGTGAAAAAACGACGTTGGAAAGATTCAAAGTTTGGTCCAGCCACTAGGCCCCGGGGCCACATGGCTCCTCCGTTGCCGATCCTGGCTGCCGCCTCGCTTCCCGACACTCGGCACACTCATTACTACATACTCCCTGCTTGCCAGGACCTGAGCGTTTGCCCGGTGACATGGAAACGATTGTCCCTCTCCGGCCACCGTCCACTCAGATTAAATTTGCCCAGGAGAGGCGGGGCCTGGGCTGCGTGTAATGACGGGAAATGTAGTCCGATTCCGACCTGGGGCGCCTAAGTATCGAGTGATGGAGTTCAGTCTGGGAGAAAGCGAACACGCTCCGATATAACTCAGGGGCCCAGGCTACGCCGGGTATTTAAGGGCAACTTAACTCCCAAGGCAGAAAGAGTGAGGAAGAGAGTTCCGCTAAGCATGTAGGTTCCTAAAAGGCGAGTAAGCAATTTTAGGTAAACTCGCGATAACTTAAGACATCCGGCGTAATAGGCCTCGGCCGCAACGCTGAAGTAGGAGCTCGCGAGATCTCTGCAGTTGCCGAGGCCACGCGGAGGAGGAGTGATCTCGCGAAAGGAAAGAGAGAGCGCTCGCGAGAACTCAGGCCGCCCGTCCCGAAAGGTTCTCAGTAAGCGTAAGGGCCTCGAGGAGCCCCGAGGGGCCCATGGCTGGAGCTGGCCCGACCATGCTGCTACGAGAGGAGAACGGCTGCTGCAGTCGGCGTCAGAGCAACTCCAGCGCTGGGGTTAGCGCGGGCTGGGGTTCCGGGATCCGGGGGAAGTCGGGCAGCAAGATGGGAGGGCGGAAGGGGCAACTGCAGCTCCCGGCAGCCCTTGGGCTTCGCGTGAGCGCCCCGCGGGCTGTCGGGAGCTGTGGTTCCGCGGGAGGGCGGCCGCCGGTCCGAAGCAACCTGAGAACGTGTCCCGCCCCCCGGCAGGATTCGGACGGGGAGCGTGAGGACTCGCCGGCCGCGCGTGCCCGGCAGCAACTCGAGGCGCTGCTCAACAAGACTATGCGCATTCGCATGACGGATGGGCGGACACTGGTCGGCTGCTTCCTCTGCACGGACCGCGACTGCAATGTCATCCTGGGCTCTGCACAAGAGTTCCTCAAGCCGTCGGGTCAGTGCCCGAGGAATGCACACCCATCTGGGAATGTGCACGCAAGGCATTTACCCTTCTGGGCCTGACTGCACTGCACCCCGTGTTTTCTGGGGCTTGTTTTGGTGGGTCAGAAGGGGAGGGGACCGACGCTGACCTGTCTCCCTCATGCTCTGACCCTTCTTTCCAGATTCATTCTCTGCGGGGGAACCCCGTGTGCTAGGCCTGGCCATGGTCCCAGGACACCACATCGTTTCTATTGAGGTGCAAAGGGAAAGCCTGGCGGGGCCTCCATATCTCTGACCGTGATCGTGCATGTCTTTCAGACTTCATTAAATATGTAACTGAAGCAGCCTATCTCCGTGTAGATCTCATGCCAGGGCACGGACAACATCTACATCCGAAGTGAAGACTCTCAACCCTCTTCCCCCCCGGGCTAGTGCCCAGAAGTGCCAAAGGTGGGGAATGGGGAACAGACTGAGTTCTAGACTGGTTTGCCCTAGGGTGGACCCCTGCATCTTCCCTCCCACGCAGCAGCTCCTCCAGAGTTGTGGCGGGAGGGGGTGTCATCCTGCTCAGGAAGGCCCATTGTTTCCCACCCCGGCCTGGCAATGCCGAGTTCCTCTAGGTTGAGGTCAGAGAACGGACTTCTGTCCCCTAGGGGAGCTGGGGTGAGCCGAAAAGATTCCTTCCCCGCTATTGATGGGGAGGTGACTTAAGGGTCAGGGGCAGAACTCGGGTCCGACCAGGAAGAACAGACTAATGCGATAAGGGAAGGCCTGGAGGCTGCAGGATGCTCTGGTCTGTGCATTTGCAGTCTTCGGAACTCATTTCCTGCTCCTACACCGGTGGGGGTGATGGTATTTGTGCCACCCTTCTGTTCACAGAATGCATTCAGCTTATAAGTTCTTTATTAGTGTGTGATCTGTCTGCTCAGCCCCATAAATACTAGAGCTGCACCAGAAAAGGACGACACAGGTTCAGTTGTATTCACATTAAGAGAGGAGGAGGAGGAAGGGTATGCAGGGGCCAGCCCAGATGGTCCAGATTCACTGAGAGAAAAGTAGGTTTTCTGAGGTGTGGGATTTTTCACCAGTACTGACTGGGTCCACAGATGCTGTTGCTTGCCAAAGGGATTCTGAGGACCTGGCTTGGGCAAGGGCGGTGGCAAAAGCAGAACATCTCTGGGTTTCAAGTCCTCAAGCCAACCAGGACCCAGCCGACAGGGTTCATCCCTCCTCAGACCCAGACCTTTCCTGGTATGGGAAGGACCTGGGACCCTGGTAAGGCCCGGCTCTGCCGCGGCTGTGGGGCGCGCCGGCGCCTATAGAGGGCTCGGCTGTAGGGTACAAGACAGTCGGCCAGGCGGAGGCGCAGGCAGAGGCGGCGGTAGCTGGCCAAGGCAAGCACGAGGAGCGGCACGAGGAGCAGGAATCCAGTGACCAGCAGGGCCGTGAAGCCCGGGTCTCGGAGGTGCGCCGTGCAAGGGGGTGCCTGGGAGCGCAGGAACTGTGGGAGAAGAGACATCAGGCTCAGACCGAGCGGGACCACACTGCAGAGGGCATGGAAACAGCCCAGATGGGGAGCAGTTGTGGCTCACAGATCCTATAGCCCCGCGCGCATATCTTGGGGCGCATGCTCACCTGAGAGTGGCAGAGGAAGCCGAAGCCCAGCATGGTGACAGCGGGTAGCAAGATGGTCCCCAGCACTATTACCAGCAGGAGAAGATTGAAGGCAGCCACAAGCAGGTTCTGAGCTGTTACTAGGACGGCGCAAGCCCAGCAGTCTAGGGGATCTCGTGGCTCTGGGCCACCCCCGAGACCAGGTCTCTGCGTTGCGGAGGCGTCGGCCATGGCCCGGCTGACTGTGGGCCGCCCGGGCCACAGCCCTTATAGCCCTCTTTCCTGCCCCTCCCCCCGGCCCAGCCTCTCCTCCCACCCCCCCTACCCCCCCTTATCCTGGAATGCAGCTCCAGGATTAGGCACCCCCACCCTAAGGAACAGCTCGGAGCCCGGTACATTCCACAGGCGCCTCCCCGAGGGGCTCTGGTTGGGGTCTGTGTGTAGTCCGGCCCGCCCAGAGGCCCCCCCCCCCCCCGTACTCGGCCCTGCCATCACCAGCACGTTATCAAAACAGGATTTTTTCTTTTATTTTTTAATATTAATATTCTCACACAAAAAATCACCGGAAATTGGGGTAGGGTTGGGAAGACCCCCCTGCCCCTGGGGCAGAGAGACAGTGCAGCGCGAAGGGGCGGGACCGCAAACCCGCACCCCTCCGCAACCCCAGCGGGGAGAAAACAAACGAAGAAAATGAACAGAAAGCCCCCGAGAAACTCGCCCCGGGGTTCCCTGCCCCAGGGAGGCCGAGGCCCGGGGATGTGTTTACGTTTTGGATATTTTTTTTCCCCTTAAAGCCGGGCAGGAGCCGGGGGAGGGAGGAAATGGGAATGAAAGTCCAAGTTTTTAATATTGGCCGGGGCTGGGGAGGAGGGGGTTTCTTTTTCCTCATAGTTCTTTGTTTTAAACTTTTAATTTTTTTATTTTATTTATTTTGTACAAAATACCATTTCAGTTCCCACTTCTTCCCCTACAGTACAGGAGTCGCTCACCCTCAGGAGGGGTCGGGTCGGGTCGGGAGTCGGGGGACTGGTCTGAGAAAAGTGCAGGACGTGTGGGAGGGGAGCAGGTTTGAGCACCATGAGAGCCTGGCAGGAGCCGCAGGCCGGGGGCGGAGGGGGGGGCAGGCGGAGACTGACGGATGGGGGCAGAGCCCAGACACATTGGGGCGCGCGAGTCCCCGAGGGGCGGGCGGGATGGCTTGGGAGTGCGGGAGGTCAGGTTTTCCCAAAAAAAAAAAAAAAAAGAATAAATAGAGGTGAGTGGGACTGTTATAAATTAAAAACCAAAAACAAAAAAGGAACAAAAAATACAAATCATAACCAAGTGAATAAACAGACATGTACAGGGATCACAGCTAGCATTGGAAATTTAAAAAAAAAAAAAAAAAAAAAAGGAGGTTCTGGGGAGGGGTAAAGCCCATAGAAAGAATCTCATTAAAAACCTCGGCTGCCAGTAAGTCTATGTACACGCGAGCGGGCGGGCGGGCGCGGGGGCAGGCGAGGGAACCCGTATCGACCCCGCGCCGCCGGAGCCTGGTCCTTGTGTCTCTTGCTAGAAAGGCCAAAGTCGGTGAGGGGAGGCGCTGGTGGGCGAGGGGCTGCCAGCCCCCTCCCCCGTCTCCCTTTTTTTTTTTCTTTTTTTTCCTCATATTTGTTTAAAAAAATTCTTAATAAATTAAGTGAGGGGAGCTGCCAATAAGGTAGAAGGGCCGGGCCCGACCCCCTTCCCTTCCCAGCCAGAGGCGGGACCCAGGTCCAGCCCAGGCGTGTGCTGGTGGCCCCGCGGCGCCCTGTGGGCCGGGCGGGCGGGGCGTCCGGTCTCATCGCGACGTGCTGGCCGGGGCCTGCGGGAGAAAGCGGGCTCGGGTCAGTAGCCCCTGCCAACGGCCCGACAGCTCAGGCAGTGCCACTCCTCTCCCTCCCTCCCCCCACCCCCCGGCGGGGCCCTCACCAACGTGAAGGCGTCATAAGCCTGTGCCAGCTCCTCTGTCCGGTACTGCTCCAGCACGACCACGCCCTGCAGGCCCGCGCTGCGCCGCCGCGCGCAGCCCTCGCAGTGCACCAGGTACGTGTTGCGGCTGCCATTCTCACTGGTCACAAACAGGATGTTGAACACCTCCACCTGGTGGGAAGGGAGATGAGGTCACTGAAAGGCTGGGTGGCAGTGGGCACCTCTGGGCAGGGGAGACAGAGCTGGAACTAGAGAACACTCACGTCGCACTCGTTGCAGTAGTAGGCAGGCTCATCCTTGACCCGGCCCTGGTAAGCGATTTTCTTCCCTGCCCGAACGAGGCTCTCTCGCTGCACCTGGCAATGCTTCATGGATTGCAGGAGACAGAACCTGGGAGGGAGGACAGCGTTTTGAGCAAAGCTACCAGCAGGGGCTGGGCCAGAGTGAGGCAGAACCTCTTTTCCAGCTAACACTCCCTGTGTCGACACCCTTCAATCCCCCCCATCGCTCCCTTTTCTTGCTTGGGTTACATTTCCAGTCCTGGGTATCTGTTGACATTTCAAGTGTTTTGTTTTTTTCCTATTTAGATCACTGGAAAATAAAAGGCCCGGAGAGAACAAGGATAGTCAGGAAGAACAAGCTAGCGAACACATTAGAGAAGATGGGCTTCCACCAAACAGAGTCCTCACTTGATCATCTTGAACAAGTCAGGGTCGCTGATTTTGACTGTGCGAGCCACGTTCCAGGACACATGAATCATGGGCACGATGGATTTGACGTTCTTCACCTCGTTCCACTCGTATCGTTCCAGGGCCAGCTGGTACTGATAGGCTGCAGGCCAGAAGGAGTCACTAGAAGAACCTCAAACAGCCCGGGTCCTTTTCCTCATACCTTACTATTCTCCCAACCCACCTCATCCCTGCCCCTAGGGATCAACCCCACCACTCACTGCACAGGGACCTAGCCCCACCCTCTCACCGGTGAGAGGCCCGACGTTCCAAGCAATGTTGTTGCACCAGCCAGTGGCCTGCACCCAGTGCACAGTCCCCGCATTAATCCACACCAGATCTCCAGGGCGCTGCACAAAGCGGTACACAGGAATATTGGAAGCGTAGAGGTCATCCAGTATTGGCCACCAGGAACCAGTCAAGTAGTCCACGCCATGCCTGTAGGGTGGGCAGTCATAGTAGGGTCAGGTAGGAACCTTGGGAACCAGGAACATGACACAGTGAGGTGGCTTGTGAGAGGGCTATGTGTACCGATCGCAGAAGGCGCTGATGGTCTCCCAATAGTGCTCATGCACAGCAAACCATTCGCAGTCACCAGGACCAATATTGATGTTGACAGAGCAGAAGTTGTTGTTCTCTTGGTGGCCTGCAGAGGGAGACAGATAACCTCATGGCAGGCCTGATAGGAATTTTTGCTCTATGACAATGCTGTCCTTTGCCCCTCTCACACCCACCCATCCCCACAGGGTGTGCAGGCTCAAGAGCATACCTGGTGTTCTGCTGCCAGGGACCTTCATGTAGAGCTGGACAGTGTTCATGCCCAGAATAGTGTGGCCCACATGGCTGAGCATGTTGCCAGTGGACGTTACCCGCATGAAGGCAGGCAGTTTTAGCAGCTCCTGTAGTTGGGGCTTCCATCTGGAGGACAGACAACCGAAGTTAGAGGGTACCCTGACTGAATGTCCAGCTAAGTTCCTGTCCTCACTCTGCTGCCCCAGCCCCACTGACCGCTTGGCATCAGACAGGTCGATGTTGGTGCCAAACTTGATGATGTGATGATTCTTTGGGTCTGGCGCACTGCTGCTAAAGTAAAAGCGGACAGGTGGGTAGAGCGCACAGGGTAGAAAGGAGCAAGTAGGGATACAATTGTATTGTACAGTACCTAGGAGGAGTTCCTGTGGTGCTGTCTGGCTCCTCTGACTCCTCATCTTCACTCTCCTTCTCCTCCTGCTCAGAGGGGTTAGGCAGGCCTAAGTCAGTGACTTCCAGGAGCCTTTCCTGCAACTGGATCCTAACAACCACCTCCACCCACAGTTGCCCCTCACCTGCAGTGACTCCTGGAAGGATGAAGCCTGGTACTGTGCATACTTGGCAATGGTGGTATGGGAACGGGAGCTCTCACAGGGCCAGATTTGTCGTGTGCCAGTCAAGTCCCAGTTCTCATCCGAGGGCTGTTGCACCTGGGTGCGCACCTCCACAGTGTGCTCCCCACTCGCCTCCACCAGCGTCTTGGTGGAGAAGAGGCCCAGGTCTGCAATGGAGGACCAGAAAGAGGGTTGGGGAAAAGGCCAGGGATATGGAGCCAAACTGACCATTTCCCTTGGCTTGGCAGAACTCCTCCCAGGCGAATGGGCAAGAACCACAGCCCCATGTGAGGAGGGAGGGCAGACGCTCTCTAGGTTCTCCCCAGCCCCATTCCTCCCCAGCCACTCTAGGCCCCAGCCCTTCCATCAGGCCTCAGGGGTGTATATGGCCATAGACACACAGCAGGAGGAACTCAGTGAATATTGACACCTTTAAATTACCGTTGGATCCAATTAAAGATACAGTCAAACCAAGACTGGAATGTGCTTCAAGTCACTCGGGAAAGAAGCATAGATGGGTATAAAAGGAACAAGACTGATTTTCATATTTTTACATAGTTTCCTACAGATTTGGACTGTTTGAAGTTTTACAAAATGCAAGGTTGAAAAAGAGAAAGGCCCAATCTGTGGGCCTTGGAGACGATCCACAAATTGTATTATTTTCATCCTTAATCACCAAACAAGAAATGACTGTAGGGCTGGGAAGGTGGTTTAGTGGTAGAGTGCTTGCCTCGCATACATGAGGTCCTAGGTTCGATTCCTCAGCACCACATAAACAGAAAAACCAGAAGTGGTGCTGTGGCTCAAGTAGTAGAGTGCTAGCCTTGAGCTGAAGGGTTGAGGGACAGTGCCCAGGCCCAGAGTTCAAGCTCCACAACCGACAAAAAAAAAAAAAAAGAGGGCTGGGAAGGTGGCTCAGTGGTAGAGTGCTTGCCTTGCATGCCTGATGCCCTGGGTTCGATTCCTCAGCACCATATAAGCAAAAAGAAAAAAGCTGGAAGTGGCACTGTGGCTCAAGTGGTAGAGTGCTAGCCTTGAGCTGAAGAGCTGAGGGACAGCGCCCAGGCCCAGAGTTCAGGCCCCACGACTGGACCAAAAAAAAAAGAGAAGAAATGACTCGGCCAGGCGCCGGTGGCTCACGCCTGTAATCCTAGCTACTCAGGAGGCTGAGATCTGAGGATTGAGGTTCAAAGCCAACCCGGGCAGGAAAGTCCATGAAACTCTTATCTCCAATAAACCACTAGAAAAACCAGAAGTAGCTATAGCTCAAGTGGTAGAGCACTCGCCTTGAACTGAAGAGCTGAGGGACAGTGCTCAGGCCCAGAGTTCATACCCCACAACCAAAAAAAAAAAAAAAAATGACTCTAACCAGGCCCTGAAATACATCTCTTTCCCATTTGCCCACTGCCAGGGACAGACAGACAAGATTGATGAGAGAAAAGCCCAAGGCCAGGAATGTTCCAACATTTGGAACATTCCTTAAACATGGTCTACACGTGACTATGTGAGCCTGTTATTGCCACCATCCCAGGTCTTCAAGTGCAGGGGTTCTCAGAGGGTCCCCTACCCCAGATCTTTAAAGACCTCCCATACTTTCTGCCCTCAATACTCACTGAGCCGCAGGGAGCCTGCCAGGCCCCGGATGACGGTGATAGGATTTCGAGGGTCTGTGCAGAACTGCAGCAGCACTGGCGAGAAGGCATCTCGCTTACTCTCCAGCTGAGAGATGACCAGCAGAGGCTGTGATCAGAGCCTTGTTCTAGGCATGACCACCCCAACCACCCCAATACTGTCCAAGACCCTCTTGGAGGGGTGGTTTTTGAGGATATAAGGCACACATACATAGATGCTGGGTGTTGGAGGGTTGAGTTTCTCCCGGGGCAGCTTCTCCTCAGTGTTGATCTTCGGTTTCACAGACTGAGCAGGGGAAAGGTAGGACTCTCGAAACTTTCCTTTCACCTTGGCATTCCTGTGGGAGGGCAGTGGGATGAGAACAAACCCTGAAGTCCTGGGGGAGGAGCCTACTCTTGGGCCAAGTAGGATAGCCTTGGGTGTGACGGCCCCCACTCACTTGCTGGCACGCACGACATCGGCGGCGCAGTGGCTAATGGTGAGGTCTGCCATGCGCAGCCGCCGCTCCTCCACCTCAGAGGCGATGAAGGTCTCCTTGTCACCACTCTCTACCTTAATGAGGCGTATCTTCAGCTCCTTCGGGGGCCCCTCACTCAGCGAGCGCAGCTTCAGCATGTCGGCCCGGCTGACGCCTGGGGGCCCTGGAGCCTCTTCTCGAGCCTTCTTCCCGGGAACAGGGACTGATGGGGGAATGGGTTGGGCAGAAGGTACAGGAGCTGACGTGGGGGCTGGGGCTGTGGGTTGCTTGACTTTGGAGGTCCCACCTAGATCAGGCCGGGCCTTCTCCCGCCCCTGGATCTCCTCACTCTGCAGGTCTAGGTTCCCCAGCACGCGGCGGCTCTTTTCTTTGGGGGCCTTGGTCTTGGTCTTGGCCCGCCCCTCGCGGGGCCTGCGGCCCACACTGTCTTTGCAGGCGCGCCTGTGCCTCCGATGTTCCTTGTGTTCCTTCTGTTGCTCCTTCTGCCGCCGCTTGCTGCTGCCTGGCCCTGCTGCCACCCCGCCACTCTCCTCCTTGGCCAGTACAGGGGGTAGCAGGCGTTCAGTCCCACTGTCCACCGGGTCGGCTGGATCCACTGGGTCGACGGGATCCACGGTACTGCGGCCCACCCGCTCTACAAGGGTCTCACAAGCCCGACTGATCTCTTCTAGCACCTCAGACTCAGAGCGAGCAGGGGGTGGTGGCAGGGGTGGGGACAGCTGGGCGGGGGTAGAGGGGCCTGGGGCTGGCTCTTCACCGGCCCTGAGCTGCTGGGCCCAGGGCCCGCCTGAGGTAGAGAACTGAGATGACGAGGAAGCAGAGGGCTGTGGGGAGCCCTGGGCGCTGGGGGAAACTGAAGTGAGTGGTGGGGTGGTAGCACCTGATGGGGGACCAGGGGAATACTGAGTGGTGGGCAAGGGCCCAGGGCGGGTGGAAACGGCCGCTCCAGTCCCCCGGTAACAGTACTTTTGTCCCTCCAGCACGGAGGCCAAGGATTTGAGCAGGCTGGCCGAACTGGCTGGTGGTGGAGGTGGGGGTGGGGGTGGCTGTGGCTGCAGGGGAGGGGGGAACTTGGCTAGAGGCGGTGGTGGTGGCAGGGCTGGTGGTGGCTTCTTCTCCTCTTCCTGGGTGGTGGTGGTGGTCATGGTGGTGGTGGTCGTGGCAGCAGCGGCGGTGGTGGTGGTGGTGGTGGTGGGTGGGGTGGTGTCACTGGGGAATGGAGGCTGCAGAGATGCAAAGGGCTCCTTCAGCGGGGGTGGGGGCGGGGGCGGGGGGACCACGCCTGCCTCCTGTTGCTGCTGCTCCTCCTCCTTTCGAATGGACTCATCCAGCATCTTCATGATGTTTGCCAGCCCATCAGGTAGGATCTTAAACTCGGCTGGCTCCTCAAACTGGTCCTCCAGTGGGGTTGGGGGAAAATCAAAGAGTCGAGAGCCTCGGGCAGGCAGCTCCCCAACCCCAGGCGGCACAGGTTGGGGGGCTTTACTCAGGGAGCCTGGGGGTGGCCCTGGCCCCACCTCGGGGGTCTTTGGGAAGGAGACCCTGGGCTGGGGGCTCTCCGAGCGCCTGAAACTTCCTGAGGTATTTTGGTGGCAAGAGGAGGGAGGTGCTGGAGGAAGGGCAAGAGTCAGAGGTGGGAGAGGTGGGTCCTGGGGGCTCAGTGTGGGGCTAGGTGGCCGGGGAAGGGGGTCCATACTTCTGGCTAGATAGGGAGGTGGGGGGAAGGGCACAGGCCCAGTGGGACTACTGCTGTGGCTGCCATTGTTGCCGCTGCTGCTGCTGCTGCTGCTGGTGGCTGGGGGAGTGGGAGGGGTGTGCGAATCCTGAGTGCCCACAGAAAAGCGGGGAGCCGGAGGCCCCAAGAAGCCCTCACGGTGGGGGAGGGGTGGGGGGGGAGGAGGCGGAGGAAGCGGAGGAGGAGGGGGCGGAGGGGGGGGACGGGAGGGTCCTTCAGCCCCAAAGAAGAGCTCCTCTAAGATCTCTCCATCCTCTCGTGCTGCCCGGCAGGCCGGGCCCTTCAACCAGGAAGGGGGTGGGGGAGGGCGTAAGAGGCGAGGACAGGGGGGTGGGGGAGATGATGGGGGCCCAGGTGGTAGGGACAGATGGGGAGTGGCAGCAGGAGCCCCCAAGAATGGTTTCCGACTGCTGTGTGCCAAGGACCCCAGGCGGCCCTGGTGAGGAGAGACCTCCAGTGCAGGAGTTTGGTAATGGTCAGCGCCAGGCTGCAAGATAGAATAGAGTAGTAAGATTGCTGCTCTGGGTGCTTCAGACAAGCTCCAAGTGATAGGACCACTCCAGTCCCCCCTCAAGGTTGTCACTTACAATGCCTGGGCTCGGCTCCATGCCCCGGAGACCGGAGCTGCTGCTGCTGCTGCTGCTGCTGCTACTGCTGCTGGTGGTGGTGGTGGTGGTGCCGGGGAGGCCAGGGGGCCGGGAAGGGGCATAAGGCACGCAGGTGGTAGTTGCTGCTGGTGAAACACTGGAGTCCATCCGCGACCTCTGAACTCTGCTCTCTCTAAGGTCACTTCCGGGGGGACGGGTGGTAGGCAGGCAGCCATGGCTCTCTGCTCCTGGGGGGCGGGGGCCCAGGCCTGGGGGAGTGGCTGGGACCAGCCGGTGGCTGGGGGCATGCGCGGTGTAGGCTGGAGCTGGGTATGGATATGGGTGAGGCAGCGGGTGCCGCTGTTCCTATGGGAAGTAAATGAGGACACAAGAACAGTAGGCACAGAGCTCAGAGTTAAAAGGCACACATTGTGGTGCATATCTGTAATCCCAATTCAGGAGCCTAGGGCAGGAGTTCAAGAGCTTAAAGCCAGCTCAGGCACTGAGTTTGGTCAGTGAAACCCTATCTCAAAACAGTAAAAGGTTCTGGGGTACAGTGGCTCTAGTCTGTAATCCAAGCTACCTAGAAGATTAAGATCAGGCTCAAAGCCAGTCTTGGCTCATGCCTGTAATCCTAGCTACTCAGGAGGCTGAGATTTGACAACTGGGATTCAAAAACCAGCCTGGGCAGGAAAGTCCGTGAGACTCTTATCTCCAATAAATCACCAGAAAGGGGCTGGGAAGGTGGCTCAGCGGTAGAATGCTTGCCTTGCATGCATGAGGCCCTGGGTTCGATTCCTCAGCACCAAATAAGCAAAAAGAAAAAAGCTGGAAGTGGCGCTTTGGCTCAAGTGGTAGAGTGCTAGCCTTGAGCTGAAAAGCTGAGGGACAGTGCCCAGGCCCAGAGTTCAGGCCCCACAACCGGCCCCCCCCCCCCAAAAAAAAAAAAAACCATAAATCACCAGAAAACCAGAAGTGGTGCTGTGGCGCAAGTGGTAGAGCACTTGCCTTGAGCCGAAGAGCTGAGGGACAGCGCCCAGGCCCAGAGTTCAAGCCCCATGACCGACCAAAAAAAAAAAAAAAGTTTCAAGACTCCATCTCAACCCATGAATGGTTGGGCATGCATCATGGTAGCATGTACCAATCATCTATAGGGGAAACACAAATAGAAGTCCAGGCCAACACAAACATATAAAGTAAGACCCTATCTTGGAAACAGCTGACATAAAAAGGGGCTGACAGGGAAGTGGCACTGTGGCTCAAGTGGTAGAGCACTCACCTTGAGCTGAAGAGCTGAGGGACAGTGCCCAAACCCAGAGTTCAAGGCCCATGACCGATAAAAAAAAAAAAAAGAACTGATGATTTCAGGCTGGGAAGGTGGCTCAGTGGTAGAGTGCTTGCCTTGCATGCATGAGTCCCTGGTTTTGGTTCTTCAGCACCACATAAGCAGAAAAAGCCAGCAGTGGGGCTGACGCTCAAGTGGTAGAGCGCTAGCCTTGAGCTGAAGAGCTGAGGGACAGCGCCCAGGCCCAGAGTTCAGGCCCCACAACTGACCCCCGCCCCCCCGCAAAAAAAAAGGCGAGGGGGGGCAGGGGGCTGACAGGTGTTCAAGTAGTGAGACACCTGCTTATTAGTCAATATGAGGACCTAAGTTCAAACTCCATTACTGCCAAAATAAGCAAATAAAAAATTAAAGGCAGTTCTAGGCACCAGTGGCTCACTCCTGAAATCTGAGATCTGTGGCATTTTGAAGCTAGGCTGGACAGGAAAATCCATTAGACTCTCATCTTCATGTAATCAACAGAAAGACACAATTAGAGCTGTAGTTCAAGTGGCAGAGCACCAGCATCGAGCAAAAAAAAAGCTAAGGGGTAGCACCCAGGCCCTGAGTTCAAACCCATTAGCAACAACAACAACAACAACAAAAGGCAAGGTACAGTAGATAGATAGTGGCTCACCTGGCGCTCTGGGGGTGCTGAACCCTTGCGCTCGGGGCCCCAGGCATCTCCATGCAGGCTATTCCACAGTCCTGGCTTGGTCAACTGAAATGGGGGACTGGTAGCCAAGCCAGGCAGAGGTGGTGGTGGCGGTGGCGGTGGGGGTGGTGGTGGTAGTGGTGGTGGAGGGAGTGGCAGCCCTGGGGGAAGGCCAGTCTAGAAGAGAAGAGGTTGTGAGTATCTCATTCCTTGCCCCAGACTTGCATCCTCTCTCTACCTCCTGCCCCACTTCTAGTCATACCTGTTCAGAGCTGCAGCCTCTCCTGCGCTTGCCTCCAGGACTAAGGCCCTCCTCCCCTGAGGGGCCTGAGAGTGCTGCAGGGGGCATAGGTTGTACCACTGGGGGTTCAGCAGCTCGCTTCACTGGGGGACCCCCTCGCTTAGCCCCATAGTTTCGCTTGTGCTGAGGACAAAGAAGGAGAGAAGAGCATGGGCACAGGCCTAGCCCAGCTCTCTTCCCTACTTCAGTTGGTCCCCTCCTCACCTCAAGGTGTAGCAAGTTCCACACTTGCTCCAGTGGGGGCAGAATCTTGGCTCGGTGCTGGCAGGAGCCAGCATGAAAGTTCCAGAGCTGGGCCTGGAGATCAAAAGGTAGATGAAGACATAAGGTTGGGAGCACTGAGCCAGGAAGCAGAATCTGAGACCCCCCCCTCTATCTTGCCTTATCCTACCTGCTGCAGTCGGCCAATGCGGGGCCCAAGTTCAGCAAAGCTTCCTCCATATCGAAGGGCACTGTGATAGCAACGTATGGCCTCCTCGCTGTCATGCTCTGACTCGTACAGCTGCCCAAGCTGTTCCCACAACCCTGGCTGGGCTGGCTCCCGGAGCAGTGCCTGCACACAACCATGCAGAGATTCCAGCTTCCCATGGAGGGGTCTTGGGGTGGGCGTCCTATAGAGTAGAGGGGTTGGAATGGTCAGGTTTGGGGGAACTCTCTCGAGATCCCAGTTTTATATATTACCCCCCCCAAGTCTGCAAATTCCCCCCTTACCCTGGAGCATAATATGGTTTGCTGGGGTGCCCAGAGCTACTGCCATGTGAAGGGGGTAAAGGGGCAGGGAGCGGGTGCTGCCCAATGCTGGCTGAACATCTGGAGAGAGAAGGACTCTGTTACATACAACAAGAAGGAAAAGCCCTGCCCCCTGGGAAGAAGGAAACTAAAGGAATAGTAAAAGCAGGTGAAGATGTTCCTGAAGTCTATGGAATGGCCAAAACCTATGGAGAATGATAAGAGATAAAGGAGGACAGAAGATGGGAAGGTAAGTGCCTGGCCCAATTTCTCACCTGCTTCCAGGCAGCCATGCGCTACGAGGAGGATGGGGTGGGCAGGAGCTCCAAGCCCCAGCACAGCTCAAGCCCCCAAGGGCAAAGGCTTCCCGTGCAGCGCGGGCCCCTGGAGGGTCCACTGCCCGATGCATCCAGCCTAAGTCAGGGATAAGAAATTATGCTCTTACTGGTGCCCATGTACACTCAGCCAACCCAGCCTCAGTCTTCCCCTTACCAGGTCAGCAGTGGCCCCAGGAGCCCTGGAGATCGGGCACAGCCCCCTGCCCCAGCTCTCTGGGATGATGGTCCCACTCCAGCTGCTCTAACAAGTGTGTGCCCACTGTCCCCAGATGGCAGCCCCTAGTCTTTCAAAGCCAATTCTACAGAGAGAAGAAAAAGGAGTGCAATGAGTCGCCAGCAGAGACAGGGCCCAGAGGCTCAGCTGAGGTTACAATGGCTCCCACAGGTCTGTCATTTGTGCTAAAAAGTCTGAGGGGAGGCCCACTGGCCTGTATAAGGAGCCCCTAGAGGTCCAGAAAAGTAGCGTGGCAGAAAGCTGGTACAGAACAGGAGGCTGTACTGTGAGCACCACTGGTGGCTCTATGACATTTTCCTAGTCTGGAGCCCTGGGCGCAGACCCATAAGGCCCTGGCAGCGCTTACCCGGACTCCGTGGGAGCGTCCCCTCACTGCGTCAGCGAGCTCCAGAGATCTGGCCAATCACAGGACTTCCTCTCTCCCCAGAAGGCCAATCATCACCCGTGTCTCCGCCTCAGTAACAGCCTGGTCGGAACCAATAAGAACAAGGTTAGCCCAGCAGGCAGCAGCCTTGGGAGGAGGGGCAGCGGAGCCGGTCAGACTAGCTCTCGCCTGGGGGTGACCCCGACGTGACCCCGCAGCTCCCACTTAGGGTCCCCATCTCGGATCTGTCTTGCCGGCCGGACAGGAGCGGCAAGCA
This sequence comes from Dipodomys spectabilis, assembly GCF_019054845.1. NCBI lineage: Eukaryota > Metazoa > Chordata > Mammalia > Rodentia > Heteromyidae > Dipodomys > Dipodomys spectabilis. Next base: position 848,015 of record NW_024871253.1, read on the forward strand.
AGGTCTGCCGACCAAGACCTGTGAGGGTAATGAATCGCACACTCGGCTGGCTGGCTGGCTGGCCTACAGGCAAGCCTCACGCGCCCACAGAACCGCCAGTGGTGCTGGCCAGCCCGCTCAAGTGGTACCCCTTGCCAGAATAACGCCGGACTGACTGAGGGCAGATAGATGCAGAACAGACATAGCTCTCTTCCTCATTTCACCTCAGCTACTGACTGACTTCTCCCGCCCTGAGCCCCTTTAAAAATTGCCTAGGTCTACCCAACCACAGCAACTCCTGCCACCAAACCTGCACCCAAACCAGGTGGGTGGCCGCTATGTGCTCCACCCCCAAAGCTTGACCCCGTACCAAACCACGGTCACGTCCCCATCCTCAAACCCAGCTCTTCCACTTCCCCAGGCTCTCTGATCTTCAATACCCACCGACCCTCTAAACCAGCCCTTCTTCCCCCGTAGTCCTCCAACTTCTAAGAAGTTGTGTGCCGTGGTCCCGAGTGGCCCCTCTCGTGTGGCTCCCGTATCCTCTATGCCCTTTTCCTGCCGGGGCCACGCGGTTCCCCACGGCCCACGTGGCCCCCGCCCCCCAAGGGAGGGGGGGATTTCGGGGGTTGCCCGTGACGTGGCTACTTGCGCAGCGGAAGCGGTGTGTAAGTGTGTCTATGTGTGTGTGTGGGGGGGGTCCTTTGGGAGGGAAGGCGGGGCCCAATAGGCAGTGACATCACCCTTGTCCCACTCTCGCCGCCTACTCCCTTAAAGAACCCAGAACCCGTTTCACTTCCTCCTTCGCGCCTCCCCCCACCCCACTCAACCCCACGCTTTTCCCCAACCCGTGCTGGCTCTACCCAAAGTGGACACAACAATCCCCTCTTCTGGGAACCCTCCCTTTAGCCCCAGCTCTTCCCTCTTCTCTCTCACCTTCCTAATCGGGACGTCCCCACACCTAGTATTCCCTCCTCCCCCTCTTCCCCCCCACTCCCTCCCCCCCCCCACCGCAGGTACGGCTCTCCCGAAGGTAGGGCTCGAATCCCGCAGTCCATTTAGAGGCTACAGTACAAAGAGCAGTGAGAAGCGAGTCAGAGTACAAAGCCGCGGGGGCGGGGCCAATGCTCCAGCTGGAGCGTGTGCCAGGCAGGAAGCCGGGGGAGAGCGTGCGGCGTGGGGCTGGGGGCGGCAGGAAAGTTCGCCTTCGCTAAAATGTCTGCCTTACGGGGAAATTTCCACCCAGCCCACAAGGGCAGAAGACGAATTTCTGGTGAAAACAAGCCCACCCTCCTGCAGGAAACCGGCGTCAATTTGTATGAAAGCGCTGGGGCCCCACAGGTCCCGGCATGCCACTCCCCCCGAGGTCAGGTGGGCTCTAGCACCGACCCCTCCTCAGTTCACGTGGGGAACTGTCAGAACTCTCCACACTTGTTTAACAGTAACCAGGCTCCGGGGCAAGTGCAACCCTTAGTTGCAGTCAAGTAGAGCTCAGGCTGGCTGCCACAGCGCCAAAGCCTAGGGGATCCAGAGACCAGAGAGGCGCAAAGAGGATCCTAGGGCACCAGATGTAAGAAAGGTAGAGCCCGGCTAGGGAAGTGTGTCCTGGGCGCTGCCAGTTACCAGGAAATGCAACTTCCCCTTCTGCTATGATGACACTTCCCTTCTGCCATTTCCCCTTTCCCACGGGGAACTGACTCAGCTTTCCCTAAACTAGAGAGTTCCGAGTTCCGTTCGTCCAGCCCTCAGATCTTCAACCTTTATCTCAACCCCCCCCCCCCACCGCACCCAGGAATACTGAGCGCTCCAGGACGAAACTTCCTGTATACTAAACATTCATTCTCGCCAACCACCTCGAATCCTCATCCCCACCAGGGAGCAAGCGCTTGACTCCTCAACTCGCCCCACGAACAAAGCCTCCTCAGGGTCTGATTCAGGCTTGGGAGGTGGGGGTGAATGAGTCACCCAGAAAACCTTCCCTTGTTCCCACTGACTCAGCCCCCGCCTCCCTCGACTCTCACAGACAGAGTCAGTGGCAGACACAACTCCTCAGCCCACACACGGCTCACCGCCGTCCCGCGGAATTTCCCCTCTCGTCTCCCCAGCACGGCCCTCCCCTGCCCGGGGCGGCCCCGCCGCGGCACCTGCGCCGCCGCCGCCCGCCGGCGGTCCACTCTCACCTCCACTCTCGCTAGGGGCAGGAATACCCGCCCCGACTCCCGGTATCCATACTAACCAAGGGGAGGGGACCACCACGGACGGGCACAAAGACAGACACCCACAGACGCCTCGAGGACACACTGGAGGTAGACGCACGCGGATAGAGGCAGGCTGTGAGGGCAACCCATTTCTGGGGCAGCTACCCCAGCCTCTCCGAACCCGACCCACAATCCTGAGACCCAACCGCTCTGAAGGGGTTAATTCCGCTCCCGCCGAGGCCACGCCCTCCCCATCCGGGCACTCCCGGCAAAGCCCGGCTCCGCCCCCTCCATCCGGGCTCTAGACCCGGGGACTTCGGCCGTCGCCGGCGCTAGGTCCCCTCCCTCCGTGGCCCCCCTTCCGCCTTCCCCTTGAGCCACAAGAAAGACCCCCCCCTCCATCAATCACACCTACTTAGCTCTCTCTGGGCTTCAGGCCGAGGAGGCCTGTGCCCAGCACCCTCGCCGCGCCGGCGCGTGGTAAGAGGCCTACTGTGCGCACGCACACGAGACAGCCAAAGCCTGGACCCTGCCGCTAGGGGTTGGGTTGCGCCGAGCAGGCGGTTAGAACGCACGCCGCGCAGGCCGGGGGCTGGGGCGGACTCGGCGCTCCCAGCTGGTCCCCGTCCTGCCGGGTAAAAGCGAGGAGTCACAGGCTCGCTTCTCACCTGGGAGAAGGGGAGGCGGAGGGAGGGCCCCCGGCTGAGACTGGGCTGTGACTCAGCCACCCGGGCAGGCCGCCCGCCCGGGATTCCCTTCCCCAGCCCTCCCTCTCCCCATCCCCCCCCTTCGTCGTCCCCCCCCCACCCCCCCACCGAGGAGTGACAGTGCTGGCCTCGGCCCGCTATGTGTCACTGTGGGCCTTGTGTCTGCTTCTGACTGGGTCCTGTGTTCACCAGTCTGTCTGACAAGGTCGGCAGTGTGTGGATCCTGGTGTCTCGCTCCACACCGTGTGCACCTGCATATCGGCTAATCTTGTCTCCCTCAGAGCCTGTGTCTGCGGCGTTCCTGTCATTATCCCTGTCTACATAATTCTGCGGGACTGTCTGTCTGTGTGTCTGCCTGGCTCTTGTCTTGGTCTTTTGTCTGGATCTGCCTCTGCATCACTGGGGTGATCACGTGTGTCTCTCTCTGCACATGCCCTTCTGTGTTTGCCTTCATTTCTTGAACAAAGTCAGAAACACTGGAGCCAGCTGACCCCACTGACTCCTCTCCTCATTTCCTCAATCCTGATGTTTTGTTGGAGCAGTGATTCTTCAGTCTGGCCAGTTTGAGGGTCTGTCTGCCTGCAAAGCAAGTTGTCCCATTCCTGAACACCTTTGCTTATCTTCACAGTTCCCAGAAGGTCCCATTATAACAATTGCTAGCATTTAGTGAGTATTTATCAGATACTAGGTACTTTGTAAAGCATGTTATATGGGGATTTTCTTTTCCACTCTTACTTAAAAACTAATATAGGAAGTACTTTGATTACCTCATTTTGCAGATGAGGAAATTGAGGCTCAGGAAGGTTAGGTAACCCACCAAGGACATTTTCTGCAAGTAAGGGAAACAGCAGGGCTTATTTCCAGAGTCATATTTCCATTCTTTTATATTACCTCTGTCCTATTCTCCCTTAGTTTTAGCCTTGAAGCCTTCCTATCTCCTAAGCAACCTTCCACCCTGCTCTACCTTCTGTTACCATATGAATTGTCTCATGTCTAGAGTGGGGGTAGGGGGCTGTGCAGCAGAAACCATAGGTTTCTTGGCAATGAAGCTCATTTAGTTAGCACTCATTCAACACAAATCCACAGAGGCACCCCAATGTGCAAACCATCATACCAAACAGTGAGAAATACATAGAAAATAGTCCCAATCAAGAAACTCAGTAATGGAAACACACACACACACACACACACACACACACACACACACACACACACACACACACACACACACACACACACACACACACACACACACACACACACACACACACACACACACACACACACACACACACACACACCCTTGGAGAACATAAGTCCCTACCTTAAAGATGATACCTTTCTTTCCTCCATACTAAAAGTACGGTAAAAAGGGGAATGTAGTAGGGCCTCAGGTAGAAAACTAGTATAAGGATGGAGGGATACAGAATAGAAATAAGACTTGGGATGTGTAGAACAAAAGCTATAGTACATAAGGAGAGAATAGGTCAAAAAGGAATCTAGGAGGAAAGGTGAGATGCTAAGATTGCCATGGCAACAGTGGGCTGCTGTGGTAATGATCTCTACTATCTCCCCACATTAATTTCCAAACACCCTGCATAAGCCAAGCTATTCAACATTCTTAAAGAAGCAAAGCGCCCCCCCCTCCCAAGAAGAAATTCCTCCAGGGAATCTTACATCTACTTTCAGTTTATAAACCCTATAGCTTTCTTCAGTCAGCAATTGAGTTATAACACTGAGTGTGGGATAATGATTTTTGTGTGTGTATGTGTGTGATCATAGAGAAACTAGTGAAGTACAGGGCTCAACCATTTATTAGAGATGGGGGAAGGGGGCTCCATAATCCAAGAGGGAGTGTTGAACCACTCAACTACTTCACGATGGAGGAAACTCAGAGGACTGGATCATTTTGAGGAAAGGCACAATTCATCTCATTCCAAGCATTTTCAAACATGAGGTACAGAATTAGGTTTTGTAGGAAGGGAGCATTTGAGAACTACACTTACCAAATGGAGTTTGGTGTGCCCAGTCTCATCGGAACCAGTGCCCCAATGGTGGGGTGCAGCAGACCACTGTGAGGTGGGTAGTGCTATAGGGCTGCCATGATGTCTAGGGGGAACCTGAAAGAATAAAAGAGAGTTAGAGGTGGGGGGTCTCCCAGGCTGGAGGATTTCCCTGTGTTCCTTCCCTTTCCCCTTCTGGAAGAGAAACCTAGTGGTCAAATGAGATAGAATCTGTTTCTATAGCAACCAGAACAAGCCATTCTCAAAGTGGTCCTCCAAGCTTCCCCTCAGAAGACAGCCTGAACCAGGTGGTAAAGGGTATGCTATGGCATCCAAGTTTACTTGGAGACCAACCCATGGTCCCTGTTCTGACTAGATCCTCCAGCTAAAATTCCCACGTACCAGAGTAGTGCTAGCACCCCTGAGCCACCCCCCCCCATTCATACCTGAGCTAGCCTCAGTCCTGGCCCCAGGGTATTCAAGGCTTGGGTATTCAGGCCTTAGGCCTTCAGCCTGGCTTCCTCAAACCCAAAGGTTCCACACCAACCTTATCAAGACACCAGACAGTCAACCCCACCCCTTGGACTCTGCCCCCTCCCCTTCCCCTAGGCGGATGCAGGCAGGTCCTGGCTAGCAGCACAGGTGGCCAGACTAGATGAACGGGCCCAACAGGGAGGAGCCTTCCTCCACTACAAGAACTGTGACTCTGGGCCTAAGCCTGGAAGTGGCCTCTGCTGCAAGCCCCTCTCCATTCCACCCCCAATGCTGCATCCTGTTTCCCCATCACCTCCTTCCTCTGGGTGGCCATTGGAGGTGACAGAGGCCCATTCCCTTCCCTCCTAACACTCTGAGACAAAGAGCTATGTATTTTAACATGTCTATGGTCAAGAATCAAGTGTCCATCCAGAGGTCAGGCCTCAGTCAACCCTGACCTCATCTCATTCCTTAGGGACCTATGTTTTCCTCTTCCAGAATTGGAACCCTGGTCCCAGACTACAGACTCAAGACACCTGGGCTCCTAGACTAATCTCTCCATTCCCTGGCCTCCTATCCTCCATCTTTGCCTCAGCCCCAGAGATTCAGGCCTTTGGCCCCCAGCCTCCATGATGCAATGTGTTGCAAGCTTCTGTAGTTGCTGATGACACTGCCCCCAGGGAGGTGTTATTTCTGACCCAAGCAAGGCCCCTCACCTGACCAGGGTAGTGGTCAGCTGCAGGCTGAAAAAGCCAGCAAGTAAGTCCCTTTGGCTGAGAAAGGTGCTTGAGGCTGAACCCTCCAGGACAGAGAAGCTCAGAATGAAGGACAAGGGAGCATAAGCTACAGTTGATAGATAGCCTCTGTGTGTGTGTGTGTGTGTGTGTGTGTGTGTGTGGTGTGTGTGTGTGTGTGTGTGTGTGTGTGTGTGTGTGTCTAGCCAAGGGAGAGCGGAAAGGGCTGGCCTTAGACTCAATCAAGAGGAGGTGTGGGGCAGGGAAGGGATCAGAGGGGTAAGTGAGGGGTGTCTGGCCTGGAGTGGGGGAGGGGCCAACAGCCATTTAAAGGGCCAACCCTGTAGCTTTAATCCCTCACCAGCCCTGGCCCCAAGCAGAAGGCTGTAATTCATCTGTCCAACAGCTGGTGTGTGTGTGTGTGTGTGTGTGTGTGTGTGTATACGCACATGCATGCACGCGTGTGTAAGGGGGAAGGGGGGCATGTGGTCGGGAAGGGGGGGCTGGGAGGGGAGGGGAGGAGCTGGGGCTTTCATGTGCACAGACCCAAACAACAAAAGGGGAAGCTGAAGGGCCAGCTCCAAAATGCCCATGTCAGACTGATGACCTGCAGAGCTGCTGGTGGCCCCCACCTGGTGGCCAACAGACTCCATAGTTTGGACTCAAGGATTGTTGGCAAGAAGTCAAAGGACCCAAGGGTGGAGGCCTGGAGAAAGCCCAGTCTGAGTGGCCCCCAGGAAGGCTGTCACTCCTCCCTGAACCTTCCCAGCCGCAGCACTGTACCAGACCTGCATGCCTGGCAACAGACTCAGCTTCAGCCTCAAATGCCCTATTCACTAGCCAAGCCTTCCCAGACATGGCCTGCCGGCTCCCCCTCCTGCCTGCACAGGGTGGCAGCGGCCACACGGAGGCTGTCCCTTTAAATCATGACCACCCCGATGGTGTGGACAAACTAAGGGCCCAGCCCCCCAAGCAGCCGGCTGGCCTCTCTCCACGAGTCCCCCAAATGTGAGGGCCATTTAAAGGGACAACAGAGAGGCAGCAGGTCTCTAACCTACCCCACTCCCTCTCCCCACCCATACTCATAGCCCCTTTTCCCAGCAACAAACAGCTCTCTGCCCCTCCAGAGGGCCCCCCAAATTCCGGTTCTCTCCCCACCCCTACAGACGGCTAGGAGAAGGGGGGGCCAGGTGTTGGGGGGTTCTGGGTGAACATGAAAAGGAGAGGGACTCCCACCTCCCTCAAAACCCCAGGGGACAGGTCAGAAGGGAAAGAAGATCCCGGAGAAAGAGCAAGACGGCACTCGGAAAGGTGCCTTGGGCAGACCTAGGGCACACAGGCTGTGGGGCTAGGGAGAAGGAGTCTGGCTGCAGGAGGCGGCGGGTGGCACAGCCAGCGGGCGACAAGCCTAACTGGGGGAGATGGAACAAGGAAGGACTAGGGAAAAAGGCAAGGCCGGGAAATAGGGGGAGACGGAAAAGCGGAAAGGGGTCATCCGGGAGGGTATGGAGGAAATTCAGGGGGGGGAGGCAAGCCAGGCTGGGGTTACCTGCTGGGTGTCTGTCCCCCGGCGGTGCCCCCAGAGTCCGGGTAGGGAGGGGGGAAAGCAGCAGGGGGGGGAGTGGGGGCTGGGGGGGCGGGGGAGACAGTCCCTCCTCTGCCTCCTGGGCCTGCCCCGGCGCTAGCAGCCTCTGCCTCCCTCCCTCCTCCTCCCCGTCCCTGAGTCCCGGAGTCAAACAAAGAACTGTAGCAGGCTCTCCCCAACCCCCTCCCTCCTCCTCCTCCTCCTCCTCCTCCACCTCCTCCTCCTCCTCCCCTCTCTCCCTCCCCACCAGCAGGCTCCCTCCTCCTCCCTTCCGGTCTCTTTAACTACCCTCTCCTCCAGCCCCCTTCTCTCTCCACCCACCCACCCCAATCTTTTACACACCCCTTATCCTTGCCGGCTCCCCGCCTGGGAAACTATTCAGTCCGGTCGCAAAATGAAAGGCTCGGGAGAACAACATGGGAGGGGACTGGGGTCTTGATTCAAAATCACGAATCTCAACACGATTATTTTCACAGCCAAAGGGATAGTCCGTAGCTATTTCATCTCCGAGAGGGGGGAAAAATAATAAGAAAGCAATACAAATCTGACTAAAGTCTTCATCAAATAAAGTACACAAAGCAATCCAAGCTAATCCTCCCCCCCCTCCCGTGCCCCCAAATTAACACAAACTCTCCACTCCTCCCTAACCAACTCCTAAGGTCATGGCTCATTTGGAACAGGCCTACTGACTATAGTAAAAAAAAATCATAATATCATTTGGCAAGGAGTATTTAATAGCATGCATTCATTCAAATGTTCATTCTGTACCAGGCACTGTACTAAGGGCTTTACATAAATTATCTTACTTTTCCAATCCCATCTACCTTAAAGGTAGGTATGAATATTAAAATTTCTCAGAATAAGAGTATGAAGCTCTAAGAGGCTTTGACCTTTCAAAATCCCTGACAAGCTGGGATTAGAATCCAGGTCTGGCCTGACAGCCTAAACTTGGAGGCACATAAAAATGCATCGCAACGCAAGCTCCAACTCCAAGACTTAACTCACTGAGGACAGCCATAGCTATCACTGAATCTTTCTCCCCCAAGTGAGCAAAGCCAGAAATTGATCCACCTACCTACACAGAATTAAAACCTTGACTTTTCAGCTTAATACAGTTTCTTGACCCTTGTCTTCAGTTTGGGGAGGGGAGTAAGTCACAGGGGCTAAAAGGACAGGAGCTGCTGTGTATCCACACACACACACAACTCTTAGGGGCAGCTGTCTGCTTGCAACCACTCCCACTTCAACTCAAGATGGAGAAGGGGCAATATGACACTAGGCTAGGCAGCAGGTGAGAAAGTAAAAAGATTTGTAGAAGGTTCGTCCAAGGAGGAGGGGGGGGGGGTGGAGGGGAAGCTCTTCGGTGCCAATCTAGGGAAAAGTGACCCAGGGTTCTCCCAGCCCAGCCAAGGGGCAAAGTCTTTCAGCCACACTACACCCGTGCCCCTCCCCCTCACAAACTCCAGTCCGGGGTTTCCCACCTGCAGGATGCGAAGACCAAGGGAAGGGAGACAGGAAAGAGACGGCACGGGACTGGAACTGGACTCGGGGCAGGGGTGGGAGGGAATGTAAGTGTGTGGGGGGGGGGATAGGCCTCATTGCCTGGCAACCATCCCGGGGCACGTGCACGGGTGACATCATCCCAGGCCACCTTTAACACAAACCTTTGACTCGGCAGGGGCCAAAGGGGCCGCTGGCTAAGCTTCCTGAGGAGTAGCCTTAGGAATTCTGGGAACTCAAAAAGAAGACTTTTAAACCCAGGCGTCCTGCTTTTTTTTCCTCCCTCTTAGCCCCAACAGGACTCCAATCCGAGGGACTCAAGCTTCTCGTCTGTCACTTCCTGCCTCTAGCCCTGACCTCCCAACCCACTTTTCTGTCGGGACTCCCGACACGCCCTTCAGAGATACTTTGCCTTCTTTCCTGGGCGAGATCTCTGATGGGGAGTGGGGGGGGGGGACGGGGTACAAGGTCCCGCGGGGATCCGTCTATCTGCGGGGTCCCCCGTGCCCCAGCTGGCCGCCAGCCGGAATCTGTCTGGGTCCCCAACTCTCCCGCCCCTCCCGCGCCGTTCCAGGGCGGAGTCTGTGGAGTTGAAATCAGGACACGCCGTGAAGGAAGAGTTATATAACTCGGAGAAAGAAAAGGACGAGTGGAGACGGGGACAGATAGCCCGAAAGAAGCCAGGGAGGTGCGAGGAACGTCAGAGCGCTTGAGGAGGAGACTTGAGGGCTGGGAGGGTCTGAGGACTCGTCGTAGAGCAGGGATTGGGGCGAAGGGGTGTGATCACACCGGGGCAGTCACCTGGGTCACCCAGGGCTGCCCAGCTACGCCTTTCCCCGCCATCGACTGCGGGGCTGGGCCCTGGCGGGCGGAGGCTGTACCCGTCTCTTTGTCTAGGGGAAGAGACCTAAGCCGGGAGCCGGGAGGGCAGCCGCGGAGCTCACGAGACCGGAAGGCACGGCTCCGCCCAGCTCACCTGGGAGCTTGGAGAGGGCGCCAGTCGAGAGGGCGGCGGGAACAGGTAGCCGGCCCTCCCACTTGAGGCTCGGCCTTAATCGACTGCTGGCAATAAAGAGCGGAGACAGATCCTTACGTTTGGGCCCTCAGGGGATGAGGAACGCGGCCGTGAACTACGCTAGTTCTCAGATTCCAGCGTCGGGGGACGGAACGCGCCCGACGCGAACGCGCAGGCGCAAGGGGCGCGTGCGGAGGTGGGAGGGGGCGCAAGCGAGCGTGTGGGAGTGCACGTGCGGGTCCCGGGCAGCCACCGCCTCCCTCCCTCCGCCTCCCGCCCCCCTCTTCCCGTCACCCTAAAATCCCCTCTTCCTATTGGTTGCCATGGCTCTGACGTCGGTAACGTCCGTTGCAGCAGATTGGGCCAGTGGAGTTCGGGAATCTAGCTCCCGACTCTCGCTCGGCTGTTACTCTGGCAACTGAGCAAGCCACCCGTGGGAGGTGCGACGGGCGAAGTGGAGAGGCGCCCGGGGTTCCGCCTCCCTCCAGACAACCTGAGTCCAGTTCTGTGGTGCATCATCAGCTCGCGCTACCTCCCTGCCTTCCTCTAAAGGTTCTTGTGTCCCGGAACGAGGCGTTCTGTTCTCAACTTTCCCCGCAGTCTCCAGCTTCTCATTCCCTCCACCCACCCACCCCCACCTCAGACTCAGCCACAAGCCACAGCTGACAGGAAGCCGATCTGCGTTGCTTAGTAACCCACCCGCCTCTGCCCCCCCTCCGACTCCCCCAGGAGGGAGAAACAGCCTGAGACCCTAGTCACCTCCCCACGCTTTGCCTTTCGCCCTCCAACCCACAGGTTCCTGTGAGTGGGTCAAGATGACAGGAAGCCAAATGGGGGCATCAGGCCACCTTTCCCCTCAGACCGGGGCGGGGGGCCTTAACTGTGGTCACCGCCACGTTCCCCACCCGCGCGCCCCTCGACTCCGGGCATGCTCGCGTCTCAGCCTCGCCATCTCGTGGCTACGCTGGAAAGGTTCAGCACCAGTGAGGGCCCCAACCCGAGCGAAGGCTAGGAGACCGGTGACGGGAAGAGTGGGAGCAGAACCGGGGTGGGGGGGGGACAAGAGCAGAGCGAGGTCGCGTGACAGGTGGAATAGAGTGGGATGAGGGGGAAAGCTACTGCTGGGGCTCTCGGGGCTCCTTAGGGGAAGACTGAGGCTACACCCTTCACTGTTAACGAAGAACTGGCGTGAGACTAAGTGGCTGGAGGAGTGGAGGCACACCCAGGTCCGGCTACGTCTGACCCTGGTAGACCACGGCATTGACCTGTCTGCAAACTGCCCTTTTATTTAGTTCTGCCCTTCAATTAGGATCGCTGCGCCCCGCCCTACTGTCGGGAGGGAAATGTCAGCACAAGGGTAGACTGGGAGTCCTTTCAGGCCCCTCTAGACCTCTGGAAACCTCTGGAACCTCTAGCTGCAAGCCAGATCTTCTTCCACTCCTCTGCTCTCTTTGGGGGGATACGGATGCTCCACGCCCTAGTCTTCCTAGTGCCTTTCCCAAGACCCCAGCGGCTATCCCCAGCCCATCCCGAGTCCCTCCGGCCACTCTGACGTCCCTTCCCCCTGCGCAGGGCTGGTTTCCCTCTTCTCAAACGCCCTTGCGGCGGCCCGTTACCTGGTTCTGGGGGGTCCCAGGTATTCAGGCTCCCCAGGGTCTCCTGGGGGTCGAGCGGGCCCCCCCTCTCCCAGGCTAGGGCTGGGGGGGCCGCTCCGCCCCGTGGCGCAGTTGGATTTTCCAACACAAACACTGGCACCCCTGCTGCTCCCCAGCCCCGCCCCCTCCCCGAGGTTCCGCCCCTCCTTGAGCTGGAGTCCCTCTCCCAGGCTCCGCCCCGCCCGCGTCAGGCGCCGCGCGCCCGGCTCGGTGCCCGGTGGGACACAGGGTGCGAGGCTCGGGGTGCCATGTGTGGGGTCCGTCCCCGATCTTCGCCTGACAAACTCCTATTCTATTTGGATCCCGCGCTCTTCCAAGGTAAGCCCCGCCCCCCTAGGCCCTGCCCTGAGATTTAGCCACACCTTTAGGTCCCACAGACCTAGCCCTTTAGTTCAAGGCCACACCTCCTTTTCTCTTGAGGCCGCTGAACTTGCTCTCCTCTCTTCCTCCTCTCTCCTCTGTCTTTCTGTCTGTCAGTGTGTCTGTCTCTCTTTCTCTCTCTCCCCTTCCTTCTTCTTTCTCTCTTTAGCTTCTCTGGCGATGGTAGCTCACAAGTAGTTCTATTCTCAGAAAGGTGCAGGCTTCCTCTCCCACGTAATCCCTATCATTCCATTGAAGAGACTTAAGAGTTTGGGGTCGCAAATGTTTTACTGCACTGAGCTACAGTACAACCTTTATACCTTTTGCCTTAAGTTTGTTTTTCAGATTCAGCCAAGGTCAAAGCCTGATTAAGGTCCAGCCTTAATAGGAATTTCATTATCGCCAACACTCTCAAAAACAGGAGAGAAGAGGAAGCTCCTCAGCTGTCCAGGCTCATGAGTAGAGCAGTGCCCCTCTTGATCCAGTGATCAGATGTCATAGCCCCAGATCGAAGGTCTATGCCGATGATAAAGGAGGCTCGATCTGAGGTGCCTGCCCGGTTGGGATAGTAATAGCAGGGACAAGAGTACATGCCTGGGAAAAGTAGAGAAAAAGAAATTAGATCCCTGGAGACTCTGGGAGAACCATTTGGGAGCAAGTGAGGATTAGAACCAAAAATGAGTTGGGATCCAAAATAAGATGGGTCAGGCAGGGCTGGGGCAGCGGTCCTACCCTTGGCACTCTTCTTGCGGCTCTCTGCAGGTCGAAAGTGGATTGTGGGCATGAGGCAGACCAGCTGCATGGGCTCTGCCTCCACCAAGCACGAGTTCTTCCAGTCCCAGCCAGCACCCTCCAAATATAGGCCTCGAACCCACACACCATCCTGGGGAGAGATAAGTGCAGTTTGGTGACCTTAAGTACTCAGCCCCCCTGACTAACCCTTCTTTCCTCCCCCAATTACTTCCCACTTTTGCTCCCAACACCCTCCTCTGCCAGACCATCTTTTAACAAAGCCCAAGTTCATGTGCCCCCACCTTGGGTGGATACACTAAGTTGCTGTCATCCACAGTGGAAACGATAAACTCCCAGGAGAGGCAGTCCACTGAAATCTAGGAGTCAAAGGTGACAGTAAAAGAGGTGCCTAGAGGGCTGGGAAGGTGGCTCAGTGGTAGAGCGCTTGCCTTGCATGCATGAGGCCCTGGGTTCCATTCCTCAGCACTATATAAGCAAAAAGAAAAAAGCTGGAAGTGGCGCTGTGGCTCAAGTGGTAGAGCGCTAGCCTTGAGGTGAAGAGCTGAGGGACAGCGCCCAGGCCCAGAGTTCAGGCCCCACGACCAGACCCCCCCCCCCCACAAAAAAAAGAGGTGCTTAGAGAGGAGAGGAAATATGTATTCATAGTATGCCTTCCCTTCTCCTTCCTTAATGGTACTCACATTATTTTGGCGAGCCGACGACTGCAGCACAGCAGTGAGGAAACCAGTGGGAAAGGTAAAGCCAGACAGCCAGAAAAGCACAGGAGGCCGTGCACGACTAGCCCATAGTTCAAACTGCTCCACGCGCAGAGCCAAATCCCGAGTCCATGAAGCCAACGGCTTTTGTGAGGGATATGCCTGGGGGAGGAGGCAGGGCATGTGTCGATTCATTCCACTTAGAACCTTATTTTGAACACTTGAAACAGCTGTGAGAAGTGGTGTTATTATGTAACTGTAACCCCTCTGTGTATCACCTTTGTAATAATCATTAAATTTTTTTAAAAAAGTAATGTGAGCTCCTTTCCAACTATGGTTGGACAAAGCTTTCAAGAAGCCAACTCCCAGGAAAGATGCATAAAATGGCAACTATTTATTAATGATATCAGTACAGGGCAAGTAACCTTTACTTTCACATAAGGTTAGAAGTTTTCCAAATTCAGAATTTCTTAGATTTTGGACTATTCACCTACCCTTTTCACATACACTTAGTTGAAGATCCATAACCCAAAAATCCAAAATCTGAAGCTTTTTGAGGATCACGTTGCACTCAAAAAGTTTCAAGCCATTAATCAGTATACATTGTGTTCATGAGTGGAAATGTCACACTGAAATCCTCCTTGTGCAACTAATCTGTAACCTAAACGTTCAGCTCTGTGCCTATAGCTCATCCTGTACTACTACTCAGGAGGCTGAGAGCTGGAGAATTAATATTCCAAGCCATCCTGGGCAGAAAAAGTCTTAGGGACTCCATCTCCAATTAACTAGTAAAATGCTGGACTGGAAGTGTGACTCAAGTGGTAGAGCAACGAGCAAGAAAGTTGAGGTTGAGGTCCCAAGTATAAGTTCTAGTATTGGAATACACAAAAAACGTTTCAAGCCAGGCATGATTGTTGACTGCTTATAATCTAAGCTATTAAGGTTTGATGCCAGACTGAGCAAAGTTAGTAGGATTCTTATCTGAAAAACAAACTTAGAGCAAAAGGGGGCATGGTTCAAGCGGTAGAGTATCTAGGAAACATGAGGCTCTGAATTGAAAAAATCAGTACAGAAAAAAGTAAGTAAATCAGACAAATGCATTTAACATTTTTGAATTAGGCATCATTAATGAAGCACCTCCTGTGCAATGTACAGTACTGGACATTTTTTTTTCGGTCGGTCATGGGGCTTGAACTCTGGGTCTGGGCGCTGTCCCTCAGCTCTTCAGCTCAAGGCGAGCGCTCTACCACTTGAGCTACAGTGCCACTTCCGGTTTTCTGGTGGTTTTTTGGAGATAGGAGTCTCACGGTCTCTCCTGCCCGGGCTGGCTTTGAACCGCGATCCTCAGATCTCAGCCTCCTGAGTAGCTAGGATTACAGGCGTAAGCCACCAGCACCCGGATAGTACTGGACATTTTTGAAACATCCTTGGAAAGGTTTGTAACTTTCCCTGAATACAACTGTAAGATAATAATTTGTGCAGAGTGGTCAGGTAAATGGAAGAGCCTGATTTCAACCTTGAAACTGTCTGGCTTCAACGTGCAGATCTTGCCAGGTGAGAGGGGCTCACATCTGTGATCCTAGTTATTCAGGAGGCTGTAATCTGAGGATTTAGGTTTGATGCCAGCCCTGGCAGGAAATTCTGGCCAGCAAGCCCATGAGGATCTTACCTCCAATGAACCACCAAAAAGCTGCAAGTGGAGCTGTGGCTAAAATGGTAGACTGCCAGCCTTGAGTGAAAAAGCTAACAAACACAAACACCACCTAGGTCATGATTTCAAGCCCAGACCTTCTGCACTTTCCTATATGCCTCCTGAGAACCAGAAGATGAAGATGCCCCACAGGTGAGAGAAGAAAGCTCTGTATTCAACCCTGGAAGAATAGAGTAATGTAATCTTGCCTTTCCCCAGAGTGGAGGAACATGAGCATCAAAGATGCAATTGAAAATCTCTTCAAGGCTTGTTGACATGACTATGAGACCCTGGATGCCTTTCTCCAGATCTGTCAGTGAGGTCCTGAATAGAATGAGATGGGTGGAGTGTTAGACATGGCACTGGCCAAGGGTAAAGGTCCTTCCTCTGTCCCCTGCCACTTTCTGCAGTGCCCACACCATCTTACAGGATGGTATCCATCAGCTTGTTATATCTCTGGATCTCCTGCAGGAGGACCACATTGAGGGGCGACGGGTCCAGAGCGAGCACCTTTTGGGTCCCTTCATAGTCAATCATCTCCGGAATCTTCTGCTTTACATCAGCAGCTAACTCCAGGACCTGAGGGGGCCAGAGCTCTGAGTGCAGTCGCCCTTCCTCAGCACTTTCCCTCCCTCAGGGAATCCAGCTGCTCCTACCTTCTCTTCCCTGCTCTGGCTGCCAGCCCTGGTGGGTGTGATCTGGGGTTGCAGGGAAAGCAGAGTCTCGAAGAGGGTTCTTGCCTCAGTAATCTGGGAGGCCACGTCAGCATTGGGGTGCTGGCCAAAGGCTTCAGGGGGATCCATGCCAGGCAATAGACTGATGTATTCCTTGTAAGAGGCCAGGGCCCCATCTTTGGGAATGAAATAAGTCTCCAAAACAGACAACCTGAGTGAGTAAGTATCACCACATTACAGCACTTGGGCCTCAATGATCCCAGTCCCTATGCCTGTCCCATTTGTCCTTCCCTCCATCCCTATCTGTCTTCTCTTAAACTCCCATTCTAGCCTCAGTCACTTCCCAAACCCTGATCCTGCCACCTCAACTGTTTGGGTCCTTGTGGCCCTTCTCAGTGTCAACAGCCCT
Source organism: Dipodomys spectabilis (assembly GCF_019054845.1). Classification (NCBI taxonomy): domain Eukaryota; kingdom Metazoa; phylum Chordata; class Mammalia; order Rodentia; family Heteromyidae; genus Dipodomys; species Dipodomys spectabilis. The sequence continues at coordinate 864,446 of NW_024871253.1, forward strand.
TACCGGTAGAAAGTTGTTGACAGAGCCTGGTCACAGAAATAGTCATTGATGTAGGTGGTGAGCAGACGCCGGTCCCAGTCATCTGTTACATGGCCACCATAGTTGACGCCAGCAATGAGGTACTTGAGTGCGTCCCAGGGTGTATCCTCATAATCATCCAGGTAGAGTCTCAGCAGGCTTTCTGATACCTGTGCATGGTACAGACCCAAGCCCCCCCAGCCCCATACAGTTATGGGGAAGGCACCTCTCAAGGAAGATTTTACCACAGGCTTCCTATAAGTTGCTGTTCCCAGGGAACAGCAGAGAAGGATGGAGGGAAGGCTGGAATGAGGGATCAGAGATTAGTACAAACCTCAAAGTCAGAATCATTGAAGTCGTAGACAATGTTCCAGCCAAGCTGCAGAAACTTTTTGCGTTCGAGTAACACAGAGTGGAAAAAGCAGAGTGCAAACAGCAGCTTCTTATATTTGGCAGGTCTGATGCAGCGGGTGAACTGTGGTTCTGTCATCAGTTGGTAAAGACGTGTCATGTTGGCCTTTAGGCCCTGGGGACGATGAAAGAAATAGCTGAGATGATACAAATCATGTTCAGCTACTGCTACTCGCACCCCTGTACAATTGTGGAGGTTGTTGGCAAAGGCACTGGATGAAGGAGGGAATGAAGGCTGAAATCTAGCCCCTTCAGCTGCAAGCTAAAATGGGCACTCATTTATAAGGCTGCATGCCTTAAAAAAACTAATTTAATTCACAAGCCGGGCACTGGCAGCTCACTCCTGTAATTCTACTAAGGAGGCTGAGATCTAAGGATCATGCTTCAAAGCCAGCCCAGGCAGAAATGTTCGTGAGACTCTCAGACCCAGTAAATCAGAAAGAGCTGGATGTGGTGCTGTGGATCAAAGTAGTAAAGCACTAGCCTTGAGCAGAAAAGCTCAAGGACAGGGCTTAGTCCCTGAGTTCAAGCCTCACAACTACCCCTCCCCCCAAATTAATTTACATAGAGGATATTGGCAGCCCTACCTTCCTGTCTCCCAGCCCTTTGATCTCTCACCTATGATGGAATTAACAGTAATTATGACAACTCAATTTGAAAGTGCCAGAAATGTGAACAAGGGAAAAAATACAGACATGGGACTGGGTTTCTTGTTGTTTTGTTTCAGTCCTGGGGATCAAACCCAAGGCCTTGAACATACCAGAAAAGTACTTTATCACCGTTAATTAACAATAAAAACCAAGTACAGATTACCAGGCATGTTAGTACATGTCTGTAATCCCAGCATTGAGGAGTCTGAAGCAAAAGGACTATGAGTTGAGCCTTGGACTACATAGCAAAACCTTATTTAAAAAAAAAAAAAGTCAGGTGCTGATGGCTCATACCTGTAATCCTAGCTATTCAGGAGGCAGAGATCTGAGGATCTCAGTTGGAAGCCAGCACAGGCAGTGAAGTCTATGAGACTCTTTTCTCCAATAAAATCACAGAAAAAAAGCCAGAGTGTCTCTGTGGCTCAAGTAGTAGAATGCTAGTCTTGAGCAAAAGGAGCTCAGTGACAGTGCCCAGATCCAGAGTTCAAGCCTTAGGATCAGCCAGAAAAGAAAAACAAATAAAAAACCACAAAAAATAGATTCAGAAAGCCATTAGTATATCCATCAATAAAAAACATTTTTTTTTTGTCAGTTATGGCACCTGAACTCTGGGCCTGGGCCCTGTCCCTCAGCTCTTCAGCTCAAGGCTAGCACTCTACCACTTGAGCCACAGCACCACTTCCAGCTTTTTCTGCTTATGTGGTGCTGAGGAATCGAACCCAGGGCCTCATGTATGCAAGGCAAACACTATCATGGAGCCACCTTCCCAGCCCCATCAATGAAAAGCATTCTTGTGATTGGCTTTATTAGGCTTCCTGGGATTTGGAGGATATGATTAGAAAGGAGGATCTTGGTTTCCTGGAGAAGGAATAGAATAAGAGTACAGAAGAGAAAATAAGTGAGATCTGGAAGAAGAAGTACCCTGCACCATGCACTAAGAGGAATGGTAGACTGAGTCAGTGGAACTTGATTTGCCAGGTGTCATGGAGCCACACTCTGTCTTGTGTAGGACAGTTGATAGGTTAAAACAATGGGGGAGGGATTGCTCTTTTGTGTGTGTGGGGGTGATTTTGGTGTTTCAGATTGCACTTGGAGCCTCTTGCCTGCTAAGCACATAATCTACCATTGAGCTATATCCCCAGCTCCTCCTGAAACAGGTTTTGTTTTTTGTTTTTAATGACTAGCAGGATGGAGCAATGAGAAGCCTGAAGTAAGGCTGACTAGAGGCTCACATCTGTAATCAGTCCTAGCTACTCAGGAGACAAAGATCTGTGGATCACAGTTTGAAACTGAGGGAGGAAAGTCCGTGAGAATATTGTCTTCAATTAATCAAACAAGAGCTGGAAATGGAGCTGTGGTTCAGGTGGTAGAGCACTAGCTTTAAGCAAAAAAGCCCAGGGACAACATGCAGGCCCTCAGTTCAAGCCATATGATCAGCATAAAAATACAAAGAAAAAAAGAAACTTGAAGAATACTGGGTATGGTGGATGCTGATGGCTCATAGCTACTCAGGAAGCTGAAATCTGAGAATTGATGTCCAAGCTAGCCCAGACAGAAAAGTCCATGTGACTCTTATCTTTAATTAATCAGAAAAAAAAACCCATAAGTGGAAGAGGTGTGGCTAAAGTGGTAGATAGAGCACTAGCCTTGAGAGAATAAGCCAAATGAGTGTGTGAAGCCCTGAGTTCAAGTCCCAATACTGGCACACACACACACACATATACAAAAGAATATTGAACATAGCTACAAAAAATGTATTTTTAAAAATACCACTTGTTGGGGCTGGGAAGGTGGCTCAGTGGTAGAGCGCTTGCCTTGCATGCCTGAGGCCCTGGGTTCAATTCCTCAGCACCACATAAGCAAAAAGAAAAAAGCCGGAAGTGGCGCTGTGGCTCAAGCGGTAGAGCGCTAGCCTTGAGCTGAAGAGCTGAGGGACAGCGCCCAGGCCCAGAGTTCAGGCCCCATGACCGGACCCCCCCCCCTCAAAAAAAAAATACCACTTGTTGGGGCTGGGAAGGTGGCTCAGTGGTAGAGCACTTGCCTTGCATGAATGAGGCCCTGGGTTCAATTCTTCAGCACCACATAAGCAAAAAGAAAAAAGCCGGAAGTGGCGCTGTGGCTCAAGTGGTAGAGCGCTAGCCTTGAGCTGAAGAGCTGAGGGACAGCGCCGAGGCCCAGAGTTCAGGCCCCACGACCGGACCCCTCCCAAAAAATTACCACTTGTAATATTGTCAAAGTATGCAAGATAACTAGTAATAAATGAATTAAAATGTGCAAATACACATGGAGAAAATGACAAAATGTTCCTGAAGTAAGAAATAAAGGTTGGAAAATATACGATATTCATGGATTGAGAGATTTATTGTCAACTTTCCTTCCAAGTTGATCAATAGAATTTGTTTTATGGAAATTGACAAACTAATTGTAGAATTTATATTGGAAAATAAACTACTCAGAAAAAGCCAGAAGTGGCACTGTGGCTCAAGTGGTAGAGCACTAGCCTTGGGCACAGAGAAGCTCAGGGACAGAGCTCAAGAATAAGGTAAGAGGATTTGCCTTATCAGCTATTAAGTAATTAAGATTATGAACATCTTGATAAATGAACAGAATAGAGGGGCCAGAAACCTATGGATATATAGAACTATGATTAAAGGCTGAGCAGGCTCCTCCTCCTCCTTGTCATCATCATTGTCTTCATCTTCCTCCTCTTCCTCTCCCTCTCCCTCTCCCTCTCCCTCTCCCTCTCCCTCTCCCTCTCCCTCTCCCTCTCCCTCTCCCTCTCCCCCTCCCCCTCCTCCTCCTTCTTTTTGTTCTTCTTCTTCGTTTTCAACTCAGGGTTTTTTATACTAGCTACCATCCGAGCCACACCCTTCTCATCCCTTTTTACTTGGCCTTTTTTCCTGGGTACCAGGGCTTGAACCCAAGGCCTTTCATTCACTCAGCTCTTTTGCTCACAGCTGGTTGGTCTAGCACTTGAGCCATTCCTCCAATCCAGCTTTTTTTTCTGGTTAATTGGAGATAAAGAGTTCTCAGAATTTTCTGCTTGGCCTTCAAATGGAGATTCTCAGATCCCAGCCTCCTGAGTAGCTAGGAAGGCATGAGCCACCAGTGCCTAGCTTACTCTGCAATGTATTTATTTGCTTATTTGTTTGTTTTTGCTGGTCCTGGGACTTGAACTCAGGGCCTGGGCTCTGTCCCTGAGCTTCTCTGTGCCCAAGGCTAGTGCTCTACCACTTGAGCCACAGTGCCACTTCTGGCTTTTTCTGAGTAGTTTATTGGAGATAAGACTCTCATGGACTTTCCTGCCTGGGTTGGCTTCGAACCATGATCCTCAGATTTCAGCCTCCTGAGTAACTAGGATTGCAGGCTCTGCTTAGTTTTGAGATAGGGTCTCACTCTGTCTAGGCTGGCTTGGCCACAATTCTATTTATGCTTCCTTCATAGATGCCAATGACAGGCATGTGCCAACATGCCCAGCCTTTCCGATTGAGACAGAATCTCAAGAACTTTTTTTTGCCTCATTTGCCTTAGAGCCATGATTCTCTAAATTGTGTAGCTAGGATGAGAGATGCACAGCACTGTGCCAAATTATTTATTTATTTTGTTGGTCGTGTGGCTTGTGATCAAGGTTCAAAGCCAGCCTAGGCAGACAAATTTGAGAGACTCTTATCTAGTGAACCGCAAAAAGATAGATGTGAAGGTATGGCTCCAGTGATAGAGTGCCTGCCTTAAGTAACAAGTCAAGTGAGGGTTGGGAATGTGGCTTAGTGGTAGAGTGCTTGCCTAGTATTCATGAAGTCCTGGATTCAATTTCTCAGTACCACGTAAACAGCAAAAGCCAGAAATGGTGCTGTGGCTCAAGTGGTAGAGTGCTGGCCTTAAGCAAAAGAAGTTTGAGGACAGTGCCTAGGTCCTGAGTTCAAGACCCAGGACCGGAAATAAAAAAGACAGAAGGAGAATGGGGGAGGAGGGGCCTATATCAAGGAAGCCAGGAAAAAGGACAGTCAGCTGTGTCTGCTACCCTAGGGTGGTCAAGAAGACTTAGGGTGATGAAAGCCATGCTTTCAAAAAGGACTCACTTGTTAAATGCATACTAGTCTCTATGCCTATCCTATTCACCTGTGCAAAAAGGATTTTGATTTCAACAAAGAATAAGAATAAAAAGCAAGCTAAGTGCCAGTGGCTCTCGCCTGTAATCCTAGCTACTCAGGAGGCTGAGATCTGAGGATTGTAGTTCAAAGCCAGCCCAGGCAGGAAAGTCCATGAGACACTTATCTCCAATTAACCACTAGAAAACTGGAAGTGGCGTTGTAGCTCAAGCGGTAGAGTGCTCACTTTGAGCTGAAGAGCTCAGGGACAGCACCCAGGCCCAGAGTTCAAGTCCCACAACTGAAAAAAAAAATGGAGTAAGTTCTTATCTTATGTGTGTATATAAATTAATTAATAAATATAAAGAACTTAGAACAGTGTTTGGCACATAATAATCACTAAAGAAATGTTAGATTAATAATCACTAAAACGAACTAAGAGTCTGACACAAAGGAAAAAGGATGTGGAATTTTTCTTTCAAAGGGAAAAAACTCTTGTTTCCATTTCCTAGAGTTCACTTTGATAAATATTATTTTATATGATCAGAAGGATGTGGAATTTTTTTTTAAAGCGAACAACAAAATTGAACCAAGTGGTGGTGTTCAGGTTAGGACCTCTCTGATGCCAGCCAGGGGAAAGGTAGACCAGATGGCCCCATTGATGCCAGATCTCTCAGCCATCTGTACCTTTGGTGGTTCTGTGGTCATCTTGATGCTCACTTGCAAGATGGAGATAGGGAAGTCTGGATGGGGGCTAGAGCTGAGCCAGAGACGGAATGAAGGGTGAGGGTCCTCTACTTGCAGCTGTTCTACCAGCTTGTCCAGATTAGGCATCCAAGACAGTGACAGGTGGCAGTTTGCCAGGAACACCCAATGTCCTGTGAGGAGATGGGGTGGTCATGTAGAATCACTCACTACACCTCACCCCTGCCCACATAGTCCACCTGGTGGCTGTTTGGATGGTGTCCCTCACTCATGTCTGCCATTCTTGGGAGCTGCAGTCACAGTGGTGTGATTGAGGTTGGAGGTTCTGGGCAGGAGGACCAGGGCTGAGGATGGAAAGGTAAGAACAGATGGACACTGACCATGTTGCACACCATCTCGGAGAAGCCGAGCAGCAATGGGAGCCTGGCCCTGGCCCAGGGAGAGGGCGTGGAAGCGCTGGGCCATGCCTGTGTTCTCTGCCAGCTGGAGCAGGGCACTGGTGGGGTCCACACCCGGAGACAAGATGAACACAAGGGGAGACCGTGGGGTGGAATCCTCCATCACCTGCAAGTACAAGGATGGCCTCAGCCTCAGAAAGCCACAGAGCCTAAGCAGGAGGGAAGGAGACTGAGGAAGAACAAAGGGTGTGGGAGGCCGGGAGACCAGGGGTGGATAGGCAAGGAGCAAAACCACTGACCAATTTCATGTTCAACACAGGAGGCTCAATGAAGCGGGAGCCAAGGTTGGAGACAATGAAAGAAGTGACACAGAATGCCACCCGGTCCTGGCGCAGGGAGCGGACGATCAGCATGCGCTGCATTTCATTGCAGGCATTTTCCCATTCACCTGGGGAGGAGGGAAATGATGACAGGCAAAGGGAGTCTTGGAAGAACTGGGAATCTAAACAAAGAGGCACCGCAGGGAAGGCAGCCAGCAGCATAGAGGTCCAAAGAGAGATGAAGAGTAAAGAGAAGGGCAAACACAGGCTGAACGAAGGGAAGGAGGGAGGGAGAAGCCCCTGGCCTGGGTATACCTGGCAGCATAGCTTTCTCAGGGGCAGAGTTAGTATACCACAGGAGCCAGTCCCGAGGATACTGCTCAAAGGAGTTCATGAGTCCATGGAAGTTGGTCAGTTTGTCCAGCTCTGTGATATTATCCCAATAGGCATCTGCGAGCCAACTAGTACATGGGTTATCCATTTGGCCCTCCCGATCCAGGACCTTGTATGTAGGAGAGAGGAGAAAGGGGTGATTGGAACTCCTCAAACGAAGAGTGATTTTGAATGTAATGACAAATATTTGAGTTGAAAGCTATACTAATTACCCTCATCTGATCATTATACACTGTACATGTTGTGTGTTGGAAGATCACACCAAACCTCATTCACAAATACTATTTTTTAATTACAAATCTTACATGTACTTTTAAAGTTATTTTTCCCTTTTTTCCTCAACCTTCTTTCCTTTGTGTTCTTGTTCTGTCTCTGTGTGTGTGTGCATGGGTGTGTTTCTGTTTCCCTATCTCTCTCCCTCTCGCTCTTTATTTCTAGTAAGAAAGCCAGCATTGGCTTTGCATGAAATAGAATGAATGAAAAGATGAATACAGGAATCTAAGATGGATGGAAATCTACCTTTAACTGGATCATAAATTGGATGCACACTGCTGAGCTATTACAGTTGAAGTTTAGGAAACTGGCTCCCTCTGGTGGTTTTGTGGCAGTAATATCTCCAAACTTACTGACTTGAAATGGTTGTCTCATTCTTTAGAGGGAATATAAGCGGCTCAATGTGTCCATGTGTCCATGTGTGTGTCTCTCTCACACACACACAGGGCTTATACAGTGGCTTGAACTCAGGATCTGGGCTCTGTCTCTTTGTTGTTTTTTTTTCACTCTGTCCCTGGACTTTTTTGTTGTTAATTGGAGATAAGAGTCTCACCAACTTTCCTGCTGGGCTTCAAACTGTGATCCTCAGATTTCAGCATAGGCTTGAGCCACTGGCACCCGGCTTCATATTTATTCTTTTTAATTTTTTTTGACCAGTCCTGACACTTGAACTCAGGGCCTGGGCTCTGTCCCTGATCATCTCTGTGCTCAAGGCTAGCACTCTACCACTTGAGCCACAGCGCCGCTTCTGGCTTTTTGTTTATGTGGTACTGAGAAATTAAACCCAGGGCTTATGCGTCCTAGGCAAGCATTCTACCACTAAGCCACATTCCCAGCCCCCATATTTATTCTTCAAAGTAACTTTTCCCCAGTTTTGGGGGGGTTTGAACTCAGGGCCCCAAACTGTTTCTTGGCTTTTTCCACTCATGGCTACACTCTACCACTTGAGCCACACCTCCACATCTGTCTTTTTGCTAATTTGAGATGACAGTCTCTCAGATTTGTCTGCCTGCCCTGACTTACAACAGTCATCTTCAGATTTCAACCTCTTGAGAAGCCAGAATTACAAGCAGGAGCCACTGATGCCCAGGATTTGTCTTTTTTTTTTTTGAGAGAGTGAGTTTTGTTATACTACCCAGCTTGGCCTCAAACTCCTGGATTCAATTAATTTTTCTGCCTCTGCATCCCAAGTAGCATGAACTACAGTCAGTACCGTGCTGGGCTTTTTAACATGTGTGTGTGTGTGTGTGTGTGTGTGTGTGTGTGTGTGTGTGTGTGTGTGTGTGTGCTCCAATACTAGGGCTTGAACTCATGAGCCTTTCTCCCTGGCTTGGTTTTCCTGCTGAAGACTAACACTCTACTACTTAAGCTACACTTCCACTTCTGTATTTTTACTGGTTAATTTGAAATCAAAGTCCTATGGACTTTTCTGTCCAGGCTGGCTTCAAATTGTGATTCTCAGATTTCAGCCTGCCGAGTAGCTGGGATTACAGGTGTGAGCCACCAGTTCTTGGCTTTTGTGGGTATGTATCACTGAACAAATTGGACAAACCCTGGAGAATTTTATTTCCCAATGTGGGAATTCTGAAACCATGGGCAGATTAGAGACTATTAAAAGCAAAACAAATAGGTAAATTATCCAGTAGGTTAAACATGGCAGTGCCATAGAATAGAATGAACTGAGGAAAGTGAGGAAGACTGGAAGTTCTGGGGGAATTATGAAATATTAAATAAGATGAAGGGCTGGAGACTAGCTCGGCAGTAGAGTACTTTGCTAATGTGGGCAAGGCCTGACTTTCATCCTCAGGACTGTTCCAAAAAAAAAGAAAATCAAAGAGTCCTCGTTGAAGTGAGGTTTGAAGGAAATGAGAGAAGGCTAAGTGTGTCATTTCCTGGACAGGGCACATCTGGTTGCCCTGGCCCTCTGGTAAGATATGCCAGGGCGTTTGAGGAATACAGTCAGGGCTTGGGCAGTGGAGGTGACATCAGCCATGGAGAATCCTGTCTAAATGGCATCCATGTTAAAAAAAAAAAAAAAAAAAAAAGCCGTCTGGTTGCTGGACTGAGGGCTGGGGGGAAGGGAGGAGGCACTGGAATGCTAAAATCCAGATGAGAAGCCAGGTGCCGGTGGCTCATGCCTGTAATTCTAGCTACTCAAAAGGCTGAAATCTGAGGATGGCAGTTTGAAAGCCAGCCTGGGCAGAAAACCATGAGACTCTTATCTCCAATCAAGCACACACACACACACACACACACACACACACACACACACACACACACACACACACACACACACACACACACACACACACACACACACACACACACAGCTGTTGCTTAGTGGTAGAGTACTAGCTTGGGGAGGAAAATTAAAACAAAAGTCAGGGACAGTGCCCAGGCTTGCGCTTACACATGCACATACACATGTACACACACACACACACACACATAGACAAATCTAGATAGATGATGAAGGGAGAAAAGGAAGTACTCAGGAGGAAAGAAACTGTACCATAGCTGTTCAGCAGCTTTAAGAGCCCACTTGAGGCTCCTAGCCTTAGGCCCTCCATTTAAAGAGAGTCTAGTCAGCCGGGATGTGTTTGTCTCTACTCCTGTTCAGCTGCATGGGCAACCCAGGGTCAGAAGGGAAGAAAAGCTGGGTTCAGTGGAGTGGTGGTTTTGCCCAATAAATCCAAGGGAGGGAGGAGAGAATAGAGGTGCGTGCTGGGGAGGGGCTGTGGTGGTGACTGTAGCATTCAGGTAGGCACAGCAGTAGCAAGGTCACTGCCCGTCAGTGGGTCACACGAGTGTGTGGGGAGCATGACAAGTCACCCCCAATCCCAGCCGCAGTGAACCTGTACACCTGCTCCTGGCTTGTCACTCGCTGAAGTCTCAGCTTGACATTCTGAGCTGGGAGTCCTGGTCACACTTCACCTCACCCTCAATCTCCACCACCCGTGCCTCCTCTGTCCAACTCACCACGCCCCCACGAAGAAAGAAGTTGTACTCATCCATGTTGAGCTTGCCAGAAGTCTCCAGGATTTTGGCACACATGTGAAAGCTGAATAGCAGCTTGTGGCGCTCAAAGAGCGTACGGCAGGTGTACCTGGTGGGGGGGAGAGGGGGAAGAATGCCCAGCATGAGGGCTCAGACCACCCTACAATCTCAATTTTACACCAAAGGACCTTAGCACCTAACCCAACCCTCCAGAAAACAGCCAAGGACCCAGGCCTTGTGAGTTTCCTGGTTCACTCCTAATTAGCATTCATTCCATTCTCTTAAGAAGCGAAACATGGGCAGGGCACTGGTGGCTCACATCTGTAATCTTAGCTACTCAGGAGGCTGAGATGTGAGGATCACAGTTCAAAGCCAGCCCAGGCAGGAAAATCCATGATACTCATATCTCCAACTAATCAGCAAAAAAGCTGAAAGTATCTAGGCAGTCACATACAGTGAGACCAAAGGAGGATGCTCTTAGTGGAGGAACACAAAGGTGCAATGCCTATGTGCATTCGATCATATAAAAACATATTTATCAAAATGAACTCCAGGAAATGGAAATAAGAGGCTTTTCCTTTGTTGTTTTCTTTTTGTCTTGCTTGTTCATTTATTTGCCTTTGGGAGGGTAAGGGGGCACAGAAATGGAGAGACAAAAGGTGAACAGACGCAGCAGATACTAGACACTCTGTGGACAATGAACTACACAACTTGTGGGTAGGGATGGGAGGGAAAAACTGGGAGAGAGCAAGAGAAGGGGTGACACAGTCCTAAAATAAATGTACTCATCTGACTTATGTAACTGTAGCCCCTCTGTACATCACCTTTAGAATAATAATAAAAATAATCAAATAAATCCCAAATGGTTGTTTAAGAAAAGCTGGAAGTAGAGAACCAGCCTTGAGTGAAAAAGCTAAGCAAGAGTGCTAGTCTTTGAGTTCAAGCCATAGTGCCAACACGCGCGCGCGCGCGCACGCACGCACGCACGCACGCACGCACGCACGCACGCACGCGGTCCAGCCAAGCACTCAAGTTCCTAAAGACACTGAGATGAGTAATTGTATCTGTCTTTGAGGAAGGCATGAGAGAACAGGAGGCCGGACAGAGGCCCAGAGACAAATGAGAACGATGAGCTGTGAGTCCTATTCAGGGGTGGCAGGGCACCCAGCCTTGCCTCGTGGGTTCAGGGGAAGTTTCTGAGATATAGCAGATCTAGTGGCATGGGAGAGGCAAAGAAGTGAGTGTGGCCAGGGAGTGCTCACAGCAAAAGCCAAGGAATGGGAAGGTGTGGGGCTGCCCGGGCTGTGCAGGCCGCTGCTGGGAGCTGGGGAGGCAGGAGGATGAGTGGGTGGAGGCAGGTCACAAAGCCCGGGCTTCAGAGGCCATCAGAAACAGGGCAACACTGAAGAGTTTAACGTGGGAGTGACAGGTTGATGTTGATTGGCAGCTGTGGGAGGACAGGTGGAGAGGAGCAAATAGTGACCTGTTAGGGGCTGATGTGATCGTCAGTGGCTGGGGAAGGAGGGGAGGGAAGGAAGGAGTGGGGTTTTTTGTTGTTGTTTATTTCTTTGGGCTTTTATTGGCTCTTTTTGGGAGGGGTGGTTAACTGGAGATAAGAGTCTCATAGACTTTCCTGCTCAGGGTGGCTTTGAACTGCAATCCTCAGATCTCAGCTTCCTGAGTAGCAGGATTACAGCTATGAGCCACCAGCATCTGGCTTTTGAGCTATATTTTAACCAGAATCCCAATACTTCATGTGGGCGTTAGCATTAGAACAAGTAGAAATGGAGACAGAGGTGCATGTCCAATGTGCAAACACTCAGAGCTAGAGACAGGGAAGTAAGAATACTCCCGCTGACAGGTGGTGGTTACAGTTCAATCGTGGGTGAGCTTTCCTGGTAGGTGTAAGGAATGGAGGAGGGCAGTGGGGCAGGAAGATGGATGCAAGCATGTGGTGCCCAAAAGTAGCTAGGAGATAAGAACCAGCAGCCCCTGGGATGGACCATCAGACCTGTATACTGCATAGGTGTGGTAGTCATTCAGATAGTCAATGCGGTCCTTCAGCTTGGTGCTACGATGGCTCTTGTCTATACTGAGGATGAAGAGGCTGATGTAGGCATCCAATGAGAACTGATACATGGGGTCGATGCGGCCCATGTCATTGAGCACAAAGAACAGTACTGAGGCCCTCTGGGCGCATGGGCGGTAAGCCTGTGGGGACATGTGTGTGGCTCTGTGTGAGGACCACGGAGGAGCAGGGGACCAGAGCAGGAAGGGGATCCCAAGCCAGTACACTCAAGAGTTGCTTCTTGAGGCCAGCCAGGGGCAGGGCTGGAGGGTGCGGCTCACCTCTCGGGCCATGTCAATGTTGATCTCCGTGGTCTCGCTGGTCTCCAGTTGCTCCGTCACCTCACTGGCAGTGATCTTGGATGTCTGCAGCGTGTTCACCAGCTGCACATCGTCTAGGAGAGAGCCTGTGGCCTCATTTAGCAAGCTAGGGGGGGAGCCAAGGGGCGCATGGATTAATGGGCTGGTTGTAGCCAGGTGGCGATGGCTCACGCCTGTAATCCTAGCTACTCAGGAGGCTGAGATCTAAGGATCATGGTTTGAAGCCAGCCTTGGCAGAAAAGTTCCCATGAGACTCTTTATCTCCAATAAACCACCAGAAAACTGGAAGTGGTGTTGTGGCTTAAGTGGTAGAGCCTTGAGCACAAAGAGGCTCAAGGATAGCACCCAGGCCCTGAGTTCAAGCCCTGCAACTAACCAAAAAAAAAAAAAAAAGAGGGGGGAGGGCTTGGAGTAGAGGACTCAAAGCTGTACTTGCAGGGTGCTGGGTGCTACGTGGGAGAAGAGCAATAGAAGATGAGTGGAGGTCTCCCAAGCTCACCGGAGAATCTCATCCTCCAGTTCCTTGAGCTTCCTTTTTCCAGCAGCAATATTGATGACCAGTGAGTCTTTCTGCTCCTCCAGCTCAGGTCTTTCCTTTCGAACCACAATGCCCAGCAGTTGGGCCTCTAGGCCCTGTATCAAGATTCAGGGTGAGATTCTCATTCCTGCAACTACCAACCCGGCCAACTCTCTAGACATCCTGACACAGTTGCCATAACTCAAGCTTAGTCTTTTTTTTTTTTTTTTGGTGCTGGTCCCTGGGTGCTGTCTCTGAGCTTTTTTTGCTCAAGACTAGCACTCTACCACTTGAGTCACAGCTCCACTTCCGCTTTTTTGCTGGTTAATTGGAGATGACAATCTATACCTGCCTAGGTGGGCTTTGAACCCTGATCCTCAGATCTCAGTCTCCTGAGCAGCTGGGATTATACACATGAGCCACTGGTCACTGACTTAAGCATAGGCTTTTTTTTTTCCCCTAAGGCTCTCCCCCGCCCCCCCCCCCCCGCCCCCTGCAATTCTAGCCCTTCCTGCTTCACCTTAGCTCAGGGCATCAACCCTTTATCCACCTGCTCTTTAACAGCAAAGTTGACAATGGTGGTCTTGGCTGAGGTCTCTGGGCTGTAGTGTGGATTGGAGAGCTTGGTGGTGATATAGAAACGGAAATTGGTGTTGTATTCCACTTCCTTGTCCCCAATGCGCATGAGCAGCCGACCACCTGCATCCACAAAACTTAATTAAATGCAATTATGGCCCCAACGGGTTCCTTATGACCCATTTCCCAGGGGCTTTGGGGTATCCGTCCAGCCTCCCTTAAAGGCCTAGCCAAGGCTTAACTGCATGAAGGGACAGGCAGGGACAGGACACCGCCAAAGAGCCACCCTCTCCACCCCTGTCCCACTCCAGCTGGTCTCATAGGATTTGTCCCACAATCCAGCTCCACAATAAGCCCAGGCCCTGACCTATTCGAGACACAGATTTGTTGAGCACGGGGTTTAGTGTGGGGTCCAGATATTCTTGCACATTCTGGAGAAGCACTGGATACCCGAACTGGATGGCCTTTTCTAGGACTCGAAGGTAATCTATCATCTGCAAGTCAATGATCAGCAGGCCCTAGACAGCAAGGGGAAAAATGGGAGAAATCCTGACAAACACCCCAGGGCTGCCATGATCAAGGGTATTGTTTCTTCTCCGGAAGAGATTAACTTCATAGGAGATTCTATTGGGGGTAACCCCACCAGTTGGCCAGCCTCTACCTGGCCTCCTTCCATGTTCTTAATCCATTTTAGGGCCTGGGCCTGAGGATCAATCATGAGAGCCCACCTGGAGGAGAAGGCGTCAGTCAGAGGAGATTCATTCCACTTCTCCCTCTGCTTCTCACTACCTGCAGCCTCCTCACCTGTTGCCCCGGGTCACAATGACGCCATTTTCAGTGGAGAAAGCATCTGAGGGCAAGCCCTGGATGTTCCAGTCTCGAACTTTGGTAGGATTGGTCAGAAAGGTTTCAATAGCAAAGCGGGGTGAGCAAGGAACTTGAAGCTCCCAGATCTAAGGAAAAAACCCAGATATTAGTGTGAGGAGTCTAGCAGCCCCTACCCCCTTCCCAGTAACAGTAACTCTGTGTGTGTGTGTGTGTGTGTGTGTGTGTGTGTGTGTGTGTGTGCGTGTGTGTGTGTGTGTGTGTGTGTGTACTGGAGTTTGATCTCAGGTCCTTGAGTACTCACTTTTTTTTTTTTTTGCTCAAGGCTAGTGCTCTGGCTTTTTGATAGTAATTTGAAGATAAGAATCTTGTGGATTTGTCTACCCCGGCTAGCTTTGAACCATGATTCTCAGATCTCAGCCTCCTGGGTTGTTAAAATTATAAGCATGAGCCACTGGCACTTGGTTTCCCAGTATCTTTTTTTTTTTTTGTCAGTCATGGGGATTGAACTCAGGACTTGGGCATTGCCCTTGAGCTTTTTTGCTCATGGCTAGCCCTCTACCACTTTGAGCCACAGCTCTATTTCTGGCTTTTGAGCGGTTAATTGGAGATAAAGAGTCTCACAGAGACTTTTTTTTGCTCTGGCTGTCTTCAGAGTATGATCCTCAGATCTCAGCCTCCTGAGTATCTTTTAATATTCAGTCTCTTTATATCTCAGCCTCCTCCAGTATCTTCTTCTCTCCCCCGCCCCCCCCCCCCCCCCCCCCCCCGCCCCAGCCAATCCTGGGGCTTGAACTCAGCACCTGGGCATTGTCCCTGAGCTTCTTTTGCTCAAGACTAGCACTCTACCACTGAACCACAGTGCCACTTCCGGCTTTTTGTTTATGTAGTACTGGGGAATTGAACCCAGGGCTTCATGCATGCTAGGCAAGCAGTCTACCATAAACCACCTTCCCAGCCCTTGTCCAGTATCGTTTAATGCTCCCTAAAGTTCTGCCCCTGGAGCCCACTTACTAGAGGAAGGCTCCCACTCACCTTTCTGATCCAGATTTGGTTGACAATCTCATCCCGGTAGTTGGTAAGGAAGGGTCCCATGTAGGACAGGAAGGCTGCTGCCAGGAGACAGTCACCTACCAGGTAGCCCAGATCCTCTTCCAGGCCCTGCCGACAGAAAGGAGATAAACTGCCAGGGCTCTCACCCTTTGGGGAGCATTTGGAATACTTTTGAAGATACTCTCCTCTGGATACTGGTCTAAATCAAAGAGATTCTTTCTCGTAGACCCTTGTGCTCTGAGCATTTCAACCTGGTTGTAATTATGTTAGTGTTTTCCATCTCTGACAGCAATGTTTACACCGTGATGATAAGGCTTTGCTCTATCGTGGAACTCAGTAAGATTGAGACAAATGGTGTGTGTCTGTCATCTATCAGGCAGATAGGCGGTATCAAGAGTCCTGGCATACTTTCCAGATTCCCTGCCCCTCCCCCTCTTCCCCCCTCCCTGCCTGGAGCCAATTCTCCCACCTTTCAATGGACAAAATGTCTTTCCTTCCTTATTCTCACCCAATGTGAGGAGAAGGAGGGAAGGACATCCATCTGCCATCTTGGATTTCCTATAGCAAGGTGTCCCTGTTTTCCCTAATCACTTCTCAATGGAAAGAGGATGGACATCTTGGACCAGGTGTGCTAAACAAAAGAGAAGCCCCAACTCCAAACCCAGCTCACCTGCACGGTCTCCTCCCATCGGGCCTTCTCACCAGCCAGCCCCGACACCAGCATACCAGCTCGCTCCAGTTTCAGCTCCATCTCTTCAGACTTCTTACGAAGCTCCTCTTTCTGGGCCAGCTTCTCATCGTACTGTTTCTTTAGCATTTCCAGTTTTTCTGCTACCTGGGAGAGATCAGAGCATGGAGCATGGAAAATTGAAGGTAGACTTGTTCTGGTACAAATCACCATATTGCTATTTTGTAACTGCTTGACCTATAGTATATTAATTTCTTTGAGCCTCAGTTGACCTCACGTGCAAAATAAGAATAACACCTACCTACCTTATAGTATTGTCATAAGGAATAAATGAGATAAAATATGTGAAATACATTTCCTTCCACTTCTTTCCACTGCCCTCTCCCAGAGCCCACAAACTACTTGGCTATGAAATCAAGGCCAGATAGAAAACAGAGAAATCTTGAAGAAAAAAAAAAAAAAAAAGCCAGGCATGGGTTGGTTGCTCATGCCTATAACCTTAGCTACTCAGGAGGCTGACATCTGAGGATTGCAGTTCAAAGCCAGCCAAGGCAGAAAAGTCCACGAGAATGTCATCTCCAATTACCCAGCAAAAATGCTACAAGTGGAGCTGTGGCTCAAGTGGTAGAGTGCTAGCCTTGAGCAAAAAGACCTCGAGGATAACACTCAGGCACTGAGTTTGTCAAGCTCTAGGATTGGCACACACACAAAAAACCCCAGAACACATTACATGTTTGGTATATAGTTCAATGGTATGGGATGCGGTTCAATGGTAGAGATTGCCTAGGATGTACGAGGCTCTGGTTTTATCCCCAGCACTGAAAAAACAAAAACAAAAAAATTGCATAATGGATGTTGGCAGGAGAGTCTCATTCAATACACAAACAACTGCTATCCTATGCCAGGGATCATACCAAGGCAGAACCTGAAAGAGGGGAAGAAAAACCTAGAAATGAGCTCCAGTTACAAGACTGAGAAAGAGGTAATCTATTCAAGGAAGAGAATTTAGCTGGGCATAGTAGCACACACCTGTAATCTCAGTAGGAGGACCATGAACTTGAGGCTAGCTTGGTTCATGTAAGGAGGCACTGGAGAGATGGGGGAGGGAGAGAGGAAAAGAGTACGAGAGAGATGAGAATGAAGAGGAGAGAAAGGAGAAGAAAGAGGAGGGAGAGAGAGAGGGAAGAAGGGGAAAAGGAGAGGAGAGAGGAAAAGAAAAAAAGGAAAAGGGCCAAGTCCCAGGTCTCAAACCAGAAATGGATACCTGGGAAGTGATGTGCATGCTAAATTAGTTGGTTTCAACTCATCACTGCCCTAAGGGCAGACAGAAGATTGATCCAGCCTTGTCCAAAACCCTGCGTGTATGCCTAATTGACCAACACTCACTGGGCCCGGGTAGACTGTGCACTCATCATCAGGGGGCTGGGCTAAACCAGCATGCACATTATAAGCATTAATTCCCTTCCTTGTTACCACCCCACCCCTCCCCCCACCCCGTGCACACATACCGTACACACATAGGAGGAGGCCAACTGCAGTCCTGGAAATAGCTCCACTACTCTAAAGGGAAATAGCTCTGCCTTATAAGTGATCCTGGCTAAGTCTTAACTTTTCCATAGTTTTGCCTAGGGCTGCATGTGAGGATGAATGTGTTGTCGCACAATGCCCAGCAGGAAATAAGCAGAAGATATTCTCTACGACAAAGTAGCAATTCCAAATGTCACCTTCCAAAGTCAGGATGACTTGGTGACAATGTAGAAGACATTTACATTTTCTAGAGTAGAGCTCCAGTAGTAGCACTCTGGCCTAGCAAGTGTGAGGCTGAGTTCAAACCCAGAATGGAAAAAAACAAAACAAAACAAAACAAAGAAGCCACTAGCATCTCAAGAAAGAAAGTGTCACTGAGAAGGGACAAGGTCAGCTGGAAACTTCAGAGGTCAGGGTGAATTGAAGCCCTAGAACAGGAGTGCTCTTGTTTTGGGCAGGCCATTTGGCCCACCTGATAGTTTGATATTTTGTTACTTATTTTGTGTATAATGTTTCTGTCTTTGTTGTTGTTGTTGTTTTGTTTTGGCCAGTCATGAGGCTGAATTTGGGGCCTGAGCACTGTCCCTGAGTTCTTTCTTGCTCAAGGTAGTGCTCTACCACAGCTCCATTTCTGGGTTTTTGAGTGGCTAATTGGAGATAAGAGTCTTACAGGGCCTTTTCTGCTCTGGTTGGCTTAGAACCTCGATTCTCAGATCTCAGCTTCTTGAGTAGCTAGGATTACAGGTGTGAGGCACTGGTGCCTGGCGTGTGTGTGTGTGTGTGTGTGTGTGTGTGTGTGTGTGTGTGTGTGTGTGTGTGTGTGTGTGTGTGTGTGTGTGTGTCGCTTGAATTTAGGGCCTGGGTTGCTGTCCCTGAGCTGTTTTGCATAAGGATAGCGCTCTATCATTTGAGCCACAACTCCTCTTTCTGATTATTTTTTGTTTTTGTTTTTGTTTTTGTTTTTTTGGTCGGTCGTGGGGCTTGAACTCTGGGCCTGGGTGCTGTCCCTCAGCTCTTCAGCTCAAGGCGAGCGCTCTACCACTTGAGCTACAGCACCACTTCTGGTTTTCTGGTGCTTAACTAGAGATAAGAGTCTCAGGAACTTTCCTGCCCCCGCAGTCTTTAAACTGCGATCCTCAGAGCTCAGCCTCCAGAGTAGCTAGGATTACAGGCGTGAGCCACCAGCGCCCGGCTTCTTTCTGATTTTTGCTTGTTAACTGGACATAAGAATCCCATAGACTTTCCTTCCCAGGCTGGCTTGGAACCAGGATTGTCAGATCTCAGCCTCCTGAGTAGCTCTAGGTATAAGCTGTGGGTGTCTGGCTTGCTTCATCCTTTTTATCTGCTGCAAAATAATCTTGTGTGTGATTGAACCATAGTATACTTTTTTTCCTTTTTCTTTTGTTCTTTCTTTTTTTGTTTGTGTTGGTCATGGGGCTTGAACTCTGGGCCTGGGTGCTGTCCCTAAGCTCTTGAGCTCAAGGTGAGTGCTCTACCACTTGAGCCACAGCGCCACTTCTGGTTTTCTGGTGCTTAACTAGAGATAAGAGTCTCACGAACTTTCCTGCCCCCCGCAGTCTTTAAACTGCGATCCTCAGAGCTCAGCCTCCAGAGTAGCTAGGATTACAGGTGTGAGCCACCAGCACCCAGCTTCATTATCTTTAACTAATTATACAAAAAAAAAAAGTTTCAATTTAACATATCAGTATACAAAATAGAGCGCATCTTGGTCAATGTCAATCCCTCCCAATGCTCTCTGCCATCTCTCCCAGCCCCACCCATCCCTTCTAATTACCTGTGAACCTTAGTTTATACAACAAATCTCCTATGCATAGACATTGTGTTTTTCAACTTTATTATTCATCATGCTATAATGAAGATCCACGGACATAAGAAACATCTTCACATTGCTATGCCTCTTTTCTTTCAATTTTGTTTACTTTCTGAATAGGAATTTTAAAATTTAAAAAGCACAAGGGCATAACTCATGGAAAGTCTTTCCTTTTAACTCTGTTCCAACTTCTACTTGCCTAATTCCCTTCTCTAGAGGCACGTAACTGTTTCTTGAGTTCTTGCTTCAATTTTCTAGAAGTATTCTGTTCATATCCAAGTATATTCTATTATTTGCTTTCGAGGTGTGTGTGTGTGTGTGTGTGTGTGTGTGTGTGAGGGCTGGTACTGAGAATTGAACTTGCACTCATGCTTGGCTATTTTGCTCAAGGCTGGTGTTTTACCAATTGAGCCACACTTCCACTTCCAGCTTTTCGATGGTTAATTGAAGATAAATGCCTCACACTTTCATCTGCCCGGGTTGGCTTGATCTTCACATCTCAGAATCCTAAGTAGCTAAGATTATAGGCATGAGCTACCAGCTCCTGGATACTGTTGTTTTTCTTTTGCCAGTTCTGGGGCTTGAACTCAGGGCCTGGGCACTGTCCCTGAGCTTCTTTTTTTCACTCTACCACTTGAGCCACAGTGCCACTTCCAGCTTTTTCTTTGTATATGGTACTGAGGAATAGAACCCAGGGCTTCATGCATGGTAGGCAATCATTCTACCACTGAGGAGCTTGTGTGATGATTTTAGATTTTTTTTTTGTCAGTTAGGAGTGGGGGGTGCTTGAACTCTGGGCTTGGGCACACTGTCCCTCAGCGCTTCAGCTCAAGGAGCATACTCCCCCACTTGAGCCACAGTGCCATTTCCAGTTTTCTGATGGTTAATTGGAGATAAGAGTCTCTTGGACTTTCCTGCCTGGGCTGGTTTTTAATTGCGATCCTCAGATCTCAGTCTCTTGAGTAGCTAGGATTACAAGGGTTAGCCACCAGCACCCAGTTTAGATATTTTTTTTTTCGGTCGTGGGGCTTGAACTCTGGGCTTGGGCGTTGTTCCTGTGCTCTTCAGCTCAAGGTGAGCACTCTACCATTTGAGCCACAGCACCACTTCAGGTTTTCTACTGGTTTATTGGAGATAACAGTCTCATGGGCTTTCCTGCTCAGACTGCCTTTGAACCGTGATCTTCAGATCTCAGCCTCCTGAGTAGCTAGGATTACAGGCGTGAGCCACAGGCACCTGGCCTTAGATTATTTTTATTGACTTTGTGCTATACCATATGAGGATTTTAACTCCCTTATACTTTCACACCACAACCTCTTCTATTAATATTTCTTCTGGTTGCTTTATCACTATATTAAAACCTTAGGTTTACCTAGGAGCTAAAGGAAGATCAATAGTTCAAGGCTAGCCTGGGCAAAGTAGTCAAATCCCTGTCTCACAAACAAGAAAGAAAGAAAAGGAAGAAAGAAAGAAAGAGAAAGAAAGGAAGGAAGAAAGGAAGAAAGAGAAAGAAAGAAAGAAAGAGGGCTGAGAAGGTGGCTCAGTGGTAGAGCTCTTGCCTTGCATGCATGAGGCCCTGGGTTCAATTCCTCAGCACCACATAAGCAGAAAAAAAAAACTCCGGAAGTGGCGCTGTGGCTCAAGTGGTAGAGCCCTATCCTTGAGCTGAATTGCTGAGGGACAGCGCCCAGGCCCAGAGTTTAGGCCCCATGACTGGCTCCCCCCCAAAATAAAAGACAGAAAGAGAGAAAGAAAGACAAAAAGAAAGACAGAAAGAAAGAAAGAAAACAAGCCAGTGCCAACTCACACCTATAATCCTAGCCACACAGGAGGCTAAATTCTGACCATCTCGGATTGAAGCCAGGTGGGGCAGAAACCAGAAGTGGCTCAAAGTACTAGCCTTGAGCAAAAGAGCTCAGAGACAGTGACCAGGCCCCTGAGTTCAAGCCCCATGAAGAACAATGAAAAAAAGGGAAGGAAAGGGGAAGGGAAGGGAAATAGAGCTGTGGCTCAAAGTGGTAGAGTGCTAGCCTTGAGTGAAAACACTCAGGGACAAGCCCTACAACTGAAAAAAAAAGAAAAGAAAGGAGGAAGGAAGGAAGGAAGGAAGAAGGAAGAAAGAAAGAAAGAAAGAAGGAAAGAAAGAGAGGAAGGATGGAAGGAAGAAAGAAAGAGAGAGAAATAAAGCATGCGTGAAGTCCTGAGTTCAATCCCCAGTACCACACAAAAGTAAAAAACTAAAAATAAAACACCTAAAACAAAAACCTTAGTTTCCAGGGAATAGTGACATGTATCTGTAATCCCAGCTACTCAGGAGGTGGAGGTAGAAGGATTCATGGTCTAAGGCCAAACCCTGCAAAAGTGCAAGACCCTATCTGAAAAACAAACATGCCACAGACTGGGGCATGACAAGTCGTAAAGCCCTTCCTCAGCGAGTCTAAGACCCTGAGTTCAGTTCCCAGTACCACATGAAAAAAAAATTACCCCTGTCTTTCCTCACAAGTCCTCCACCCACCACACAACCTTTTCAACTACACTTTCAGTTTCCCCTTGTCAAGAAAGCTGATAACCTTTACAAGCAGAAGCCACAATTAGGCCTAGAGGCTTTGTCTTGAGGCTGGCTATAAAGGTCAAATTTCACAAGCAGTGTTGATAATATCATGCCTGAAGAAGATGTATAGATGTTTAACACCAAGGAGCCTGACCCAGATTCTTCTGACTCAAGCTCATTCCAATAGGCTACCTACAGGCTGAACTAGTTAATGTTGTTATTGTTTTTTTTTTCCTGGTCTTAGGGTTTGAAGTCAGGGCCTAGGAGTGCTCTAAGCTTATTTGCTCAAGGCTGTACTCTATCACTTGAGCCACAGCTCCACTTCTGGCTTGTTGGTGGTTAAATGGAGATAACAGTCTCATAGATTTTTCTGCCTGAGCTGGAAATACAACTGGGCTCTGGGTTCTGACTTGCTTTCCTTCTCCTAGTTGGCTCTACCAGGGCAGATTTTTGTTTTTGTTTTTGTCTGTTGTGGGGCCTGAACTCTGGGCCTGGGCGCTGTCCCTCAGCTCTTCAGCTCAAGGCGAGTGCTCTACCACTTGAGCAACAGTGCCACGTCCAGCCTTTTCTGCTTATGTGGTGCTGAGGAATCAAACCCAGGGCCTCATGCATGCAAGGCGAGCACTCTACCACTTAGCCACCTTCCCAGCAGGGCAGTTCTTTAAATGCTGATTCTCAGATTTTTCCAGGGATTCTGACATCATGGCCTGTAATGATGTCACTAGCATTAATACAGTTCTAGTACAGTTCTGAGGTTTTGTTACAAGATGCATTTGGAGCCTGGTGCTGATGGCTCATGCCTGTAATCCTAGCTACTCAGGAGGCTTAGATCTAAGGATCCCAGTTTGAAGCTAGCCACAGCGCCACTTCTGGCTTTTCCTGTTTATGTGGTATTGAGGAATGGAACCCAGGGCTTCATGCATGCAAGGCAAGCACTCTACCACTAAGCCACATTCCCAGACCCATACGACTTTTATCTTCAGTTAACCACCAAAAAAGCTGGAAGTGGAGCTGTGGCTCAAGTTGTAGAATGCTAACCTTGAGCCCTGAGTTCAAGCTCCATGACCAACACCAAATAAGAAAAAAATGCAGTTGGCCTTTATCAGTAACAAGGGGGAGATGCTGGTTCCCTGGATGATTAATCTTCTTGTTTTGTCTTTGAGATAAGGTCTCCCTGTTGTCCAAGCTGGCATTTAACCTTTGGGATCATATGATCCTCTGCCTCAATATCCCAAGTAGCTATAACTATAGGTTTAAGCCTTAACATTTGGCTCTCCCATCTGCTTACTTCTTTTTTTTTTAATGCCAGTCCTAGGCACTGTCCCTGAACTTTTTGCTCAAGGCTAGTACTCTACCACTTGAGCCACATACAGCTCCACTTCTGGCTTTTTGCTAGTTAATTAGAGACAAGAATATCATGGACTTTCCTGCATGGGCTGGCTTCAAACTGCAATCCCCAGTTCTCAGTCTCCTGAGTAGCTAGGATTACTCTTACTTACTCTCAGCTCTTACTAGCTTACTCTTAATCAGTTTTATCAGTTAAGGGGTCTCAAATTCAATGGGCATTCCACCAAGAAAACCTAAGAATGCTTGCTCTGTAAGTGTTCACTCAAAGAATGAATCATGGCAGTGAACTCCCACAGCCTAATTTTTCACATATAAAGGAATCAGTTCTTAATTCCTGCCACAGGATATGATTCATTGGCATGAGAAACTGTTCCAAATGATTGCTTCACTGGTGACTACTCCCTCTTTGAAAAGTGAGTAAAAAAGCAAAGATTTTGCCAGCTGTGGTGGCTCACATCTGTAATCCTAGCTACCTGGGAAGCTAAGGTCTGAAGACGGGCGGTTCAAAGCCAGCCAGGGAAGACAAATTCTTGAGACTCTGTCTCCAATGAACCAGCAAAAAGCTGGTTAGATCACCAGCCTTGAGCAAATAAAGCAAGGCAAGAGTGTGAGTTCAAGCCCCTATCCCATCATTTTTTTTAAAGTGAAGGTTTCATGGTTGGCTGGGAGGTGGCACCAACAGTGAGATTGGCAGAACGATGCAAGAAGCGTGTGCGGACAGAAGCCAGCTCCCAGGTTTGCATTTCTGCAAAGGCAGGTCCCGAAGAGGCATCAAAAGTGGCAGCAAGGGCTGGGAAGGTGGCTCAAGTGGTAGAGCGCTAGCCTTGAGCTGAAGAGCTGAGGGACAGCGCCCAAGCCCAGAGTTCAGGATCCACGACCAGACCAAAGAACAAAACAAATAAAAATAAGTGGCAGCAAAAGTGGCTACAGTGGAAAAAGACAGGAGTGGACCGTGGCCAATGTGGCCTAGAGTCAGCAACTCTGTTAGCAACTAGCCAGTGACCTTTGCTTTCACTCAATCTCACCCAGTCACAGGCTCCAATTTAACTTGGACCTGCGTGGTTTCCATTGTTGGTGTCAAAGAAAACATTTCAAAATTGTATAGCCAACTTCAATGCTACAATAATTTTAGCTGGGCATGGTGGCTAATGCCTGTAATCCCAGCTACTTGGGAAGTGGAGACCAGGAGGACTGGTTAGAGACCAGAATGAGCAAAAAGCCAAAAAGTTAACAAGCCCCATCTCAATGGATAATCCAGGAGTGGTGTGTATGACTGTGCTCCTAGCTAGTAGAAGGGTCATGATTTGAGACCAGTCCTGGAGGGTGGGGGAATGTGAGATCCTGCCTGAAAAACAACTAAAACAAAAAAGGTCCAGTAGGGGCTGGGAAGGTGGCTCAGTGGTAGAGCGCTTGCCTTGCATGCTCAAGGCCCTGGGTTTGAATCCTCAGCACCACATAAGAAAAAAAAAAGCCGGAAGTGGTGTTGTGGCTCAAGTGGTAGAGCGCTAGCCTTGAGCTAAAGAGCTGAGGGACAGCGCCCAGGCCCAGAGTTCAGGCCCCACGACCGGACCCCAAAAAAAAAAAGGTCCAGTAGTATGACTTGAGTCAAAGTACCTGCCTAGTAAGTTTAAGCCCTAAATCCAATCTCTAGTACTTCCAATAATAGTAATAATAATAACAACAGTTATTTTAAATGTCCATATAAAGACAGCATCAACAAAATTAGAGGACAAGACAGTTCAACTGACTGGAAATAAGAAGTATATCCAGCTGGCCACCAGTGACCCATACCTATAATCCTATCTACTCAGGAAGCTGAGATCTAAGGATTGGGATTCTAAGCCAGCCCAAGCAAGAAAGTTCCTGAGACTCTTATCTCCAATTAACCACTAAAAAGCTGGAAGTGGAGATGTGCCTCAAGTAGTAGAGCCTTGAGGGAGAAAACCCCCCAAACTCACGTACAGTGTCCAGGCCCCTGAGTTCAAGCTCTAGGACAAGGAAGGAAGGAAGGAAGGAAATAAGGAAGGAAGGAAGGAAGGAAGGAAATAAGGAAGGAAGGAAAGAAGGAAGGAAGGAAGGAAGGATGTGTCTTAACTCAGTTCTGTCTTGGCTGTGAGGGGTCAGCCCTTCTGGCTACTAGGACAGCCCCCCCCCCCGCCCCTTTAAGTTCCATCCAGCCCACAGCATCCTTACCATCTTGGCAAAGACCTATTTGACACACAGATTTCAGCAATTAACATCCAAAAGCCCATCTCCAAAGACAGGTACAGAGCTGTCTAACTCTCAGTCAGGGAGTCTAGGGCTCCTGGGTACGAGTGTCTTCTGAGCCTTTCCAACCTTCCACCATTACCTAAGCTTTCTGGGCCAGAGGCAGCTTGATCTAAACAGGTCACAGAGTAGCAGGGAGATGGGGCTGGAAGAATGAAGGGCCAGAGAGAGGTGACTGGAATTTGATGACATAAATTAGGTAGTGATGAAGTGTCCCTCTAAACCAGAGAGAGAGGGAGCTCTACAGAAGAGATGGGAGTCAGCTCACCTCCCGCAGCTTCTCCTGGGCCTCGGCAAGGGCCGCTTGCTTCTCCTGAAGCTGGGCCAGGGCAACATTCATTCGGATCCTTTTGGGCTCCACAACCCTGTACAGCCGTCCATACAGCTGAAGGAACACAAGATAGGCCATGGGGCTGCTTACTAACCCACCAACTTACCCACCCCAGGAGCCCACCTTCCCATTGCAGTCATTTCCAGGCCTGCCTTCATTTACCCCGTCGACGTCTGCCAGCACCTACCTCCATGGCCCGCACCCACATGCACAGGGACTTGGCAGCCAGGGAGACTCGGCCAATGATGTCAGGCTGGAAGTCAGGCTGGGCACAGTAGGCTCCGATCTTCTTCAGGACCTTATCTGAGATGTTGTCTTTATCAAAGTAGATCAGAGACTTGATGAAATTCTGTTCCCCTGTGGGATGACATTTGGGAGCCGCAGCTAGAGGACTAAGTCCTTCGCCTCTTCATCTAGGCTTCCCTGCTAGTGCTTAAAATCATGGACTTTCCTTGGTTCAGTTTCCATAGCCAAGCCATCTGCCCTCAGACGTAGTACCCCCCACCCCCGACCTTGCTCCCATCTCTAGAATCTTCTCAGTCCCTGAGATCTCTACAGTTTCCCTAGTCTCAACTCCCATGATTTACCCTTACACACTCAGCCAAACTACCCTATATATGATTTTTTTTTTTTTTTAGCCAGTCCTGGGGCTTGAACTCAGGGCCTGGGCACTGTCCCTGAGCGTCTTTTGCTCAAGGCTAGCATTCTACCACTTGAGCTACAGCGCCACTTCTGGCTTTTTCTGTTGACCGAGGAATGGAACCCAGGGCTTCATGCATGCTAGGCAAGCACTCTACCACTAAACCACATTCCCAGCCCCACACCATCCTTTCCATGGGCCCTTCACTCTTCTAGGACAGAAGCCACCAAACTGCAGCTGGCAGGCTATATTCTACCATGGGAATCCAAAGCAGAGAAAAACCACAGAATGAAAAGAATCTTGTTTTCTGATTGGGGTGGGGGGGGGTGGGGGAGAGCTGAAGACATTCTTGTCATTGGGTCCTACAATATTCCTACATTTTTATGGCAATTTTCATTTTTTTGCTTATCATAAGATGAACAAAACCAGGTGTCAGTGGCTCATGTCTGTAATTCTAGCTACTCAGGAGGCTGAGATCTGAGGATTGCAGTTCAAAGCCAACCTGGACAGGAAAGTCTGTGAGACTCTTCCAATAAATCACTCCGAAAACTGGAAGTGGCACTATGGCTCAAGTGGTAGAGTGCTCGTCTTGAGCTGAAGAGCTGAGGGACAGCGCCCAGGCCCAGTGTTCAAGCCCCACAACTGGCAGAAAAAAAAAAAAAACACTCAGAAAAGCCAGACGTGGTGCTCTGGCTCAAATGTTAGAGTGCTAGCCTTGAACACAAAGAGGCTCAGGGACAATACCCGGACTTTGATGCTAGCCTCAAGACTGGCAAAAAAAAAAAAAAAAAAAGGATGAGCAACCAGGTATGGTATGTATGCCTTCAATCCCAGCACTCACAAGGTCAAAGCAAGAGGATTGTTAGTTTGAGGTCAGCTTGGGCTACATAGTAAGATTGTCTCGAGAAAGATGAAAGAAAGGAATGGAAGGAAGAAAAGAAGGAAGGAAAGACAGGAAGAAAAGAAAGAAAAAAGAAAGGAAGAAAGAAAGAAAGGAAGGAAGGAGTGAAGGAAGCAAAGAAAGAGAGAAAGAGAAAGAGAAAAAGAGAGAGAAAGCAAGCTGGGTGCTAGTAGTTTACACCTATAGTCCTAGCTACTCAAGAGGCTGAGATCTGAGGATCCTGACTCAAAGCCAGTCCTTGCAAGAAAGTCTGTAAGACTCTAATTAACCAGCAAAAATCCAGAAGTGGAACTGTGACTCAAGCGGTTGAGCACTAGCCTTGAGCAAAAAATCTAAGGGACAGCATCCAGGCCCTGCCTTCAAGCTCCAGTACCAGCACTGAAAAGAAAAAGAAAAAAAAAAACACCAAACCTTTTCTATTATTTACAACCAAAGAATCCTGATATTTACATCTCCTCTTCCCTCCTAGGCTCTGTGAGGTCAAGGGTCAATGTAGTGCCTCATTCATCCTGTCTGATTCACTATGGTCATCAATAAACACCGGCTGAGTGGTACTTGTACACCTCATGGTTCTCAGCTTACCTAGCTGTCGCTTGGCCTCTGCCCATGTGGGTTCATTGCCCCGAAGAATCATGACTGCTTGCATCACTATCTCCACTTGAGCTGGGGGCCGACCATAGGACTTGATCTCACCTATATCTTTCTTGTTCAGAGACTCCAAGGCCTGCGAAAGGAAATTACCTCTGCGGGGCTAGACCAGGGCCAACTCAGGTGATCAGATGGGCTCTAGATGGGGAATCATCTTTCCTTCACACCCTCCCAGAGACTTTGGGGACCAAGGAAGCCACCCTTCTTCCTATTCCTGATACCCAGTGTCCCTGATACCCGCATGGCCTCTTCCAGGGCAGGCAAGGCTTCTTCTAGATCCTTCTGGGCATTGTCTGCCAATTGTTGACACTTGACTTCCTCAATGGCAATCTTTTCACTGTGAGCTGTTACTGCCTAAGGATAAAGAGAGCAAAGTTTTTTGTCTTTGCCTTGGGCAAGTTAGTGGAAGGATGAAAGAGAAAGCTAAGGAAAATTTGAGGAGTGGAGCCATCATCCCTAAAGCAGTCACTGAGGAGGCCTGGGAGGCCCCCTGTCCCTGGGAGACGCAAGAGGTAGGGTGGAAGGGATGGGCCAGGTGACCTTCTGCTGCTCATCTGCTTCCCGCTTCTGCTGAACTATGATGACCAGGTACTCCTCGCACTGCTTCTGGAACTCAGCCACCTTCTTCTTGGCCTCCTCCAGCTCCAGTGACATCACTTCCACTTTCTCCCTGGTCTCATCAATCTTAAACAACCCCGTCCGCAGCTTATTGGCTTGGTCCAGCAGCTCCTGCCGTTTTTCTGCTAGCAGCCTGGGGGAGAGAGTGGGAGAAAGGAATGACGGGCGGGGGAGTCCCACGAAGTGGGTGTCCTACTTGCTCTGCCTTCTCCATCTGTCACTGTCCCTGTCTCCAGTTCTGTTGCTATCCCTCCTGTATGAGCATACACGTGTGCACATGCGCATACGTGCACACATACCTTCCCTTCCACCCCCTTCTCCCAGCCCTGGTCAGGTTTTTAAATCATTTTCTGCCTGGATTATTGCCAACAGCTCCCCAACTGGTCTCTTTGTCCCTTTGATTCAGGCTACACACGAATGTTAAAATCTGCTTGTTAAATACTGCTTCTCTCATGCCACTGCCTCAGACCCTTCCCCAGCTCGCCTGTGTGGCAGGTAGGTGGGGTGCAGTGACCCAGAAAACGAGAACTCACTGAAACAGGATGTCACCTTCCTCCAGCCTAGATTTTTCTAGGGCTCTCAGTTTGTTGTTGTTGTTGTTGTTGGTGGTGGTGGTGGTGGTGGTGGTAGTGTGTGTGTGTGTGTATGTGTGTGTGCATGTGTGTGTTGGTACTAGGACTTGAACTCAGAGCCTGGGTGTTCTCCCTCAGTGTTTTCACATATGCCTGGAGCTCTCCTACTTGAGTCATACCTCCACTTCTGGCTTTTTGCTGGTTAATTGGAGATAAAAGTTTCATAGACTGGGGCCAGGAATATGGCTTGGTGGTAGAATGCTTGCCTAGCATGCATGAAGCCTCAGTACCACATAAACAGAAAAAGCCAGAAGTGGTGCTGGGGCTCAGGTGGTAGAGTGCTAGCCTTGAGCAAAAGAAGCTCAGGGACAGTGCCCAGATACTGAGTTCAAGCCCCAGGACTGGCAACAACAACAACAAAAAGTTGTAAGCCAGGCACCAGTGGCTCATGCCTGTAATTCTAGCTACTCAGGAGGCTGAGATCTGAGGATTGTGGTTCAAAGTCAGCCCAGGCAGGAAAGTCCAGGAGACTCTTTTCTCCAATTAATCACCAGAAAACCAGGAGTGGTGCTGTGGCTCAAGTGGTAGAGTGCTAGCCTTGAGCTGAAGAGCTCAAGTGCCTAGACCCAGAGTTCAAGCCCCATGACTGACAAAAAAATTTTCATGGACTTTTCTGCCTACACAGGTTTTGAACAGCCATTCTCAAGTCTCAGCCTCCTGAGTAGCTAGGATTACACATGTGAGCCACCAGTGCCCAGCCAGAAGCACTTATGAATGCTCAAGAGCACATCTGCAGGCTGGGAGGAGGTGGGACAAGATCAGGAAGACAGATGCTCCTCAGAGTCTGAAACTTTTTAGGAACTTAACTCTTATGTCTGTCTGTATTCTTTAAAATCTCCTTTGTGGCACCAATGATTCACATCTGTAATCTCAGCTACTCAGAAGGCTGAGATCTGGGGATCAAGGTTCAAAGTTAGCAAGGGCAAGAAAGTCTGTGAGACTCTTATCTCTAATTAACCTCCAAATAGCCAGAAATAGGGGCTGGGGATGTGGCTTAGTGGTAGAGTGCTTGCCTAGCATGCATGAAGCCCTGGGTTTGATCCCTCAGCACCACATAAATAGAAACAGCTGGAAGTGGCACTGTGGTTCAAGTGGTAGAGTGCTAGCCTTGAGCAAAAAAGAAGCTCAGGGATGGTGCTCAGGCCCTGAGTTCAAACCCCAGGAATGGCCAAAACAAAAACAAAAGCAAACAGAAATAGAGCTGTGGCTGAAGTGGTAGTGCACCAGCCTTAAGCAAAAAAGCTAAGAACAGCACCCAGGCCCTGGGTTAAAGCTCCAGAATCAGTATGATAGATTGATAGACAGAGAGAGACAGAGACAGAGAGAGAGAGAGAGAGAGAGAGAGAGAGAGAGAAGAGAGAGGGAGTGTTCTGCGAGCTGCTTAAGAAACCAAACCAGGGAGATGGCACAAGACTTCTGGCTGGCCAGAACACAGGTAAAACAATCTGAGATTTGGGCCTGGCATCCAAAGTGGAGCCATCTGTATATGACCTTAACCTGTGATATCTGACTCTAACTTAGGTAGACCCTATCAAGACTGAGCTACATTGTAGGACTCATACTCAATGTCTGCTGAAGAATGTATGGGAAAAATCCCTGTACATCCGGTGTCTAGGGTGAAGTACTGGGTTGATGTTAGAGAAGAGAAACACGTTGTCTTTTTGCTTGTATTTCATGTGAGTGGTAAGTTTGGAAACACTTAAGGCAAAAAGGAAAAAAAAAAACTAGATATATTTTGGTACCATCCCAGTTGAATTAAGATCTGAAAAAGATAGACACAGCTTTCCAGAAAATAAAGATGGAGAGGGTTTGGAAAGTGCTGGAGTCTAGCAACATGACCAGAGGGCTCTAGACATAGTCCCTCCCACGGGAAGCCCCAGCCCACTCTCACAAACCTCCAGAGCAGAGCCAAGACTCTCTTACATCTCTGCCGTCCCATCTTAGTACCCACATCCTAGGCCTATTCCTTTGGCTAGCTCCTGCGTGTGTTCTAGGACATCTTTTCACCAAATGCCACCCTCAAAAAAGAGACAGCTCCCTGGCCCTGTGTGCCCCCTGCCCTTCATCATACTTCTTATATCCAGACACCAGCTCTAGGTAGTTTGTGGGTGTGACGTAGTTATGTCTTCGAAGTTCTAGCAGCATCTTCTGAGAATACTGGGCCACTGACCAGTGCATGGTGACGAAGATCTGGGCCACCTTCCTGTGGATCTAAGGCCGACAACGCGGGATGGAAGACAAACGAGATGAAGAAGAAAGCGGGTTGTGAGGGCAGGTGTGTGTGAGGGGTGGAGAGGAGGGAACTCACATTCTCTTGCGTCCCCAGGTCCACACCCACGAGGTACTTCTCAGCCACCTCTAGCAAGGCTTCTCTGGGCCACTCTGAGAACCAGTTGATGGTTGTGCAGTTCACCAAGGCTGGGTACTGGCGGATCCAGTTCCTGAGGAGGCATGTTGAGAGGGAGTAAAGCATTGTCAGATATTCCTGCCTTCATCACATATGTACACTTGCTTTCTAGAAAGCCAAAGACCTCCTCCTCCTTTTCCTCTCGCTCCATCCAGAGTAAGCCCCCCAGAAGTAGCTCAGCACAGTATTTGGAAACAGTTTAGCTTCTCAGGAACTTGAGATCTAAGGATTGTGGTTCAAAGCCAACCCAAGCAGAAGAGTCAGAGGATCTCTTACCTCCAATTAACTAGCAAGAAGTTGGAGCCATAGCCCAAGTGGTAGAGTGCTAGCTTTGAGTGAAAAAGCTTTATGGAACCAGAAAGGAAAACAACTCCAAGATCTGACTTGGGAATACCTGACCCTGAGTTCAAGCCCAGTGCTGATACAAAGAGTAGAAACAAAGAAATGAAGGAAGGAAGGAAGGAAGAGAGAGAGAAAGAAAGAAAAAAGAAAGGAAGAAAGAGAGAGGAGGGAGAGAAGGAAGGGAAGGAAGGAAGGAAGAAAGGGAGAGAGAAAGAGAGAAGAAAGAAAGAAAGAGGGAGGAAGGAAGGGAGGGAAGAAGGGAGGGAAAGAGAGAAAGAGAGAAAGACAGGAAGGAAGGAAAAGAAAAGAAAAATAAAAACAATCTGGGTGCTGTTGGCTCATGATTATAATCCTAGCTACTCAGGAGACTGAGCTCTGAGGGTCTCGGTTCAATGCCAGCCTGGGCAGAAAAGTCTGTGAGACTTTGTCTCCAATTAACCACCAGAAAATCAAGTAGACCTGTGGCTCAAAGTGGTAGAACACTAGCCTTGTGCAAAAGAGCTCAGGGACAGCACCCAGGCCCTGAGTTCAAGCCCTATGACTGACAAAAAAAAAGAAAGGGGAGGGGAGGAAGAGAGGGAGTTTAGGATCAAAAAGATCTGAATCCTCACCTTCAAGATGTGACTCTTAGGCACCCTTTTCAAATACCAATTTCTTCATTTCTAGAATTATTGAGGATTTGTTGAGAAAATGCACGGACAATGCTGGCATATGGTAAATAGACTATATGCCATAACATTAAAAGCAAAACCAAGTTGAGCATGGTAGATTGGAGGAATATGGGAGCAAGGGAAGAGGTGATTAGAAAATCCCATGTCAATCGATAAGGTAGGCATGGTGGGGCACGTCTGTATTCTATACCAGGGAGAATACAGGTAGGAGGTTTGTGATCTGAGGGCAAAACCACCAGACCCTACCTAAAAAGTAATTAAAGCAAAAGAGGGATGGGGGCATAATTCAAGTGGCAGAGCATCTGTCTAAGGAGCTCCAACACCCGGGGTTCAAACCCCAGTACTGTCAAAATTAACAAACAAATAAATAACAGAAAGAAAAAAAGTTCTCAACCAACGCTATGTAGCTGCTCTGCCCTTCTTCTAGTTTTGGTACTTTGAAAAATCTAGGCAAGCCAGGCACCAGTGTTCATGCCTACAATCCTAGCTACTCAGGAGGCTGAGATCTGAGGACCATGGTTCAAAGCCAGCCCAGGCAGGAAAGTCCATGAGACTCTAATCTCCAATAAACCACTAGAAAACCAGAAGTGGTGCTGTGGCTTAAGCAGTAGAGCGCTCACCTTGAGCTGAATAGCGCAGGGACAGCACCCAGGCCCAGAGTTCAAGCCCCACGACCAACAAAAAAAAGAAAAAGAAAAAAAGGCAGGCTAGAAATGTGGCTCAAATGGTAGAGTACCTGCCTAGCAAATGGAAGGCTCTAAGTTAAAACCCTAGTACCACAAAAGAGAGAAAGAGAAGGAAGGAAGGAAGGAAGGAAGGAAGGAAGGTAGGTCATAAAAAATGACTACAAAGGGCTGGGAAGGTGGCTCAGAGGTAGAGTGCTTGCCTTGCATGCATGAAGCCTTGGGTTCGATTCCTCAGCACCACATAAGCAGAAAAAGCCAGAAGTGGTGCTGTGGCTCGAGTGGTAGAGCACTAGCCTTGAGCTGAAGAGCTGAGGGACAGCGCCCAGGCCCAGAGTTCAGGCCCCATGACTGGCCAAAACAAAAACAAAAAAAATGACCACAAAGTCAGTCAGCTATAGGGATTTCCTGAAGGAAGATAACCTATGCAAAAGGAATGAGACAGCTAAGGAGATAGAAGAGCCTCCTTCCAGAAGGCATGGAAGGCCACAAAAAGAAAAGGTCCAAAGGGAGAAAAAGGATAAAGAAGGATCACCTGAAGGGGTCCCCCACTGGACTGAGGCAGAGCACAATGTGCAGGTTGTTGCGCACGCGCTCGATCAGGTAGGCGAAGATGCTGTCAGAGGACTCAGGCACCTGTTCTTGCCGGGCCTGATCTATAATCTGTGTCTGGATCTGGAGAGAAGCCACACAAGGTCAGAGGGCTGAAGTTCCCATAGTAGCCTCAGTGCGGGAGAGGACTGCTGGAAGAGGGTTTAAAGTAGCCCAGCCCAGAGGGGTGGGTGGGGAGTGATGGGGGCTGGAAGGAAGAGGGTTCAAAAAGAACAGCCCTTTCAATTAGATGATTGGGTGCTGCACAAGCATATTTGGGATCTGTGGTTCCTTAAGGGTCCCTAATAAAGGCCTAAGATACGACTGATAGTGAGCCGGTGTGGAAAGAACTATACCTCCTCAAATTCCTCGCTTTTGTAGAGATTGGGGACCTCGCCAGAGCTGAGGATGTTGTTAATATCCTCTAAGAAGGATTCATCAGCAATTTGGGTGTCCACAAAAAGGAAAGATGTGGTCCGGAGGTCTACCCCAGCCTGGCGATAGAGACGTTTAATATCTGTCCAGATATTAGAAGGGAAATAACACAGATTTACTGTCGATTCTCTTGCCTTCATTCCTCTTCATAGCTTCAAACACCTCCTTCTCCCCCTAAAACAAACCCCATCATCATCCTGTACCCCTCCCCACAGGCCAGGGGCATCTCCCTGCCCACTTCCCTCTCTCCTCTTTTGGCACGGCAGGAACTCATCTTTCATTCTGAGCCCCTATTCTGGATCTCCTGTTCAGAAACGCAGCCATGCGCTAGGAATGTGGCTTAGTGGTAGAGTGCTTGCCTAGCATGCATGAAGCCCTGGGTTCCATTCCTCAGTACCCCACAAGCAGAAAAAGCCAGAAGTGGTGCTGTGGCTCAAGTGGTAGAGTGCTAGCTTTGAGCAAAAGAAGTTCAGGGACAGTGCCTAGGTCCAGAGTTCAAGCCCCAGAACTGGCAGGAAAAAAAAAAAAAAAAGAAGCCATACCGTCTCGGAACTCCTGCTTCCGATAGTGTTTGGTGACTTCAACCTGAAAGGTTTCATAGTCACAAATGGATGATGCCAAACGGGCCAGGCTCTGGCGTCCACTGCCCCCGATGCCCACCAAGAGCATGTTGCCCCGAGGCTGTCCAATCACCCGCACGATCCGAGTGACTAGGAACCGAGAGAGGTATAGGAAGAAGCAGGTGGCTAAAGTCCAGATGGCAATTCAGTGTTTAAGCTTCACCCATCAATCACCACTGGGGTTTGTGGGAATACCTGGGAAGGGAAACCTGGGATGGAGGCGATGGGGAAAGGGCTGGGAGGGAACAAGCACGCACTGTGTTCAATGGCCTCCCGGAAGAGCACCAGCTGCATTGGCACCACAGAAGGGGAGATGTTGTACTCATTTAAGGCTGTCTCCATGACTGTCTTCAGTAATGTCAGATCTGTCAGGTCTTCATACACCTTGGGCTCCTTCAGAAAGTCCCCTGGATCATGGGAGGAAGGCTCTCAGAATCTCCAATGTCTGGTCTTTCCCCCCTAAGACCACTTAGAGTGCTCAGTATCATTCTCTGACTCTCCCTCTAAGTCTATCCTCCAAGCCTACAGCACCCATAACTCCCGGCTCACCAAAAATAGGAGGACGTTTGTTGGGACAGAGATTATGAAATGTGAGGTCAAAGAAGGTGCCAAGTTTGTCACTTATGATGCCCATAAAGGCTTCCATGTCCGCCGAATCAACCAGTCGGTCAGAGAAGACTCTGTTGGGAAACAGTTGTGTTGAGATTTGGGACCAAAGAGAAAAATGGTTCTGGAAAGAAGAGTTAGGCTAGGGAAGAAAGCAGGGATTGGGGAAAAAGGCAGGGGAAGGTTGACTCTGGCCAGGGTACAAACATATCACCTGAAGCACTCATGAATCCAGAGTCGTGTGATGCTGGATTTGGTGTCATGGAAGTTCTTGTTGGCTCTAAGCATCCCCTGGAACACCTGGGAAGAAGGAAGACTAGGATATAGAGAGAAAATAGGTTCTCTGCAGGAGTTTTACAGGTAAAGGCAAAGTACATGGCAGGTAACATTGGGAGTGTGGTTTGCTATGAAATTTGCTATGGAGTGTGTGTGTGTGTATGTGTGTGTGTGTGTGTGTGTGTTCTGGGGCTTGAATTTAGGGGCTGTTTGTCTTGAGCTTCTTTTGCTCAAGGCTAGCTCTCTACCACTTGAGATAGAGCTCAACTTCTGGCTTTTTAGTGGTTAGTCAGAGATACGAGTCCCACAGACTTTCCTATCTGTGCTGGCTTCAAACCATGATTCTCAAATCTCAACTAGGATTACAGGCTCATGCCACTGATGCCTGACTTAAGGCTTTTTTTTTTTTTTTTTGGCAGTTGTGTGTCTTGAATTCAGGGCCTGGGCACTTTCCCTGAGACTCTTTGTGTTCAAGGCTAGCACTCTACCACTTTGAGTCATAGTTCCACTTTCGGTTTTCATTAACTAGAGATAAGAGTCTCACAGGAACTTTTCAGCCTGGGCTAGCTATGAACTATGATGCTCAGATCTCAGCCTCCAGAGTAGCTAGGACGGCAGGCATGAGCCACCAGTACCCAGGAAGGTTTATTTTGATGAAAAGAAAAATGCCTTCGTTATGCACTGAACTTTTAAAATAAAATATGATCAATAAAAAAAAAAGAAAAAAGAAAAATGCCTTCAAGAAGGCTGGGCCAGGCCAAAGGGTGAGGTGAAAGCAATGTTCACCTTGGAGATGTCTCGAAGGTTGAAGAGGTAATGGATCTTGGCAGGTGTGGGCAGGAAGCGCTGCACCACTGTATTGTACACGTCCAGGGTGGCCTCCGTTACTATGTTCCCAATAGGCTTCACTTCTTCCTCGAAGTCCTGAAGCTTCTGGTTGATCATAGTGCCAAATATTCGGATGATCTGGGACTCCTAGAACGAGGTTAAGACTCAATTTCCTAGGTCCCTGGCCTTGTAGCCATGGGGGACAGAACTTGCCTCACATGCATAATTTAAAGGGGTGCCCCCCCCCCCAAAATCCCAGAGATCCCTTCTATCCCTTGAGCTACAACTCCAGCCCTTAAAATAATTTTGTGTGTGTGCCGATACTGGGGCTTTGACTTAGCTTTTCCCTTCAAGACTGGCGTTCTGCCGCTTGAGCCACAGCGCCACTTCTGGCTTTTTTGATGACTAATGAGATAAGAGTCTCACAGCCTCCCCGCCCGGGCTGCCAGGAGCCAGAGTCCTCAGATCTCAGTGTTCTGAGTAGCTAGGATTGTAAGTCTGAGCCACCAGCACCCAGAAAAAGGAATTTTTTAAATTTTTATTTATTTATTTTTTGGTCACGGGGCTTGAACTCTGGGCCTGGGCGCTGTCTCTGAGCTCTTCAGCTCAAGGCTAGCACTCTACCACTTGAGCTACAGTGCCACTTCTGGTTTTCTGAGTGGTTTATTGGAGATAGGAGTCTTATGGACTTTCCTGCCCTGGCTGGCTTTGAACCGCGATCCTCAGATCTCAGCCTCCTGAGTAGCTAGGATTACAGGCGTGAGCCCCTGGTGCCCGGCTTGTCTGCTCACTTCTAATCAAGATCTTTAGCTGTCAACCTCCTGAAGAGCTAGGAATCTAGGCATCAGCCACTAGGACCCAGCTGGGTTTTTTTGTTTTTGTTTTTGTTTTTTTGGTGTCTCCTTAAATTCTGCACTAAGTTACTGTCTCCTCGCCCTAACCCTAGCATTGGGGGCTCCTGGCTCAGTAGGATCTAGCTTCCTGAGTCTGTCTAGGCCTCACAGCACTGGCACCCACTGGGCCCACTAGGCTTCACATTCCAGAGCCAGCAGGCTACCCTTCCATCTTGAAGCGCTCCTGGTTCACAGATAGCAAGGCTTCTACAGATGACCCCAACCTCATATCATCATTCTAAATGTAACTCTTCCCAGCGGCCCTTAACCCCTTCCTTGCTCTACTCTCTCATTTTCTGGAACAAATATGGGTTTGCCAGTCCCCACCCCATAGCCCTCACGATAGCCTCACTGTGGGAAAGGTCATGTTGACAATGTTGAAGCGACTCTGTAGCCTTGGGGAGATGGCAGTCCGTCCACCTCCAAGAGGGCCCATGGCAGCCATCAGGAACATGTCCTGTAGAACAAAGACGAGAAGAGACAGCAGCAAGTACGATGATGCACAGAAATAGGGAGAATAGCGGCTCCTGCCAGTAATAGTTTTGAGTTTTGTTTTTGAGACTACCTTTGCCTGTGCTGACCCCGAACTCAGAATCCTCCTGCTTCCATGTCCTGGAATTATATGCATGCACGCCAGGTTCAGCATGGGAATTTGTGTGTGTGTGCATGTGTGTGCATGCTAGTACCAGGCCTCCAGCACTCTCACACATCTTTCTTGCCCATGGCTGGAACTCTACCACTTTGAGTCATGCTTCCAGTCCAGAATTTTGCTGCTTAATTGGAGTCTTGTAGACTTTTTCTACCTGGGCTAGCTTTGAACTGCAATCCTCCAGGTTTCAGCCTATTAAGTAGCTATGATGACAGGCATAAGCCCCTGGTGAGGAGAGTTGATAACTTGGGAACCGGAAGTCTAGGTCGTGGAAAGAAGTAGGAATTTCTGTATGGAAGGAATCTAGGATTATAGGCCTAGAGCCCAAGTTCCATGACATAGGGATTGATTCTATTTATCACCACAGGGCCTCAGGGCCTGAGAACAAAGTCTCAGGTTGCTTACTCGGATGTACTTGATGGTCTGCTTCAAACGATCGTACCAAAAACCATAGTCAATCCAAAGGCGGATCAGCTCCAGGGGCGGTTGGGACCCAAATGTATCCTTAGCTGGCATGTTGAGGTCATCCATAAAGGTGATCATGCTTTTTCCCCCGAATGGCACATACACACCTTTGGTTCGCTTCTCCACTCTGCTCTCAATGATACTCTGCACATTGTTGGATGTGGTCTGGGGGAAGAGGCACAATGGATACACGCCAGGAGAAATATAGGGTCAGAGAAGAGTGTCAATTTGGCACTGAGATTCTGAAGGAGAGCAGAAATCAGGGAACATTTGGGGAGCTGGTTCCCTGGCCCTGAGCCCTGCCCCACACACCTGTGCAGACATGTTGACAATAAGCACCGACCACTGGCTGGAGGGCAAGGACTGCAGAACACTCTGGGCTATGGAGGTCTTTCCGGTCCCCACGGGACCCACCAACAGGACAGGATTCTGGTTAGCCACCAAAGTGCTCACCAGGTAGTTATAGCGAACAGTGTCGATGGTGGGCACCATAATCTTATAGAAGGGAGCACTAGGGAAGGAAAAGGACCGTGTATCAAAGATCATGGGCCAACTTCTTTCTAAATCCTGCTTTACTCTCCCTCCTAGATTTATCTTCCATCAGCTCTGACTCCTGTGGGGACTGGAGATGGAGGTGTTCTCCTTAAGGGCCCTGCCCTGAGATCTCACTTCCCATATCAAGAGTCATCTCTTGGGGCTGGGAATGTGGCTTAGTGGTAGAGTGTTTGCCTAGCATGCATGAAGCCTTGGGTTCAATTCCTCAGTACCACATAGCCAGAAAAAGCCAGAAGTGACACTGTGGTTCAAGTGGTAGAGCACCAGCCTTGAGCAAAAAAAAAAAAAAGCTCAGGGATGGTTGGCTCAGGCCCTGAGTTCAAACCCCAGGACTGGCAAAAAAAAAAAAAAAAGTCATTTCTCCTTTGGGATCCATCATTCTTGACACATCTACCGATTTTAGACCCAGAACCTGCTCTCACTTTGGAGGGTAACGCCAGCTCTTAGGAAGCTTCTCTTCAAATGATGTCCAAGTCCGTATCTTGGGGTTCACATAATATTCATACACTGTGTCCTAAGGAGAGTGTAGAGTTAGGTTACCAAAGCCTCCCTCCAACTTTTCTCAACCAGACAAAGGGCTCAAAGAGCAGCAGGAGGAAGGAAGAGAGCCGAATTGCAAGGCAGAAACTCAGGAAGAGTCTGAGGATCAGGCATGCCTTGTATATGCTGGAAAGGATGACAAATGGGACAACGAAGTTTCAAAGCTCTGACCTTATTGGGAAAGGAACCCTCGATTTCTCGGAGGTAACTATCAATCTTCTTGCGTCCATCCTCATCCACAGAGCCACACACAGACCAGATCATGCTGAACACAAATGTCAACTCTACCATAGCGCTATAGTTATCACTATCTGCAGGGTTCACCTGGGGGGAGAAAGAGAAGAAATGCCTATAAGCAATGGAGAGAGGGCTGGGAATGTGGCTCAGTGGTAGAGTGCTTGTCTAGCATGCATGAAGCCTTGGGTTTGATTCCTCAGTACCACATAAACAGAAAAGGCTGGAAGTGGTGCTGTGGCTCAAGAGTGCTAGCCTTGAGCAAAAGAAGCTAGAGGACAATGCCCAGGCCCTGAGTTCAAGCCCCAGGTCTGGCGAGAGAAAGAGAGAGAGAGAGAGATTAAGTTGGGTATTGGAGTTAAGCTCACTCCTGGAATCCTAGCTACTCAGGAGGCTAAGATCTGGCTGAGATCTAAGAGTAACAGTGTGAAGGCTGGGGCAGAAAAATCCTTGACATTTTTTTTTGGTCGGTTGTGGGACTTGAACTCTGGGCCTGGGCCTGTCCCGAGCTCTTCAGCTCATGGTGAGCCACAGCACCTCTTCCAGTTTTCTAGTGGTTTACTGGAGATAAGAGTCTCATGGACTTTCCTGCCTGGGTTGGCTTTGTACCATGATCCTCAGATCTCAGCCTCCTGAGAAGCTAGGATTACAGGTGTAAGCCACCTGCGCCCAGCTTCCCTGACATTCTTATATACAACAAACCAGCAAAAAGCCAAAAGTGGTGCTGTGGCTCAAAGTGGGCTAACAAAACAGGCTAGCCTTGAGCAAAACAGTTCAGGAATAGCACTCAAGCCTTGAGTTCAAGCCCCACAACCAATAAAATAAAAATGAAAAAATGAAAATACAATATAATACACTATACCAACTCAATAATGGAGACAGCATATTGCAAGCTCATGCTCTCAACTCCCCACTCAGAGGGGCACATAACAGATGTTGTTCAGGAAGATGGCCAAAACCCAGAGGGCTGCTAGGCTCCAGGGGCATCGCTGAAGACAACAGT
This sequence comes from Dipodomys spectabilis, assembly GCF_019054845.1. Lineage (NCBI taxonomy): Eukaryota > Metazoa > Chordata > Mammalia > Rodentia > Heteromyidae > Dipodomys > Dipodomys spectabilis. The sequence continues at coordinate 905,838 of NW_024871253.1, forward strand.
TCACCCGGCACCCTCCTGTCATCCCTGGCCTACCACAGGAAATGCCCATGGGCTCAAGTATGGGACGTGCTTGACACAAGTTCTGCATGAAGATGCTCAGAACTTCAGATAATATGACATACAGACTATGCTGAAATTGTTCTCTGAAGAATCTTCAAATGCACAAAATATAGGTGGGAAAGTATGCTGAGAACCTATGGTGTGCCATATATAATCCAGAAGTTGTGTGTGTGTGTGTGTGTGTGTGTGTGTGTGTCTGTGTGTCTGTCTGTCTGTTTCTGTGTCTGTGTGCCAGTAGTAAGGTGTGAACTCAGAGCCTTACTTAGCTTAGTTTTTTTTTCCTCCTACTTAGGAAAAAAATAAGAGGAAAAAGCTCTTGCTTATTTTAACTTTTTCCATCAAGGCTAGTGCTCTACCATGATGGGCCACAGCACCACTTTCAGCTTTTTGCTGGTTAATTGGAGATAAACGTCTCTCAGATTTGTATATCAGGGCTGGCTTCAAACCAAGATCCTCAGATCTCAGATTCCTGAGTAGTTAGGATCACAGGTTATGAGCCACCAGTGCTTGGCCAGAATTTTTTTTTTTTTTGGTTGGTTGTGGGGCTTGAACTCTGGGCTTGGGCGCTGTCCCTGCGCTCTTCAGCTCAAGGTGAGCACTCTACCACTTGAGCCACAGCACCACTTCTGGTTTTCAAGTGGTTTATTAGAGATAAGAGTCTCTCAGGCTTTCCTGCCTGGGCTGACTTTTTTTTTTTGGGGGGGGGGTCCGGTCGTGGGGCCTGAACTCTGGGCCTCGGCACTGTCCCTCAGCTCTTCAGCTCAAGGCCAGCGTGCTACCACTTGAGCCATAGCACCACTTCCGTTTTTTTTCTTTTTGCTTATGTGGTGCTGAGAAATCAAACCCAGGGCCTCATGCATGCAAGGCAAGTGCTCTACTACTGAGCCACCTTCCCAGCACCCCTGGGCTGGCTTTGAACCAGGATCCTCAGATCTCATCCTCCTGAGTAGCTAGGATTACAAGTGTGAGCATTAGTGCCCGGCTTTTTTTTTTTTTTCTTGCCAGTCCTAGGGCTTATACTCAGGACCTGGGTGCTGTCCCTGAGCCTCTTTGTACTCAAGGTTAGCACTCTACCACTTGAGCCACAGTGCTACTTCCAGCTTTTTCTGTGTAGTTTATTGGAGATAAAAGTCTCCCAGATTTTACTGCCTGGGCTAGCTTTGAACCACAATCTTCAGATCTCACCTTCCTGAGTAGCTGGGATTATAGGCGTGAGCCACCGGCACCCAGTGAGGCCATAATTCTTATTGTGTCCTTCAGCTCACCCCCAGCACAAAATGCTATCATCACGGCCAAGGCTTTTCCTCAGGGTCTCTGCTGCTATACTGCCCTGCCACCCCTACCATGCCCACCTGCCAGTTTCAAACATCAGCATCATGCCTACTCATTCTGGGTGTCTCATGTATGTCTATATTTTCCCAAAGGCTATTCACCCCCTCTGCTCCCAGAAAGCCTCCATCTCCAGCTTAACTAGACAGTCCTCCTACCCACACATGACCTTGAAAATCCATTTTGACTTTTATTAACTGCATAATGTACACCTTACATATATTTTTTGTTGATTCTGGGATTTGCACATAGGGTTTTAAGCTTTCAATCGGCTTTCTTTCTCAAGTCTGATATTCTACCATTTGAGCCATGCCTCTAGCCTGGCTGTTTTCTGGTTAACTAGAGATGAGGTCTCTTGAACTTTTCTGCCAGGGCTAGCTCCAAACTGTAAGCCTTCAGATCTTTCCTGAGAAGGTAGGATTATTGGCAGGGGCCACACTGGTACCAAATGTGTTATAGATCTTACCTAGTGTCTATATTAATAGTCATCTGGTGACATCTTTAAAAATAATAGAAATCATTTCTAAGCAGTAATTTTATCTCCACAGAAAATATCAAATTTTGGTTCTGCCTCCAAAATTCTAAACTGAACAAAAGCTTCCTTAAATATCAACTCATCTGGGGCTGGGAGGTTGGCTCAGTGGTAGAGCGCTTGCCTTGCATGCATGAGGCCCTGGGTTTGATTCCTCAGTACCACATAAGAAAAAAGAAAAAAGCCGGAAGTGGCGCTGTGGCTCCAGAGGTAGAGCGCTAGCCTTGAGCTGAAGAGCTGAGGGACAGCGCCCAGGCCCAGAGTATGAGCCCCATGTCCGGACCCCCCCCCCCCAAAAAAAATATATCAACTCATCTGAAATTTTCTAGAAACCTTCATCCAGATCAGCTGACAGCTCCTTCCAACAGAAATAGTTTCCAAGGGTCACATATAAATTGAATAATAATAGTTGCATTTTTGAAAGGATAGAAAAATAAGGAGCTGAATGGATTATCCTCAGCTCCCAGAATATGGGTGGGAATTTATAGCAGTGAGACTCAACTATAGTCTGTCTGTCTGTCTGTCTGTCTATCTATCTATCTAATCTATCATTTGTTGGGAATCTACCAGTGTTCTACCACTGAGCTACATCCCAGCCCTTGGTATATTCAATATAGAGTCTCTAAAATCTCTAGTCCCATCTTTTAGTTCAGCAAGTGTGACACAAGTATACACACATACACACACACACACACACACACACACACACACACATAAAACCTCCCTGTACTCACAATCATCCATTGTAGTTCTGCTCCATTCAAATTTGGTACTAAAACTAAAGTTGTCCCCAGGAGGTCCTGGTTCTTAGTTTCTGCTCCCACCCTGGGCTAGGGCTGCCCCTTACCCCATTCTCAGGTGTGGCCAGGACCGAGTACAGCTTACAGAGGGAGATGATGCCACTGTACTCAGGGATGGGCACCAGCTCGATGCAGTTTTCCTTCTTAAAGGCCAGAAGCCTGTTGATGAACTTATCGAACATGCGTTGCAGGGGTTCTACCTCAGCCTGGAAGTGAACAAGAAGAGACTATTTGATCTTAATCATCTATGGGTCACTCTGATCATTCTCTCTTACTTCCCTTCATACCTTTGGCCTCTTATCTAGCCATGACTGAACGTAGGGCTTCCAGCCTAGGTCCACATAGTCAGTGTAGACCATGCCACAGCGAGAGACAGTAGCTGGAGAGGCCACTGCCAAGTTCTCCACTTCAAATAAAAGTGACACCTAAGGATATATATATATTTTTTATCAAAATTTAGTTTTCCTCTGTTTCCCCACCAATCCACAGTAATAAAAATACCCCAGAACTCATGCCCCAAGCTATGCCTCTAGCAAGTAAATTACAGCAAGAATAAAGATCAGATGTTTCCAAATGGTGCACTTTTTGAAAAGAAAATTATTTAACGTTATCCTTAGGAAAAAATAACTAATCTTACTTCCATAGTACCATATGCTTCCATTTACTGGAGGCACAATAAAGACCAGGCCACACAGGCCAGTGGAAACAAGGCTGAGGAATGACTAAATCTACACCATGCTTTCTAGACACATTTTTTTTTTCCTCAGCAACTAGTAAGCAAAGATTCCTTCCTTCCTTCCTTCCTTCCTTCCTCCCTCCCTCCCTTCCTTCCTTCCTTCCTTCCTCCTTCCCTCCCTCCCTGGCCTCCTTCCTTCCCTCCTTTCCTCTCTCCCTTCTTCCTTCTTTCCAGATGGAACCCAGGGCCTTGCACATGGTAGGTAAATACTCTATCATAGCTCCAGCCCCAGCCTAGACAAAGTATTTTGCTTCAGCCATAACCTTCCCTGAATCTAGGCATTTTCCTCCCCAGCTCTCTCCTACAGAACACTCTTCTCTTCAGATTCTGATCTCCCTCCCAGCCCCTCATCATCTCCTTGCAATCTCCGCAATGTCCTAGGATACTGGCTGGCAATTGGCCGGCCCCCACCTGCTCAGGCATTGCGATGCGTTCTCCGTTAATCAGCGTCAACACCTTGTTGTCATCCATGACGGAGTTCATACTCTCAATCCACAGCGTGTCCACAGGACCATCAAAAAGGATCCATTTCTCATCTGGTTTCTCATCTTAATAGCAGGTGGGTAGGAAGGCAGGAGATTCCCTCCTCAATCAAGCTCCTCAGCCCATGATTCCTTGTATTTCTGTCTCCCCACCCCCCCTCCATTTCTCTCCTGTCCCCAGATTCTTTGTTCTTTTAAGAGATTCAAGATTCTATTCTCCCATAGCTCCACGATCCTCTAAATACCTGCACATGCCACCCGCATGACGCTGGACAAGATGCCATCTGTCCATTCATTACTGTTCAGATCATATTCTCCATAGAGTTCTCCTAAGGACAATGCCTTAGGGTTCAAGGGGTACTCCTGAAAAAATGACACAAGGAAGAATTTGTACGTGTGTGTGTGTGTGTGTGTGTGTGTGCACATACAGGTGTCCTAAGGCTGGAATTTAGGGCCTGGACATCCTTAAACTTTTGTGTTCAAGGCTGATGCCCTTCCACTTGAGCCATACCTCCACTCCTACCAAACTTTTTTTCTTTTGTCGGTTGTGGAGCCTGAACTCTGGGTCTGGGCCTGGGAGCTGTCCCTCAGCCCTTTAGCTCAAAACTAGTGATCTACCACTTGAATCACAGTGCTACTTCCAGCTTTTTCTGCTTATATGGTGCTGAGCAATCGAACCCAGGGCTTCATGCATGCAAGGCAAGCTCTCTACCACTGAGCCTCCTTCCCAGTCCCTGCACTACCAAACTCTAAGACCCCACTTTCAATTGAGCCCTGTTTCTTAGGCTCGTATATGTGCACCCCATCTCTCCCAGCTCTCCCTTGGATCAGGACTTGGCCTCTGTTGACACCCAACCTCCACTACTCCTGCCTCTTGTTTCTGCCACTGACTCCAGTGTCCCAACTGCATACTTTAACAATGTTGAAGTTGGGCTCTCCAGCGCGACACAGCGAGGACAGGGAAGCCTGCAGGATTTTCCAGGAAGTAGTCTTGCTGCTGCCTGTGCAGCCCACAATCATGGTGGAGTGGCGGGAGTTCTTAGTTTCGTACAACTGGATGACCTTGGTGAGGGTGAACGGTGTGATCTGTAGGCCCATATTGAGAATCTCCTGCTCAATGGTCTCCCGTAGCTGAGGGAAGGCAAATGCAGAACATGGGAGAGAAAAGATGAGGCCTCCAGGACTTTCAACGTCCTTTAAATACCTGGATGATTTGTTCAAACCCACTGAAAATAGCATGAGAGCTCTTTGGCCTTGAAACTGTTTATTGACTGGAAAGCCAGCCAGTTGCAGAGTTACTTGGTGCTGGAGTCAACCAGCCTGGTTTTCAGCTTTCAGTTAAGTGATCTTCACTAAGTCACTTCTCTGAGCTTTAGTAGCTTTGTATGTACAATGTCTGACATATAGTGTTACACATTTTTCCTATTACTAGCAATAAATATTTATGAATCCCTCACAGTATGAAGTCAGTACTAGACTAGGGATACAGTTGGGAACAAAATACATTTTTTTCCTACTGCAGAGCTTACAATCTGGTGAGCAAGCCAGAGCCAACTTGTGTGTGTGTGTGTGTGTGTGTGTGTGTGTGTGTGTGCGCGCGCGCGCACTGGCATGCATACATGTGCTTATGCATCCTTGGGATCAAACCCAGGAGCTCTCACATGCTAGACAAGTGTGCTACTCACCTCCAGTCCTAATTAAAAAATCATTGTCCAAGTTTTAAAGTAAAGGAATGCTTATAGAACCATGACCCATATGGTTCAATCCCAAAATAGTGTGACACTTTTTTTCCTCCAGGTTTTTAAAAAGCTCTCTCTCTCTCTCTCTCTCTCTCCCTCCCTCCCTCCCTCCTTCCCTCACCTCCCCTCTCCCTCTTCCTCTCCCCCCCACTCTCTTCAGTACTAGGGTTTGAACTATTTCCACTTTTGCTCCACCACTTGAGATATGCCCCTAAGTCCTTTCATTTTAAGTTTGTTTTTCAGATAAGGCCTCACACTAACTGCCCAAGCTAACCTCAAACCATAATCCTCCTACCTCTGCCTCCCAAGTAGCTGGGAATAGTGGCATGAGCTACCATGTTCAGCTAACAGCAATTATGTTTAAGTTAATATGTTCATTATGAAGGGGGGCAGGAAGAAATAAAGAACAAAGTTATTCACAGCCACGAGCAGTTCAGTTGGACATGTCCTTTTAGGTTCATTTTGTGGACATACAATGATCCATTTTTAGGTTAAGTAAGATCATACAGAATGGTAAGTCCTCTATACAACACCTTAATAATCATAATAAAATTCTATTTTAAAACATATCATACACAGGCTGGGAATGTGGCTTAGTGGTAGAGTGCTTGCCTACCATATACAAAGCCCTGGGTTCAATTCCTCAGTATACCACATAAACAGAAAATGCCTGAAGTGACGCTGTGGTTCAAGTGGTAGAGTGCTAGCTTTGAATAAAAAGAAGGTCAAGGACAGTGAGTAGGCCCTGAGTTCAAGCCCCAGGACTGGCAGAAAAAAATCCTAATGCTACATGAATATTTTAATTTTATTTTTGTTTTATTTCTACTTATTTTATTTTATTTTTTGTTGGTCATGGGGCTTGACCTCTGGGTCTGGATACTGCCCCTGAGCTCTTCAGCTCAAGGCAAGTGCTCTGTCACTTAAGCCACAGTACCACTTCCGGTTTTCTGGTGGTTAATCGAAGGTAAGAGTCTTACAGACTTTCCTGCCCAGGCTGGCTTTGAACCACGATCCTCCTGAGTAGCTAGGATTACAGGCATGAGCCACCAGCACCCAGCTACATGAACATTTTGATAACCAAGAATGCACTCTACCATCTCAATCTGTTACAGAAAGTATGTCACTTTAAAAAACTGTGTGTGTGTGTGTGTGTGTGTGTGTGTGTGTGTGTATGTGTTTGTGTGTGTGTGTGTGTGTGTGTGTGTGTGTGTGCTGACACTGGGCTTGAATTTAGGGCCCCATACTCTTCTTTAGCTTTTTCAATCAAGACTGGTGATCTGCCACTTGAGCCACAACTTTATCTAGATTTTTGGTGGTTAATTGGAAAGAAAAGCTCTCAGGGATTTTTATGCCTGAATTGGCTTCAGACATTGATCTCAGCTTTCTGAGTAGGTAGATAGTCATGAGCCACCAGCACCCAGCTTGTTTTGTGATTCTTCACATGAGTTGTTTATTTTCTGCTGTAGCAATTCTCATAGGCATAAGTGGATGTTTCATTGCTCCAGAAATAGTTTGCTTTGCTTCTTCCAGTCACCTGGGGGCACTAACAACCTAGAACTCTTCAAAATTAAAATCTAAACTTAAAAATTACACAGCAGCGCCTGGTACTGGTCTCTCATGCCTGTAATCCTAGTTTCTCAGGAGGCTGAGATCTGAGGATCATGGATTTAAGCCAGCCCAAGCAGGAAAGCTCACAAAGGTCTTATCTCCAATTAACCACCAAAAAAGCTGAAGGTGAAGCTGTGGCTCAAGTGGTAGAGTGCTAGCCTTGAGCAAAAATAGTTCAGGGACAGTGCCTAGGCCCTGAGTTCAAGCCTCAAGACTGGCATGAGAGAGAGAGACAGAGACAGAGAGACAGACAGGCAGAGACAGAGAGACAGAGAAGGACAGAGAGAATTATTGCATGGAGGCCCTTGAGCAGGTTCATCTTGGGGGTTGAGAACTGTGGTCAGAGAGTAGACTGTTTCAGCATAATATATATTTATTCTTTTTTTTGGGGGGGGGGTCCAGTCGTGGGGCCTGTATTCTGGGCCTGGGCGCTGTCCCTCAGCTCTTCAGCTCAAGGCTAGCGCTCTACCACTTGAGCCACAGCGCCACTTCCGGCTTTTTTTTTCTGCTTATGTGGTGCTGAGGAATCAAACCCAGGGCCTCAGGCATGCAAGGCAAGCGCTCTACCGCTGAGCCACCTTCCCAGCCCCATAATATGATATATTTTAGATAAGGCAGTTAGAAGAGAAGTCAACTGTCTCACTCAAATACATAGCTAGTTGATGGCAGAACAAGGCCTGGGTGCCCCACTTCCCATTTCTAGATGCACACATAAGGTCAGGGAGGGTAACAGCACAATTACCTTGCCATAGTCTATGACGGGAAGTTCAATATTGGGGAAAAGGTCTTGCACAATGGCATTGAACAGTGGCACATCAACTGACGTTAGCTTGGCAATATTCATATCTCTCATTGAGAGCAGCAGAACCTAGATGGGAGAATAGAAGCTTGAAGAACCAGGGCCTTGGCACTTAGTGGTCCTCTTCTTCCCCTCAGGGCTCAGGGTTAGGAGCCAAGAGTTAGTCATAAGCAATAGGATAGCAGGTGCTTGGACAACACAGGACACAAGGCATGAAGGGGGAGCCAAAGCCTGTAAAAGAGCTGGAAAGCTTTAGTGAAGATGCATAAGAACAGAGACAATGGAGGCTATAGTGCGAGCACTGCGAACTTGGTCTACCTCTTCATCAGCCAGGTCCGGCTGCAGGCGGCGCTTCTTGCCAGCATAGCGAAGGAGGGAGGTGAGGGCACGGAGGCCAAAGTCATAATGGTCCTGTCTGGAGAGCTGCTGCACAGCAAGTGAGTAGAGCGTGTAGACTTTCTTAGCCAGGATCTGAAAACCAAGCAGAGGGGAAAACGATCCAGTTCTCTACTAATACGTGTGTGTGTGTGTGTGTGTGTGTGTGTGTGTGTGTGTGTGTGTGTTACTGGTACTAGGGATTGAACTCAGGACCTTGTACTCTTGCTTAGCTTTTTTGCTCACAGCTGGTGCTCTACCACTTGAGCCATAGCTCCATTTTCAGCTTTTTGGTTGTTCACTGGAGATAAGAGTCCCATAGACTTTTTCTGCCATGGCTGGCTTCAAATGGTGATCTCAGATCTCAGCCACTGAGTAGCTAGGATTACAGGTGAGAATTATCAATGCCCTCAATCAGGGACTTGTGATGAGAATTGGGAATGAAAAAGCCTTGTGACATTGTAGAGGGAAGGCCTCCCTTCTATGAATTCTTCTGCTTCCACTCCTACCAACCATAGCCTAAGCTCCTTGTAGGACAGCTGATTGTGAGGCCTTCAGGGAGTTTCTGTCCAGGGAATGATTATAGAAGAGAAACAAAGTAATTGTAAGAAAAGGATTCTTGGAACCAGTCACCAGTGGCCCATGCCTATCATCGCCTATAATCCTAACTACTCAGGAGGCTGAGATCTGAGGATCTTGGTTTAAAGCGAACCCAGGCAGGAATGTCTGTGAAACTTTTTACCACCACCTGAAAACTGGAAGTGGAGCTGTGACTCAAAGTGGTAGAGTGGAGCTGAAGAGCTAAGGGACAGCACTCAGGCCCAGAATTCAAGCTCCATGACCAACGAAGGAAAGAAGAAAGAAAGAAAGAAAGAGAGAGAGAGAGAGAGAGGGAGGGAGGGAGGGAGGGAGAGAGAGAGAAAGGAAGGAAGGAAGGAAGGAGACAGAAAGAAAGAGAAAGAAAAGAAAAAAGAGAAAAAAAGAAAAGAAAAGAAAAAGAAAAGGATTCTTGGAATACCTTGCAATTGCCAAAGCCCTCCCCAAATAGGATGATTTCTGCAATAAGGACAGAATCAGGCACCACCATGGCAATTGGACGGAACATGGATTTAAGATTTTCAGGAAGCTCTGTGCGACCAGCGTAGCCTGGAAAAGAATAATGCCTTTTATTTAGCATCTCTTTATTTTCTTCTCTTGACTTGCTTCCTAAACCCACTTCCCAATTAATCTCATTTTGCCCAACTCTCCCTCTATCCTTAATTTTCTCCTCAACTCCAACTGCAAGATTGCATCCTTCCTCCTCTCAGCCCTTTGCTCCCCATTCTACTTTGGTCTTCTTTGCTCTCTAGTACTTTCCTCATTTTCTGCATGGGCTTTTTCAAACGGAAATCACAGAGCTGCTGATTTCCCATCTCTCTCAGTTCTATATATAGCTTACATCAGTCCTAATAGAAATCACAGCTGTTTCCTGATTTTTTTTTCAGGACCAAAATCTTTCCCATGTTTGTTCTCTCCTAGACCCTTCCCCAGAGCTGCTCCTAAGGTACAGTAATGAGCACTCTTGAGCCTTGAATTTTAAGGTGATTCTCTGCAAAAGTATGGAAGGTAGCCAGGTGCTAGTGGCTCATGCCTGTAATCCTAGCTATTCAGTAATTCTAGCTATATCTGAGGTTTGCAATTCAAAGCCAGCTCATCAGGAAAGTATGTGAGACCCTTATTTCCAATTAGCCACCAAAAAGCTAGAAGTGGAGTTGTCATTCAAGTGGTTGATTGTTAGCCTTGAATGGAAAAAGCTAAGGAACAGTGCCCAGGAACTCAGTTCAAGCCCCACTATCAACATGCAAATGTGAAAAAAAAAAAAAAAAGTATGACAGGTAGACCAGAACTCTGGGAGTTGGCACAATAGGACAAGATAGCTAAGTCTTTCAACTAGGGCTACAAATAGATACAAAGTAGTAATTGACTCCTTTGGAGAGAACAGTAAGATTGCCTCCCCTTCTAGGCACTGGTGGCTCAAACCTGTAATCCTAGCTACTCAAAAGGCTGAGATCTAAGGGTTGTTTTGAAGCCAGCACAGGCAGGAAAGGCTATGAGACTCTTACCTCTAACAAAAAACCAGAAATGGAGATGGAGCTCAAGTGGCAGAGTTCCAGTCAATCAAAAAAGCCAAGTGAGAGCCTGAGGCCTTGAGTTTAAACCCCAATACCAATGTGTGTGTGTGTGTGTATGTGTGTGTGTGTGTGTATCCTTTCTTCTCCTCTCAGAAAGTTACCTTTGTCTCAATTTTTATTGTCATAGTTTGGGTCCAAAATGATCCTCCAAGGTTAATATATTGAAGGTTTTGTTCTCAGAGGTGGGGCCTTTGGGAAGTGATTGGGTCATGAGGGTTCTAACTTTATCAATGGATTAATCTATTGATGGATTCCTAACTTAATGGGCTATTGGAGGCCTGGATATTTTAGGAGGTGGGGTTTAGTCACTGGATACAGGGGATGTGCCCCCTGCAGGCTAAATTTGTTCCTTGCATGCCTCTTTTCCTTCTCTTCTTATCCTTCTCCCTCCTCCTCCACTGCCTTCTTCTCTCCTCTTCCTGGATATCATAAAGTGAGCTCTGCTCTATCTCCATGGTCCCCTCTATGATGCTCTTCCTTCCACAGGCTCCCAAAGCAAGGGAGCCAGGTGATTGTGAGCTACAACTTCTGAAAACATGAGCCAAAATAAATCCTCACTCCTTCAAGTTAATTTTTGCAGGTATTTTGTCACAGCAACAGAAAGCTGACTAATGCAAGTGTCTTTAGCCAGCTCTTACTTGGCTTAAACAGTGGCTTGTTTTGAATAACCAGCTCTCCAACCTTCCAGATGCTTCATCAACTGCTAGCCACCTACCAGGATTCATGGTAATGAAGATGCCACAGGACCACACCAGATTTATTTCAAAGCCTTCAAAATGGAAACGGAGGAGACCAGCAGCCAAGGCAGACAGGATGGACAGGATCTGCTGGGCCACCACTGACAATACCTCAATGTTGATGCGGTTAAACTCATCAAAGCAGCCCCAGGCTCCGGTCTGTGTGGGGAGGAATGGAGGGAGAGTCACTGGGAGCAAGAGAGATTTCCCCCCCAAGATGCCAGAACATGTGATTCACATATTTTTGGTAGGCAAGATGGCCCCCGAAATATGATACCAGATTAGTTCTGCTGTAGCTTCTCCTTCTTCTTCTTCTTCTTCTTCCCCTTCCCCTTCCCCTTCCCCTTCCCCTTCCCCCTCCCCCTCCCCCTCCCCCTCCCCCTCCCCCTCCCCCTCCCCCTCCCTCTTCTTCTTCTTCTTCTTCTTCTTCTTCTTCTTCTTCTTCTTCTTCTTCTTCTTCTTCTTTTTGGTGCCATTCTTGGGCCTTGAACTCAGGGCCTAGGCACTATCCCTGAGCTTCTTTTGCTCAAGGCTAGCATTCTTCCACTTGAGTCACTGCACCACTTTTGGCTTTTTCTGAGTAGTTTACTGGAGATGAGTCTCACTAACTTTTCTGCCCAGGATGGTTTCAAATTGCAATCCTCAGACCTCAGCCTCCAGAGTAACTAGGCTTACAAGCATGAACTACCAGCACCTAGCCCTGTTGTAACTTCTTTTTTTTGTTTTTTCGGTTGTGGAGCCTCAGTGCTGTTCCTGAGCTTTATTGTTCAAGACTAGTGCTCTGCCACTTTGAGCCACAGCTCTAATTCTGGTTTTTCAGTGGTTAATTAGAGATGAGTCTCATGGCCTTTCCTGCCTGGGCTGGTTTTGAACCAAGATCCCTAGATCTCAGCCTCCTGAGTACCTAGGATTATAGGCATGAGCCACCAGTACCGGATCTGTTGTAACTTCTTACTAGAGCAGTCCATCAGACAGGATAGCCTGAGGTCATACTAGAAAAGGTATGAGTTGGAAAGAGAAGACAGGAAATTCGTGTGCATGGAATAATTACTGTGTGCTTGGCACTTTTACATGATCTTTATTTAATCCTTATCTAATCTTCTGACTTTGCAAGCAAGCAATGAGAAGCTCAGGGATTTCCCAACTGTAAGCATTATCTGAAACAATGCTGTGGGATAAACTCCAAGACTGAGCGAGATTTGGGTGTTCAGTTGCCTTTCTAGAAGTCATAGGTATGAAAGGGACCCCTGGATCAAGGTAGCAGGACACTAACCTGGGCCAGGCCTGAGTACATTCGACCCATGGATTTATAGTCCAGGCCCTCAGAGCAGTTGACCACGATGACATATATACCCAGGCCCTTGCCCAGGTCCTTAACAGTCTCTGTCTTTCCAGTGCCTGCTGGACCTTTGGGGGAGCCCCCTCGATGCAGGTGTAGTGCGGTGGTCAGTGTCATGTAACACCTGCAAATTGAGCACAAGACTTGGGTCAGATTCCTACAAGCCTCTATTGGCTCTGCGGCCATCACCCCAACCACTCTTATTCATCCTCAAAGGTCAGACCTGTCTGTCAGTGGGGTGATGACCAGCCTGCCAGAGTTGCCCAAGTACTCATAACCATACTGGAATTGTGTATTGGTCTGACGGATTATGCAGTCATCTAAATCCTGGGGAAACAATTCAGAATGAGATTGGGGTAGTCTGGGATGAGGAGGAGGACTCAAAGGGGGCAGAGGATTGTAGGCAGATGAGGGAATCCATTTGTGAGTTAGAAGGAAGGAATGGCTTGTGGCCAAGATGGAAATAGGGTTCATGCTGCATGTGTACTCTGAGCTGCAGCAACAACTCTTATTAAATCGCTGTCCAGAGTTGCCCATAGGAAGCACTACCTGGAATAATTTAAGTTTTCATTTCTGAATTCGAAGGTGAGACAGAGTTAAGAATTAGAGTAGGATACTATAATAAGACTATGAGTCATACCAGAGTATTATTGCATTTAGAAAATATGAATTTAAAGCCTGATGCTGGTGGCTCATGCCTGTAATCCTAACTACTCAGGAGGCTGAGCTCTAAGGATCATAGCTCAAAGCCAACTTGAGCAAACAAATCTATGAGACTCTTTTTTTTTTGGCCCGGTCATGAGGCCTGAACTCTGGGCCTGGGCGCTGTCCCTCAGCTCTTCAGCTCAAGGCTAGTGCTCTACCACTTGAGCCACAGCGCCACTTCCGGCTTTTTTCTTTTTGCTTATGTGGTGCTGAGGAATGGAACCCAGGGCCTCATACATGCAAGGCAAGCGCTCTACCACTGAGCCACCTTCCCAGCCCTCTATGAGACTCTTTTTTTTTGGGGGGGGATCCGGTTGTGGGGCCTGAACTCTGGGCCTGGGCACTGTCCCTCAGCTCTTCAGCTCAAGGCTAGTGCTCTACCACTTGAGCCACAGCACCACTTCCGGCTTTTTTCTTTTTGCTTATGTGGTGCTGAGGAATCGAACCCAGGGCCTCATGCATGCAAGGCAAGCGCTCTACCACTGAGCCACCTTCCCAGCCCCCATGAGACTCTTATCTCCAGCAAAACACTGGAAGTGGAGCTGTGGCTCAAGTGGTAGAATATCAATTTTGAGCAATAGAGCTAAGGGAGAGTGCCCTGCTTCTTAGTTCAAATCTCCAGTACAAGCAGAGAAAGAATGAAAGGAAGAAGGGAAGAAAGAAAGAGAGAGAGAGAGAGGAAGGAAGGGAAGGAGGGAGGGAGGGAGGAAGGGAAGAGGGAGGGAAGGAGGAAGGGAGGCAGGGACGGAGGGAGGGAAAGAAAATGAAAAGGGAAAGAAAAAAAGGAATGAACAATGAAAGCATTAAGGTTAGTTTGGAGCAAGAGTAGAGAGCTGCCCCCTTAGCACCTTCTCCCAGTAGAACCGAAGTTGGCAGAGCCAGTCAAAGGAATTGACATCCATTAGGCCACTCTTATAAAGCCTCTCCAATACATCCCGGGCATGAATTTCTATTGTCACCAGAGCCACAATTTTAAGCCGCATAATCTTGGTCAAGTTCCCTCTGATGGCTTCTGAATATTTGTTTAGTATGGACACCTGTGGAATGAAGTGAGAAAGAAGGACAAAGCAACTAAGGCAATGTCACCAAAGCCAAATCTCATCTCAACCCAGCCTAACCCCATGCTGATCCCACCCATCATTCCTCCACCCAATAGAAGCACAGAAAAACCTCACTGGCCTCACACCCTCATTTGGACCCTTTGCTACCACCAACTCCTTGCTAACTCTGACTCCAGTGCTCATCTTCCTCTGGCCAATGTCAACCCCAGGCCTGATGAGTTCCCCACCTGTTTTTTCTTCATGACTTTGAGGATTTTCTTGTCTGCCCGCTCCTTAGCTGTCATCAGGCACTTGGTCACATCAGCTGTCCACTGGATCTGACTGGCCGTGATTACCACCTAAGGCAGGTGCACAAGCTGGTCCCCAGCCCTGCTCTCCGCCACCCACACAGCCCCAAAGAGGAGACAAGAAACTTCCATTTTGTGGAATTCTAAGGTCTTTCTTTCTTTCTTTTGTTGTTGTTGTTGGCTATGGGGCTTGAACTCTGGGCTTGGGCACTGTCCCCTCAGCTCTTCAGCTCAAGGTTAGCACTCTACCACTTGAGCCACAGTGCCACTTCTGGTTTTCTGAGTGGTTTTATTTGGAGATAAGAGTCTCATGGGCTTTTCCTGCCCCAGCTGCGATCCTCAGATCTCAGCCTCCTGAGTAGCAAGGATTACAGGCGTGAGACACCAGTGCCTGGTACGCTCTCTCTCTCTCTCTCTCTCTCTCTCTGTTTCTTTCCTTACTTTGTGTGTATGTGTGTGTGTGCCAGTACTGGGGCTTAAACTCAGGGACTGGGTGGCATCCTTTAGCTTTTTCACTCAAGGATGGTACTCTACCACTTGAGCCACAGTCCCACTTCTAGCTTTTTGGTGCTTAATTGTGAAATGAGAGTCTCACAGACTTTCCTGGCCGGGCTGGCTTTGAACTATGATCCTCAGATCTCAGCCTCCTGAGTAGTGAGGATTACAGGCGTGAGCCACTGGTGCCTGGCTGCTCCAGAGTTTACTCTCCTTGCTATTCGCTTAACTGCCTTTTGTTCCTCATCTGTGTTGGCCCCAGCTCACCTGACCAGCCCATTCCTTCACCCATTTGTCCCTCTTGTTGAGGAACTTCTTAAGAGCCACGCGGCAGTTCCGGAGAAGTTCCCGCAGCGTTATCCTCATGGTCCTTTCCACTTCACCCAGCCAATTCTGGAGAAAGGTGAATAATATGATGACCCAAGGTCAGATCCCAGGTTCTCCCAGGAGAAAGTACTTGGGAAACGGGACTTCAGGACTTAGGACCCAGGAGAAGAACAAGAGGTAGGCAACAGGCTGGCTTAACTCCCCAAAAGAAATGGAGGCAGAAGACAGAGGCTTCTAACAGTCAGGAACGGCAGGTGGGTGTGTAAAAAGCAACTGAAAACACAATTCATATCCCTTTATGGCGATGTTCTGCCTTCATAGAGTCAAGCTGGCTTTCTAACAGAAGAAAACGCAGCTTGGTTCTTATGCGCTCAGCACAACTTACCTCCACAGGCCCTTCTAAAAGTACTGAGTGGAGGAAATCAATATATTCGCCATCACCTGAGAACATTCCCACAGCTTCCAATTTGCTGCTGGAACCCCCAACCTGGAACAAGAAGAAGCTATTAATGCACTTACCTGCTTGCTTTTTATATTCACCTAAAGTACTGGGATCTTTGAAGGGTGATTTCTTCCTCTCCTCTCCCCTCCATACTCCTCCTTCCCCTCCCCTCTCTCCCTTCTCTTCCCCTTCCCCTCTCTCGTCTCCTCTCTCCGCTTCATAGTACTGTTTCTGAAAAGTTCTATCCTGTGATGATCTACAAATACTTTTGCACCAGGCGCTGGTACTCCTGCCTGTAATCCTGGCTACCCAGGAGGCTGAGGATCACAGTTCAAAGCCAGCCTGGGCAGGAAAATCCATGAGACTCTTATCTTCAATTAACCACCAGAAAACTGGAAGTGGTGCTGTGGCTCAAAGCAGCAGAGTGCTATCTTTGAGCAAAAAAAGCTCTGAGTTCAGGCCCCACAACCAACAACAACAACAAGAAAATTGTGTGTGCAGACACTGGTGCTTGAACTCCAGCTTCATATTCTCACTTGGCTTTTTCACTCAAGTTAGGCATTCTACCACTTGAGACACCCCTCCACTTCTGGCCTTTTGCTGATTAATTGAAGATAGGAGTCCATCTGATTTGTTTGCCTAGGCTGGCTTCAACTGAGATCCTCAGACCTCAGCCTCCTGAGTAGCTAGGATTACAAGGCATGAGCTACCAGCGCCCATCAGGATCTAGAATTACTAATTTTTGTCACCCTCATGTTGGGAGGGCTTGGTTCCCTCCAAGGCCTTGAATATTTTCATTTAGTCTGTGCCTCCATTCCCTGCCCTCCTTTCTATCACAGCCACTTCTATTGACCTTCTGGATCCTCAGTAATTTGATGTTGTCAAAGCATTTTTTGAGGTGTGGCTGCACAGCTTCGGGGTTCCGGGACTGGCCCAGAATCTCCAGCAGGTCATCATTGGACAAGAAGTAGAAGCGGGGGAAAATATGGCGCTTGGTCTCCAAATACATATCCAGAGACTTCTGAATATCCTCCAGGATTGTATTCATTTCTATCAGTGTGTCCAGGAGGCCTGGAAAGATGAGCATTAAATGTGATTTGATGGCCTCTTTCATACTGCCTTGAGTAGACTTGGAGTTCCAAGATCTAGTTTACCTAGTTTGTTGTTGTTGTTGTTGGTGGTGGTGGTGGTGGTGGTGGTGGTGGTGCATGCGTGCGTGCGTGCGTGCGTGCATGCATGCGTGTGTGTGTGTGTGTGTGTGTGTGTGTGTGTGTGTGTGTGAGAGAGAGAGAGTATTGGGGCTTTTGAACTCAAGCCTCACGCTCTCCTTTGGCTTTATCACTCTTTATCACTCAGAGCTGGCACTCTACCACTGAGCCACACCTCTACTTCTGGCTTTTTGCTGGTTAATTGGAGATAAGAGTCTCATAGACTTTTCTGCCAAGCTGGGGAAATGAGGGGTGAGACCTTATCTCAATCAGTAAGCCAGGAGTAGTAGTCATATCTAAAATCTCCATTACACAGGAAGCAGAGGTGGGAGGATCACAGTCTGAGCCCTAGGCAACAATGTGAGACCCTCCTTGAAAAAAAGAACTAAAGTGGAAAAAAAAAATTGGTTGAATGTGTGCTTCAAGTGGTAGAGTTTCTGTGTAGCAAGCTCAAGGCCCTAAATTCAAACCCCAACACTCCTAAAGGGGATCGAGAACTTATCAGGCACTGGCAGCTCACACCTGAATTCCAGCTCCTAAGTTACTGAGGGGATCGAAATCTGAGGATCTCTGTTCAAAGCCAACCTGAGTAGACAAATTGGAGAGACTCTTATTTCCAATTAACCAGTAAGAAGCTAGAAGTGAAAGAGTGGTTCAAGTGGCAGAGTACCAGCCTTGAGCAAAATAAGCCAAAGAAGAGCTTAAGATCCTGAGTTCAAGCCCTAGGACTAGTGTGCGGGAGCAGAGCACGCGTGTGCATACACACACACACACACACACACACACACACACACACTTAAAAAAGGCAATGTCTTCTGGGTGTTAGGATTACACCTGTAATCCTAGCTACTCCTACTCAGGAGGCTGAGACTTCAGGATTGTAATTCAAAATCAACCTGGGCAAGGAAGTACATGAGACTTATCTCTCTACTCAACCACCAAATAAAGCCAAAAGTAGAATTAGTGGCTTAAGCAGTAGAGTGCTAGCCTTGAGCCAAAAAGTTCAGGGATAGATAGCACCTAGGCCCTGAGCAAGCCCAGGACCATGGGGGGGGGGGGAAGAAGGCTGTGGAGCTCTGACCTGGATAGTGGGTGCTCCTGAGAGCATTGTTGTCCTTGCTCATCCGGTCCAGGATGCTTTTCCAGTTACTGTTGACCTGGTCAAATAGGGCTGATTCATTGGGCAGCTGCTTGCGGATATCCTCTCCCATGAAGATATTCTGAGGGGGTCACAGAACTGGGGTGAAAGACTTTCTAACATACTCTCCATATTCTGTTCCCTGTTCCCAGACCAAGGAAGACAACTGAGTAAAAAATTAGAGCACTAGAAACCATCAGGCAGAATACCCAAGTTCTAGAAGGAAGTGGTGCAGTTAGAAAGTCATCATTGTACTCAAGAAAAAAAATAGAATGAGAATCTAGGAAGAGCAAAGGATTATTAAAAAGGTAATTCAATGTGAGAGACGATGATTAAGCTAAGCACTGCTGGTAGCTCATACCTGTAATCCTAGCTACTCAGGAGGCTGAGAGCTGAGGATCATGGTTCAAAAACCAGCCCGGGCAGACAAATCTGAAAGACTCTTGTTCCCAATTAACCAGTAAAAACCCAAACTGTGGAGCTGTGGCCTAACTAGTAGAGCACTAGTCTTAAATAAAAAAGCTAAACAAGAGCACAAGGCCCTTTGTTCAAGCCCCAATACCATACATGTACATACATATCTATATACACACACACACACACTCACTCACACAAACAACTTGACTGTAATGAATGGGGGAAAATGAGGTTGGCAACAGAATCAATAATGTGTCCTCAATATACAAAGGAGTAGAAGGAGGAGGTACGGAGGGGCCAGCACCTCTAGGTACATCCACTGGCGCTGCACTGTGAGAACCATCTCAATAACTTCCAATATGAGGGAGAGGCAACGTTCCCAGTGGTCCACCTCCTTCTCGAAGGCCTTGACAAAACGTGACGCCTTCATGGTGGACAGAGCTACCTGATTATCTTCCAGGGCCTGGAATACTTCTTCTGTACCTCTGGGAATAGGAGATCAAACTTACAGCCCATCCTCAACTGCCAAACTTTGGTCCCTGCCCTGAAACCCAGATCCCATGATCTCCCCTCTCCTGAAACCCCCATCTCTACCTGAGCCGGTGATGGCCCTTATCCTTGTAGGGTACTATGTCTAGCTGAGTCACCTCCCAAGTCTTGGCAATGTTTTGTAATCCCTGTGAAGAGAAATTGGGAGATGGCACAATGAGAACTCGAGTCCCCAAGGGGAAGAAGAGCAGGAAGTGTGTGTTCCAGGAAGCTTACGAAGTGGGAAAGATGGATGGGGGTGGTGTCATACCAATTCAATGGCCAATTCTTTCGTTGCCGAGGCAGAGATCTCCCCAATTTTCTCCACATGCTGATCCATCCCAAGTTCCACAATCTGCTCCAAAGTAAAGCTTTCTGACTCCTGGTCAAAGTCCCGTTGGATCTCATCTCTGACCTGGTCCCAGTGCCTACAGGCAGGAATAGGATGTGTGAGCAGGGGGCCAGAGCCTACTGAAATGGGTCAACCTCATTCATTCCCTGAAATGGGAGGTGCAGCTCAGGTGGTAGAACATTGGCATAGAGTGTGTGAAACCATTAGTTTCTCCCTAGAACAGTGCCCTCCTCCCTCCCCACAAAAATCAGCCAGGTACCAGTTGCTCATGCCTGTAATCCTAAGTCTTCAGGAGGCTGAGATCTGAAGATTCTGGTTCAAAGTCAGCTCAGGTAAAAAAAAGTCTGAAAAACTCTTATCTCCAATTATCCAGCAAAAAAACTAGAAGTGGATGTGTGGCTCAAGTGGTAGAGTGTCATCCTTGAGTAAAAAAACTAAGCAACAGCACAAGGCCTTGAGTTTAAGCCCCAATACTGGCATACATGCACACACTCACACCACACACACACACACACACACACACACACACACACACACACATCACTCCCTGTGCATCTTCCCACTGGGACATTATGAGTCTGGGTATTTATTATCATGATCTAACAGATTTGACTAAATAGGCTCTAAGGTGCAATCTTAGGCACTGTGGGGAATACAAAGATTGACGTGTCACCCTGCAGGAGTTGATTCTCTGGAGAGGGAGTTAGGCAGGTGTGCACATAAAACACTCAGTATTGCAGGTTCACTGTGGAACATGGGCTGAGCTAAGTACAGGAAATACTGCATTGAATTCTCACAACCACTTCCTAAAAGATTATTCCAAATTTAGATGAGGAAACTAAAGTTTAGAGAGGCTAAATAACTTAAGTAGATAAAGGTGTTTGTTTAGACTTTACCACATCACACTTGGGGAGGAAGCTCCACCCAAAGCATTACACTAGAGCCAATGGGAAAGAAGTAAAATTATTTTCTCCTTAATGGCTAGATCAAGATTGAAACACTATTGACAAAATAATTTGGCTGGCTCAGACTACCTCCTCTACCATATAACGAATTCCAGAGGTAAACTTGAAAATCACACAATATTTTTAGAAGAAAGATTGAATAGAATTCATTTTATTTTATTTTTATTTTTTGCTGGTCCCGGTTTGAACTCTGGGCCTGGGCACTGTCTCTGAGCTCCATGTTGCTCGAGACTAGTGCTCTACCACTTGAGCCACAACACTACTTGCAGCTTTTTTTTTTCTTAATTCAAGATCAGAATCTCACCAATTTTCCTGCTCAGAGTGGCTTTGAACCCCAGTCCTCAGATCTCAGCTGAGTACAGATTTTTTTTTTAACTTTAAAATAGAGGTCTTGTGTGTGTGTGTGTGTGTGTGTGTGTGTGTGTGTGTGTGTGTTAGTACTACGTCTTAAACACAGGACCTATGTGATATCTCTCAGCTTTTTTCACTCAAAACTGGCACTCTACCACTTGAGCCACAGCTCATCTGTAGCCTTTTGCTGGTTAACTGGAGATAGACTTTGCTGCTTGGCTTAGCATCAAACCTGATCCTCAGAGCTCAGTCTCCTGAGTAGATAGGATTACAGGCACGAGGCAACAGCACCTAACTAGGAAGGTTTTAAATGAGGCAGAAAAGCAAAAAACATTTGGACGATATCAAAGCAAAACATATTGTATGACAAAAGACACAGGCTTAACCACAGTAGGCAGCACAAAGCAGGCCTGTGCCACACCACTTGGAACATCCAAGCATGATCTTGTTGATTTCCTGAGTTAAGCAGGGTCTAGGCACAGCTTGGCATAAGCACAAAAAACTTATTCCAAAAATAACTGTAGCAGCCAGATGCCAGTGGCTGAAGCTTGTAATTCTAGCTACTTCGAAGGCGGAGATTGAGAAAGTTGCTATTCCAGGCGAGCCCACGAGGAATAGTTCCCAAGACTCCACCTCAACAGAAGGAAACTGGGCATCGTGGCACACACCTGCCGTCTCAGCTACTAAGAAAGCCTAAAATAAATGAATCACAGTCCAGGCATACTCAAGGCAGGGAGGGAGAATCTAGCTCAAAAATAGCCAGAGAGACATGGCTTGGTGATCAAGCCCTTGCCTAACAAGGGCAAGATACTAAGGGCAACCCCAGAATTACCAAAACTATAAAATAACTAAAGCAAAAATGCTTGAGTGGCTGGAGGCATAACTCAAGAGGTAAAGCACCAGCCATGAGCAAAAATTCCAAGTAATAGTATGAGGCCCTGGAATGGCTCACTCCTGTAATCCTATCTTCTCAGGAGGCTGAGCTCTGAGGATTATATTGTGAAGCCAATCTGGGCAGAAAGGAAAAGTTCTTCAGGCTCCATCTCCAATTAACTAATAAAATGTCAGTCTAGGGCTGGGAAGGTGGCTCAGTGGTAGAGTGCTTGCCTTGCATGCATGAGGCCCTGGGTTCGATTCCTCAGCACCACATAAGCAGGGAAAAAAAGCCAGAAGTGGCACTGTGGCTCAAGTGGTAGAGCACTAGCCTTGAGGTGAAGAGCTGAGGGATAGCGCCCAGGCCCAGAGTTCAGGCCCACGACCAGACCCCCCCCAAAAAAAAGTCAGTCTAAAGGCATGGGTTAAATAGTAGAGGTCTGGCCAGCTGTTAGCAAGCTCTGTTGCCAGCAAAACCTATAAAGGACTACCACTAAAGTGGTAGACACCTGCCTATCTGGAAATTGTCAGCCTCTGAATCTAACCCCCAGTAGCACCAAAAATAAAATAATACATGGGGATCTAGCACTTACCTAACATATACAATGTTCAATGTCCAGTACTGAAATAAATTCTAATTTTTTTGCCAGTCCTGGGGCTTGAACTCAGGGCCTGGGCACTGTCTCTGAGCTGCTTCTGCTTCTGCTTCCTCCTCCTCCTCCTCCCACATTCCTCCTCCTCCTCTTTTTCTTTTTTTCTTTTCTTTTTTGCCAGTCCTGGGCTTGAACTCAGGGCCTGGGCACTATCCCTAAGCTTCCTTTGCTCAAGGCTAGTGCTCTACCACTAGAGCTACAGCAACACTTCCAGCTTTTTCTGTCAATGAGCTACTGGGGAATTGAACCCAGGGCTTCATGTATGCTAGGCAAGCACTTGACCATTAAGCCATATTCCCAGCCTCTGAGCTTCTTTTGCTCAAGGCTAGCATTCTACCACTTGAGCCACAGTGCCACATCCAGCTTTTTCTGCTTATGTGGTACTGAGGAATTGAACTTAGGGCTGCATGTGTGCTAGGCGAGCACTCTACCACTAAGCCACATTCCCAGCCCACAAATATTCTAATTTTTTAAAAAATAAAATGAGAATAATAAAGCAGGCATGCATGAACATGGCAGGAAGAGAACACTCTGGATACTGCAAAAGGGAACGGGGGAGCCAGGTGGGATCACAGGCCTAGGGGACAGAGCAGGTGGACCCCAAGTAGAGGCGCTGGCTCACCTATCTCGGAGGGCAGGGTTCCGCAGGTCTGAGATGAGCGGCATGGTCCTCTTGAACTGCTCGATTTTGGAGCGAGTGGTTTCAATAATTTCCCAGTTTCGGTCCTGAGCAAAGATGGGAGCCATTATAAGACCAGAATGCCACATCCCTGTTGTCCTGTTTTCTCTGTGGGGCCTCTCCAGCCCCCTTGTCCTGTCTCCACATACCTTATACTCTTTGGCAAGCCTTGTGAGGCGACGAAACAGCCCATGGGCCATGGTTTCCATGGCCTCCGTCTGCAGGGTCAGGAACCGGCCCATCTTCCATTGGTTCCAGCTCTCCTCCCAGTCCCGAGTGATCTCCCATACTTGCTGAAGGGCATCAAGCTCCTGTGGGTGACCAAGAGCATAAAGACACCTGGTATAACGTGGCGCTGCTTGCTTTCTCCCTCGGGATGGCTGACCTCACTCTGGTCCTTTCTTCCGTTTCTTGTGACCCTCCAAATAATGACACCACCACCTCCCACCTCCAAGCATAGATTTCCCTCCTCTCTCTCACTGTAAGGCTCATCAAGTGATAAGTTTATGAAAAGATGCTCAACATCATTAGTCATTAGGCAAATGCAAATTTGAATCTCAGCGAGAGATCGTTTCACACCCACTAGAATGGCTAGAACTAAAAAAAAAAATTTTTTTTCAAAAAGGAAATAAAATGTTGGCACAGATACAGAGAGAAAATCGAAACTCTTGTACATTGCTTGTGGGGATATAAAAATGGGGCAGCTGCTGTGGAAAAGAGCTTGGCAGTGTCTCAAAACCTTAATATAGACTTACCATATGACCCAGCAGTTCTATTGCTAGGCTTACATTCATGAGAATTGGAAACAGGTGTGCAAACAAGGAACGAGAACATGCATGTTCGTAGCAGCACAACTCACTACAGCCGAAAGGCAGAAACAACCGTCATCCACCCATGGATAAATGGATGACCAAAATGTGATCAGTACAAACAATGGAATATTATTCAGCCATAAAAAGGAATGGAGTACCAATCTGTGCCCATTGAACAAACTTGGAAGATACTATGCTGGCTGGGAGAAACCAAGAAACAAAAGATGCCAGATGTCAGTGGCTCCTGCTGAGGTCCGAAGATCACGGTTCAAAGATAGCCCAGGCAAAGGAGTCCATGAGATTCATCTCCAATTAACCACCAAAAGCCACAAGTGGAGGTGTGACCCAAAGGGTAGAGTGCCAGCCACGAGAGTAAAAAAGCAAAAAGGCCCAGGGACAGTGCCCTGAGTTCAAGCCCCAGTATTGGCCTGAAGAGACAGGCAGAGAATGGAGGGGGAGAGAATACCTTATATTATACAGTTCCATTATACATGGTTCTATTTATAAAGTATTTCCAAGATAGATAAATTCATAAACATAGGAAATAGTCATTGATAGGAGCTGAGGGAAGGAATGAGGAGTGGATTATTGAAGGGTACATGGTCTCCTTTTAGAATCATGAAAATGTTTTGGAAGTGGACAGGAATGGTGGCCATATAACATTGAGAATGATCTAAATACCACTGAGGCTGGGCGCCGGTGGCTCAATCCTGTAATCCTAGATACTCTGTTGGCTGAGATCTGAGAATCATGGTTCAAAGCCAGCCCAGGTAGGAAAGTCTATGAAACTCTTACCTCCAATGAACCACCAGAAAACCGGAAGTGGTGCTGTGGCTCAAAGTGTTAGAGTGACAGCCATGAGCAAAAAAGCTCAGGTTCAGCACTCAGACCCTGAGTTCAAGCCCCACACTGACCAAAAAACGGTTAGTCTTGCTATGTGAATTTTACGTCGATAGAAAAAACAAATCCACAAAGCTTCTAGTGACCTCATCTACCTGGTCCCAGCTCTGCGTGCAGAGAACACCTTCTCAGCACCTGCCTTTATCCCTTGCTCCCACAGGGCTAGCTTAGCACGTCACCTTCTCCAGGTTCTGAAGGTCCTTGGAGGCCGGCTGCTCGATCTTGAAGATGCCCAGGTTGGATCGGAGATTGTTCTCCTCCTCTCGCATGCTGTTCAGCAGAGCCCGTACCTGGGCAATCTGCTCCAGGGCAGCAGTAGCACCCACGCTGCTGGTGAAGGGCCCTGGGGGCAGTTCAGGGTACAGCTCAGCTCCCTGCTCCCATCCACCATCCCTTGAAAAGACGCATTCATGGCTTTCCTATCTCTGGGGGTGAATTTCACTTCTCTCCTCACAAAAGTGAGAGAGGGGGCGCGGGGGAGAGAAGGAAAGGGCAGGAAGAAGAAATGCATGGAGAAATAGGAGGTCATCTTTCTAAAAAAAAAAACCAAAAAACAAAAAACTGCTACATGTAGCCAGCACCAGTGGCTCATGTCTGTCTGTAATCCCAGCTACTCAGGAGGCTGAGGATTGAGATTCAAAGCCAGTTCAGGTGGGAAAAGTCCCTTTGTTTCTTATCTCCAGTTATCCAGCAAAAATCCAGAAGTGGAAATGTGCTTCAAATGATAGAACACTAGCCTTGAGCAAAAAAAAGCATGAGTCCCTGAGTTCAAGGCCCAGTACCAGCATCAAAATGATTTTTAAAAAAGAAAGAAAAGGAACCAATATACAAGGACACGTGCACCTCCATGTTTATTGCAGCACTGTTCACAATAGCCAGGATATGGAAACAACCCAGATGCCCCACCACAGATGAATGGATCCAAAAATTGTGGTATCTATACACAATAGAATATTATGCAGCCATTAGAAATGACAAAATAATGGCATTTGCAGGGAAATGGATGGAGCTAGAAGGAATCATGTTGAGCGAGGTAAGCCAAGAGCAAAGAGACAAACGGTACATGGTCTCCCTGATAAGTAGATGCTAAATCCAAAATGTTAGGTGATATGACAAAACTAACAGGACTTAAGAAACAAAGAACTCCCACTCATCTGGTTGAACCACTACTAAATATCCCCATGCTGCTGATCACATGTATGGTGTATATTTGTACACCGTTATATGTTATAGACTGTGATAGACAATTTGCTCCAGGAAAGTTAGAATGAACTTGTGACTTTAAATGAGCATCACTATTCCACAATACTGTGAAATTTGGGAAATTATGTAATCACTTAATCACAATTAAAAAAAAAAAAGAACCTCGGGGAAGGTAGGGAGGCAGGGATGGTAGGGGGAAAACAATGGAGGGGGTAACAATGCTCAATAGGAAATGTACTCATTACCTTGCTCATGTAACTGTAACCCTCTGTATAGTATCTTTACAATAAAAAATAAAAATTAAAAAAATAACTAAAGCAAAAAAAAAAAGAAAGAAAAACTTACCAAACAAAACAACAACAATAAACACTGCAAAATGTGGCTGGAGAGCCAGATACAGGTGGAAGAAAAGCAGTCTGAATGAGAACAGTGGAAATAGGAGCTGAGCTGCATCTTCTGACTGGAAATCTGAGACAGCGAGTCCGTGCGCCTGGCCACTAACAGAGCCGAAGGAGACCCAGCTCTTTCCCTCCCCAGCACCATCCTCCCTCCTCTCATCTGTTCTCGAATTTTCTAGACAGAGAAACGCTGGATCACAAAACAAAGATTAAACAAGGGGCAACAATGGAGCAAGGAGAAAGTACCTTTTAGGTCAAAGTCTTCAAGAAGGGTATGTGCCTTCTTCTTGAAGTCATCGGCAGAATGAATAAGGCCTGTCTTGAATTTCTCCTTGTGTTTCTTCAGCATTTGTTCACTGTCCGTGAGAGTTTGTTGGAAGGTGAGCCATTCCCCATTCAGATTATCCAGCATCTCCAGGACCTGGGAACATCCAACAGGAAAGGAGGACCAGTGAACAGGCCTGTCCTTCTCACGCACAAGCACGCATGCGCGTGTACCCATACTGGGGCTTGAACTCAGAGTCTGGACACTATTTCTTCACTTTTTCCTCAAAGCTGGCCCTTTACCACTTCTGGTTTTTTCCTGGTTAATGGGAGGTAAGAGCCTCACAAAGGTTGGAGGCTTGGGTCAATTGGTAAAGTCTTAGCCAGTGAGTGAGAGTATCAGGTACTAAGTTCAAGTCCCAGTTTCAGGTTTTATAAAAAAAGCCTCATGGCTTCAAACCACAACCCTTACATCTCAGCCTCCTAAGTAACTAGGATTACATATATGAGCCACCAGCACCTGGCATTCACCAATGCTGTTTTTGCCTTTTTGCTTTTCCAGGGATGGGTATTGAATCCACGGCTTCGCACATGCTGAACAAGCACTCTACCACTGAGCTACATCCCCAGTCCTCCACCCAGGACTCTTTTCTGGTCCTGTAGATCAGAGTCCATGGAGAAGCCTGGTGTGTTTGACAATTGCCAGGCTTAAAAGGAATCACTTTGGTTCTCAGAGGCTTCAATTTTTTTTTCCCTTCCTACTCCTGGGGTTTGAACTTAGGGCCTGGAAGCTGTTTTTGAGGGGTTTTTCCCCTCAAGGTTAGTGCTCTATCATTTGAGCATAGCTCCCCTTCCTTCCTTCCTTCCTTCCTTTCTTCCTTCCTTCCTTCCTTCCTTCCTTCCTTCCTTCCGTCATTCCTTCCTTCCTTCCCTCCCCTTCCCTTCCCTTTCCTTCCCTCCCCTTCCCTTCCTTTTCTTTTCCTTTCCTTCTTTTTGGCAGTACTAGGGTATGAATTCAGGACTTAAGCATTTGCTGACAGGTGCTCTACCCCTTGACCTATTCCCCAAGTGTTTAGTTATTTTTCATTTTTTTGTCCAGGACTGACCCATGTCACACTGTGATGCTCCTACCTACAGTCTCTAACATAGCTGGGATTTATGGAAGTGTCACACTATGCTTGCTTATTAATTGAGATGAAAGTCTTTTAGCCCAGGCTGTCCTCGATTATTGATCCTCCTATTTCTTCCTCCTGAGCAACTAGGCTTACAAACATGAACCGCCATGCTTGGCCTCTGACTCTTGAGTTTTCTCCCCCTCACTTTTTACTGTCCACAGATGGTATCAAAGTCCTCCACTACCTGTTACCCTTGGTATGGGCCCAAGTGGAGTGGCTCAAACACCACAGGAACTCACACTTTCTGAAACAGACACTTCATACTTTTCCAGAATGGCAAATTGCTCATGGATGGGAGGTATCTGGGTTTCCAGGTTGGGCAAATCATGCTGCAGGGTTTCCATGAGTTGTAAACTGCTCCCCAATTCCTCCAGCGTCTGAGGAGGATGGCCGATTCTGAAGGCAAGCAAACAGAGTGTTGTAGGTGAAACACCCCCCCCCCCACACACACACACATGCTTGTGCACGCACACATGCACATGCAAGCATGCACACATATACACACATATCCAACCGCCCCCAAATGAGTCTTACTTCTCTGCATTCTCCTTCAGGTAGGTGTGCAGCTCCAGCAGGTGCTTAGCTGCCATCTCCTTGAGCAGAGTCGTGAACTTGTTCTGCCATTCATTGCAGTGTTGCACCAAAGAGAACTTGAGGTTTGAACAGTCCAGCAGCACAAACTGGATGTTAAGGACCGTCTCCTCCTTCTGCACATTGTTTGCCACCTCTGTGTAGCTGCAAGGGCCCCAGATCCCTGCTAAGATGTTTTATCCTTCAGAGACTTAGTCCCCACCTAATGCACATTCAAGTTCTCATTTCCTTCCTCCCAGACTTGTGCAGCAACTCTAGTACCTTCTATTCCCAGGTGTCTCCTGGACAAACCCAGCCCTGGCAGCTAGGTGAGGCCACATCCATGCCACAAGACAAGGTAGCAGTTATGTTTTCTGGCTCCTGAGACCTCACAGTTGCACAATTTGGGACTGAGTTCATACCGTGCTGTTCCTTACCTCTGTGGCTGCAGGCAGTTGCTTTTTTGGTTTGTTTTTTGTTTTTGTTTTTGTCAATCATGGGGCCTGAACTCTGGGCCTGGGCGCTGTCCCTCAGCTCTTCAGCTCAAGGCTAGCGCTCTACCACTTGAGCCACGGAGACACTTCCAGCTTTTTCTGCTTATGTGGTGCTGAGGAATCGAACCTAGGGTCTCATGCATGCAAGACAAGCGCTCTACCACTGAGCCACCTTCCCAGCCCTTGTTCTGTTTTGTTTTAAGAGCCGGGATCTCACTATGCTGCCCAGGCTGTCCTCAAATTCCTATGCTCAAATGGTCCTCCTGTCTCAACCTCCTGATGAGCTGGGACTACAGGTGTGGACAACTACAACTAGAGTCAGCTCAAGTTGTTCTTTCAACTGTGTTAAGTCTGAGTTTCCCCATCTGTTACATACTGATGATAATAGACTCTACCTCACCAGGTTGCTGACAGGTTGCTCAGCCCGTCTCTGCCTGCTGAAAACCTACCTGTTCTAGAAATTGTAGCTTCAAGGGCATTTTCTTTTCCTATTTTTTTGGGGGGGTCCGGTCGTGGGGCCTGAACTCTGGGCCTGGGCGCTGTCCCTCAGCTCTTCAGCTCAAGGCTAGCGCTCTACCACTTGAGCCACAGCATCACTTCTGGCTTTTTTCTTTTTGCTTATGTGGTGCTGAGGAATCGAACCCAGGGCCTCATGCATGCAAGGCAAACGCTCTACCACTGAGCCACCTTCCCAGCCCCTTCTTTTCCTATTTTTTTTTTTTTTTGTCGGTCGTGGGGCTTGAACTCTGGGCCTGGGCGCTGTCCCTCAGCTCTTCAGCTCAAGGTGAGCACTCTACCACTTGAGCTACAGCGCCACTTCCGGTTTTCTGGTGGTTTATTGGAGATAGGAGTCTCACGGTCTCTCCTGCCCGGGCTGGCTTTGAACCGCGATCCTCAGATCTCAGCCTCCTGAGTAGCTAGGATTACAGGCGTGAGCCACCAGCGCCTGGCTTCTTTTCCTATTTTTATGCTTTACTTTTGAATTAGCAGACATTGCCAAAAAAACACTTTCTTCATGAAGCTTTTCCTGATGCCTCTGGCTAGAAGCTTTCTCTCTGCTCTCCTTTGGCTTTTAAATGTCCTACAAAAGCGCACACACTAAAGACCCAGTCCTCAGCTTGGCACTACTAGGAGGCAATGGACGCTTTAAGAGTTAAGGCCTAGTAGGATCTTGTGAAGCTGGCATTGCAGGGAATTGTGGGATCCCGCCCCCTCCTCTCTCTCACTCCAAGCAATG
This sequence comes from Dipodomys spectabilis, assembly GCF_019054845.1. Classification (NCBI taxonomy): domain Eukaryota; kingdom Metazoa; phylum Chordata; class Mammalia; order Rodentia; family Heteromyidae; genus Dipodomys; species Dipodomys spectabilis. The sequence continues at coordinate 936,079 of NW_024871253.1, forward strand.
AGGTTCACAGCTTTGCTTCCACTGTAATTGCTGCCAACACTCAGAGCAATGCTGCCAACTAGCCATAGATAAAAACCTCCAAAACAATGCTTTTATCTTTATAAATTGATTATCTCAGGTATTTGTTACAGTAACAGAATACTGACTGACTAACACACCTTCTAATGAACTAATTCTCCTGGTACCTTGTTCAATACATTGAAGTATATATGATCATGAAAACAACAGTTCTTCACAGTTTACAAAGCTCTCTTGTGTATATTTAATAACTCCATAGTGTTCTAAGATAGGCTGTATAAAATACTTTACCAGAAAGAGTAACCTAAGAATATAAGAAACCGTCTAAGACTGCACAGCTAGTCAATAGTAGAAGCCTTCCCAAGGCGCCATAACCACTGGTCTTTTCACTACACTTTTCTCTTTCTCACTAGTGCTGCTCAAAGGAAGAAAGAACTTTTTCTTTCTTTCTTTGCTTCTTTCTTTCTTCCTTTCTCTTTATCTTTCTCTCCTTTCTTCCTTCCTTCCTTCCTTTTCTTTTCTTTCTTTCCTTTCTTTCTCTCTCTCTCTCTCTCTCTCTTTCTTTCTTTCTGTCTTTCTTTCATTTTGTGCCAGTCCTAGGGCTTGAACTCAGGACTTGGACACTGTCCCTGAGCTTTTTTTGCTCAAGGTTAGTGCTCTACCACTTTGAGCCATAGCTCTACTTCCAGCTTGGTGCTTCATTGGAGATAAGAGTTTCATGAACTTTTCTGCCTGGGCTGGCTTCAATCTTTAATTCTCAGATCTCAGCCTCTCTAAGTAGCTAGGTGTGAGCCACCAGAACCTGGCATCTCTCTCTGTTTTTAAAATTCTACATGGACTATAGGACATGGTGTTGAATGAATGAATAAATGACCAAATGACAAGGGGACCTTGGCAGTTAAGGTTACAATTTAGGGGTTGAAGATTTAGCTCAATGGAAGAGCACTTGCCTGGCAAGTGCAAGGCCCTGAATTTGGTCCTCAGGTATGGAAAAAAAAAAAAAAGCGCTCAGGGATAATACCCAGACCCTGAGTTCAAGTCTTAGGACCAGCACACACACACACACACACACACACACACACACACACACACACACACACACAGATTGTAAGTTAGAGCCAGGAGCTGGTGGCTCATGGCTGTAATCCTAGCTACTCAGGAGGCTGAGATCTAAAGATCGCAGTTCAAAGCCAGCTGAACAAGAAAGCTTGTGGGACTCTTATCTCCAATTAATCTCCAGAAAACTGGTAGTAGAGCTGTAGCTCAAAGTGGTAGAGCGCTAGCCTTTGAGTGAAAAAGCTCAGGGACAGCACTCAAGCCCTAAGTTGAAGCCCCATGGCCAACAAAAACAAAATTTAAAATTTTTACAATTTAAGAAGCTTCTGCCAGGTATTGGTGGTCACACCTGTAATCGAGCTACTCAGGAGGCTGAGATCTGAAGATTGAGGTTGTAAACCAGCCTGGGCAGACAACTCCAGTGCATTCCTATTTATCTCCAATTAACCAGCAGAAAAGCCAGAAATGGAGGCATTGTTTCAGTGACAGGGTGCTGATCTTAATCAAAAGAGCTAAGTAAGGGCTGGGAAGGTGGCTCAGTGGTAGAGTGCTTGCCTTGCATGCATGAGGCCCTGGGTTCGATTCCTCAGCACCACATAAGAAAAAAGAAAAAAACCGGAAGTGGTGCTGTAGCTCAAGTGGTAGAGCGCTAGCCTTGAGGTGAAGAGCTGAGGGACAGCGCCCAGGCCCAGAGTTCAGCCCCACGATTGGACCCAAAAAACAAAAAAAAAAGCTAAGTGAGAGCACAAGGCCTTACGTTCAAGCCCCAAGACCTCACAAGGAAAACACAACTTCTTCAATTCCAACCTGCCTTCTTAGAATGAGGTGTACCTTCTTTGCATCTTTCCAATTGCTTGTGCTTCCTCTTTCCCTATCTTAAGGCCCTTCCTCCAAACAACTATAGCTCTTGAAATCTTGTCCAACTCTTCCTGGATCTCTACACTGGAGAAACAAAAGTCCAAGCCAGGCCCCCGTGACTCATATCTGTGATCCTAGCTACTCAGAAGACTGAAATCTGAGGATCAAGGTTTGAAGACAGCCCAGGTAGGAAAGTGCCCATGAGTCTCTTATCTCCAAGAAATTACTCAAAAAAAAAAAGCTGGAAGTAATGCTGTGGCTCAAGTGGTAGAGTGCTAGCCTTGAGCACAAGAAGTCCAGGGACAGCGCCCAGGCCATGAGTTCAAGCCCCAGAACCTACCAAAAAAAAAAAAAAAGTTCCATGCCCTCCCTTTCCTGTGGCTGAAAACACACAATAATTGCATCTGCTCTAACCCATCTCCTTTCCCAAGCCTCTGGCCCCGACCTAGTCTTCCTCTTCCTCATATACTTCACCTTTTATTCTTTTCTTTTTTTTTTTAATTATTTTTTGTTGTTGTTGTTTTAGAGGAGATATACAGCAGGGTTACCTTTGCATACGTCAGGTAATAAGTACCTTTCCTTCCTTTTGCATAGTATCATCTGTTCCCTCATTCTCTCTCCCATTCCCTCCCTCCCACCTCTATCCATGAGTGATGGTTCACTTTCATCAATGTCCAGTGTAGCCAGGGGGCCCCACACTGCGTATTTTACCCATTTTCCACTGGTTCTGTGCCCTCCCCCCACCTTCCCTCAGATAGGCATGTGTGTACACTGTATATGAGGTAAAGAATCATCAGAATCATCTGAAAACAAAAAGACAAATGAAGAAAAGGTCCTTTGTTTCCTTATCTGTAGGGTTTGTTTCAGTGTGTATATTCTTTTATATACATATGAAGAGGTGCTTGAGCATTACAACTTGGTGCTTTTCTCTTAAGACTATCCTCTTTTGGTCTCATAGTGCATGGGTGTACAGAGTCCTGTATACTTGGTCGTATCCTGTTGTGTTTTAAAGCTAACTTCTGCATATCAGGGAGAACATGTGCCATTTTTCTCTCTGGTCTTGGCTTACCTCGCTCAACATGATTTTTTCTAGCACCATCCATTTCCCTGCGAATGCCATTATTTTATCCTATCTAATGGCTGTGTAAAATTCCATTGTATATAGATATCACGTTTTTTGGATCCATTCATCTACTGTGGGGCATCTGGGTTGTTTCGTATCTTGGCTATCAGGAATAGTGCAGCAATGAACATGGATATGCAGGTGTCCCCGTCATATCCTTACACCTCACCTTTTCTCTACTCACCGGGCAATATCAGCATCAAAGGAAGAGACAGGAGGGTTGAGGCGCTGGTAGCGACGGATGAAGGAGTCTTTGTTGATCTCCCAGATTTCCCGATACATATCCCAGGTCTTGAGGTAGTTCTGCAGCAGGGCTGCATTGTTAGTCATGCCGCTGCTGATCTGTGCCTGGATCTTCTTTATATCTTCATCTCTCTCTTCAAAAGATCCAGAAAGATAACTTCTTGCTGATACCTACCCCATCCCAAACTCTAGCCTGGTCCCTGGTCACTGCCTGGAACTTCTACTCCAACACCAGTGTCCTGAAGAAACACTGCTCAATCACAAGCATTGGAAAACAGAGGAAGTAGCTGGGCATGATGGTTCATGCTCATGCCTAGCTACACAGGAGACTGAGATCAAGAGAATCACAGAGGAAGATCAACCCAAGTAAAATATTTGCAAGATCTCATCTTAATAAAAAGTTGGGCATGAGCCGGGTATTGATGGTTCATGCCTGTAATCCTAGCTACTCAGGATGCTGAGACCTGAGACTCACAGTTCAAAGCCAGCCTGGGCAGTAAAGCCCATGAAACTCTTTTTTTTTTTTTTGGTCGGTTGTGGGGCCTGAACTCTGGGCCTGGGTGCTATCCCACAGCTCTTCAGCTCAAGGCTAGTGCTCTACCACTTGAGCCACAGCACCACTTCTGGATTTTTTTTTCTGCTTATGTGGTGCTGAGGAATCGAACCCAGGGCCTCAAGCATGCAAGGCAAGTGCCTTACCACTGAGCCACCTTCCCAGCCCATCCATGAAACTCTTATTTCCAGTTAACCACCAGAAAACTAGAAGTGGTGATGTGGCTCAAAGTGATAGAGTGCTAGCTAGTCTTGAGCAAAAGAGCTCAGGGACAACACCGAGGCCCTGAGATCAAGCCCCACAACTGAAGGGGGTGGGGGCTCGACGTGGTGGCTCATGACTGTCATCTCAGTCATAAAAGAAGCATAAATAGGATTATAGCCTAGTCCAGCATGGGCATTAATGTATGACCCTGATTCAAACCCCAATACTGGAGGGCTGGGTAGGGAGGAGAAAAGTTAGAAGGGAAGGGAAGGGAAAGAAGGAAAAGGGAAGGAAAGGGAAGGGGAAGAGAGGGGACAGAAAGTAAAGTTTGACCCTTAGTGTCACTTCCAACTGGGTCACTTGTCTCTCCTGTGAGATCGAGACCACTTATGGCCCAGCTCCAGTCTCAAACTTGTCTTTGCTAATCTCCTACCCCAATTCCAAATTCCATGAGCATCCATCCCCCAACATCAACTGCCATCCCATTCTCTGTTCCCATCCCCAGCCCAGTCCCTTGACATTGTTTCCCTCCAGCTAAGGAGTTGACTGGCCCAGTGTGTCTGGAAATAGTCCTTGTCTCTCCTCCTCCTTCTTCCGAAAGCCCTACCCAGGGTGCCCTACCACTGCCCACGTACCCACAGTGGCGCAGATGGGTTCCCGATGCAACTTGCGCTTCATGAGGATATCGGGGAGATGGCGGAAGACAGAGATGGAGTGAAAGAGCTGGTTGCCAATGTCATTGACCACATTTGCCAAAGTCTGCAGACTGGGTGAGAATTCCACCTGTGGGAAACACAGTGGAGAGGGCTTTAGCTCAGCCCACGGAGAAGATGAGCCTCAGAACTGGCAAGGCCGAACACCTGAGAGCCAGAGCTGAAGGCCATAAGAGAAAGTCAGTACCAAAGACAAAGTTTGGGGAAAACTAGTGACTACGGTGTGATAGTCTTAGAGTCTCAAAGGCACAGCGTGGTCCCCACCTGAGCCACACCGCCCTGTGTATCATTCTGCAAAATGACAAGGACTCGGAAGAGTGGGTTTGGCATGGTCTTCCCATCCCCGTTGATGGCCTTGGACAGTTCTAGCAGTGACCACTTTATGTTCAGGCGAAGGGCCTCCTCCATCATGCGGTCCAATCGAATCATGTACAGCATCCACTGCTGCTGAATCTGGTGGGGAAAAGATGGAGGGAGCAAAAGGGCCCTTCAGGAATCTAGGCATAAGTATCAGGGAAATGAATGCCAGAAGACAGAAAAGGGTATGAGCCAGTTAAGCAGAAAAGCAGGAGATTAGGGGGCTGAAGTAAGGTGTTTGAAAGGTTGAAGATTGGTGGAATCTAGATCTAGAGCAGGATGTGTGAGAAACAGACTTTGATTTAAAAAGAGGGTGAGGAGGATGGGAAGGTGGCTTAGTGGTAAAGTGCTTGCCTCACATGCATGAAGCCCTGGGTCCCATTCCTCAGTACCACATACACAGAAAAAAGCCGGAAGTGGTGCTGTGGCTCAAGTGGTAGAGTGCTAACCTTGAGCAAAAGAAGTTCAGGGACAGTGCCCAGGCCCTGAGTTCAAGTACTGGTGAAAAAATTAAAAGAAAATAAAACAATAAAAAGAAGGTGAGGAGCTGGGCACTAGTGGCTCATGCCTATAATCCTAGCTACTCAGGAAGCTGAGATGGGAGGATCACTATTTGAAGATATCCTAGGCAGAAAAGTCCATATGATTTCTATCCAATGAACCACTAAAAAGCTGGAAGTAGAGGTGTGGTTCAATTAATAAGAGTGAGAGCCTTGAGGGGAGCAGGGAAAGCTAGGGGACACTGCTCAGGCCCTGTATATAAACCTCAGTACTGGTAAAAACAAACAAACAAAAAAGCATTAGGGAATGACCTTATGGAAGTGAGGCTTTCTCCAACCACAAACTCCTTTCACCCCCTACCTCGAGTCCATCGTTCTTAAACACTTCGTAGGAGTTGGTCATGATGTTCACCACATCCTCATGCAGGTCCATCAGTTTCTGTTGAACTACTGCCCGATGTTCCCTTTGAGCTTCCTCAAATTCCAGATCTCTGTACACCCGTTTACCAGTAATATGTACCAGCAGTGTCTCTGATATCTCTTGGGCCCGCCAGCCAATGGTTAGAGTTGAAGCCTTGAAATCATTCACGATCATCTGTACCTGTAGTAGGCACCACATGAGCAGTTTGTGGCCACCAGCTTGGGAAGGGACCCTCTGGACCTCATTCTACCTTCCCACTTATCATCCCACTAGAATTGCTCACGTCTGTAAAAAGTGCTTTCTCTAAGAAGTAGAGCACTTCTCTACCATGCCCAAGGCCCTGGGTTGGATCCCAAGCACACTTTGATTTTTTTAGACTACTCTCCACTCTCTCCTCCATCACCCAACTCAGGTGTTGATTCCCCATGTGCCAGCCTTTCTGCCAGCCTTGCAGACCTGCAGGGTCTCATGACCCACCTTGCTGGCATGTACACGGCACTCCGTGATGAAGTAGACGCTGGCCCCCTTCAGGGCCCAGTGCAGCTTCTTGAGTCCGGGGTGGATCTTCTTATCTAGGAACCGGATACGCTCTTTGAACAGGGCCTGTTCATCTGTGGACAGCGTGGCAATAATCCTGAGAGTAAAAAAGGATTGGCAGTTGGTAGGATGCGCAATGAAGACCTCTCCTTCACAGCAAGAAAGTTGACAGAGCCAGGCACCAGTGGCTCACGCCTGTAATCCTAGCTACTCAGGAGGCTAAGATCTGAGGATCACAGTTCAAAACCAGTCAGGGCACAAAAGTCTGTGAGACGCTTATCTCCAATCAACCACTCAGAAAACTGGAAGTGGCACTGTGGCTCAAGTGGTAGAGCGCTAGCCTTGAGCTGAAGAGCTGAGGCACAGCACCCAGGCCCAGAGTTCAAGCCCCACAACTGACCAAAAAAAGGAAGGAAGGAAGGAGGGAGGGAGGGAGGAAGGGAGGGAGGGAGGGGGAGAGAAAGAGGAGGAGAGAGGGAGGGAGAGAAGGAAGGAGGGAAGGAGGGAAAAATGAGGAAGGAAGGAGGGAGGGAGGGAGGAAGGAAAGGAGAGAAGGAGAGAGTAAGGGAGGGAGAGAAAGAGAGCGGAAGGGAGATAAGGAGAGAGGGAAGGAAGGAAAAATGAGGAAGGAAGGAAGGAAGGAAGGAAGGAAGGAAGGAAGGAAGGAAGGAAGGAAGGAAGGAAGGAAGGAGGGAAGGAAGGTCTTTTATAAGCAGAAAATGGGCCCTCACCCATCACTGAATCTGCCTGCGTCTTAATCCTGGACTTCGCAGCTTCCAGAACTATGAGCAATAAGGTTCCTGTTGTTTATAAGCTACCCAGGCTGTGATATTTTGTTATAATGGCTTGAATGAACATGGTACCTAACCCAAAACAAAGGCTTACTCTAGAGCTAGGGACCAGGAGTTCAGAGAACAAGGTGATGGGGTCAGGATAGGGGCAGAAAGGCCTCACTCAGTTCAACGAATCCGGTATCATTCTGTGCCCCAAACTCTACCACCACACAGCTTTATTCCTAAGGAAGTGTCCTGTGGAGTGAGAGAGGACTGATTGCTTTTGCTCTCTCTCCTACAGCTACAAGAAACAAAAGTAATTTTAGGGTCACAAGAGGAGGGCAGCCAGGCACTGGTGGCTCATGCCTGTAATCCTAGCTATTCAGGAGGCTGAGACCTAAGGATCACGATTTGAAGCCAGACAAGGAAGAAAAGTCCCCATGAGACTCTATCTCCAATTAACCACTCAAAAACTGGAAGTGGAGCTATGGTTCAAAGTGGTAGAGCACTAGCCTTGCGCAAAAGAACTCAGGGACAGTGCCTAGGCCTGAGTTCAAGCCCTATGACTGACAAAAAAGTAAGCTGGGTGCCAGTGGCTCACCCCTGTAATCCTAGCTACTCAGGAGGCTGAGATCTGAGGATCGTGGTTCAAAGCCAGCCTGGGCAGGAAAGTACATGAGACTCTTACCTCCAATAATCCACTAGAAAACCAGAAGTGGCACTGTGGCTCAAGCAGTAGCACCCTTGCTTTGAGCTGAAGAGCACAAGGACAGCACCTAAGCCCAGAGTTCAAGCCCCACGACCGACCAAAAAAAAAATTTTTTTTTAATTAAAAAAGGGCTAGGAATGTGGCTTAGTGGTAGAGTGCTTGCCTAGCATGTATGAAGCCCTGGGTTTGATTCCTCAGGACCACATAAACAGAAAAATCCAGAAGTGGCACTGTGGCTCAAGTGATAGAGCGCTAGCCTTGAGCTCAGGGACAGTGCCCAGGCCCTGAATTCAAGCTCCAGGACTGGCAAAAAAAAAAAAAAAATTTTCAATTAAAAATAAATTTTAAAAGGAGCCTGGGAAAGACATGTGTGTATGTGCATGTGCACGGGTGCGTGTGTGTGTGTGTGTGTGTGTGTGTGTGCGCACGCACGCATGCGCATGCACTGGTACTGGGGCTCAAAATCAAGGCCTAGAGGCTGTCAGCTTTTTCCACTCAAGGCTGGCACTCTACCACTTGAGCCATACCTCCAGTTCTGGCTTCTTAGTGATTAATTGAAGATATGAGTCTCACGGCCTTTCCTGGCCAGGCTGGCTTTGAACCATGACCGTCAGATCTCAGCCTCCTGAGTAGCTAGGATTACAGGCATGTTCCTTTGAAATGAACAAAATGGAAACTGTCAGAAATGTAGAATACCATCAGGCAGGTAAGACAAGGGGAAGAGAGGAAGTGGCATTGGAGGGTGTGCACTGAGGGTTGGAGCCCACCTATTGTAGTCTCGAGCTACGAGAAGCAGATTCTCCCGAAGTATGCGCAGGTCCTCAGCTCGCTCAGCTACATTCACCACATAATGGGGTGTCTCAAACAGCAGCCTTTCCCAGTAGTCGATCTCCCTAAAGAGGCACAGCAGTGACCTGCCAGAGAAAGCAAAAATCAAGGGAAACTGCTTAGGTGGACAGTCTCAGCCAACAATGGAACAAGAGCCTTAGGGCTAGAAAGAACAAAGGAATTTGGAGATAAGAAAAGAGGTAGAAGTCTAGGTCTTGGCTCTCCCCTGTAATCCTAGCTACTCAGGAGGCTGAGATCTGAGGATCATGGTTCAAAGCCAGCCCAGGCAGGAAAGTCCATGAGACTGTTAATCTCCAATTAACCACTAGAAAACTGGAAGTGGTGCTGTGGCTCAAAGGGGTAGAGTGCTAGCCTTGAGCAGAAAAGCTCAGGGACAGCACCCAGGCCCTGAGCTCAAGCTCCACAACCAACATGAAAGAAAGAAGGAAAGAAGGAAGGAAGGAAAAAGCCAGGTGCTGGTGGCTCACACCTATAATCCTAGCTACTCAGGAGGCTGAGGATCATGGTTTGAAGCCAGACCAGCAGGAAAGTCCTTGAGGCTCTTATCTCCAATTAACCACAAAAAAGCTGGAAGGGAGCTGTGGCTCAAGTGGTAGAGTGCCAGCCTTGAGCAAAAAAAAAAGCTAAAGGATAGCATTCTGAGTTCAAGTCCCAGAACCAGCACAAAAAAAAAAAAATTTTTTTTTAAAAAGGAAAAAGAAGCAGGTCCTCTTTTGCACCTTCCCTAACTCAGTGCAGTTGAGCAAGGAGCCTTCCCTTACCTCAGCAGAGCCTGGAAAGTTTGCCACCTGACAAAGGTGCTACACCGGCACACAAAAGAGCCTTTCGACTGGGACCCCCAAGCAGTATAACATAACCATCCCCATACAGAACATTAAGACCGGGCTGGGAAGGTGGCTCAGTGGTAGAGCGCTTGCCTTGTATGCATGAGGCCCTGGGTTCGATTCCTCAGCACCACATGAGCAAAAAGATAAAAACCGGAAGTGGCGCTGTGGCTCAAGTGGTAGAGCGCTAGCCTTGAGCTGAAGAGCTGAGGGACAGCGCCCAGGCCCAGAGTTCAGGCCCCATGACCGGACCCAAACAAAAATAAAAAAAAGAACATTAAGACCCCAAGTCCTCTTTCCCACCCGAAATCTACACCCTATTAGTGGGACTAATACCCACGGAATGATATCTGGGAGGTTCTTTTCTGTGGTTTCAGACCAACATTTAAGAAGAAAAGTCTGTAAGGATGATAACTTTGGGAGTCTCCCTTCCTCCCCGCCCAAAAAAATAGCTGACCATATAACTGAGGTCAAGTTCACAGTTGGCAATATCCCCCTCCCCCTACACACACACTACAGGTTCCAATCAACTTCCAGTTCCCTTACTTAAATATAAGCACAACACCATGACATTAGGCCCTGCCTTTTCCCGCACCAAGGATACAAACAGACACAAACAACTAGAAGGAAGCAAATAGAACTGCTCAACCCAAATAAGAAAAACCAACCAAACTGTCACTTAAAATCCTCAGATGAAAAGGACATTAACATGACAAGAACAGGCTGCTACAAAAAGGAGCACTCAAAGAACTCTTGGAAGTTGTAACTGAGAGCAGAAACATTTGAAAATCAAAAGAAGGCAATAAGATAAAGTTGACAGAAATCCCTTAGAAGGCAGAGAAAAAGAGGTAGAAAGCAGAGAGGAGTTTATGTGGGAAAAGAATAGGAACTATTTTATGACTTATTATATTGGTTATGTGCTGGAATAATAATATCTTGGGGCATGCTGGGTTGAATGTTAAAAAGGAATCTCACTTGTTTCTATTTCCTTTAGTAAATGGCATACTAGAACATTCTAAACTGCATGTGCAGCCCTAGTCCTAAGTGTCCTCTGCTTCTGTACATCCCATGGCTTTTTCCTCCTTCCCATGCCAGGTGCCACTCTCCTGTCTCTCTCCAGAATTATTCACAGCTCTTCATATCTGAAATAACCATTCACACGTGGCCGCCCTACCCCAGCTTTGTGCCCACAGCTCCAGCACTTGGCTTAAGTTCTCCCAAGCCACCTGTTTCTCTAACCTTAAGGGAACTTTCAGATCACTGAGCTCTGATCTTTGTCTCTAAATCCATTCCTGTCCCCATGTCCTCCTCCACAGAACCTGTTATCTTTCAGGGCTGGGAAGGTGGTTCAGTGGTAGAGTGCTTGCCTTGCATGTATGAAGCTCTGGGTTCAATTTCTTAGCAACATATAAGCAAAAAAAAAAAAAAAAAGCTGGAAGTGGTACTGTGGCTCAAGTGGTAGAGCACTGGCCTTGAGCTGAAGAGCTGAGGGACAGCGCCCAGGCCCAGAGTTCAGGCCCCACGACTGACCAAAAAAAGGAAAAGAAGAAAGAAAGAACAAGAAAAAGAATCTGTTATCTTTCTTGACTGGTGAATGCCAGGGATGGAATCCAGAATCTCATACAAGCTCATAAGTACAGGCATCCTCCACTGAGCTACCCTACCACCACTACCTTTAATGCCTTTCAACACTCCTCACTCTTGTCTCTTTGCTTAGTTGAACCCTTCTAACACAAATGCCAGCTCCAGCCTCTTGAGTTCCCCAGGCTGCATCTGTGTCTCCCCCGCTCTGCTCTCCCTCCTGTCCCCTTAAGGAATGCTTGCAAATCCTTTTTTTTTTTTTTATTTGTCCTAAGAGAGCCTGGGTACTGTCCCTGGACTCTTGCTCAAAGCTAGCCCTCTACCACTTTGAGCCATAACACACTTGTGGTTTTCTGGCAATTAATTAGAGATAAGAGTCTCATGGACTTTACTGCCTGGGCTGGCTTCCAACCACAATCCTCAGATCTCAGCCTCCTGAGTAGCTAGGATAACAGGTGTCATCCACCAGCACCTGGCTCTGCAAATTCCTCAGTCCTACAGAAAACCTCACTTCCTAGTCACAAAAATAAAAAAGCTATCAGGTGAAGGCTCCATCTGCTTTTGCTGTAAAACTTGTAAACGTTTATGTCTTCACATCTAGACTCCCATTTATGATAGGTGAATCCTTCCTTCCACTTGAAGATAAACAGCTCTTCCTGGACTCTATCATGTCACCTTGTCATCCTTTCTCCAATGCCACTTCGTTCATTTCTCCTACACCTACTAGTTCTCTCCCATCATTAGACTATAGTTGAACTGTCCAACCTATGTGGAAATTGAAAACATGAGAATCTTGGTTCCAGGCATGCCCAGACATAAAAGTCAGTGAGACTCCCTGTCAATGAAGGGAAATTGGGTGGGGTGGCCCACTTCTGTCAACCTAACAAGTACAGAAGTCTGAAGTAGGTGAATCACAACTCAGGCACATACCTAAAATAGCCTAAAAATAGCCAGTGTAAAACAAGGCTGGAAGCATGGCTGAGTAGCACAGCACCAGCCTAGGGAGCACCAGGCCCTGAATTCCAACCTCAGTTCTGCCAAAAAGAAATAATTTAAAAATAAATAAAAGCTATTTCTAACATATTTATAAGATTATGTTTTTGTTGCTTTGTATGTCACTCTCCCCCCGGCTTTCACTGTATTTGATGTTGGTATAATTTGTGGAGGGGAAGGGAAAAAACAAATCGTTAAAACAGAGATACAGGGGGACCCATTGCAACAATGAGATGTACAAGTGGTTATGTGGAAAAACGAACTTTACAACTTTGGTGGGGGGGGAGGGGAGGAGGAGGATTGGTGGGGGCGGGGGGGGGGGAAGGATGGGAAGGGATGGGAAGGGGAAACAAAGGAGGAGGCTACAATGCTTGATAAGAAATGTACTCATTACCTTGCCCATGTAATTGTAACCCCTCTGTACAGTATTTTCACAATAAAAAAATAAAAATAAAATAAATAAAACCATTCCTCCTTTAACTCCTATCCTGCCACAGCTACCCTCTGCCCTGCAGCTTACAACCTGTCTTCTTTCTGAATTATCCTCTAAGATTCCCTGTACGCCCTTCTCATTCACCCTCATCCGAAGAGAGCAGGCTCCCTACCCCCACTCATACGTGTAAAACTGCTCTCATCATTTGTGTGTGTGTCTGTGGGGGAGGGGGTCTGTGTGTCTGTGTGTATCTGTTACTGTGTGTGTGCTGGTGCTGGCGCTGGTACTGGGGCTTGAACTCAGGGCCTAAGTACTATCCCTTAGCTTCTTCCTCTCAAGGCTGGTGCTCTATCACTTGAGCCATACCAATACTTCCAACTTTATGGTGATTAGTTGGAGATAAAAATCTTATAGTCTTTCTTGTCCAGGCTGGCTTCAAACCATGATTTTCCGATCTCAGCCTTTTCAGCAGCTAGGATTACAGGTGTATGCCACCAATGCTCAGCACCAAGGATTCTTCTAGCTAAGCCCTGGACTGTTTCTCAGCCTTGCTTTCTTTCCTCTCTGCATAGTTAGCATCATAGTGGAATATTCCACTTTGCTCAAACGTGCTCTTATTACAGTGCTCCTGTTCTTTACGTGCTCTTATTAGTGCTCCTATTCTTTGCTTTTTTCTATTATAGAAACTCCCTTCTGTCTCCAGTGTCCCTGGAATCATTCTGTCAGGGCCTGCAGCACAGGAGAGTATTCACTTCCTCTGCTGCTCCCTTAGAGGATCCTCGACTTTTTTTTTTTTTTTTTGCCAGTCCTGGGGCTTGAACTCAGGACCTGGGTACTGTCACTGAGCTTTCCTTTGTTCAAGGCTAGCACTCTACCACTTGAGCCACAATGCCATTTCTGGCTTTCTGTTTGTGTGGTACTGAGGAATCGAACCCAGGGCTTCATGCATGCTAGGCAAGCACTCTACCACTGAGCTACATTCCCAGCCCAATCTTCAGCTTCTATATATCCAATAACTCTCCTGGAATGACATCAACTACTCCTGTGACTTTCACTATCTGTATGCTGAACACTCCTTAACCTACACGACTAAATTCTAGATTCATAGGTCTCATCATGTACTAGATCTCTCCCTTGCTTGTCCAGCAGGCACTGGGACTCAAGTGTGTCCACAAACACCTGAATCTTCTTGTCTGAAAGCCAAGAGCTCATGTCATTATCGAGGCTGCCAAGAAAGAAGCACAATCCCAGAAAGAGCAGCTCCCCGGGCAAAGCCTCCAACTCCTTTGTTTTCTTTTCATGCATTCATTTTGTTTCCATTTTTTTTCTTCCTGGAGACAGGATGTCCTTCTGAAGCCCAGATTGGCCTTGAATTATGTATTCTCCTGCTCATCCTCCTGAGTGCTGGGATTACAGGCATGAGCCACCAAGCCTGACTCCTTTTCTATTACATTCTAAACCAATGCTCACTGAACTTGACCTAAAGCAGAGCCATCTGAAAAAGGGTCTTGACCCCAGGGCTCTAGGCAACTGTCCCCACATGAGAATATGGGTGAAGTGTGACCACATTTTCACATTTTTCAAGAGGCTAGAAGTACATTTTTACATGAAATCACTTCAGTTGTAGGTTTTTTGGTTGTATTGTTTTTTTGTTTTGTCAGTCATGGGGCTTGAACTCTGGGCCTGGGCAATATTCCTCAGCTCTTCAGTTCAAGGTTAGTGTACTACCACTTGAGCCACAGTGCCACAGGAAAGTCTTGTGGCCTTTCTGCCCAGGCTGGCTTTGAACCATGATCCTCAGATCTCAGCCTTCTGAGTAGCTAGGCGTGAGCCACACTGGTACCCCCTGGCTCACTTCAGTTTTGACCAACACTCAGTCACCAACTCAATTAACAACTCAACTCTTAATAATTATCAGTGGGTGACTTCTGAGCTGCTAGAAATGCTCTGTCATTGGCTTAGATGATAGTTCCAAGGACATATGCTTTATAAAACCATTTGTTAAACTGAGTATACATGTTTTAAGATGTCCCTTGGGTCTAATGGTTCATAAGGAAAATATGAAAATATGAAAAATAAAATGATTAACTTTTTGTGTGCGTACATGTGTGTGCGCGTGGGTGCATGCACACGTACATCTCTGCTCATGACTAGCACTCTATCACTTGAGCCAAAGCTCTACTTCCAACTTTTTCTGATTAGTTGATTGAGGATAAGAATCTCATGGACTTTCCTGCCCAGGCTGGCTTTGAACTGTGATCCTCAGATCTCAACCCCCTCAGTAGCTAAAATTAGAGGCATGAACCACTAGCACCTAGTGGATAAACTTTTTTTGGGAGGTGGTACTATGCTTAAACTCAGGGCCTTGCACTTGCTAGGCAGGTGCTCTACCACCTGAGCCATGTCTCCAGCCTCCTAATTTTAAACCCATAAACAAAATGGCTGGGTACTAGGTTGAGGACATGTTCAGGACTGTAGCACCAGAACAAAGACTTTCTCAGGAGAGATTGTCTTTTTTCAAACTGAGATATAATTTACCCCATGGAACCCTTCAAGTCAGACACCAATACCTCATGCCTGTAATCCTAGTCACTTGGGAGGCTGAGATTGTTAGGGTTATGGATCGAGGCCAGCCTAGGCAGGAAAAAGTTTGTGAGAACCCTTCTTCACCAAGAGCTGGAAGCAGTGGGACCTGTTTTCCTAGTGACTGAAAGCCTAGTTGAACCTTGCCCAGACAGGGAAGAAAGTGAGACTCTATCTCAAATAATGATGAGCAGAACATCTAACATACCATGATAGAGCTTCTTGGTGCAATTAATGCACACTATTAAAAAAAAAAAAAAAAAAAAAAAAAAAGGAGGGCTGGGAAGGTAGCTCAGTGGTAGAGCACTTGCCTTGCATGCATGAGGCCCTGGGTTCGATTCCTCAGCACCACATAAGCAGAAAAAAAAAGCCAGAAGTGGTGGTATGGCTCAAGTGGTAGCGCACTAGCCTTGAGCTGAAGAGCTAAGGGACAGCGCCCAGGCCCAGAGTTCAAGACTCACGACTGGAACCAAAAAAAAAAAAAAAGGAAAAATAATGCATGACAGTGAGACACATTCTGTTAAGAGAAGTAGGTATCAGCAGGAAGGAGAAAGCTATCAAGAAAGGTGAATAGGGATAAATATGGCCAAAGCAATTTGTTTGCATGTATGAAAATAGAACAATAATTTAAAGCCAGACGCCGGTGGCTCACGCCTGTCATCCTAACTACTCAGGAAGCTGAGATCTGAGGATCACGGTTCAAAGCCAGCCCGGGCTGGAAAGTCTGTGAGACTCTTAGCTCCAATAAACCACTAGAAAACTGGAAGTGGTGCTGTGGCTCAAGTGGTAGAGTGCTCACCTTGAGCTGAAGAGCGCAGGAACAAGCGCCCAAGCCCAGAGTTCAAGCCCCGTGACCGACAAAAAAAAAAAAAAAGTAAAAAAAGAACAATAATTTGTTTTGGTGCCAGTCAAACTCAGAGCCTGGGTACTGTCCATGAGCTTTTTTGCTCAAAGCTAGTGCTCTACCACTTGAGCCACAGTTGTACAAAAAAAAAAAAAATAGTAAGAGTTCAAGGTGAGCATGAACTATATAGAGAGTCTCTGTCTCAAAAGTAAATAAAACAAGCAAAAATATTATAGTTAAATTCAACTCGACTGCTACTAAGAAATATTGTACATGTACTATATCTTTACTTTACTTTGAATTATCCTTTAGATTTTTTTTCTTGGCCAGTCCTGAGGCTTGAACTCTGGGCCTAACTAGCACTCTATCACTTTAGCCACAGAGCCACTTCTGGCTTTTTTCTATGATTTATTGGAGACAAAAGTCTCACGGACTTTCCTGCTCAGGCTGACTTTGAACCACAATCCTCAGATTTAGCTTCTTAAGTAGCTGGGATTAGAGGTGTGAGCCACCCATGCCCAACCATTCGGAATTATTTATATACTTGTATTATCTTTTATTTATTTATTTATTTATTTTTGGTCAGTCATGGGGCTTCAACTCTGGGCTTGGGCGCTGTTCCTGAGCTCTTCAGGTCAAGGCTAGCACTCTACCGCTTGAGCCACAGTGCCACTTCCAGTTTTCTAGTAGTTTATTGGAGATAAGAGTCTCACAGACTTTCCTGCCCAGGCTGGCTTTGAACCGTGATCCTCAGCTCTCAGCCTCCTGAGTAGCTAGGATTACAGGCATGAGCCACCAGCGCCAGGCTTTGTATTATTATTTTTTTAATAACAAGCAGAAATCAGGGCTGAATCATAAGAGCACCAATCTAACAAGTAAGAGACTGAAGTTAGAATCCCATTACCACCCAATAGATAAACAAATTAATAAATCCCTTCCAATCCCAGTGCGTTTGGGAGTGTTTTGAGGGGGAGGGGTGATTAGTGGTTTGGTTTGGTTTTTGTATCAGGGTTTGAATTCAAAGCTCTCTCAAACTACTTCTTTGCTCTTGGCTGGCACTCTATTACTTGAACTAGTCTAGCATTTTGCTAGTTAATTGGAGACAGAGTCTTGTGGATTTCACCTTCCATCCTCCAATTCTCAGTTTCCCGAATAGCTAGGACCATAGCCTAAGCTTTCAGTGTCCAGCAATGCTGACTTCAAGACAATACCTTTGAGTTATGGTTATTAAATTCTAGACCAGCAGACTCATTCATAAAGGAGAAATGAAATTTGGTGTTGGCTTCATTAATTTTGTTGGAAAATTGTTTTTTAATTTAAAAAATAGTATACATTTATCTTCAGTTATCTGATTCCTTTACCTCCTAATTAAGGAAAGGCTCTGATTAGTGGAGATGTATTATTAGAATTTTATTCAAGGTATATGGCTTACTAAAATAATATTAACTTAGGTAATTCATATCATCCATTTAAATTTTGAAAAAAGTTAAAGCTTTTAACATGGTAACGTTAGATAGTTTCATATGGTAAGAGACCAATAATATTTAAAACAATAAAAATAAAATATCAGCAGTTATTTCTTTTTTTTTTCCTTGGGTCCAGTCATGGGGCCTGAACTCTGGGTCTGGGCGCTGTCCCTCAGCTCTTCAGCTCAAGGTTAGCACTCTACCACTTGAGCCACAGCGCCACTTCCGGCTTTTTTCTTTTTTGCTTATGTGGTGCTGAGAAATCGAACTCAGAGCCTCATGCATGCAAAGCAAGCACTCTACCACTGAGCCACCTTCCCAGCCCCTCAGCAGTTATTTCTTTTTTTTTTTTTTTTGGGTCCGGTCGTGGGGCCTGAACTCTGGGCCTGGGCGTTGTCCCTCAGCTCTTCAGCTCAAGGCTAGCGCTCTACCCCTTGAGCCACAGCACCACGTCCGGCTTTTTGCTTTTTGCTTATGTGGTGCTGAGGAATCGAACCTAGGGCCTCATGCATGCAAGGCAAGCGCTCTACCACTGAGCCACCTTCCCAGCCCAGCAGTTATTTCTATATGAAAAAAATTACTTCTATGTCAAAAACAAGATTTAAATTGCAAGAGAAAGTGCTATTTTTGGAGAGACACAAAACCAAAAAGATGTGGATTTCTCTAAAGTCAACCTACAAACTTCACCCAATGTCTATTCCTATAAAACTAGGAGCAAGACAATTTTTGTAATGAAACAAATTGGCACAAAAATTCTCATGGGAAATAAATATTATAAATAGCCAAGGAAATTGAAAAAAGGAGAATAATGAGGACAATAATTAAAACAGTTTGATTTCTGCACATGAATAGATCAGATACTAGACAAGAATAGTGAATCCCAAAATAGCCAGAAATACTTGGGGATTTGTTACTATAAAGATAGCAATCCACTAAATGAAATTAAGTGACTTGGGATAGCTTAGTGACAGCAAGCATAAGGCCCCACGTTAGATCCAAAGCACTGAGCAAAAAAGTAAATAAATTATATTAAGTGGACTAGCAATCAGGAAAGAAAAAACATACATACGAAACTAAAGCTGATTTTGTACTTCTTTCTCTAGACCAAGATAAATTTCATATGGATCAAAGATCTAAATAGAAAGAATAAAATCGTAAAATACGAGTTGAAAATAGGGGTTATTTTTCAAAATGAGAAGTATTGAAGCTGGCCCTGGTGGCTCAAACCTGTAAGCCCAGCTACTTAGAAGCTGAGATCTGAGGATCATGATTCCAAGTGGGCAAGGAAGGAAAGTCTGTGAGACTCTTGATCTCAAGTTAACCAGTAAAAACCACCTGTGGCTCAGGTGGTTGAGCTCCAGCCTTGGGTGAAAAGCTTAGACAGTGTCCAAGCCCTGAGTTCAAGCCTCAGTACCAGAACATACAAACAAAAAATTACTCTGCTCTTCAGTAACCAATAATAACAGAATCATAATATCAACATAGCTACCTGGAAGCTAGAGGGCTTGAATATATACAGGGGAATTTCTAGAGGCATAACCATATTCTGTTTGAACAGGAGGCTTTGAATTTTCTCTGCTAGTAAACACCAGGGCAAGCCTGTCTATACAAGTATACTAGCCACCAATGCATCAATATATTTTGATTTTTCCAGATTTTGAATTTTTTTTCGATCTTGATAAATTTTAAAAATCAGTTTAAGTTCATACATTTTGTCAGTGAACTAACTGCATTGGACAATACCTTCCTGAGGTTAACCTAAAAAAACTCCTATAAGAGTCGGGCGCCAGTGGCTCACGCCTGTATTCCTAGCTACTAAGGAGGTTGAGATCTGAGGATCCCAGTTCAAAGGCAGCCCAGGCAGGAAACTCCGTGAGACTCCTATCTCCAATAAACCATTAGAAAACCGGAAGTAGTGCGGTGGCTCAAGTGGTAGCGTGGTAGCCTTGAGCTGAAGAGCTGAGGGACAGCGCTCAGGCCCAGAGTTCAGGCCCCACGACCAAAAACAACAACAAAAATCCTATAAGGAACCATTTTCACAATGGTTTTTTTCATCATTCGTTGACAGAATTTAGTCAATAAAATGTCCAGAACACAAAATTTTTATTATTTTGACAACTATAACTTCTTTTTTAAAAACCCACTTGAAGAATTGCTTTTGTAAAATATTCCATAGTGCATTTCCAGACATGTAATGAGGGAATGCAGGAGGGAATAGGAGACCAGCTGGACTCATTGTTGGTAGCCCACAGTGAGCAGCCCTGGTAGGGAAGGCTCCATGAGGCTGGGGGTGAAGGAGAAGAGGGAGTTCCAGGAACCCCTTCTCCTGTTCTGGGGGAATTCCACTCTGGTGATAACACAACTCTTTCAATCCCATAGAGATGGCATCTGGAACATGTTTGTGTTAAGTGCAATCTGGAAAGCTGGTGTAGCCATAAAATGTGGTAAAAGCCAAGTTGGAC
Source organism: Dipodomys spectabilis (assembly GCF_019054845.1). NCBI lineage: Eukaryota > Metazoa > Chordata > Mammalia > Rodentia > Heteromyidae > Dipodomys > Dipodomys spectabilis. The sequence continues at coordinate 956,179 of NW_024871253.1, forward strand.
TTTCAGAGTTCAAATATTTGGGATATAAGGTGGGATAACCAAACCCCCTGAGGGATAAAATAAATACTATTAGGGAACTGGAAGGCTCCCAGAACTAAGGAGTCAGGTAATTCTGAAGCCCATCAGGACATTTCAAAAGTATGCTTATGTCAAGCTCTTAACCAGACCTTAAGCAGGAAGACTAAACTGATAATGTTATCTGCACTCCTGCGGAGGGTTAAGTTTTAAAAGCTGAGAGTATCTTGGATTTCTTTATAGGTTTAATGAACCCAGACTTTTTAAAATCCTTCACGAAGATCATGTTCCTTCTTATCCATGATTTACTCAATTGAGAATTGAGCTAGTTTTATCTTAAAACCACAAAACGTAAGACATCTTATAATATCTCTCTCTGGGAAAACAATTATCAAAGGACAACAGGTACCTTTTCTACTTAGAAGAAGCATTGGATTTCAGATAAACCCATGCCATAAATATGTGGCCCAAAGAAGCCTTGACTTTTTGTTTGTTTGTTTGGATTGGTTTTGAGGATGTTTGTTTGTGGGGGCTGGCTATAGGGTTTGGGGATGTTTTCTGTTTTTACAGGAATGGGACTTTAACTCTGGCTTTTGTACTTGCTGGGCAGGCACTCTACTAATTAAGTCATACCTCTAACATGTTTTTAGAGATGCTTCATTAAGCCCTACTATAAAGATTATGCACAAAGGGTTCCACAAAGATGGTCGTTGTCCTAACTAGATGGACAGTGCTCTTTACACTGGCAAGTATGGGTGTCAGACTTTGTGTTGCTGAAACTAACACCTGACATAAACAACTTATGAGAGGTACGGAGGAAAAATTCATTTTGCTCATGGCTCTTTCCCTTTTTCCCTTTTTATTCCATCTAGGTTCCCAGCCGCTGCATGTGTGTGTGTGTGTGTGTGTGTGTGTGTGTGTGTGTGTGTGTGTGTGTGTGTGCGCGCACGCGTGCACACGGGCAGTGCCCAAATTCTCTTCAGCATTCTCTTCAGAATTTTGTCATTGATTTGTAAACACATAAAACATATTATAGCTGGGTATGGGTGGCTCATGCCTGTAATTGTAGATACTCAGAAGGCTGAGATCTAAGTATTGTGGTTCAAAGCCAGCCTGGGCAAGACCATGAGACTCTTAGCTCCAATTAACCCCCAAAACCAGAAGTGGTGCTGTTGCTCAAAGTAGTAGAGCACTAGCGTTGAGTGCAAAAGCTCAGGGACAGCACCCAGGCCTTAGTTCAAGCCTCATGACCAAAAGAAAAAGAACAAACATATTCTACATGTTCTTCTTGTCCTTATCTCAAGCCATGGGTTACTAAACCATGAACCTCACCAGAGCTGGTCTCTAATACTCCTCAATGGCCAAAGCCTTATCCCGGGGCTGGGAATGTGGCCTAGTGGTAGAGTGCTTGCCTTGCATGCATGCAGCCCTGGGTTTGATTCCTCAGTACCATATCAACAGAAAAAACAGGAAGTGGCACTGTGGCTCAAGTGGTAGAGTGCTAGCCTTGAGCAAAAGAAGCTCAGGGACAGTGCCCAGGCCCTGAGTTCAAGCCCCAGGATTGGCGAAAACAAAAACAAAGGAACCAAAGCCTTTTCCTCAACTTTTTACCTCCTCCTTCATCCCACTGCACTCTTGACCACTTTCTCCTGTGTGTGGGTTCTGGTGTCCCTGTCCTTACTAATGACTCTGCCACAGCCCTCTTGACACTCTGTACCATCTTGGTTCTTTCTCTTCCTTTCTTGAGTGTGGTATGTCATCTCCCCTAGTTGGCCACCTTCAGCTGCAACCTCATCTGCCCCTGGTTCTCCAGTACCATACACCCCTCTGTCAAAGACTTGCTCTGCTCTGCTTGACAAATACAGATCCTTTATGAGCTAAAGACAATGCTGGAAAAAACAGCCTAGAGTGTGGGAAGCAATTCTCACAACAGGGCATTTAGCTAATGACATGAGAGAGCCAGAAACAATCAAGTAGAAAGTTATTGCCTGCTGATTAGGAGAGAGAGAAAAAAAACACAACTGTCTTCAGAAGATTCCTAATCTCTGCAGACAGATGCCTTACATTGTTCCTCCTTCATTTTTCTCTTCGGCATCTGATATGGGTAGGAAGTTCTGCTCTGAGCCCAGAATTGTTGATTTATAGGATGACAGCCTAGCCTCCTTGAGGGCAATGTCTACCTCAGTTCCTAACACAGCTTGCGTGTGTGCGTGCGTGTGTGCGTGCTCTCTCTCTCTCTCTCTCTCTTTCTCCCTCCCTCTCTCTCTCTCTCTGCCTCCCTTCCTCCCTCCCTACTTTTCCACAGTACTAGGATTTGACCTCAGGGTCTCACATTGCCTGGTCTCTACTGACTAGGTTTACCAACTGGGACCTACCTCTTGAGCTATGTCCCCAGCCCTTTTTGCTTTAAGTTTTATTTTTTTAATTGGGTCTCATGGTTCTGCCCAGGCAGACTAGACCACAATCCTCCTATTTATACATTCTGTATAGCTGGGATGACAGGCATGTGCCACCACAGATGGCTCATCACGGTCTATTTTATATTAATCAATTAACTAGTTGCATCTTTTAAATTTATAGTGTAAAGACATAATTCTAAAGCTGTAAGAGAGGACATGGTTTTGACACCATCTATCAATCTGAAGTCAAACCTATAGCTCAGGGTTTGCTGACTTAGCTGAACCATCATGGCCATCTAGTGGCAGAACATCTACATCGCCTGTTTAATAGATTGGTGGGTTGGTTTCAATTGGTGTGTGTGTGTGTGTGTGTGTGTGTGTGTGTGTGTGTGTGTGTGTGTGTGTGTGTGTGTGTGTGTGTGTGTGTGTGTGTATGCATGCACACCAACGTTGGGGATTGAACTCAAGCCTTGGGATTGTCCCTGAGCTCTTTTGCTCAAAGCTAGTGCTCTATCACTCTGAGCCATAGCTCTACTTTTCGATTTTTATTGATTTTTGTTCATTTTGGAGATGAGTCTCAAGGACTTTCCTGACCAAGCTGGCTTTGAACCTTGTTCCTCATATCTCAGCTTCCTGTGTAGCTAGGATGATAGGAGTGAGAAACCAGCATCTAACTCTTACCTCAAATTAATCAACAAGGAAACAGATGTGGTTCAAATGGAAGACCACTAGCCTTAAGCAAAAAAAAGGGCTCAAGGGATCCTGAGTTTAAGCCCCAGAACCAGCACAAAGGAAAAAAAACTAACTAAAAGTTATAAATGACAGTAGCTGGGAATCTTAGTGCATACCTGTAATCCCAGCACTCAAAAGGAAAATATGAGTTAAGACCAGCTTGAATTACATAGCAAGAGTCTGTGTCAAGGAGAGACAGACAGAATGGGTAGAGAAACCTAAAAGATGGGAGTTGAACTCCTGAGAGAATTGGAGGAGCCTGACACCAAGGACAGAGAGAAGAAATCAGGGTGAGTTCAGTACTTGTCAAAGTTAACGTCCAGCATTCCTGGCTTCTCCTGGCTGATTCGTAATAGTGGTGTGTCTAGCCGCCGAATGGAGTCCTTATCCAGCGTTGCTGTCCACTCTTGGAAGGTTTTTCGAACCAGTTCATCAATGGCTTGAACCATCTGCTGGTAAGTATGCACACTCTCCTCTCCAGTCCCAATGTGGGGCAGGAAATGGGCACCAGAAAGGCACTGCAAGGGAACAGATGGGGAGCCTCTTTGCACATTCCTCTGAGAGAAACCAGATCCCAAGACTCGCCAACATGTGCACTCTCCTGTGCACATGCACGTGCACACATACACACACATAATAACACATGTGGGCTCGCTATAGAAACTGACCGATTTTGACAGCTCTTCAAAGGAAGGTTGACTCAGAAAAAATGAAGGAAAACACCAAGGCACAATGAGAAAAGGAGTCAAAGTGAGGAGAGAAAAGCAGAGTTAGTGCAAGAAAAAAGTTGGGAGGAAAGAAAATGAAAATCCTTCACTGAGATACAAAGTTGAATACTTTGGAGCCCTTTGGCGCCCTGACTTAGTCCAGACATCTGAAGCCACTTTAGTCTCTCCCAGAACCAATTACACAATAAGTCAGTATTTCAAGTAGCTTTTACTCTATTTTCCCGAACATGTTTCTTCTTCTTCTTTTTTTTTTTTTTTAGGATTTGAGCTCAAAGTATTGCTTGCTCAGCTAGGACTTTACAACTTGAGCCATCCCTCCAGCCCAGCTTTTTGCTGGTTATTTTGGAAATGGGAGTTTCACAGGCTGCACCAGCCCAGGCTACCTTTAAACTGGGATCCTCTAGATCTCAGCCTTCTGAGTATCTAGGACTACAGGCATGAGCCACCAGCAGCTGGCTCCTTAATTCTTTGTACTTGTCCTTCCAAAGAAACCAATGTCTCACCTATGTGGGTCTCTGGATCACCAAACATACCACTTTGCATTGGCCTAACTCCCTCCTCTCTACCTTGATAGGAAATTCCTACCAAGGTCACCTCTGCACACCACAAAATCACCAGTTTGAATGAACTGAATCTGTCCCTCATCCAACTTAATTTCCAATCATGAAAGCTCTCTGGCCCCACCTACCCCCCCCCCCTCCAGCTGCACACAGCTATCTCCTGCCATCTCTCTGAGTTTTCCAGAGGCCAGGCACCTACATTCATGGCTCTGTCGATGCGGCGCCGGAGGATGAGCACCCAGTGTGCCAGGCCAGAATACTGAGCCATGTAAGGTTCCAGGTATGGAAGTTTCTTATTCAGTTCACGGTTCACAAGGGCCAGTTCACTATTGAACAACATATAGAGATCCACTGTCTTCTTCTCATATGTGCGCTTGATGGCCTAAGGTACAAGAGGACAAGGTGCATGATGTCTCCTAGAGGTAGGTTCACACACACACACACACAGTGGGAGACAGTCCTCAGAATTATGGAAGGTCAGGGGAACAGAGGGAAAGATGGGAGGAGAGATTCTGGCAATCCTGCATGCAGCAAAGGCACTCATGCAGACAGGATGGCATCAAAAAGACTCAGCGGAACTAAAGGAAAGCAGAGAGACCACTCCCCCTCCTCCCCAAAGGCAGGGTAGGTGGCAGCACCTCACGGTTTGCAAGCCGGTGGAAGGTGTCTAGCAGGACCACCCCATGCTCCACATCCCCAACAAACTCAAAGGCCGAAGTGATCAAGTTCTGGGTCATCACCTCCAGGTCTTTGATTGAAGCCCGGAATCTGTGCCATCAAAGAAGTATGTAAACTGGGTGCCGGCAGCTCACGCCTGTAATCCTAGCTACTCAGGAGGCTAAGATCTGAGGATCACAGTTCAAAGTCAGCCCAAGCAGGAAAGGCCATGAGACTCTTATTCCCAATTAACCACCAGAAAACCGGAAGTGGCGCTGTGGCTCAAGCAGTTGAGTACTTGTCTTGAGCTGAAGAGCTGAGGGACAGCACCTAGGCCCAGAGTACAAGCCCCACCACCAACAAAAAAAAGAAGTATGTGGAAATGTGGGTGCCCTCAGTGGATCCCCAGTACATCCCCTGAGTTCTTCCAGCATGTCAGGCCTGTGACTAAGTGCTTTACATCCATGAGTCTATTTCATCCTCTAAGCAATGCTAGGAGATGGAGTCTGGTGTTGTCATTAATATTGATGAACTATTAACATAAAGGAAGAATAATAGCATCATTTGCCCAGTATCCTGGAAGTTGAACAGCCCTGAAAGGTAAAATCTGGAACCCTGAGCCTGACCATCCACCTCTCTCTCTCTCTCTCTCTCTCTCTCTGGTGTTCTCTCTTGTTTTCCCATCCTTTCTAGCATCTCTGGAAAACTCTCCCTCTTGTCCTCTTGGATCTCCCTTCTCTGCCTGTCCTGGCACCAACCAATGAGTGGATCCACTTACTTATTGTAGTCTTCATGCCAAAATGTATTCTTGACATCCAGGATGTCCCCACGAACAGCTCGCAGTATGCTCAGGCTTCTGTGAAAGATATCCTCAATTTCCAACAAGTTTCGGGTGATCTGTGGCCCCTGGGCACCAAAGAAGCAAGGAAGGGGTCCTTGCTTGCCATCTTCCCAACGGGCAAAATGATATTGACAGTCACAGACCTGAAAAAGAAACCATCTTGAGGACTCCTCCTTTTCTTTCTGCGCTTTTTGAATCCTCAACTCTTTGATTTCACTTCAAATGTCTAGGAACTAAGGAGGACCAACCAGATGTAGACGAGATGCTGGAATGAATTGGGGCTGTACACGGACATATGAGATGCTAGGACAGCAATAACGGGCAAGAAGAAAGGGATGCTGGGAGGGCACACAATTATGTAGCAAGAGCCAAGCTTCTTAATCAGACCCTCGGCTCCATTTGCTTGGCTGGTAGAAAGACTCTGAAGGGTCTTCTGTTGTTTTCATTTTCCCTCCTCAACCATCTTCTCACCTCAATAAGGTCCTTGCAGCGCTGTACAAAGGCATCAACTTGAGCAAATATGCTTGTCTGGTCTAGGACCCAGCCCCGATTGGAATACCTGTGTTAGAAGAAAGATGGGCTAGACCAGAAAGTGGGAACATGAGGGCTCAGTCTGCTCATGCACAAATAGATGAACCTACATTGGAAAACAAGATCCAGCCAGGCACCTGTGGCTCACACCTGTAATCCCAGCTACTCAAGAGGCTGAGATTTGAGGACTGTGGTTCAATGCCAGCCTGGGCAGGAAAGTCTTTCATGCTCTTATCTCTAAGGAACCACCAAAAATCCAGAAGTGGAGCTGTGGCTCAAGTGGTAGAAGGATAGCCTTGAGCACGTAAGTTCAGAGACAGTGCCCAGGCCCCGAGGTCTAGCCCCAGTATCAGTGCGCATGAGCGCACACACAGGTGCACAAGAAAGGAATTAGAACTCTCCCTTTGCAGGAATGACAAGAACAAAGTATGTGGGGGTAGGGGAGAGCCATCATACTGGGTATGCATCTGCACAGCTTCCAGGTAGTGATCTTTCCAAGCCTGACAGCAGGAAATGCAGCCTTGCAGGTCCTCCTTGCTGGAATAGACATATCCCTCAAAGACCCGGTCCAGGGAGATGGCATGGCAGCACAAGCGGATGATCTCATTGCTCATCTGCAGAAAAGAGCCCAGCAGCCTCAATGCACAGCCTTCTTTCCACCTGCCCCTCTCTGATTCCCCGAGTCATGCCTCAGGTCTTGGCCACTTGCTCTTTGATTTGTCCCTTGAGACCTATCTTACCCCTACCTCCTCACTCCAGGTTCCAGATACATTACCTTTTATTTTAAAAAAAAAAACAAAAACACTATTATTAAGTAGTTGTACAGAGAGGTTACAATTCCATAAGTCATATTATGAGTACAATGCTTCTTTGTCAACGTCATTATCCCTTCCTTCATTCTTGTCCATTTGCTCTTTCCCATCCTTACACACTCTTTATTTTTATTTGTGTCAGTCTTGGGGCTTGAACTCAGGGCCTGGCACTGTCCCTGAGCTTTTTCACTCAAGGTTAGCACTCTACCACTTTGAGCCACAGCACCACTTTGGTTTTCTGGTGGTAAATTGGAGAGAAGAGTCCCATCGACATTCCTGCCTGGGCTGGCTTTGAACCTCAATCCTCAGCTCTCAGCCTCCTGAGTAGCTAGGATTACAGGCGTGAGCCACCAGCGCCCAGCACACACTCTTTCTTTCTCTGCCTCAGCCCAGCCCTGTGGTTACCCTAATCCAGCAAGCTCAGCTAGGTGTCCTCTCTCCCACTCTTTGGTGCATCCCTTTGGTTCCCCATGGTCCATCATCCTTCCTAGATCAACTTCTCTCCACTGCAGAAATTTAGTCTGGGAGTCTTGTCCTTCCTGCCTCCTGATTGTAAACAGCTCATCCTCCCAATTCCCTTATCCCTGCTTGAACTATTTCCATTGAAAAAAGAAGTCCCACCCAGGGCCATTAAAACTGATGGTGCACGGGGAAGGCTTTGGTGATCAAGACAAGCTGATGGCAAGTCTTCAATGCCTTCCTACCACCCACACACCTGCCAGGGAATTTGAGGTCTGTCAACTCGGCCACCGTCCTGCTTGCCCTCAACATCCATCTACACACCTTTCGAAAGAGAGAGGTCAGTCTCTCCCGCGTGTTGTAATGGGGAGAGTTGACCCAGATGATGCGGATGAGGCTGATCAGCTTCGGCAGCTTGCTGGAGATATCCTTGGGCCGCATGAAAGCCAGTTCCTGATAGGGCTCCTTCAGTATCGACAGGAAGGTCAGGTTTGACTGTGCTTGGCGAGAGCCATCCTGGCGGTAAAGAAAAACCAGGAGTCCATTTACCCACTGGAAAGAATTGAGAGCAAGCCCTGTGTGTGCACATGTGCCAGTCCTGGGGCTTGAATTCAGTGCCTGCGCTCTCACTTGGAGCTGGCGCTGTACCACTTGTTCCACTCCTCAACATTGGAAATAAGAATCTCTCAGATTTGTTTGCCCAGGGTTGGCTTGGAACCTCCATCCTCAGATGTCAGCCTCTTGAGTGGCTAGTTATTGGCACCAGACTAGAGCGCTATTCATCTCAAACCCTGGCCTGCCTCATCTTTACTAGGAAACCATTTCAATGAACCATACCTAGGAGCAAAGCTTTCAGGATCAATTTGTACATGTCAACTTGTACTCATCTTCTACTGTCTATGAAAGCCTTCTAGACAGGAATATCAGTGTCCATCCCTCTATTTTCACCAGCTGAATTCAGCACTCGGTACAAAGTAGATACTGCATAGCTGTTGCTCCACTGCCTGGACATCACTCTTATTCCATCCCCCAAGTGCCACTCAGTGCCACTCAGCCCTCTGCACCGCCCTTGCTCTCAATGACTGCTTTAGAACTCTCCAGTTATAGCTCAATGCTCTAATACTTGGTGGGAAATTTCACCTGGGAAAAAAAGGTCTTCCATCCCTGTATCATCCCCTATAGGACTCAGCACTAATGTAATCAGCTTATCCTGATTTTGTTTTAACTCTCACAACTGAATCACACAGGTTCATCTGTGGGTCTCATGCCATCTTTTAATCCTCTTTTACATAAATCCTATTTTCTCAGCTGGATTGGAGACATTGGTCACAAGAGGGCAATCAATGACTCTTTGTTGATTAACTAGATATCTCTCTACCTAAGCTGCAAGCTCCCAAGGGCCCGTTCCATTACTCTTCCTGTCTCCCCACAAGTACCAGTCCAAACACAGCGGATCAGTCTACACGTTGGTGATTTGGTTAGCTCCCTCTTCCAGTCCTCCAGAGCATCCCAACCATGGCCCCCTTTTTGCTAAGCGCCCAGGCGCTGATCCAACTCACAAACCTGGATCTGCTGTGCCATTTTTACAAAGGGAGCCAAGTAGGACGACTTGGCGAGGTTCAGGATGGACTCAATATGCTTCACCCCCTCCTTCACCAGCTGCTTGCTGATGCCAGACAGGTCCATGCATCGGTTGTGCCAGAACTCAATCTCTTCCAAAGGACCCAAACTTTCTCCTGTCTCCACTGACTCCTGCGCACTGAGCACCTCCTTGATCTGCCGGGTCCAGTGGATCATGGAGGCTGCAAGGGAGAGTGTGAAACCTCTCGCGTTTGGTCACCATGCTCCCTCCTCCTGCCACACATCTGGACAGCCTCTTCCCCCTCTGCAATCCCTACCAGACGCCATAGTGCCAGTCACTCACTCTCCAGCCGCTGCACCAGTTCTTTGTCCTTGACCACCACTTCCGGCTTCATGTTCATGGCCTCTGCAGGGATGTAGAGGACGGTGTGTCCTTCCAGTTTGTACCGGGTATCTAAGGAGAGGATCATGGAAGTGCAAAGAGGCTGATGTTTGCTGCCCCAGTGTCAATTGTGGTTGATGGTTGGTGGGGGCCCAGAATTATAGTCAGAACTGCACAGTGTCTATGAGTTGCACATCCATAGATGTTTAAAATCTGTATCTCACTGGGACTCTGGGGATTCTGGTTCAAAGCCAGTCTGGGCCCCCCAAAAAGTGAGACTCACCAACTAAGCAGCAAAAGGCTGGAAATGGAGGTGTGGTTCTAGTGGTAGAGTGCTGGCCTTGAGCAAAAAAGCCAAGTGATAGGGCAAGATCCTGAGTTTAAGCCATTATACAGGCATAAAATAAAGAAAACCTGCATCTGTACTGAACATGGAAAGTTTTTGTTCTCTTTCTGCCCTGAATAATACAGTATAACACTTATTTCCACAGCATTTACATTATATTCAGTCTGTATTAGAATGTAAGAAGGCATTGTAGTACATGCCTATAATCGAAGTATTCAGGAAGATGGGGAAAAAGGATCTTAAGATCAAGGCCAGTTAGGGCTTCATACAAGACCCTATATGAAAAAAAAAAGGAAAATAAGGATATTGGGAAGATGTGTGTCCCCATTTTATATAAAAGATTTGAGCATCTGAAGATTTGGGTATCTGAGAGGAACTAGAGCCAATGACCCCCAGATACTAAGAGCTGACATAAATATTTCAGGAAAGGAGTCAGAACTATGGCTCATATGTCTTTGCTATCAAGAAGAGAAATCAAAACTAAGTATAGTGATTCATGCCTGTAAACCCAACCTCACCAGGCCAAAACAGCAAGGCTGGGAGTTCAAGGCCAGCCTGAGTTACATAGCAAGACCATGTGCCCCACGCTCAGCGCCCCAAAAAAAGGAGATATGACAGAAAACAAGAGGGAGATTGTATGGATGTATAACAAGAAATTATCATAAAATAATTTCAAAGATCTGTACTATTCTCTCCACTTTCACAGTATGTGCAAATCTCTAACTACTCCACTATCTACATTTCTCTTTATGCCATGTGGATTCTCAGAAATTTCCAATTCTGGCCAACCAATTCTATAAGAGCAAGCTGAATCTGGATTAGAAGTGTGTGTTTGTGTGTGTGTGTGTGTGTGTGTGTGTGTGTGTGTGTGTGTGTGTGTGCCTATACCAAGGTTTAAATTCAGAGCCTCATGCACAAATAGCTTTCTTGTTAAGAGCTGGTATTCTAACACTTGAGCCATGCCTCCAGCCCAGTTAATGAGATGGAATCTCAAAGACTTTTGTATCCAAGCTGGCTTTGAACCTCGATCTCAACCACATGAGTAGCTGGGATTATAGGCATGAGCCACATCAGATTCAATTTTCTGGGTTTTTTAAAAATCATTATAATCTATCAGAAACTGATTGCCTTTGGTAGTGCTGGGGATCAAACCTAGGGCCTTGGCCATGCTAAGATAGCGCTGTACCCTGAGCTAAATGGTACAGCCTGAGACTGACTTATTATCCAATAATATCCTTACTTTTTGGTCTTTCTGGGGGTGGGGGTTGTCATTTGTTTTTGTAGTTGTTGTTTGTTTGTTATGAGAGTCTCCCTATGTAGCCCAGTTTGTTCTAAAATACTTAATCCTCCTATCTCAGCCTCCTTGAGTACTGGGATTATAGGAACGTATTACTATGCCCAGTATCCTTTTTCTTTCTTTTTTTTTTTTTTTTGCCAGTCCTGGGGCTTGAACTCAGAGCCTGGGCACTGTCCCTGAGCTTCTTTTACTCAAAGCTAGTGCTCTACCACTTGAACTACAGTGCTAATGCCAACTTTTTCTGTTTATATGGTACTGAGGAATTGAACCCAGGGTTTCATTCATGCTAGGCAAACATTCTACCACTAAGCCACATTCCCAGCAAATCCCTATTCTCCCACCCCAGTATCCTTTACTCATCAATTTATCATACTTTGCCAATTTTTTGAGGGAGGGGTTGGTCGTGGGGCTTGAACTCTGGGCCTGGGTGCTATCCTTGAGTTCTTCAGCTCAAGGCGAGCGCTCCACTGTTTGAGCCACATTGGCACTTCCGGTTTTCTGGTGGTTAATTGGAGATAAGAGTCTCACGGACTTTCCTGCCTAGACTGGTTTGAACCTCACAACTCAACCTCCTGAGTGGCTAGGATTACAGGCTTGAGCCACTGGCGCCCAGCATCCTTTGCAATTTTGATTAAGGACACTTAGACTATATGGGAGCAAAATGCTTGTGTTTGGATGTATTTAAATGCTTGAGTACTACACACATTTCATTGGTTATACACAATGAGATTCCACTTAAAAGATTCTTTTAAAAACTGGGGATGTATTTTTGTCTTGTTTGTTTATCTGTCTTTGGGAAGCAGGAGGCCACAGAAATGCAAGGACAAATGGTGAACAAATGCAATAGTGGTATTCAACAGCTACTGTTGAAAATGACCTATACAATCGTGGGATGAGAGGGGAAAACAAGAGGAGAGCAGAGGAAGGGGAGACATTGACCAAGAAGAAAGGTACTCATTATCTGACTTATGAAACAGTAACCCTTAAACCAGGATGTAGTCTAGTGGTAGAGCACTAACTAGTCCAGTATTCCTTGGGTTTTGTAACTAGCACCAGAAGGCAAAAGAAAAAACTCTTTTAGATATTTGTTCTGAGTATTAACAAGGGTAGTGGCAAGACTCAGTGGCGAAGCATGGCCTCATGAGTGAAGCCTGGTGTGCAACATGCAGAAAAAAACAGAACAAAGTATGTCACACCCCTGTCCACTCACTTGGGGCATTCCACTTTTCTTTTTTGCCAGTCCTGGGGTTCGAACTCAGGACCGGGGCACTGTCCCTGAGCCTCTTTGTGCTCAAGGCTAGCACTTTACCACTTGATCCACAGCACCACTTCCACCTTTTTCTGAGAAGTTTATTGGAGATAAGAGTCTCACAGCTTTTTCTGTCCATGCTGGCTTTGAACCTCAATCTTCAATCTCAGCCTTCTGAGTAGCTAGGATTACAGGTGTGAGTAGGGCATTCCACTTTTACCGACCAGGATGCACTGCCCACCAGCCTTCCCACTCACCTGTCAGGCAGGCCAAGAACCTGTGCAGATGTGAAGCAAAATGATTTCGAATGCTCTCAGGCCAGGTTGTATTTGCGAAGATCTGAGGGACATAGACACCACTGAGCAGCCGGAGCAGGGCAGGGATGTAGGGACCCCGCACCATCCCAAACTGCACTATTGACCGGAAGTTCTCATGAGTGATGGGCTCTGGTACTTGGCGAATGAAGTAGACAAGCTGATTCTGGGTCTGTGTGAATGACAGCAGATCAGAGTTCAGTGCCCAGGTTCCACGATAATGCTCCCCAAATCAGGTTCCCATCATGATAAATTTTTGTCACCACCCCTTAGTGTATCCTGTTCCTTTTCTAAATAAGTCATGAGGGCCAATGCCAGTGGCTCACATCTGTAATTCTAGCTACGCAAGAAGCTGTGATCTAAAGATCCAGCTTCAAAGCCAGCTTGCGCAGGAAAGACCATGAGTTCCTTATATCCAATTAACTAACAAAAAAGCTGGAAGTGGAGCTGTGGCTTCAGTGGTAGAGCCCCAGCCTTGAGCAGAAAAAGGTCAGGGAGAGTGTCCATCAAGCCCTAGTACCAGCAAAATCAAGATATGTTCTCTCTGTTTTGTCCAACTTGGCTTGAGACTAATACAGTGGTGGGGACATATGAGATCCTCAGGAAATGACGGATGAATAGATAAAATGCCAGAGAAAGGATAAAGCATGTTAGCTATGGGAAAAGTAGAAATAAGGAAGATTAGAGCCAGGCACTTATGGTTCCTGCCTCTAATCCTAGCTACTAGGAGGCTGAGATCTGAGTATTGTGTTTCCAACCCTGCCAGGGCAGAAAAGTCTGTAAAACTCCTATTTCCAATTAACCATCAAAAAGCCAGATGTGGGGCTGCAGCTCAAGTGGTAGAGCACTAACCTGAGGTGAAAAAGCTAAGTTCAAGCCCCAGGACCAGCCCAAAAAAAAAAAAAAAGGAGGAGGACTGGAAGTAAGAGATGATTGAATTGCCTCAAATATTTAATTTCAAATGCATATGCTTTTTCCAATTTTCTTTTCTTTAACTAATATTTTTATTGTAAAGGTGATGTATAGAAAGGTTACAGCTACATAAGTCAGGCAATGATGACATTTCTTTTTGGACAATGTCACCCCTTCCCTCACTCTCTTCCATCCAATTTTCATTTATCTTTTGACTTTGCTTCTGGAGAGTTTCTTTTGTTGTTACGCTTAGAAATGTGTCACTTTCATTAGTTTCCTCTAAAACATTTCAGATTTGAAGGTAGGACTGCTACATACTTAGAACGGTTATTCCCACCCTAAGATCAGTTCACTGGCTAGTGTTGTTTTAGTGTTTTATTTTGTGTGTGTTTTTGGGTTGTTCTGTGGTGCTGGAGGTGAAACCTAGGGTTTCACCCAGGATATACAAACATTCTTCCACTGAACTACATCCATCCCCAGCCTTTGAAATGTATTTGCTAATGTCATTGCTCTTTATAATTTTTTTTTGGCCAGTCCTGGGACTTGACCACAGGGCCTGGGCACTGTCCCTGAGCTGCTTTTGCTCAAGGCTAGCACTCTACCACTTGAGCCACAGTGCCATTTCTGGCTTCTTCAGTTTATGTGGTACCAGAGCATCAAATCCAGAGTTTCATGCATGCTAGGCAAGCACTCTACCACTAAGCAATATTCACAGCCAGGGCTTGAACTCAGGGACTGAGTGCTATCCCTGAGCTTCTTTGTGCTCAAGGCTAATGCTCTACCACCTAAGCCATAGCACCACTTCCAGCTTTTTCTGAATAATTTATTGGACATAAGCATCTCGTGGACTTTCCTGCCTGGGTTGGCTTTGAACCACAATCCTCGTATCTCAGCCTCCTGAGTAGCTAGGATTATAGGATGAGCCACTGGTGCAAGGCTAATTTATTTCATTTTGAAAACTGAAAGTAAGACAAAAAGAAGATATTAGTAATTATCCATCTTCCTATTAGCCAGAAGTAATTCTTGGCATTTTATATCCATTTTTTCACTGTTTTTTTTTTTTTTTTTAATGTCAGTGAAAGGCTGTAAGGTGGTACTGAGGTTTGAACTCAAGTTCTTCTGATTACTAGGTAGGCTGTCTACGCTGTGAGCCAGTCCTCTAGCCCTTGCATATCCATTTTTTAAAGCACTTAACAATTACTAATTTTGTTAAAATGATATACATTAATTATAAATAATTAAAATAATATTGAAGGACTGAGGGTATAACTCAGTGCTACAGCACTTGCCTAGCATGCACAGGCTCTGGGTTTTATCCCTGCACACATAAATAAAAGTAAGCCTGCAGGGCTATGCATTATGGCATACACTTGCAATCCCAGCTGCTTGAGAGGCAGAGGGAAAAGAATTTCAGTCTGAGGCCAGCTAGAGCAAAAGCGTAAGCTCCTATCTAAAAAACAAGCAAAAATACTTGGGGCATGGCTCAAGAGCTAGAATGCAAAGCTCTAATTTCAATCCTCAGAACAACTTTTTTTTAAAAAAAAATCTAATATTCTAGCATCCAGAAATTAAATATTAGCACTAGCAAAAACATTATTTCAGGCATCATCCTATAGACATATTGTTATGGCTTGGATTTGAAGTATCCCCCCAAAAGGCTTATCTGCCAAGCGTCCATGGCTCACACCTATAATCCTATCTACTCCAGAGGCTGAGATCTGAGGATCCTGGTTCACAGCCAATCTGGGCAGCAAAGTCCAATAAACTAAATAGAAGAAGCCAGAAGTGGCTCTGTGGCTCAAGTGGTAGAACATTAGCCTTGAGCAAAAGAAGCTCAGACACAGCATTTACATCCTGAGTTCAAGCCCCAGGCTGGCACAAAACAACAACAACAACAACAAAAATTGTGGCTCAGGTGCTATAGGCTAGCAAGTGAGAGACCTTGAATTCAAATCCAAGAACCATAAAGCATTCTGCTTTTAGTTATAAGTATTACATTTAATTTTATTTGAATTTAATAGAATAAAAAATTAAGATATAAAAAAATTAAAATAGATATAAAATAGATATATGGATGGCTCATGCTTGTAATGCCTAGCTATTCATGAGGCTCAGATCTGAGGATTGCAGTTTGAAGCCAGCCTGGCGGGAAAGTCTATGAGACTTTTATCTCCAATAAACTACTCAGCCAAAGGTGGAAGTGGTGCTGTGGCTCAAGTGGTAGAGCGCTAGCCTTGAGCACAAAGAGGCCCAGGGTCAGTGCCCAAGCCCTATGTTCAAGCTCCAGTGTTAGAACCAGGTTAAATTAAACAAATAGAGTATTAATTAGACCAAGGAAAAATAAAATTCAACTGGGACAAACAAGTCCCAGGTTACCTGAGAAACATAAATACAGACCCTAGGAATGGGACAAACTGAGGCCTGAATTTACTGTAATTTGCAAAGTGAGTAAGAATAAGGCCAGACTTAAAAGGCAGAGTCTCCTTGTAGAAACTCCAAGTTAGTCATTAAAGGAAAAATTCCAGAGATAAAGGTTTGAAGTAAATTAGTGAGTTAAACACCAGGTTACTGGGAATTCGATAGCTAACAGTGAAACTCAGAAAGAGCCAGAAAACCTGGAAGGTGGTTTGATTTTGGGATGTGATAAGTAAGAAATTTGTAATGTGGTTTTTGCTTTGAGGACTTACTACTTTGTGTATAGAGACTGTAATTGCTATTTCACTAAATTGCTTCTTTGATGGGAAGATCTGGGATAAGGACTTTGCCTTGTCACTTATGGCCTTGGTTATTGGAATGACTGGAATTGTAATCGCCATTGTGTAATCACTAACTGCTAGCTCTGCTTCTGTAACTTGCTTCTTGGCCAATCATAAAACTACCACGGGCCACCTTGGAGTGGCGCCCTCCTCCCCTATGGATCTTGTCTTTAAATAACCTGAGCTATTTGACTTCATTGCTGGTCTCCACTGACTTGGTGTAGTGGAGGTCGGACACCATGGCTATTAAATGATTCCTAGCCCTATTGACTGAGTGTTGGTGACTCCTTTCACCAATTGTGGGTTAGAGTACTACCAGCCCCAGGAAGCTGGGATATTTCACCAGGACTGACAAGAAAGAAAATAAGAAGAGAAAGGAAAAGAAAAGAAAAGAAAGAAAGAAAGAAAGAAAGAAAGAAAGAAAGAAAGAAAGAAAGAAAGAAAGAAAGAAAGAAAGAAAGAAAGAAAGAAAGAAAGAAAGAAAGAAGGAAAGAAAGAAAGGAAGGAAGGAAGAAAGGAAGGGAAGGAAGAAAGGAAGGGAAGGAAAAGAAAGGAAGGAGGAAGGGAGGGAGGGAGGGAAGGAAGGAAGGAAACAGATATAAGGAATTGTTAAGATTCCAATTGTTAGTCCTGAGCCTGGCTGTGGTGGTTCACGCCTATAATTCTAGCTACTCAGGAGGCTGAGAGCTGTGGATCCAGGTTCAAAGCCAACCTGAGCAGGAAAGTTCATGAGACTCCAATTAACCACCAGAAAACCAGAAGTGGTGCTGTGGCTCAAAGTGCTAGAACACTAGCCTTGAGCACAAAAGCTCAGGGACAGTACCCCAGAACCTGAGCTCAAGCCTTGCAATCAACAACAAAAATTGTTAGTCTTCTTCCTCTGAAAAAATAATTTTTTAGTGGCACTAAGGATCAAATCCAGGGGCTCATATAGGCAAAGCACATGCTCTCCTATTGAGTTCTATTCCTGGCCCAATTTTCCCAATTTTTCATTCTGAAAAGAAATTCCACCTCACAGAAAACTGAGATAAAAGCAAAATGAACAAATACACTAATTGCCAGCACTTTGCTATATTTGCTTCCTCTCCTTTCTAGCTGAGCTGTTAAGAGTGAGCTACAGGTGTTCAGAGACCACACCTTTAAATACTTTACATATATCTATTAAATCCAAGATAATCTCTGACATAACTCAACACTGTAATTATCATATTCAGAAAAGATTCAATATAAATACAATTTAACTTTTCCCAGAGCTCTAAATAATGTAACTGATAGCTGGATTGTTTCCCATCCACAGTCAGATCCACGACCATCAATGGCCATATCTCTTTAGCCTCCTATCATTTCAAACAATTCTCTATCCTTTTGTTGTTGGTGATGGTGGTCTAGGGGCTTGGGGCTAGAACTCAGGGCCTGGGCACTGTCTCTGAGCTCTTTTGCTCAAGGCTAGCATTCTACACAGCTCCACTCTGGCTTTTTTGGTAGTTTAGGGGAGATAAGAGTCTCAGACTTTCCTGCCTGGGCTGGCTTTGAACTGCAATCCTCAGATCTCAGCCTCCTGAGTAGCTAAGATTACCAGCATGAGCCAGGGGCGCCTGGCTAACTTTGATGTTCCTGACAACCCAATCTAGTTCTCAAAAATAGTCATCAATTTGGATCCATGGAAGTGGAAGTGTGGCTCAAGTGAGTGTGTCAGTCTTGAATGAAAAAGTCAATTGAGGGCTAGGAAAGTGGCTCAGTGGTAGAGTGCTTGCCTTGCATGCATGAGGCCCTGGGTTTGATTCCTTAGCACCACATAAGCAGAAAAAGCCGGAAGTGGTGCTGTGGCTCAAGTGGTAGAGTGCTAGCCTTGAGCTGAAGAGCTGAGGGACAGCGCCCAGGCCCAGAGTTCAGGCCCCACGACCAGCAAAAAAAAAAAAAAAAAAAAAAAAAGTCAATTGAGACCTCAAGGTCCTGAGTTCAAACCCTGCTACTTGCTAAAACCAAACAAAATACCAGTGGATTTATCTGCTTGCTTCCTCATTATTAGATTATGGTTCAATATTCTTGGTAGAATATTACATAGGTGATGTTCCCAAAGAATTAATATCCTCAAAGAGGGAAGGGTAAATGAAGAGGATGAATATGGCAGAAATATGTTATATATCTATAAAAAAAAAACAATGAAACCAGCTGAAATTGTACATATCCTCAAATTTTAGTGGCATAACTAAGATGAATAATGAAATTAAAACAATTTTGTGAAATGCAATATGTCCTTTTATTCCCAGTTTCTTTTGTATTTCAGGGAAATTCTTCGGAGTTTATCTTTAAATTTATATTCTGTATCACTTGTTGACATTCTATATTCCACTAGATCATCTATTCCTGGCTTTCAGGTTTTTAGCTTCTAATTGCATTAATGTCTTCGGCCTTTTCCTTGACGTGTGCTGTGATTAGCTCAGGCTCTTCCATGGCTGAAGGCTTTTCAGCCATAGCTATTCCATTCCTGGCCATTTCTCACCCTCTAGTTGTGTGACCTGCTGCTTTCTTCATTTTGTAAATTCTGCACTCTCCCTTTGATCTCATGCTCACCTTTTATCATTTCATCTCTGCTTTTTTTCAAACTTGAATTTCTGTTTGGAGTGAGTTGTAACTGTACAACAGGGAGCTGTTTTGAGGAATTTCCTTCTCTTCGTTCAGTGATGCCCTCTGCCTTTATGTGCTTTGTTCCTTTTTTTTTTTTTTTTTTTTTGTCCCTGATATAATATGCTTGCGGTTGCCATGCAATTTTTCCTCATTTTGTTCAGGCTTGGGCAGCTCCATGAATTCATTCTTTTTTGGCTTTAACATACTGTGGGTGACTTGTTGATGTCCCACTGTGAGAGACCATTTATTTTGCTTCTTGAAGTTCAAGTGAAAAGATTGGGAATTTTATATTTTATTCTCTTCTCTCTAAACTAAAATGCATGTGTGCAGGAAGGGGCAGGTGGCTAAGGCTAATTTAAGACAGTATCAAATCTTTGTTAAAACGCTCAGGCATGCACACTCTCTTTCCTCCCTCCCTCCTCCCCCCTCACTCCTTCTCCTCCCCCCTTCTCAATTTTGTGAATGTTCCAAGTGCCCTTTCATCTAATTAGTGTTGGGTACCTAGACTTGGTACTTAAGCTTTCACACATTTATTTTGTTTGTTTTTTTTATGATGTGTGTGCTTGGATTTTTCACTCAAAGCTGGTGTGCCCTATCTCCACTTCCAGCAACCGTTTATTTTACTTCATGCATTCTAAAAAATTGATTAGAATTGACTATGGTTCTTTCTTTGCTTGTTTATTGTTTCATTTTTGCTGGTTTTATTTATTTATTTATTTATTGCTCATTTTGTCAGGTGTTTAAGAGATTTTTCATTTTTGCTTTTTTGATGCTGGGTATCAAATCTCATGCCTGCCAGGCAATCATTCTGTACACCTTCGGCTCTGAGAGTAATAATTTTTTAAAAGAAAGTTCCAATTGGCCATCTTAACCAGAATAATACAAGTAAATCTACATTCTGTTTGGAATAAATTTCGGCAGGCTAAATGAATTCTCTTTAATTGAAAAACTTCATGTTCCATATGGTTCCCAATTTTATTCATTGACTAATCCATCCTTCCCCAAAGATTTTTAAATACTGTTTTTACAGAAAATGCCTACATATCTTTCTCTATATTTTCTATTTTCTGTTTCTGTACTATTGCTGATAATGTCTATTTTTGTACTTTCTACGTTTCTTTACTGTTATTTTTATGTATATTCATGAACTAGTATAACTGCTTTAATTTCTATAGTTTACAAAAGATTTTTCCATTCACAAATCTCCATTATTTTCCCTCTACATTATTATCTTCATTTTTTCACATTTTTCTGGATGCGTTTTAAAATCCTTCACACAAAGAATATAGGGAATGTGGCATTTGGACACTATATAGCAGCTGCATTAAAATGATACTCAGCTACTCAGGAAGGAGGATCACTTAAGCCCACAAGTTCAATGCCAGCCTGAGCAATATAGCAAAACACTATCTCAAACCAACCAAACAAAAAAGATCCTTTTTTTTTCCTTTTTTGTATTTCCAAGACTCAGACTTAAACTAGGTACCTGCAGTTTTCATTCATTAGCTAACACTCTATCAACTGAGCCACGCCTCTAACCCCAAAGATTCTTTTGATGAAATATCTTTATACTATTAAGATTTCCAAGCAATATGTCAGTGGCTCATGTCTGTAATCCTAGTTACTCAGGAGGCTGAGTTCTCAAGATTGTACTTCTAAGTGAACCGGGGCCAGAAAGTCCCTGAGACTCTTGTCTCTAATTAACCACCAAAAAGCTCGAAGTGGAGCCGTGGCTCAAATGATATAGTGCTAGCCTTGAGGCGGAAAAAAAAATAAAGCTTAGGGACAGTACCCAGGCTCTGAGTTCAAGCTACAGGACTGGCAGATACACACACACACACACACACACACACACACACACACACACACACACACACACACACACACACACAGAGTCATGGCCTGTTTTGCCCTTGTTTAATCTGTAATGCTTCCCAAAAATTGTGTCATAGTTACACAGGGTCATGCAGAACTTCATAATCATTTCCATTTTTGTTTGTATGATGCCAAGTAAAGCAGCAATGACCTTTCTCCAATATTTACTTCGTTTAATTTCAAGCATACAGAGAAGTTGAAAAATTTTTATGAGTCACAGTACACCCACCATACAGTTCGTACCACTAACATTTTACAACACATCTTTCTTTCACTGACTCCCTACCTGAAGTCTACCCTTCTCTCACATATCTTCACATTGCTGACATAGTTATCTACCCAGACCAAATGAAGCCTTCAATAGTTCTGGCTGGGATACAAGCCAAATTCCTTAGCATAGCACACAAATCGACTCCAGTTCACCTTCTACGGATAATTTCCTGCTACTCTTTTTCTTTTCCTTGAACATAAAGTGTTATCTATGTGTTGTCAGGGTGAGAGGGTCAAGTGGAGGAGGAGTGGATGGATGGAGACAGGAAGGGTAGAGGAGTACAGTCATTATATTCAATGTACAAATGTGAAAACACAAGTTATGAGTGGACTTGAGGGAGAATGATGGACGACATTGATCAAGATGTAGTGCACTTAAAAACTGAACTGTTGAACTAAAACCCTCTTTTTTTGTGTGCACCAGTACAGATGCTTGAGCTCAAGGCCTGAGTGCTATCCCTTAACTTTTTCACTCAAGGCTGGTGTTCTGCCACTTGAGCCAGAGTTCTACTTCTCATTTTCTGGTGGTTAAATAGGGGATAAGAGTCTCCTAGACTTTCCTGCTCAGGCGGGCTCCTCAGATCTCAACCTCCACATTAGCTTGGATTATAGACAAGAGCCACTGGTGCCCAGCTAAAACTCCTTTGTACAGATAATAAATTATCCAGCTACTACTGGCTCATCTGTAATCCTAGCTAAGGTCTGAGGAGCATGGTTCAAAAGCAGTTCAGGCAGGAAAGTCATCAGACTCTTCTCTCCAATGAATCAGCAAAAATAAGCTAGAAGTAGAGTTATGGCTCAGATGGCAAAATGCTGTCTAGCATTGAGCAAAAAAAAAAAAAAAAAAAAGCTAATGGACTGTACCCAGGCCCTAAGTCTAAGTCCCAGGACTGGCACAAATAAATGAAATTCTCTATTATTATTCATCTAATCTTAATAAAATCGTTGTTATCAACTTCATCCCTAACTCAAACATCTCCTCCACCATCAAGCTTTCCAGAATTCTACTGGCTCCCCTAAATCTCCTATAAAGCTTTGCCTATCCATCAAGGTATACTGTAGGGCTAGGCGTGTTGCTCAGCAGTATAGCACATATTCAGCCTGAATGAGGTGCTGGGGTCAATCCCCAACATACTACCAACAAAAGTATACACAGAGCTGGGAATGTGGCTTAGTGGTAGAGTGCTTGCCTAGCATGCATAAAGCCCTGGGTTTGGTTCCTCTGTGCACATAAACAGAAAAAGCCAGAAGTGGCACTGTGGCTCAAGTGGTAGAGCACAGAGAGGCTTAAGGATAATGCCCAAGCCCTGAGTTCAAGCCCCAGGACTGGCAAAAAAAAAAAAGTATACACATATGCACATACACATGCATACACACTTGTGTGTATATATAATATGGATACATAATAAAATATAATAATAAAATAGTGTGCAAAATATAGTAAATATATATGCTAAATACTTGTTCATATGTCTCGCTTCCCCACTAACTCACAGGATTATCCAATATAAAATGCTAGCTGCATGCCAGTGGTTCACCCATATATCCTAGCTACTCAGGAAACTGAAACTCGGACAGAAAAATCTACAAGACTCTATTTCTAATTAACCAGCAAAAAGCCAGGCTGGAGGGGTGGCTCCAGTGGTAGAGCACCAGTTGTGAACAAGACAACTGAACCAGAACTTGAGGCCCTCAATTCAAGCCTCCATATTGGCTTGAATTAAACATTAAATTAAGCCGGGCGCCGGTGGCTCATGCCTGTAATCCTAGCTACTCCGGAAGCTGAGATCTGAGGATCACAGTTCAAAGCCAGCCCAGGCAGGAAAGTCCAGGAGACTCTTCTCCAATAAACCACTCAGAAAACCGGAAGCGGCCCTATGGCTCAAGAGGTAGAGCACTAGCCTTGAGCTGAAGAGCTGAGGGACAACGCCCAGGCCCAGAGTTCAAACCCCATAACTGACCAAAAAAAAAAAAAAACATTAAATTCTATCTCATCCTTCTCTGTACCTCAGCCTCCATGTAAAATACCCAACTCTGGGTATTTTACTCTGGGGGACTTGGGTAGAGAAGAAAGTAAGATTCAAATGTGACAGAGATAGAACCTTCACTCCCTAGAAGAAAGTTCACCCACCTGCACAGGCATGCCCATTTCCACCTTTAACCCAAAATAGGGGTCAATGTAGACGGTGAGGATGGGTTCTGTGGGATCCTCCGCAAAGCGTTCCAGGACAGCATCATGCTCCTTTGTCCACGTGAATCTGGACAGTCCTGTCAGCGTTATTTGAGACCGAAAGAGAAACTTCTACAGGGGAGCAGACAGAGGCAAAAAAGGAGTGCTGTTAAGATGAGCTATTTTCTCATCCACCATCACATGCCAGACGTGGGAGAGGAGAGGAAAAGCCACACACGTTCAGCATGGGAAAGAGAAAGCTGAGAATGACTGAATGATAGGTTTCAAGCTTTTGAAGAGCCGAGACAATAGATTCTCCTGCCTCTGGGAGTGGAAACATAATGTGTCATAGAGGAAAACAATAGGCTGCTATCTTCCCAAAATATTGCACTTATACCATGGCTGTAAAAATACATTTCCAAGCAATCTGCACCCAAAGGGAAAAGTGAATTAAGGGAATGTGTAGGATCTTCACCTGAGTGAAGCAATTAAGAGCAAGGAGATAACGAGCTGGAAAGGGGGTAGGAGTACAAGAGCAATTTCCTTATGAAGCAGCCCTCTTGGGATGCTGACGCAAAGATAAGACTTTGCTTAGAAGTCTACTGAAAGCTGGTTCCTGGTGGTTCATGCCTATAATCCTAGCGGCTCAAGAGGTTAAGATATAAGAATCAAGGTTTAAAGCCAGTCTGTGCAGGAAAGTCCATAAGACTCTAATCTCCAATTAATCACTTGAAAAACCTGAAAACAAAAACAAAAACAAAACCTGGAGCAGTGGCTCAAAGTGGTAGAGCAGGGACAGTGCCCAGGTCCTGAGTTCAAGCCCCATGACTGACAAGAAGAAAAAAGTGTAGGTGAAGCCAAGGACAGAGGCTCGTACCTGTAATCCTAGCTATTCAGGAAGCTGAGATTTGAGGATTGCAGTTCGAAGCCAGTATAGGCAGGAAAGTCTGTGAGACTTTTATTTCCAATTAATTACCAAAAAGCTGAATGGCTCAAGTGGTAGAGCACTAGCATTTAGTGAAAAAGCTCAAGGACAGTACCTAGGCCCTGAGTTCAAGCCTCAGTACCAGTACAAATACACACCAAAAAAAAAAAAAAAATCAATTGACAAAGCAGTGAGGAAGAAGAAAGGGAGTGGGGCTGAAAGATTTAAAAAACACAAAGAGCCGGGCGCTGGTGGCTCACGCCTGTAATCCTAGCTACTCAGGAGGCTGAGATCTGAGGATCGCGGTTCAAAGCCAGCCCGGGCAGGAAAGACCGTGAGACTCCTATCTCCAATAAACCACCAGAAAACCGGAAGTGGCGCTGTAGGTCAAGTGGTAGAGCGCTCGCCTTGAGCTGAAGAGCTGAGGGACAGCGCCCAGGCCCAGAGTTCAAGCCCCACGACCGACAAAAAAAAAAAAAAAAAAACACAAAGAATGAAAATGAAAAATAAGGGGTTGGGAAGGTGGCTCAGTGGTAAAGTCTTGCCTTGCATGCATGAGGCCCTGGGTTCAATTCTTCAGCACCACATAAGCAGAAAAAGCTAGAAATGGCTCTGTGGCTCAAATGATAGCCTTGTGCTGAAGAGCTGACCGACAGTGCCCAGGCCCAGAATTCAAGCCCCATGACCGACAAAAAAAAAGAGAGAGAGAAAATGCAAATATAGGAATGTTCTGCTTGTGCTTCAATCAAGGAACAAGTACTCAAACATCAGTATTACCAAAAAAGAACAAAACTGGGGAGCTGAGGCAGAAAGATCACAAGTTTGAGGCTAACTTGGGCTAGTCTCCAATTAAACAGCAAAAAGCCCAACTGGAGATGTAGGCTCAAGTGGCATAGTACCAGTTATGACCAAGGAAGCTGAGTGAGAGCCTGAGGGCCTGAATTTAAGACCTAGTACTGGCATGAAATTAGTAATGAAAAATTAAGTGTGTTCAATTTGTTCAGATGCCCATCCATAAGAATGATCCAGGTTGGGGAATACAAGGAAATCAGAGACCAGTTACTTCCTTACTCGAGGAAGGGAGTACACATCAATTTTTCCTTCACTCATGAACTGAATTTGTGATGAACAGGTTACCAGTGGAGAAGAAACAGGAGAAGAGCAAGATTCCTCGTACCCCTTCCCACCACTCATCCTTTGATTCATTAGTAGAAGAAACAGGAGCCTCCGAGCTTACCACATCCACTTGAGACTCAAACTCTTCTTGGAATTTGAGGTCCTCCAACAATGGCTCTGGAAGAATAAAAGTGCAAGAAAAAAAAAAAGATACTGCTTAGAAAGTTAAACATAGCCACCATAATTGCCCAGCAATTACGCCGCTTCTAGGTATGTACCCAAAAGACTTGACAGCAGAACACAAGGAGATATTAGTAATATGCACAGCAGCATTGATCACAATAGCAAAAGTAGAAACAGGCTGGGATATAGCTTAGTGGTAAAATGCTTACTTCGCATGGATGGGACCCTGGGTTCAGTCTCAGCATTGGAAAAAAAGGAAGGAAGGGAAGGAGGGAGGGAGGGAGGGAGGGAGGGAGAAACAGCCTAAGTTTATTAATTCTAGTTTATATTAACACTATATATAAAGGATAAACAAAATGTGACATAGATACAATGGAATATTATTCATCATAAAAAGGAATAAGGATGTGGTCCATGCTACAACATAGATCAAACTAGAAAACATGATGGGCCAAAGCAGACAATTACATCAGACAGCATCATTATATGACTCCACTTATAAGAAATATCCAGCCAGGCAGCAGTGACTCACACCTGTAATCCTAAGTATACAGGAGGCTGAGACCTGAGGATCACCTAGATGGGAAAATCCTTGAGGGGAGGAAAGGGGAGGAGAGAGAAAGAAAGGGAAGGAAAGGAAAGGGAAGGGAAGGGAAATCCATAAAGAAAAAAAAATTCCTGGAGTCTCGTGGGAAGCTGCTAAAAACAAGCTTCTAAGTTGGGATTGTGGCTCAATGGTAAAGCATTTGCCAAATGTACAAGGTTCTACCTTCCATTGCTAACACATACACACACACACACACACACACACACACACACACACAAGCTGGGTACTAGCTATTCAGAAGGCTTTGAGCTGAGGATCTCAATTCAAAGCCAATTCCCAGAAGAAAAAGTCTATGAGACTCTTATCTCTAATTAACCAACAAAAAGCTGGAAGTGGAGAGGTGACTCAAGTGGTAGAGGACCACCAGCCTTGAGCAAAAAATGGAATATGAGATCTTGAATTCAAGCCCAAAGACTGGCACCAAAAAAAAAAAAAAAAAAAAAATCGTTAATTCATTAATTTAAAAAAGAAGAACACACCAAGGTTCTAATACAACTAAGAAGTTATCTATGTCAATTTGTCAAGGTGCTTAAGGTAGCTTTCTTTTGTGGGAAAATGAAATATTCTAAAATTAGATAGTATTGATGGTTGTACAACTTTGTGACTATATCAAAATTGGTGAGTTGTTTGCTTTAAAGGGTAAATTTTTTTTTTTGGGGGGGGGTCCGGTCGTGGGGCCTGAACTCTGGGCCTGGGCGCTGTCCCTCAGCTCTTCAGCTCAAGGCTAGCACTCTACCACTTGAGCCACAGCGCCACTTCCGGTTTTTTTCTTTTTGCTTATGTGGTGCTGAGGAATCGAACCCAGAGCCTCAGGCATGCAAGGCAAGCGCTCTACCACTGAGCCACCTTTCCAGCCCGTAAATTTTTTTTAGTAAGTGAATTCTCTCTCAACTTAATAATTAAAAAGAAAATTGAAACTCCCTTTGTAAAACAGCTTTAAAATTTTTAACTAAAAAAAAATAGACTATAGCTTTAGTAGCTCATGTTTATAACCCTAAATACTTAGGAGGCTGTGATCTGAGGATCCAGCTCAAAGCCAGCCCCGGCAGTAAAGTCCATGAGACTCATCTCCAATTACCACTGAATAACCAGAAGTGGAACTATGGCTCAAAGTAGTAGAACACTAGCCTTAAGCAAAAAAGAAAAAAAAGAAAGAAAGAAAGAAAGAAAGAGCTCAGGGCCAGTGCCCAGGCCCTGAGTTCAAACCCCATGACTTTTTAATTTAAAAAAATAGACAATATGGTAATGGTAATGGAATGGTAAGCCTCAAAGTGGGCCAGACCTCTCTCTAAAGAAGAAGAGGAGAGCCAGGAGAAGACAAAATGGCATTCATTTGTTGCTATCGTGATTTTAAATATTAAGGATTTTTTCCTATGCTTTTTCTTTTTTTTTTTTTGGTCGGTTGTGGGGCTTGAACTCTGGACTTGGGCACTGTCCCTGCGCTCTTCAGCTCAAGGCGAGCGCTCTACCGCTTGAGCCACAATGCCACTTCCAGTTTTCTAGTGCTTTCTTGGAGATAAGAGTCTCATGGACTTTCCTGCCTGGGCTGGCTTTGAACCGTGATCCTCAGATCTCAGCCTCCTGAGTAGCTAGGATTACAGGCATGAGCCACGGGCACCCGGCTCCTATGCTTTTTCTATTCTCCCTAAAATATAGTATGCAGTCTCTCATCCAAGACTCTTTTTTTTTTTTTTTTTGCCAATCCTGGGGCTTGAACTCAGGGCCTGGACACTCTCCCTAAGCTTCTCTTTGCTCAAGGCTAGTATTCTAGCACTTGAGCCACAGCACTCTGGTTTTTCTGGTTATGTGGTACTGAGGAACTAAACCCAGGGCTTCATGCATGCTAGGCAAGCACTCTACCACTAAGCCACATTCCCAGCCTTCTCATCCAAGACTCTTGATGTCAGGAATATTTCAAAATTTTGTACTGTAGGTGGTTCAGAGTATAGTTAAGTGAAAAAGCATATTTAGCATGACTAAGATCTTGAGTTCAATCCCCATCACAGAATAGAAAAGAAGGGGGAGAAGGGAAGGAAGAAGAAGGGAAAGAGAACTGGGCACTGGTGGCTCACACCTATAATCCTAGCTACTCAGGAGGCTGAGATCTGAGGATCTCGGTTCAAAGCCAGCCTGGGCAGGAAAGTCCATGAGACTCTTATATCCAATAAACCACTAGAAAACTGGAAGTGGTGCTGTGGATCGCCCTGAGCTGAAGAGCTGAGGGACAGCACCCAAACCCAGAGTTCAAGCCCCAGGACCGACAAAAAAAAAAAAAAGAGGAGGAGGAGGAGGAGGAGGAGGAGGAGGAGGAGGAGGAGGAGGAGGAAGAAGAGGAAGAAGAGGAAGAAGAAGAAGAAGAAGAAGAAGAAGAAGAAGAAGAAGAAGAAGAAGAAGAAGAAGAAGAAGAAGAAGAAGAAGAAGAAGAAGAAGAAGAAGAAGAAGAAGAAGAGGAGGAGGAGGAGGAGGAGGAGAAAGAGAGGAGGAGAGAATTATAGTATAATATGTAATACAGTGTGGTATGTAATCCCTCAGCCCCTACCAGGGCAGGCTCTAGAATAATACTTAATAACCTAACTTTTACTATTATAAGTATTTCTGTAGTAAAAGATATGAATATTTCTCCTAAGTGGGTTAAACAGACCATAAATACCTTCATGTCAGTTTAGGTTAGATTTCACCACCAAATAAGTATACATGCCAAACCCTGTGGGGGGAAATACTTGAAGCTGTTAGAGCTTTGGAGAATTACAGAGAAGGGATTGTGAAGCTGATTAGGATTCTTCTTTTAATGGGAATTGAAGGGCACTGAAGGAAGTAAAGGATATCAATACAGAACTCAAAAGGCTATCAAGGCTGGGGGCATCACACAGTGGTGGGATGTGTGCATTGCATGCTCATGGCCCCAGGTTTGATAAAAGCAGAAAATGAGGAGGAGGAGGAGGAGGAGGAGGAGGAGGAGGAGGGGGAGGAGGAGGAGGAGGAGGAGGAGGAGGAGGAGGAGGGGGAGGAGGAGGGGGAGGAGGAGGAGGAGGAGGAGGAGGAGGGGGAGGAGGGGGAGGAGGGGGAGGGGGAGGAGGGGGAGGAGGGGGAGGAGCGGGAGGAGGGGGAGGAGGGGGAGGAGGGGGAGGAAAGGGTTTCTATTCTCACACACCCAACTTTCACCAAAA
This sequence comes from Dipodomys spectabilis, assembly GCF_019054845.1. Lineage (NCBI taxonomy): Eukaryota > Metazoa > Chordata > Mammalia > Rodentia > Heteromyidae > Dipodomys > Dipodomys spectabilis. The sequence continues at coordinate 985,691 of NW_024871253.1, forward strand.
ATGTGTCATAGGCCCCCCCCCCCTCCCCCCCGGTTTCCATTGGATAGGCCTCAGTCCTTCCAATTACATTTCAGTGATTTATCATAAATGCAGGACAGTTTGGGAACCTCAAGATCTCTCTGTAGGAGGGTTACTGGGGCAGTTGAAAAGTTCCAGATCAAACAATAAGAAGGTGAGAGGTGGGGGAGGCACGGTTCCTTGGTGTTTGGAGGCCAATTGCTCATTTTGAAGGGCTTTCCCTTTGCTTCCAGAGAATTCTCCCAACTAAACCAAACCTCCCTCTGCTGTTCTCCCTCCTCCCCTACTCCCTTATGCACCCGACTCTAGGAGTCAATCAATTTTAAATTGCTTTCAACTCAGCACTTAAGAATTCAGAGGAGGCTGGGAGATCTCAAGAGGCTGAGATTTGCAGATCCCAGCGTGAAGCCAGCCTGAGCAGACAAACTGGATAGATTTTTGTCTCCAATGAACCAGCAAAAAGCTGAGAGTGAAGCTGTGGCTCCACAGATGCCAGCCTTGAGTGAAAAAGCTAAGAAAACTCTGACTCTGAGTTCAAACTCCATTACTGGCACCAAAAAGAAAAAGAAAATTGGGGGAGAGGAAGGAACTTAGAAGAAATAGTGTTGCACATCTCTCTCTCTCTCTCTCTTTCTCTCTCTCTTTGTTGGTCATGGGGCTTGAAAGACAGGGCCCAGACCCAGAGTTCAGGTCCCACAACCGACCAAAAAAAAAAGCATCTGACTAGTAAGCTCAAAGACAAGTTCAAACCTTAGGGCTAACCAAAAAAAAAAAAAAAAAAAGAAAGAAAGAAAAAGAAAAAGAAAAGATGGGGCTCCAGGGGCTCATGCCTATATTCCTAACTACTCAGGAGGCTGAGATCTTTCCAGGCAAAAAAGTCTGCGAGACTCTTATCTCCAATAAATGGCCAGAAAACCGGAAGTGGCACTTTGGCTCAAGTGGTAGAGCACTTGCCTTGAGCTGAAGAGCTGAGGGTCAAAGCCAAGGCTCAGAGTTCAAGCCCAACAACAACAACAAAAAAAAAAGTCAAGTCTTGCTACATAGCAAGACCCATCTCATATATATTAAAGGGGGTTCTACAGGTATATGAGGCCCCATGGTAGAACACTTGCTTATAGTGTACTCAGACCCTGGGTCTCAATTTCCAAAATACAGGGGATAATACATCCAGGGAAATAAATACAGGGCAAGCCTAGGATGTAGCTCAAGAGCACTTGCCCTGGATTCAATCTTCAACATTGAAAGAAAAAAGGGATGGGCTGGGAAGGTGGCTCAGTGGTAGAGCGCTTGCCTTGCATGCCTGAGGCCCTGGGTTCGATCCCTCAGCACCACATCAGCAAAAAGAAAAAAACCGGAAGTGGCGCTGTGGCTCAAGTGGTAGAGCGCTAGCCTTGAGCTGAAGAGCTGAGGGACAGCGCCAAGGCCCAGAGTTCAAGTCCCACGACCAGACCCAAAAAAAAAAAAAAAAGAAAGAAAAAAGGGAGGAGTTGGGTGTAGGACACTTTTCTAGCATAAAGCATTCAGTTCAAACCCTACTACAGGACCAAAAAAAAAAAAAATTATATATATATATGTATGTATATATATATATATATATATGAAGATTCTAGTTCTCTCTATCCTTGACAGGACATTAGTAGTGTCAAGGAGGCCCCTATCAAAGGTCAGGTTTACACGCCGCCCCACAGTTCTGTCCACCCTGGCCACTGAACTAAAGGAAAGCACCTGACAGCAATGACTAAATAAATACCAAATAAAACCTTCCAACCCTGCTGGCTCCAGGATCAAAAACCACAAGAGGCAGCCTCTTTAAATTCTTTGCTCCCTCTTTCTAGATTTCTATTCCTGTCACCCTGAACCTGAACCTCCACAGTCTACCAAGTCCCTGCCAAAATGAGGGCGGAGATACAGGAGCCTTCAACAGATGGTAGAAAGCATCAGCCGGGCTTAGGATTCAAAGGGTGGCAAAGCAGGCTGAGTCTCCATGGTGATGAGCTTAATGGGAGAAAAACATTATTTGTTTTGCCACCCAGGGTGAAAATGGGAAAAAGGAAGAGATCAAACCCTCTGCAGTGGGGTGGGAACAACCAGAACACTTGAAATAAGGAGGAAGAGGCTAGAGAAAGGATCGGTGCCTTGGTGGGAAATTCTAAGACAGAATAAATATGAGGCTAGCCAGGAGGAAGACACAAAGAGCAGTAGGGCTGAGGTTCTGCTGACCCCTCATGGCTGGGGTGTCATGTAGTCCCTACCTTTTGTCCCTAAAACAAGAGAACCAGTTTTCCTGCCCTAAGACCATTCTAAAATACATTCTGCCTCCAAGCCCTCCATTCCCCCACCTTCCTTGTGTGTGTATGTGTGTGTGTGTGTGTGTGTGTGTGTGTGTGTGTGTGTGTGTGTGTACGAATCCTGGGGCTTGAACTCAGAGCCTGGGCACTGTCCCTGAGCTTTATTTGCTCAAAGCTAGTGCTTTACCACTTGAGCCAGTGCTACTTCTGGCTTTTTCTGTTTATGTGGTACTGAGGAATTGAACCCAGGGCTTCATGTGCTAGGCAAGCACTCTACCACCAAGCCACATTCCCAGCCCTACCTACCTTCCATTTCCAAAGTCTCTTCTACCCCATGGAGTACTCACCAGGCTCCTCCTTGATGGTCTCAGGCTCTTCTTCTACCTCAACGACTGGCAGGACATTCTCGACATTCTCAATAGGCCTAGCCTGTGGGGGCGAAACAACTCGCCCCACACGGCCACCCCGGGCACCTCCCCGGCGGCTCCCTGGCTTCCGCTTCTTGTCAGGTTTGTTGGACATTGTGTAGGCAAAACCTGCAGGTACATAGGAGTACACAGGAGTCCATTACCCAATTTTGCCCCTAATCCAGAATCCCTTTTAGATTCAAGAATTGAGGGAGACTTCCAATATAATTGTGTGTGTGTGTGTGTGTGTGTGTGTGTGTGTGTGTGTGTGTGTGTGTGTGTGTGTGTGTGTGTGTGTGTGTGTGGTAGTGGGGCTTGAACTCAGCCTGAGTGCTGTCCTTTAGCTCTTCAGCTCAAAGTAAGCGCTCTACCACTTGAGCCACAGTACTACTTCTGGTTTTCTGGTGGTTAATTGGATATACAAGTCTCATGGACTTTCCTGCCTGGGCTGGCTTTGAACCATGATCCTCAGATCTCACCTCCTGAGTAGCTAGGATGACAGTCATGAGCAACAAGTACCTGGCCAATATAATTACCTTTGAGGGGAGAGGGAGGGTACCTATTTCTTGCTCAGTACTAGGGGCCTGTACTCATTAGGGCCTTTGCATGCTGGGGGTGTAGCTCAGTGGTAGAACACTTGCTTAGCAGATACAATACTCTGAGTTAGATTCCTAGTACTACAAAAGAAAGGAAGGAAGGAAGGGAGGGAAGGAGGGAGAGAGGGAGGGAGGGAGGAAAGGAGGGAGGGAGGGAGGGAGGGAAAAAAAATAAAAAGAAAGGTTAGCCAGATGCAAGAGGCTGAGATCTGCGGATTGTATTTTGAAGCCAGAGGAAAGTCTGTGAGATTCTCATCTCCAATTAACCAGCAAAAAGCCAGAAGTGGCTTTTTGTGGCTCAAAAGCAAGAACACTAACCTTGAAAGAAAAATCTAAGGGACAAAGCCCAGGCCCTAAGTTCAAGCCCTAGTATCGGCACAAAAATAAATACTGGGGCTGGGAAGGTGGCTCAGTGTAGAGTGCTTGCCTTGTATGCATGAGGCCCTGGGTTCAATTCCTCAGCACCACATAAACAGAAAAAGTCAGAAATGGTGCTGTGGCTCGAATGGTAGAGCACTAGCCTTGAGCTGAAGAGCTGAGGGACAGCACCCAGGCCCAGAGTTCAAGCCCACGACTGACAAAAATAAATAAAATTAAAATTAAAAACACATACATACACACATAATACATACATACATACATACTAAAAGAAAAATGGGAGCTGGGCATTGGTGGCTCCCACCTGTAATCTAAGCTATACTCAGAAGGCTGAGGTCTGAGGATCTTGGTTCAAAGCAAACCCAAGCAAAAAGTCTGAGACTCTTACCTCCAATTAAACAGCAAAAGCCAGAAGGGGAAATGTGGCTCAAGTGGTAGAGGGCCAGCACCAATTGAAAAAGCCAAGTGAAAGCACAGGCCCTGAGTTTAAGCCCTAGTATAGAAAGAAAGGAAGGAAGGAAGGAAGGAAGAAAGGAAGGAAGAAAGAAAGAAAGAAAGAAAGAAAGAAAGAAAGAAAGAAAGAAAGAAAGAAAGAAAGAAAGAAAGAAAGAAAGAAATGAAGGAAGGAAGGAAGGAAGGAAGGAAGAAAGAAAGAAAGGAAGCAAGGAAGGAAGGAAGGAAGGAAGAAAGAACAAAAGAGGGGTCTTGGAATCCTCACTTTTTTCACTAGGGTGTCCCACTTTCTTCAAAGTTGGATGCTGGTGGCTCATGCCTGTAATCCTAGCAGTTCAAAGCCAGCCGGGGAAGAGAAGTCCATGAGACTCTTATGTCCAATTAACCACCAGAAAACTGGAAGTGGCACTGTGGCCCAAGGGGTAGAGTGCTAGCCTTGAGCTGAAGAGCTGAGGGACAGCGCCCAGGCCCAGAGTTCAAGACCAGGACAGACAAAAAAAAAAAGAACTCTACTTCAGGTTTGGGGTGTGGCTCACATAGTAGAGGTTCCCTTTAGCATGCACAAAGTCCTGTGTTCAAACCCCAGTGCTCCAAGAAGATGAAGAAAAAGGAAGAGGAGCAGGAGCAGAAGCAGAAGCAGGAGACAAAAAGTGGTTTGGAAAATTTAAGATGATCAGGGGGGGAAAAAATCTTCCAAGCTGAAGTATAGACAGTCAAACCTTTAGCCACTCTATCTTACAGGGCCCTAGGTAAGAGAAGGTCCACAGAAGGTGACTTTCCTATATACCTCATTCCTCCCAGTTTAATGAAAAAAACCCTTCACTTACCCAGCTCAGAGTGTAAATACCCCCAGAAAAGCATCAAACTGGGGCTGGGAAGGTGGCTCAGTGGCAGAGTGCTTGCCTTGCATACGTGAGGCCCTGGGTTCGATTCCTCAGCACCACATAAGCAAAATGAAAAAAGCTGGACGTGGAGTTGTGGCTCAAGTGGTAGAACACTACCCTTGAGCTGAAGAGCTGAGGGACAGCGCCCAGGCCCAGAGTTCAGGCTCCAGGACCGGACCCCCCCCAAAAAAAAATAAAGAAAAAAAGAAAAGCATCAAACTGGGGGGAGGCCCCACTCAATGTGTGAATTCAAAAGTGACTACGTTTATCAGGGCACCGAGTAAGGGTTGCACTAAAATCTGAACAGCAGAATGGAAGAGTGGAGCTGTGGCTTAAGTGGCAGAGTGCTTGCAAAGCCAGCATGAGAACCTGAGTTTAAATCTCAGCAACACCAAAAAAGAAATGAAGGGGCAGGACTCTGGTTTTGTGTGTTACAAGGGTTTCTTATCAGTTAGCTGAGTCTGGGTTAACTGGTCAGAAAGATTAAGAACATTTGTTTTCAAATGCTTTGAGAATAGACTGGGAAGCCTGAAGGACATTAGTCCTCTGTTAATAAACTTCACATTGTGTTATGGGGACAAGGAAATAAGGGCATGAGGAAGGCCCAATGGTGCCTCTCAGAAAAGTAGGATGGCTGAAAGTTGGCAGGTGTTGAGAATCCCCAAGGGCCATGTTGGACTGCCGGGCATTCCTTCTTTCTTCAGCTATAAACTTGACAGCCACCTGTAGCTTTCCTTCCTCATCCCTACAGGCTGCTACAGGCATTGATCATAGGTTATGAAATTTCAGACTTGAAGGATTTGTACTTTGCTCCAAGGAAAAACGTTCTGTTAGGTCAACAAATCAATAAAACCAACTACAGCAACGCGGCTTCTTCCATCAACCTCCAGGGAAGCAGCAGGCTGCGCTGCGGCTCAGAGTGGAGCCTGGGGAGCCTTAGCCATGGGATTGACTTCCAACCGTGACCCCACACCCTGGGCCCGCCGGCCTGGCGCTCACTGTCACCGGGCAGGACCTCGGGGTTACCCGTGGGCCAGTTTCCCCCTTATAGTTGCTTTCTCCACACCACTGGCCCCTCTTCTTCATTGTACCCCTAAATACTCCTTCTCCTTCCTCTTCCCTCAAAGCTGCCTCTTCTCCCCCCATCTCCTCTCTCTTCCACTAAATGCCCCGGACCCCCCAAATTACCCTTTCTCCCTGGCTCTTCCCAACCCCGTCCTGCACACCCAGCTGCCCTCTCTCCCCCACCACCATCCCTTCCTAGGCTGCCACGACTGCCACTAGTGCCCAGCATGACTTCCTTCCTTCCCTGTACCCCGACACACACCTCACAGCCACGCCGACCCTGTCCTCCCGTGGGCGACCGTTGAGCCACACCAACTAAGAAGTTGCCCTGCGTGGCCTTCCGCCCCACCCCCACCCGCACGCGTCGCTATGGCAACCCCGGGCAGGGCCGGGTGAGTGGCAGGTCCGTGGAGCCCGCCGCCACTGCGCAGGCGCGTGGACGAACTCCTGCACGGCTTTCCCATCCCTCGCGTGTTCTCCCCCGCGTGGACCCGGGGCGAGAGGGGTGGTGGGGACCTAAGCAGAAAGTGACGGCGGGAGGTGCGGGTAGGGGGGGTATGGATATGCGGGACCACGCTGGAAGGGCTGGGACGGGAAAGAGTTGGCCACAGTCCCGAAGGGCATTGAGAACACAGGGGTGCCCCCACGCCCGACCCCCGGCTCCAGCCCGAACTGCACCAGGAGATGGCGCCCGGCGTCCCGCGGGGGAGACTGGCTCGCCTTCTGGAAGGTGCTCCAGGATTTCCAAGCAGCCGTGGCTGCAGCTGGGTCCGGGAGAAAAACCGGGGCTGGAGCACCCCTGCCCTTCGGCTCGAGTCCCCCTTCTGGGTCCGGACGGGGGTCTCGGATTGCGGGGCCGCGGGGCAGGGAGGGAGGGAAGTCTGGAACTGGAGTTTTGGGGATCTGAGGATTGGCTTTGAAAAGCCTGGCTGGGGGGGGGGGGGGGGGAGAGGAGGAAAAGGGAGGGAGGGGAGGGCGGGCGAGCGGTAGGCGGAGACTCCCTGGGGAAGGTGACCGGGCCGGGGAGGGGCTTCGCTCTCCATAGGAACAAAGGCTGCGTCCGGTGGACGCGAGGGGCGAGGGACGTGGAGATCGGGTAGACTTTGGGGGGCGCTGCGGGCCGGGGCGCCTGGAGGCGCATGCAAGACTGAGCGGTACCTGTGGCCGGGAGAGGCTTTAGGGAGACGTGGGAAATACCGGGAGGAAGCAGAATGGGGGGTGGGGGGAGGAGTAAGGAGGCGCCCTCCCCTCTTCCATCAATAGTGCCTAATTAAGACAAAGCCAGCAGCGAGCCCTCTGATTGCATTTCCATGAGGAGCTAAATTGATGACATTTTCTTTGCTGGATAAAGGGAGGAGAAGCTGGCAACTCCGTTCCCCCCTTTTTTTCCCGGTCGGTTAACACACACCTGACAGGTCTCCAAAATGCCAGTCTAGCACTATCAGGCATGGCAATCTCTGGTACTACGGATGGGTGGGTGAATTAAAAGCACACCCCGAGCCAACCCTGACCTCACCAATCCCACCTACACCATTTTTATTTCTAAAATTGACAGCCCCCTGCCTTGCCCTCACCACCTCCGCGGTGATTATCCTTCAGGTGAGTTTCTAGACTGATTTGTGGCCTCCTGCTCAGCCCAGATTCCTGTTGCTGAGAGCAGGAATTGAAGGAAAGAGAGGTCACGCCAAACCAGCTGCATAACACACAGGCCTACGATGGGCCTTGTGGATGATTCTCTAATCAGGTGGCAGAGAGGTGATGTGACTAATTGATCAGGAACCCCCATCCCCCAGCAGAAGTCCAGAAGGAATAAAAATCTGAGGAGAGGCTTGGGAAGTGGAGCCTCAAAGGCAGGTTGGAGAATCCCTCAGGGAAAGGAACTTTGTATAGACCCCATTTTCTTTTCTGACTTCTCCCTCAACCATGGCTGTGCCTAGGGAGCCCAGCCCCCCACATTATGCTAAATAGGTAATCAAACATCTCGCTTTGCTAATTACTGCTCAATCCGATTAAACGATGCTGAAGCTCATCAACAGAGGTGGAGGTAGGGGGAAAGGAATAGAAGGTAGGAGGGGGGACAGGAACAGCTGTGATGGGAGGGGCTTGTCCCCAGGGACTCTAGGGGACAGCTGAGAAACAAGGGTAGCAAGACTGAGCACATCCCAATGGTAAGGGGCACAATGCTTGTGTCATGGAGACCCTTAGCCTTGAACATCCTCCTGGCCACAGGTTCATCTCTCCTCCCCAAATGTTCATCGCTCTCAGAACCTAGGCATCAGGCCATTCCCACAGCTCCCTACACACACCCCTGTCCCAGATTTAATAAGTTCTGTTCTCTCACTGTCAATATTTGATTTCTCAGAGCCATCTCCACGGAGAAGGGGATGGGGGGGGCTCTCCCCTCTTCCCCCCTACCTTGGTCTTCTTTGGCCCACCCCTGGTCTCTTTGTGTCCCCAAACTTCCCTTAACTTACTGACTTAATGAAATGATATTAAAGTCTTAAGCAACTCCAAAAAAGAATGGTTGTTATGGTGAAGGGAGTGGGCAGGACGCCTGGGTCCCTGAGGGGAGCAAGAGCTGTGGAGGGGGGAGAAGGAATCAGAGGCTGGGGTCTAGAGGCTCCAATCCCTAATGGTGAGGAGCAAATTTGGGGGAAAGTTGGGGTGCTAGACTTCTACTTCATGGTAGGAAGCAGGAACTGAGGATTGGGTGCTAGGAGGAGGAGGAGGAGGTAGAAAGGATATTTAGGGGGTGAGGTCTTGGTTTGTTGTCCAGAGGATCCATCCTAATGGAGAGGCAGTCGGGGGGGGGGGGGGGGGGGGGGCAGGGCCTCTGTGCCAGCAACCTCCCTGGCTAACTGTGCCTCCGGCTGGTCCCGTGAGAACCAGAGTGGATTCCTCCACAGCCCTGACTCATTCCTCTTCTCTTCTCCCCCGCCCCTCAGCAGCCCCCCACAGGTGATTTGTAGCTGATGTCTCCACAATGACAGTAATTCCATGACATGAACAACTGAAGGCTTCCAGAGAGTAGAGAACAGAGGCCAAGGATAAGAAGCCAAGTACCACCCCCAGCTCCCTGACCCATCCTCATCTCACTCCCCTGGGGACCCTGGCCCAGCCCCAGTCCCCTTGGGGTGGTGAGAATGAAGGGACATTTGGCTGGGCCTGATTGATGAGGGAGGAGGCAGCCCCCCGGGCACTGTGGCTGCTGTTTGCTGAGCACACAGATTCCTCCCCACTTACCAGCTGCTGCCCCCTGAGGCTGCTTGGACCCCACACACACACATACACACACACACACACACACACACACACACACACACACACTCCATCAGCCACTGCGATTGGGGGAGAACTTCTGCTGTAATCTCAGGAAGAAGGAGAATCAAGAAATTGATCTCTTTGATTACATATAAGAATGGGGGTCTAACAACAAATCCTCAAAGAAACAACTGCCCAACAAATAAGTGGGCTAAAGACTTAAAGAGAGACTTCTCTGAAGAGGAAAGAAGGGATGGCCAATGGACACAAAAAGAAATGCTCAACCTCTGTAGCCATAAAAGAAATGCAAATCAAAACAACATTGAGATACCACCTCACCCCAGTTAGAATGACTATAATCAAGAACTCTATAACAACAGATGCTGGAGGGGATGTGGCCAAAAGGGAACCCTACTACATTGTTGATGGGAGTGTCAACTTGTTCAACCACTTTGGAAAGCAGTATGGAGGTTCCTCAAAAGACTCCACATAGAGCTCCCCTATGACCGAGCAATCCCACTTTTGGTCATTTACCCAAATGATCACAAACAAGACCATACTAAAGCTACCAGCACAACTATGTTTATCGTAGCATTATTTACCATAGCTAAGATATGGAATCAACCCAGATGCCTGTCAGTAGATGAATAGATCAAGAAAATGTGGTATATATACACAATGGAATTCTATGCCTCCATCAGAAAGAATGACATTGCCCCATTTGTTAGGAAATGGAAAGACTTGGAAAGATTATATTAAGTGAAGTAAGCCAGGCCCAAAGAAACATAGGTTCCCATGGTTTCCCTTATTTGCAATAACTAGTATATGTCTGAGACAAGCAGAATCGGTCAGATAAGTTGATGTTAGGCAAAATGAACCCCAAGATAAGGACTCAAATGTTTTTTCTGTCCTGCTATTGTTTCTAACATATTTATAAGATATTTCTTTATTGCTTTGTATGTCCCTCCTCCACGGTATAACACCTGTTTTCACTGTATTTGATGTTGGTATAATTTGTGGAGGGGAAGGGAAAAAACAAATTGTTTAAATAGGGATACAGGTGGACCCATTGCAACAATGAGATGTACAAGTCATTATGTGGAAAAGCGAACTTTACAACTTTGGCGTGGGTGGGGGGAAGATGGGAAGGGATGGGAAGGGGAAACAAAGGAGGAGGCAACAATGCTTGATAAGAAATGTACTCATGGGGGCTGGGAAGGTGGCTCAGTGGTAGAGTGCTTGCCTTGCATGCATGAGGCACTGGGTTCGATTCCTCAGCACCACATAAGCAAAAAGAAAAAGAGCTAGAAGTGGCGCTGTGGCTCAAGTGGTAGAGTGCTAGCCTTGAGCTGAAGAGCTGAGGGACAGCGCCCAGGCCCAGAGTTCAGGCCCCAGGACCGGACCACCCAAAAAAAAAAAAAAAAAAAAAAAAGAAATGTACTCATTACCTTGCCCATGTAATTGTAACCCCTCTGTATGGTATTTTCACAATTAAAAAAAAAAAAGAATGGGTGGTCTACGGCCATACCACCCTGAATGTGCCCGATCTCGTCTGAAGAATGGGGGTACCTGAGGCCTAGTCCCCCTGAGAACTTCCTCCTGGACTCTAATTGCCCTGCCACCAAGCACACATCATTGACACTGTCCAGTTTTTATCATTGCCATTTACCCTGAGTCCTTTTTGTAGCCCCTACCTACCGCTCTAGCCCACCAGCCAATCCCTGCTTCCAAACCACCCTGCAAACTTCCCCTAGCTGCTTTCAGCCCTTGAACCTCTCCCCCAGGAAGGAGGAGCCCCTTGTCCATGAATACCCACATAGCACTTTAAGAAGCTTCATGGTTTTTTGGTTTTGTTTTGCTTTTTCATTTTAATGGAATTTCTAGATTTGATTTGATACCAACCATTCCCCATCAGAAATTCCTGCTGTGGGGGCTGGGAAGATGGCTCAGTGGTAGAGCGCTTGCCTTGCATGCCTGAGGCCCTGGGTTCGATTCCTCAGCACCACATAAGCAAAATGAAAAAAGCTGGAAGTGGCGCTGTGGCTCAAGTGGTTGAGTGATGGCCTTGAGCTGAAGAGCTAAGGGACAGCGCCCAGGCCCAGAGTTCAGGCCCCACAACCGGACCCAAAAAAAAAAAAAGAAATTCCTGCTGCAAACTCTCACCCCATTCTTCTATCCTTAAAACCCCCAATACAGCCAGGTGTCTGTGGCTCATGCCTATAATCCTAACTACTCAAGAATCTGAGATCTGAGGATCATTATTCAAAGCCAACCCCCAGGGGGAAAGTCCAGGAAACTCTTCTCTCTAATTAACCACCATAAAGCCAGAAGTACAGGTATGGCTCAAGTTGCCAGCCTTGAATGAAAAAAACTAAGGGACAGTGTCTAGTACCAACACACACACACACACACACACACACACACACACACACACACACACACACACACACACACACACACACCATTTGTATTCCTCAGTTGCTTTTGTTTGAAAGGATGGCAAAGTCTACAACACTTTTGTAGGCAGCTCAGGCCCCAGGTATCTTTTTCCATGTGGTGGAAGGGCAGCATTACATTCATGTGGCCCAAACCTCTCAGTTCCACTCTTCTTGCCTGTGCTAGACTTTTGTGTCATAACCCCCCAAAACCTAGGGCATCATCTTTGTCCTCTCAGAATTTAAACATAATTGAGATAAGCAAGGAATGTACATGTACCTGAGAACTAAAGGGAGAAAAATGGAAGTCTGTGTAAGATTAGCCTCTTCAAAGTGAATTGTAGAACCTAAGTGATGTACTCCCCCATAGGCTGGGACTAGGGAAGGACAGACACAGCTGGATTATATGTATGGCTTGAGGTCCTTCTTGCTATTCTCTATTCTGCTTCCCATTATACCTTTTCCCACAGTACCTGCTTAGTTCAAAGATACATGTTACTATTCTCCCTCCTCTTGTTTTTTTTTTTTTTTTTTTTTTCCCTCCTCCTCTTGTTCTGTGGTTTTGCTTTGATGGTTTTGTGTGTGAGTGTGTGTTTGTGTGTGTACCAGTATTGGGGCTTGAACTCAGGGCTTCATTCTCTCACTTAGCTTTTTCTGCTCAAGGCTAATGCTCTATCACTTAAGCCACAACCTCTCCTTGCAACTTTATGCTGATTAATTGAAGATAACTCTTACAGACTTTCTTGGCCAGGCATTTTGAACTCAAACCTCAGATCTCAGCCTCCTGAGTAGCTAGGATTATAGGCATGAGCTACAGGCCCCTGGCTTTGGGTTCTGTTTGTTTGTGAGTACTAGGGTTTGAGCTCAGAGCTTTGAGGTTCTTTGGATGGCAATCTACTCTACCACTTAGTCATGCATCTAGCCTGGCTTTTTGCTGGTTATTTTGGAAATAAAGTAGAGGATTTCTTTTTTTTTTTTCATTTATTTACAGTAGTAAACAGGCTGGGAGCGGGAACTTTGAAAGTTATAGATCAATGAGTTACAAGACAAGACACTGTTTCAAAAGGAAAACAAAATAAAAATGGGCCAGTGACTCACTCCTGTAATACTACTTACTCAGAAAGCTGAAATCTAGAGGATTTCAGTTCAAGACCAGCCTGGACAGAAAAGTTCTTAAAAGGGGAGGGGGGGATGAAACTGACTGGAATATATTGTAAATATGTGTGGAAATGAAACAATGAAATTGTCCTCTGTATAATTACTGTAAACAAATAAAATGAAGAAGAAAAAAATCCTCTACTTTGTTTCCAAAATAACCAGCAGAAGCCAGGCTAGTTGCATGGCTCAAGTGGTAGAGTAGATTGCCAAAGAAACTTATAAGCTCTGAGCTCAAACACTAGTACTTGCAAACAGAACCCAAAGCCAGGTGCCAGTAGCTCACACTTGTAATCATAGCTAATTAGGAGGCTGAAATATGAGAATCCCACTTCGAAGCCAACCCACCCAGAAAAGCCCACGAGACTATTTTTTTTTGTTGTTGTTGGTAATGGGGCTAGAACTATGGGCCTGGGCATTGTCCCTCAGCTCTTCAGCTCAAGGTGAGCACCCTACCACTTGAGTCACAGTGCCACTTCCTATAAGACTCTTATCTCCAATAAACTACTCAGAAAAAGCTGGAAATGGAGCTATGGCTCAAGTGGAGGAGCACTAGCCTTAAGCAAAATGAAGCTTAGGGTCAGCACCCAAGCCCTGAGTCTGATCCCTAGGACCAGTACACACATACACACATACACTCACACACACACACACACACACACACACACACACACACACACACACACTCACTCTCCTACCCTAGCCACTTCTGTGCTAGGATTCATTTTTTACCACTGCAATTAATTGTGTTATGCTGTTTCCAATCAAAAATGGATTTCAGAGCTGGGTGCCAGTGCCTCACACTTGTAATCCTAGCTACTCCAGAATCTGAGATCTGAGGATCACAGTTCAAAGCCATTCCAGGCAGGAAAGTCCTTGAAACACTTATCTCCAATAAACTACTCAGAAAAAGCCAGAGTGGCGCTGTGGCTCAAGTGGTAGAGCACTAACCTTGAGCACAAAGAGACTCTGGGACAGCACCCAGGACCTGAGTTCAATCCCCAGGACTGGCAAAAAAAAAAAAAAAAGATTTCAGGTGTGGGGGTGTGGCTCATTGTTAGAACAAGTGCCTGTCTGTCATATGCAAGGCTGTAATACCTAGCACTACCAAGAATTAGTGGAGGTTCATAAAAGATTTTCTTCATGAAACCAAGGTTGGTTTTTTTTTTTTTTTCTTTTTAGAGACAGGGTTTTGCAATGTGGTCAAGGCTGGCCTTGAACTCAGTGTGCAGCCAGGTTAGCCTCAAACTCAAAATACTCCTAACCTCAGCTTCTCAAGCACTAGGATTAGTTATGTCCCACCACACCTGCCAGGGACTTTGTTTTATACATCAACTTATTCCCAGTACCTGGAACAAAGTAGACATGCTGTTGAGTGACTGAATGAGTGGACAAATGAATATTTTCCATCTATTCTTTGTGTTGTATTTGTTACCCTACTGGTGTGTTTATGTTCTTAGACAAGGTATGTTGTTCTCCGTGAAAGTCGCCAGCATCTTCAAATAGCTGCAGAGACACGCAAGTTGCTGCACATATGAGAAGCTGTAGCTGATGTGCTGTTAATATCAGGTGGCTGGCAGGGAGTCTGTGGATGCCAGCACTCCGAGGGGGTGTGTCCCAGGGCACTGTGCAGTATGTGCTGTTCCTCTTCCCAGCTGTGCATCTGTCCCCAGGTGTCTTCCTGTCTCTCAGCATGATAGGATGTCTTGGCTGCTTTGGGGAGGTGTTTGTCACAGACTATCCCCACTCCTCTTCCTTCTTGTCTACCCACCTGTACCTCTAGCTGTAGATGTCAGGGCCACTCTCCCTCAGCTCCCTTGCCCCCTCACACATACAGCCCTGCCCCATTCTTGGACCCCTCCCTTTCTCAGTGGGCCTGTTGCTGGGCTCGGGGTTGCCATAGTGACGGTTGCCAAGTCCCTGAGGCTGATAGCCAGCGATGGGGCTGTCGGCTCCATCCACGCGGGAGGCTGAGGGGGGCTTCCCATTGTGTGGAGAAGGGGATGTTGCCAAGACAACCAACCCCCACTAAGGGCCAGGGACCAGCCCTTCCAACCCCCCCCTTGAGCCTCCCCACTTGGGGCAGCTCCAGTGTGGGCTCAGAAGGCAGGAGTAAATTTCAGAGGGCCCCCTGTACCTGGCCACCCAGTTTTCACCTCCTCTCCTTCAGTGCCTGTACCTCTTGAGGCAGGGAGGAGGAGGCAGGGGTTCCAGTGGACAGAGGAAGGGAAAGGGGACCCCTTGACCTCCAGGCAGATGGGAGACAGCAGGAGGGAACCTAAAGTTAGGGGAGGGGCAGGAAGGGCAGAGGTTGTGACCCCTGCTGACTCGCTCCAGTGATGCTCTTGACGGCTGCTTTTGTGGTTGGAGAAAGGGGTTGAGTCTAGGGAGCTGGGCACCTGGGCTTTTGGTGGGGAGAAGAGGCTGGTTTATGGGTAAAAAAAGGCAGCCAGGAAATGGGCACTTGACGCCTGGGCCCTTCAGTCCTTCTTAAATTCTCCTGACCTATTCAGTTCCTTTTCATGTGTCCCCAGTAGCAAAACTCGAGTTAGAGGTGCCTTGAGGAAAGGTGGTAGGGAATAGAACGTTAAATATGACATATTTTCTTTGCTTTGTTTCCTAATTTTGACTTGTTTCCCCTCCCAGGTGTTTTGGTTTCTTATTCTCCCCACACAGCCTTATCTGAGTGTCCTGTCAATCCTTCTTGCCTGCATTCCTCTCCCTCCCATGCAGGTGGTTGCCTTCCTGAGCCTCCTCTCTTACTCCATGATGCCCTCCCCATGCATTGCCCCCTCCTCGCCATTCCAACCCACCCACTTTCCCATCCCCTTGCTTTCATCCCACCCTCAGTTTGGAAACCACCCTAACCACAGATTCATGCGCAGTCCTTCTCCAGCCTTCTCGTCAACATTTTTTAGTTTTTTTATTTCTTTTTTGTTTGTTTGTTTTTGTTGTTCAAATTTCCCTTTTACAGTAAAACTATCGAGGTGACGGCCGTACCCCGCCACCTCCCCCATGGCAATATCAACTTCCTGTTCCCCGGAAGGAGCTGGGAACTACAGCACCAGAGAGATGATTTGATCTCTGGTAGACAAAGCAACCGTCTTGGCTGGTGATTGAGGTGGCCAACTTGATGCCCAAGGGCAGCTTTGAGCTAATAAAATTGAGCTGGGAGGAAACTGAGGCAACAGCTGATTGTGCACTAGAGAGCAGGAAGAGGTATAGGCTGGTCACTATAAAAACAGAGGCCCTTGCTAAGTACCACTGTCAGCTAGACCAGTTGGCAGGCCACCATTTTGGTCACTAAAAAGGGAGCTGCTTGAATTTGAAGGGAGAATAGGATGAACAAGACAGCCATGTAGTCACTGGGGGAGAAGAACATGGGCTCTTGGGGGTAGTCCTGTTGATCAACGGAGATTATACTGGGGTACAGGAAGGGAAGAACAAGACAAACTGGGCCTGCCACCAAAGATGGCAGTCATCTTAGCTGTCCTAAAATCACACAGAGCACAAGGGAAGGGAGATTTCGGGGGTTGGGGGGGAAGTGCCACTGAATACTAGGAAAGTTCAGTCCGCCTCTGTCCTCTCACAGTTATTAAGTTCCAGCTTCCTCCTGAAACAGGGAGTTCTGTCCCCCTTCTCCACAGGGTAAGAACCATCCACCTCCCACCCCTCCCAAATCCCCAGACTAAGCCACTTGGAGTTCCAGCCAGACACCACTTCCTGTTTCAGAAGTGCTACTTCCTGTCCTGGATGAAGGCACTTCCAGTTCCTGCTGCACTGCTTCTGCCACTCTTCCCAGGCCATTTCTGTCCAGGCCTGGTCACTTCTTGTCTGGAGCAAGTCACTTTCTGTCCCAAGTGGCCCATTCAGCATCAGGCCAAGTCCATCATGTCCCCACTGGTTCATATCTTGCTATCAGCCACTGGATAAAACAGGACACTTCTTCCCATGGTAGCTGTCATGACCCAACCACCCCAAATGGCTGGAGTAAGTACGTAGAGGCCTGGGGCAGGGCAGAGAAGGAGGCCCTGCTGCCCATACCCTGAGCTGGGGTGGAGTGCCACAGTCTTCCCTATAAGGCCCCCATTTTGGGTGGACTAAGGGGAGCAGTTGATATGAAAGGTCAGAAGGAGAGGCCAACAGCTAAGGGAGGGGGGGAATGCTTTGATGCCACACCCAGGAGATAGGAGAGGCACAGGTTAAGAAGCCAAGAGGGCAAAAGGAGATGTAAGGAGGAGGATGCTAGGGAAGAGGAACAGAACAGACCTAGAAGCAGGAGAGAGAGAAAGAGAAAGAAAGAATAAGAGATAGAGACAAGAGAAAAACTGTGAGAGGCAGAAAAGACAGAGGTGTCAACCAAAAGACAGACTGTTCCCATCCCTACTCTGGGTGGTTGAGGGCAACAAGGGGGGCTGGGCCATGGTCAAAGAGGAGGCTGAGCCTGTGCCCCCTCCCCATAGGATAGAGACAGAGGGGTGCCCACGGCCAAACAGGAGAGCAAGAGAAGGTACAGTGGAAGTCTTAAGGGAGCCTATAAGTTTAGACGAGGGCCACAGCCAGGAGGAACAAAGGAATTGACGGGGCAGAGGGGCCGGAGGAGATGCCAGAGGTGTCCTCACACCACGAATTACACCAGAGGACACCCCCACAGAGGGCTGGGTTCAGGAGAACCAGGTGGGAAGAGCCCTCATACCTTATAGTAAATGTTCGGAGGGCTCTGGGGGGGCCCATCCTGCACGATGTACACAGGGTGCCCATAGTCACCACTCACCTTCTCATAGTGGGGGCAGAAGGGAGGATCTGCTGCCCCACTGCCCCGCAAAGCAATCCCTAGCTCCCCAGGCTCAGCCTCCCGAGCTCCCATCCCCCCACCGCCCCCCAAACCCAAAGACCCTCCCCTCCCAAAGGAGCCAGGACCAGGGTGGCGACTCTCCGAAGGCTTGGCCCGCCGTCTCCGCCAACACATGGCACCCCCAGCCCCTGCCACGCCCAGCAAGAGCAGCGCCAGCCCCCCAGCTGCCCCAGCCACTGCGGGCATGCTGGGAGGGGGCAGGGGGCCTTCAGCACCCCTGGAGGTTGCATTGCTGGTGGGGTCACCTGGCAGGGAAGGGGTGAAGGAGGAAAGAGGGGGAGGGGCTGAAGGAGCAACCTGGACATCTGGACACCCAGCCCTGTGGGGAGGGGGTCCCCACAGTCTTCCCCAGCAGTGCCCGGCCCCTTGGGAACCTCATGTCCCCTCCCAAGCCCAGCTCAGAATCCAGGTGTCCAGCCTGCAGCTCCCTGCCACGTCCTCCCCACTTCTCTGACAGCACTGATTGAAGCACTGACTTGGCTAATTAGTTCTAATTGAGTCTTTTCCTCATTTGGCTCCCATTCCCTTCCCACCCTCCCATCCTCTCTTCTCCTCTTTCCTGTGTCACCGCCCCCAAAACAGGAGAGGGAAAGAAGGGAGCGGGTGAAGGCAGGGCAGCTGGGGTCTGAGAGCGGAGAAGGTAGCGACTGGCCCGCTGGCTCCTACCTGGCATGCTCTCCTTCCCAGGGTCCAGGCTGTGGGCTGCCCCTCGGTCTCTCTCCATGGGCACTTCAGACACAGGTTTGCGGGGGAGAGTCCCTCCTCGGGGACCTGGACCCAAGAGAGAGGGGCTAAGACAACTGCTCCTGACCATGTTGGCATTGATCATGGCCCCTGATCATGATGGCACTGCCTGTGTCTTCCTCAGCCCCACTCACTTTGTCCCACTCGGAGAAGCACCTTCATGCCTCTGGTGAGGCACACACCTCCCTGCAAGCTTTCCAGGCCTTCCCGAGTCCCATCTGAAGTGGCTAGGAGAGAAGAGCAGAGGGAGAAGTGGGCATTGTGAGACCCAGCTCCTCTTCGGTCACCATACCCTAGCAAGAGCACCACTGAGAAGCAGGAGGTCTCCATGTGGACTCAATGGTCCCTATGATGCCTACCCTGCATCCCAGGGACAATGCCCCCTTTCCCTTCAGCCCGGCAATACCAATTATGTAGTAATCATGGTGCGAGCGGAACTCGTGGCCCCAGAGGTTAGGGCTGTACTCCTGGAATTTGATGGTGAAGCGGAGATCCAGGTCCGGCCGGTCACAAGTAAGGAGGAGGTTTGGGGCAGGGGGTGCCTCACAGCGTCGGCCTTGGGCACCCCCTACCAGGTACAGCTTGTAGAACTCATAACTAGGAGAGGAGTGGGGGCCAGGAGGCCGGGCCCGGGGACAAAGCAGGTCTAGCCTGTCTCCAATCTGAGGGTACAGCACATAACCACCCTCCGCCTGGAACCTATAGGGAAATGGGCAGAGGAAACAAGGAAGAAGAGATGTCAGGGGTGTGGTACCCAGAGCTTTCCCTCCCTCGCCCACAACAATTCTCAGCTCCCGCCCAATGCCTTTGTCTGGGTAGAAAGTCAGTTCTGTGAACACAGGCACCAAGGGCTCTGGGTGCTCACATCAGAAGCCACAGGAGGCCAGGCGCAGAGGTCTCTTGCCCCTTGGTGTGCCCAAATGCACTCTTCAGCCCGCCCTCACCACATGCACACTGCCATCTCCCGCTCCATCAACGGGCGCCGTTGTCATGGCAACAGGATGCCAGTTACCAAGGAGCTGGCCTCTCTGGAACCACATAGCCCACCCCTCCCAGGTGATTTCACTACTCCATGGCAGTCAACCATAGGGGCACAGACTCCCCTCCTCCTACCAAATCTCAGGGATTGGAGGCAAAGGGGACAAGAGGGATGGGAGAAAAGGTGTAGAGGGTGTTCACTGTCCCAAGTTAGCCAGGAGATGAGACAGGAGACAAATTCCTGGCTTGGCAATGACCATCAATGAAGCTCATGGGGAACCAAGGGGGACCAGCTTTCCCAGGTCATTTACCTGCCAGTCCCCCCACCTTGGGGCTCAGACTTCTTGTGGAAAGTGTTCTATTGCTTTGGAGTTTAAAGTAGTTGACTTCTTCTAACCACAACTGACAAAACCAGCATTTCCTTGGCCAGTGGGCCTGAATACTCATGGAGCCAACACAGCCTCAACTTGCTAACCACTGAAATTCTCCCAGTGCATTCATAACTGAGACAGGATCCCAGGGGACTGCTGCCAGGAATCTTCCCAGACTTCCTAAGACCCCCCCCTTCCCTCCCTTTTATCTTATAAAAATGCCCCAGGATACCAACCCTATCAGAATAAGCCTATTTTATATGTGGATGGCATGTACATCAGGCCACACCTGATCTAACTCCAGCAAGGAGTTGACAGGTGGGAGAGCGTGAATACGGAAAAGACACCAAGATTATCCCCCACTGAGATATGGGAGGGAGAAAGGGATGCGGGACAGGGATGTAAGAGAGGCTAAGAAGCAAAATGAACAATAAGCCTGGCTCTCCTGTCCTGAGTGTATAATATGCCCCAACACCTTACCTCTAATCTTCATTAACACCTGTAAGAACTAAGGATACAAATTCAGAAAGGTTAAGTGAGAAACCCTAGGCCACTCAGCTGAAAGCAACAGAACCTAGAAGTAAGACCAAGGATGGGCTAGTCTCAGAAGCCCACTCCGTTTCCATGGCCTCCACCAGCTTCCTCAGGAAGTGGGAAGAAGGGAGAAAGTTTTCAAAATGCAAGAACTCACTTTTTGCTAATGGGAATAGGAACTGCATGGAGGCCAGGGACCCAGATGACCTCTCAAAGGTCCTGTCCTACCCTGTGAGGCTTGAAGTTTCATTTGACCCCTGGCCTCTTTTCAGAGCAAAGCAAGCATGCCACAGGGCAGAGGCCCTGATGGAAGAGTATGCAGTAAAGAGGTGGGGGGGGGGGGAAGAGGGGGGAGTCACAGAGTCTTCAGGACTCCCGAGGCAAGAGGGAAGGAGGGAGGTTTGCAGGGACTCAAGACTTCTTCCAGAAAGAAGTCTCCAAGCCAGGAAGGTAGGAATATGTTCTGGCTGCAAACTTGTTCACCAAGGATTCACCCTCCCTCTCTGGTTGGAAACAAATAGTGAAGTCAAGGGAAGTTGTTCCCAGTCCCCCACCCCCACCCCCAACAGAACCCCTTCCCTCCCATCTCCAACAGCAAGTCCCTCTTGGGAGAGAGGCACCTAGCCTTTCCCCTCCTGGCGTCAGCAGCACCTACTCAGCGGCTCTCTCCTGAGAGCTGACATTAACCAGGCTCCCCTGAAGCCGATGACACAGGTCTCCCACAGATCCAAATAACCACTCAGCTGCCCTCCTACTGCCTGCGAACTTTCCCTATCTGCCCCTTTGGGGTCTCCAAACTCCTGACACATGGCCATCACCACCCACCTCATGCTCTATGTGGGACCCAGGAATCTGGCTCTCAAGATCACACTGCTCTATAGGTAACCCGGCACCCCCACGTCAAGGGCTCCAGCCCCCTCCCTGCAGGCCTCCTTCCCTGCCCAGAGAACCCAGGCCCCACATCCCAAAGCCCTCCACACCCCCTACCCCAGTCGAGTCTGGGGTCTCCCCAACCCCAGGCCGCTCACCTCTTATTCGCCGAGTTCCAGTAGACAGGCTCCAGGCTGAGACCCGACACCAACCCCAAAAACCCCAGCAGCAGCAGGGCCCCGACTTGCACGCCCCCCGGCCCAGAATGGGGGGCCCCCATGACCCCGCCAAGGCCTGGGGGGCGGGGCACCAACTCCCCCAAAGTCGCTCACCCCCCAGGGGTGACTCTCCTTTGGCTGCTTGGCTGTGGAGCCGGATCACCCCAGTGGGTGACTGGTGCCCCCCAACTCCCACGCGGACCCGCTTCCCGCTCTTCCCTGCGCCCGGGGTTCCAGTGCGCTCAGAGCCCTTCCAGGGGGCCGTCTGCAGGCGCCCTGCGCGCCCCTGGCCCGCGCGCCAGCACCCCGGGATTTGTGTGCCAGCCTAAGTAGGGGACTGGGGGGGCCGGGGGCCGGACGGGGGCGACATGGGGCGCCGGGATCGGGCGCGAGGAAGGGGGACGCCGAGCCCGAGCCCCAGCCTCGCCGGGATTGAGGGCAGCGGGCTAAGGGAGGAAACCAGTCCCGAGCCCAGGAGGGGGGAGTTAAAGGAGAGGCGGGGAGGGGGAGTGGATGGCAGAGGGAAAAACCGGAGCTGGAGCTGCGCCGGAGCGGGCGGCAGCATCCCGGGCCCACGCCCCCCACATCTCCCTCACCTCGCGCACCTCCCGCCCGCGCGCCGCCCCGCCTCGCCGCCTGGCGCGGTCTCTCGCGCCCCCTTTGTCTCTCCGACCGTGTCTCTGGCTGAGCCTGTGCCTGTCCAACCTCTCCGACCGCCGGCCCGAGCGCCTGGAATCTTCCTCTCCCGAATCCAGACAGGCTCTCGCCCTTTCCACCCCGGGGAACCCACCACCACCCCCCTTTCGCTCCTGCAGCCTCCGCCTCCTCCGCCCCCAAACACCGCCGGCGCCCCCGGGAAGGCCAGGCACCCTGACGCAGCCCGCCACGACTACCTGTGCCCAGCGGGAGGGGCAGAGCGACCGAGCCCATTGTAGTGATGGGGAAACCGAGGTTCGGGGAGGACCCGGAGATCTGCCCAAGGTCACTCAGGGAGTCTGGCATAAAGCCACAAGCCATCCCCAGGTTGCTGAAGCTCAATTCCTGGGGTCTCTGGTCCACCGTTCCTGGACGCTTTATTTGATAAGCGGGCGTCACCTGAAAGGCAGACCAAGGAGTGAACTTGGGCCTTTCTTAAGTGCTTGTTGTGAGAACAGGGTACCTACAACCCTAAAGCCGCACTCTGCCGGAAGGGCTGTTTCCAATTATCCTAGGGGAAGGGAGGAGTGGCCTTTTTGGGGTCTAAGAACACAGGCTTTCAGCACCTCCCAGCAGGGGCGACATTCCTCTCCTTCCAGCTCAAACCTCCACAGGCTTTTCCCTTCCCTTTGATTGTGAGGTCCCCATCACATCTCCTGCTGACAGCAGCTCTTCAAAGTCCCCCTTCATGGTTCTTGGCAAGGTGTGTGGGGCGAGGGAAAAGCAGACAAATGGAGAAGGAAGACCAGCACCAGCTGTGGAATGAATGAGTAAGCCTCTTGCCCTGGTCCTGCATCTAACAGGAGACAGACGGCTCTAACAGGAGACAGATCACTCTATTTTTTGGCACCTTTACTCTTTCCTGTGTGTCCTTCACTGTGGCTACTGGGTTGCCTGTCTGGGGGGGGGAGGGGGGGGAAGGGAAGGAGAGAAGGGGTTCCAGGGGAGGCAAGGGGAGAGTATCCCACACCCCTTCCCCAGAGCTAAATAATGGTCCCTCTGCTGCTGGATGATGGTAAATAATGTGGAGTAAGCGTTGTCTTGTCTGTCACTGACTGCACAGTCTCACACTGTCACACCCAACAGTCTGACACAGAGCTCATACCACCCTTGCTCAGCCCTGCTCACCCTGACCCCTGCTGCCCACCTTGGAAGTGAGATTTCAAACAGGTTCCCCCCCCTTCAGTTTACCTAGTTGCCTAGCAACCAGCTAGTCAATGGCATGGGGCCCCACCCCCACTCACTTGACTTCACACCAATCTCGGCCACCCCATTGGTTCCTGCCTGGTCCCATCCCTCAACCCCTGGTTTCAAGAACAATACGCCAGTCCCCACCACAGCTGGACAAGGGACCCCCACTAGCCTCCTACCCTGCCCCCAACCATCATTTGCCTCCCTAAACAGACAAAAAGACTCAAGTATCACATAAAACCTTTTTATATAAGCTCATCCCCACTGCCTTCTGTCCCTCCTGGTTCCTTCTGGCCCTGGCCATCATCAGGGCAGCTGGGATCTGGCCCTCTCCCACACCACCAGAGCTGCAGCTGACATTCAAGGTGACTGTGGCGCAGGGAGAGCAGGGGAAGGTCCGGATCCTGCTCCCCTTCATCCTCACTGGCGGTAGGCTCGGGAAACACACGTTGACCGGAAGCAGTGGCCAGCAGCGGCAGGCTAGGGTGCAGGCTGGAGGGGGAGAGACAGGCCAAGTCTATCAGCCAGGATGCTTGCTTCCCAGAATGCGCATCTTCCAGCCCCCACCCCAAGCTCTAGAAGTTAACTGAGGACCTCACTCCGTTGGTACAGTCTTGCTGGGGCACAAAACTCAGCACGGGCTCTGGCTTCCCATTATCACAGGACCCACTGATGTCCCAAACGGAGACGACCCCATTGGTACCGCCGCTCACTAGGAACTGCCCGCTCCTGGGAAAGAGATAACTTGCAGATTGACAGGCATCACCTGTAGGGCAGAAATCCCTCATGTCCAGGGGCTGGGACTCTGCAGTGGGCTCTGACATCCTTGGGGGCAGCGGGGTCTTAGGCCAGAAGGGGTAACAGCCACTCACGGGTCCAGATCGAAGTAGATCCGCTGATTGGTGGTTACCTCCCTATTCAAAGACCACAAAGGGTGGCCAGGCTGCCGGAGATCCCAGCAAAGCAGCTCAGCATCCTGAAGACACAAAAACAAGGACCTGGAGCGGCTGTGTCTCCCTCCCCGTCTTCCCCCGCCCAATACCTCAATATCCCTACGACCCCCAAGCCTGGCATTCCCCAACATATTGCAGACTACATTCCCACTCCTGCCCTACAGTCCACCCATCTGAGTTGGGCTCTCAGCATGTGATCCTCACCTTTCGGGCTCCCGAGAAGAAGCGGTTGCCATCGGGGTGAAAGCAGAGGTGAGTGATGCCCCCTTGGTGCCCTCCGAACAAGGCTAGAGGGGTGCCATCCTCCCGGGCATACAGGCCCAGAGAGCAACTGTAGGAGCCACAGGCATAAAGGGGCTGGGCTGGGCTGAAGGCTATGCAGGAGATGATGCCACTCTGGCCTTGCTTTTTTGCTAAGGAAGGAACAAGGAGCAGATGGTGGCCTCTGTTATCTAACTAAAGACCTCTGTCCCCTGCCTCAGCACCAACATTCTGGGACTCAACATCCCACCCTGTTTCCACATACATGATGAGATCTTTCATGTTCCTGGACCCTTCAAGGCCCCCAAAGGACCCAAATACCCAAGGTTTCCTTTTTCGCTGTATGCTGGTAGCCCGTAGTTGTAATCCTAGCTACTCAGGAGGCTGAGATCTGAGGATCGTGATTTGAAGCCAACCCAGGCAGGAAAGTCTGTGAGATTTTTTTTTTTTTTTGCCAGTCCTGGGGCTTGAGCTCAGGGCCTGGGCACTGTCCCTGAGCCTCTCTGTGCTCAAGGCTAGCACTCTACCACTTGAGCCACAGCTCCACTTCTGGCTTTTTCTGTTGATATGGTACTGAGGAATCCAGCCCAGGGCTTCATGCATGCTAGGCGAGCACTCTACCACTAAGCCACATTACCAGCCCCAGTCTGTTAGACTTTGATCTCCAATTAACCCTCAGAAAACTGGAAGTGGCTCTGTAGCTCAAAGTGGTAGAACGTTAGCCTTGAGTGAAAGAGCTCAGGGATAGCACCCAGGCCCTGAGTTCAAGCTCCACAACCAACAACAACAACAACAAAAAAGGGTGCTTGCCTAATACAAGATCCTGGTGGGCCAGGCACCGGTGGCTCACACCTGTAATCCTAGCTACTCAGAAGACTGAGATCTGAGGATCACAGTTCAAAGCCAGACTGGGCAGGAAAGTCCATGAAATGCTTATCTCCAATGAACCACCAGAAAACTGGAATTGGTGCTATGGCTCAAGCAGTAGAGTGCTTGCCTTGAGCTCAAGAGCACAGGGACAGCTGACCCTGGGAAAATGTTGTTCCTGCTTTTTTCCCCTCTACAGCCAGGCATAACCTCCCAGGTCTACTGAGGATGAAGCAGAACCTCAGGGTGTCTCCTGGCTCTCAGGAGGTCCCTTGTGGCTGATATTCCAGTTCCTCCTCCCTTGGAGGCACAGATGCTTACCAAACGTGGCCCGCACCTCACAGTCTCGACCAGGCCTGGACGTGGAGAAAATCCGCACGGTTCTGTTGAAGCCACAGAAGAGGTGGGAGCCATCCGGGGAGAAGCAGAGTGAATGGGCTGCTGTCAGCTCATCCTAAGGGCAGGAAAGGGCTGGAAATGGGTCTTGCAAAGCCTCCGCTCTCCTCAAAGGAGGAGGGCAGGTCTAGGAACAGTGCCAGGCTAGATGGGGAGGTGGGTACCAGGTGGTTGTAGGCGCGAAAGGAAGCGCGGAGCTCTCCAGTGAATGCATCCCAGATATGGATTGGGTTCTCCCGACTGCTGCTGGCCACACTGAGAGAAACATGGACACTGAGGTCCTGGTGCTGTCAAAGGAAGGGGAGGAAGCCAACTGACCAGCCCTCTCAGCTCCCATCAGAAGGGCACAATGACCCCCTTTCTCCTCCCAATATCCCTGGCAGCCCAAGTCTCAAAAGAAGTCCTATCAAAATTGGGGAAAGAGGCCGGGCGCCAGTGGCCTGTAATCCTAACTACTCAGGAGGCTGAGATCTGAGGATCATGGTTCAAAGCCAGCCCAAACAGGAAAGTTCTTTTTCTTTTCTTTTTTTTTTTTTTGGTCAGTCATGGGGCTTGAACTCTAGGCCTGGGCGCTGTCCCTCAGCTCTTCAGCTCAAGGCTAGCACTCTACCACTTGAGCAACAGCACCACTTCTGGCTTTTTCTGTTTGTGTGGTGCTGAGGAATCGAACCCAGGGCCTCATGCACGTGAGGCAAGCACTCTACCACTGAGCCACCTTCCCAGCCCCTGACAGGAAAGTTCTTATCTCCAATTAACCACCAGAATACCAGAAGTGGCACTATGGCTTAAAGTGGTAGATGCTAGCCTTAAGCAAAAGAGCTCAGAGTCAGTGTCAGGACCCAAGTTCAAGCCATGACCCACAAAAAAGGCGGGGGGGGGGGAAGACTGGGGAAAGAGAGGGTGACAGCAAAGGACATTACTTACTAGGAGGTGTCTGGCTGGGCTGAGGACATCAGAGAATACCAGCAGTAATCATAGATGGTATCTCCCTCCATCATTCGAAGGACAGGGGCCTAGACAAAAGTATGAGAACGTCAGTGTCACTAGCAGAGGAAAAACATCAGAGGCTCATGACCTAGATTTTTGGCAGAGGGGGGAAATTGACCAGGTAGGAGAAGGCAGATAGGGTGTATATAAAGAACAGAATGATGACAATGATGATGATATTATTAATTAGTTCAGTTTCCATTGTCACCTTTCCACATATTTACAATGTATTCTCACTCCCTTTGTCACTGAAATTCCAAGACAATTTCAGCACATTTTCATTGATCAACTTTCATAGTTGCAAATAATCTATTTCTCCTTAACTCAACCTTTTTCATTCTTCTAGTTAGCCCAACCCCCCCTTATTAGCACCCACTCCCCCCCCAAAAAAAGTCTCATCTTGTATGTTTGCTCAAGGCTGGTGTTCTACCACTTGAGCTATGTTCTCAGTCTACTGGTTACTTAGAGGTGGAGTCTCCTGGAGCTAGCTTCAAACCAAGATCTTCCAGACCTCAGCCTCCTAAGTAGTTAGGATCATTATCTCAATGTTTAAACATTGACTCAGCCTCTTATGTCAGACTTAGGCCACCAAAAGCTGTATATAGATTCATGAACTTTCCTTTTTATAAAAGTAACAAGGAAGAAACAAAGACTACCCCTACTTGGAGGCAAAGAACCAACCAATAATACAAATACTAAAGCTCCTAGTTTTAATATTTTTTCTTTTTGCTTATGTGGTGCTGAGGAATCGAACCCAGGGCCTCAGGCATGCAAGGCAAGCGCTCTACCACTGAGCCACCTCCCCAGCCCTTAGTTTTAATATTTTGTAAATCCTTTAGAACAATTATTAGGGCTGGGGCATAGCTCAGTGGTAGAACACTTGTGCTGGGTTCAATCTCCAGCACCACAAGATAGACAAAAACTCTCTGACCTTTCCATCCAGCTTTAGGAAAAATCTTTTTGCAGGGCTGGGAATGTGGCTTAGTGGTAGAGTGCTTGCCTAACATGCATGAAGCCCTGGGTTTGATTCCTCAGTACCATATAAGCAGAAAAAGCTGTAAATGGTGTTGTGGCTCAAGTGGTAGAGCGTTAGCCATGAGCAAAAAAAAAGCTTAGGGACAGTGTCCAGGTCCCAAGTTCAAGCCACAGGACTGGCAAAACAAACAAACAAACAAACAAACAAATAAATAAAACCTTTTTGCTGGGTGCCAGTGACTCTTGCCTGTAATCCTAGCTACTAAGGAGGCTGATATCTCAGAATCTCAGCCTCAGGACTAGCACACACATATACACACAAAACTTTTCACAGCTGGGTGTGGTAGTACATGCCTATAATCCCAGCTACTCAGGAACTGGAGGCAGGAGAACTGATTGTTCAAGTCCAACCTAGGTGAACTTAGTAATGAGCCACTATCTTGGAAAACCAAATACATAACCACAGTACATGTATGGAAATGTCACAATAAATTCCCCTTTTACAACAAATAAATACATGCTAGTACAGATGTGTTTTTATGTGTATACATACCAAAGAACAAAGAGTATACCTGAAGTAATACAGTACTTGTTTAGTATCTAAAGCCCTAGGTTCAATCCCAAGTACTAAAAAAGAACAGAAGAGATAAACACTATCCTGAGTTTATAATTCACATATATTTCTTTAGGAATATACTCATACAGAACAAAACAAAATAATATAGCAGGGTGCTGGTAGCTCACACCTGCAATCATAGCCACTCAGGAGGCTGAGATCTGAAGGTTAAGGTTCCAAGCCAGCCTTGGCAAGAAAGTCTGTGAGTCTCTTATCTCTAATTAGCCACCCAAAAACCAGAAGTGGAGCTATGCCTCAAAATGGTAGAGCTCCGTAGCCTTGTGCAAAAAAAAAAAAAAAAAAGAAGAAGCTCATGGGCTGGGAAGGTGGCTCAGTGGTAGAGCGCTTGCCTTGCATGCATGAGGCCCTGGGTTCGATTCCTCAGCACCACATAAGCAAAAAAGAAAAAAACCAGAAGTGGCGCTGTGGCTCAAGTGGTAGAGCGCTAGCCTTGAGCTGAAGAGCTGAGGGACAGCATCCAGGCCTAGAGTTCAGGCCCCAGGACCGGACCAAAAAAAAAAAAAGCTCAGGCCCTAAGTTCAAGCCCCATGGCCAACAAAATATATATAGCCTTGTATTGCTTGACTTTATGTTTAAAATTAATAGAACCACATTGTATGCATCTCTTTGTGACTGTGATGAGACTTAATCACGCAACATGACACATTTTGCTCTAATTCATGCATTGCATGGCTGCACAGAACTCTGTTCTTGAATATACCTAGGCAGATCTAGCCCTCTCCTGCTGAGTTATCCATCATTTTATTATTATCCAGCTTGTGCACTTTCACATTCTTGATGTCAAATTTGTTTCCAAATTTTACCCAACCAGAGGCAGCAAAAGAAAAAAAAAAAGTGCCTGGTGTTCCTTCTCCTCTTGGGTATTGCCAAGATTGCCAAGACCTTTTTTTTTTTTTTTTTGCCAGTCCTGGGGCTTCAACTCAGGGCCTGGGCACTGTCCTTGAGCTTCTTTTACTCAAGGCTAGCACTCTACCACTTGAGCCACAGTGCCACTTCTGGCTTTTTCTATTTATGTGGTACTGAGGAATCGAACCCAGGGCTTTATGCATGCTAGGCAAGCACTCTACCACTAAGCCACATTCCCAGCCCTGCCAAGACTTTTTGTTGTTCTCTTTTTTCAGTGGATCTTGTGTGTATGCAAGGCAAGTGCTCTACCTCTAAGCTACACTCCCAGCCCACTGCCAGAGTTCAAATCCTTCTCAGTCTGAAGGCCGTAAAACAGTATTCAGTCTGAAGGCCGTAAAACAGTATTTTGTTATGGCATAAATGAGCCATTTCCCTTATACTATCAAGCGAAGGTTTCATGGTTTTCTTTGGATTTACTTGCCATTTACATATACACTTTCCTAATTTTTGCCCACTTTTCTATTAAACTGTCTTATACTTATTGATTTCTAAACCTTTAGTCTGGACACTTTGTCTTCATTGGCTATTTCAGGGTGATGTCACCCAGCCATAACTTCAGTGTCCATCTTGCCACTCAAAATCTGGTAGCTCCACTTACACAACCCAAAGGCACCTCAGACTCAATTTTTTTTTTTTAAAATAACAGATCCAACACCTGCTGCTCCTCCTGGCCCCACACACATTTTCAAGTTTCAAATGTGTACCTTCACTACCACTACTCTCTACTCCTGGCCCAACCCAATACCAATCTGTCAATTCCTCTTCCGGTTTCCTTCGGAGTCTGCCCTCTTTCCCTCATTCCCCCTCCTACAAAATCTCACTACAAGCCATTGCCTTCTTGTGAGCATTTCAACATTGTGTTCTCTGGGCCTCTCTGCACTCCCACAATCCAACCTGCTCATCCACTCTCCACTTTGCAGCCATGTGAGGAGGTTCAAGATCTTAGTAATCTGGAACTCTGAACCCCAGGCCTTTGCACATACTGGTCTCTAGGTCTGCAATATTCTTTCTTCCTGTCCTTCTTAATTTCTCTGCACTGAATCCTCACCATTCCAGGCTTTTAGATGCTTCTGTCTCAGGGCCTTGGAAGGATAAGCAAGGTGCCCCTGCTCAAAGTTTCCACAGTTCTCCATGCCCTTATCCTACAGCATCCCTATATGACAAAGGAGACTCATGTCTCCCTTATATCTACTGCATCAATCAGCAGTCAGTGAATGTTTTCATGAGGAAAGGGAAACAGAAACCCATTTCTGTAACATTAGGTCCAAAATATTAGGACCTTGAATTAAAGCTGTGGAGCAGAAAGAAGTAGGTGGATTAGAAAGATTAAGTAGACTTAATGAGATTTAGTAATTAATTGGATACAGGGGATTAGGAAACAGAAGCTTAAAGAATGAGATTCAAGCTCTGGCATGAAGACCTGAGGCTATATAAATGGTAAGACTAGGGAAACACAGGCTAAGAGGTGCCAACATCCTCGATGAGAGAATTAGATAGCAAAATCCTTGAAGGAAAAGATTTTGCAGCTGGGCTTGATAGTGCAAGCCCATAATCCCAGTGCTCAGGAAGTAGAGGCATGAGGACCTTAAATTTTGAGGCTAGCCTTGACTATATAATGAGTGAGAGGCTCACAGCTGTAATCCTAGCTACTTAGAAAGCTGAAATCTGAGGATTTCAGTTCGAAGCCAGCCCAGACAGGAAAGTCCATGAGACTCCTATCTCCACACCTGAAGTAGAGCTGTAGTTCAATTGGTAGAGCACCAGCCTTGAGCAAAAAAAATAAGGGACAGCATTCTGGTCTTGAGTTGAAGGTCTAGTACACACACACACACACACACGCACGCACGCACGCACGCACGCATGCACGCACACGATTGTTCAGTCTGGTCTTGAGTTAAAGGTCTAGTATACACGCGCGCACGCGCACGTGCACACGCACACATACACACACACGATTGTTCAGTCTGGTCTTGAGTTAAAGGTCTGGTATACACACGCACACACACAGGATTGTTCAGATTTTGCAGAGATGAAAGGCTTCTTGGCTCATACTTGAGATACAATGGGCACAGAGGACATATATTCTACCGTGGAGGGAGCTAGTGGGCAACAAGAGCCATACAGTAGTATAAGGGTTTAGGGAAGAAAGTGAAGAAGTATTCCAGAAAGCTCTATGAAAAGACAAAATGGATCTTGGGCTGAGAAGGTGGCTCAGTGGTAGAGCGCTTGCCTTGCATACATGAGGCCCTGGGTTCAATTCCTCAGCACCACATAAGCAGAAAAAGCCGGAAGTGGCACCTTGGCTCAAGTGGTAGAGCACTAGCTTTGAGCTGAAGAGCTGAGGGACAGCGCCCAGGCCCAGAGTTCAGGCCCACGACCGATTAAAAAAAAAATGCACCTGGGGGCCAGTGAATATTATCCTAGCTACTCAGGAGACTAAGATCTGAGGATCAAAGTTTAAAGCCAGCCCAGGCAAGAAAGTCTGTGAGACTCTTAACTCCAATTAACCACCAGAAAACCAGGAGTGGAGCTGTGGTTCAAGTGGTAGAGCAGTAACCTCAAGCAAAAAGATGCTCAAGGACAATGTCTACACCCTGAGTTCAAGACCCAGAACTGCCCCCCTCCCCAAAAAAAAAGAAAGACAAAAGGGAGAAGAGAATTGGGAAAGAATGCTGGTAAGAGGATCTAGGATCTAGTTCACACACAAGTAGTCATCTCAATATCAAGGGGTAATGGTTCTAGGATCCCCCACCCTAATCCAGATTCCAGAATCCACAGATGCCCAAATTCCTTGAGTAATACCCTTTAAGTCATCTCTAGGTTACTTACAATTCCTAATGCAATGGAAAGCCCAAGCAAACAGTTGTCACACTACATTGTATAGAATTCTTTTTTCTTTTTCTTTCTTTCTTTTTTTTTGCTGAACTGGGATTTGAACTCAGAAATCATGCTCTTCCATCATTTGAACCATCCCCCCAGGAGAGTGGGGAAGGCGGGGGAAGGAATGTCTTTCAAAATACATAAAGAAAAAAAATACATAAAGAATTTTTTTACTTTTGTTTTGAGATATGATCTTACCAAGTAATTCAGCAAGCATCAAACACTTAAACCCCCTGCCTCAGCCTCCCAAGGGCCAGGATTACAGGCATATACCACCATTTCTGCTGTCTGAAGAATAATTTATGATATTAACAATCCTGGAAACATTCAAATGTCCAAATGGGAGAAAAGGTTAAAAAAAAAAAAAAAGAAAACTATCAAAAGCACTCAATGCAATATCATGCATCATTAAACACAAGAACTACGAAGACTAGACCACCACCATGAAAAACATTTAGGATATAATTGTTCAAAGGAAAAAAAAGCAGGAGGCAAATATGTCTCCTATAGGATTACAAGCACATAAAAAGCTTTAGTACTTGGACAAAGCTTTGGAAAGAAAAAAAAAATTGTAAGGATTTAGCTTTGGAGTGTGGTGATAGGTAATGACAATTTCCCTTATTAACATTCTAGTTTCTCCAAAATACTTATTACCCTCCTACATCATCAAATTCTATTTTAACCATCCCTATGGAAAATGACCTCTCTGTTCCTGTCCCCTCTCAGTATTGCTGCATCATAGTCCCTGGGCCTGAGATACCACCAACTTCTGTTTGGGAGCCAAGGATTCCAATGTGATAAGCCTTCCCACAGAATCCACACACATGTAGCCTCCAGTCTAAGAAATGCATGTTAGGTAAGTGTTTAGGACCATATCACTCATAAGAGATACCTTTCTTTTAAGAGGTCATCAAGATTCAGAACTCAGCCAGGCACCAGTGGCTCATACTTGTAATCCTAGCTACTGAGGAGGCTGAGACATGGAACATAGTGGTTTGAAGCCAGCTTGGACAAAAAAGTTTGTGAGGAACCATCTCCCTTAACCACACAAAAGCTGAACTGGAGACACAGCTCAAGGTGGTAGAGTGACAGTCATAAGTAAGAAAGCCAATGCTGGGAGCAGGTGGCTCACACCTGTAGTCCTAGCTACTAAGGAGGCTAAGATCTGAGGATAGAGATCTGAAGCCATCCCAGGCAGCAAAGTCCATGAGACTCTCTTATCTCTAATTAACCACGCAAAAACTGGAAGTGGTAGCTGGGTGCTGGTGGTTCACGCCTGTAATCCTAGCTACTCAAGAGGTTGAGATCTGAGGATCGTGGTTCAGGAAGTGGCGCTGTGGCTCAAGCAGTAGAGCGCTCACCTTGAACTGAGGATCCGGTTCAAAGCCAGCCCAGGTAGGAAAGTCGGTGAGATCCTTATCTCCAATAAACCACTAGAAAACCAGAAGTGGCGCTGTGGCTCAAACAGTAGAGTGCTCGCCTTGAGCTGAATAGTGCAGAGACAGTGCCCAAGCCCAGAGTTCAAGCCCCAAGACTGACCAAAAAACAAACAAACAAACAAACAAAAAAAAAAAACTGGAAGTGGTGCTGTGGCTCAAAGTGGTAGAGCACCAGCCTCATGCAAAAGAGCTCAGGGACAGTGCCCAGGCCCTGAGTTTAAGCCCTATGACCAAAAAAAAAAAAAAAAAAAAAAGCCAAGTGAGAACATGAGGTCCTGAGTTCAAATTCCAGAACTGGCCAAAACCCAACCCAAACCTCATAACTCTATCCACCCCCCCACCTCAAGATGTCCCCAAGTCACCTTGACCTAACCAATCTGCCCTAATCCCTAACTCTTCCTAGCTTCCCAAATCCTTAACTTCTTCTCAGAATGCTCCATTCATACTCGCCTTATTTGGTCCTGGCTATTCCCTGCAACCCACTCAAGTTGAGGGGGTCCTTCCTCAGTATACACTTCAAGGTCAAGAATAGGTATCACCTTGCTCCTCATCATTTCCAAATATTTCACCTCCTCAGACTCTAGCCCCCTAGCAGTTCATGGTATCAGCCTAGCTACACCCATATGTCACCTTCTTCACTCCCTGACAATTTCCTACCTGGTGCCCCATCTTGCTCCCTACAGATTTTTTTTTAAATTTTTTATTGTGAAAATACTGTACAGAGGGGTTACAATTACATGGGCAAGATAATGAGTACATTTCTTATCAAGCATTGTAGCCTCCTCCTTTGTTTCCCCTTCCCATCCCTTGCCAGCCTCCCCCCTCCCTACAGATTTTCCTGTTATTGATCCTAGTGGTGTACACTTCCACAGGACCTGTGAACCTACTCTCCTTTCTGAGCAGTAGTCTTCTTCCTGGTGTCACTTTGGTTCATTCCCTTATTTCCTTCAGCTATCACCTTAATAAGTGAGGTCTTCCTCCACCATCCTTTTTAAAATTAGAACTCACTCTCCCAGTCTTCTTCCTTGAGACACCTGTCAGTCATGGGGCTTGAATTCTGGACCGGGGCACTGTCCTTCAGCTCTTCAGCTCAAGGCTAGCACTCTACCACTTTGAGCCACAGTGCTACTTCCAGTTTTCTGGAGGTAAGAGTCTCATGGACTTCCCTGCCTGGAATGGCTTTGAATTGTGATTCTCAGATCTCAGCCTCCTGAGATCTGAGGAGGATTACAGGATCTGAGCTAGGATTACAGGAGTGAGCCAACAATATATATATATATATATATATATATATATATATATGTATATATATATATATGTATATGCATATATATGTACACACACACATCTATACACACATATGTATACACACACACACACACATATACTGCTTTCTCTTCTCTTCCTGTCTCTCTCTCTTCCCTCTTTCCTCTCCCTTTCTCTCCCCTCCCTCCTTCTCTCTCTCTCTCTTTTAGGCAGCACTAGGGTTTGAACTCGGGGTTCATAATTGCTAGGAAGGTACTCTACCATTTGAGCCACTCTCTCAGACTACTTAGTGTAGTTGTACATCATTCTTAGCAAGTTCAGTGTCTACAATAGCATTGCTGTGGTAATTAAAAAGAATCAAGTACTTAAAACAATGCATGGCAGATGTTCATGTTCGGTAAACACAGGAGTCTTTGTGTTAGTTGCATACACTTGACCATATGAGGATGGTCAAGTTGGGGTTTACAAGAAGAGAAGATGAGTTTCTTTCCTTTTCTTTTTTTTGGCAGGACTGAGATTTGGACTCAGGGCTTCACACTGCTCAGCTGCACTGTACCACCTCTAAACTGCCTTTCTACTCATTATTTTGGAAATGGAAGTCTAGTGAACTTTTCTGCCCAGACTGGTCTTCAACTAAAATCCTCCAGATCTCAGCCTCTTGAGTAACTAGGATGACAGCTGTGAGCCCCTAGCACCTGGCTTATAAATGTGCTTTTGATGAAGCTGAATAATTATAGTGGGAGAAGCAATGAAGCAAGTGAACTGGATGGATTGTAGATAGTAACCGGAGGCTAAAATTGAGATGGGCTGTCTTGATGATGACAGCTCAAGGCGAAACTGCATGAGGAGGCAGAGGCAAACAGAAGAAAATGTGATTGCTGAAGAAGTAAATACGTAAGATAGGCCCAGGTGTTGAATGGAAGATGGATCTATTTTGTTCTTTTAGCAAACTGATCATTGCTTGCTTGGTTTTTTCTTTTTTGGTGGTGGGAGGCAGGGATTGAACTGTGACCATGATACACACTAGGCAACCACTCTACCATTGAACTACACCGTCAGCTCTGGTTTTTGTACTTGTGATGAGGTGGGGGGTGTTGTCCAGGCTAGCCTCAAACTCCTGGGCTCAAGCAATCCTTCTTAGTAGCTCAAGCTTCCTCAGCTGGAACCTCAAGTATGATCACTGTGCCCAGCTAGCTTACTGTTTTTGTTGAGCACATTCAAGGTAACAGAACTTGTTTTAGTTACTGAGGACAAAAGATGGCATAAAATAAGACAAAATTTCCTGTCCTTGAAAAGCTTATATTCTAGTACAAGAAAGTAAAGCATGTAATCTTAGCTACTTGGAAGACAGAGATCAAAGAATCACGGTTTGATGCCAGCCTGAGCATTAAAAAAGGTCACAAGACTCTCTCTCAACTAACAAATGGTACAGTAGCTCACACTTGTTATTTGAGCCACAAAGAGAAGAAGTGGCATACACCTTGTTCCAACTATTCAGGAGGACTGAGCCTGTAGGATCACTTGAGCCCAGGCTCAAGGGCAGCTATGTCTTTAAAAAGAAGGGCGGATTTCTGTACCTTTTGTCTTGTGTGGACGTTCATCTGATTTGGGGAGGGGAAGGGGAAGCACAGAAATGGTGCGACAAAGGGTGAGCAAATGCAGCAGTGATTCTTAGACAGGAGGTTGCAATGAACTACACAACTTGTGGAGGAGGGTTTGGAAAAGAAAAACCCTGGGAGAAAATGAGGGAGGGGGTGACACTGCTCAAAAAGAAATGTACTCTCTCTCCTGCTCTTTTCTAGCTCTTTCTCAGCTCTTTCCTTCTCTTCTCTTTCCTAGCTTGCTCTTTCCCACCTGCTCTCTTTTCTAGCTCTTTCCTCTCTTTTCTAGCTCTTTTCTCTCTCTTTCCCAGATCTCCCAGCTCTCTTTCCCAGGCCTTTCCCCACCGCGTGGAGGGCCAACCTGGCCTGGTCCCAGCAGGTCTACTAAATAAACCTACCCCTTACCTGGAAAAAAAAAGAAAAAGAAAAAAGAAATGTACTAATTAACTGACTTATGTAACTGCAACCCCTCTGTATATCACTTTTACAATTAAAAAAAAGGGCAGGTGGGAGCTAAGAATGTGGCCTAGTGGTAGAGTGCTTTTCCTAGCATGCATGAAGCCCTGGCTTTGATTCCCTAGTACCACATAAACAGAAAAAAAAAAAAAAAAGCTTGAAGTGGCACTGTGGCTCAAGTGGTAGAGTGCTAACTTTGAGCAAAAGAAGCTCAGGGACAGTGCCCGGGCCCTGAGTTCAAGAGGAAAAAAAAAAATAGTCTGGGGTACAACTGAATTCTCATTGATAAAACCCTTGCCTGGCATGGGAGAAGCCCTAGGTTCAATCCCTAGCACTACCTATTTTATAAGCTGCTTTAAAAAAAAAAAATCCTGCACCAGGCCCCAGAGGCTCACAGCTATGCCTAGCTACTCAGGAGGCTGAGATCTGAGGATCACAGTTCAAAGCCAGCCTGGGCAGGATAGTCCATGAGACTCTTATCTCCAATGAACCACCAGAAAACCGCAAGTGGTGCTGTGCCTCAAGTGGTAGAGTGCTTGTCTTAAGCTGAAGAGCTAAAGGACAGTGCCCAGGCCCAGAGTTCAAGCCCCTCACCCCCCCTCCCCAAAAAATCTAGCAGTACACCTGGCTCACACCTCCTAGCTACTCAGGAGGCTGAGATCTGAGGATCCCAGTTTGAAGCCAGACCATGTAGGAGAGTCCATGAGACTCTTTTATCTCCAATTAACTATCAGAAAACCAAAAGTGGCACTGTGGCTCAAAGTGGCAACATGCTAGCTTTGAGCAAAAAGAGCTCAAAGATAGCCCTGAGTTCAAGCCTTACTACGGACAAAAAAAAAAAATTCCAATCAACATCTGGTGGGCACTGAGCAAAGAATAGCGATACAGACTTTTCCTGTTACAACAGTTCAACTTTGTGTCTTGTCTCTGTACCTCCAGAGAACCTCTTCTATCAGATGCCAATCTCCCTTTACATTTCACTGAGAATACAAAGGTCAAGATCAAGACAGGAACATCCAAATCTAGCCATCAAATGCTTCTGTGTTGTAAAGAATGGTTCTGTGCTTATTGTAATATCTCTAATGGACTCTAAATCCTGTCTTCACTGAGCCACTTCAGAACTTTGTTATCCCCTCCTACAGCAGGGGTATGTTTTCAATGTGTTCTCGCCACCCCCCCTCCAAAAAAAAAAAAGCTCATGTGTTGGGAATGTGGCTTAGTGGTAGAGTGTTTGTCTAGCATGCATGAAACCCTGGGTTCGATTCTTCAGTACCACATAAACAGAAAAGGCCAGAGGTGGCACTGTGGCTCAAGTGGTAGAGTGCTAGCCTTGAGCAAACGAAGCTCAGGGACAGTGCCCAGGCCCTGAGTTCAAGCCCCAGGACTGGCAAAAAAAAAAAAAAAAGAAAAGAAAAGAAAGAAAGAAAGCCAGGGTACCAGTGGCTCACACCTGTAATCCTAGCTATTAGGAGGCTGAGATCTGAGGATCTCAGTTCAAAGCCAGCCCGGGCAGGAAAGACCGTGAGACTCCTATCTCCAATAAACCACTAAAAAACTGGAAGTGGCGATCTAGCTCAAGTGGTAGAGTGCTAGCTTTGAGCTGAAGAGCTGAGGGGCAGCACCCAGGCCTAGAGTTCAAGCCCCATGACCTACAAAAAAAAAAGAAAGGAAGAAAGGAAGGAAGGAAAGAAAAGAAAGAGAAAAACTTGGCTAGGAATGTGGCTTAATGGTTGAATGTTGTCTAGCATGCATGAAGCCTTGGCTTCCATTCTTTAGTACCACATAAACAGAAAAGGCCAGTTCTGTGGTTCAAATGGTAGAGCCTTGAGCACAGAGGGGCTCAGGGACAGAGCCCAGGCCCTGAGTTCAAGCCTCCTGACGGGCAAAAAAAATAAGTTCATGTGTTGAAAACTTAGATTTCAAATTCATATATTGATGGTATTTAAAGATGGGCCTTTTAGAAGGCAAATAGAGGTAAGATTAGGTCATGAGGATGGGACTATAAGGAGGAGTTACATGCTTCATAAGAAGAGGAAGAAAGCTGGGTACCAATGGCTCACACTTGTAATCTTAGCTCAGGAGGCTGAAATCTGATGATCATGGTTTGAAGCCAAGCAAGGTAGACAAATCCTTGAGACTCTTATCTCCAACTAACAAGAAGCTAGAATTGAGCCGGCCCTGGTGGTTCATGCCTGTAATCCTAGCTACTAAATAAATAGGCTGAGATGAGGATCACAGTTCAAAGGCATCGTGGACAGGAAAGTCTTTGAGACTCTTATCTCAAATAAATTACTCAGAAAGAGCTAGAAGTGGTGATCACTAGCCTTGACCCTGAGAAGCTTAGGGAAAACACCAAGGCCCTGAGTTCAAGCCCCAAGACCAGCAAATGAAACAAAAGCTGGAAGTAGAAGTGTGGCTCAGGTAGAAGAGCATCTGCCTTGAGCAAAAATGCTAAGCAAAAAGACAAGGCTCTGAGTTCAAACCCCAATACTATCTCCCACATATACACACACACACACACACATGCACACGCAAAGGAAGAAAAGGGAGCCAGGTTGGTGTACTCTTGCCATGTGAGGTCTTCTGTCAGATTAGGCCATATCTCAGTAAAGTACAGCCTTGTATTATAACTTGAACTTTCTAGCCTCTGGAACTGAGAAATAAATCCTTTATGAATTATCCAACTCACATATTCTGTTAGGGGAACACAAAATAGACACACTAAGACAAGATCAATTCTACCCTTTGCTGGGGTATTTCTGACATCATAAAAGCACCTATCAGCCAGGCGCTGGTGGCTCATACCTGTAATCCTAGCTACTCAGGAGGCTGAGATCTGAGGGTCATGGTTCAAAGCCAGCCGGGCAGGAAACTCCATGAGCCTCTTATCTCCAATAAACCACCAGAAAACCAGAAGTGGTGCTGTGACTCAAGTGGTAGAGTGTTAGCCTTGAGCTGCAGAGCTCAGGGACAGTGCCCAGGCCCAGAGTTCAAGCCCCACAACCGACCAAAAAAAAAAAAAATCTACCAACCCTTTGGCCCCAAACTTTCTCTGGTCACATTTCTTGAGTTACTTTCACAGAAGTGAATTCTCCACACTTTTTCTTCTACTCATTCTAATGGCTTCTGCCCCCATTGTTCCTCTGAAAGTGCTCTTCTCCAGGTCACTAACCCTTTGGGTCATTCTCTAAGTCCCCCTTACTGCATCTCTTGTCAGCATCCACCTGTTACTTCTCTTGTACCCTAATCCCAGATGCTGGTGAACGAACTCAAGGCTCTGAATGTACCTTCTTTTCCCCCATTTACACTCATTATTGAAGCTGAATCTATTCTCAAAACATGTGATGTCATCTATATCTCTAACACTTTCCATGTTTATTTCCAACCCTAATCTTTCCTCTTAGCTTGACATTTCACATTTAACATCTTTAAAACCTCCTAACGTCTATGCCAATATCCTGTTCATGTTTCTTCCTGTGTATACTCTTCTCCCATCTATCCAGATGCAAACATCTGAACATCACTCTTGATTACTTCTGTCCCTGCACTTCTACATGCAATGGATCTTCAAGTCTTATAAAATATACTTCAAATCCATCTACATTTCTCAGTCTCTCC
The DNA here is from genome assembly GCF_019054845.1 of Dipodomys spectabilis. Taxonomy (NCBI): domain Eukaryota; kingdom Metazoa; phylum Chordata; class Mammalia; order Rodentia; family Heteromyidae; genus Dipodomys; species Dipodomys spectabilis. The sequence goes on from NW_024871253.1 coordinate 1,026,330, forward strand.
CCAAATTACCTCATGCAACTCAACATTATCCTTCTTCTGGCCTGTGAATAATGCTTCCTAATAAGCCTCACTGATATCACTCTTGCTCGACAATCGATGTATTCCTCTTTCCCATGGCTTCTCAAACTCTTCCAAAAAGCTTTGCCACAAGACACCACGGGATGTGGCTGCAAGTCACCTGTCCATCTTTACCCCGTGTTCTTCCACACTGGTATTCTTGCTGTTCTGCAAGTACAGTCGTCCCTCACTAGATTGTAGTTCACTTATTGAGGTTTCATTGTGTTGCCTGTTTGATTTTTTTTAATATGTAAATAGTGACCCCTCACCTATTGCAGGACTTATATTTAAGAGGACCCTCCCAACCCATACAAGTGAAAACCTGCAGAGTAGCAATAAGTAAACCATAATATACTGCTACTTCATGGATTTTTACCTACTGTGGGGGGGGGGGAGGGGGGGGGTCTCTGGATCGTAACTCCCACAATATGTGAGGGATCACTGTATACAAAGCTTTTTTTCCAGGGCTGGGAATGTGACTCAGTGGTCGACTGCTTGTCTAGCATCCATTAAACCCTGGGTTCAATTCTTCAGTACCATATAAACAGAAAAGGCTAGAAGTAGTATTGTGGCTCAAGTGGTACAGCACTAGCCCTGGGCAAAAGAAGCTCAGGGACAGCACCCAGGCCTTTAGTTCAAGCCCCAGGAGTGGGGAAATAAAAACAAACAAAAAAGCAAGCTCTTTTCCTAGATATGGAACTTTGCAATACCATTGCCTCTTCCTGGAAGGCTATTCCCATGACTTTTCATGTGAATGATAATTATTACCCCTCATCAGCTCAAAGATCTCCTTTTCAGAGGGTCCCTCCCTGGCCACTATATTTAAAATGGAATCGTCTAGTTAGTCTCTTGCCACTGTTTGTTTTCTTCACAGTATTCTATTTAATTTTTACTTACTTACTGAGAATTCTGTTGTTTGGAACATGCTTGCTAGATTCTACCACTGGAGCTATGCCTCCAGCCATCCTTGTTGCTGTTTTGTTTTGTTTTCTGGTTCTAGGGCTTGAAGTCAGTGCCTGCGCACTGTCCCTGAGCTTCTAAGGCTCAATGCCAGGGCTCTACTACTTGAGCCACAGCACCACTTACAGCTTTTTCTGAATATTATTAAACTTTTCTGCCTGAGCTGGCTTTGAACTGTGATCCTCAGATTTCAACCTCCTTAGTAGCTAGGATTACAGGTGTAAGGCACTAGCACTAGCTTGCTGGGCTTTGTTGTTGTTTGGTGGTTGTTTTTTGTGGAGTTTTTTTTTTTTTTTAATGGGGGAGGGTCATTCGTTGGGCTTGATCTCAGGGCCTAAGTGCTGTCCATGAACGTTTTTTGCTCAAGACTAGAACTCTACTACTTTGAGACATTGTTCCACTTCTGGTTTGGGGTTGTTTTATTAGAAATAAGATTCTCCAACTATACAGCTTGTGGGTAGGATGAGAGGGAAAAACTGGGAGAGGGAAGGGAAGAGGAAATGTACTCTTTGTCCAAAAGGAAATGTATTCTTTGTCTGACTTATATAATGGTAACCCTTCTGTTTAATAAGGATTTAAGAAAAAAAAAGAGACTCATGGACCTTCCTGTCAAGTCTGGTTTCCAATCTGGCAATCCTCAGATCTCAGCCTCCTAAGTAGTCAGGATTACAGGCCTAAGCCACCAGCACCTGGCCTTTGATGGTTATTTTGAAGATGGAGTCTAGCAACCTTTCTGCCCAGGCTGATCTGAACTGAAATCCTCAGATCTCTGCTTCCTGAGTAGCTAGGATTACAGGTATAAGTCACAGGTGCCCACTTTGTTCATTTCTTATCATTCCAGCACCAACCATAGTAACCGTCATGTTGGCAGTCACTCAATGAATACCTATAAACACTGCCATAGGAAACAACAGTTTGTTTCCTACAGAGAGCACGTTTCTGACTAAATAGAAGGAATAGACTTTTTTTTTAAGTTCAGAATCCAGGGCAGGAAACGTTACATGTAGAAATTCACAGCGAAGAAAAGTACTGTTGGTGAAGAGAAAACCTATGGACTATATTCTTTCCATGTACTCAAAGCACTTAAATGTACAATATGTGACAAAGGGACAGGGTTAGCTCCTACTCTTACCATTTCTGCATATTCCACCTGTTTCCCCTCATGGTACAGCTCCGGTGGTAGGTTGTAAATCCGCAGGATGTTATCAGCACTATTGGTCAAGATGCAGGAACCATCGGGGGCCCTAGAAAAACAGCGAAGAATTTGAAAATATACAGACCTATGTCTTCCAACTGTAGGCAAGGACTATCTCTGTGGTAGACATGATCCTAAATTCTTGAGGGAAGATACAAAGTCTTAATAAAACAAGCTCGTGCCCAGCACAGTGGCGCATGCCTATAACCTCTTCAACTTGGGAAGCTGGACAGGAAAATCACAAGATCAAGGCCTGAGCAATTTAGCCAGACCTTGTCTTAGGAAGCGGGCACCAGTGGCTTACACCTGTAATCCTAGCTACTCAGGAGGCTGAGATCTGAGGATCACAGTTCAAAGTCAGCCCAAACAGGAAAGCCCATGAGACTCTTATCTCCAATAAACCACCCAAAAAACCAGAAGTGGCACTGTGGCTCACGTGGTAGAGCACTAGCCTTGAACTGAAAAGCTGAAGGACAGACAGTGCCCAGGCCCAGAGTTCAAGCCCCATGACCAACAACAGAAAGAAAGAAAGAAAAAACGAAAGAAAGAAAGAAGAAAAGAAAGAAAGAAAAAACGAAAGAAAGAAAGAAGAAAAGAAAGAAAGGGAGGGAGAGAGGGAGGGAGGGAGGGAGGGAGGGAGGGAGGAAAGAAAGAAAGATTGAAAGATTAAAAAGTAAAGGAGCTGGGAATGTGGCTTAGTGGTAGAGTGCCTGCCTAGCATGCATGAAGCCTTGGGTTTGATTCCTCAGTACCACAGAAACAGAAAAAGCTAGAAGTGGCACTGTGGCTCAAGTGGTAGAGCACTGGCCTTGTGCACAGAGAGGCTCAAGGACAGAGCCCAGGCTCTGAGTTCAAACCCCAGGACTGGCAAAATAATAATAATAAAGTTGGATGCTGGTGACTTCCACCTGTTATTTTAGTTACTCAAGAGACTGATATCTGAGGATCACAGTTCAAAGCCAGCTCAGGTGGGAAAGTTTTTTGAGACTCTTATCTCCAATAAACAATCAAAAAGCCACAAGTGGAGCTATGGCTCAAGAGCTAGAACATTAGCCTTGAGCAAAAGAAACTCAGGAACAGTGCCTAGGCCCTGAATTCAAACCCCAGGACTGGGACCAAAAAAATAAAAAGCTGGACACTGGTGTCTCATGCCTTTAATCCTAGCTACTAAGGAAGTTAAATTCTGAAGATCCCCAGTTAGAAGCCAGCCTGGGCAGACAAATCTGGAGACTCTTCAATTAAACCAGAAAAAGCCTGGAGTGGAAGTGTGGCTCAACTGCAAGAGTGCCAGCCTTGAGTGGAAAAAGCTAAACGAGAACAAGAGGCATGGAGTTCAAGCCTTTTGTGCACGAACACATGCAGGCATGTGCACGCACACATACAGGCATAAACACACACAAAGGCTGAGGCTGCAGGTCAGTGGTATGCCCTTACCTAGCACAGTCAAGACCCAAGTTCCCAATACTGGTGTAAAAAAATCCCTTAACCACAGTCTTTACGGAGATTATTCCTTTGTCCACTTCTGATGAATACCTCTCCAGATAAGGGGGATGGAGGTTGTTTTCCTTTTTTGAGTCAGGATCTCATAATGTGACCAAAGTTGGCCCTTGAACTTCTTTTTTTTTTTTTTTCCTGCTTATGTGGTGCTGAGGAATCGAACCCAGGGCCTCATGTATGCAAGGCAAGCACTCTACCACTGAGCCACCTTCCCAGCCCCACCCTTGAACTTCTTATCTTCCTGCCTGGCTTCCTAAGTGCTGGGATTACAGATATGCCTCACCAATGTTGGCCAGAGGAGTGTGGCAGTTTAAAGTGAAACTCCTAAGGATGGTTATATCCCTGCTCCATTATCCTTACTTACCATTTACATCCTTTCAAGAAGTTCTCAGGTTGGGCACTGAACTCAGACCAGGAACCACTGAGAAACCGAGGTGGGTGGCAGAAGCTGTAGTTCCAAATGCTGGAAGAAGATGAAGGAACAAGCCTGGGTCTCCAGAGCAAAAGGGAAAAGGGCCTAGAGAAGGGGGGCTGAGGATTGGCGCATCTGTGTCACACTTCCACTCCCAAATTCGAGTCCACTTGCCACTTACGTGTCTCCCTCCTCGAATGGAGTGGGTTCCTCAGCTACATCTTCCGTGGCTTCTTCAGTCTCCACCTCTGGGCGGTCCGTTTCTTCTGCAGGAAGGCTTGCATGTTCGGAAAGTTCCTGCTCCTCGGTTCGAGGGCTCGACTTATCAAGAGTACTAAACTCTGCGACCAGAGGAGTGGGGAGAGAAACCCCGTCCTCCTCCCACAGCTCCGGAGACACGGCTAAGGCAGCCACGGGATCTGGGGACATCCCAGGCTGCCCATCCCCATCCGGTGGCGGTGGCGTCCGTTCTGGGTCTGTATTTTTACCCCTCGGGGAAGCCTGGGGAGGGAGAGGCGCTGGATCGGGACCCGGGTCTGAAGACAGGCTGTCGGGAACCAACAGCTGCTCCTCTGACGTCTTCATGCTGCAGAGGAAGCGCAGCAAACATTGGCCTCGGCCCGGCAGCCCTCTTTCCCGACCAGGAAGGTTTCAAAGTTCTCAGGGATCCGGACCGAGAACCAGAGATCCACCTGCGCCTTCTTCCCTCTTCCGGAAGGAGGCGGACGATCCCGGAGAGGAGAGCGGAACCCCGAAAGCACCACGCTCTTTAGCGCCTTGGGGTGTGACGCGTCACTTGCTCTCGCGAGAATTAGGATCGTCTTCCGATTGGACCTCTCCAGCCCGGGCAACCCACTGAGGGACGGCGCAGGGAGAAACGAGTTACGTTGCAGTTCTCCAATGATGATTTCTGGTAGTTGTAGTCTGAACGCTCTGCCTTCGCGAGAAGTGCCCGAGCGCCCCCTACAGTCTCCCGAGGTAACTTTCTTTCTGTACTGAGGATGGAATCCATTTGAGCCACGCCCCCTTCCTTCTGCAGTAATTCTGAAAGCACCTACTCTACCTCGCCTGCAGAGGGTGCTGGATTTTTACGGATTTCACACCTCTAATGCATCTTTTTTTTTTTTTTTTTTAATTGTGAAAATACGGTACAGAGGGGTTACAATTACATGGGCAAGGTAATGAGCACATTTCTTATCAAGCATTGTTGCTTCCTCCTTTGTTTCCCCTTCCCATCTTCCCCCCATGCATCTTTATTCGCCACATTCCTCAGACTTTTCTTGATTCATTGAATAAACATTTTCTATCGAGCTCTTATTTCCTACTAAGCCTTGTGGAGGCATTGGGGAATATGACAATGAATAAACATAGTTTACAAGTTCCTACACGCATAAGGTTCCTGCAGTGCACTGAAAGCAATGAACAAATAAATCTTTTCAGACAGTGATAAAGACTATGCAGGTAGGAAGTGGCGCTGTGGCTCAAGTGGTAGAGGGCTCGCCTTGAGCTTTTGAGCTTAGGGACAGCACCCAGGCCCAGAGTTCAAGCCCCACGACGAAAAAAGGAGGAGAAGGAAAGGAGATAGATAGAGGGCTGCCTAAGGGAACAAGTTAGATTGAGATTCTAGGCTTTAGGAAAGCCTTCCTAAAAGGTGACATTTTCACAGGGCGCTAGTGGCTCACTCAAGAGGCTGTGATCTAAGGTTTAAAGCCAGCCCGGGCAGGAAAGTCCTATTTCTAATTAACTACTAGAAAACCGGAAGTGGAGCTGCGGCTCAAGGTGGTAAAGCACTAGCCTTGAGCAGAGCAGAAAAGGTCAGGGACAGCACCCAAGCCTAAGTTTCAGTCCGGTGACCGACAACAAAAACAAGGTGACATCTTCACTGATGAAAAACTAGGGGTTGGAAGCAGAGCGCTAGCTAACGAGAGAAAGCATCAGATGCCAAGTTCAAGTCCGGGTCTCGGATCTAAATAATAAAATGAAACTCTCCAACTATATCTGAAGAGAGGAATATTCCAAGGTGAATCAACAACAAAAGCTGCAGCTTCCTTTCTCCTATCCTTTATACAGACTTCCAAAATGGTTCCCACCAATTCTGCCCTCAGGGCCCAGGCTCCTAGTGCTTCCTCACCCCATAACAATAAAACTAACTCCTCCCCCAACTCCATTCCTTTCGCCTCCGCCCTGGGTGAATGACTTGCCCTTACTTGTCATGGCGACTGTCCAGCTTTGTGCCAGGAGCCTCGCGAGGGTTGCTGGGATTGGGACTTTCCCCTCCCATGTGCTCAGACTGGCGCTAAAAGTTTTGAGCTCCTCAAAAGTCCGTAGGCACCATTGTGGGTGCAAGGTGGTTTCTGGGCTCTGGGCGCCCCTGGCATCCAGGTTCGGAGCATGCTTCCTAGGAAAGCGACACGCTCCCCTGAGGACCAGGTAAGCTCCTGACTATGCCTGATGGGTCCTGTCTGAGTCACGGACTCTGGATTTGCAGCTCGGGAGAATTTTGGGGTTTGGGGGGTGGAGCAGTCGGGACGTAGCGAGTTTCGATGGAGGTGTGTGGAGGGGGGAATGGAAGCTTGGCTGGCCCGATAAACACAAGAATGAAATGTTAGGAGGCTTGGGTGTAGATGGTAGGGATGTTAGGCACAGATTAAGAGCTGAGCGCCCGGCCAAGGCATTGGGACTTCTGGGAACCTGCGCCCGGCCTGAGGGATATCACACACACACACACACACACACACACACACACACACCGGCCTGAGGGATATCTCACACACACACACACACACACACACACACGATGGGTGTGTTGGGTGGTGGAAGTCCCTGTAATAACATGCACAAAGCCCTGGAGTCTGAGACTTGTGGAATTCCTCCTGCGGCGAGATTTTAGAGCCACGGGATCCCAGTGAAACCACGGGCTCCATTATTTGGGGGCGATCTGAAAAACCCTTGCTACCAAAGGGCCCACAACTTCCGGACCTTTGTCCTGTCCGGAGTGATCTTTCCAACCGGTTCCCAGCTCCGCTAGATGGGAGAAAATCCAATTCACGACTCTCCCCCTTGTTAGTGGGAAGTGCTCCACTAGGGGTTTGCCTGCGAGACCCCGCGGTCCCGCCTGGGTCCGAGAGCCCCGGCAGCCCCTGTTATTGTTTGGCGGCTGCACGTTTGCATTTCTGCCGCTTGCAGCAGCATTTCCGGTTTCTTTTTGTTGGAGCAGCTCAACGTCCACCCGAGTGAAGGGGAGTACGAAAAGACAGAAAAGCAATTTTCAGCTGGTTCCTCTTGCTGGCGTACCGGGGGCTCTTCTCCTCCATTCCGCTTCCTCTTCTGGGCTTTTTGATGTGTTGCTTGTGCCCAGGAAGGGATGTTTGTTTGGATACAAACCTCGATCCCTCCCCCCTCTGAGTGGTGTGCTCCACCCCTCGCTCTCCCGGCTCCTTTGCGGACGCTACCATTGCGCGGGGCGAGGTGGGGAGCGTGCCCCCCGGGAAGCTTGGGTGGTTTTGAACCTGGACTCTTTTCGCGACTCAAACTGAAAATCAAGAGTACAACGCTGAGTGTCGTTTGTTGGTGTCTAGAAAACAACCTCGTATCCGGTTGGGGGGCTAAACCATTCCAATTCTGGACGCGGACTGAACGTCCTGCCAGCGGAAGAGGCGGGCCTTAGCGGCGGGCGCCCCGAGGTCCTAGTTGCAACCCCTCCAGTCCAGACCAGTTCTTTCCAGTGGGAGGCGGCTGAGCCCCGCCAAGTACCTGCCTCCGCTGCTGCTTCATCCTCATTTCTTTCCGCAGTTGTCGCACCCCACACTGAATGCATCCTGTTTTTATTTGTGTTGTCTGTAAACAATTGTTTTTGTCCATACAGCACTGTAGGGAAGTTCCAAGTCTCCTCTTAGCCCTCTGCAGGTTTCATCGTTTCCATCCACGAAATGAACGATAGATCAACGGGGGGAGGGAGGGAGGGAGAGTATGCATTTTATTATACAGCTGCATGTAATTTTGTTGTTACATACTCACACCTGAACGGTATAAAACTTAAAGGCGAGCTAAATCAAGTTCTGTTTGGAGCTAAAGAGCTGCGGAAGGTTGAGGTCCAGAGGTGCACAGTGAGCAAAGTGGTCCTGTTATGCGCCTAAATTTTCCTAGGTAACTGGCACTTGTTTTCCTCTTGTCTGGATTCAAATATCAAAATCTCGGTGCCTTCCGGATGTGAAAGGACCTTCCAAGACAAAAAGAACAAAAATGCCTTGTCTGCTTCTGCTGTTCACAGTATAGATTTATGTTTAAGAAAAAGAAATTGGCCGGACACCGATGGCTCACGCCTGTAATCCTAGCTGCTCAGGAGACTGAGATCTGAGAATCACGGTTCAAAGCCAACCCGGGCAGGAAAGTCTATGAGACTCTTTATCTCCAATAAAGCACCAGAAAACTGTAGGTAGTGGCACTGTGGTACGAGGGGTAGAGCCCTAGCCTTGATTGAAGAGCTGAGGGGCAGCGCCCAGGCCCATAATTCAAGCCCCAGGATCAACCAAAAAAGAAAAAAAAAAATTGTAGCCAGGCGGTGGTGGTTTACACCTGTAATCTTACCTATTTAGGAGGCCGAGATCTGAAGATCAATGTTTGAAGTCAGCCAGGGAAGAAAAGCCCATGAGACTCTTATCTCCAGTAATTTACTCAGAGAAAGCCAGAAGTGACACTGGCTCAAGGAGCTAGAGAGCTAGCCTTGATCAAACACAAAGAGGCTTAGGGAGAGCACCCAGTCCCTGAGTTCAAGTCCGAGGACTGGCAAAAAAGAAAAAGAAAATTGTATGTGTCGGTCCTAGAATTTGAACTCACGGCTGGGTGCTGCCCCTGAACTTTTATGCTCAAGGCTAATGCTCTATCACTTAAGCCACAGTTCCACTTAAGGCTTTTTGGTGGTTAATTGGAGATACAACTCAGAGTTTCCTGCCCAAACAGAAAATTAACTTTAATTATTACCTCATATAATATAACAATTAGCTGGAAATGGATAGTAGACCTAAATACAATATAAGACATCTATCTTTATTTTTTTTTGTTTCTTCTTTGCTGGAAGGATCAGCCAGATATCTTTGTCTTAGTAATCACCCAGGATGAGTTTCAGGGCTGCTTCAAAATGTGTGAGATTTGTACTTTCAACATATATAAATTTTTTTTGGGGGGGGGTCCAGTCGTGGGGCCTGAACTCTGGTCCTGGGCCCTGTCCCTCAGCTCTTCAGCTCAAGGCTAGCGCTCTACCACTTGAGCCACAGCGCCACTTCTGGCTTTTTTCTTTTTGCTTATATGGTGCTGAGGAATCGAACCCAGAGCCTCATGCATGCAAGGCAAGCACTCTACCACTGAGCCACCTTCCCAGGCCTCAACATATATAAATTTTGCCTCCAGAACTTTTTGGTGTAGCCTCACTCTTGCTCTATATGCTTACTCATACTTCAGCCTGGTATGTGTATGTGTGTGCATGTGCACACACACTTACACACACATGAACACACAGAAACTTTCATAGGTTCAGACTTTCCTGCCCGGGCTGGCTTCAAACCACAATCCTCAGATTTCTGCCTCCTGAATAGCTAGAGCTACCAACAACTCAGCCAGCCTGGCTTTTAGTTGATTAGTTGAAGATAGAAATCTCAGGAACTTGTGTGCATGGGCTGATTTCAAACCACTATCCTCTGGATATCACCCTCTTAAATAGCTAGGTTTACAAGGGTTAGCCACTATCAGCAAGCTTGCAAATTGAGTTTTTCACCCAATATTTCTTCTAAACACTGTTTGAAGATGTGTTGACCAATGGATTTTAATGTGATTCTTCCTCAGGAGCAACGTTGACATAAACCCTTGTTGTGCACGCCTCCTGCTGCTCCACACATCAAATGCTTTCCTAGGAAGTTGACCTAGAAGTGGTTTTGCTGAGGAGTTAAGATGTGTGTTTTTATGTTTTACCAGACACTGCTCTGTTACATTCTAGAATCAGAAATTTTCCTTTGATTAAATAGCCTTCATCTCAAAGATTTGGTGGTGATAGTGGTTAAATCCAGGACCTCCCATGTGCTGGTCTAGCACAAGCACTGAGCTTCATTCCCAATCCCAAAAGATTTTCCTCATCTGGGATTCAGTGAAGCCATAAGGGAATATATTTAGTATGTGAGTATAGTTTTTGTTGTTGATGTTATTGTTGCTTGGTGGTGGTGTCCGCCCTACACACACTGCTGGGATTTGAACTCAGAGCCTCAGCTACAGCTATGCCCTCAGTTGAGAGTAGCTTTGGTCAGCCCAGTTCACCTCCAGGAAATTTCAAGAGCTTGGGTAAATGACTAAAATTCTTTTAACTTTCCATTTCTGCTGCTAATATTATACTTACCTTCCTGAGCTTTCTTAGAGGATTAAATGAAATAAGCCACCAACTCAGTGGTAGAGCGCTTGCCTTGCATGCCTGAGGCCCTGGGTTCGATCCCTCAGCACCACATAAGCAAAAAGAAAAAAACCGGAAGTGGCGCTGTGGCTCAAGTGGTAGAGCACTAGCCTTGAGCTGAAGAGCTGAGGGACAGCGCCCAGGCCCAGAGTTCAGGCCCCATGACCAGACCCAAAAAAGAAAAGAAATAAGCCACCAGTAGCAGTGGGCTTGGAGGGCCTCCTATTGCAGCCATATTATGTTTCTTCTAGGAGTCCCAGCTAAGTGTCTGCCTCCCACACACATTTTCTTAAAAGTTTATTCTGCTTGGCACGTTTGTATCTTTGCTTTCTGGTGTTGCATGCACTTCTGGGAAGTGCCTGTTGTGGGTTTTTATTATCATTGTTGTCGTTTGTTTTTTGTTTTTTTAATTTTTTTTTTGGTGAAAATACTGTGCAGAGGGGTAACAAATACATGGGCAAGATAATGAGTACATTTCTTATCAAGCATTGTAGCCTCCTTTGTTTCCCCTTCCCATCCCCCCCATCCTCCCTCCCCTGTCTTTTTTTTGGGGGGGGGGGGGAGTCCAGTCCTGGGCCCTGAACTCTGGGCCTGGGCGCTGTCCCTCAGCTCTTCAGCTCAGGGCTAGTACTCTACCACTTGAGCCACAGCGCCACTTCTGGCTTTTTTCTTTTTGCTTATGTGGTGCTGAGGAATTGAACCCAGGGCCTCATGCATGCAAAGCAAGTGCTCTACCACTGAGCCATCTTCCCAGCCCTGTCATTTGTTTTTGAGCTTTAGTGCTCAAGGCTAGTGTTCTACCACTTGAGCCATAGCTTCACTTCCAGCTTTTTTGGTGATTAATTGAAGATAAGAGTCTCTTTTTTGGGGGCTGGGAAGGTGGCTCAGTGGTAGTGTGCTTGCCTTGCATGCATGAGGCCCTGGGTTCAATTCCTCAGCACCACATAAGCAGAAAAAGCCAGAAATGGCACTGTGGCTCAAGTGGTAGAGTGCCAGCCTTGAGCTGAAGAGCTGAGGGACAGTGTCCAGGCCCAGAGTTAAAGCCCCACAACCAACAACAAAAACAAAAAGTTTTTTTTTTTTTTTTCCTTTTTGCCAGTTCTGGGGCTTGAACTCAGGGCCTGGGCACTATCCCTGAGCTGCTTTTTGCTCAAGGCTAGCACTCTACCACTTGTGCCCTGAGCCACAGTGCTACGTATAGCTTTTTCTGTTTATGTAGTACTGAGGAATTAAACCAAGGGCTTCATGCGTACTAGGCAAGTCTACCACCAAGCCACATTCCCATCCCTGAGATAAAGAATCTCATAGACTTCCTGCCCAGGCTGGCTTCAAACCTCAGTCCTCAGATCTCAGACTAAATAGCTAAGATTATAGGCATGAGCCACTGGTACCTAGCATTGTTTTTTTGTTTGTTTTATAGGATTGGGGGAAGAGGGAGGATTGTTAAGACTAGGCTTGAACTCAAGGCCTAGGTGCTATCCCGTAGCTTTTTCTGCTTAAGGCTGAAGCTCTACCACTTGAACCAGAGTTTCACTTCCATGTGAAGTGTCTGCTTTGAAAAAAAGGTTGTTAAAAGTGATTTTGTTAGTGTTTGTATACCCGCACGTGCACGCGTGTGTGTATGAATGTATGTGTGTGCGCATGTGCTCACACACTGGTCCTGGAGCTTGAACTCAGGGCCTGGGCACTGTCCCTGAGATTTTTTCCTCAAGGCCAGCACTCTACCATGTGAATCACAGCTCTACTTCCTGTGTTTTGCTGAGCAGTTGGAGATAAGAGTCTCATGGATTTTCCTGACCAGGCTGGCTTCAAACTAAGATCCTCAGATCTCAGCCTCTTAAGTAGGTAGGATTACAGGTATGAGCCACCAGCGCCCTGCTTTGTTCTTTTTAAGGAAACATTGAAAAACAGTTGCTACTATAGACTTGAGTGATGGAGTGATAAAACAGGGAGACCTCTAGCTGTGAGGCTGTCTCCCTCCAAGTAGTGTTGATATCTTAGGCCACCATCTCTGGACAAACCCCCACATACAGTCCACTGAACAGTGTTCCCTAGGAAGTGTTCCCTAGACAGTATCACAAAATCTATACTAGCTCACAGCCATAACGTACTCTTTAAAATAACAACAACAAAAAAAATAAATAAATAAAATAAAATAACAACAAAAGGAACTGGGAATGTGGCTTAGTGAAAGAGTGCTAGCCTAGCATGTATGAAGCCCTGGGTTCGATTCCCCAGTACCACATAAACAGAAAAGGCTGGAAGTAGCCCTGTGGCGCAAGTGGTAGAGTGCTAGTCTTGAGCAAAAGAAGTTTAGGGATAGTGCCCAGACCCTGAGTTCAAGCCCTAGGACTGGCAACAACAACAAAAAGAAATAGGACAGATGGCCCATGGCTCAAGCTTGTAATCCTAGCTACTCAGGAGGCTGAGATCTGACTATTGCAGTTTGAAGCCAGCCCAGGAAGGAAAATAGGGGAGGCATTTATCTCTAGTTAACCACCAAAAAGCCAGAAGTGAGGCTGGGAAGGTGGCTCAGTGGTAGAGTGCTTGCCTTGCATGCATGAGGCTCTGGGTTCGATTCCTAAGTACCACATAAACAGAAAAAGCCACAAGTGGCACTGTGGCTCAAGTGGTAGAGTGCTAGCCTTGAGCTGAAGAGCTAAGGGACAGCGCCCAGGCCCAGAGTTCAGGCCCATGACCGACCAAAAAAAAAATAAAGCCAGAAATGAGGGTATGGGTCAGTAGTAGAGTGCAAGTCTTAAATGGAAAAAGCCAGGCAAGAGCTCAAGGCCCTCAGTTCAAGTACAGGCACAGGCACATACACGCATGCATGTGCATGCACGCTTGCGCGCGCACACACACACACACACACACACACACACACGCTTGGCAATGAAAGAAAGGAATGGGCCATGAATTAGTTGGGAAGTAATAGAGGGAGCGGGTTGGAAATTACTGCATCCTTTTTAACTGGAAGGAGGGCAGAAATAGGGGACAAATTTTGGAAGACCTGTAGATTTTCTTGTGGGAGTTTAGAAATTCTTCGCTGCTTATCTTTTTCTCAACAAAGTATGTGGCTGGAAAGTCTAGTAAGGGCTACTTTCTTGAAGGCAGAAGAACTGTTTTGTTTCTTTCTTGCTCCCCAGAAACGGCTGTGTCACGGTGTGTCCCCCCTCCCCCCGAATCTGTCTCAGGTCCTCAGGTTGGGTCCTAAGCTTACTGATCCAGGGTCCAATGTGTTTCACCCAGCCCTCTTTTTTTCTCTTCAGAGCTGCCAGACTGCCTTCTTGAGTACTGTCATGGAAGAGCTGCCGTCAGATCTTAACATCGATCTCCCTCTGAGTCATGAGTCATTTTCAGATTTCTGGAAACTGTAAGTTTCATAGCAAGGGCCCCCGTCACTTAGTAAAGGCCTGTGGGAAGCAAAAATTAGTAACACTGGGGCTGGGAAGGTGGCTCAGTGGTAGAGCGCTTGCCTTGCATGCATGAGGCCCTGGGTTCGATTCCTCAGCACCACATGAGCAAAAAGAAAAAAACCGGAAGTGGGGCTGTGGCTCAAAGTGGTAGAGCGCTAGCCTTGAGCTGAAGAGCTGAGGGACAGCGCCCAGGCCCAGAGGTCAAGCCCCACTACCAGACCAAAAAAAAAAAAATTTACTAACACTGACTGTATGCTCTTCTTTTTCAGTCTTCCTGATGACAGCTTTCTGGTAAGAATTGGGCAGGAAGGGACCAGGGGACATGGTGGCCTGGTAGGTTGGGAATCCAGCCTTGAAATATTCTTTTGTTTCTTCCCATCCACAGTCCACCTCGCTTTCCTCTCCCATGAATGAGTTCTCAGGAGACGATGTTGAAAAGTGGTTAGAAAATCCGCAGGAAGCTGTACAAACATCTACAGATGCTGTCCCCGAGGCCTCGGCCCCAGTGGCCCCTGCACCTGCAGCCCCTGCACCAGCCACGCCATGGCCCCTGTCATCCTTTGTCCCTTCCCAAAACACCTACCATGGCAACTATGGCTTCCGCTTGGGCTTCCTGCAATCAGGGACAGCCAAATCTGTCACATGCACGGTTAGTAGCCCTGAGGAGCTGGCTTTTGTGTGACCTTTTCTTGCCTGGCCATATTCCCCTGGGTCTTTCTGTACAGCACTTGGGGATTCCTCGCCAACCTTTGGCTTCTTGTCCTTTTATTTACATTTTACCCATTTGGTTTGTGCACTTTGACCTCTGTCTCAAAGCTGAATTTTCCCTCAAACTTTGAACACAGGCATTCATCCTCCTTCTACTTTGATCTAGCACTCTACCACATGACCCACTCCTCTATTTGTGGCTATTTGCTGGTTAATTGAAGAGTCCCATGGATTTTTCTGCTGGCTTTGAACCATGATGCTTAGATCTCAGCCTCCTCAGTAGCTAGGATTGCAGGCCTGAGTTGCCAGTGCCTGGCTCAATTTGTTTCTTGGCTTTTGAAATAAGTAAAAACAGGCTGGGAAGTTGGCTCAGTGGTAGAGCACTTGCCTTGCATGCATGAGGCCCTGGGTTCAATTCCTCAGCACCACATAAGAAAAAAGCCAGAAGTGGTGCTGTGGCTCAAGTGGTAGAGCGCTAGCCTTGAACTGAAGAGCTGAGGGACACTGCCCAGGCCCAGAGTTCAGGCCCCACAACCGGATCCAAAAAAGAAAAGAAAAGAAGTAAAAACAAGTACAGTGGCACATATTTGTATTCCAGAGACTGAGTCAGGAGGATTACTTGAGTCTTGGAGTTTCTGGACAGCCTGGACAATATAGTAGGACCTCATCTGAAAAACAAAACAAAAAAAAGCAAGCTAGATGCTGGTGGGTCACACCTGTAATCCTAGCTATTCAGGAGGCTGAGATCTGAGGATCAGAGTTCAAAGCCAGCCCAGGCATCAAAGTCCATGAGACTCTTATCTTTAATAAACCACCAGAAAACCAGAAGTGGCGCTGTGGCTCAAGGTGTAGAGTGCTGCTAGCCTTGAGCTGAAGAGCTGAGGAACAGCATCCAGGCCTAGAGTTCAAGCCCACAACTGACCAAAAAAAGAAAAATAGCCTACTATGGTGGTAATCCCACATGTAATCCCAGCGTTTGAGAGGAAGAGGCAAGAGGACTTGAGTTAGAGCCCACCTTTGATTACATAGTGAGTTGGAAGCCAGCCTGGGCTACATAGTGAGACCCTGTCTCAAAAAATAAACATGGGCTGGGAATGTGGCTTCGTGGTAGAGTGCTTGTCTAACATGCATGAAGCCCTGGGTTCAATTCCTCAGTACCACATAAACAGAAAAAGCCCGAAGTGACTTTGTGGTTCAAGTGCTAGAGTGCTAGTCTTGAGCAAAAGGAAGCTTAGGGACAGTGCGGGGGGGGGGGGGGGGGGGGGGGGGCGGGGACAGAAAAAGAAAGCTTCTGACATGTAGACCCCAGTCCCCTTACCTACACTCTCCCGCCTGGCATCCTGTAGGTGCTGACAGCAATTTTGTTCACTGGGAAACGTCCCCCCATTTTTTGGTTTATTTTGTGCCAGTCCTGGGGCTTGAACTCGGTCTGGGCGCTATCTCTGAGCTTTTTGCTCAAGACTAGTGCTCTACCACTTGCCACAGCTCCACTTCCAGCCTTTTGGTAGTTCATTGGAGATAAGAGAGAACCTCATGGACTGGCTTCATTCAAACCATGATCCTCAGACCTCCACCTCCTGAGTAGCTAGGATGATAGACTCGAGCCATTGACACTAGACTTTCCCCTCCCCTTTTCTTTCCCTGGCTTCATTTGTTGGCTGCTTTCCTGACTTTCAATTCTCTCTCCTTCCTCCACCCACAGTACTCCCCGACCCTCAACAAGCTTTTCTGTCAGCTGGCAAAGACCTGCCCAGTGCAGCTGTGGGTGGATTCAACCCCTCCACCTGGCACACGAGTCCGCGCCATGGCCATCTACAAGAAGTCCCAGCACATGACAGAAGTTGTGAGGCGCTGCCCACATCATGAGCGCTGTTCTGATAATGATGGTAAGTGCTGGGAGCTGGAGGCAGGACAAAGCTAGCTGCCCAGGGTCTCCAAGCCTCTTAACTTGTCACTGATGCTTATAGGTCCAGCACCTCCTGAACATCTTATCCGAGTGGAGGGGAATTTGCATGCAGAGTATCTGAGTGACCGCCACACTTACCGACACAGCGTAGTGGTGCCATATGAGCCACCTGAGGTCTGATTGCATACCTGGGTTTCTGGGCAGAGAGGGCCAAAGGGGGGCTGTCAGTGACCATCCAAGTGGGAGGGGAAGGGCTTGGGCCCACCCACATGTGTGTTTGTGTGCGCATGTGTACAAGCACACTGGGGATGGAACCCAGGAATACTAGGCCAGTGATGTACTACTGAGCTGCATCCCTGGGGCCCACCTATGTCTTCCTCATCATCCCACAATCTGTGGAGTATGCAGGGCACATGATGGATTAGCTCTACTCCATAGTTAAAGAAAGTAAAGCTGCCAGGTGCCAGTGGCTTGTGCCTATAATCCTATCTACTCAGGAGACTGATATCTCAGGCTCAGCTAACTTGGGCAGGAAAGTCTGAGACTCTTATCTCCAATTAACCACCAGAAAATGGGAAGTTGCACTGTGGCTCAAAGTGCTAGAACACTAGCCGAGTGAAAAGGTTCAGGGACAGCACCCAGGCCCTGAGTTCAAATCCTATGACCAACCTTCCCCCCCCCTCCAAAAAAGGAAAGAAACTAAAGCCTACAGAGGCTTCATCTGGGGCCTATATCTCCCCCCAGGTTGGCTCTGACTGTACCACCATCCACTACAACTACATGTGTAACAGCTCCTGCATGGGGGGCATGAACCGGCGGCCCATCCTCACCATTATCACACTGGAAGATTCCAGGTAGGGAGCTAAGTGCCACCCTTTACACTGTCATGCTCTTCATTAGCCTCTCTCTGCCTGGCCCTTTTCTCCCTAGTCCTACCCCTAACCACATCACCACCCCTCTTTAGCTCCCACATGGTTCCTCTAAGTGGAATCTCCTCTATTTCCTTTCTGTCTTTAGACTTCTCTTACCTGTGGCTTCTCTTCTGTCTCTGGAGCTGGGATTTAGAAACCCAGACAGAACTGGGGCTGTGGGGAGCATGTAGACTCGGGTTATAGAACAGGGCAGGTAGGGCCCACTTCCTCATCGACTCCATTTTCTCTCCTTATCTGGGCTAGTGGCAAACTGCTGGGACGCAACAGCTTTGAGGTACGTGTCTGTGCCTGTCCTGGGAGAGATCGACGCACAGAGGAGGAAAATTTCCGCAGAAAAGAGGAGCCTTGTTCTGATCCTCCGCCTCTACCAGGGAGCACTAAGCGAGGTAAACTGGTGGATGGAGAGGAAGAGGGGGAAAAGGAGGTACCCGTACCCTTCAGCCCCAAACTCATCCCTCTTGCTTTTCCTTGTCTCTTCCCCAGTACTGCCTACCAACACTAGCTCCTCCTCTTCTCAGCCAAAGAAGAAACCACTGGATGGTGAATATTTCACCCTTAAGGTACCAAACTTGGGACAGACTCATGCGGTCTTTTGCATATACTAAGTAAGATGGGAAAGGGGGTAAAAAGGATATATCCATTTGTTTCCTCAGTTCATGTCCTTAATTGTTAGAAAGTTCATCAAACCAGGTTGAAAGTTTAAGTCTAACATCTAAATGCTATGTCCTTTTTGGCTGCTTTGGCTAACATTTTGGACATTAGCCATCAGTAGGCCTTGATGCCCCAATAAACAATGGCTCATGGTTTTACCTAACTTAAGAACATCCGTCTGTATCAGAATACAAGTATTCCACCACTTAGATACTCACATCTCAGTGAAAATCCTAATTTGAAAATGTTAAGTTGAAAGTATATTTAGGGCCAGGTGCTGGTGGCTTATATCTGTAATCCTAACTACTGCTAAGGAGGCTGAGATCTGAGGGTTCCAGTTCAAAGTCAGCCCAGACAGACAAATCCAGGTGAGCATAAAAGCTGGAAGTGGGAATGTGGCTCAAATGATAGAGTGCCAGCCTTGAATGAAAGAGCTAAAAGAAGAGATTGAGGTCCAGAGTTCAAGCCCCAGTACAGCATTTAAAAAAAATAAAGTGTAACTGGGCACTGGTGGCTCACACCTGTGATCCTAACTACTTGGGAGGCTAAGATCTAAGGATCATGGTTCCATCCTGGCACATGTCTCAAATGGTAGAGCATCAGCCTTCAGCCAAAAAAAAAAAAAAGCTCAGGACAAGTGCCCATGCCCTGAGTTCAAGCCCTTCCCCGTCTGCCTCCAAAATAAGTTATTTATTAAAGGGGTGTAATTCAGTGTTAGAGTGGCTTGCCTAGCATGCACCAAGCCCTGATTTTGATTCCAAGCATCACAACAAAATACATTTGATCCTTGGGGCTGGGAAGGTGGCTCAGTGGTAGAGCACTTGCCTTACATGCATGAGGCCCTGGGTTCGATTCCTCAAGCACCACGTAAGCAAAAAAAGCCAGAAGTGGCACTGTGGCTCAAGTGGTAGAGCACTAGCCTTGAGCTGAAGAGCTGAGGGACAGCGCCCAGGCCCAGAGTTCAGGCCCCATGACTAAACCCAAAAAAACAAACAAACAAACAAAATACATTTGATCCATCTAACCTACTGAACTCAGCTAGCTTAGCAGCATGACCGTATAGGATGTCATTTGTTCCCCTCATGGTTGTGTGGCTGCAGCTCACTGCTGCCGCCCAGCATCAAGAGTGTCACCACATATCACTAGCTGGAAAAGACCCAAATTTGATGTATGCTTTTCTACTGAATGCCTGTCACCTTCACACCATTGTAAAGTCAAAAACGATCGGTAAGTCAATCAATTGAGAACATCATCCATCTACTTAAAGGACCGTTTTTTCTGAGAAGAAAATTGTTAAAGAGAGCATGAAAGTGGCTTTGTGACTTTGCCCAATGCTTCTGTCCCCTGTACGCTTGCTGTAGATCCGTGGGCGTGAGCGCTATGAGATGCTCCGAATGATAAATGAGGCCTTTGAATTCAAAGATGCTCAGACTGAAAAGGAACCAGAGGAGAGCAAGCCTCACTCTAGGTGAGTGACGTGGGCCCGCTTCCAGCCTTGCCCCTGCTTTCCTGGGATGGAAACTCCTTAGTACTCCCTTCTAATCTTTCCTTCCATGATGTTGGGTGCTGGCCCTACTCAGTGTTCTTAGTATTCTGCCGGTCATATCTCACAGCCACTTCCATGCCTCCAGGTCCCCAAACCTGGAGATGAGTAGATACTTTGGAATTTGAGGTTACTCAGTCCTGCCAGGTATCGACAGGTCTTGTGTAACCTTATTACTCCTGAAGCTCAAGTTTCCTCATTTTATAAAAAGGAGTAAGAAAGAATCAGGCTTCTGGTAGCTCACACTTGTAATCCTACCTACTCAGGAGGCTGGGGATTGCAATTCAAAGCCAACCAGCCCAGGCAGGAAAATTCATGAGACTCTTATCTCCAATTAACCACCAGAAAACCAGAAGTGGTGCTGTGGCTTAAGTGGTAGAGTACTCGCCTTGAGCTAAAGAGCTAAGGGATAGTGCCCAGGCCCAGAGTTTAAGCCCCATGATCAACCAAAGGAAAAAAAAAAAAAAGTGGTTCAAAGTGGGAGAGTGCTAGCCTTGAGCTAGGGATAGCGCCCAGGCCCCAAGTTCAAGCCCCACAACTGACAAAGAAAAAGTAAGGGGCTGGGAAGGTGGCTCAGTGGTAGTGCGCTTGCCTTGCATGCATGAGGCCCTGGGTTCGATTCCTCAGCACCACATAAGCAGAAGAAAAAAAAGCCGGAAGTGATGCTATGGCTCAAGTGGTAGCACAGTAGCCTTGAGCTGAAGAGCTGAGGGACAGCACCCAGGCCGAGTTCAGGCCCCATGACCGAAAAGAAAGAAAGAAAGAATCGGGACTCTCTGGTGGCTCACATTTGTAATCCTAGTTTCTCAGGAAGTTGAGATCTGAGGGTTGCAGTTCGAACCCACCCAGGCACAAAAGTCTGTGAGACTCTGAGTTCCAGTTAACCAGCACAAACCCAAGAGTGGAAGTCTGGTTCAGGTGGTAGAGCACCGGCCTTGAGTGAAAAAGCCAAGTGAGCTCAAGAGCCTGAGTTCAAGCCCCAGTACCAGCACAGCAACTACAACAATATAAATAAATTACAAAGATCAAGTGGTGCACACAGATACTTCAGATGTTCCTTGAATACCATCTGCAGGTGGTGGTTACCACCTTAGCTTACATTCTCTTTGTTCCAGCTTTAGAACCTTCCAGACCTTAATCAAGAAGGACTCAGACAATCTCACTCCTATCATGTCATGTCTTCTTCTTTGTGTCTCCCCTACAGCTACCCGAAATCCAAGAAGGGACAGCCTACCTCCCGTCATAAAAAACTGATATGCAAGAGAGAGGGGCCTGACTCAGATTGACCTCCTCTGCCTCCTCTCCCCCAGATACAGTCCCCTACCCCTGTCCTCCTTCCCTGGGACTCAGGTGCTTGCCTCCCTGCTTGGCATTGGTGTGCTTCGGAAATACCCAGAACCAAGAACTCTTCCATTCGCCATGACTTGGGGCCCCCACTGCACTAGTGTTTTGGGGGTGGCAGTGGGAGCTAGGACACACCAGCTTAGCTTTTAAGGTTTTAGCTGTGAGGAATATTTGGAAGAGAAGAACATGTCTTCATGTAAGGGTTAGGGTACTGGTAGCCTAGTTCTCCAACAAAACTAACCAAGGAGCTAACTCAAGTTTGGGACGTCTATGAAAAACTGATCATGGTGCCTACCTCACGGGGTTTTGTTGTAAGAATTAATAAAATGTGTGATTGGCCTTGAACCAGTTACCATTTGGTAACTGGGGCTTGGCCCCCTCGGAGGTGCTAGTTCAGGGATAGGCTGATAATTTCCAAGACTGGGCAACTACTTGAGAGGAAGACGTTGCCAAGATTCCATTGGCCCAGCCAAATGCTGCTCAGTCTTCTGTTGAACTTTGGCAACAGCAAATGTCACCCCATTTCACATGCTGGAGAATTCCATCTTGGGCTCATGTAGGGTCTGCTGGATCCACCAAGACCCATTTTACTTCACCCACCCACCCACCCACATGCTCAGGGTTGATTTCTTTTGCATCCTGCAAGGCACATCAGCATTGGTCACTCCCACCCCCTTCTCCCTTTTTATATTCCCTTTTTATATATTGGTTTTCTTTTACAATAAAACTTGGTTACCACCTGTGCATTTGAGGGATGGATGCTGTCCCAGGCTTGCCGCGTTCCCAGGTGCAGGGATGAGTGAGGAGGTGAAGTTGGGAGACAGCCCCCTCAATCTATAAGCGGTGTTATGGGGGAGGGGGGCAGCTCCCTGGGTTCCAGAAGAATAATAAGCTTTGGGGACTGGGTCAGTGTGTGGCCTGCATGACAACAAGGGAGAGGGGTGACTCCATTCATAACTAGGGAACCAACTGTCCCTCCTCCCTCCTGCCAGGGCTGGCACGCAGTTCTTGCCTGCCCTTGTTCTAGGGTTGGGCTGCTGTCCCCTGGGCAGCCTCTCTCCAAGGATTATGAGATTTAAATGTCTGATTTAGCAAGCCTGAGCCTCTCTGGGTGGCCATCTGCTCCACAGGCAAAGGGGCTAGGTACCTAGGTCCCAAGGGGAAGGGGGTGGGTGCTACTACTGGATGAAGGGGTCCCAGGAAACTGGGGGCAGCTAAGGTAAGGGTTGGGGCCTTCCCAGCATCCGTACATCCTGGGCCTCATGCCAGGTTGAATGAATTGAAGCTTACGTTGCCAGGAAGGGGGGGGGAGGACTTTGAAAGGGCTTCTTGGGATAGGAAGACAGGGTTGGAGAGCCCAGCATCCCCTGCCTACCCTGTTACTCAGTGCTGCCAGCTCCCAGGGAGGGGGGCTGGAGCCAGGCTCTCCCCACTGCCTGCTGTCGCCTGAGCCAGTGCCAGGAGGGAAAGCCAATCACTGGGCATGTGGCTTAGCCTTGTCTCCCTTGTAGTGGAGATGGGGGTACTAAGATCCAGAGGGACCTCAATCTTCATCCTGTCAACTAGACTTAAAAGTGGCAGTAAGAGGTGACACCCTTAACCTTGTCCCCCAAATCCCAGCAAATCAGGAAGGGCCCATCCCCACACCTACCCTCAGAACCACATTTTTCTTGCCCATTAGGAATAACCAAGTGCTATACTAAGAGACTTCTCTCCACCTTCTTCAAAACCTTAATTCTTGCTTTCTTGTTTATATGATACTGGGGATCAAACCTAGGGATGTAAACATACTAGGTATATCTCTAGCTCTGCAAGAAACCCTTAATTTAGTCATCTCCTCCTAGCCACCATAAGAAGACAAAACTTGTAACTCAATCCATCTGTTCAAGTATAATTGACCCCAAAGAATCCTATTGAAGGGCTACAAATTTGAAACCAGCCTGGACAACATAAGACCTGTGAGTAGGTTTTGTTTGTTTTTGTCCCAATCCTAGGGCTTGAACTCTGGGCCTGGGTGATGTCCCTGAGTTTTTTTGCTCAAGGCTAGTGCTCTACCACTTGAATCACAGCTCCACTTTGGCTTTTTCTGTACTTAATTGGAGATAAGAATTTCTTGGACTACCTAGCACCAGTGGCTTAATTAAGCCTGTAATCCTAAATATTGTGGTGGCTGAGATCTTATCTCAAATTAACCACCAGAAGACCGGAAGTGGCACTGTGGCTCAAGAGGTAGAGCACTTACCTTAAGCTCAAGAGCTCAGAGACATTGCCCAGGCCCAGAGTTCAAGCACCATGAGGGAGAGAAAAAAAAAAAAAACAAAAAAAAAACTTCATGGACTTTCCTCCCTGGGCTGGCTTTGAACCATGATCTTCAGATCTCAGCACAGAAAAGCTGGATTTTGTGTGTGTGTGTGCGCGTGCATGCGCACCAGTCCTCAGGCTTAAACTCAGGGCCTGGGTACTGCCCCTGATTTTTTAGCTCAAGACTAATGCACTTGAGCTGCAGCTTACAGATAAGAGTCTCATGGACTTTGCTGACTGATCTGGCTTTGAACTATGATCCTCAGATCTCAGCCTCCTGAATAGCTAGTAGTACAGGAGCCAGGCACCTATACCTTTTGTGTATGCTAGTTTGGGGGCTTGAACTCAGAGCCTTGTGCCCTCCCTTGGCTTTTTCACTCAAGACTGGTGCTCTTAACACTTGAATCACAACTCCACTTCTAGAAAAGCTATTTTTGACTCAAACTTCCTATCTCAGCCTCCCAAATGCAGGAGTTGCAAGCATACACCATAATGCCTACATGAAAATGTGCTTTGTGAACTACCATCCAGCACCCCTTGCCGTCACCATTTCCCTAGATTATGTCCTTAGCTGTTTTACTGGTGTACTCTAGAAAACAGATCCATTCTGATGTTGTTAATCCCTTTGTGAGTTGATAGGTCACTGGACTGAGAATATCAAGGCTTGGGTTTGAGAGCTGTGTGACCTTCCATGAATTGTTAACCTCTCAGGTTCCACATACTGGCTTCTTTCTCTCTGATTGTGTTCAGTCAAGTTCACCCATCTAGTCAGCTGAGTTCACAGGTGTTTTACCAGGCAGTAGTAATCTATGGCAGATATGACCTCTGTTCAATCTTATCCCACTATGGGCTAGAATCTGATTTCCCAAATTTCTTCTTGGCTCTAATCCAGGCTTGCAATTTACAACTTTTCATGTCAAATAAATGAAATAATAAAATCATACTGAGAGCTGAGGAAGGATAGCTCAGCGGTGAAGTTCAGACCTAAATAATGAGGCTTTGAGTTCCATCCTCCATGCCAAAAAAAGAAAAAGAACTATGCTGGCTTCATTAATATTAAAGCCTTGTAAAGATATATACATTTTTTTTTTTTTATCTAGAAACTCTCAGGGATAGATTCTAGTGGTGTAATTCCTCTGAACAACCAACTTACCATCTAACAAAATAACACTAGGAAGCTGGAACTTGTGTGGTGGGGTAAGGGGAGGGGGAGAAGATGAGTGGAGAGAGGAAGGGAAGGCAAACATGGTCATTACATATGTGAGAATGGAATCACATAACTTGAGGGTATGGATAGGTTTGGGAGAGAAGGGAATGGTGGAAGAGATGACGTAAACAGGTGTATTGTACTTATAAATCAGTTTGTTGAATTGAAACTCTTTCGTATAA
Source organism: Dipodomys spectabilis (assembly GCF_019054845.1). Taxonomy (NCBI): domain Eukaryota; kingdom Metazoa; phylum Chordata; class Mammalia; order Rodentia; family Heteromyidae; genus Dipodomys; species Dipodomys spectabilis. Next base: position 1,051,074 of record NW_024871253.1, read on the forward strand.
CTACTTAAGGACAATATTTTAAATCCAGAAATTAATTTTTAAATAGAGATCTAAAAATCTTTAGAACATCAGAATACACTGCTGAATTAAAAAAAAAAAAAAATGATGCTAATCAAATAGGGTTTCTTCCAGGAGCACAGAGTTGGTTTAACAGCAGAATCTATCAACATAATTCATTATATTAAAATTTAAAGGAGAAAATCATGATCATATCAACAAATAGTGAAAGGAATGATTACATTTCAGCAGCTATTCCTTTAAGAAAAAAAAAAAAGGAATGAACTTTAATTAAAACAGGAACTACTTGAGTAGTGGAATACCAATAAGTCAATATTATCCTAGTTAAACACTCAATTAAAATAAAAACTATACAGGATGGAGACTAATATTGGTTTTAGTGAATTCAAGAGGACCAAAAGAGAAATCACCGATTTAGAAATAAATAAGGGCTGGGAATGTGGCTTAGTAGTAAAGTGCTTGTCTAGAATGCATGAAACCCTGGGTTCAATTCCTCAGTACCACATAAACAGAAAAAGCCGGAAGTGGTGCTGTGGCTCAAGTGGTAGAGTGCAAGCCTTGAGCAAAAGACGCCAGGGACAGTGCCCAGGCCCTGAGTTCAAGCCCTAGGACTGGCAAGAAAAAAAAAAAAAGCCTAGATTCTAGATTCCAGTGGTTTACTATAATCCTACTACTCAGGAAGCTGAAGTCTGAGGATCAATCCAAGCAGAAAGTCCCTGAGACTGTCATCTCCAACTCACAAACCATCTAGAGGAGCTGGGAAGGTGGCTCAGTGGTAGAATGCTTCCCTTGCATGCATGAGGCCCTGGGTTCGATTCCTCAGCACCACATAAGCAGAAAAAGCTGGAAGTGGTGCCGTGGCTCAAGTGATAGAGCACTAGCCTTGAGCTGAAGAGCTGAGGGACAGTGCCCAGGCCCAGAGTTCAGGCACCATAACTGGCAAAAAAAAAATCTAGAAATGGAAATGTGGTTCAAGTGGTAGGATTTTTTTTTATTTATTTATTTTTGGGTCAGTCGTGGGGCTTGAACTCTGGGCCTGGGCGCTATCCCTCCACTCTTCAGCTCAAGGCAAGTGCTCTACTGCTTAAGCCACAGTACCACGTTGGGTTTTCAAGTGGTTTATTGGAGATAAGAGTCTCATGGACTTTCCTGCCTGGGCTGGCTTTGAACTGTGATCCTCAGATCTCAGTCTCCTGAGTAGCTAGGATTACAGGCGTGAGCCACCGGCGCCCAGCTAAGTGGTAGAATCTTGAGTGGAAAAGCCAAGCAAGGGCAATCAGGCTGAAGCTCAAGCCCCAGTACTAGCACAACTTTTTTTTTTACCCTTGAAGAGGTGGGGAGGAGTGCTGGGAATTGAACCCAGGGCTTTACAAATGCTAAGGACATACTTTACCACTGAGCTATACTCCTAGCCAAAGTTACAGCTAATAAATGCCCAAGAATAGCTACTTTTTGTTTTTTGTTTCGTCTTGTCAATGTTTTAAAGAATGGAGGCTGAAGCTGGGTGCTGATGGCTCACACCTATAGTCCTAGTTACTCAGGACGCTGAGATCTGAGAATTGAGGCTCAAAGCCAGCCCAGGTAGGAAAGTCCATGAGACTCTTATCTCCAATTAACCACCAAAAAAGCTATTAGTGTAGCTGCAGGTCATGTAGTAGAGTGCTAGCCTTAAGCAAAAGAAACTCAGAGATAGCACCTAGGCCCTGAGTTCAAATCCCAAGACTGGCACCAAAAAAGAAAAAGAAAGGGGTCTGGGCACATAATTTAGTAGTTCTATTCATCAAGCATGCACAGAGCCCTGGGTTCCATCCTAAGTTGTTGTGTTTTTTTTTGTTGTTGTTGTTGCGTTTGTTTTTGTCAGTCAGACTTGAACTCTGTGCCTGGGCACTGGTCCCTCAGCTCTTCAGCTCAAGGCTAGCGCTCTACCACTTGAGCCACAGCACCACTTCCAGCTTTTTCTGTTTATGTGGTGCTGAGGAATCAAACCCAGGGCCTCATGCATGTAAGGCAAGCGCTCTACCACTGAGCTACCTTCCCAGCCTCCATCCTAAGTTTTAAAAAAGGAAATGGACAGGCTTCTATTTGCTTGCCAGATATCAAACATCAGAAACTTCTGCACCAGATCATTATGACCTGGAATAGACAAGTCAGAAGCAAGAAACAAATCTAGAAGTAACCATGGATATATGGGAACATCATAATTTGGCCAACGTTGGCATTTTGAGTCAATCCGAATAAATCACAGGGTTTTTCTTTATTTTGTGACAGCCCTAGGGCTTGAACTCAGTAAATCAGCATTATCCCTTAGGTTTTTTTTATTCAAGGCTAGTGCTCTGCAGCTCCATTTCTGGCTTTTTGGTGGTTAACTGAAGGTAAGAATCTTCAAATTTCACACTTCTGAATAGTTTTAGGATTATAGGCACGAGCCACCAGCACCTGGCTTTGAAACTGTTGTTTTTGTTTTTTTAATTACTGAATCTTGCACAACTGCAAAAAAAAAAAAATGAAAAACAGAGCAAAAAGCTGTAAGTGAACTAAGCACTGCTGGCTCACTCTTATAATGCTAGCTACTCAGGAGGCTGAGATCTGAGGATCACAGTTTGAAGCCAGCAAGGGAAAGTAAGTCTGTGAGACTCTTATCTCCAATTATCCACCAAAAACCAGAAATGGCTGTGGCTCAAAGTGGTAGGGGACTAACCTTGAGCAAATAAGCTAAGGACAGCACCCAGGCCCTGAGTTAAAGCCCCAGGATTGACAAAATAAGAAAAACAAAGAAAAAAAGAAAAATCACAAACATGGCCTAGCATGTATGAGGGCCTAGATTAAATTCTCAGTTCTATGCCAGGCTCTGGTGGTTCACTCCTGTAATCCTAGCTACTCAGGAGCATAATCTTAGGATTGTGATTCAAAGCCAGGAAAGTCCATGAGACTCTTTTCTCCAATTAACCACCAGAAAACCAGAAGTGGCACTGTGGCTCAAGTGGCAGAGTGCTAGCCTTGAGCTGAAGAGCTGAGGGACAGTGCCCAGGCCCAGAATTCAAGCCCCATGACAGACAAATTCTCAGCTCTACAAAAAGGAAAAACTGCTAGCATGGTATATATTTGTAATTCTAATACTAGGTAGGTAGAAGCAAGTAGACTCAGAGTTCAGGGCAAGCCTAAGCTACACAGAGACCTTGTCTCTGTGAAAGGAAGAGAAAGAGAGGAAAGAAATCTATTTAGTGGCCAAAGTCAAGAAGGAAACAATGGCTGCTGAAATTGTCAAGGCGTTCCAAATTCACAGCGGCACCAAGACCTTGTGACAGTAGGAAAACAAAACAGTATACCATGATTAAAAATGAATTAAGGGGCTGGGAAGTTGGCTCAGTGGTAGAGTGCTTGCCTCACATGCACAAGGCCCTGGGTTCGATTCCTCAGTACCACATAAGCAGAAAAAAGCCAGAAGTGGCTCTGTGGCTCAAGTGGTAGGGTGCTAGCCTTGAGCTGAAGAGCTGAGGGACAGCGTCCAGGTCCAGAGTTCAGCCCCCATGACCAACAACAAAAAAAAGAATTAGCAACCGGGCACTGGTGGCTCACGCCTGTAATCCTAGCTACTCAGGAGGCTGAGATCTGAGGATCACAGTTCAAAGCCAGCCCAGGCAGGAAAATCCATGAGACTCTCATTTCCAATAAACCACCAGGAAAAAAAAAAAAATTGGCACTGTGGCTCAAGTGGAGAGTACTAGCCTTGAGCTGAAGAGCTGAGGGACAGCAATATGCCCAGAGTACAAGCCCCACGACCAACACTCCCCCCCACACACACACAAAATGAATTAGCAAGCTGGGCACCAGTGGCTTACGCCTATAATCCTAACTACTCAGGAGGCTGAGATCTGAGCACCACAGTTTGAAGTCAGCCCCAGTAGGAAAGTCCTTGAGACTCTTATCTCCAATTAATCACCAGAAAACTGGAAGTAGAGCTGTAGCTCAAAGTGGAGGAGTACTAGCCTTCAATGGAAGCTAAAGGACAGCATGTAGGCCCTGAGTTCAAGCCTCAGTACTGGCATAAAAAAGAGAGAGAGAGAGGAAAAAAAAAAAGAATTAGCTTTCTGCCAGGTAAAACAGACCCATGGAATTTATTTTAAGTGGAAAAAAAGGTGCACAAACATGTGCAGTATGATCCAATTTTGGTATAACATCCACCAAGCCAGGAATCTTTCCTTATTTATAAGATGTGGTATGTGTGCATGTGCCTATTATGAACTTATTATAAAGTTGTATATACATACGTAAGTTATTTTTCAAAGCACATACTAAGACTACCTCATTGTAGAAACAGAAAGCAAAAATTAACTCCCAAAAATAAAATCAAAATTAGCCATCAACACATTTCTCCCATATGCCACAATAAACATATATACCCACCCATTCTTTGTTTTCTATCTTTATTTTTCATAAAATTAGGATCCTACAGTTTCCTTGTTTTGAAATCTGATGTTTTTCTTTTTAGTCAGAGCTTCATCTTGTATCCAGCCTGGCCTTGAACATAGATTCTCCTGCCTCAGCAGTGTCTGGAGTCTTGGGATTACAGGAATATATTAGCATGCCCAGTTTTTTTTAATATTTCTTTTTTTCTTTTCTTTTTCTTCTTAGCAGGTCATGGGGCCTAAAGTCTGGGCCTGGCGTTGTCCCTCAGCTCTTCAGCTCAAGGCTAGCACTCTACCACTTGAGCCACAGTGCCACTTCCAGCTTTTTTTTGCTTACGTGGTGCTGAGGAATCAAACCCAAGGCCTCATGCATGCAAGGCAAGCACTCTATCACTGAGCCACTTTCCCAGTCCCTCTTTTGAATAACTTTTCTAACCTATCTGTAAGCATTTGACGATGTTCCCTCCCAAACCATCCTGTTGTCCTTTAAAACTCAATTCTGAAGTTGCCCTATACACAGCTTTTTGTGGGCTTTTGTTTTGTTTTGTTTTGGTTGCTGGTCTTGGGGCTTGAACTAAGGGCCTGGGCACTGTCCCTGTGCTTTTTTGCTCAAAGCTAGTACTCTATCACTTAAGCTACAGCTCTACTTGCAGCTTTCTGGTGATTCATTGGAAATGAGAGCCTCACAAACTTTCCTTCCTGATCTGGCTTCCTCCTGAGTAGCTAGGATTGCAGGCATCGACCACCAGAGCCTGACTTTCTTTCTCTGAAGCCTCTTATAGAAAGTATAGGTCATTCTGAACTTTGACATCACCAGCCTCCCCTTCCTTGAAGCACATCCCAGTCTACCTTTATGCATTTCCCCTGTGTTCTTCATCGTATTAAAAGTGGGGGCTCCAGCAGGAACTCTGCCTCTTTCATAAGTGTCCTCATGGTGCCTAGAATGCTAGAATGCACATAAGCACTCTGTAAGTCACCCTATGCAAAGGAATATAGGCTTCTTGCTTCCCTCTTACTCTCTCTTTTGTGCCAGTACTGAGGCTTGAACTCAAGGTCTAAGAGCTGTCCCTTAGCTTTTTCACTCAAACTAGCACTTTACCAACTGAGCCACTGCTTCACTTCTTACTTTTTGCTAGTTCATTGGAGATAAGAATCTCACAGACTTTCCTGACTTGGTGGGCTTCGAACCTGTATCCTGAGATCACAGTCTCCTGAGCAGCTAGAGTTACAGGGATAAGCCAACAGTGCCCAGTGGCTTCTTGCTTCTTGCTTCTAGATCACTCCTTGAATGATCTCAAGATAAAGTATATTCAGTTAGTTGAGGTGAACAGGATGGATGCTGGAAGGAAGAGGTTGGTACTGAGGAACAGGCCCCCCACCCCCCAAAAAAAAACCTGGGTAACCCAGAGTCACCCAAATCCACACTCACTTCCCAGGGTTCTTCCAAATCCTCAGAAAGGAACAACTAGCACACAGAGCTCTGTGTATGATATATATTTATATATATAATTGCTCTCATTTTATTGTACTTTATCTTCTTTTTACAGTAGATCTGACACAGGCATTAAATAACTGTAGAGAAAGAGATCACTGGAGAGAAGAGGGTATAGGAATAGGAAAACCTGGGGGCCCAAAGGGAAGAGATACAGATCCAGTGAGAGGAAAAAGGGAAGGGCCCATTGTGGGTGGGGTGTGGAGGCTGCAGCATTGAAAAAGGGGGGGGTGGTTAGACAGGTCAAGGAAGAGGATCCGAGGAGAAAGAGTTAAAGATGCCTCCATAACTAAATAGTACTCGCAGCAGGAGGCCCCTCAGTTGACATTCTATGGGCATTATTTTATTTATTGTTAAAGGCAAAAGGGGCTGAAGGAGGTGGAGTAAAGAAATTCAGAGGCTAGACTGAGGAGGGGATCTGAAATATTCAGGCTGGCATGCAGAGGAAAGAGAAGGAGTTAGTGATCAGTTGGTAACTTGCTAGAAGCCAGAGAAGTGGTGGGGGCAGATGTGGGCTCAGGAGAAGGAGGTGGACTCATCCCCCCAGCCAGCTGACGTTTCCAAGGTGGCTACTGGGGATGGAGCCAAGATGGCTGCCCCTCCCCCAGAGCTCCCTGGGAAGTGGAACTTGAAGGATATTCTCGGAAGGCCAGTGGGGGGAAGGGAGTCATTGGAAAAACAAAGTGCATATTCAGCCTAAAGTCAAGCCCACCTCTCTGAGTAGTGACTATTCAGATGACAGAAGGAACGGGGAAGGAATTGGAATGTGGGGCACAAGAGAATTCTCTAGAAGGATCAACACTTCTCTTCTAGTCCTTCATTTTTGACCCAGTTGATGGAGTCACCATAGGGGGAGAAGCAGGATGTGCCAGGAAAGAGGGAAAAGACCACACAGCCAACTTGTACTCAGTAACAAATGGCTGCCTTTCAAAAGAGAGAATAAGGATGGGCAAGAAGAGGGAACATTCCTGATGGTGGACCCAGAAAAGCCAAAACCACCAAGATAGTGGACTGTAGAGATGGAAAAAGGAGAAAGGATAACAAAGATACAGTGGCTGGAGCAGGGAATGGGAGCTGGGAATCAAATCTGGGTGTGTGTGTGTGTGTGTGTGTGTGTGTGTGTGTGTGTGTGTGTGTGTGTGTGTGTGTGTGTGTGTGTGTGTGTGTGTGTGTGTGTGTGTGTGTGTGTGTGTGTGTGTGTGTGTGTCTGTGTGTGTGTCTGTGTGTGTGTCTGTGTGTGTGTGTGTGTTTCTCTATAGAAGATAAGCAGAAGTGCAGGGAGGAGTTATAAAACCAACCCCCTCACAGCTAAACCAGAACTATAAAGACTCTTAACTCCTTTGTGGCCATCTTGGTTGCCCATTTCTGTCTCTGGCTGGGAGAAAATGGTAGAAAATGGGTGCAGTCAGGAATCACAGTGCACATCAGGCAGGGTTGAGAAGTCAAAGAAGAGGGTGTGAGGCAAACAAGTCATAGCTCTGTTATAAAAAAATACCTTTAGGGCAGGTAGGGAGGGATCAGGCAGGGTCAGGGACATTCCAGAAGCATCCACAGGAGAGTGGTGGGGGTTGGGAGGAAGGGGCCTCAGGTTTTGTTGATTCGGAGTTTGAAGGCCACACGGCCGGCAAACTTGTCTCGCTCGTCGTCTGTGGCAATGTTGGCAGCATTTATGCGGCATTCCACGTTCACCTCCACGTTGGGGGTCACATTCAGGAACTTCACAGCCACCAGGGGCTGTGTGTAGTTCACCTGGGCCAGATGAGGGCAAAGGAAAGATCTAGGCCAAGGGCAGCCTCAACCTCCTCCCCAAGAAACCCCACTGTGTTCCCCAGGAAGCCATCATCCCAGCCCTCCCATGGGACTTACGTGGAACTTTTTGCCGTAGTAAGGGAAGTACATGAGATCAATGTTGCCATTAGGAGGGAACATGACAAAGTGGCCAAGATTCTCAGCATCTTCATCTCGCTGTGGAGGGGTGCAAGAAGGTAAAGAAGTGAGCATGTTAGACAAGCCAGGTACTCAGGAGCTCACCAGACTTCCCTTTGTGCTTCTTTCACACCCCCCTCCCCAAATCATTCCAATCTCAGATGTGATAGGAATCTCTTCAGCTGTAGTGTGCACGTGTGTGAGTGTTCACATGTCTTCCTGTGTGTGCGTTCGCATGTCTTCTATAAGATGGGGAGTTCTGAAGGATGCTAGTATCACAGTACAAGCCTCCTACTCCACTAGCTCCCCAAGTTCTTACCCTGTCCTTGGGAATCGGTCTCTGGAGCAGAGCCAAGAGAGAATAGATAAACAGTAAGAGCTCCGTAGTAAGGAGGAAGAGGGTGAGTGGGAAGGGACAGCATATTTCTAGAGATCGGAGTTGGAAGCAAGGTTTTGCAGACAACTTGGTGGTAGATGGTGCTAACCCAACAGCAGCTAACCAGAACTCTAAAGGGGACTGAGGAGTACTAGGGGGATATGGGAGGGGAAGCAGGCAACATGGACACTGAAGGGACACAGGACGGGTAGGAGGCACAAGGGGAGAAACCAGGACTTTGGGTGGTCTATTCCCCAGCAGAGCAGGCTTCTGTATCCTAGAGAAAAGCAAGGGCTGGAAACCCTGTGGAATTCAAGCCACATTAGAGCCTACTCTTACCCCCTTGTCCCTATAGTGTTGGGGCCTCTAGGAGCAAAAAAGAGAAGGAGAGATGGATAAATCACATGGGAACCATGAAAGACAAACAGGTGGGCAGGTGGGCAAGATCCCTAAACTCACCTTCCCAACACAGGTAACATTCATGCTCTGGTTTGCTCCTGCATAGAAGTTGATGACCTGGAGTGAGGAAGGAGGGTTGTGAGAGAGGGGGGAAGAAATCCTATCATAGGCATCAAGTCTTTCAACTACAGAGCTGACCTTCCCACACGTCTATCTCTTTGATTCATGCAGCTTCTCAAAGAAAAAAAAAAAAAAAAGCAAAAACAAAAAACCTCTAATGCCCATTAACCGCAGTGAAAGGACACATAGTTAACAGATGGTAGTGTCCCCAGCTCCCTCCTCCATTTTCCCTAGGGACCAAGGTCATGGGTACCCGGTTCATCTTGATGAAGACACAGGGCTGCCCAGTGCTGTAACCGTAGTGAGTGGGGTCCCCGATGCCAGAGCAGTTGCCCAGCTGGGTCCGGTTGAATTGGCAGGCACGTTTCGGATAGTTGAGGACCCCGTTATCTGGCTGTTCATAATAACGCCCAGGGCGGCAGACATCATTCTTTTGGGCTTGGATGGAATCGTTGTAAGCTAAGGAGGTGGGAGGGAGAGTCATGGACCTGATGTTCCACTTCCAGTGGTCTCAGGCCACACTTCCCAAGGTCCTGGACTAACATACAGCCATCCCCAACACTCACGCTCCAAAAACTTGTTGAGCTTCTGAACATGCTGATCCCAGCTTTCTGTGTCACTGACGTTAACAATGACATCAAGGTTCTCCGTCTTAGGGCGAATCATCAAACCTATAGTTGACATGGGCAGGAATGGGAAGGGCATAAATAAATAAAATTATTAAGGCATGGGGTGGGGAGTGGTTATAGGAACACCAAGGTAAGGGATGGGGTGAAGATCTGAGATTATCTTTATAGGAGTGCTCTCCTTCCTATCTGCCGTTTTCTTAGATCACATAGCTCTCAGGACATGAGAAGAAAGACAGAGCTAAGAATTTCCTAGCACGTAGTGATTGGATCATCAATGCCAGACTGAAAAGAATAGAATCCCTTTTGAAAAGCTGGGGGACATGAAGGTAGGTAGAGTAGCAAGGAAGGGGAAACCTCATCACTTACCTGGGGTGGCCAGTCTGTCCTGGTACTTGGGAGTATGGTCAGAGACGGTCTGCAACATCACCCACATGGTGAGCGTAAACATGGCCGTGAGGAAGCCATAGAAGATGAGGTAGAAGAGGAGGATGAAGGCTATGGAGGAGGAAACACAGTCAGCAAGTACTCCGTCTCCTGTCATGAGCTCACCTTCTTTCCCTCTCGAAAGTTCTGCACTGGGTAAGGCCACACAGCTACAGGATGTCTCAGCACCTTCCCTTGGGAGCCAAAGGAAACAAGCTACAGACAGTGTCCAGCGTCTAGCCCTGCCTCCCAAGCCTCCTCCTACTCCTAGGGCACAGTGAAGCCCGACCTTGCAGAAGCCACAAGAGACCTAAACTCTTGTTGCTGGGACAACTCCAAGAATAGGCCACTGTCATTGTGCCTCTAATTACATTTCCAACTTCTCAACCGTGCATGGTCCTGAAAGGCCACAACATCTGTGAGCCTTGCATCCGTACTCATGCTTAAAGCCATCCTAGCCACCAGTCACAGATAAACACTTACCACCCTGCAGTCTGGACCCCCATACTCAAATGGCAAGATCTGGACTCTCTGGTGCCCTACCAGAAGCCAAACCTTGAAAGCAACTCCTAGAATGAGGGGCCCAACACTATGGCCTAGCTGTAAAATCTCAGAGACAGATGTCTGAACCTCAAGAGTCGCCATGTTCTCAACTCATATAAAGGCCTAGAGCAAAGGTAGATTTCCCCAGAGCCTTTTCCTGACACCATGTCACCATTCATCCTCTCAGCTTCTTGTGAAGACCTGCCCTTCCCATCACCCTGACCTGTTAGTCTTCCACCTCAGAAGATACTTTCTTGCCAGGCATCAGTGGCTCATACTTGTAATCCTAGCTACTTAAAAGGCTGAGATCTGAAGATCACAGTTCAAGTCAGCCCAGACAGGAAAGTTCATGAGACTCTAATCTCCAACTAAAAAGCCAGAAGTAAGCTGTGGTTCCAGTGGTAGAGCATCAGCCTTGAGCAAAAAAGCAAAAAAGGAAGAACCCTAGGGGCCATGAGTTCAAGCCTTAGTACTAGCAGACACAGGCCACTTTTCCATGAAGCCTCAGACTGTTACTGTTCCAAGTATTCAGACCCCTCACATGGCAGAGGATGGGCCTCTAGGACCCTGAGGACAATGACTACATTAGACCCCCTTCATGGATCCCTAGACTGATGGGACAGTGTCCAGTCGGTGCGGATAACTTGTAAATTGTATCATAGTGTCATTAGTGCTTCATCTCCCCAGTTGGACAATCTCATTTGGAAGAAATCTACCCCTCATCTCACCTGCACCCAGTCACCAGATCCCAGCCACATACAGGTCCCTCTGCACCCGCCATGATAAGGGTGGGAAGGTTTCCCAAGCCATCAGAGTCCCAAGACACACCCGGCCTGACATCACCACAGTGACCACTCCTCCCTCCTCGATGACATCTGATCAGAACATCCAGCCTAGAAACCACAATGCCGCCCCTCCCCAGCAGCCCCCACCCACAAAGCACCACAGGAGGCTCCAAACCCCCCAAATGGTGGAATATAGACAAAACAACTTCCTCTGTGAAGGCCCCCTCCCGCCCCAGTCCCCCCTCTCAGACCCGCCCCCTCATGAATGTTCCCAGGGTCCAGGGGGTGGGCGCGAACTAAAAATAGACGGGGCCTGGCTAGCTAGAGGGAGGGGGAGGGAGAGAGGGGGCACTCTCCAGAGGTGGAGGGGGTGATCATGTGGAGTGGACAGGCCCCGAGGCGGAGCGGGAGCTCCTTGGCGCGGACACGCGCGGAGCCCGCGACCCCCCGCCCGAGGGGGCTCCGCGGGGGGCGGGAAGGCGGCAGTGACCTACTTTCTCCGCCTCCGCAGCGGCCAGCCTGGAGATTAGACCTGTGATTCGGCCCCCTCCCAGCCCAAAGCCCGACAGGGGAGGGGCCCGGACGCCAGGGACCCAGCAGGAGAGCTGGGGCCCTGCCAACCGGACCCTGCGCCCCCAGGCATCGCCAGGCAGCCTCCCCATCGCCTTTCCCGCGCCAACCCCGCGTACCCCAGCTGGTCCCGGTGCGGCCCATGAACTGGTGCGTCCTCGGGTTCCACACGAACTCCTTCCACTCCTCAACCACCTGCCCGCAGCTCTTCTTCTCTTTCTGGATGACCATCTTGGCGGCGCGGGCCGAATCCCCCGGGCGAGGCGGGGGGCTGCGGAGAAGCAGGGGCGCTGCGCTCTGAAGCCCTCCGCGTACCCGAACGCGCGGAGAGGGAAGGCAGCCGGAGCTAGGGGGACCCCGCTCAGTATGCAATTTCCAGGGTGCACGGCCACGCGCTGCGGGGTGTTGGCGGTGCGACTGGAGGTGCGTGCGCCAATACTAGGCCCTCCCCCGAGAGCGATGAAAAGGGGGAGGTGGTCAGAGCAGGGGGAAAGGGGGAAGGAGGGCGGACGCAGCTTCACCCCACAAACCGACGAGAAGCAAAACAGCAAGGGGCGCAAAAACCAGACGGCTGCAAAACCCGAGCGGAACGCAGAAAAAAAGCGGGGTGCAAAGCAGCTGGGAAAGGCGGGGAGAGGGTAGGAGCAGCCCCGAATCCGAGATGCAGGAAGGCTGTGGACCACGGCAGGTGGCCGCTCAAAGCTCCTCCGCCCAGCAGAGACCACCAGACCACCGGCAGCCCAGCCGTGGGGGCTGGGGCGGGGACGCGCAGTTGAGGGACAGCTAGGAACCGGGGTCCCCCCCAGGCGGAGGCTCCGCTCCCTCGGCAGTGCAGGGCCCGCGGTCGCCGCGCGCGCGGTCTTTATACTCCGAGACTCTCAGGGTGCCCGCCCCGTTCCCACCCCCAGAGGCCCCGCCTCCTCGGCGCTGGCCCAGGCGACCTTATGCATATGCAAATATGGATGTCTGGATTAGCCCCGCCCCCCCGCCACCGCCTCTAGGGAACTAGGCGGTCTCTTCCCTACCCCCACCCCAGGTACTGGACTGCAAATAGGGTGGGAGGAGGGGACAGAGGGCGTATCTGGGTGGAGGAAAAGAAGATTAACCCCCTCACAGAGTCAGAGACTAAAAGGGAAGATGATATATACTGAAAGGTGGTGAGGACCCCGGCACGAGGTTAGCAAGAGAGTAAAACAGAGATGCTGAGAAAGCCTGTCGGGTACAGCAGGGCAGAATATGAGAACAGAAAGAGCCAGAGACAAAAAAAAAAAAGAGCCCAAGGATGCTGTTCTCAAACATATCTCCCTGAAAACTCTCCCAATGCCACACTCCCAGCCCCCAACATGATCCTGAGACTCCAGCTCTACACTCAGGTCCTGCTTAGGAGTTCTTCCTTCCTGGAACCCCCATCCCCTCCGTGTTTCCCCTTCCTTCTCTCCCTTTGGTCTTGAACTCATGGTGCTGTCCCTGAGCTATTCATTGATTTGTTTATTATTTCTAAAAGCTAGTGCTCTACCGCTTGAACCACAGCTCCACTTCCAACCTTTTTTGGTAGTTAATTGGAAATAAGAGTCTCACAGACTTTCCTGCCTGGGCTGGCTTCAAACCATGATCCTCAAATGTTAGCCTCCTAAGTAGCTAGGATTACAGGCATGAGTCACCCATACCTGGCAAACCCATCCTCTCATCATTCAACCATTTGAGTTAGCAAACATTTATTGAGCACCTACTAGTGACACTGTACTACCGTAGCCCTGGAAAGACCAAGATTGGCTAGGCTGAAATTGCTACTCTTAAAGGGCTGGAGAGAGCTACAGTCCAGTAAGAAAGACCTCTAAAATACCATACTAAGAATTATATCATGGGGTTCAAAGCCAGCCCAAGCAGGAACATCTGTGAGACTCTTATCTCCAATTAACCACCAGAAAACCTGAAGTGGTGTTGTGGTTCAAGTAGTAGAGTGCTCACCTTGAGCTGAAGAGCTCAGGAACAGTGCCCAGGCCCAGAGTTCAAGCTTCAAGCCCCACGATCAACAGAGAGAGAGAGAGAGAGAGAGAGAGAGAGAGAGAGAGAGAGAGAGAATTATATCAGCTGAGGGCTGGGAACAAGTCTTAGTAGTAGAGTGCTTGCCTAGCATGCAAGAATCCCTGTTTTTGATTTCTCAGTACCATATAAACAGAAAAAGCCAGAAGTGGTGCTGTGGCTCAAGTGATAGAGTGCTAGCCTTGAGCAAAAGAAGCCCAGGAACAGTGCTCAGACCCTGAGTTCAAGCCTTGGGACTGGCAAAAAAAAAAAAAAGAAAAATCACCAACCAAATTTGGTTGGTATATGCCTGTAATCCCTGCATTTAGGAGGCTGAAGCAGTATTATGAGTTTGAGACCAACCAGGGTTACATGTAACAAGACTCTACCACATTACATACAACTCAAAAAAGAGGTAGAAAGAATCACTGTCTCCTCAAATTTCTTTATCAATTTTCCTTGAAGAGATTTTATTTTTCCCAGTCCTGGGGCTTGAACCCAGGGCCTGCCTGGCACTGAACCTGAGCTTCTTTTGCTCAAGGCTAGCACTCTACCACCTGAGCCACAGCACCACTTCTGGCTTTTTCTGTTTATGTGGAACTGAGGAGTGGAATTTAGGGCTTCATGCATACTAGGTAAGCACTCTACCACTAAGCCACATTCCCAGCCCCATCTAAATTAATTTCCACAGATCTTGTTGTTCTGTTTTCATGCTTGCATGTAAATTACATCAACCATATTCATATTCATTCAACCCTCCTGCATAGTCTGTCTGTCTTTTCAGTCATTCTTTCTTTCTCCCATTTTTTAGTCATTAATTGTACCAAAGGGGTTCACCATGGTAATTCACATGCACACCTATTTCAAGTTAGTCAGATTAATCCCACTTATTGCTTGTTTCCCTTTCTCCTTACTCTCTATTCCATGACTTTCAGTAAGTTTCCTTAGGTCATCTTCATACATAGGTATTCTGGGGGGAGGTAGGGAACTGGGAAGGTGGCTTAGTGGTAGAGTGCTTGCCTAGCATGCTCGAAGCCCTGGATTCAATTTCTCAGCACCACATAAACAGAAAAAGTCAGAAAGAGCTGAGGCTCAAGTAGTAGAGTGCTAGCCTTGAGCAAAAAGAACCTCAGGGTCAGTGCCCAGGCCCTGAGTTCAAGCCCCAGGACTGGAAAAAACAAAAACAAAAAACCACAGGCACCATACATTTCAATATTATTCATCCTCCATTATTCTATTTCCCTCCCCTGCCTCTTGGAAAATGTTAGTTCTTAAATCTAGGGGCATGACAAGGGGTAGAGCACTTGGGTTCAATCCTCAGTAACGAAAACAACAACAACAATCTAAACATCAAATAGCAAAGAAAAAAATCATGAGGTTGGGAGAACTGAGGGGAGAAAGGAAAACATTTTGTTTTCGCTGTCTCTAATGATACTGTCTTTCTATGAGCAAGAAGCTACAAATTTTCATTTCCTAGGCAGTGCATGTTACACATCTGGGCCTGTTTCTTTCTATTCTACAGCACACTCTGGATTAATTTTCTCAAAATATATCTCTAATTAGGCCATGCCTCAGCTCAAGGCCAGGCCTTGAACTTTCTCTGTTATTTAGTAGAATAGAATCCTGATTTTTTAGTATATCCTATATGACACGCCATAATCTATGCTCAACCAACAAGTTGTTTGTGTCCCCAACCAACAAGTTCTGTGCTAGAGCTGAGCTGACCATGCCTGAGACACACAATGCATATCCCTGACCTCACACTTTTTTTTCCCACCAGTCCTGGAGCTTGAACTTAGGGCCTGGGCACTGTCTCTAAGCTTCTTTTGCTCAAAGCTAGCACTCTAGCACTTGAGCCACAGTTCCACTTCTGGCTTTTTTCTGTGTATGTGGTACTAGGGAATCTAACCCAGAGCTTCATGAATGTTAGGCAAACACTCTACCACTAAGACACATTCCCAGCCCACCCTGACCTCACACTTTCTTCATTTCTTTCCATCATCCCAGACGATTGACCACCCTTCAGCCTCAACCTCCATCTACCTATTAATGCATATCTAATGAACATTTGCCTAGAACAGGCATAATTCTGGTCCCTGTGCTCCTGGGGGTCCCATTCCAGCAGAGAACAAAAATAAACAAGTAATGTAAGTTATTTTATGTATTATAATCATATGAGGTGACATTCTAGAGAATGTCTAGTTAGTCAGAGATGACCTTGCTAAGGAGGTAACTTGTAATACATTAAATTCAAGATCTCAGGCATGTACTTAGGAATTTGCCTTCTTCACACAGCTGGCATTCTACCACTTGAGCCACACCACCAGTTCCAGCTTTCTGTTGGTTAATTGGAGATGAGAGTCTCTTGCTTTTGTCTGTCTAGACTAGCTTCAAACTGGGATCCTTAGATTTCATCCTCTTCAGAAGCTAGTATTACAGGCATAAACCGCTGATACCTATACACACACACACACACACACACATATACGTGTGTATGGAGAAGATAGGGAGAAGGAGGGAGAGAAAGAGAGAGAGGTGGGGGAGGGAGACAGTGTCTCCATAATTGTTCATCCTCCTACCTCAGCCTCCCAAATGCTGGTATTATAGTTGTACATCACCATATCTGGTGAGGAGGTAATTTTATTTTGGTGCTGGGGATTGAATCCAGGCCTCTCACTAGGAAAGCACTTTACCACTAAACTACATTCCCCCCAAATTTGTTGTTGTTATTTTTTTTTTTTTTGATTGTGGGTCTTGAATTCTGGGCCTGGGTGAGCTCTCCCTGTGCTCTTCAGTTCAAGATTAGCACTCTACACTTGAGCCACAGCACCACTTCTGGCTTTTTCTATTTATGTGGTGCTGAGGAATTGAATCCAGGGCCTCATGCATTCGAGGCAAGCAAATCTACCACTGAGCCACCTTCCCAGCCTGGTTGTTATTATTTTCTTAACAGCACTGAGAGTTTGAACTCAGGGCCTTGTGCTTGCTAGGCAAGCACACTCTACCACTTGAGCTATCCCCAAGAAAGTAATTTTAGAAATTTTTGGTTTTGTTTTTGGGTGGTGTGTGTGTGTGTGTGTGTGTGTGTGTGTGTGTGTGTGTGTGTGTGTACAGGCATCAGTGGTTATGCCTGTAATCCTAGCTTCTGAAGAGGATGAAATCCACGCACTTGCGTGCACCAGTACTGGGACTTGAACTCAGACATCACACTTCCACTTGGCTTTATTATTATTTTTTTTTTTTTGGTCAGTCATGGCACTTGAACTCTGGGCCTGGGTGCTGCCTTCAGCTCTTCAGCTCAAGGCTAGCGCTCTACTACTTGAGCCACAGCGCCACTTGCGGTTTTTTGGTGTTTATTGGCGATGAGTCTCAAGGAGCTGGGCACCGGTGGCTCACGCCTGTAAATCCTAGCTACTCAGGAGGCTGAGACATGAGGTTCATGGTTCAAAGCCAGCCTGGCAGAAAAGTTCCTGAGAGTCTGTTTTTTATTTTTTATTTTTGTGAAAATACTGTACAGAGGGGTTACAATTACATGGGCAAGATAGCTGAGAGGCTTATCTCCAATAAACCACCAGAAAAACAGAAGTGGTGCTGTGGCTCAAATGGAAGAGTGCTCGCCTTGAGCTGAGGAGCTGAGGGACAGCACCCAGTCCCAGAGTTCAAGCCCCACGACTGACAAACAAAAAGAAAAAACAAAACAAAACAAAAAACCTACTTTAAAAAGAGTGAATGGCTAGGTAGCAGTCAAACTCTATAGTTTCTTTCAGACCAAATGAAGAAGTCTGAATTTTTCATTTCTTTTTCTTTTGTTCTTTCTTTGATTCCTTCTTTCTTTCTTTCTTTCTCTTTTTTCTCTTTCTTTCTTTCTTTCTTTCTTTCTCTCTCTCTTTTGTCAGTCCTTGGGCTTAAACTCAGGGACTGCCTGGGCACTGTCCCTGAGTGTTTTTGTTTTTGTTTTCGTTCATGGGGCTTGAACTCTAGGCCTGGGCACTGTCCCTGAGTTCTTCAACTCAAGACTAGCACTCTACCACTTGAGCCACACTGCCACTTCTGGCTTTTTCTGTGTATGTGGTGCTGAGGAATCAAACCTAGGGGCTCATGCATGTAAGGAAAGCACTCTACCACTGGCCACTTTCCCAGCCCAAAACAGGGTCTTATTACATGGCTTAAGCTGGAATCAAAACTTGCAATCCTATGATTTCCATATCCCCAGTGCTGGTACTACAGGTCTGTGCCATCATAGCCAGCTGAATGTTAAATTTTAATCTAAATACAACAGAAGTAATTCTATGGTTTTAAGTTGATGACATGACTACATTTAATGGAAGTAATCAAGCATGGTGACATGTACTTGATCCATTGGAGGTGAGGCCAGAGGATCACTTGAGCCCAGAATTTGATCAGCCTGGGCAAAATAGCATGACCCTAACTAAGAAAGAAAGAAAAGAAGGAAGGAAGGAAAGAAAAGTAGAAAGGAAAGAAAAAAAGAAAAGAAGAGGGAGTGCAATGGTGTGTGACTACAATCTCAGCACTTGGCACTTGGGAGGCTGAAGCAGGAAGATTACAAACTCAAGGCCAAGGGCTGGGAAGGTGGCTCAGTGGTAGAGTGCTTGCCTTGCATCCATGAGGCCCTGGGTTTGATTCCTCAGTACCACATAAGCAGGAAAAGCCAGAAGTGGAGCTGTGGCTCAAGTGCTAGCCTTGAGCTGAAGAGCTGAGGGACAGAGCCCAGGCCCAGAGTTCAGACCCCATCACCAACACAAAACAAAACAAAAACAAAACAAAACAAAAAACTTCAAGGCCAGCCTGAGCTCAAAAATAAAACCAGTATCTTGGTGAGGTGATACTTCTATTAATCTAACTACTCAGGAAGCTGAGGTCAAGAGGATCAAAGTTCCAGGCATATCAGCACAAAAACACATTCATGAGATCCCTATCTCAACAGTAAGGCATGGTAACAGGCACTGGTCATCACAGTTATAGTAGGAAGTAAAGTTGGGACCATTTAGGAGGGCTTTGCAACCGGAAGTCCAAAAATCTGGCTTGCTTTACCAGTGTAGCAGAGTAACAGGAGGAGACAAGAGTAGAATCAGGATCTACTTCAGAAGGAGAAGGGAGTAAAACATAGGATTAAGACAAAGAGAGGAATATAGACTGTCACTGAAATTTTTTCTCTTGAGCAACTGGTTAGAAACTTATTGTGAGCCAGTTCCTAGATATTTGGGTCATAGTTTGAGACCAGCCTTGTACATAAGATCCTTTCTCAATTAATAGTTGGGTGTGGGGTACATGCCCATCATTCCAGCTAGGATGGGTAAGCCTAAAATAAGAGGATTAAGGTTCAGACATGCACCTGAATAGAAAGCCAAAACCTATCTCAAAAATATTCAGTACAGGGCTGGGAAGGTGGCTCAGTGGTAGAGTGCTTGCCTTGCATGCATGAGGCCCTGGGTTCGATTCCTCAGCACCACATAAGCAGAAAAAGCCAGTAGTGGAGCTGTGGCTCAAGTGGTGAGCACTAGCCTTGAGCTGAAGAGCTGAGGGACAGTGCCCAGGCCCAGAGTTCAGGCCTCACAACTGACAAAAAAAAAAAAAATTCAGTACAGCCGGGCACCAATGGCTCATGCCTGTAATTCTAGCTACTAAGGAGGCTGAGATCTGAGGATCATGGTTCAAAGCCAGCCCAGGCAGGAAAAAGCCCGTGAGACTCTTATCTCCAATAAACCACCAGCAAACTGGAAGTGGCACTATGGCTTAAGTGGCAGAGCGCTCAGCTTGAGCTGAAGAGCTGAGGGACAGTGCCCAGGCACAGAGTTCAAGCCCCATGACGGACCAAAAAAAAAAAAATATCAGTTCATGGGCTGGGAATGTGGCTTAGTGGTAGAGTACTTACCTAGCATGCATGAAGCCCTGGGTTCAATTCCTCAGTACCACATACACAGAAAAAGCTGGAAGTACATGCTGTGGCTCAAGAGGTAGAGTACAGGTAGGGAAGGTGGCTCAGTGGTAGAGTGCTTGCCTTGCATGAGGCCCTGGGGTCGATTCCTCAGTACCACATAAGCAGAAAAAGCCAGAAGTAGCACTGTGGCTCAAGTGGTAGAACGCTAGCCTTGAGCTGAAGAGCTGAAGGACAGCGCCCAGGCCCAGAGTTCAGGCCCTACAACCACCACCAACAAAAAAGAGGTAGAGGGGCTGGAAAGATGGCTCAGTGGTAGAGCACTTGCCTTGTATGCCTGAGGCCCTGGGTTCGATTCCTCAGCACCACATAAGCAAAAAGAAAAAAGCCGGAAGTGGTGCTGTGGCTCAAGTGGTAGAGTGCTAGCCTTGAGCTGAAGAGCTGAGGGACAGCGCCCAGGCCCAGAGTTCAGGCCCCATGACCAGACCCCCCAAAAAAAGGTAGAGTGCTAGCTTTGAGCAAAAGATGCTCAGGGACAGTGCCCAGGCCCTGAGTTCAAGCCCCAGGACTGGCAAAAAAAAAAAAAAAAAAATCAGTACAAAAAAGGACTGAAGCCGGATGCTGGTGACTCAGCCAGGCACTGGTGCTACTCCGGTTGGCTGAGATCTAAGGATCTCTGTTTGAAGCCAGCCTAGTCCATGCAACTCTTATCTCCAATAAACTACAGAAAAGCCAGAAATGGAGCAGTTGTTCAAGTGGTAGAGTGCTAGCGTTGAGCAAAATAAGCTCAGGGACAGAGCCTAGGCCCTGAGTTTAACTCCAGGACCAGCACCAAAATAAGGCTAAGGCATGGCTCAGCAGTAGAGCAACTGCCTAGTAAGCATGAGGCCCTGAGTATAAACCTCAGCACTACCAAATAAAAAAAACAAAAATGAAAGAAAGAAAAAGGGGCCAACAGCCAGTGGCTCACCCCTGTAGTCCTAGCTATTCAGGTGGCTGAAATCGAAGGACTGCAGTTCAAAGCCAGCTGAGACAGGATCTCCAGTTAACCACCAAAAAGCTGAAAGTGGAGCTATGGCTAAAGTAGTAGTAGAATGTCAGCCTGGAGTGAAAAAGCTTAAAGAGAGTGCCTAGACCCTGAGTTCATGCCCCAGTATGTGCACATACACACACAAAAATTGTTTTATATGGTTTATCTTTTCAATTGTCATCTAAGCGGTTTTTCCCCCAGGGATGAAGATCAAATCTAAGGCCTTGCTTATGTGACCCAAGTGCTTTCCCTCTAGGCAACATCCCCAGTCCTGGACTCTAAGCTTCTTATAAGCATGCCTTTGTCTTCCAACTTGTACAGCCTCCATAGCTGTACATAGAGAGTTATCCTAAGTTGGTTGCTGAATTCCACTTTAACAGGGGCTAGCTCCTTCTGCGAAACCCCAGGGAAGCAGTTTATTTGGCAGCAGCAGGAGAGAAGCCCTGAAATGGTTCAACCTCGATCTGGAGCCATGAGACCCTCTCACACCCAGCTGGGTAAACACCACCTAGGGGTAACCTTCAGCTTCTTGGCTCAGCCTCTGCCCTGTACCCCAGGCTCATTTGGAAAGGAAAGTGTGAACGTCTTTGGTGCACACTGTGGAGGGGTTATGGACTAAGGGTACAATATCTGTCACTCCTTTCCTTGTGTTTTCTGTAGATTAGGAGGGGATGGATGGGTAGGAAGAAATCTTGAACCAAAGGCCTCATCCAAGTATAGGGAGAAATAAGTTAAGAAAGGGGAGACCCACAAGGGCCTATGCATTGCAAAAAAAAAGAGAGAGAGAAGAAGAAGAAAAGAAGGATGGAATGGGGAAGAGGAGAAGGAGAAGGAAGAGGAGAAGGAGAAGGAAGAGGAGGAGGAGAAAGAAGAGGAGGAGGAGGAAGAGGAGTCGAGTCTTTGGACTGCTTGGTAAAAGTCTTTGTGTGTCCTGCTGGCTGTTTGGACTCCATTAGTGCTGGAACATTTGTTTTTCTTTCTTTTTTTTTTCTTTCTGGTGCTGACAATCAAATCTCAGGCCTCCTGCATGCTGAGCTATAAAATGCAGGCAACATAAAAACATCTTCACTATTATTAAGTTCAGTGGCAGAAGTAGAAGTGTGGGTCAAGTGGTAGAACACCAGCCTTGAGTGAAAATACAAGCAAGAGCACAATGCCCTGAAACTTAAGCTATAGTACTGGTACAAAAATAAAATTAAAGCTGGGTGCCGGTGGCTCACATCTGTAATCCTAGCTACTCAGGAGGTTGAGATCTGAGGATCTCGGTTCAAAGCCAGCCGGGGCAGGAAAGTCCATGAGACTCTTATCTCCAATAAACCACTAGAAAACAGGAAGTGGCACTGTGGCTCAAGTGGTAGAGCCTTGAGCTGAAGAGCACAGGGACAGCGCCCAGGCCCAGAGTTCAAGCCCCACACTGACAAAAAAAAAAAATAATAATAATAAATAAATAAGTTGTTGGTGTTTCTGCATCTTAAGGCAGGGCAAAGGGAGGCTCAGAAAGGGAGGGAGAATGGGTGAAGAAATGCAATCATGGTATTCAATGTACACTATGTGCAAAATGATCTATGTAACTTGTGGGCAGGGATGGGAGGGAAAATGGGAAAAGTGAAGGAAGGGGTGACATTATCCAAAAGAGAAATGTATACATTATCTGAATTGTGAAATGGTAATCCCTCTGTACAACAATTTAATAACAACAATAATATTATATTTTATTTTATTTTTATTGGGTCCAGTTGTGGGGCCTGAACTCTGGGCCTGGGCGCTGTCCCTCAGCTCTTCAGCTCAAGGCTAGCGCTCTACCACTTGAGCCACAGCGCCACTTCCAGCTTTTTTCTTTTTGCTTATGTGGTGCTGGGGAATCGAACCCAGGGCCTCAGGCATGCAAGTCAAGCGCTCTACCACTGAACCACCTTCCCAGCCCTGTATAATATTATATTTTAAAAGTAAGTAAAACAGGGGCCAGGAATGTGGCTTAGTGGTAGAGTGCCTGCCTAGCATGCATAAAGCCCTGGGTTTGATTCCTCAGTACCACATCAACAGAAAAAGCCAGAAGTGGTGCTGTGGCTCATGTGGTAAAGCACTAGCCTTGAGCAAAAGAAGCTCAGGGACAGTTCCCAGGCCCTGAATTCAAGCCCCGGACCGGAAAAAAATAAATAAAATAAGTAAAACAAAGTTGAGAGCCAGTGGCTCAGGCCTGTAATCCTGGCTACTCAAGAGGCTAAAATCTGAGGCTAACAGTTCAAAGCCAGCCTGAGCAGGAAATCCCATGACATTCCTATCTCAATTTAGCCACCAAAAGTGGAGTTATGGCTCAAGTGGTAGAGCTTCAGCCTTAAGCAAAAAAGTGAAGAGACTGTTTCTAGGTCCTGAGCTCAAGCTCCAGTACCAACACAAAAAATAAAGTTCCATGTCATCATGGAACTATTCATGTTATACATCACTGTCACCATCCATTAACACACTTTTTTTTTTTTTTACCTGTTTTGCTCAGAGCATCAGGCTTGCTTTGCTCTCTTGCTCAGCTGGCTCTACCACTTGAACCATACCTCCGACCTGCCTTTTTCCTGGTTATTTTGGAGATGAAGTGTCCCGTTAAATCTTCACAGCAACCCTATGAGAGAGTAATGCCCCCATTTTGTAGATGGGAAAAGTGAAAATTAAAGGGATTTGTTCAAATTGACACATCTAATATATCATCTCTGCTGATTCTTAGCAGAACAACGAAGTCCTTAGTGTTATAGCTATCCCTATGAAAGCCTTTCTTTTCCTTTATTTCTTTTTTTAGGTCAGAAACCTAGACTCAAACTCCATATCTGATGCTTTTACTCATTTTCTACCACTGTATACCAACTGAGCCATGTCTCCAACCCCTAGGAAAGCTTTTTTACATGTCTGTCTCTCAAGACAACCCCCCCTCCCATTTTCCAGCGCTAATACCAAGTCTCATTCACTCTCAGAGTCTCTGTGCTAGCACAGTGCTTGGCACCTAATAAATGTTAGTTGAAAGAGAGTAAGGACAGGGGCATGAGGAATTGAGGGAAGGATGGAGGCAGGGGGCAGGCCAGGCCCAGGAGGCTGCAGGGTGTGCTGCCAAGCTCTGTAAAGTTTTTGTGGGGGGTGTGGGGGAAGTCGGGGACGTTGGACAGGCATTGGAGGTGCCCTTGGTAGGGGACTGGCAAAGTCTGTTCCAGAGACAAGTCAGTCTTAATGAAAGAGTGTAGACAGCTCTGGATGGTAATCAGGAATTGTGGAATCTAGGGCAGGCTGGAGAAAGAAAGGTTGGGGCACAATGTCCTAGAGATGGCAGAGTGGAGAGAAGAGAGGAAAAAAAACCAACCCTTGCGAGATTCTAGGGACACAAAACCAGGAAGCTGCCTCTCAGAACAAGCCCATTGGTGGGAGTACAGGTGTATCCCAGCTCATTAACTTCCTTCGGGCTTGCTCACACAGCATGGCTTCTTTCCATCATTTAGGTATCTCTCAGAGAGGCCTCTCCCCATCACCTGACCTCCAGGCTAATGTCCTTCTCTTCCTCTCTCATCTCCACCCCTCTTCCCCCATACAGGGCCTTCAATTCAGGACCTTGAACTCCAGCTTAGTTTTTTTGCTCAAGGCTGGAGCTCTACCATTTGAGCCACAACCTCCACTTCCAGCTTTTTTTGTTTTGCTTTTGGTTGGCTAATTGGAGATAAGAGTCTCTCAGATTTGGGGCTGGGAAGATGGCTCAGTGGTAGAGCGCTTGTCTTGCATGCCTGAGGCCCTGGGTTCCATTCCTCAGCACCACATAAGCAAAAAGAAAAAAGCCGGAAGTGGCGCTGTGACTCAAGTGGTAGAGCGCTAGCCTTGAGCTGAAGAGCTGAGGGACAGCACCCAGGCCCAGAGTTCAGGCCCCATGACGGACCCAAAAAAATAAATAAATAAAATAATAATAAAAATTTAAAAAAGAGTCTCTCAGATTTATCTGCCTAGTCTGGCTTCCAACTGGGATCCTCAGATCTCAGCCTCCTGACTAGCTAGGAACAGGCATGAGCTACCAGCACCTAGCCTCCTCTCTCTCTTTCTCTCTTTCTCTCTGTCTCTGTCTCTCTGTCTTTCTGTCTCTGTCTGTCTCTCTCTGTCTCTCTGTCTCTCTGTCTCTCCAGTCCTGGGGGTTGAACTCAGGGTTGGGCAGTCCCTGAGCTTCTTTTGTTCAAGACTACCACTCTACCACTTGAACCATAGCGCCACTTCTGCCTTTTTCTGTTTATATGGTACTGAGGAATTGAGCCCAGGGCTTCATGTATGCTAGGCAAGCACTCTACCATTAGGCCACATTCCCAGCCCCTCCTCCTTCTTGTATAGTAAAAGATTTTATTCCCTTCATAATTCCAGCTACTACCTGAAGTGATGGTACTTATTTAGTTTCCTTATGGTGTGCTTCTTCTCCCCCCATATTGTAAGATATGAAACAGCAGGTACTGTGCATGTGTCCTGTTCACCAATGCATCCCCAGTGCTCAGAAGTATAGTGCTCTCTAAGTGACTGTTGAATGAACATACCTATGTAGCCTAGGTTGGCATCAACAGGGACTAGAGTTGAATTCAGGCTCCTTGGTCTTGCTTGAGGCCTGCTTTCCCACAAATCCTGGTGGCTGGGTGGAGGCAGCTGGAGACCCCAAGATTGACTACAGGTTCAAGATTGGGAGGTATACAAGACCAGTGTGGAATTTCTTTCTTTCACCCTAGAGACTCTACAGTAGCCCAATGAATGACACCAATTGTCTGGATAAGTAGTGGGCTGATCCCTATAAAAAGCTGACAGTTAGGCCCGGTGCTGGTGGTTCATGCCTATAATTCTAGCTACTCAGGAGGCTGAGATCTGAGGATTGTGGTTCAAAACCAGCCCTGGCAGCAAAGTCCCTGAGACTCATCTCCAATAAACCACTAGAAAACCGGGAGTGGGTGCTCTAGTGGTAGAGTGCTCACCTTGAACTGAAGAGCTGAGGGATAGTGCCCAGGCAGAGAGTTCAAACCCCATGACTGACACACACAAAAAAAGCTGACAGTTAAAGGTGGGCACTTGTGGCTCATGCCTATAATCCCAGCTACTCAGGAGACTGAGATCTAAGAATCATGGCTCAAAGCCAGCTCAGACAGAAAAGTATGCAAGATTCCATCTCCAATTAACCATCAAAAAGCCAGACTGGAGGTATGGCTCAGATTGTAGAGTGCCAGCTGTGATCAAGAAAGCTAAAGGGAAAGAATCAGGCCCTGAGTTCAACCTTCAGTACTGGCACATGAAAACAAAAACAGGGACTAGGAATATGGCTCAGTGGTAGAGTGTTTGACTAGCATGCATGAAGCCCTGGGTTCAATTCCTCAGTACCACAAAAACAGAAAAGGCCAGAAGTGGTACTGTAGCTCACGTGGTAGAGTGCTAGCCTTTAGCAAAAGAAGCTCAGGGACAGTGTCCAGGCTCTGAGTTCAAGCTGCAGGAATGACAAAACAAAACAAAACCAAGCCCAGGACCAGTGGCTCATGCCTGTAAGCCTAGCTACTCAGGAAGCTGAGATCTGAGTATCAAGGTTCAAAGCTAGCCTAGGCAGGAAACTGTGACACTTATTTTTTCTTTTTAACTCTGGGCCTGGGCGCTGTTCCTCAGCTCTTCAGCTCAAGGCTAGCGATCTACCAATTGAGTCACAGCATCACTTCCAGCTTTTTCTGCTTATGTGGTGCTAAGGAATGGAACCCAGGGACTCATGCATGCAAGGCAAGCACTCTGCCACTGAGCTACCTTCCCAGCCCAAAGTAAACATTTTTCTGCTTTTCTGCTTTTTTTTTTTTTTTTTTTTTCCAATCCTGAGGCTTGACCTTGGGGCCTGGGCACTGTCCCAGAGCTTCGTTTGTTCAAGGCTAGTGCTCTACCACTTGAGCCACAGCACCACTTCTGGCTTTTTCTGTTTTTGTAGTACTGAGGAATCAAACCCAGGGCTTCATGCATGCTACGCAAGCACTCTACCACTAAGCCACATTCCCAGCCCCTCTGCGAGATTCTTATCTCCAATAAAACTATTAAAAAAAGCTGGAATTGGTGCTGTGGCTCAAGTGGTAGAGCCCTCACCTTGGACAAAAGAAGCTCAGGGACAGAGCCCTGAGTTCATCAGGGAGTCATGGTTCAAGTCTGTAATCCCAGTTACTCAGAAGATGGAATAGGAGTGAGAAATCAAAAGCAGCTAAGAGAAAGTTCCTGAAACTGACTCAAACATAATATAAAAACACCAAAGGCTGGGTGTTGGAAGCTACTCAGGAGGCTTTAATTGAGGATGGAGGTTCAAAGCCAACCTGGACAAGAAAGTTTGTGATATTCATATCTCCAATTAAGCACTCAAAAAGTTATAAATTAGAGCGTTAGCTCAAGTGATGGAGTATTAGTCTTGAGCAAAAACAAGCTCAGAGACAGTGCCCAGGCCCTGAGTTCAAGCCTCAGGAGCCCCCCCCCCCCCCCAACACACACACCACCACTACCACCACTACCACCACCAAAAGGGCAAGGAGATGTAGTTTAAGAGTTAGGAGAATTTGCATGACGCCCTAGGTTCAATTCCTAGTACAAACAAGGAAGGAAAAGAAGGTGGAAGGGGAGGAAAAGGAAGAGGAGGAGGGGGAGAAGAAGAAAATAACTAGGAGGTTGAGACACTGGAATTCCCAGGCAGTTAGGAGATATTTGGGGATGGGTTAAGTTTTGGAGAGAGATGAGGATTGAGAGTGGTCTAGAGGCCTCACCACTCCCTAATGGCAGTAGCTGTCCCAGGCTGGGACAGCCAAAGAAGCTGAGAGCACCAGGCTTATGTATTAGGGTTCCACAAAGAGGGTGGGGGGCACCAGGATTCTCCAGCGCTTTGACAGCTAAAGGGTGGGTCACCATATTTTCTGAAAGCAGAGCTTCTTGAATATGTCTATTCTTCCCAAATGGGATCAGCACAAACCAGTTCTTGTTTAATGGAGTAGAGACAAATTTGTCTGGGAATGCAACAAAAGGACAGAGGTGAGATGAGGCCACTCTCCCCTTTGCTCCCCTCCCTCTTTCTTCCTTCCTTCCTTCCTTCCTTTCTTTCTTCCTTCCTTCCTTTCTTTCTTTTTTTTCTTTCTTTTTTTCTTTCTTTCTTTTTCTTTCTCTGTCTCTGTCTGTCTCTGTCTCTTTCTCTGTCTGTCTGTCTGTCTCTCTCTCTCTTTTGCAGTGCTGGGGATTGAAGTCAACATCTCACACTGGCTAGGCAAGAACTCCACCCTTGAGCTATACCCCTACCAGTCCCTTCCCTTTTTCTTTTCCCCTGCATCCACCCTCTTCCCAGAAGCCCTACCCAGTCTCTCTGTGACCCTCTCACACCCCCTGCTGCTCCTTTTCAGAGTAGCAATGGACATACTACAGACCAGAATGACAAGACAACAAAATTCCATTCTAACATGAAAGTCAGGAAGCTAGAGTAGATGCTGGAAAAGAAAGGGACACACTGTGTGTGTGTGTGTGTGTGTGTGTGTGTGTTTTCTTTCTTCTTGCCAGTCCTGGGGCTTGAACTCAGGGCCTGGGCATTGTCCCAGAGCTTCTTTTTCTTTTTTTTTTTTGGTCCGATCATGGGCCCTGAACTCTGGGCCTGGGCGCTGTCCCTCAGCTCTTCAGCTCTAGGCTAGCACTCTACCACTTGAGCCAAAGAGCCACTTCTGGGTTTTTTCTTTTTTTGCTTATGTGGTGCTGAGGAATCGAACCCAGAGCCTCAGGCATGCAAGGCAAGCGCTCTACCACTGAGCCATCTTCCCAGCCCCTCCCTGAGCTTCTTTTGTTCAAGGCTAGCACTCTACCCCTTGAGCCACAGTACCACTTCCAGCCTTTTCTGTGTATGTGGTACTGAGGAATCGAACTCATGGCTTCATACATGCTAGGCAAACACTCTACCACTAAGCCACATTCCTAGCCTGTGTGTGTGTGTTTTCTGTTGCTCGCACTCAGCTTAAGTTACCACCACTTCAGAGAGGCTCTCTTTGGACCCTAGCCTCCTACTCTCCATACTTAAACAACTTTTTTTTTTTTTTTGGTGCTCGTATTGGGGCTTGAACTCAGGGACTGGGTGCTAATTCTGAGCTTTTTCACACTCAAGGCTAGTATTCTACCACTTGAACCACAATGTCACCTTCAGCTTTTTGCTGTTTAATTTGAGATAAGAATCTCCTGGATAATCCTGGAGATAATCTCTCCTGCCTGGGCTGGCTTCAAACTGGGATCCTCAGATCTCAGCCTCCTGAGTAGCTAGGACTACAAGCATAAGCTACAGGCACACAACACACTCCTTTCTTTCCTTTTTGTCAGTCATAGGACTTGAACTCAGGAGAACTGTCATTGAGATTTTGTGCTTAAGGCTAATGCTCTACCACTTGGAGCTACGGCTCCAGTTTGGATTTTTTTTTTTTTTTTTTTTTTTGGGTCCGGTCATGGGGCCTGAACTCTGGGCCTGGGCACTGTCCCTCAGCTCTTCAGCTCAAGGCTAGTGCTCTACCACTTGAGCCACAGCGCCACTTCTGGCTTTTTTCTTTGTTTTTTTTTTTTTTTTTTTTGTCGGTCGTGGGGCTTGAACTCTGGGCCTGGGCACTGTCCCTCAGCTCTTCAGCTCAAGGCTAGCGCTCTACCACTTGAGCTACAGCGCCACTTCCGGTTTTCTGGTGGTTTATTGGAGATAGGAGTCTCACGGTCTTTCCTGCCCGGGCTGGCTTTGAACCGTGATCCTCAGATCTCAGCCTCCTGAGTAGCTAGGATTACAGGCGTGAGCCACCAGCGCCCGGCTGGCTTTTTTCTTTTTGCTTACGTGGTGCTGAGGAATCGAACCCAGGGCTTCATGCATGCAAGGCAAGCGCTCTACCACTGAGTCACCTTCCCAGCCCCTCCAGTTCCGATTTTCTAGTGGTTAACTGGAAATAAGGTCCTCATTCGCTTTCTTGCTTGGGCTGCCTTTGAACCTCAAATCTCAGCTGAGGATTACAGACATGAGTCACTAGCACCCGGCCTTTCACAACTATCTGACTGCTTTCTCATAGTGATTTTCAATTATCCACCTTTGTGAATAATTGGGATTTGTGAACACCATGAAGGTAGAAACCAGGGTTGTTTTGCTCTTTTATACATCTCAATGTTTGACACACTGCCTGGTCCATTGCCAGTACACAGCAAATATTTGTTGAATAGATGAGTGAAAGGGGGTTTAATGGGAGGTATCAGAGCCATTGCCTGGGCTCTGGGGGCAGCTGTGAGTCCAAATGTCTTGGCTTCTGCTCAGAGCCTTGTCTATGTCCAGTCTCTGTCCTTGTGCCCAAAGGCCATCCAAGCAAAAGGAGGCAGAAGAGTTTTCTCCTAGAAGGACATAGCACAGGAATGACATTAGAGCATTACAGTGACTTGGATCCAGAAACTTTAGTTCTCTAACCTGAATTTCTCCAACCCCTCACCTGCCATGGGGCTTGAGCTTGAGGACTAGGTGCTGTCAGCTCTTCAGCTCAAGGCTAGTGTTCTACCACTCGGGTCACAGCGCCATTTCTGGCTATTTTTGTTTATGTGGCACTAAGGAATTGAACCCAGGCTTCATTCATGCTAGGCAATCACTTTACCACTAAGCCACATTCCCAGCCCCTCCATGAATCTCCAATCAACCACCAAAAAGCCCAAAGTAAAGCTGGGTGCTGGTGACTTACACATGTAATCCTAGTTACTCGAGAGGCTGAGATCTGAGGATCACAGCTGAAAGCCAGACTGGGCAGGAAAGTCCACGAGACTTAAATTTATCTCCAATTAACTACCAGAAAACTGGAAGTACAGTTATGGCTCAAAGAGCTAGAGCACTAGCCTTGAGCACAAAAGCTCAGGGACAGTGCCTAGACCCTGAATTCAAGCCCCAGGACTGGCAAAAAAAAAAAAGTTTCAAGGACTTTAAACCTTGGTCCACAGATCTCAGCCACCTGAATAGCTATGATTACAGACATGAGCACCAAGTCCGACAATATGTTTTTGTGTGTTTTTAACGAGGCCTTTCACATGCTAGGCAAACACTACCCCTTCAGCTATGCCTGCCTATAATCCTATATCCCATCTCTTCCCGTGGCCTGTTCTTCTCTCCTCCTAGAGGTTTCCTTACTCTCAAAACATGTTCCCTTCCTCAACATAGCACTATATTGAGAAACCTAAACTGCATTCTCTTACCTGGTAAAGCCCCCATAAAGAGACGACCTTGAGGCTGGGCCCAGAGGTTAGGGAAGGGGCCAAGTTCCAAAGGAGGCAGGGAAAGGACCTCTGATTTCCACCCCTGGCTCAAAACCACTCTAGAAACATTCAGCTTCAGCTGAAGAGGGATTCCCAAGACCAGAGGCAGAGACAGCCCAGGCCCCGCCCAGGAAGACAACACCACCTTCTGCAGTGGGTGGAGAGAGATAGGAGAAAGGAGGAAAACATGAGCTTAGGACCCCACTCCTACCTGCCTTAATTCCACTTGCCAGCCACACCTCTACCCAATTTTCCTTGTCTGACCTTCTATGAAACAATACCCTTTTATGCAATTTCAAAAATGCTATTTGCTTGCTGTGGGCAACTTCGAGACAGGCCCTTGACCTCCCACCTCAACTTGAATTCCATTCATTAATCTTTCTAATAGTGAAATGTTGGCATCCGCTTTGATTCCATGGCTCCCAGGCTCCACTGAATACACCCAACACCCCACTCTCTCCCTTTACTTGATCTTGGAGCTGAAGACTAAGCCAAGAAGAGTTCTCTGGTGCCGCAAGAGCGAGGAGATGGCCTGAGCCTGCTGCCATCTTAAATCCCAGATCCAGAGAAAACATCCAGGGGTCTGCATGAGGCTGGGGAATGTCTACAGAGAAAGATTGGGGATTCATGGAGAAAAGTCCCTAGTTAGAGGGAGACAGGGGAAGACAGAGTTGGAGGTAGAAAAAGACTCTAAGTCTACCTTGGAGACGGAATTCTGCATGAGTCCCTGGAGGGAAGAACAGTCCAGGTTGCAATTCCACATCACAGTTTGTTAGGCTAGAAGGTGCAGACACTAAGGTCTGGGCCACCATGCCCAGCCAAGAGTCATGGCGTACACAGCCATCCAAGGCAGGGTCCAGCTAGAGGAGTGGGAGGAAAGAAGAAAGGAAGGAAGAAGGATAGAATGTCAGAATCAGAACATCTGAGCCCTAGCTCCAGTATACTGTCCTTTGAGATACAATTATTTGACTTCTTTCAGGCAACTCCCATCCTTCTCTCTAAAATCTGGATTTAGATCCCCCCAGCTTGGTCTCAATTCCTGCACCAGTGGTATAGTTACCGGCAACCGGAGCTTGGACGTGGGGAAGAGCAGCCCCCCCAAAGCAATCCTCATGATGGGCTGAGGTTTGTTGGTCAGGGGCCCAGAGACTTGTCGCAGGCTCAGCTTCTCCTCCCCATCCACCCACAGCAGCAGTGAGTCCCCATCGATCTTCACTTCCACCTGTAGGAGGTGAGAAGCAGAAAGATCAGACTCCTCAGCCCAGTCCTGGAATTCAGCCTACTATGCAAGAAGAACATGCACTTTAAGACATAGCTAGCATCCTTGGTTCACTTAGGCTTTATCACACATATACAGACTGAGCCTCAGGATATCCATCTGAAACACAAAAACAAGGGCTGGGAATATGGCTTAGTGGTAGAGTGCTTGCTTTGCATGCATGAAGTCCTGGGTTCGATTCCTCAGTACCACATACACAGAAAAAGCCAGAAGTGGCACTGTGCCTCAAGTAGTGGAGTGCTAGCCTTGAGCAAAAGAAGCTCATGAACAGTGTCCAGGCCCTGAGTTCAAGCCCCAGGATTGGCACACACACACACACACACAAAACAACAACCAGAAAACAGGGCTAAGAATAGTTGCATAAGCCAGGCACTGTTGGTTCATGCCTGTAATCCTAGCTACTCAGTAGACTGAGATCTGAGGGTTGTGGTTCAAAGCCAGCCCAGGCAGAAAAGTCTGTGAGACTCTTATCTCCAATTAACTACCAGAAAACTGGAAGTGGTGCTGTGGCTCAGTGGTAGAGTGCTGATCTTGAGCAAAAAAGCTCAGGGACGGTGCCCAGACCCTGAGTTCAAGCCGCATGACTGATCAAGAAAAAAAAAAAAAAAAAGAATGGCTGTATAATCTGATAATATAACATAATATTTATCAAAATGAACTCCAGGAAATGTAAACAAGAGATTTTTTTTCTTTGTTGAAAACAACACAACCCTAATACTAAAAACAACAAAACACTAATAGCTGCATATCTGGCTGCTGGTTGCTCACACCTGTAATCCTAGCTACTCAGAAGGCTGAGACCTGAACATTGCAGTTCAAAGCCAGCTTGGGCAGGAAAGTCTTATCTCCAAATAACCACCAAAGAGCCAGAAGTAGAACTGTGGCTGAGGTTGTAGAACACTTAAGGGACCGTGTCCAGGCTCTGCATTCAATCCCTAGTACCAGTGGAAAAGAAAGAAAAAAAAAAGCTAGCTCATGGAGGTTTTATATCAATGAGATGAGATGACAATGGTAAAGGGAAGGCCCACAATGTGTTCTCCTTCTTCAGCTGGAGATGCCCTCACCTTATGGGAACAAAGCTCACTTACCTGGTGCCATCTCCCATCATTCAGCTGAAGTCCAATCCCTACTGTCAGCTGGGCCCAGAGATTGTGGAGCTGGATTTCAGGCCTGCCATCCCGAAGCCCTAGCATGAACCAGTCATTCTCACTGTTGGTGTCCCCATAAAAAATCACTCCTTCTGGATCCCATGTTCGAAACTCAAAGGAAGAGGAAGGTCTGGAAGGATATAGAGGAAAGAAAGACTATAGATAGGGTGTAGTATGAGGGCTAAAAGTGGTAGTGCTCAGGGAACAAGAATATAGAGAGCCAGGGAAAAGGAAAGGGGACAAAGTAGGTCGGGCATAGGGGTCAAGAAGATAGGTGAATCTCATACTTAGTGATCTTGGTGAGGTCAAATGTCATAACAGCAACTGGCTTTTGTCCTGGGCCATTGATGAGATGTCTAGCAGGAGGATCCTGAGCACTCTATGAGAAAGAAAATAAATAAACTCACTGATGGACATGTCAGAGACAGAGGGAAAGGCAATGCTACATAGCTAGAAGAGGAGAGAATGGGAGACGACTGAGCCAAAATGTAGCTCATTTAGACACATATGGACAGAGAACCCCATCTCCCTTCTGCACCTGGGTGGGGAGAACAAATCCTAGGGCTTGTTCCTGGTGAGTGCAAGGCGGCAGCAGCAGCAGCAGCAGATGCAAGATGGCCAGTGGGCTTCGGTTCTCCATAGTCAGCTGCAGTCCACACTGCAGCTTAGACTACTGTGAGAAGAATGTGTGGGGGTAGACAGCCTTGCGCATGGGCGTTGGAAGGTTAAAGGTTGCTGGGGAGGGGGGAAGGGGGGCGGGAGACAGGGACACTGACCCTGCGGCCCCTCTGAAGGCAAATGGAGTGAGGGACAGAGGTCTTCCGTTACCTTCCCTCATGCATGAGAAATTGCTAAGCTAGAAGAGGCTCTCCTACCTTCTCTCTTCTGCTAGAGCCTAAACCTGCTCCTTTAAGCATTCTGCCTACACGGGAAGTCTGCCTTGGCAGAGCTGAGGTCTGGAAACAGTCCTGTCCTGCTCAAGAAGCATCCTCCATCAGGGCTAGAAAGGCAACATGGAATCCAAAGAGCTTACAGTGACCTTAAGCAGATCACTGCACCTTTGTGCTTCGGTGTCCTTGTCTAGCAAATGAAGTAAAGAATCTGTTCTTTATGAGACTGCTGTGAATGAGTGTTCACCGCGATGAAGTAGGCACAATGCCCAGTATGGTATCCAATCTGAACTTCTCTCTGAGATTTCCCAGGGCTTCTGACACTTACCTCACAAAAGGGCATTGTCTCTATGTATGATTTAGTGGATACTTTGAGAAGAGATCTGCCTATAATCCCAGCATTCCAGAAGTCAAAGCAGGAAGATCAAGGCCAGCCTGGGCTACATTGTAAGACAGATGCTCCCCCAAAACATACTGTCTCAAAGGGAAAAAGAAAAGGATCTGTTCCTATTCACAATTATGTGCCTTATCCATTTATTGCAGGGCCTAACACTCAACCAGCAGAAATGTACCCTCTTCCTGGACCATTTTATTTTGTTTTATTTATTTATTTATTTTTTGGGTGCTAGTCCTGGGGCTTGAACTCAGCGCCTGCGCACTGTCCCTGAGCTTCTTTGCTCAAGGCTAGCACTCTACCACTTGAGCCACAGTGCCATTTCTGGCTTTTTCTGTTTATGTGGTACTGAGGAATTGAATCCAGGGCTTCATACATGCTAGGCAAGCACTCTACCACTAAGCCACATTTCCAGCTCTGTGACCTGTTTTAAAATACAAATGTCAGGGCTGGGAAGGTGGCTCAGTGGTAGAGCGCTTGCCTTGCATGCATGAGGCCCTGGGTTCTATTCCTCAGCACCACATAAGCAGGAAAAAAAAAAAAAGCCGGAAGTGGTGCTATGGCTCAAGTAGTAGAGCACTCGCCTTGAGCTGAAGAGCTGAGGGACAGTGCCCAGGCCTAGAGTTCAAGCCCCACGACCAGACCCAAAACAAAATACAAATGTCAGCTGGATGCCTGTAATCCTAACTACTCAGGAGGCTGAGATCTGAGGATTGTGGTTCAAAGCCAGCCCGGGCAGGAAAGTCCATGAGACTCTCATTTCCAATTAACCACTAGAAAATCAAAGTGGCAACTCTAATGGTAGAGCACTTACCTTGAACAGAAGAGCTGAGGGACGGCACCCAGGCTCAGAGATCAAGCCCTGTGACCAACAACAACAACAAAAAGTCCCCAAAAGTAGAAACATGTTTGTTTTTTGTCGGTCGTGGGGCTTGAACTCTGGAGTCTGGACGCTGTCCCTGAGCTCTTCAGCTCAAGGCTAGCGCTCTACCTCTCCAGCCACAGTACCACTCCCGGTTTTCTGGTGGTTTATTAAAGAGTCTCACAGACTTTCCTGCCCAGGCTGGCTTTTAGCCACGATCCTCAGGTCTCCCCCTCCTGAGTATGTAGGATTACAGGCCTGAGCCACCAATGCCTGGCTAATAGAAACATGTTGAACCACTGAACAGCAGTAATCGTAGGACTGGGAGCTTAGCTCAGTCATAAAATGTGCACCTGAGCTGGCACCAGTGGCTCATGCTGTAATCCTAGCTACTTAGGAAGCTGAGATCAGAGGATAGAGGTTCAAAGCCAGCCCCTGGCAGGAAAGTCTGTGAAACCCTAATCTACAATTAACCTCTCTCTCTGTCTCTGTCTCTCTCTCTCTCTCCACAATTGGAGGTGTGTCTCAAGTGACAGACTCTAGGCCTAAGTTCAACAATGTTGTAGGAAATATAAGGTCCTGAGGCTCATCCAGGTTTTGGGCTGCCTTGAATGGGTGCACGAGGGAGAAAAAACTCTAAAGCAGAGTCTACTTCAATTAAAGAAGCAGGAGGTGCCCGGCGTCGGCGGCTCACGCCTGTAATCCTAGCTACTCAGGAGGGTGAGATCTGAGGATCCGGGTTCAAAGCCAGCCCATGCAGGAAACTCTGTGAGACTCATATCTCCAATAAACCACCAGAACACCGGAAGTGGCGCTGTGGCTCAAGTGGTAGAGCGCTCGCCTTGAGCTGAAGAGCTGAGGGACAGCGCCCAGGCCCACAGTTCAAGGCCCACGACCGACCAAAAAAAAGGAGGAGGAGAAGGAGAAGAAGTGGAAGCTGGAGGTGACTTTTGAGCCTGGGGTAAGAGCAAGCAGATGGAGGCTGGAACAAAAAGCTTTGACCCCTGCGCTGGGCCCAATCACGAGACCAAGCTGTCGGAGGCGGGGCCAAGGCGGGGAAATGTTCCCGTTCTGCAAGCTGATTGGCTGGGTAGCGTGCGCTCGCAGAGGGTAAGGGCCTCCCGGCTGAACCCCGCTTCCAGCTGGGGCTGGCGGGCTCGAGCCTTGTAGCCCCTCGACTGCCCTTTTCTCCCAACTCTTTAGGAGCCGAATTTGTCGGCCCTTTGCTCCGCCCTGCAGGACGGAAGTGGGGGTTGTCTTCTTCGGTCCTGACATTGGGAATCGAGATGGCTTCCGTTCGGATCCGAGAGGCCCAGGAGGGAGACTGTGGAGATATACTAAGGATGATTCGGGTGATGGCTGTCCCCACCCACCCCCAGAAACCTAGGGTTCCAGAAGGGTCAGGGCAGCGCTGCGGGGACCAGGGAGTGGGAGGTGCTGGGGACGTGCCCTAGGCCCCTGCTCCTGGAGCGAGGGAAGGGGGCTCCTGCCCTAATCTTGCTTCTGTCCCCACGCTTTAGGAACTGGCCGAATACGAGAAACTCTCGGATCAGGTGAAGATCAGTGAAGAAGGTGGGGCTCAGAACCTGATGAAGGCTGGGGGCAAAGTGAGGGACGGTTCCCTGGGCGGTGGGCATACACACAGGTCCTCTTTTCCTCTGAGTCTTTGTTACACCTTCCATCTGCAGCCCTGAGAGCAGATGGCTTTGGAGAGAATCCTTTCTATCACTGTCTGGTAGCAGAGATGGTAGCACCTGGGGAGCCACAGGGTAAGAGCACCTCTTCAGGCAGCCACTGGACGTTGCTGTACCCTCATTCCCAGAGGCCTCACTTCTATCTTTGCTTCTTTTTCAGGGCCCTGTGTGGTGGGTTATGGGCTTTACTACTTCATCTACAGCACATGGACAGGAAGAAACGTTTACTTGGAAGATGTTTATGTGATGCCAGAATATCGGGGTACAAGGCAGGGAGAAGAGGCTAGGGTGGACATAGTAACTCACAAACCCACCACCAGACCCTTACCCCCTTATACCAGTCTATGGCCTCTTATAATTCCCTTCAAATAAAACAGTATTTCTTTTTGCCTTTCTCCCCACAACAGGTCAAGGGATTGGTACCAAAATAATAAAAAAGGTGGCTGAGGTAAGGAATAGGTGGGAACTACAAAGTAGGCTCTGTAAAAATAAGAATATATGGAGAGACCCCTAGAGGTGAATGAAGGGGTAAGAAAACCAGCAGCAGTGGCTCATGCCTATAATCCTAGCTAGCTATTAAAGAGGCTGTGATCTGGGACTGGGAAGATGGCTCAGTGGTAGAGTGCTTGCCTTGCATGCATGACGCCCTGGGTTCAACTCCTCAGCACCACATAAGCAGAAAAAGCCAGAAGTGGCGTTGTGGCTCAAGTGGTAGAGTGCTAGCCTTGAGCTGAAGAGCTAAGGGACAGCGTCCAGGCCCAGAGTTCTGGCTCCACGACTGGCAAAACAACAACAACAACAACAAAATAAAGAGGCTGTGATCTGAGGACTGTGGTTTGAAGCCAGTTCTGTTATCTGATTAACTAACCAGCAAAGAGCTAATAGAGCTGTGGCTCAAGTGGTAGAATGGCAGCCTTGAGTGAAAATGGTAAGAGATAGCTTCCAGGCCTCCCAGTACTGGCACACACACACACACACAAGCACGCACGTGTGTGCACGAAAGGAAAAAACTTTTTTCATCCCAGGACAGTGAATGGTTTCTTCTCCTTCAGGTGGCTTTGGATAAGGGTTGCTCCCAGTTCCGCCTGGCAGTTCTGGACTGGAATAAGAGGGCCATGGACTTGTACAAAGCCCTAGGAGGTCAAGATCTGACGGAAGCCGAGGGCTGGCATTCCTTTCGATTTGAAAGAGAGGTGATGAAGGAGTTGGCAGGAAGGTGACACCATCACTTAGAATCTCCTTGCCGGAGCTTCTCTATTCCTATCTGCTCAAGCACTTCTGAGACACATCTGCACAGATCCTGACCCTGAAGAAGAAGAGTTGCTGTGGCAGATTCTTAGAATACAAAAAGAGCAGAATTGAGGGAGAAGCCTGTTTGGGGTGAAAATAAAAGTGGGAAAAAAAAAAAGCTGTATCCTGGTGTATTGGGCAGAGGAATTGATAATGCTCAGCCATGTCAAGATCCTTGGGTTTTAAGTCAGAGGCTGTTACTCTGATGGAGGTTGGGACAGCCAAAAAGACAGGTGTAATAGGCTAATGGTGACCCAGAATCAGAATCTTGGTTGGTCCTGCCCTGTGAAATACAGAGAAAGGAAGAGTTGGTGGCAGGCAGTATTGGTACATCAAGCGTGTTTATTACATTTAGGATCTTCAAATGTCTGGGCTGAGTTGTACAGAATCAAACACTGAAGTAGGCCTGCAAACTCAATAGAGACAACAGGCTGCCCCCTGGTGTCTGCACTTCAGGGGTCACTGGAAGGATCACTTGCTGATTTTAACAAGTCAGCTCAACTAACTGGGCATGGTAGTAGCATGGTTTCTAGTTTTAAGGAGGCTGAGGTAGGAGACTTTTTTTTTCTTTCTTTCTTTTTTTTTTTTTTTTGGTCAGTTGTGGGGCTTGAACTTGGCCTGGACGCTGTCCCTCAGCTCTTCAGCTCAAGGCTAACACTCAACCACTTGAACCACAGAGTGCCACTTCAAGTTTTCTAGTGGTTAATTGGAGATGAGAGTCTGACAGACTTTCCTGCCCCGGCTGGGTTCAAACTACGATCCTCAGATCTCAGCCTCCTGAGTAGCTTGGATTACAGGCATGAGCCACTGATGCTTGTCAGGAGACTCTCTTAAGCATAGAAGTTCAGGGCCACCCTACGTAACATAGTGAGACCCTATATCAAAATTTAAATAATAGGGCTGGGAATGTGGCTTAGTGGTGGAGTGCTTGCCTAGCATGTCTGAAGCCCTGGGTTTGATTCCTCAGTATCGTATAAACAGAAAAGGCCAGAAGCGGCACTGTGGCTCAAGTGGTAGAGTGCTAGCCTTTAGCAAAAGAAGCTCAGGGACAGTGCTTAGGCCCTGAGTTCAAGCCCCAGGACTGGCAAAATAATAATAATAATAATTTTAAAAAGCAGCGATTATGAGCTGGGAAGGTGGCTCAGTGGTAGAGCGCTTGCCTTGCATGCCTGAGGCCCTGGGTTCGATTCCTCAGCACCACATAAGCAAAAAGAAAAAAGCTAGAAGTGGCACTGTGGCTCAAGTGGTAGAGCGCTAGCCTTGAGCTGAAGAGCTGAGGGACAACGCCCAGGCCCAGAGTTCAGGCCCCACAACCGGACCCCAAAAAACAAAAAACAAAACAAAACAAAAAAGCAGCGATTATTGGTGGCTTTTACCTGCAGTCCTAGCTACTTAGGAACCTGAGACCTGAGGATTGAAGTTCAAAGCTAGCCTGGAAAGGAAAGTCTGAGATTCTTATCTCCAATTAACCACACAATAGTTAGAAGTGGAGCTGTGACTCACGTAGTACAGTATTAGCTTTGGGTGGAAAAAGCTAAGCAACAGCCCTGAGTTCAAGCTCCAGTATCAGCACAAACACACACACACACACACACACACACACACACACAGAGTTTAGCTAGTTAGTGGGTTTTCCCTTTCAGGTTTGTAGTTGTGGCAGGGGAGGAGAGCTTACATAACTCTCAAGTGCTGGGCACACACCATCATATCTGACTGCTTTACACTTCTTTTTTCTTTTTTTTTTTGCTGGTCCTGGAGCTTTAACTGAGTGCCTGGACTCTGTCCCTGAGCTTCTTTGTGCTCAGGGCTAGCACTCTACTACTTGAGCCACGGCACTACTTCCAACTTTCTCTGAGTAGTTTATGGAGATAAAAGTCTCACAGACATTCCTGCCCAGGCTGGCTTTGAACCGTGAGCCTCGGATGTCAGCCTCCTGAGTAGCTAGGATCACAGGCGTGAGCCACTGACGCCTGGCAAACACGTACATTTTTTTTTTTTAACCTTCTGCTGGTCCTGGTGCTTGAACTCAGTCTGGGTGCTGTCCCTGAGCCTCTTCATGCTCAAGGATAGCGTTCTACCACTTCAGGCACAGTTCCACATTCGTTTTTACTTTTTAAAAGTCAGAGTTGAGGGCTGGGAAGATGACTCAGTAGTAGAGTGCTCTCTGCATGCATGAGGCCCTGAGGTCAATTCCTCAGCACCATATAAGCAGAAAATGCCGGAAGTGGCACTGTGGCTTAAGTGGTAGAGTGCTAGCCTTGAGCTGAAGAGTTGAGGGACAGCACCCAGGCCTTGAGCTGAAGAGCTGAGGGACAGCGCCCAGGCCCAGAATTCAGGCCCTATGACCGACAAAAATAAAAATAAAAAATGGAAGTCAGAGTTGGGTTGGGGTCTAGCTCAGCAGCAGAGCATTTACCTAGCATGCACCAGGCTCCAAGGCTGATTTCCTCAGAATCACACACACACACACACACACACACACACACACACACACGCACGCGCACACACACACACACACACACACGCACACACACACACACACACATACCACACACACACACAAATTACAAAGTCTTTATTTTCATTCTGAAAAGAATGAAAAGAATACAGTAGGCTGGGCATGGAGGTACAGGAGATAAAGGTATGACTATCAAAGTCCAAGTGGGGCCGGGCGCTGGTGGCTCAAGCCTGTAATCCTAGCTACTCAGGAGGCTGAGATCTGAGGATAGCGGTTCAAAGCCAGCCCGGGCAGGAGAGACCCTGAGACTCCTATCTCCAATAAACCACCAGAAAACCGGAAGTGGCGCTGTGGCTCAAGAGGTAGAGCGCTCGCCTTGAGCTGAAGAGCTGAGGGACAGCGCCCAGGCCCAGAGTTCAAGCCCCACAACCGACAAAAAAAAAAAAAAAGTCCAAGAGGGGCCCAGGCAAAAGCTCAAGATTTGGCCAAGCTGAAGGCTCTTGCCTATAATTCCAGCTATTTAAGATTCTAAGATCAGAGTATCTCAGCTCAAGGCCAGTCCAGATCTTTAGAAGTATAAATAGAAGGATCGTGGTCCAGCGTAGCCCAGGACAGTTGTTGAAAAATTACTAAACCAAAAAAGCACTAGGGATTTAGTTCAAGTGTTAGAGCACCCGCCTAGCAAGTCTGAGGTCTTGGTTCAAACCCCATGTTCAAAGAACATGAAGACAAGGAAGAAAACAGGTTTATTCCTCACTGTTGCTCTGCCACTATTATGCAAATATTGCAAGCTTATTGTACAAAATTGGAAATGGATATATAGAGGGGCTTGGGGCTGGGAATGTGGTTTAGTGGTAGAGTGCTTGCCTAGCATTCATGAATCCCTGGGCTCGGTTCCCCAGTACCGCATAGAAAAAGCCAGAAGTGGCACTGTGGCTTAAGTGGTAGGGCACTTGACTTGAGCACAGAGAGGCTCAGGGACAGCACCCAGGCCCAGAGTTCAAGCCCCAGGAGAAACAAAACACATGTTTTTATATGTGTATATACAAACACATACAGAATATAGTTAAGTGAATGAGAATGGGTTCATGGGATCACTGATTTTTCTTATATACCCATATGTCAAGAACATCTTCCTATGTTGTTAAATTAACATGTTATCACTTCTTTCCTTTTTTTTTTCTCAGTGCCAGTCCTGGGGCTTGAACTCAGGGTATAGATGGTGTCACTGAGTTTTTGTGCTCAAATCTAGCACCCTACCAACTTGAGCCATGGCTCTACTTCCTGCTTTTTTGGTAATTAATTGGAGATAAGTATCTCGTGGACTTCTGCCCAAGATGGCTTTGAACTGAAATCCTCAGATGTCAGTCTTCTGACTAGCTAGGATTACAGGTATGAGCCACCAGTGCCTAGCTTCCTTTTTTTTTTTTTTTTAATCAGTTGTGGTGCTTGAACTCAGGGCCTATGTGCTGTCTTTGAGCCTTCTGGTTCACAAGGCTAGCACTCTACCAATGGAGCCACAGCTCCACTTCTGGTTTTTTGAGTGGTTAATTGGAGATAAGAGTCTCAAGAGGACATTTCTGCCCCAACTGGCTTCAAACCACAACCTTCAAATCTCTCCGCCTCTAGAGTAGCTAGGATTATAGGTGTGAGCCACTGGTGCCCAGCTTTTTTCTTTTAATTTTTTATAGTACTAGGCCCTGTACCCCGGCCCTTTTGGCTGGCACTCTACACTTCAGCCACACTTCCAGCCTGTCTTTGCCAATTACTTTAGAAGTAGAGTTGAAGATTTTTCTACCAGAGGGACATCATCTATTTCGATTGCTTTTACACGATCAGCCTGGAGAGGGCATCTGATCCCACAGGTTGATGGTTGAGTCTGTCCAATTAAGTTCCTATTTGTTTTACCTTTGTCCAACTGTGACCAGCCCCACCCCAAAGCTACCTGGACTACCATCAGCTGACTTGTTAGCATACAGAAAGACGTGTTGAGAATTCCAAGGATTTTAGGAGTTAAATCCTATGAAACAT
Source organism: Dipodomys spectabilis (assembly GCF_019054845.1). Lineage (NCBI taxonomy): Eukaryota > Metazoa > Chordata > Mammalia > Rodentia > Heteromyidae > Dipodomys > Dipodomys spectabilis. The sequence continues at coordinate 1,094,036 of NW_024871253.1, forward strand.
GGAGGGAAACCATGTATTATATATATCTATCCATATGTATACATACTTTTTAATTAATTAATTTTTTTACATCACACTGCCCCTTGTAACTGAATTTTCCTGCAGTTAGGCTGCTAAGAAAAGGATCTTTTCTTTTTTTCCTTTTAGCCTAGGATAATAAAGCTGGTAAATCCTGTTCCTAAGGGAAACTCAATTTGGGTGTTAATTTTTTTTTTTTCCGGTTTTGGGGCTTGAACTCTGGGCCTGGGTGCTGTCCCTGAGCTCTTCAGCTCAAGGCTAGCACCTCTAACATTTGAGCCACAGCGCCAGTACCAGTTTTCTGGTGGTTAATTGGAGATAAGAGTCTCACAGACTTTTCTGCCCAGGCTGGCTTTGAACACCACGATCCTCAGATCTTAGCCTCCTGAGTAGCTAGGATTACAGGCATGCCACCAGCACCTGGATTGGGAGTTATCTTTTACCTTTTATTTTTTGGGTCCGGTTGTGGGGCCTGAACTCTGGGCCTGGGCGCTGTCCCTCAGCTCTTCAGCTCAAGGCTAGCGCTCTACCACTTGAGCCACAGCACCACTTCCGGCTTTTTTTTTCTTTTTGCACATAAGCAAATCGAACCCAGGGCCGCAGGCATGCAAGGCAAGCACTCTACCACTGAGCCACCTTCCCAGCCCCTCTGTACAGTATTTTCACAAAAAGAAAAAAAAGAAAAAAGAAAACAAAATATTTCTTTTTCCAAGTTCTACTTTGGACTTTTGGATGTTATGCCATGTCCATCTATTGCTTCTTTTCTTTTCCTTTTGTTTTCCTTCCTTCCTTCTTTCCTTTCTTTCTTTTCCTTTCTTTTGTGTGTGCGTGCGTGTGCGTGTGTGTGTGTGTGCGTGTGCGTGCGTGTGTGTGTGTGTGTGTGTGTCTGTGAATACTGGGCCTTGAATTCAGGGCCTGGTTGTTTGTTATCCCTTAGCTTTTTTTTTTTTTTTGGTCCGGTCATGGGCCTGGGCGCTGTCCCTCAGCTCTTCAGCTCAAGGCTATTGCTCTACCACTTGAGCCACAGCACCACTTCTGGCTTTTTATTTTTCTGCTTATGTGGTGCTGAGGAATCGAACCCAGGGCCTCATGCATGCAAGGCAAGTGCTCTACCACTGAGCCACCTTCCCAGCCCCCCAAAAAAATATTTATATATTTATATTTATTTATTGCCAGTCCTGGAGCTTGAACTCAGGGCCTGCATGCTGTCCCTTAGCCTTTTTCTTTCTTTTCTTTTCTTTTTTGTTTTTTTGCCTTCCATTCCCTTGGCTTTTTCCTGTCCCCTTGCCTCACAGCTGGGCCTCTACCACTTGGACCACAGCTTCACTTCTGCCTTTTTGTGGGTTAACTGTTGATAACAGTATCTCAGAAGCTGGGTGCTGGTGGCTCAAACTTGTAGTCCTAGAAACTCAAGTGGCTGAGATCTGAGGATTGTGCTTCAAAATCAACCCAGGCAAGAAAGTCCTTGAGACTTTTTTTTGCCAGTCATGGGGCCTGAACTCTGGGCCTGGGCGCTGTCCCTCAGCTCTTCAGCTCAAAGCGAGGCTCTACCACTTGAGCCATAGCACCACTTCTGGCTTTTTCTGCTTATGTGGTGCTGAGGAATCGAACTCAGGGCCTCATGCATGCAAGGCAAAGCACTCTACCACTGAGCCACCTTCCCAGCCCATCCTTGAGACTTTTACCTTCAACCAAAAAACCCGAAGTAGAGTTCAAGTGGTAGATCACTAGCTTTGGTGGGGAAAGCCCAGGGACAGCACCCAGATCCTAAGTTCAAGCCCCAGGATGGGCAGAAAAAAAAAAAAAGCCAGGTGCCAGTGGCTCACAACTATAATCCTAGCTACTGAGAAAGCTAAGAACTGATGATCATGTTTCATAGTCAGCCTGAGCAGGAAAATATATGACACTCTTATCTCTAATTACCACCCCAAAAGCTGAAAATGGAGCTGCGGTTCAAGTGGTAGTGTGCTAGCCTTGAGCATAAAAGCTCAGAGATAGCATCCAGGCACTGAGTTCAAGCCATAGGACCTGGCACACATACAAAAAAAGTCTCTGATTTGTCTGCCTGAACAAAGCTTTGAATCTTCTTTTTTGTTTGTTTTTCATCAGTCATGGGACTTGAACTCTGGGCCTGGGCGCTGTCCCTCAGCTTTTCAGCTCAAGGCAAACACTCTACCATTGAGCCACAGCACCACTTCTGGTTTTCTGGTGGTTAACTGGAGATAAGAGTCTCATGGACTTTTGTGCCCAGGCTGGCTTTGAACCATGATCCTAAGATCTCAGCCTTCTGAGTAGCTAGAATTACAGGCGTGAGCCACCGGCTCCTGGCAAAGTTTTGAATCTTGATTCTCAAATCTCAGACTCCTAAGTATCTAGGCTTATAAGCCTCAGCAATGGGAACCCTGCTCAATTTTATTTTTTTTACTGGTCCTGGGGCTTGAACTCAGGACCTGGGGCAACTGTTCCTGAGCCTCTTTGTGCTCAAGACTAGCACTCTACCATTTGAGCCACAGTGCCATTTCTGTATTTTTGGGAGGTAGTTTATTGGAGATAAGAGTCTCTTGGGCTTTCCTGTCTGGGCTGGCTTCAAATTGCGATCTTCAGATCCCAGCCTCTGAGTAACTAGGATTTACAGGGGTAAGCCACCAGCATCCAGCTTCCCAGTTTTTTTTTTTTTTTTTTTAATGTCTATTCACTATCTACATCCTCTAGTTGTTGCCCACTCATTATATCATTAGCCTTTTATTTATTTTTGTTGTTGTTCTTTTTGGCCAGTCCTGGGACTTGAACTCTGGGCCTAGGCACTGTCCCTCACCTCTTCAGCTCAAGGCTAGTGCTCTACCACAAGAGCCACAGCACCACTTCTGGGCCTCATGCATGCAAGGCAAGCACTCTACCACTGAGCCACCTTCCCAGCCCATCATTAACCTTTTCTATGATCCTAGTAGGTGTTGTGGATGATTAGGTGAAGAGTCTAGGTGCTGACATTGCTGGAGTGACTATTTTGGATGACACTGGCCTCAAGTTAAAGAGGGAGTATTGGAGGCAAGGAGTAAGAAAGACTGTTTTATGAAAACAGTTCTAAGTCATGGGTGTGACCAATTAGGCCCTTATCTCAGTCTCTCTCTCTAGGCCTGGTAGGTGGTCTGTAGCTTTTGGCTGTTTTTTTTGGGGGGGAGGGGGGGAGGGTGGAGAATTTGTTTTAGAATGCTTCTTAGTGAATTCTGTCCTTCTGTCCTTCCTGGAGCTCAAGGTGATTGGAAAGTGACAGAGGGAAGGAATAGTTTAGATCAGATCAAAGGGCACAGACAGAAACATGGTAGGGGGTAATTATGCAACTTTTATGCTGCTTTTAATTTTACAGGCTCAGCAAGTAGAATATCAAACTTCTAACTAGGTTCTTCACTACCTCAAGTGCATTGGACTCCCATCTCTGGGACTTCTGCACGTGCCATATCCCTGTTTAAAAGGTTATCTGCTCCAAGCCAGCCCAGACAGGAAAGTCTAGGAGACTCTTATCTCCAATGAACCACCAGAAAACCAGAAGTGGTGCTGTGGCTCAAAGTGGTAGAGTGCTAGCCTTGAGCAGAAAAGCTCTAGGGACAGCACACAGGCCCTGAGTTCAAGCCCCATGACCACCACCACCATCAACAACAAAAAATAATAAAATGCTATATAAAATACTATCTGCCTCTTGCATACTTTCCCTGACTGAACAATGAAAGGAGGAAAATATAACCTGAGATAGTTGGTGGTAACCATTATTCCTAAAACAAGGTTCAGGAATTTGGGGGTATAGCTCTGTGGTAAATACTTGGAAACATACACAAGGCCTTGGGTTTGCTCCCCATTCCCACAAGAATAAATAAAAATTATAAAACAAGGATAAGTGCCAGTGGCTCACGCCTGTAATACAAACTAATTAGGAGCACTGTTTGAAGCCAGCCTGGGCAGGAAACTCCATAAGAGGTATCTCCAATTAGCCACCAAATACTACAAGTAGAATTATGATTCCAGTGATAGAGCACAAGCTTTGAGCAAAAAAAAAAAATCTCAAGGACAGTGCCCAGGACCTGAGTCCAAGAGTCAGTAGGGCACATGTGTGTGTGCGCGCGCACACACACACACACACACACACACACACACACACACATTTGAGTTGGAACTCTTTAGCAATGAAATGACTGAATCTGTTTTAGGGTGTGTGTGTGTGTGTGTGTGTGTGTGTGTGTGTGTTGGTAGTGGGCTTGAACTCTGGGCCTCGGTACTGTCCCTCAGCTCTTCAGCTCAAGGCCAGTGCCACTTGAACTACAGTGCCACTTCTGGTTTTCTGGTGGTTTATTGGAGATAAGAGTCTCAGGAACTTTACTACTTTCCTGCCCAGGCTGCCTTTGATCCTCGATCCTTAGATCTCAGCCTCCTAGGTAGCTAGGATTACAGGCATAATCCACCAGTGCCCAGCTTTTTTTATTTTTTTTTTTTAGATAAAAGTTTCACAGACTCTGCCCAAACCATGATCCTCATATCTCAGCCTCCTAAGAACCTAGGAGGATTGCCTTAGGATCCTGGCAGGAACTTTTTGCTAATCTTTCAAATCATTGTTCAGTTTAGAGCTCACTTCAGTCCACTTTTCCTTTTCTTTTTGTGCTAGTACTGAAACTTAAAACTCAGAGCCTCGAAGACTTGAACCATTCCTCCAGTTATGGCTTCTTTCTGGTTAACTGGAAATAAACAGTCTATTAGATTTGTCTACCTGAGCTGGTTGTAAATTTTGATCCTCAGATCTTAGCCTCCTGTGTAGTGGAGCCCAGCCATTATCACATCTTTAGTTGAACTCTATATATTCATTCACTTCTCCCAATATATTATGAATTCCTTCAGATCTTTATCTTTGTATTCCTTCCACTAGCCCAGTGACTGGAAGTTGGTGGAGGGCTAAATACTCGCTAAATTATAAAATGTGTACCATTTTACTTTTCTCCCTAATCTTCATCTTAGTTATCTCATTCTTAGTTCAAGAATCAGGAGTTTGGCTGGGGTAGTTTGGATCAGTGGTAGAATACTTGCTTAGCATGCAGAGGAGAGGAAAAGAATCTTAAAATTTTCCTGCTGTTATTTTTTTTTTTTGTCGTTCCTGGGGCTTGAACTCTGGGCCTGGGCGCTGTCCCTCAGCTCTTCAGCTCAAGGCAAGCACTCTACCACTTGAGCTACAGCACCACTTCCGGTTTTCTGGTGGTTTATTGGAGATAGGAGTCTCACGGTCTCTCCTGCCCGGGCTGGCTTTGAACCCCGATCCTCAGATCTCAGCCTCCTGAGTAGCTAGGATTACAGGCGTGAGCCACCAGCGCCCGGCTCAATTTGTTTTTCTGCATTACATTGAAATTATTTCCTTCCATCTTTTATTTATTTATTTATTTATTTTTGGGTCCAATCGTGGGGCCTGAACTCTGGGCCTGGGCATTGTCCCTCAGCTCTTCAGCTCAAGGCTAGCACTCTACCACTTGAGCCACAGCGCCACTTCCGGCTTTTTTCTTTTTGCTTATGTGGTGCTGAGGGATCGAACCCAGGGCCTCAGGCATGCAAGGCAAGTGCTCTACCACTGAGCCACCTTCCCAGCCCCTTCCTCCCATCTTTCAGTTAGCGCATATTAATTGTGCTATGTGAGGGGCTTCATTATGATAAAGTTATTCTTTTTCATTATACACCAAGAACTATGACTCTTAACTTCTTGTATAGCATAGTTACAAGCGCTTGAAAGTCTACACATGCGCACCAGCTTTGCAGCTCGGCGCATGCGCATTGGCCACCTTTTGACTTTCGACTCCTCCTCTTCTTCTTGCTTGGAGCGTGCGCATCAAGAAAGACAAAGGTGGGGGAAAGTGACCAAGCAGTCATTCAGGCGCATGCTCATCCCTAAATTGCCCAGGTTCTGAGGAGCTCACGGTGGTGGAGAAGGTGTGGCTTATCTAATCAGGAGGCGGAAGTCCAATAGCAGGGAGTGAGCTAAGCCCCTCCCTCCCCGCAATTGGCTAGCTCTCTGTGTTGTGGGGCGGGGAAAGGAAGGAATGGGAGCTGTTGGAGGGGTGGGGTGGCGAAGAGATCAGTTCTCCCTGTTCTGCGCAAGCGTCAGGGAGCGACCAGAAGGGGGCGTGAGAGAGTGGAAAGGAATGTGGAAACCCTGATGCGCTGGCGAGCGCGAGCTGGGTAGCCAGCTTCGGCGCCTGCGCCTTGGCCCTTGGGTTCCGCGCGCGACGGGCGGGTGCTCGGTGCGCCTGCGCAGTAGGCGGCGGCACAGGGAGGTGGAGGCCGTGGAGGGGCAGCGGCAGCGGCAGAAGCGGGTCCCGGGACTGAGGCAGCAGCGGGGGCGCCGGCGGGCGGAAGCTGAGGTGACGAAGGTAGCGGCGGCGGCAGCCGTTTCCCTCACGGTGGCGGAGACCAAGGCGGCGGCGGCGGCGGACGGGGAGCGGCCCGGCCCCGGCCCCCTGCTCGTTGGCTGTGGCAGGGCCGCCGTGGGGCCGGCCCGGCTCCCGCCTCCCGCGGCTCCCCCTCCAGCTCCTCCTCCTGGGAGACGCCGGGGGCCCGGCCCGGCCCGCACTCAGAGCGCCGCTGCAGCCGCCGCCGGGGGAGTCGGAAGCGGTGGCGGCGCCATGGGCGGCCTGGCCTCCGGGGGGGATGTGGAGCCGGGACTGCCCGTCGAGGTGCGCGGCTCCAACGGGGCCTTCTACAAGGTGAGGCGACGCGGCGACCCGGGACACCCGGCTTGGCCCCCTCCCCCCAGCCCGAGCAGGAAAACGTGGGGCGGGATCGGGCTTCTGCAGCTTCAGTCCTGACCCTTAGAACCTTCGGCCCGCGTCCCCACCCGCAGCCCTCCCTGCCAGACCGTGGGAGTTAACCTTCTAGCTCTTTCGTACGTTTGGACCCTTCTGTTACACCTGCTTTTACCTCCAGCTCGGAGAGCACGAGAATAAGGACATTATTGTGCCTGAATTGGTGCTCACCGTCCTTCCCCCCCCCCCCCCCCCAGGAGAAACCCCTTTTGCCTGGCTACTTACTAATTGACTTTTCCTGTTTCTTAGCCCTCAATCGTGTCTTCCCTATAGTCCAAGCACATGGAGAATTCTCTTTCTTCTCCCACATGACCCCCTTGGGAAGACCCACTGGCCCGTATTAGAGCCTTTAATCTTCCTCAGGGAGGCCTCTGCCTACTGGCTCTCACCCCACTTTCATTTTATATTCCTGTTCCCAGCCTAAGGATAAAATGTGAAAATCCATTTGTGACATTTTTGGCCTCTTTTACTTCAGGTTGTGTCAATCAAGTTGCCTCTCAGCCAGCCATGAAGTGGATCCTTCTCTCCAGTCTGACCCCACCACACCTTTATCCCAAGGCCTGCTGGTCTACCATTTTTTTCTTAGTGAGGGATGGATTTGTACTTCTTATCTAACTTTGACCTCTGAGATACATTTAGTTCATTCCAATGGTGGCTTTCTCTTGAGGAAAGTAACCTTCAAATTCACGATCTTTAAAAGGGAATCTAATCAGGTTTCCTTAAGTTATCTTCCTACAGATTTCCACTTGAAGGCTTTTTTTGACCCACTCTTGATTCCAAATCTGACAGCATTTTTTGGCAGGACAAGAGAACTTATACATTTTTAAAGATTCTTGCGTATTTCAGTTTCTCATTTGCCCAAGATTTGGTTCCATAAAGCTCTTTTACCACCTACTTTTTATCTGCTCAGGCTCCATTTTCTGGGACATTTTTTCCCATTTAGGTTAAAACATAGAGATTTATCTTTCTTGCCTCCCAGGTATATATCTATCATTATGTGACAGATGGAATTCTGAATCTCTTTTGGACTTTATGTATGGAATTGTCCGATTGTCTGATTCCTTGACATTCTTTCATCCTAAGGAGCCTGAGGAGAAAGAAGTTCTCATAGCATCACATGTGAGATGAGCATCCTTTTAGTTCTTAAGTCTTTTTTTCTCCCCCAGTCTTGGAGCTTGACCTCATGGCCTGCGCTGTTCCTAACCTTCTTTGACTCAAGGCTAACACTCTACCACTTGAGACACAGCACCGTATCTAGCTTTTTCTATTTATGTGGTACTGAGGAATCAAACCCAAGACTTCATGCATGCTAGGCAAGCACTGTACCCCTAAGCCCCATTCCCAGCTTCCCTAAGTCCTTGGGAACTACTTTTTCTTCTTTTTATCTTTTTTTTTGGGGGGGTCCGGTCTTGGGGCCTGAACTCTGGGGCTGGGTGCTGTCCCTCAGCATTTCAGCTCAAGGCTAGCACTCTACCACTTGAGCCACAGCGCCACTTCCGGCTTTTTTCTTATGTGGTGCTGAGGAATTGAACCCAGGGCCTCAGGCATGCAAGGCAAGCGCTCTACCACTGAGCCACCTTCCCAGCCTTTTTTTTTTTTTTTTTTTAATGTGTGTATGTGTCCTTTAACTTTGCTGCTCGATGCTGGCATTGTACACTTGAACCCTAGCTGCACTTCTGGCTTTTTAATGGTTAATTGGTGATAATAGTATCATACTTTCCTGCTTGAGCTGGCTTTGAACCATGATGCTCAGATTTCAGCTTCCTGAGTAGTTGGATTACAGGTATAAGCCACCAAAACCCAACTTTTTTTTTTGTTTTTTTTTGGTGTCAGTGCTAGGGCTTGAATTCAGGACCTAGGTGCAGTCTTTGAGTTTTTTTTGTTCAAGGCTAGTGCTCTACCACTTGAGCCACAGCTCCACTTCCAGTTTTTTGATAGTTAATTGGAGGTAAGAGTCTCCTGGACTTTACTGTCTGGCTGGCTTTGAACTGTGATTCTCAGATCTCAACTTCCTGAGTAGCTTAGGATTTCAAACTTGAGCAACCAGTGTTTTATGTATTTCATGTGGTTGGAAAGGGTCTTGTATTTGCCTTTTGAGTATGTGGTTTCTACCCCCACCTCATTTGATGTTTATTGGTTTTTACCCAGTTAAATGCCAGCCAGTGTCTTCCCTTCCCTCATCAGATTTCCTTTTCCAGTGCCTATGGGTATACATATATACTACATTATCCTTTCAAGTCTTCTGTGTTTTTATCCTAATATTTTTGTATTTTCTGTGTAATTCTAGCATGCATCTTTATTGTGTCTTATTGAAGAAAGCTCTCAACTCATCTCTTTTGTCATTTTCCACATAACCCTTGGGACTTTTTCTTCTAGCTTGCTTCTATAACATTTTTGTTTTCTTTGGCAAAAAGTTGCTAATTCCTTTCTGGTTCTCATAGAGCACATTTGTCTCTTATATCCTTTCTTCCAAACTGGCATCATTTTTTTTTTTTTTTCTTTTTGTTGGTCGTGGAGCCTGAACTCTGGGCGTGGGCACTGTCCCTTAGCTCTTCAGCTCAAGGCTAGCGCTCTACCACTTGAGCCACAGTGCCACTTTCAGCTTTTTCTGCTTATGTGGTGCTTAGGGATCGAACCCAAAGCCTCATACATTCAAGGCAAGCACTCCATCACTGAGCCACCTTCCCAGCCCCCAAACTGGAATTATTCTTGAGATTCCCTTTGACATGTTAGTCCTATTCCTCCCAGGATCTTGTCCTGGATCCTTTCTACCTCCAAGTGTGTGTTCCAAGGAAAGTAATTGTAAAATCTGAGATCAAGACAAGATGTTTGATGTTTTCTTTTTTCTTTTTTTTTTTTCTAAGAAAACTGGGAGTGTTGCACAGCTGGGAAAGATTGGTATCCACTTCAAATTAACTATGAGAGGCAGGGGACATGTGGACATGTTTCCTTTTCCACATGGGAATGTCTAACAGCATGTCTCTGAATTTTTCCTTTTTTACCTGTGGGTGATGGCAGTGATAGACTTGCATGAATGGGATGTGTGTTGGGGAAGGGGTGAGAAGGGGCTACAGATAGTTGTAGAGAGTTAAGTTTAGAGTTGAGCCAATAGCCCAGGTAATAAGGATTTTGTTTTCTGGCCACTTCAGCATTTTCTGTTCCATGACTGAGTTAATGTCACGTCCCTAACACTGGGCTAATCTTTCTTCACCTCTCAATGCCTTGTAGACATTTATCTATTTATCTTTTCTGACCTTGCTATATTGATTTAATATTCATGACTCAGCAAATTGGAATGGGTCAAGGAGTGTTTTTGTTTTTGTGCTGGTGCTGGTCCTGGGGCTTGAACTTAGGGTGTGGGCACTGTCCTTGAGCTTTTTTGCTGAATTCTAGCACTCTACCACTTGAGTTCCACTTCCAGCTTTTTTGGTAGTTAAAGGGTGAGCCACCCACACCCACCTTTAAAGATTGGTTACATTGTCTCTGGAACTAAAAGTTTGGAGCTCCCTTTCTCCTCCAAATAGAGTCCTGTTTTGTTTTTTTTTCAGGACAGGTATTAGACCTAGTTATTTTATAACTATCTCATCAAATTTTCGTTTTTCTTTGTTACATTTTGTTTTGGATATAGGGTTTTGCTATATAGCCCAAGCTGGCTTGGAAGCTGCAGCCCATGTTGGCCTTGCTTCAGTAAGGATTACCTTTGTATGCAGGGATTACAGGCATGCACCACCATGTGCAGACCAGCCCCTTCTACCACCCCTCCCCCCTTTTTTTGAGACAAGGTCTTACTGTATAGTTTGGCACTTATTGTGTAGCCCAAGCTGTTTTTAAACTTGAGATTCTTCTGTCTCAGCCTCCTTCTGAGTAATAGAATTATAGGTATGTGTCACTGGGTCTAGATATTGTTATTTTTTTTTTGGTGGTACTGGGGATCAAACCCAAGTCTTATTAGGCAAGTGTACTACTGAGCTTTAGCTCTTATTCCTTTGTTAATGAACGGGGTATCATCAACATTAACATAGGATTTATTTTGTTTTGGGGGTGTTGGTAGTGGAGTTTGAACTCAAGGCTTTAAGCTTTCATTGGGCCTTTTTATTTTTGCCAGATTTGTCTGCCAAGGCTGGCTTTGAACCTTGATCTTCAAATCTTAGCCTTCTGAATAGCTAGGATTTTAGTGAGCCACTTTGTTTTCTCTGTGTGTGTGTGTGTGGGGGGGGGAGTGTAAGAGTATGAGTATGTGTATGTACTGGGGCTTGAATTCAGAGCCTAGGTGCTATCCCTTAGCTCTTTTGCCCAAGATTAAGTGCTCTACCACTTGAAACACAGCTCCACTTCTAGCTCCTTTGATAGTTAATTGGAGATAAGAGTCTCATGGACTTTCCTGCCCAAGCTGGCTTCTAAGCAAGATCCTTAGATCTCAGCCTCCTGAGTAGCTGGGATTACAAGCATGAGCCATCAGTGCCCAACTGGCCAAGTTTTTTATCAGATTTTTTCCCTGCTTGGCTTCTAAAATCTCTTATCTTTGGAGAGCTCAGAGTAGAAAATAGGGTAAAGATGGGGGACTAATTTCATATCTTCCAATTTGACAAAATGGAAGTATCTAGAAACCTTTCCTTACACTGACACTGCTTGGCCTCAAGTTGAAGCCAGGATATGATATGGCTGTTGAATAATAATTTAGTGATTATTTGCTAATAGTGATACTTTGATAATATTTGATTGTATTTGATACATTAGTGGTTATTATTTGATAATAATTGTCTGGGTCTAGATGGTTTTCTGATAGATTCCACTCCCACCATCCTTTTCCCAGTGAGCATAGACTAAGCAGAACTTAAAGTTTAGTTTCATCACTAGTATTCTTTTTTTTTTTTGGGTCCGGTCGTGGGGCCTGAACTCTGGGCCTGGGTGCTGTCCCTGAGCTCTTCAGCTCAAGGTTAGCGCTCTACCACTTGAGCCACAGCACCACTTCCGGCTTTTTTCTTTTTTCTTATGTGGTGCTGAGGGATCGAACCCAGGGCCTCAGGCATGCAAGGCAAGCGCTCTACCACTGAGCCACATTCCCAGCCCCCAAAAATTACGTTTGTTTTTTTTTTTTGGTCTTTTCTTTTTTGGTACTGGGGATCGAACCCAGGACGTTGTCCTTGCTAGGCAAGCGCTTTGCCACTGAGCTACATCCCAGCCCCATCACTAGTATTCTTCAAGGGAAAAAACTTGTTATTTGGGGTGGATGGTTGGAATTAAGGAGGAGAGACAGGATTGGAATATGAGGTTGGGGAGAGAGCTTGTTTTGGAAAATAATTTAAAAGAAAAACATTTTAGAAGTATAAGGTGAGTGACATTGTGTTAAACTGCAGTGTGATATAAGGGTGGAATCCATTCTGAGCTCTGCATTTCTGCCTTTGAAGTTAGTTAGAAAAACCAACTCTAATATTGTTAATCTGTGTGTGTGTGTATGTGTATATGTGTGTATGTGTATATTGACACCGTCCCTGAGCTCTTTCTTCAAGGCTAGCGCTCTACTACTTGAGCTATAGTGCCACTTCCAAGAGGGATAAACATCTCTGAGGGAAGAGAATGTCAAGAGAAAAAATATAGTTAAGAAAGGACCCAGGAAGTACTGTACACTATGGGCTCTAAGAACTTTATTGTAAGGTCCTATCTCTAAAAAAGAGAAAAATGGCTTGTGTCAGGATTAAAATTCAGGCTTCGATTTTCCCACCATAAGGAAAGAGCAGTATGTTTATGATTGATCTGTTCTGTGAGGTATAAGCTGTGCATTCTCCAGGGCATTTTTTGTCTGTCCCTCCTAAACTCAGCTGTTTTTAGCCACAAGGCTTAGGAATAGTTCCTGTGTATTAGTCTTTTGAAGCCCTTATTACTATTTGGTTGTTGTTGGTTGTGGGTCTTGAACTCTGGGCCTGGACCCTGCCCCTGCGCTCTTCAGCTCAAGGCAAGTGCTCTACCTCTTGAGCCACAGTGCCACTTGCGGTTTTCTAGTGGTTTATTGAAGATAAGTCTCACAGACTTTTCTGCCCAGGCTGACTTTGAACCTTGATCCTCAGATCTCAGCCTCCTCAGTAGCTAGCATTACAGGCATGAGCCACCGGCGCCCAGCACTGTTATTATTTTTAATTCTGGAGATTTGACCCAGGACCTTGTGCATGCTAAGCATGCAATGAGCCATGCTCCAGCTAAACCTCTAATTTTTAATTTTTATTTTTTTTTTTGAAACAGGTTTTCTATATAGCCCAGGCTGGTCTGTAACTATATAGTTCAAAGCTGGAGGTCCTCCTGTTTCTGCCTCTACTTCCTTGCCTCCGAAGTGCTGATAGTGTGCAGCTGTCTGCAACATGACCAGCAAAACAGTGCATGCATGCATGCATGCATTGATCCTGGTCCTTGAACTCGAGCCTAGGCACTGACCTTTTCTTAGCTTTTTTGCTCAAGGTAGTGCTCTACCACTTTAGCTACAGCTGCATTTCCTACCTTTCCTTTCTTTTTTTTTTGTTTTGTACTAGGTATAGAACCAGGACATTGCACTTGCTAGGCAAGCACTTCGTTACTAAGGTACATCCCAGCTCCACTTCCTACTTTTTGCTGGTTGATGGGAGTTAAGACTCGCTAACTTTCCTGCCTGTGATCTCAACCTTTTGAATAGCGAGGAAGGAGTGCAGGTGTAAGCCACCAGTGCCTGGCGCTGCATAATTTGCTTTAGGTTTGAGATAAGGACTAGAACTTGGTACCTGATGCTTTTGTTCATTGTCTAGCACTCTACCAACCAAGCTACACCTCCAACCCCCATAATTATTTGTTTGTTTGTCCGTTGTGTGGCTTGAACTCTGGGCCTGGGTGCTGTCCCTCGGCTTTTCAGCTCAAGGCTAGCATTCTGCCACTTGAGCCAAGAGCCACTTCTGGCTTTTTCTGTTTATGTGGTGCTGAGGAATTGAACCCAGGGCCTCATGCATGCAAGGCAAGCACTCTACCACTGAACCAACTTCCCAGCCCCCCGCCCCCAATTTTTGAAATTAAGAAATTAAACTTAAGATTTCATGTTTGCCAGGTAGGTGCTTGTTCTACTCTGTGAGCCATACTTCCTTTTTTTTTTTTAATTTTTTTTTTTTTTTTGGTCCAGTCGTGGGGGCCTGAACTCTGGGCCTGGGCGCTGTCCCTCAGCTCTTCAGCTCAAGGCTAGCACTCTACCACTTTGAGCCACGGCGCCACTTCCGGCTTTTTTCTTTTTGCTTATGTGGTGCTGAGGAATTGAACCCAGGGCCTCATGCATGCAAGGCAAGCGCTCTCCCACTGAGCCACCTTCCCAGCCCTTAAAATTTTTTTCATATAAATGGAAAGGTAGTTCAAAAAGAAAGGATAGATGTGTGTGTGTGTGTGTGTGTGTGTGTGTGCGCGCGTGTGTGCGTGCGTGTGCGCGTGTGCGCGCCCGCATGTGCATGCATGTGTATGTGTGGTACTGGGGTTTGTACTCAGCCTCATGCTTTTGTTCTTCCCCTGAGTGTTACTATAAACAATTTATTTTAGCTTCTTTTATTTCTTTTAGTATCTTTTTTGCTCAGGCTAGCCCCAGACTGTAATCTTCTGCCTAGGGTTCCCACATAGCTGGGATTACTGTCATTTGCCTCCACTCCTGGCTTAAAACCTTGGGATTAGAGGCATAAAACATGACATCTGACTAAGGGCACTATTTTTCTTTTCTGTATTTTTTCCTTTTTTTTTTTCTTCTTTGATACAGGGGCTCAAACTCGAGGCCTTAAGCTGCATTCCAGCATTTTTGCTGGTTAATTTGATTTGTTTTTTTGTTTGTTTGTTTTTTGGTCCAGTTGTGGGGCCTGAACTCTGGGCCTGTTCGCTGTCCCTCAGCTCTTCAGCTCAAGGCTAGCGCTCTACCACTTGAGCCACAGTGCCACTTCTGGCTTTTTTCTTTTTGCTTATGTGGTGCTGAGGAATCGAACCCAGGGCCTCATGCATGCAAGGCAAGCGCTCTACCACTGAGCCACCTTCCCAGCCCTTGCTGGTTAATTTGAGATTGAGTCTCCCTGACTTTTTGTCCCAGCTTTCTTGGAACTGAGATTATCTTCCAGGCTCAGTCTCAGTCCTGAGTAGCTAAGATTATAGGCAGGAGTCTTTTCAACAAATGGTACTGAAACTGTATAGCCATGGGTTATTTATTTATTTATTTTTTGCCAGTCCTGGGGCTTGAACTCAGGGTCTGGGCACTACTTCTGGCTTTTTCTGTTTATATGGTACTGAGAAATTGAGTCCAGGGCTTTATGCATGCCAGGAAAGTACTATACCACTAAGCCACATTCCTAGTCCCACATTTTATTTTAGAAGGACTTGTGCTGGATGCCAGTGGATCACACCTGTAATCCCAGCTACTCAGGAGGCTGAGATCTGAGGACTGCAGTTCAAAGCCAGCCCAGGCAGGAAAGTCTGTGAGAGTCTAATCTCCAATAAACCTCCAGAAAACCAGAAGTGGCACTGTGGCTCCAAGAGGTAGAACGCTCACCTTGAGGTGAAGACCTGAGGGACAGCGCCCAGGCTCTGAGTTCAAGCCCTATGACCAACCAAAAGAAAAAAAGAAAAAAAATCTATGATCTGTACTGCTTACTGTATAGAAAATTTAACTCAAAATGGATGACAAGCTGGGTTCCTGTGGAACATGTGTGCACATACACATGATCACAGACTTAAATGCAACACCGAAAAATCTATGAAACTTCTAGAAGATGTAGGAGGAAAACAGCCTTGGATTAGAGAGATTTATTAGATATGAAATGAAAAACAGTACAAATAGAAGCAGATGAATGAATTTGAACTTACCAGAATTAGCAATCTCTGTGTGGAAAAAAAGAAAATAGGAAAATTGGGAATGTAGGGTTAAACACAAAACTTAGGCACCATTAGTGAAGATGAAAAGAAATGGATGACCCATCTTTTTCATATCTCTGTTAACCTTGCTATGATCTCAAGATTGTGATCTTCTATAGATTTTCTTTTCTTTTCTTTTTTATCTTGTGGTTGATTGTGAGGTCTGAACTCTGGGCCTGGGCGCTGTCCCTCAGCTCTTCAGCTCAAGGCTAGCGCTCTACCACTTGAGCCACAGTACCACTTCTGGCTTTTTCTGCTTATGTGATACTGAGGAATTGAACCCAGGGCCTCATGCATACAAGGCAAGCACTCTACCACTGAGCTACCTTCCCAGCCCCTATCAATTTTATTCTTTGAAATTCAACAATTACCTTTCTAACATTCAAGAATCTGACATCTTTTAAAACCTCTTTTTCTTTTATAAGTTGTATGTATTGTTTTCTACTTCTCAGGGTTATTTTCCAAGGATCCATTGTTAGGGGCACTAAGTGCTCAGGTCTCTTGCTGGTTTAGGGATCCTAGACCCTTGTCTTTCTTGGCAGATCCTGATGTTCTCTAGGTGTTCCAGGACAACCTCTCACAGTCTCATGGGATATTCTTAGCTTTGCTCAATGTTGTTGGTATTTTAATTGAACTCTGGCAGGCTGCTCAGCACAACAGTACACAGGAGTCCCTGTGGGAGTCAGAATAGACCACCAGTTTTCATGATGTTCTGTTGCATGTGGTACTTCCCTCTTGTACTTAATTCCCATTCCATATTATTTCTGAATTTTGTCCCATCTCTTTCCAGTATCATTTCTCTTTCTTTCTCTCTCTCTTTTTTTTTTGGTCCAGTCGTGGGGCCTGAACTCTGGGCCTGGACGCTGTCCCTCAGCTCTTCAGCTCAAGGCTAGCACTCTACCACTTGAGCCACAACGCCACTTCCGGCTTTTTTCTTTTTGCTTATGTGGTGCTGAGGAATTGAACCCAGGACCTCATGCATGCAAGGCAAGCACTCTACCACTGAGCCACCTTCCCAGCCCTCTTTCTCTTTTTTTAAGGCCTGAAACCAAGTCTCAAAAAACTCAGTACCTGCTGCTTTTGGCTCATCTACCAACTGAGTCACGCATCTGACCCCTTCTTTATCTGACTGTTCTTATTACCCATGATCATAGTGTACTCTTACTGGCCTGTCTTTATTTAGACTGCTTGGTTTCTCCACCTAAAACTACTTTAAGGATTTCCAATATCTTTGTTTCTGTTGGCTAAGATGATGATGAAATGTTATTTTTCTTTTTTTGGGGGGGGGGTCCGGTCGTGGGGCCTGAACTCTGGGCCTGGGCGCTGTCCCTCAGCTCTTCAGCTCAAGGCTAGCGCTCTACCACTTGAGTCACAGCGCCACTTCCGGGTTTTTTCTTTTTTGCTTATGTGGTGCTGAGGACTCGAACCCAGGGCCTCAGGCATGCAAGGTTAGTGCTCTACCACTGAGCCAACTTCCCAGCCCCGATGAAATGTTATTTTATATTTTGTTTTGTTTTGTTTTTAACTTTCTTAAAATCCATTCTAGGGCTTTGTGAAGGATGTCCATGAAGACTCTGTCACCATCTTCTTTGAAAACAAGTAAGACCTTGGGAATAGAGAATCCAGCATACTAGGTCCTAGAAGGAGAGTGAAGAGGGGGCGGCTGAGTCCTATGAGGCATGTAAAGGTGGGGGAAAGCTGTGGGTTTGGGTGGGTAACTTTCCTCTCCTGAAGGACCAGAAGAAGAAAGGATAAATACTTTGGTGAGGGTGGGGGTATTTGGTAGATTCTAGTAAGAGATGGAAGACACTAATATGGAGGAGGGGCTGGTACCTAGACTCTACTTATGTGGGAGTGTGGAAGTTGCCCAGCTGAACTAAGTTCTTCCTGAACAAATGAGCAATTATACCAATCTAAGTAGCCTTCATATCACTGCTTCTCTTACAGCTGGCAGAGTGAGAGACAGATTCCTTTTGGGGATGTCCGGCTACCACCTCCTACTGACTATAATAAGGAGATCTCAGAAGGAGATGAAGTAGAGGTATGGGTTAGGAAGTTTGTTTGTTTGTGTGCTGGTCCTGGGGCTTGAACTCTGGGCCTAGGTCTATCCTATAGCTTCTTTTGCTCAAGACTTGTACTCTACCACTCTGAGCGACAGCTCTACTTTTGGCTTTTCATTAATTAATTGAAGATAAGTGTCTCATGGATTTTCCTGCCCTAGCTAGCTTTGAACCTTAGTCCTCAGATCTCAGCATCCTGACTAGGATTTCAGGCATGAGCCACTGGTGCCCGGCTTTTTTTTTAGTCATCGGGCCTGAAGTCTGGGCCTGGGTGCTGTCCCTCAGCTCTTGAGCTCAAGGCTAGCACTCTACCACTTGAGCCACAGTACCACTTTCAGCTTTTTTTTCTGCTTATGTGGTGCTGAGGAATCGAACCCAGGGCCTCATACATAGAAGGCAAGCATTCTACCACTAAGCCACCTTCCCAGCCCTGGGGTTTTTTGAAACAGGGTTTACTGTATAGCCCAGTTTGGCCTAGAACATGATGAGGTCCTCCATCTGCCACCATAACACTGGGATTACAGGCATGTGCCATTACTCAACCATTCTATTTTTTTTTGGGGGGGGGGGGGGTGGGTCCAGTCGTAGGGCCTGAACTCTGGGCCTGAGTGCTATCCCTCAACTCTTCAGCTCAAGGCTAGCACTCTACTACTTGAGCCACAGCGCCACTTCTGGCATTTTTCTTTTTGATTATGTGGTGCTGAGGAATCCCCAGGGCCTCAGGCATGCAAGGCAAGCGCTCTACCACTGAGCCAACTTCCCAGCCCAAGTCAACCATTCTAAACATCACTTTTTACTTAGTATCTTACACTCTTCTCTGGTTGGTTTCTTTTTTTTTCTTCTCCCGAGTCACCACATAGCCGTGTAGCCTGTGGAGAAGTAAAGTGTACCAATTCATCACTTCTTTGTTGTTGTCAGTAACCCCTTCTTCTAGTTTGCCTTACTGTTGGTTTAAGAATAGATTTAAGAGCTGGGTGCCAGTGGCTCACGCCTGTAATCCTAGCTACTGAGGAGGCTGAGATCTGAGAATCACGGTTCAACGCCAGCCTGGGCAGAAAAGTCCATGAGACTCTTATCTCCAATAAACCACTAGAAAACTGGAAGTGCCGCTGTGGCTCAGCGGTAGAGTGCTGGCCTTGAGCTGAAGAGCGCAGGGCTAGTGCCCAAGCCCAGAGTTCAAGCCCCAGGACTGACCAAAAAAAAAAAAAAGATTTAAGCTGGATGCTTAGATTGTAAACATACCTGTAGTCTAGTTACTCAGGAGGCTGAGATGTGAGCATCATGGTTCAAAACCAGCCCAGGCAGGAAAGGCCATGATCTCTAACCACCAAAAAGCCTGAAATGGAGCTGTGGTGCAAGTGGTCGAACGTTGGCCTTGAGGGAATGGGAATGTAGCTTAGTGATAGAGTGCTTACCACATAAACAGAAAAAGCTGGAAGTGGTGCTGTGGCTCAAGTGATAGAGTCTAGCCTTGAGCTGAAGAGCTCAGGGACAGCCCCAGGCCCACAATTCAAGCGTCACCACAGACAAAAAAAAAAAGATTTAGCTGTATTTTATTTTTTATTTTGCTGGAACTAGGGTTTGAGCTCTGGGCCTGGACACTGTCCCTGAGATTCTTTTGTTCAAGGCAAGTGCTCTACCACTTAAGTCACGGCACCACTTCCAGCTCTTTTGAGTAGTTTATTGGAGATAAGAGTCTCAGGAACTTTTCTGCCCAGGCTGACTTCAAACCATGATCCTCAGGTCTCAGCCTCCTGAGTCGCTAGGATTACAAGCATGCATGAGCCATCGGCGCCCAGCCTAAGTGTATTTGAATTTTTTCTTTTTTCAATTCTTGCTGTTTTAGGGTCGTCTTTAATGTTTCTTATTCCTACCTTCTCTGTAGGTTTATTCTCGAGCCAATGAACAGGAACCTTGTGGCTGGTGGCTGGCCCGAGTGCGGATGATGAAGGGAGATGTGAGTGACTGAAGATCTTTGGAGGGAAAGATTGGAGATAGATGCTCAGGTCATCCACACTTCTTTTTTTTCTACCAGTTCTATGTCATTGAATATGCTGCCTGTGATGCTACCTACAATGAGATTGTCACACTGGAGAGACTTCGGCCAGTTAATCCCAATCCCCTTGCAACCAAAGGCAGTTTCTTCAAGGTTACCATGGCTGTGCCTGAAGATCTGAGAGAGGCGTGAGTGTTGGGGGCAGGTTGAGAATGGGAGACCCTGTTTTTTTTGGTCGGTCATGGGGCTTGAACTCTGGGCCTGGGTGCTGTCCCTGAGCTCTTCAGCTCAAGGCTAGCGCTCTACCACTAGAGCCACAGTGCCACTTCTGGTTTTCTGAGTGGTTTATTGGAGGTAAGAGTCTCACAGCCTCTCCTGCCTGGGCTGGCTTTGAACCGAGATCCTCAGATCTTAGCCACCTATGTAGCTAGGATTACAGGCGTAAACCACCAGCGCCCATTTTGGGAGACACTCTTTAACAGAACTAATTGTTTGTCCTTATTTCTCCCACTCCAACTTTTTAGTCTCCTCTGTTCCCTTAACCCTATGGGACCCTTGTTGCCTGATGTATCTTCAGGCCCTTTATTTCCGCCTCTGTTATTTAAATGTCCCTCCTCTCGTATTTTCTTGGCTTCCACTCTTTCTACCTGAGCCTCTCACTGCATTCTGAGATCACTTTACTCTTCCCTGCAGCTGCACCAATGAAAATGTTCATAAAGAGTTCAAGAAAGCACTGGGAGCTAACTGCATCTTTCTTAACATCACAAATAGTGAGCTCTTTATTCTGGTGAGTTGATTTTGCCTTTTCTTTCTTTTTTCTTTGTATGACATTTGGTATAGTAATAGGATTTAAACTCAGGCTCAGACTTACTGGGCAGGAGCTCTATGACTTATCTAAACTCCAGCCCTCTCTTCTAATTTTCATATAATCATACAAGCCTTTTCAACGATTATTCCCTCTTTTTTTTTTTTTTTTACTTTGCTCAAGGCTAGCACTCTACCATCTACCACCAATGCCACAGCTCCACTTCTGGCTTATTTAGAGATAAATCACACAGACTTTTTTTTACCTGGGCTGGCCTCCTCTTGAGTAACTAGGATTATAGGCCCGAGCCACCAGCACCTGGCCAGTTATTCCTTTTCCCTTTTTTAGTCCCTGTGTAGCAAGGCGAGGAACTAAATTGTGCTTACATGTATTTGTCAGAGAGGACTTTATTGTTCTTGACCCATATGGCCTGTGCAGCTCTAGCTTTTAGTCCTCATGATCTAAACCACGCCCTACCTCTCAGTTTTGAATTCCTGATGATACAACCCAGGGTCATGCACATTAAAAGTCTTCCTCATGACCTGAATTTTCTATCCCTCCTTATTTTGAATTCCTCAGGATAGAACCCAGGGTCTTTTTTGCACATGGTACTCAAGCACTGTACCAGTGAGTTAAATATCTGACGTAGTCAAGCACTGTACCAGTGAGTTATATACCTGACGTAGTCAAGCACTGTACCAGTGAGTTATATACCTGACAATCATGTTATAATCCGGATTCAGGGCCCTTTCTTGGATATTGGACCTTCAAATATAAACTGATGCTGGCTGCAGGTGGCTCATGCCTATAATTCTAGCTACCATGGAGCCTGAGATTTGAGAATTGCAGTTGGAATCCTGAGGGTCTCTTCAATTAGTCAGGGAAAACTTGGAAGTAGAGGCATGGCTCAAATGGTTGAGTGCGAACCATTAGTGAAAAAGCCCTAGTGTTGGCACCAAAAAGGGAAGGAAGTAAGCAAGCAAGCAAGCATTCATATGGGCATTGGTAGCTGATGCCAGTTATCTTAGCTACTCGGGAGGCTGAGATCTGACAATCAGGGTTCAAAGCCAGGCCAGACAGGGAAATCCACATTGCTATCAGTCTACCACTTTGAGCCATAGCTCCACTTCTGGTTTTTGGGTAGTTAATTGGAGGTAAGACTCTAATGGACTTTTCTGCCTGGGCTGACTTCAAACAGTGATCTGCAGGTCTCAGCCTCCAGCACTTTGCCCTTATTTAATTGAATTTATTCATTTTTTTTATTTGCTAGTCCTGGGGCTTGAACTCAGGGCCTGAGTAGTGTCCCTAATCTTCTTTTATTCAGGGTTAGTGCTTTACCACTTGAGCCACAGCATTACTTCCACCCTTTTCTGAGTCATGTACAGGAGATAAGAGTCTCATGGACTTTCCCTGGTTTTGAAATTCAGTCCTCAGATCTCAGCCTTCTGAATAGCTAGCATTACAGATGTGAACTACCAGGCCCTGGCCAGCCTTTGCCCCCCCTTTTTTTTTGTCGGTTGGGGGGTCTGAACTCTGGGCCTGGGTGCTGTCCCTCAGCTCTTCAGCTCAAGGCCAGCACTCTACCACTTGAGCCACAGCGCCAATTCCAGGTTTCTGGAGGTTTATTGAAGAAAGTCTTAAGGACTTTCCTGCCTTCGCTGGCTTTGATTATAGGCTTGAGCCACCAATGCCAGGCCTTTTTTTTTTTTTTTTGGGGGGTCCAGTTGTGGGGCCTGAACTCTGGGCCTGGGCACTGTCCCTGAGCTCTTCAGCTCAAGGCTAGCGCTCTACCACTTGAGCCACAATGCCACTTCCAGCTTTTTGCTTATGTGGTGCTGAGGAATCGAACCCAGGGCCTCATGCATGCAAGGCAAGCACTCTACCACTGAGCTACCTTCCCAGCCCCAATATTTAATCAATTGAATGTAATCTTTTTTTTTGGGTCCGGTCGTGGGGCCTGAACTCTGGGCCTCGGCGCTGTCCCTCAGCTCTTTAACTCAAGGCTAGTACTCTATCACTTGAGCCACAGTGCCACTTTGGGCTTTTTTCTTTTTTGCTTATGTGGTGCTGAGGAATCGAACTCAGGGCCTCAGGCACACAAGGCAAGCACTCTACCACTGAGCCACCTTCCCAGCTCCTTTTTTTTTTTTTAAAGACAGGATTTTGCTTAAACTCATGATTCTCTTACTACTTCAGCTCTTCAGTTTTATGCACCACTGCTCTCAACTTGTTTTGCTTGCTTGTTTTTCTTTTTTTTTTTTTTAATTTTTTGCCGGTCCTGGGGCTTGAACTCCAGGCCTGGGCACTGTCCCTGAACTTTTGCTCAAGGCTAGTACTGTACCACTTGAGCCATAGTGCCACTTCTGGCTTTTTCTGTTTATGTGGTACTGAGGAATCGAGCTCAGGGCTTCATGCATGCTAGGCTAGCACTCTACCACTAAGTTTCCATCCCCATGCTTCATTGTATTTTGCTTTAGCTTAATTTCATAACTCTTGTCTAGGAATTTTAACATTTTCATGCTTAATCCTTAACTCTCCTTAGTGTTTATACAAAGTCAGTTTTAATGACTTTTCCATTGCTTTCTTCCCAGTCAACCACAGAAGCCCCTGTGAAGCGAGCATCTCTGCTGGGTGACATGCATTTTCGAAGCCTACGTACAAAATTGCTACTAATGTCCCGCAATGAAGAAGCTACCAAGCATCTAGAGGTCAGTTTTTTTTTTGTTGTTTTTGTTTTTTTGGGGGAGTCTGGTTGTGGGGCATGAACTCTGGGCCTGGGCACTGTCCCTCAGCTCTTTTAGCTCAATGCTAGAGCTCTACCACTTGAGCCACAGCACCACTTCCCGCTTTTTTTTTTTGCTTTTTACTTTTTTTTTGGTCCAGTCGTGGGGCCTGAACTCTGGGCCTGGGCGCTGTCCCTCAGCTCTTCAGCTCGAGGCTAGCGCTCTACCACTTGAGCCACAACGCCACTTCCGGCTTTTTTCTTTTTGCTTATGTGATGCTGAAGAATCGAACCCAGGGCCTCATGCATGCAAGGCAAGCGCTCTACCACTGAGCCACCTTCCCAGCCCTGCTTTTTACTTATGTGGTGCTGAGGAATCGAACCCAGGGCCTCATTCATGCAAGGCAAGCGCTCTACCACTGAGCCACCTTCCCAGCCCTAGAGGTCAGTTTTGGCTCCTCTTCCTGCTAAACAGTATTATGCTCCTTCTTTCCCACCTCATTCTCCATTCATGTTCTTGTATTTATGGAGCAGGATTAAGGCTTTTCTAGTCAATAAACCTAGATTGGCTGTTTCATACTTTTCCAGGTGACAGAGCTAGAGGTTTGTTTGTTGTTTTGTACTGGTTTTGGGGCTTGAACTCAGGGCCTGGAAGCTATCTCTGAGTAACTTTGCTCAAGGCTAGCACCCTATCACTTGAGCCACGGTGACTCCACTTGTGGCTTTCTGGTAGTTTATTGGAGATAAGAGTCTCACAAGTTCGGTGCTGGTGGTTCACACCTGTAATCCTAGCTACTCAGGAGGCTGAGATGTGAGGATTGCCATTCAAACCCAGCTCCAGCAAAAAAGTCCCCATGAAATTTGTATCTCCAACCACTCAAAAACCATAAGTGAAGCTATGGAAAGTGGTAGAGCACTAGCCTTGAGCAGAAGACCTCAGGGAGATTACCCAGGCCCTGAGTTCAAGACACACACACACACACACACACACACACACACACACACACACACACACACACACACACACACACACACACACACACACACTCTCTCTCTCTCTCTCTCTCTCTCTCTCTCTCTGATGATGCCTGTAATATGGCTCAAAGTGGTAGAGCGCTAGCCTTGAGCAGAAGACCTCAGGGAGAGTACCCAGGCCCTGAGTTCAAGACACACACAAACATACACACATACAAGCCACACACGCACCTTGCCAGGCACTTATGGATGATGCCTGTAATCCTAGCTACTCAGTAGAGGATTATGGTTCAAAGTCAGCCCAGGCAGGAACATCCATGAGCCTTATCTCAAATAAATTACCAAAAAAGCCAGAAGTAGAGTTATGGCTCAAATGTTAGTACACACTAGTCTTGAGTGCTCCCAGTGCTCAGGGACAGTGCCTGCCCAGGCCCTGGATTCAAGGTCCCGGACCAGCAATAAAAGACTTGGGTGCCAGTGGCCCATGGCTGTAATCCTAGCTATTCAGGAGGCTGAGATTTGATGATCATGGTTCAAAGCAACCGGGCAGTAAAAATTGGGAGAATGGGCTGGGAAGGTGGCTAAGTGGTAGAGTGCCTAGCATGCATGAGGCCCTGGGTTTGATTCCTCGGCACCATATAAACAGAAAAAGCTAGACGTGGCGCTGTAGCTCAAGTAGTAGAGCACTAGCCTTGAGCTGAAGAGGTGAGGGACAGTGCCCAGGCCCCAGAGTTCAGGCCCCACAACCTCCCCCCCCAAAAAAAAAATGGGGAAAAAGAAGCTGAGCATGTTAACATTACCTAAAAAGTGGATAGAAAAAAAAACACCTAGTGAAAGGACAGTAAAAGTTGAAAAAATAAATAGCTGAGCATGGTACGTCAATCACTTAAGAGACGAAGCAATAGCATCTCAAAAACAGCCTGGACTACATAGTGAACCTTTGTATTTAAAAAAAAAAAAAAAGCCAGCAGTTGGTGGCTCATGCCTGTAATCCTAGCTACTCAGGAGGCTGAGATCTAAGGATTTCAGTTTGAAGCCAGCTAGGCTGGAAAGTCTGTGAGACTTTTATCTCCAATTAACCACTAGAAAACTGGAAGTGATGCTGTGGCTCAAGTGGTAGAGTGCTAGCCTTGGTCAAGCCCCATGACCGACAAAAATAAATAAATAAAAATAAAGTTGGACAATGATGGTTTACACCTATAATTTTAGCTACTCGGGAGGCTGAGATTTGAGGATCATGGTTCAAAGCCAGCCTGGGCAGGAAAGTCTGAGAAACTCTGATCCCCACTAAATTACAAAAAAAGCCAGAAGTGAAGCTATGGCTCAAGTGATAGAAGATTAACCTTGAATAAAAGAAGTTCAGGTCCAGGCACCAGTTGCTCACGCCTGTAATCCTAGCTACTCTGGAGGGTGAGATCTCAGGATTGTGTTTCAAAGCCAACATGGGCAGGAAAGTCTGTGAGTCTCTTATCTCCAATAGAACCACCAGAAAACCGGAAGTGGCACTGTGGCTCAAGTGGTAGATTGCTAGCCTTGAGCTCAAGAGCTGAGGGACCCAGAGTTCAAGCCCTACCACCACCACCAATAACAACAAAAAGAAGCTCAGAGACAATGCCCAGGCCCTTATCTCAAGTCTCAGAACAGGCAAAAATAAAAAAACTGAGTAAGCCAGCCACTTGTGGCTCATTCCTATTATCCTAGCTACTCAGGAGGCTGAGATCTGAAGATCATGGTTCAAAGCCTGCCTGGGCAAGAAAGTCATGAAGACTTTTATTTTTGGGGGGGGGCGGGGGTCCGGTCGTGGGGCCTGAACTCGGCCTGGGTGCTGTCCCTCAGCTCTTCAGCTCAAGGCTAGCACTCTACCACTTGAGCCACAGCGCCATTTCCTGCTTTTTTTTTTGCTTTTTGCTTATGTGGTGCTGAGGAATCGAACCCAGGGCCTCATGCATGCAAGGCAAGCGCTCTACCACTGAGCCACCTTCCCAGCCCCTCATGAAGACTCTTAACTCCAATTAACCACCAAAGAAGTTGGAAGTGGAGCTGTGGCTCAAGTGATAGAGCTTTAGCCTTGAACAAAAATGCTTAGGGACAGTGCCTAGGTCCTGAGTTCAAGTCCTGGGACTGGCACAAAAATGAAAAATGAACACACCACTAGCTCACTACTATATTCCTAGCTACTTGAAATGGGAGGTAGGAAAGTTCTGGTAGCTCAAGGCCAGTAGAAGGGTTTTTAGGAACCTCTCTCAACTGACAGGAGTGGTGGCATGTTCCTGTTATTTTAGCTATAATAGCTTAAAATAGGCAGATCATGGCCAGGGCTTTGCTAGGCAAGAAACATGACATTATTTAAAAAATAACTGGTTTAGGGGCTGGGAAGGTGGCTCAGTGGTAGAGTGCTTGCCTTGCATGCATGAGGCCCTGGGTTCCATTCCTCAGCACCACATAAGCAAAAAGAAAGCTGGAAGTGGTACTGTGGTTCAAGTGGTAGAGCGCTAGCCTTAAGCTGAAGAGCTGAGGGACAGCGCCCAGGCCCAGAGTTCAGGCCCCACAACCGGACCCCCCCCCAAAAAAAAATGGTTTAAACTAGGTGTCAGTTGCTCACTCTTAATCCTAGCTACTAAGATGGCTGATATCTTAAGATCGTGGTTTGACACCAGCCCAGGCAGGAAAGTCCATGAGAATCTTACCTCCAGTTAGCCACCAAAAAACCCAGAGGTGGAATTGTGGCTCATTGGTGATAACCTTGAGCAAAAAAAAGGCCAACGTATAGTACCCGGGTCCTGAGTTCAATCTCAAGACCGGCAAAAAAAAAAAAAAAAAAATTTGAGGGCCAGCCAGGTACTGGTGGCTGATGACTTAACTACTCAGGAGACTAACCTTGTAGGATCTGTTTTCAGCTAATAGGGTAGACAAGTCTATAAGATCCACTTCAAATTAACCAGCAAAATGTTAGACTGGAGGCATGGCTTATGCAGTAGAGTACTAATTATTATTATTATTTTTTTTTTTTTTTGGGTCCGGTCATGGGGCTTGAACTCTGGGCCTGGGCGCTGTCCCTTAGCTCTTCAGCTCAAGGCTAGCACTCTACCACTTGAGCCACAGTGCCACTTCCAGCTTTTTTCTTTTTGCTTATGTAGTGCTGGGGAATCGAACCCAGGGCCTCAGGCATGCAAGGCAAGCGCTCTACCACTGAGCTACCTTCCCAGCCCTAGAGTACTAATTATGAGCAAGCAAACTAAGAGCTTGAATCCTTGAATTCAAGCCTTGTTACTAGCGTACACGCACAAAGAGTTGGAAGAATGACTCACAAATATAGTGCCCATGTAATGTAGCAAGTTTGAGGTCTGGAGTTCAAATCCTAGTACTACGAAAAACGAGGGGGGGGGGCAGGAGGGGGAGATAAAAAACAATATTTTGGCTAGTAAGTCGTTGTAAGTTTCTTGCCTTCTCTTGATGCAGTGGGGTTTTTTTGTTGTTGTTTGTTTTTTGGCCCATAGGGCTTGAACTCTGGGCTTAGGTGCTATCCCTGAGCTCTTCAGCTCAAGACCAGCACTCTACCAATTGAGCTACAGTGCCACTTCCAGTTTTCTGAGTGGTTTATTGGAGATAAGAGTCTCACAGACTTACCTGCCGGGTCTGGCTTTGATCCAGGATCCTCAGATCTCAGCCTCCTGAGTAGCTAGAATTACAAGTGTGAGCCACCAGTACCCTGCTGCTGTGTGTGTGTGTGGGGGGGGGGGGGGGTGGCTTGAACTTAGGGCCTGGGCACTCACTGAGATTTTGTTTTTTTTTTTGGTCAGTCATGGGGCTTGAACTCTGGGCTTGGGCGCTGTCCCTGTGCTCTTCAGCTCAAGGCGAGCACTCTACCGCTTGAGCCACAGCACCACTTCCAGTTTTCTAGTGTTTATTGGAGATTAAGAGTCTCACGGAGTTTCCTACCTGAGCTGGCTTTGAACCTCCGATCCTCAAATCTCAGCCTCCTGAGTAGCTAGGATTACAGGCATGAGCTACCAGCGCCCGACTTCCCTGAGCTTTTTTGCTAAAGGGTAGCTCTCCACCACTTTAAGCCACAGCTCCACTTCCAGCTTTTTTGGTGGTTAATTGGTGATAAGAGTCTCACGGACTTTACTGTCTAGGCTAGCTTTGAACAGCAATCCTCAGATCTCAGCCTTCTTTTTTTTTTTGTTTTTCTTTTTTTTTTTAATTTTTTGTGAACACACTGTACAGAGGGGTTACAATTACATGAGCATGTTAATGCATACATTTCTTATCTCAGCCATCTTGAGTAGCTAGGACTTTATAAAGGCATGAGCCATCAGAGCCCAGCCAGTGCAGTGGTTTTGAGCACCTAAGTTCCAGGTTTTTTTTTTTTTTTTTGGGGGGGGGGGGGGTCCGGTCGTGGGGCCTGAACTCTGGGCCTGGGCACTGTCCCTCAGCTCTTCAGCTCAAGGCTAGCGCTTCACCACTTGAGCCACAGCACCACTTCCGGCTTTTTTCCTTTTGCTTATGTGGTGCTGAGGAATCGAACCCAGGGCCTCAGGCATGCAAGGCAAGCGCTTCTACCACTGAGCCAACTTCCCAGCCCTAAGTTCCAGTTTTTTTGTTGTTATTGTTGTTTGTTTGTTTTTGTCGGTCATGGGGCTTGAACTCTGGGCCTGGGCGCTGTCCCTCAGCTCAAGGCCAGGGCTCTACCACTTGAGCTACAGCGCCACTTCTGGTTTTCTAGTGGTTTATTGGAGATAGGAGTCGTAACGGTCTTTCCTGCCTGGGGTTGGCTTTGAACCTCAATCCTCAGATCTCAGCCTCCTGAGTAGCTAGGATTACAGGTGTGAGCCACCGGCACCCGGCTAGTTCCAGTTTTTTTTAATGGCTGTAACTCCAATTTGATTCTATCCATTTTGGTAGGAAGCACTGGATTGTAATCTAGAAATATCCTGTCAGATGCTTTTCCTATTTGGTATGTACCTGGAACCATTCTTTTCAAAACCATTTGAACTATGCTTGTCTTCTTGCCCCTGAACCCAGCGATCTCCACTAAGGACTGGTTGAGAAGTGATGTAGTACTGTGATAGATATTCCACAGGCACATTTTCTGCTTTTTTGAACTCTGATTTTGGAGGGGCAGGGTGCGAGAAGGGTGTTATTGAATCTGGCTTTGCTCTATCACTTGAGCTGTAGGTCTTATTTCTGTTTTTTGTTGGTAGAGAGAAGAGTCTCTCAGTCTGCCAGGACTGGCTTCAAACTTTCATTCAGCCTTCAGAGTAGCTAGGATTACAATGAGTCACTAAAATAAAGTCAATCTGACTTTATTTTAGAAACAAAGCCAGTGAGTTGACTTTACTGCTGAGCTTGCCTCAAACTTTGAACCTCCATATCCGAGCTTCCTAAATAGCTAATAGATGTGAACTGCCTATCCCCAGCAGCACATTGCTTTTATTCACCTTGTTGGGCTTGCTTTTTTTTTTTTTTTCTTTTTCTTTTTTTGGTGGGTCGTGGGGCTTGAACTCTGGGCTGGGCGCTGTCCCTGAGCTCTTCAGCTCAAGGCTAGTGCTCTACCACTTTAGCCACAGTGCCACTTCTGGCTTTTTCTGTTTACGTGGTGCTGAGGAATTGAACCCAGGGCCTTATGCACACAAGGCAAGCACTCTACCGCTGAACCACCTTCTCAGCCTTCCCCCCGCCCCCGCTCCCCCCATCATTCCCCCCACCCCCCACCTTTAAAGGAAAAATTCCTGTGCTGGTGTTGGAGAGCCTACTCAGGCTAGGCAAGCACTTCACCACTGTGCAACATTCTCAGCCCGATTGGTGGGTTTTATTTTTGGGAGGAGTTAATAGTCCTTTAAGGTACCTTACCACCTGCAGGAGTTAGGAACCTAATGAAAAGTAGTTTCATGCCACCTTTATTTAATTCTCTTGCTAGTATTGAGAATGAGGTAGGTCTGATGTAATGACTTAGCGAGCGATATAGTGTGTATCTTATTCAGGATATTAGAGCCAAATCCAGAACTGTAGTGGCTCCCAGCCCAAGCTGCTCTCATTATGTCCCTTATCACCAAATGATTAGTATTTACGACTTCCTGGGTTTGGTAAGCAAAAACTCTACAGTGTTTTTGCAAAGGGTTGGGCTTTTGGAACAGGTGCTCTGAGATTCCGCCACCATTATTTCTAAAGTATCTTTTTCTTTTAGACAAGCAAGCAATTGGCAGCAGCATTCCAGGAGGAATTTACAGTGCGAGAGGATCTGATGGGTCTGGCCATTGGGACCCATGGTGCCAACATCCAGCAGGCCCGGAAAGTACCTGGGGTGACTGCCATTGAGTTGGGTGAAGAGACCTGCACTTTCCGCATCTATGGGGAGGTCAGCAAATGTCTTCTGGGTCTGTTAGGGGATAGAGAGAAGTTGAGCTGAGGTGGAAGCATATCTGTACTGGTGGCCTCCACCACCTCCCCTTCTGACTTTGGTGACAGCCAAGAGATCCAAGTCTGCTGTTTCAGTAGCAGTTCCCCACTCTTTTTTCCATAGACTCCGGAAGCATGCCGGCAGGCTCGGAGCTACCTAGAATTTTCTGAGGACTCTGTGCAAGTACCCAGGAATCTGGTTGGTGAGTTGGGGTATGTGTATGAAAGAGAATAGAGGCCAGATGTGAGAGTCTTGAAAGTGATGAAGATCTGCAGCTGGGATTGACACCATTCTGTGGACTTAACAAAGCAAATAGTTTGTCATAGTAGTGTAAATATAGAATACATTTGTAGAGATTGTAGTATTTGATTCCATGAAACCTTATCAGATACCTAGACATAGAAGAGAGATGAGGCTAGAAGACTGTTTGATTCTTTCTTTCATTAAAAAAGGTGGGGGGAGCCTAATTCCTTCTTTATTTATTCAGGCAAAGTGATTGGAAAGAATGGGAAAGTGATCCAGGAGATTGTGGATAAATCTGGTGTGGTGAGAGTTCGTGTGGAAGGTGATAATGACAAGAAGAACCCCAGGGAGGAGGTATGGCACCCAAAGTCTTAGAGATTGGTTTCCACAGATGGGAGGGGTTGTTTTCTGAGGGCTAAGAACTTCTAGAGGGTGGAGCACAGAAACTTATGTTTATCCTAATAGTAGGTTATAATCCCATTGTATGGTGGTGATATTTCTGTTTTACCATCTTTTCTTGATGTGTGCCTCTGCTCTACACAGGGAATGGTTCCCTTCATATTTGTTGGTACCCGAGAGAATATCAGCAATGCCCAGGCACTGCTGGAGTATCATCTTTCCTACCTGCAGGTAGGCCATGCTGGAAGCCTGGGTGTGGGACAGGTTGTGTATAGCAAGGGGGTGAGGACTGCTGGCAGAAAACTTTGGGATTGTGGCACCTAGTTTGTCTCTGCAGAGTAAGAGCCATTGGTGAATATTTTAGGTGTGAGGTTAGATCCTGGAAATTTCCTTGTTCATCTACCTCCTTCTTGTATTCCTGAAAGGTTAGCCATGTAGTGATTATCACAGATACTGTTTCTCCTTCTGTGTGGTCTTCCATCTTTTTCCCAACCAGGAGGTAGAACAACTTCGCTTGGAGAGGCTGCAAATTGATGAACAGCTTCGGCAGATTGGTCTGGGCTTTCGCCCTCCCGGTAGTGGACGGGGTGGTGGTGGTGGCAGTGACAAGGCTGGCTATACCACTGATGAGAGCTCCTCCTCCTCCCTCCACACGACAAGAACCTATGGGGGCAGCTATGGAGGCCGGGGTCGGGGCCGGAGGACTGGAGGTCCTGCATATGGTGAGACAGCTGTGGGGCCAGTGAAAGATGCAGAGATCTGGGTGGAAGCTTGGAAAACTGATGGAGGTGAAATGCTTGGCTAGGTGCTTGTGAATGAGAAGGGGGCACTAGTTTGAGGCTGGTGGTGGGTCTTGGGGCAAGATGTCTGTGACCCTGAGTAAACCCTTCTGTGTTCACTAGGCCCCAGCTCAGACCCGTCCACGGCATCTGAGACAGAGTCAGAGAAGAGAGAAGAGCCAAACCGAGCTGGGCCTGGTGACCGTGATCCCCAAAGTCGAGGGGAAGAAAGCCGGAGGCGGCCGATTGGGGGCCGGGGTAGGGGACCACCACCTGTCCCCCGTCCCACCTCAAGATACAACTCTTCATCAATTAGCTCAGGTATAAGATAGCTGGTGTTGTGAATGTGGGCCCAATGGAGAGACTTTGATCATCTGACTCCCATCTCTGCTTCTTCATCTCAGTGCTAAAGGATCCAGACAGTAATCCCTACAGCCTCCTGGACACTTCGGAACCTGAGCCCCCTGTTGATTCAGAGCCTGGGGAGCCTCCCCCAGCAAGTGCCAGGCGCCGTCGCTCTCGCCGCCGCCGCACTGATGAAGACAGGACTGTCATGGATGGAGGCCTGGAGTCTGATGGGCCCAACATGACGGAGAATGGCCTGGGTGAGGGGTGTACATAATTTAAGAAGTAGGAAATGGTTAATAATGAGGGTTGAGTGGGTGAATGTTTGCCTTGTTTTTCCACACTCACAGAAGATGAATCCAGACCCCAACGTCGTAATCGCAGCCGCCGCCGCCGCAACCGTGGTAATCGGACAGATGGGTCTATCAGTGGGGACCGCCAGCCAGGTCAGCAGAGCGGGATGCCACATGCCCTGTGGAAACCCAGCATGGTTCATGGGAAGTTATGGGGCTGAATACATGGGTTCCTTCTGAAACATTTGATCCTCTGCTTTCCCCAGTGACTGTGGCTGACTATATCTCACGAGCAGAATCTCAGAGCCGGCAGCGGCCGCCTCTAGATGGAGCTAAACCCTCAGAGGACTCTCTTTCAGGACAGAAGGTAGGCTGGCAAGATGCAGTGTGCTCTACTCCTTCTTACTATTGTGGAGCAGGAAGCCCCCAAAATAACCCCAGAAAACTCTTAGTTGCCTAGATGGCTATATCTGGTAGAGTTGAGGCTGCACTGAAGATAGTGCAGACATTGGAAAAGAAAGTTGGGGGGCATGATGCACTGCAAGGGTGATAAGCCGGGGAGCAGGTGCTCAGGGTTTAGTGGAGAAAATGTCCACCCTTGCCCTACTGACCAGCCATTTTCATTCCTCTCCTTTCATTCCTCTGTTTACTCCTTAGGGCGACTCTGTCAGCAAGCTTCCTAAGGGGCCCTCGGAGAATGGGGAGCTCTCCGCCCCCCTGGAGTTGGGTAGCTTGGTTAATGGGGTTTCATAAGACCTCTAGCCCACATCCCTCCTTTCTCCATCTCGCTTGCTGCCCACCACCATGGCCCTCATGGGCCCAACTGACCTGCGCTGGAGCTGCTCTTATCTAGGGGGGAGGGGGGTGGCACAGCAGCTTGGGTCCCCCCCAACCTCCAGGAGCTAGTGGAGGGGTGTGTAACAGGGTCATACACCCTCCCTCTTGTCCACCCTACCCCCAGGGTGAGGGGAGCCTCCCCTTCCCCATCAGACTGGATGTGCCTTTATCCTCTAATGCCCCAACCTCTGAGTACCCCCATTCTCCTCCTGTTGGTGGGGGTGCTCCTTGACCCACCCAGATTCGACGGTTCAGGGGGGCTCCCCTGCTATCCCTCCTCCCATCCTGTATCCCCCGTTTCTGGGGCCTCATCACTGTGGAAGACGGGGATAGTATGGGTATCCATGGGTGGGAGGCATGGGGAAGGTTTTGGAGTAGAACCAGGGGTGTGTATGAAGGGGGGTGACAAGGTCCCCTAGGGGGAAGGGGATCTAACCTTGTGTGGTGGATGAGAAGGCGTATTTATTTTTCACTGTACAGTATTTAAAAAGAGAATAAAAAATTCCAAATGGTTCTGTGGTTCCTGTGCCTTGCTTGTCCTGCTTGGACCATTGAATTTCCAGGACTGACCTGCCTTGGGACCTGACTTTTGATCTCTGTTCCTCCACACTTGGCCACTCTTCACTCTGTGTAAAGATGGTCTCCTGGGAATTCCTGACATTCCCAAAGTCCCCAGGCCCTGGGACCCTGCTGGTCCAGCAGTGGGTGGCCTTAAGGCCTGGCTGCAGCTTCCTCCCTTGGTTGCTGGTAGGTTGTTGGTGTTGGGCCACTCCTGTTCCCTGAGTCATGGTGGGCTAGGCTGGCTGCTGGAAACTGAGAGCTGGGACTGGCTGCTTAATCCGATTACAATTACCTGAGGCTTGGGGCACAGGTTGGGCCTTGGGCAGCTGGGGGAGCTGGGCTCCTAGCCCAGGGGTCCAGCCCACATTTCCTGGCCTGAGTGCTGCTCTGGCTCCCAGCATCCACATCGCTGGCTTCATAGCTCCTGGGAGTTGTGTTGGGTTTGCTGGCTTCATACCTGTGTTAAAACCGGCCATAGGGGCTGGGAAGGTGGCTCAGTGGTAGAGCGCTTGCCTTGTATGCCTGAGGCCCTGGGTTTGATTCCTCAGCACTACATAAGCAAAAAGAAAAAAAAAGCCAGAAGTGGCGCTGTGGCTCAAGTGGTACAGTGCTATCCTTGAGCTGAAGAGCTGAGGGACAGCGCCCAGGCCCAGAGTTCAGGCCCCACGACCGGACCCAAAAAAAAAAAAACCTGCCATAATTCACTGGTAGTGGAGTAATCTCACACTGGGAACTGGGGTTGGGAGGCCTTGAGTTTTCTCACCTGGAGAAAGGTTGATTCACCTACAAAGCACCTGCTGGAATGACTCAGGAAACAAAAATGGCCTGTCTCCTGCGCCTGCCTTTTCTCGCCCCAGGGGCAGGTCAAGGGTTTTGGAAGCCGTGGGTTCGATTTGGGAGTGGGCCTTCACTAGTTCCTCCTGCTCAACCCTGAGGACATCTGACGCCCCTCTACTTATCCTTTTGTGGAAAGGAATTGACTTTGAATTGCCGGTACTTGAGAAGGGAGGGGAGACAATTGGCACAGCTAACCCAGAGTTTTAGGCCTTGGGTGGAGAGGGAGGGCGTGGTGCCTCTGAGGAAGTGTTGGGGCTGCAGAGACCGGGACACCTGGGTTTGCCTAAGGGCGGTGGATGCGAGCTCGGCCTCTGGGAGGGATTGGGGAGGAGTCTTAAAGCTGTTCCCAGGCTAGCTTGCCAGCCACAGACACAACAGCGCTGGTGCAGCGTGGTGCAAGGCCTTTGGTCCCTGTGCTGTGTGCCTGGCAGCTGCCAGATCTTCGGAGCCTCCACGGGGCTGACTTCTCAGCAGAGGGTAGGGGAAGGGCGACTAGGGCTTGGGGTGGGGGGAACGTGGAAGCAAAAGAGATCTAAGGAAGACGCCCCCAGGGTAGGGGTGCCAGAGGATTCTGCATTCAGCTCCCCGAAGTGTGCTGCTTCTCAAGGACTCTGGGCTTTCGGACGATTGCTACTTTCTAGGGACCCAAGTAAGTGTCTCTGCCACAACTCCACACCGGAGAGACACTGCATTTTGAGGGTTGCAGCCTACTTTGAGGAGTGGACACTCCGGACGCCCTTTTAAGGCTTCCCTTCAAACCATGGCGCTACCGGGCTCCTCACAGGCCCAGGCCTGGAGCCTGGAGCCTGGGACTCCTACAGCTGGTACCTCCTCCTCTTCGGGCCCCCAGGAACTGGATGGCGCCGGGAGCCCCGGGGCCCTTCCCCTGGAGAAGGTGAAGCGGCCCATGAACGCTTTCATGGTGTGGAGCTCTGCTCAGCGCCGCCAGATGGCGCAGCAGAACCCCAAGATGCACAACTCCGAGATCTCGAAGCGCCTGGGCGCGCAGTGGAAGCAGCTGGGTGAGGAGGAGAAGCGGCCCTTCGTGGAGGAGGCCAAGCGCCTGCGCGCCCGACACCTGCGCGACTATCCCGACTACAAGTACCGGCCTCGGCGGAAAACCAAGAGCTCGGGCCCCGTGCCTGCCCACTACGGCAAGGGAAACTACAGCCTGGCCTGTGGGGGCCCGCTCTGGGGAGCAGGATATACAACCACCCAAGGGAGCAGAGGCTTTGGGTACCAGCCCCCCAACTACTCTACACCCTACCTTCCTGGCAGCTACGGGTAAGTGGAAAGCGGGGTGGAGGTGGCCTCCGAGGCCACACCTCGCTGCGGTTGGGAGGGTCCTTGTGGCTCAGGTTTCCCCAGAGGGCCTTCTCTACTGAGCTTTGTGTGTTGTAGTTACTGGGATGCCCCATTTCCCCGGGT
Organism: Dipodomys spectabilis; assembly: GCF_019054845.1. Taxonomy (NCBI): domain Eukaryota; kingdom Metazoa; phylum Chordata; class Mammalia; order Rodentia; family Heteromyidae; genus Dipodomys; species Dipodomys spectabilis. The sequence continues at coordinate 1,130,450 of NW_024871253.1, forward strand.
TTCTGGCCTGTGTGTGACCCAGCTTCCTCTCCCAGCCTCCAGGGCAAGGAGAGGCCAAGCCCATTCTGCCCCAAAAGAGGAAAACAGCCGTGCAGCACGCAAGCCTGCTCCTGAGCATGCCCTGACAGGGCTTCCCTGCTCTCCTAAGCCTTGCTAGGGTCTGGTTCCATGGCTGATGTACCCAGCATGGCTGGCTGGGTGGCTGGAGTTCTACCCCTGCCTACTTAGAACTGGCCAGACCAGTCCCCCACAACCCAGAGGAGTAACACCCCCCTCCCCCCATTTGTTTCTCTTTGCAGCTCTTCTTCGCACTATAGACCAGAGGCCTCCACACCAAGCTCCCTCCCTCACAGTGACCCTAGGCTCCAGGGGGAACTGCTACCTCCCTATGCACCCTACCCATCCCCAGGTTCTCCTCCATACAACACTCCCCTTGCTGGTGCTCCGTGCCCCTAGCCCACCTTTCACACACATGGACCTCTCGGTAAATGAACGCCACATCCTCTTTCCATCACAGAACCCTCTGAATTTTGGTTTAGAGGCTTACAGTCGAAGCAAAACCACACTAAACCCATTTTTGTACAATTAAATCTTGTGTCGAGTCTTTATTGTCCCATACACCATCACTCCACAGCAGCAGGAACCAGTGCCATCTCCACTCCCTTCCGCCAGGACCTGCCAGAGCAGGAAGCTCCTCACCCCACCCTGGGGCCTGCCTGAGTCATTCTGTCCCCCTTCCCCCACTCCCAGTACTGGGGTCTAGAAGAAAGTTCCAGCCAGGTTCAGGGAGGGAGGCAGCCACAAGCCCCGCCCCACACACCTCCGTCCCTCTACCCCTTGGTCCAACCTGTCTTCTAGAGGCAGAAAAATAACTGGCAACTCAGCCAAACATGAGAATGAGTAGATAGTACGTGAATGGTCTTAGAAAAGCTTTACTGTCTGTTTCCACTAAAAATAAACCATGGCTCAGGAAGTTGCAGTTGCCCAGGAATGGATGACTAAAAGTCACACCAGCAGACAGGCTCACATGGGGTGGACCCTTGAGTGGATGGACCGAACCAAGGAATGATTCCAGTAGCTGATCCGATCTGCTGCTCAGCCCTACTGTTCCTTTTTCTGCTTATGGGATGGCTTTGAGTTCCAGTAGAAGAGGACTTGAGCAGCAATGAGGCCATTGCAGAGAGAGGAGACCACGAAGACTCCAGCCATGAGGGGGTCTCCAGTTTCCTGGTGGTGAGAAAGAGCCGCCCTTCAGTAGAGCTCAAGAAAGGTTACTCTTAAGGACAAAGGTTTAGTCCTCAGCTGAGAGGGGTAAGATGAAGTTTTAGTGCCCTCTAGAGGGCAGAAGGTGCACTCACCTGAATGGAAGTGAAGATGCGTGTCAAGGAGCCTCCAAACAGCAAAAAGATTGTGATGGCTGAGAGTTGGCCCGTGTGTCCATTTCGGTAGTTTGTGGCTGCCTGGAGCAGCTAGGAGAGAAGTTGAGACCTTTGGTGTTCTCAGCACCATGTACCATCTCTGACTTTCCCATTCCCCTCAGTCTAAATCCCCATCCTTTGGGCTTCCACTGTGCCCCCCTCGACCTTACCCCACTCCCAATACCCACCTTTCCCACCACCACAGCAGGCACATTGGAGGCCTGAAGCAGAGTGACTACAGCCAAAGGCATGAGTGGTGAAAGGAGTACCATCAGGACCAGTGCATAGCAGGCGAGGAAGGCGACTCCTGAGGTTCAGAAACAAGGAATCATTAGTCTCATTATGTCTTCTAGCTTCCCCAGGCCTGAGGTTTCGGCATTCGGCACACTTCCCAGAACCACGGGCCAAATCCCCTCACCTTTCACAGTTTGTCCTCTGAAGTGCATGACCAGGAAGCAGATGGTAATTGTTTGCAGCGTCAGGAACAGGGCTTCGCCCCAAGAGCTGCAGAGTCAAGAGTTGGGGGGAAGAAAGGCAGGCCTGGAAAGAGGCAGGGAAAGCCTCCATGGCCGGTCCATCAGGGACACAGTTTTGGGTACCCTGACCCCTCCAAAACACAGCCTTCACCTATGACATCAATAAGGGTGGGCATTTTTGAGATCTCACTTTTCACCCCCTGGTGTTGGTGTGGAAACTTCTGGAAGAGCTTAAGCTTTCCTACCCTTTGGCCTTCCTGAACCTTAATCCCCCACCAGAACTATACCCTTGGAGATAAAGGAGGAGGCGGTTCTCACCTGAAGGGGAAGTTGTTGGTGATGCTGTAGACCACAGTCCCGGTCAATGCCACTAGCTCCAGCAATACTGACTGAAGACTCAGCCCTTCTGCACTCTTGGCTCCCAGAATTTTAAATATCTGAGGCAACTTCACTAGGGAAAGGATAAGAAGAGCTAAGCTGAGGAGTCCCAATCCCTTGGCAACACAATAAGGCAGCTACATAATGTGTTGGGAAGCATATTCACTTCACTTCTGTGAAGGGAACCATAGGATATATATAGCCCCGGGAGCTCCCTCTGTTCCCAGCAGTAGGAAGGGAGGATTAAGATACATACCTAGAAGTGACCCAGCCACAATGCCCAGCCCCAGGCCTTTGCTGAGGAGAATCTTGAGGCAGGGAACTGAGAAGAGAAAAAGTGCAGAACTCTGAAACCCAGACCAGGGCTTGAAGGGCTCCTCTGGGCTATCCTCCCTTTCCACCTCACCCTGGCATGACCACACGGCAAAAGACACTGGTCCTTCCAACTCCAAATCACTTCATATGCAACTAGATGACTTTCCAAACCAGATTCACTTCCCTATTGCCTTCTCTTCCAATGAGCCCTCCCCCTTCTCATGTTCCCTTGGTCTGGGACTTGAATTTGGGCCTAGGCACTGTCCCTGTGCTTCTTTGGCTCAAGGCTAGCATTCTACCACTTGAGCCACAGTGCTACTTCCAGCTTTTTTTTAGTTGTTTATTGAAGATGAGTCTCATGGACTTTCCTGCCCAAGCTGGCTTCAAACTGTGATCCTCATATCTCAGCCTCCCAAGTAACTAGGATTCTAAGTGTGAGTCACTGGTGCCCAGCTTTTTTCCCCCAATCTTAACATTCCTACAAATAAATAGTTAAAACTCTATGGCCTTACTTCTAAGTCTCTCCATTGCTTCTGTTTTTTTTTGTTTTTGGGTCCGGTCCTGGGGCCTGAACTCTGGGCTTGGACGCTGTCCCTCAGCAATTCCACTCAAGGCCAGTGCTCTACCACTTGAGCCACAGCACCACTTCCGGCTTTTTTCTTTTTGCTTATGTGGTGCTGAGGAATTGAACCCAGGGCCTCATGCATGCAAGGCAAGCACTCTACCACTGAGCCACCTTCCCAGCCCCATTGCTTCTGGGTAACACAGTAATGCCCAAGAGCCCTCCTTTTTTTCCTCCTCAGAGCAAGAGTATCCTACCTCATATTTACAAAAATGTCTCCATTTATTCATTCCTAAACTGATTATCTCTAGCTCTTGCTGATGGACTTTATCTATCTTTCCAGAGCTTGTTTTTATACCCTAGCCACCTTATCCCACACTCAAGCCTTCCCACCAAGGAACTTGGCCCACTAAGGGATCATGAATGCAATATAGGTCAGGTGCCCATGGTTCACATCTGTTAACTGTAGTCACTCAGACTGAGATCTGAGGGGTAGCAAAGTCTGAAAGATTCTTATCTTCAGCTAGCCACCAAAGAGCCATAAGGAGAGATGTGGCTCAAGTGGTAGAGTGCTAGCCTTGAGCAGAAAATAGTAGGGGACAGGACTCAGGCCCTGAGTTCAAAGTCCCCCCCCCCCCCGCCTTTACACACACACACACACACACACACACACACACACACACACACCCAAAGAATGCTGTCAGGTACAGGAATGGCTTGGTGGTAAAGTGCCTGCCTAGCAAGCAAGAGGCCCCAAGTACTCTGGGAGTGGGTGTGTGAACACAGTGATAGATCACTGAGGAGGCTGACAGTGAACTACTGATGGGGAGTACGGAGGTGGGGGTGGGGTGGCACAGACCAAGACTTCCTAAAAGGGGGCTGGGAAGGTGGCTCAGTGGTACAGTGCTTGCCTTGCATGCATGAGGCCCTGGGTTCGATTCCCCAGCACCACATAAGCAAAAAGAAAAAAGCCGGAAGTGGCGCTGTGGCTCAAGTGGTAGAGTGCTAGCCTCGAGCTGAAGAGCTGAGGGACAGCGCCCAGGCCCAGAGTTCAGGCCCCACGACCGGACCCCCCCAAAAAAAAGACTTCCTAAAAGGACTAATATCCAGGGTGAACCTTGTGCTGTGGGAATACTTCAAAACAGAAAGAGGAAGGGAAAATATTCCAAAATTAAGATCATGAGCCTATGTGAAGGCTGGGCGTAAAGAAAGTAGAATATCAGGAGTTTTCAGAGTGATGCAGAAAGGTCTGTTTCATCACAGGCTTCCAATTAAGTTTGATCTTGGTCAGTGATGCAGCAAAGGCCACATTTTTTTTTTTTTTTTGGTCCGTTGTGGGGTTTGAACTCAGGACCTGAGCTCTGTCTCTGAACATTTTTTTCACTCGAGGCTAATGCTCTACCAGTTTTCTGTTGGTTAATTAGAATCTCCTGCCTGGGCTGGCTCTGAACTCGGCTTCCTCAGATCTCAGCCTCCTGAATGGCTAAGATTACAGGCTGGAAGCACTGTGGGGCAGAGGCCAAACTGGGTTGATGAGATTTTTATTTGCTTTTTTTTTTTTTTAATCTAATGTAAGCCTTCAGATCCAGGCATTGGTGTTCACGCCTGTAATTCTAATTACTCCGAAGCCTGAAATCCAAGGATCCCGGTTCGAAGCCAGACTGGGCAGACATATACAAGAGATTCCTGATTTCCAAATAACCAGCAAAAAGCCACAATTGAAGTTCGGAGCAGCGTTGAGTGAAAACGATAAAAAGAGCTTGACACACAGACACACCCAGACACACAGACACACACACACACTTGAGTGAAAACGATAAAAAGAGCTTGACACACAGACACACACAGACACACAGACACAGACACACAGACACACACAGACACACACACACACACACACACACACACACACACACACACACACACACACACACACACACACACACACACACACACACACACACACACCCTCCCTCCCTCCCTCCCTCCCTCCCTCCAGGAAGTCACCCGGCGTCACCCCCTCTTGCCCAAATATAGCCTCCGCCTCCGGCCAGTACACTTCCGCCCTCCTCAGAAACGCCTTCCGCCCAGCTCCTGCTGGGAGCTGCCGCTCCCGTCACTTTAGTCGCCAGTCACGCCCTACGTCGGGTGCAAGGTCGGCCAAGCAAGCCTTTAACTGGGGGCTAAATAAAACTCACCGTGGAGCAAGTCCCATTGGACGAAAAGCTGGTCGTAGCATTTCTCAGGTAAAAGAATCGGCACCAGGGCCCGTTTGAGCGGTCCGCCTGCCTCAGCCGCCATGTTGGAACGCTAACTTCCGCCAGTTTCTGCAGAGCGCCATAGGGTCGCATGACGCATGCGCGCCCCAGGCCCCGCCCCCGGATCTGCCCGCATCTCCCAGGCTTTCACCGTCTCTTATCCCTTCACAGGGTAAAACCGCTCTCGCTGAGATCGCGCTTTGCGTGTGTCCTGAAGCTCGAGCTTGGAAGCGAGCCAGAGATGTACTCCTGCGCAGTTACCCCTCTCGTGCCTTTGTTTATGCTTCCATTTCGGAAACAAGGTTTATCCCTCTGCCTTTCTCCGCCCCTTCCGCTTATACGCCATCTTGTCTGCTCTCCCAGCCAACTTTTCATTGCTTCAAGTTGAGGAAAGGAGTATATATATCCCCAAAATGGCGTTGGGGGTGTCTTTGGAGTTCTCAACACACCCCCTCCCCTTCCCCCGGCCCTTTAGGCATTTCCAGGGGGAGTAGAGCTGGTAGGAGTAGACCAATCTGCGCTGGCCAGCCCTCATGCTTTGCCTTGCGCGCAGGAGCCATGTGGGACAGAAGGTAGTGGGCTCAGCTTCGGGAGATCAGTCTCTTTGCCCCCACCTGCCCCCCCCCCCCATCATGCAGGGCCCCAGATCTGGAAGCTTCTGTAAAGGCTTAGGCAGGAACTCCCATAGGGATGGCAGCAAGGGTGCCACGCGCGGGACAAGCATTTAAATTGGGAATAAGTGGGCCCTGGCACCTCTGCTTTAGGAAGGGCACCTTGGGATGCTACCAATGGGAGCTTTGGGCCACAGCCACCTGGCACCAGGACCCCAGCCATTCTAGTGGAGACTCCCTGGTGTCTCAGAAGGCTCTGTGGTCAGCACGGATATTCCGGGCATCTTAGAAGCAGTAGTGGGGCTGATAAGGCTCCGGCCTGAGCACCTCTCCGTGGGTCGTGGGGGGTTATTGCACCATGTCCTACTGTGAAGAGTAGGGCTTGTACTGTGCTTGATGGTGCAAGCCATGGTCAGCATGAAGACACTTACACATGACAGTTTCATTTGTTCTTGCCAGCTGTCTTTAGTTCCCTATGACTCAACCACAGAAAGGCACATGACAAGAAACTCATGACTTTTAATCCTGGCAAGACAAGAGAAACCAACGACAAAGATTGGAGTGACTTTTATTATTCTCCTGGGATAGGAAGAAACCTAGCACATATAATAACACCCTCCCCCCCCATTTCCATTACAGAATCTCTCATTTTGTTAAAAAAAAAAAAAAAAAGACAGGGAAGATAACAGTGTCTTTTGAGTTGGCTACAGAGTGAGGAAATGAGGGTGCCACCTGATACACTGGGGGATGGGGCAAATGCTCAGAGGGGCTCATAGGTGGAAGAGCGTCTTCGGACAATGCAGAAGGCAACAAGTACCAGGGTGAGGAGGCCGAGGAGGATTAGGCCAATGATGAGAGGCAGCCAGATGGATTGGTCACTGGGGCACGAGAAACCTGGCAGAAAGAGGACAAGTAGGCATTGTTGCTGTGGTGACTGGGGAATAGTGGAATTGTGTGGGCGATAACACACAATAGTAATGGGTAATTCTTGCAGAATACAGGACAGTTGCTCAATATGTATGGCAGACCCAACACAGGGGAATCTGGGAAATTAAAATGGGAGACAAAAAAGGAGATCTGGAGTTGGGAAGAGGGGTCCTTCCTGTGTAGTGGGAGAATTTAAGTTAAATGGTAATTCTTACTTGGCCCAAAGACACCTGAATGGGGCAGCTGAGCAGCCTGTAGCCTCAGGGAGAGCAGATCAAGGTGAATATCTGGAGAAAGAACTATGCTTGCGTTTCCACAACTAAAGCTCCGGCCTAGGGGTGCTTGGAGATCTCGAAGTGATGTATTCTGAGCCATGAATGTCCACTCTAAACAGATGAAGAGATCAGGTCCAAATCTGCCTTCCACTCCCAACCAGCCACCTAAGGCTAACAATGAGAATGGGAAGGAAGATACTCACTTGTGGCCTTGGGGAAGGATACGTTGTATTCCACTGCCATATAGTTGAGGTAGACCATACTCTGACTCTGCTGCAGGTCCTGGGAGGTGAACAGGAAGGCTCAGGGCATCAGGAGGAGGGACACTGCTATCTTCAGAGCAAGGAATGAGGCAGAGGGACTGGGAAGACATGGGTACTGGGAAGGTCAATGAGTGATGGTGTGGAGATATACCTGCTTGAATCCAAAGCTGAGCTTTCCATATGGAAATGAGAGAAGCAGGTGGGAATGGGCACTCTCACAGTGCCCTTGGACCTTGGTTTTGTTGGGGTTCAGTACAGAGACACCCCAGGCCTATGGAAGTAAAAAGAGTAGTCTTAAGACTAAATGGTTTTGTCATCCAAGGTTCTGTCTCTCACTTCCTCCCTCTCAGCAACAGAATTTGCCCCTCTCCCATCCTGTGTCCCAGCCGTTTTAGCTTTACCTCTTCTCCACCTTGGGTTGGATACAGGATTCGAATCTGTATCTGGGCTTGGAGCTGGACGCAGGGCTGGGAACCATTAGTCCATGTATAGTTTCCAATAGTATCCTCGGATCCTGGGCTAGGATTTGGAGAGGGTGGAGGTGGTCTTGGGTGGGAGGGACTGGTGTATCCTGGGGTGGTAGCAGTGCTGTTGCCCGTGGTGGGGTGAATGGTAGTATTTCCATGGCTGGTGATATTGGCAGGATTCAGAGTGACAGCTGTAGGTCCAGGGCTGGTGGTAGTGCTTTCATGTGTTGGATGAACTGTGACATTTCCATGGCTGCTGGTGGTGGGTTGATGGCTGGTGGTAGAGAGTACAGGGCTGGTGGTAGGCCTTGTAGTGCTTTCAGTAGCCGTAGGTGTCACCGTGAAGGACGGCAGCAGAGTGGCAGATTTTTTGTGAGGACAGTCATTCTCAGGACAGCCATTCTCCATTCCCTGGGCTTTCAGAGACTTGTTAGCATCCTAAGCAAGGGGCTTCCTTCCCAGGGGATTCCCTCCCTCCTGGCATCTCTTACCTGCTAGTAGACCCAGCAAAGCCATGGGGAACACCAGCAGCATCATGGCAGACTAGTTTCAAGCAGTCCAGCCGGGCTGTGCAAACTCCAGCTGCTCAAACCTAATTCCTCTGCTTTCTCTTGAAGAGGAAACGAAAGCCTGGACTTCTGCAACCAGACCCCACCCACCTGACTCAGGAACCTGTCCGTCTCATCGAAAATTGCTAGGGTACTATTGGCTCTGCATCAAGTGGGAGGTGTCCTGTCACATAACGTGAGCCTAGAGGCAGCAAGTGGTTGACTCAGAGCCCTTTGCTTACCTCAGAAAGCAGGGCCTGACCTGCTGACCAAGTGGGCTTCTCCCAAGAACTCAGGAGGCCCTAGATGTACTTTTTCTCCCCTTTTGACCTCACCACTTCCTCTTTAATGGAAGCACATGAGAAGCTTGTGACTTTATGTACCCAACCCCATTTTCAGCCTTGCAATAGGAAGGCCAATACATATAAATTTCAGCTAGTGAATGCTGGGTGCTGGTGGCTCAGGCTGATAACCCTAGCTACTCAAGAGACTTGAATTCTAAGAATTGCAGGTTTACAGTCAGTCTGTGAGACTCCAATTAATCACCAGAAAACCAAAAGTGGTGCTGTGGTTCATGTGGTACTCACATTAAGCTTAAGAATTCAGGGATGGCACCCAGGCCCAGAGTTCAAGCCCCATGACCAGAAAAAAAATTAGCTACCAAACGGGATGCTAATGAACCGAAGTATGAGGGGAAGGGAAGAACAGAAAAGCCCAAACAGGCACTTTCCAAATCATTTTATTCAGAATTTTGTGTTTTGTTTCCTGAATCAATAAATACTATACAAAACAATGTAAAAATGGCTACCATTTTCTCTCCCCTGCTCCCCCTACCTAGGGACAGTCCCCTGGACACCTCATGCAGGGCTTCTCCCTGCTTTGGTCCAGGAAATGAGGTTAAGCTGACATGTTATAACCCCTTGAATCATTTTCAGAGGGATCCAACTGGGGTGGGAGAGCCTCTGGGATCAGGAGGTGACTAGGTTAAGGAAATGGATTAGTGTTTCTGGGAGGAGACGGCGCCTGGGGCAAGAGCGTACCCCAAAGAAAAGGGTGTCTAAAATGTTCACGTTTCCTTCTTTTGCCTCAAAAAGTGACATTTATTCAAAGAAAAAAAAGGGAAAAAAAAGACAAGATGTCCATCCCTTGGCTCCCCTTCCCTCCCCCCTCCAGCTGCTCCTTAGCCTGACCAGGGTTCAATCCTGGTTGGGGCCAGGTAGCATGACAGCCCTTCTCAGATGAGGTCTGCAACATTGAGGGGCATTTCTTCAATGGAGGTGTTGTAGAAGGTCTCGATGTCTCTAAGAGTCCTCTTGTCTTCTTCTGTTACCATATTAATAGCCACACCCTTACGACCAAAGCGACCACCACGACCAATTCTGGAAAAAGAATGATGGAGTGGGAAAGGGGGATACCAGCACATGTAGTCAGCAGGCAGGGATGGGGTAATGGAGCTGGACCAGTGCCCAGGCACACTCACCTGTGGATATAGTTTTCCCTATTAGTTGGAAGGTCATAGTTGATGACTAAAGAAACCTGCTGCACATCAATGCCTCTGGCCTGTGTCAAGAAAGACAAATGAGAATGCAATCTATCCAGAGACTTAGTAAAGTATACATGTAGGCAGCCCAAGGAAGGCAAAGGAAACATGCATCCCCTGTTCCTCAGAATGTTTAGGCATGCCACATTCTCTTCCAAGTTGCTACTTTCCTGAGAGGCACTAGCTGGCCCCCTGGAGAGGGAATCACCTTGGATTCTCTTCCCATTTTTCTCTCAATCCTTACTCACCAGCAGGTCAGTGGTAATCAGTACTCTGCTAGAGCCAGACCGGAACTCCCTCATGATCACATCTCGTTCCTTTTGGTCCATATCTCCATGCTAGAAAGTACACAACATAATTTATAGCAGCAGATAACTAGTAACATACACAGACACACTACCGTTAAAGCAAATTCACCATGGCAGATACTGTGAAGTCTCGGGCATGCATCTTTTCAGTAAGCCAGTCGACCTTCCTTCGGGTGTTGATGAAGATGACTGCCTGAGTGATGGTCAGGGTTTCATACAAGTCACACAATGTGTCAAGCTTCCATTCCTGAAGATGGGAGAAAAATCAGTCAGGGGCTATACCCCACAACTTACTATCAGGCCCGCCACCTGCACTGGCCCCCACCTCTCTTTCCACATTGATGTAGAATTGGCGGATACCCTCCAGGGTCAACTCTTCCTTCTTGACAAGGATCCGAATGGGGTCCCTCATGAACTTCTTGGTCACCTCAAGCACATCAGAAGGCATTGTAGCAGACAACAAGACCACCTGGCAAAAAAGATCACCCCTCAGGGTGGGTAGATATGTCATGCCTGTCCCCAGTGAGGCCTAAGAGGTTAGGAGAGCCTCAAGGCCGCACGCAGCTCCTTGGCACCTGCTCTGCTTTCGCCCACTTCCTCACCTGGGTGTTGCTGTTGAGCTTTTGGAATATATCATAGATCTGGTCCTTAAACCCACGGCTTAACATCTCGTCAGCTTCATCCAGTACAAACATCTTGATGTATTTGGGAGCTACAATGCATTAATACAAACACCTAGTTACCAAAAGTGTGAAATCTAAGCCACTTCCTGCTAAATAGAAAACTTGACAGGAAGCCTGCTCTCAGAATTTAAGGACTGATCCTTTGCCCAGGAATTCCCTGACTGGCCAGACAGCCCTGGGAAGTAGAACACTAACAGGGCCCAAGACAACAGGGAAGTTAGGCTCAGATGACACGCATGGGATTCATCATAGAGCATCTCCTCAAGAAAGGAAAACCTATTCCTGCAAAGATTTCTGGCAAAATAAGTTTGAGAAAGGATAGATAGATGACTCCAATTGAAAAATAGTACTTACACAGGTATCTTCGATTAAGCATATCGAATACACGGCCAGGAGTACCCACGATGATATGGGGAGCTTCCATCTGCAACTTCTGTACTTCAGCACGTACATTGGTGCCCCCAATGCAGGCATGACAGGAAGCACCCATATAATCTCCTAATGCCATGACCACTTTTTGTATCTAAAAACAGAAAAAAACAAGGTATTTTTTTTTCTGTGTTTTGGTCTTGGGGCTTCAACTCTGGGCCTGGATGCTGCCCTTGCACTCTTCAGCTCAAGGCAGGTGCTGTACCACTTGAGCCACAGCACCACTTCCGGTTTTCTTTCTAGTGTTTATTGAAGAGTCTCATGATCTTTCCTGCCCAAGCTGGCTTTGAACTGTGATCCTCAAATCTCAACCTGAGTAGCTAAAATTAGAGACGTGAGCCACCAGTGCCTGACTGATAAGAGCTGTGACAGTCTTATCTTAAGTGGTTTTTTCCATGTATTTATTCACAATGAAACCTACTTTCTTTTATATCTCATCACTTGACACAATTAAGATAGGTTAAGCCGGGTGCCAGTGGCTAATGCCTGTAATTCTAGCTACTGAGGTGCAGATATGAGGATCACGGTTCAAAGCCAGCCTGAAGTTTCAAAGAAAGTCCATTACTCTTACCACCTCCAATAAACTACCATAGAACCGGAAGTGGCACTGTGTCTCAAGTGGTAGATACTAGCCTTGAGCTGAAGAGCTGACAGTGAGCCCAGAGTTCAAGACAGACCAAAAAAGGAAAAAAAAATTCAACTTTCTGAAAATTGTAACCTATTTAGAACTCAGAAACATTTATTGACCACGAAGGCATACCTGTGGTCGATCGCATACTTGCTTTTACAAAGCCCAAGCTACGTGACCTTTACTGAAAACTTTTGAGCCTCACAAAGCATTAAGTCTTAATGTTATTTTTTTTGTTCCAAGTCTCAAAGAACAATCTTGACAAATTTCTGTGCCCTAGGCATGAAACAGCTTTGGCCACTGATCGAGGCATCAAGCTAGGATGAACAAAGGATCATCACATATTCTGCCCCTGACTGATAAGAGCCACCACCACCAATGAAGTGTCTCTTTGCCCATTGCCAGGGGGTTTGTTTATAAAATAACCATCAAACTCGCCTAGCCAGTTGGGCTCTACCCAGAAACCTTCCCATCTGACTCAGGAAATGGTTATATTTGGGTAGAAAACATCCTATAATTATCCCAACAACTAGGACCCAATCATTTCTCTCAACCAGAGTATCTCTTCATCCCCTAAATGCAGTGGAAATTTTTGGTGTAGGGGTGGCGCTAAGTTCATTGTCTTATAAAGTAACCCTTTGATGGAAAGATGACACTTACCTGCTGAGCTAATTCTCGAGTGGGGGCCAAGACCAAGGCCTGAGTGGCCTTTAGATCTAATTCAATCTGCTGTAAAATCGATATGGCAAATGTGGCTGTTTTCCCAGTCCCAGATTGGGCTTGAGCGATCACATCATAACCTGAACAGAACAAAGCATTAGTTTACTTCTCGCCATACATGTATTTTGGGTTGGTTCATGAGACATAGTTTAGTAAACATAAACAGCAATATGTGTGTCCAAGGCATGAACCAGACAAAGGCACAGATCAAAAGCCATGCTGGGATAAACATGGGATTGTTTTGCCCCTGGCTGATATAAGATAAGCACCATGAAGTTGATGCCACTTTGCCCAGAACAGGGAGAGTCCACAATCAATTCTGATGGGGCTGAAATGCCTTACCCTTGATACAAGGAAGAATGGCGCGTTGCTGGATGGCAGAGGGCTTTTCAAAACCATAGGCATAGATGCCACGGAGGAGAGACTCCGAAAGGTTCATATCATCAAAGCTGTCAACAATTTCATTCCAGTTACTCTGCAGGAGGCAAAGACATTAAGACCTAAATGGTAACTTCGTACTTTCACAAGCCCTCCAGCCTTTAGTTAAAGAAACCCTACTGGCTTTGTATGTAAAGCTAAAAGGAAGGTGTCAGTCTTACCTCGATGACACCTTCTGGCTCCATCCCATCGGGGCCATTGTCTCTGGATCTGTAGATTTAAAAATTGAGCTTTATCAGCAAAAGGGCGAGCATTAGGTCTATCAGCCTTCACTCCCTGATTCACCTACCAGTTTCCAAGATACTCCGAACCACTCAAAAAAATAAGTAGGGGACCTGATCACCTCCACAAAATAAGGAAACTGGTTAAGGGTCGGGCCGGTAGGAGTATCGTCACGTCCAGTGCCCGGATGTAGTTTTGCCGCCCAGCCCACGTGTACTGGGGTTCACCATTCAAGGCCCAATCGCGAGCACCTCCCCTTCGCGGCAAGAGAAAACCGGAAGTCCCGCCCCTCAGCTCCCAGACCCGATAGGACGTCCCCTTCCCCCCACGTCATTCCGCCCACGCCCTCCCCCGACTTCCTCCAGCCGATTCCCTCCCCCCTCGCGGTGCCCGGATGTGGGAGGCCGCGGGCGGTGGCGGCCTCGCGCACAATGAGCCCCAGTCGAGCTAGCAAGGGGGGGATTGCACAACACTTAGAAGCAAAGCAGACGGGGGGAGGGGAACCCCTCAAGCCGCCATGTGCTCGTTCCGTCGGCCACCCAGCGTCTTCCCCCACCCCCCACTCCATGGAACAATCCACCTCCCGCCCGCCCCGTCGCGAAATGGCGTCGCCCTCCCGTACCTCAGGCCGCTCACCCCCGAAGTTAAGTGGACCTGCCCATCCGCAGTTTGCCAATTGCTCAGCTTGTGCGGCAAAATGGACCCGCCCGCCCGGCGCCGGGTGGGCTCCTGGTGCCTCACGCGGCCGCTCCTCGGGTTTAGGGTCAGTCCTGGCCGTCAAGAAAACCAGCACACTGTTCCGGCCGGTTTCTTCTCCCCCGACCCACATCTCAACGGCGACCGAGTCGCGGCGTGGCCACGGATCCGGGCTCCCCCGTCCCTCGCGAGTGGTGCCGTCGGAACCCTCCGGCAGCCCCGCGCGCGAGCCCGCCCCCGGTGGAGAGGCAGCGCCCGGCCGGCTCCGCGCCACGCAGCCGCCGCTTTCCCACGCCAGGTCGCGACCTCGTCCGGCCACTGAGAGGCAGGGTTTCGCGCACGGGACCGCCTAAGACGAGAACTCGAGACGACCCTCGCTCGCTCGGCTCTAGCCGGGCCGTCCTTCCCTCGGCCTCGACCCCGTTGGCAACGTCGGCCGCAGGATCTCCCCCCTTTGCCCCTTGGGCGGTTTCCCCCGTAACCCCGGGGGACCTGGGGCGGTAGGTTGGGCCCCAGGAGGGTCCTCAAACGGGAACGATGGGGTAAGTAGCCACAAGCTCTTGCAAACGCCTATTCTTACCGGGAATCCTGACTCGCAGACATGATCCTTAGAAACTAGGGCGGAGTGCCCGCCTATCGACAACTTATAGAGCCCCCCGACCCCGCCCCAGCCATCGCATTGGCTTGGCCGCCTCGGCCCCGCCCGCCGTCCCTCTGCAACTCGGCGTGACGTTAGTTCGTAGACGCTAAGGTTCGCAGCTATCATTGGGTACCTTGGATGCCTATCAAGTTGAAGACCCGCCTCACAGCCTCATTGGCTAGCGGGCCCGCCTCTCTCGCCGGCACGGAAGTGACATACAGGAGTCTGGCCTCGAGGCCTGGCAGCCATCTTGGGGCCCTGCACCCTTACACGTGCGGAGGCGATCGTGGCCTAGTCATGTGGTTCGGGAGGCCCTATCGCGCAGAGGGGGCGAGGTCTCAAGCCTCCAGGGACTTCCGCGCTCCTGGGAATGTCACTTCCCTTTACCTCAGCGAAAGGTTTCCTAAGTTTTGTTCCCCGTAGCAGCAGACAGACCCAACACAGCCCAGGCTTCTTAAGTGGAGTGGGAATGCGCGGGCCCAAGAACTGGGAAAGTTCCTCTGGATAGTGGGAACTTTTTGGCTTAAGGGTATGTTGTTATGTGGGCAGCTGTTACTCAGCTTGGCCATCCCCTCGGTCCGTGGTCCCTTCAGTCGCCTCTTGTTCTCCAGCTTTCTTCTTAGGCTCCCTTATTTTATTTTTTGTCCGTCGTGGGGCTAACTCAGGGCCTGAGTGCTATCCCTTAAGCTCCCTTATTTTTGAGGTACCAACTTTAACTTTCTCCTTACTCTCTTCACCCCTGGCAGGGGGAGTTGCTTGGGTGATGAGAATAATAGGGTGTTGACACTGTCAGAGCCAAGTATGGAAAACTAGTTTCGAAGGTCTCAAGATCCCAGAATGGGTAGTTAACCATAGCTTGAAGGCCTGAGCGAGAGCACATCCACAAGTTTGAAACCTTAAGGAAGACCACCGTTATGTATCTCCAAAGGATCCTTTATTGACCAGAGCAGGACCATGGCATTTATATATATATTTATATAAAAAAAAGGTTTGAAGATCTGGCAGGCAGTAATCCCTTTGCTTGCCCACCACCCCCACACGTTTTTCCTGTCTCTTGAACATGGAAGGGGGAATGACTGCTCCACGCAGGCCACAAGGCAAAGTTCCCCTTATAGAGAGGTGAGAAAAGGGCTTTTCCATGGCCACGCCCTGCTCATCAGAAATCAGTATTCTCTCAAAAAGGAAAAAAAATACAGAAGTCAATTTAAACATTTAAATATGAAAAACAAAACAAACCAAAGGGAACTGGATTGGAACTGGAGTTTCTTGGGAAGGATCTCCCACGTCCCCCTGCCCATTAATGGGCTCAGGGCATGGGGCACGACGCTCACACAGTGAGTTTGCAGTGACACAGCTCCTTGTAGATCTGCCGACGAAGTTTGGGCATGTCCTGCTGGGTGAAGCTGAATGGCTGAGACAGAGCCAGGTGCTTGCAGTACTAGATGTTAACAAAGTATGTCATGAGAATCAGGTACTGAGTAATCCTCCAAAGTGAAGACCTATGGCTATACCTTTAACATTTTAATCTTTCAGAGAACATTCTCATTTTATATAGAGAGAGAGCACCAGGCTTAGTTAAAATAAGCTTGGTTCTTTTTAAAGCTTTTCTTGGTGCAAGTGAGAAAAAATATATTAAGTCAGATTTAGGCACCTGTGTCAAATCCAGAGTCAAAGGCCAGAGACCCAAAGCCTCTGAGAGAAGTAGATATCCTGTATTCTAACACATCTGGCAACTCCTGACTCCACAACTGGTTCTGAGCTAAATGAATCAACAGTCCCATAAATCCACACCCCCTCTTTTTTGTTGTTGTTGGTTGTGGAGCTTGAACTCTGGGACTGGGCACTGTTCCTTCAGCTCAAGGAAGCGCTCTACCACTTAAGCACAGCGCCACTTCCAGGTTTTCTGGTGGTTTACTGGAGAGAAGAGTCTCCTGGACTTTCCTGCCAGGCTGGCTTTGAACCATGATCCTCAGATCTCAGCCTCCTGAGTAGCTAGGATTACAGGTGTGAGCCACCAGTGCCCAGCTTGTAACCCCCCTTTAACTCAGTAAATCCAAAGCTAAGGAACCCCATGTCCTTACCTGCAACACAAAGGCGCCACAGTCGCTGTCATTATTCTGCCTGGCCACGTTCTAACAAAATAAAAAGCAAGCTCATTCATCTGCAGCCTCCCAAGAATATGCCCCCAGTATCTGCCTTTTACGCACTACCCCCTACCATCACCCCATGCTATTCTTCCTGGTAACTCACCATTTTGAAGTAACCTTTCCAGCCCTGGTGGAAATCCAGTCGATCTTTCTTCACTGCCTCTGCCTGCAGATACTTGGCAATATGCTATTTAGACAGGGAAAAAGAGAAAGTGATGCGTTTCCTTGCTCAAATGAATCCAGGGTATGGTATTGGCAAATAACATTCAAGTCAGAGACTGAAAGCCATTTCTTGGGTGAAATGCCTTGCCACTTCACTGTATCTCCCCAAACTCTATCCATCTTCCCTTATTCCCCTCAGACCTTAGGGCAGCGGCGGTTTAGGGTGCGCTGTGAGTCAAAATAGGTGATGGTGCGCTGCCTCACGTCAACAGAAATAAGGGACCAATGCACCTCCAGGTGGATAGGAATTAACAGTAGCTCCTTATTGAAGATGTCCACCTTGAAAATAAAGTGCTAGACGTCAGGTACAATACAAGGATCCTGACAATTGTCCTGAAGTTCTAAAGAGAAAACCAGCAACAGGCAAGAGAACCCAGTGGAAGAATACAGGCCCTGCATCTGGGCTAGATTCTTGATGGTAAGGGAAGAAGGCAGGCAGGAATAAGGAGTCAGTATCAGAGCATACCAATTAAAGGTCCCCATCACACACTGAAAAGAACTGCTTGTAGGATTTTGGAGACCGACTACTAAGGCTGAAAATCAACTCCCCTGTGGCTGGGAAGGTGGCTCAGTGGTAGAGCGCTTGCCTTGCATGCCTGAGGCCCTGAGTTCCATTCCTCAGCACCACATAAGCAAAAAGAAATAAGCCGGAAGTGGCGCTGTGGCTCAAGTGGTAGAGTGCTGGCCTTGAGCTGAAGAGCTGAGGGACAGCTCCCAGGCCCAGAATTCAGGCCCCATGACTGGACCCAAAAAATTAAAAAAGAAAAAAAAGAAAATCGACTCCCCCACTTAGTGGCCCATGATCATAACCAAACTACTTGTTACCAGTTTCCTAATCTGTAGGAGGGAGTACTGGCTCTCACCTATTTGTTATGAGGACTAGTTAATATTCATACAATACTTAATGCATGGCATGAAGTAAATTCTCAGTTAATTCTCACAACAATTCTACTACAAGTTCGCGTGTTCGACTTAATAGACGAAGAAATTGTAACATGGAAAAACTGAACAATTTATTTAAAGTCACAAAAGAAATAGCAAAGGAAAAAATTTAACTCAGATATACAAGAAGCTAGGTTTTTTTCATTGTATGTTACCCCTATCTCCACTGGAACAGGCCCTTGAGTAAACTTGACAGAAATTAATGTTAGGACTGAGGCTGTAGTTCAGTGTAGTCCCAGCCTACTTATCTCAGGCGTTCCAGCCCAGTAGGGGTGGGGGATGTTGGGCAAAGGGTGAGAAGGGGAGGGAAGGAAGATAGATGCTAGAGCAGATGTTTCTATAGCACTATTAAAATGTAGTGACCTTTTCAGTAACAGGGTAGAGAAACCTGCAGTGAAAATAACGCTTTGATTTTTTTTTTCTCTTTCTTCCTTCCCTCAATTTCTCTAAGTTACTTTAGCCAAACACCTGAATTATCATCCGCCATTCCCATCTCTCTCTTTGTCGGCTATGGGGCTTGAACTCTGGCCCTAGGCCAGCTCTTCAGTGCAAGGTGAGTGCTCTACCACTTGAGCCACAGTGCCACTTTCAGTTTTCTGGTAGTTTATTGTAGGTAAGAGTCTCACAGACTTTCCTGTCCAGCTGGCTTTGAACCATGAGCCTCAGATCTCAGCCTCCTGAGTAGCCAGGATTACAGGTGTGAGCCACCAGTGCCCAGCTCTCTCTTTTTTTCCCCCAGAGCTGAGGATCAAACTCATGGCCTTAGCACTTGCCAGGCAAGTGCTCTTCCACTGAGCTAAATCCCGAACTCCTCCTATCTTTTATTTCCCATATCAGCCTATCAGAAGGACTCACTGGTTCTACATGTAAAACTTACCCTGAATAAACCTACTCTCCCCTCAGCACTCCCAGTCCAGCTACCTCACCCAGACCATTCTGCTTTTCTCCTAGATGGTATACCACCTTCCTCTGTTATCCTCTTTCATTTTATAGGTGGTAATGAAGTTTAAATCACGAGTAGTCTCCAAGCCTTAGTACTTCAATGGCTTCTCAGTACATATAATGCTTTATATGATCCTTTCTTGGACACAATTTATTTTTCTTCCTTTGGTTATTCTACTCCAACCTCATATGCCACCTGGGCTTCAATTCCTCAGTCATGTTCCTTTTGTGTGTCTCATGTACTTGCTGTTTCCCAGAGCACTCTTCCCTCAAATCTGCACATGGCTGGTTTCTGATGGTTCAAGTCTCAGCTATGAGAAGCTTACCTAGACCACTCAATCTAAAATACACACCTCAGCCAGCCCCCAGTGGCTCCTGACTTGATTCTAGCTGAGATCAGGAAGCTGAGAGCTGAGGATCATGGTTTGAAGGCAATCCTGGTAGGGAAGTCTGTGAGACTCTAATCTCCAATAAACTACTCAGAAAAGGCCGTAAGTGGCACTGTGGCTCAAGTGGCAGAGCACCAGCCTTGAGCAAAAGAAGCTCAGAGACATCACTCAAGCCCAGAGTTCAAGCCCCAGAACCAACAACAAAATAAATAAAATAAAAATAAAGTACACACCTCCATGCTATCACATTTTGTTTATGGGACTTTTCCTGAAACTTTTTTTTTTTTGGTAGGTGGTGGGGTTTGAACTCTGGGCCTAGGGCACTGTCCCTCAGCTTTTCAGCTCAGATGAATACTCTTCCACTTGAGCCACAGCGCCACTTCCAGTTTTCTGGTGGTTTATTGAAGTCTCCCGGACTTTCCTGCCTGGGCTGGCTTTGAAGCACAATCCTCAGCTCTCAGCTTCCTGAGTAACTAGGATTTGTAATCTGGTGGCATGAGCCACTGGCACCTGGCTCAACTTAGCTTATTTATACTAAAGGTAAGAAGTTTTGCTGATAGTGCCTGGCATACATGTGATGTTTAATAGAGAACTGAATAGGGTTGGTTAGTTCAGAGAAAGCAAAACTCTTAACCGGGCACTGGTGGCTTACACCTGTAATCTTAGCTACTCAGGAGGATGACAGTTCAAAGCCAGCCCAGGCAGGAAAGTCCTTGAGACTCTTATCTCCAATTAACTATCAGAAACCTAGAAGTGGCACTGTGGCTCAAAGTGGTAGAGTGCTAGCCTTGAGCAAAAGAACTCAAAGCAGCACCCACAACCTGAGTTCAAACTCCACAACTGGCTTGAAATAAAAAAAAAGAAAAGAAAAAGCCAAATTCTTTAATTCTTAAGAGATAAGATATTACACAAGTGAATTCATAACTCACATTTTTGGTCCACCTCTTCACCCCATCATAACCCTTGGTACGCAGTTTATCATAGAAGAAACTGTTGAAGAAATGTACCTGTACCAATAACACAAAAGAGCTGGATAGAATTAAAACATCTTGAAGCTTCCCAGTAAGTTCCCCACGACACACATTTTTATTTCATATGCCTAAGTCTAATTAACTGATATTAAAAATTGTTTTTAACTTCTTACAGGTATTTGTTTTTAACTTCTTCCTATCCCCCATTCTTGGGCTAACTATAGGGAAAAATATAAAAAACTTCTGGAAGGAAGATACTAAGTTCAGAGCCAACTTTACAGATTTGAAATTAATAGATTACTATTCACTACCTCCCCAGAGATCCTACTTATTATATGAAATGGAAGAGATGAAAAAGACCCAAAAGAATTGCTTAAAATCAACTGCAAAAACGTTTTTAGGAACTAAAGAATCTGGTAGAGGCTAGCCACCAGTGCTTCAGCCCTATAAACTAACTAATTGGGAGGTAGAGTTTGAATAATTGAGATGGGGTACAGGGATAGTGAAGAGCAGTTCTTGAGACCCCCATATCAATAGAAAAGGCTGGTTGTGGTGATATATATTTGTCGTCCTAGCTATGACAGGAAGCATAACTAGGATGGTGGTCCAGGCCAGCCCATACCAAAAAAACAGCAAACTCTTATCTTTTAAAAACAAATAAGCCAGGCGCCGGTGGTTCGTGCCTGTAATCCTAGCTACTCAGGAGGCTGAGATCTGAGGATCACGGTTCAAAGCCAGCCCGGGCAGGAAAGTGAGACTCTTAGCTCCAATAAACCACTAGAAAACCAGAAGTGGTGCTGTGGCTCAAGCCATAGAGCACTGGCCTTGAGCACAGGGACAGCGCCCAGAGTTCAAGCCCCACGACCAACAAACAAACGAACAAACCAGGGCTAGATACATGGCTCAAGCAGTAGAGTACTTGGCTAGCAAGCGTGAAGCTCTGAGTTCAAGTCCCAGTATCACCAAAGAAAAAAGGAATCTGGTTGAACGTACCTTTTCAGGGACCGTGTCCATGACCAGGTCTCCATACATGTTCATCACCTGGGGTGAAGATGGGAGGCAACTTGCCATGGAGGGTGTGGCACAAGAATAGGGCTCCCCCATGCAGAGGACCCCAGAAACCCTACTCCCTGAATCCCCTCTTAGGTCTATTTATCTGCTTCCTCTCACCTGGTCATTGAGCCAGTTCTGTCCATACAAGGTCCCCAAGTCATCCATAGTCAGCACATGCCGCTTATAGGACACTCGAAAGCCCCTCACCATGGCATTGCCTGGCATCCGCTGGTATGACTGGATCAGCTGCAGTACCAGGCCCTTCCTGAATAGGCCAAAAGTGGAATCAAACAAGAGATAACAGAACTGGCACATACAGAAATAACTATGATTTAATCCCACCACTCAGAAGGCTCAGTGAGGCAGGAGGTCTCCAGTCCAAGGCCACCTTGAGTTACATAGCAAGTTCCAGACCAGCTTCAGCTACATAACAAAGGCTGTCTCAAAAAGCAAAACACCAAGGGCTGGGAATGTGGCTTAGTGTAGAGTGCTTACCTAGCATGCATGAAACCATGGGTTCAATTCCTTAGTATTCACATATACAGAAAAAACCTTGAGCACTAGCCTTGAGCAAAAGCAGCTCAGGGACAGTGCCCCAGGCCCTGAGTAAGCCCCAGGACTGGAATAAACAAAAACCAAAAACACCACCACCAAAACCAGAAATATCTACTAACTCTGAGACTCTAAAATGAATTTTCCTTCCTTTATTATAGAAGTCCTTTTGAGGATTAGTTAAAAGCTCACACAAAGAGGTACAGGAACACTCAGGTATATGTATTTCAGGGTTCCATCTAAATAATGACCCAGTGATTTATAGGGATTTGGTACTTTGCATTCAGCTTCCTCCCCTCAAGCTCTGTCTTCCAATTCTCAAGTATCTCCCTGTGTGAGAAAATGCAATGGCACTCTCCATTTTTTTGGTTCCAACCCTCTTTTGAGGGATTATCTGTCTTTCAAGCCTCACCTGGAAGGTGAAGAAAACTCCTGCTGGAAAATGTCCTCTAACTTCTCTACTACCTCGTCAGTGCTGAGGGGGATGAGGCTACCGTAAGTTTGAAGGAACTCATCCAAGATGCCTAAGTGAAGGAGAGAAGAACAGGTTGAAGCCTCCAGACTTTGATCTAAATGCTGGCTGCAGAAAGCAGCCTAGGTCCTCTAGGGCTTACTCTGCACACAGGTCACATGTTCCTCCCGCAGGGGGCTGTGCTGGCCAGCTTTCTCCCCAGGTCGCTCTGTCTCTTCCACAGTGCCCAAATCAGAGCCCTGAAAAAGCTCCTGAGCTCCATGGTCCCCAATGCTGCACACATTGCTGATGAGTATGCTGGCGTCAGGGGGTGCCAGGCTGCGCTCTCCTTCTGACCCTGGTGGTCCCCCAAAGCCATTGGGCAGGGTACATGAGAGGAGGCCTGTAAAGCAAGGGAAACAGGATGAGGATGAGAAATGGGCCCCATGTTACAAGAACAGGGGAAAATTAACTGATGCATACAAACAGTAAGATCACAAGAAAAACAAATCGAAGCACATCTACTAATATAAATCTCTACAGCATGGAGACCCTCCAAGATAAGGATAACTATGAGGTTCTAAAAAGAATGAGAGGGGGAGTTCCAATTTATAGAAGGAAAGCAAGAAAAAGACTAGGATTCAGAAGATGTAAGTCTCAGGAATATCTGTCACTACTATATGCTTAACACAATACCCAGAGTATATAATAAAAGGCTCAATAAACCCTTGGCCATTTTAATAAGGATGTTAAAGTGGTTGGGGTTTGTCTAAAGGGAAAATATTTCACAGATAAGTACCAATAATGTACTCCATTCCCGAGAGAGGTCCCATGCCACCACAGTAAGAATGGTGCCCTGTGGAGATGTACATGTGGGGACTCATGCTGAGAGGAGAAAGAAGGATTTGGAACACACAAGTCTGATTTCTAAACCACAGCTCCTTTTCTTACTTAGAGGTTCTGTTTCCTAGCCCTGTCAGTCTCCCAGGCAAAGGCTTATTTCCTACTAATAATCAGGCATAATGAAGGTAACTCACAGCTAGTCTGGACCCCACTATGCTTCCATTGGGCTCACTTTTCACTACAGCAGATTTCGGCTGCTCCAGGCTTTTAGTCCTCCCCCACCCCTAACTCCACCCCTTTCCCATCTTACCCGAGTCAGGGTCCAGAGGAGACTTTGGAGTCCACCTTAGTCCATCTTCCTCCATGGGGGGCCCAGAGGGCACTGGTAGAGACCCTCTCACCCCATCCTCAGCCATGAGAGCACCTAGCAGACCCAGCCGGGGTGGGGGTGGTCCCCGGGGGGAGTCAAAACGACAGCAGGGGGATGGCACCTGTGGCGTTGCACCCCCTTCCTGGGGTGAGAGATGGTTCTTGGGGTGTGCAAAACTTCGCCGCCGGCCCCGATGGCGCCCCCAAAGCTTCCAGTGGAATGTCAGCGAGGTGCTTTTTGAGTAGAGCAGCATCTGGAAGGCTCTCAAGGCTCTACGACGGCGCTGTGAGCAGGTTTTTCGATGAGTAGGACGGGAAGGGCGAGGCCTCTGGGAGGCTCCCAGCTGACCCCATCTAGGGGGAAGCCTCCAAGCTGCCACTTCCTCCTCCTCATCTTCATCTTCTTCCTCCTCCTCCTCTTCCTCCTCTTCACTGACTGATGCATCGAAAGAGGGCCGAGGGACAGGGAGGCGTCTGGCTGGCACTGTGGTCCCCGACCCAGGATCAGGCCCAAACCCTCCACCTGACTTGAGCCGGGGTTTAGGGGGAAGAGGCCAACGAAGACGTTCCCGCCTGGGGCTTGAGTAAGCTGTACCAGGTCCAGGAGGCTCAAGCCCCCATGACCCGGTGTCTTGTATAGTCTCTTTCATCTTCCAGCACCCTGTAAAACAAAGATTAGAATATCAGAAACCAATCATCTCTCCCCTGCTAACAATAATCTGTCCCTTGAACACAGAGGGAAAATGGTTAAACGGTACTGCTCATAGAACTTATTTCTCATCTCCCGGTGTGAAAGCACGTGTTTTGGGGTTCTGCCTCTTTAATACCACCAAGGGTATCTTTTGAGAGCCTGCGAAGGGCAATTTTGCTCAGAGTTGGCCTGGCACAGGAATGCCAACACGAGAAAACACAACTTTCAAAAGGAAACTGTTTCAGAGTGTTAAGACGTCTCTCACACGGGAACGAACGCGGGGGAGGGGGGCTGTGGGCACGCTGCGGTCATCTGAGTTGGGAATAGGATGCCAGGCTATGGGCTCAGGAAGAAGAGCGATGAAAGGGAGGAGGTTTTGGAGGAAACTGAATCAAAGCGCTGGGTCAGAAGCGAGGGGCCCAAGCCACGCCGACCCAGCCCCCAGCCTGGCTCATCCCCGGGGACGTGAAGGCGTCCTAGCACCGGTATGGTTGTACAAGCTGGGTCGGTTCGCTGCACATGGCTCTTAAGAAGCCCTTTCGAGGACCTCTCAGCCAGGGCTGGTGGGAGCGAGTCCTAGGAGTGGAAGAGGCCACGCAGAGCTGGGGGAGGGGAAGGGGCGTCCTCACCGGGAGCGGGGAAGCCGGGCGGACGGGCCCAAGGCGGGCGTCTCCGCCTCAGGCTTCCCGGCTCATCTCTCCGGCGACGGCGGCGGCCCCGCCACTCCTGCCGTCCTCAAGCGGAGCCGTCTCAATTCAGGATTCTAACGCTCCTGGGCCGCGCGCCGCGCCGCCCCGCCGCCGCCACCGCCTCTTGCTAGGCTTCAGCCGCCACCTCCTCCTCCAGCGCCACCACTACCACCACCACCTCCCCCTCCTCCTCCTTCCCCTCCCGCGAGCCCCAGGCCCACCGGCGGCGAGGGCGCACGATTAAGACGTCACACCCGGCGAACGGCGCCGGCGCGGCTACCACGCGCGTAGTCCCGCCTACCCGACAACGTAGAAGGCGCTGGGACCGTCCCGCCCCCTCCCCCTTCGGCGCTGCGCTTGCGCACACCCGCCGACCGAGCCGCGCGTGGCCACCGCACCGCGCTCCGCTTTGCGCCTGCGCGTTCCGTGTCGCCTCACGCCCTGCGGGCGCAGCTCTGTCGTCTTCCGCTCTCGTGAGGCAGAGCTGGAAGCCCCAATACCCGGGTTCGGTGGGGCGGCGCTGTGCGCCTGGGGCGGGGCGCTGGGGGAGGTGTTTCAGTCAGTCCGGAGAGGATTTCTCCGAGGCCAGGTCGTGTCCCAGCCCGGAGGGACTGGAACCGAAGTTCCGCCTTCGTGTGGCACCCCTTGCACACGAATGCTTAACAGATAGGTCTCCGGAGATAGGGACCGGAACTGGACCCCCCCCATAGCTGAAGAGGCTCAGTGAGGCTGAGGCTTCTTGTGGGGCGAAGAAGCCGACACTACTTGGAGAGAGGTGTGGTTTAGGGAGTTGGGGGGAGACTTTGGGGACTTGTGTGGCGAAGTGGAGGCATTTCCTCCCCTCTGCCGCTAGATGGCGGTGCGGCCCTGGATGCATTCCAGCGGAGCCACCCGGCCCGGACAATGCCTGGCACGGGTCGGGCGCCAGCCCCTCCCCCTGGACACACAAGAATTGAGGGCTGGATAGGAAATCAAAAAAGAAAAAAAGATCTTCTATCTCTTTCATACCTATGCAGTCAAACGGCGAGAGTGGGAAAGAAAAAGGGAGCACAATGATGAAGTCAAACCTAAATAGAGGCTTTGTTTCTACACGTTCCTTGTGCTTTGTCTAGGCAGTTCTTGGCTGTCTTCAGTGTCTACCCACAAAGAGGTGCCCACACTGGTCTCAGTTCACAACCACCTTTTATTAACACAGTCACAGTCTCACAAACCCTAGAAAGGTTCCATGTGGAGAGAGGCTAAGTTTGGCCTTTGCCCGAGGAATTCTGACATTGACAATATCCCCTTGGTGTAAATGGAAGACACCTGAGAAAAGAATACGGATGTTGTTAGCAAAATGAGTCCCTTCCCATAGTTCAGTCCACTCCTTCCCTTCTCCACAGCTTAGCATGCTCCCTTCCTAGGCAACACTAGGCCCATATGGTAAAAGCAGTAAATAATCAACTTCCAGCCCCCTTTACCTTGGGATAGCACTTACCTTGGGATGGCAACAAGAGCCCCTTAGAAGTGACCTTCAGGTCTGGGCAGTTGCAGGACCCTTTATCGACTATTTCAACAGCAGCCTTAAATCCTAGTCCACCATGATGAAGCCCCTGGCCCACACATCCACACCAGGGTCTTCCCCTTTTTCAGCCCCCCCTAAGCCTCCTAGATTATATAGGTCACCCCAGACAATAGCTGGTACTTCTTCTCATTCCTCCTTTGTGAGAAGGAGTCTCGCCAGCCCCTCTTTCCCGGCAATAAACCTTTCTTTGTTCTCTGTACCTGGATGTCTGCGTGGTTCTCTGGCAAAGTCTAATTAATCTTTTCTAAGCTAAGAGATGTTAAGTGAATCATAGCTATCCACATACTCTAGTTTTCCCCTGCCTGTTAGAGCTTGACTATTCTATTTCCCATAAAGACCTAGGCGTTTTGTCTCTTCTTGCCATGTGCTTCTGAACCAGACTCCAGCCCCTACTACACCTCCCCATGCCACTACCCCAAGTAAGCCATGTCCTTGGCTCATATCCACTCTTCCACTGCCCAAACGGCCCTCACCAGAGCTGAAGCAGCTATTATAGGCCCGGTCAGGGTCAGAGGGCATACTGTGTATGCATCGGAAAAGAATCTCTTGCCTTCCCTGGCCTTCCAGGGATACCACCTGACCCATGGTGAAGGTCACATCATGAAACAGGACCTGGCAAGAAAGGGAGATGTTAAAGCAAGCCCAGTTGGTATGGCTCAATTCTGGGAGGCCTTGGGAGTCCTGACATAAGAGCCAGAGAATGAACAAGGGTCTTGTATGGACAGAGAGATTGGTAATCCTAAGTATGGGCATACAGGCTTTGGGAGAAGAGCACAAAGTCAGCCTCCAAGCTCCTGTGGTGAGGCTCAGGGTATGTCTGGAGTTACCTGGCTATACAGCAGATAAATTCCAGCTTCCCACACTCGGACAACATGTCCTTGGGCCTCCAGGCCTCTCCCACGCCAAAGAGCTGGTTGCCACATCACCTCGGTCACATCAGAGTCCTCTGGAGGGGAGGAGGGCGGCTGGTCAGGATTTCTTTGCACTCGCCGACACTGAGCCAGCTCTCCCCTTTCCACTTGTGATAGTCTCCTGGGCCCACCTGCCAGCCCCAGAATTCCTACTTTGTGCCCCTCCCCAATGCCATTATTTAAAATATTGCTCACCCTTGGAGGTGATGTTAATGGGAACAAGGTGCAGAACTGAGTGCTTCTCTGAGGAGAGAAGGGGGAAGTCTCAGCAGTGTCCACCTGCTCCGGGTGCCCTGGTGTCCCCTCTCCACCCTCACCATGGCTCAAGCTAGCAATCCCCCCTACTGCCCTTCCAAGGCTCACTTTTCCGATTATGGGTGAATACTGCTCTCCTTCTCCGAGATCGCCACCCATCCTCCCAGGCTTCCAGGGCATCAGGGCTCTGCTTCTAACAAGAGGGTCAGAGTGAACACAAAGGTTCAAGGGTCCCAGAAAGCCCTCCCTACCACTAGGAACACCTCAGGTATCTTATATGCTTTTCCCAGTCCCCTGTATCTTGATGCTGGCTGCCCTCCAGGGTCTGTTAGGTACAAGAAGCATTAATCTTTAACAATTTCTCTTCCCGGAATGGCCACTCCCTTGACTTCCCAACCCAGACCTCTGCTTGCACACAACTTGAAATTTTGCAGACTGGAAGGTCAGACCTAAAGAGGCCAGAGACTCCCCTCCCCTTCCCCTCCCCCTTCTCCCCCCCTCCCCGGCCCACCTTTCATCCTCTTCCACCCCTATCCCTGTCTCCCTTCACTTACCTGTTCCTGGAGGCTATGCCAGAAATACTCTTCCCCCTTCTGGGAGGGCCCTCTGCTTCTCTGTAGCCGGCTCACCTCCCTCCTTAGGTGTTGCAGCTCTGTTTGTTGGGTCAGCAAAGCAATGGCACAGGCTACCACCCCCAGAGTTGCCCCCCAACTCAACCAGAGAGCAACGGAGAGTGCCGGCTCTCGGGCTGGACCACCCATGTGGCTCGGGGGTGCTTTGGGGGCTAGCAAGAAAGGAGATGTGGCTATCATAAGCCTAAGAACAGCTGGGGCCTCTGAAATGGGGTGGGAAGGAGGTGATAAGGAGCGGGGGTACAGGCAGTAGTGCGGAAGGGAAGGTAGTATGACGCAAGGGAGAAATTAAAAAAAAATTGAGAATTAAAAAAAGAAAAAGAAAAAGATGGAGGAAAGAAAAAAGCAAGCTGGGGGAACTATCGGTGCTCCTGGCACTCCGTTGTCAGACTAGTGTCATCGGGAGTCCCCAGTCTCAGGAGAATTTGGTGCCATTCTTTCTAAGAAGGACTGGGCAGCCAGTGACACCCAGGAAGAGCGGCCAGAGCTCAGGGACCCAGGGGCGGCCCCAGAGTTGAGGGAGGGAAGGTTGACTGGCTATGGGGCATGGTGCCAGGAGCAGGGATGGAGGCAAAGCTGAGCAGCGTTGAGGGTTGGTTGGGTGTGGGGGGAGGTGAGGGTAGAGACCTTGGGGTTTGGACATGGGCAAGGGCTCTGAGGAAGTTTTCTTATTGTGACTTGAATGTGGAGTTAAAGCGGGGGGTAAAAAGGATCATAAGGGTCGGTAGGGAGAAGACCCAAAGACAAGAAACTGGACGGGTGCTGGGGTTAAGGCCCGACTGGGCGTGTTGGAATGAGGCCTGCACTACTCCCTATGCTGAACTTGGCAAGCAGGACTTCCTGTTTCTCAAGAAAAGCTCTTACATAAGGCTTTGGACAAAGAGACAGAAAAGCAGTCCCAAACCCCTCCAACTATTACAGGACACCTCCCCAGGACCCAAAAGCCCAAGGGCCCCATGTGCCTAGGCCCCAATATCCAATATACTGACACTGAACCCCCTTCCAAGCCAGCTCCCACCCCATCTCACAGCCAGGTCCTGTGCCAGCACCTGCTGAAAGTCCCCAGGTGCCAAGAGGAAGGGCCAGCTGGCTCCTCCCAGCTAGGGATTCCCCCAGCAGGAGGAAGTCCGCCTCCTAGGGAAATGAGGCTACTGCTTCTGCAGTACCTTGAGCCAATGGAGACTGGCTTTGCTCCTAAGCAGGGTGCCTTTCTGCTCTGCTTGAAGGCAAGCAGCTCTGTGTTTCTCAATGCCCAGACCCCATTCCCATGACCCTGGTCCCCAATAAAGAGAAAAAAACAAACATTAGTTATCCTCTTTAATATCCACTTCTCAACATTTTGTCACAATAATAATAAAAAATAATATCTGTTTTCAAAATCCACAGGAAATGATCAAGGGAGGAGCTTGTCTCGGGCTCTTACCCGCCCCCCTCCCCTTTGGGCACTTCTGGCCAAGTCCCAGGCTCTTTGGCTTTCCTGCCACCAGGTCCAGCCCCTCTTAGTACCTGAAGGACTGGATGAGTCTTCTTGGACCCATCCTTGCCCCCACAGGGTCAGTAGACAGTATCCTGGGGAGTTGGGGGCCAGGTAGAGTCAAGGGATAAATGGAGGCATGGAAAGATCAAGGCTTGGGCTGGGAATGTGGCTTAGTGGTAGAGTGCTTGCCTAGCATGCATGAAGCCCTGGGTTCGATTCCTCAGTACCACATACACAGAAAAAAAAAAAAAAAAGCCAGAAGTGGCGTTGTGTCTTAAGTGGTAGAGTGCTAGCCTTGAGCAAAAGAAGCACAGGGACAGTGCTCAGGCTCTGAGTTCAAGCCCCAACTGGCAAAAAAGAAAAAAGAAAGAGAGAGAAAGAAAAAAGAAGAGAAAGAAAAAGAAAAAGGGGGGGGAAGATCAAGACTTTGGGAGCTAGTGATGGAGAAGAGGACTGTATGAGATTAGGAATATGTGGGCCAGGAAACACGTGAACAAGCCTTGGCAGCTGTCAGGGGGCAGGTGTGCATTCAGGAGTGGCTTAGGACAGGGCAGAGAGCTAGGTGAGGAGGAGCCTTGCAGGTCTGCTGGGAAACCAGGGCTCCTCAGTGAACTTGGAAAAGTCCAAAATAGGTGAGGAATGGGGCAGCCTTGAGATGGGCCCAGGGAAGAGTGCGGATCCGCAGGGAGGATCCTAGCCTCAAAGGCAACAGCCCAGACACCTGGCAGAGGCGCAGCTGGGGCCCCGGGGAACTGGCTGCGGTGGCTGAGAACTCCTCCAGGCATCGAAGGGTCAGCACATCATCCACCAGCAAGTCCAGCTTCAGGTAGACAGCCTTCCCCTCATCAAAGTGCACCTGGGGTGGGAGGAGGGCAGGTAGAATACAGGCCCGTCAATGTAAATGTCCCGAGAACCCCAGATTCCATTCCTTCACAAACCCCAAACAAGCCTTTAGCTCATCCCTTTCCTTTTTTCCTTCCCCTAAACCAAACCCTTTTCCCTGCAGTTATGGCTTGGTCCATAGAGCCAGATGGGGCTTACCTGACAGTACAGGTAGTAGAGCCCAGCCCTGGTAACTGTAAATTCCCCATTCTGGCGGTTGTAGCGTAGAGGGCTGGAGCTGTTGATTTTGGCTTCTTCCCAGCCACTCACTATCCCATCCACACCTGAATGTGAATGTTTAGATAAGGAAAAGTACCTTTAGAGGACCCACATACTCCCCAAGCGTTCACTGAGTTTATAAACGTAGGATCTACCTTACCCCGAGGGATAGAGCCAGGCCCTATGGAGCCCACAGTGTATTAACCCGTTGGGTGAAGAAATCTAACATATATGACCAGAAATGTTCAGGACAAATGATCACCAATGGTTGCTTCTGGAAAAAAAATAAAGTATAGGATAGAAGGAGAAATGGAGGTGGGGCACGTTGGGAATGTGGCTTAGTGGTAGAGTGCTTGCCTAGCATGCGTGAAGCCCTGGGTTCGATTCCTCAGCCACATAAGCAGAAAAAAGCTGGAAGTGGGGCTGTGGCTCAAGTGGTAGACTGCTAGCCTTGAGCACAGAGAGACTCAGGGTCAGTGCCCAGACCCCAAGTTCAAGCCCCAGGACTGGCAATAAAATAAAATAAAATAGAAGGAGAAATGTGGGGCCTTCCACATTTTATTTCATCTACACCTACCTTGTTTCCCTGTTTTATGTTAATATTGTTTGATTCAAGCCAGGCGCCAGTGGCTCATGCCTGTAATCCTAGCTACTCAGGAGGCTCAGATCTGAGGATCGAGGTTCAAAGCCAGCCCAGACAGGAAAGTCTGTGAGGCTCTTATCTCCAATAAACTACCAGAAAACCCGGAAGTGACACTGTGGCTCAAGTGGTAGAGCACTAGCTTTAAGCTGAAGAGCTCAGAAACAGGGCCCAGGCCTAGAGTTCAAGCCCCACAACCAATTTTTTTTTTAATTATTTGATTCATTAGAATTAAAAAGAACAGCTTAGATCTGAGGCTTACGGTTCAAATTAAGACCAGGCAGGAAAGTCTGTGAGACTTACCTCTAATTAATATACAAAGAAGCTGGGAATGAAGCTATAGCTCAAGTGGTAGAGCGCTAGCCTTGACCACAAAGGCTCAGGGACAGTGCCCAGGCCCTGAGTTCAAGCCCAGAACTGGCACACACACATAAAAATTATAATGAAATGACATCCAAATGTCTATCAGATAATAAACAAAATATGGACTATTATTCAGCTATGTCAAGGAACAAAGGCTGAGTACTACAGTTTATGCCTGTAATCCTAGCTACTCCAAGAAGCCGAGATCTGAGGATTATGGCTCAAAGCCTGCCCCAGGCAAGAAAGTCTATGAGATTCTTATCTCCAATTAACCATCAAAAAGCCAGAAGTGGAATGTGGCGTAAAGTGGTAGAGCACTAGCCTCAAACAAAAAGTTCAGGGACAGTGCCCAGTGACTAAGTTCAAGCTTTTGTACCAGCACAAAAAAATAAAGGTCTAGGCTGGGAAGGTGGCTCAGTGGTAGAGCGCTTGCCTTGCATGCATGAGGCCCTGGGTTCGATTCCTCAGCACCACATAAGCATAAAGAAAAAAGCCGGAAGTCGTGCTGTGGCTCAAGTGGTAGAGCGTTAGCCTTGAGCTGAAGAGCTGAGGGACAGCGCCCAGGCCCAGAGTTCAGGCCCCATGACCAGACCCCCAAAATAAA
Source organism: Dipodomys spectabilis (assembly GCF_019054845.1). Classification (NCBI taxonomy): domain Eukaryota; kingdom Metazoa; phylum Chordata; class Mammalia; order Rodentia; family Heteromyidae; genus Dipodomys; species Dipodomys spectabilis. The sequence goes on from NW_024871253.1 coordinate 1,163,060, forward strand.
TAAATAAATAAATAAATAAATAAAGGTCTGGGATGTAGCTCAGTGGCAAAGCACTTGCCTAGCAAGTGCAATGTCCTGGGTTCGATCCCAGTACCAAAAAAAAAAAAAAAAAAAAGTTTAAAAATTAAATAAGTAAAACAAAAATAAAAACAAAGGAATAAAGTACGGGTGCATAGTGCCATGCGGATTAACCAGGAAAACATTATGGTAAGTAAAAGAAGCCACCACATTTAAAGGTAATATCTGGAATTGGCAAATCTATAGAAACAGCAAGTAGATTATCAGGAGTTTAGGAATGGGAAATGATGGGACTAGGAAGTGACAAGCTTAAAGGTACAAGACTTCTTTCTTCTTTTTCTTATTTGTTTGTTGGTGGTGGTAGAATTTCACTATACAACCCAGACTGGCCTTGAACCTGTGATCTTTCTGTCTCCTGGTATATACTCCTGCCATGCCCAGCTTCATAACTTCTTTTTGAGATGAAGAAAATGTTTTAAAATCACTGTGATGGATGGGCTGGGAAGGTGGCTCAGTGGTAGAGTGCTTGCCTTGCATTCATGAGGCCCTGGGTTCGATTCCTCAGCACCACATAAGCAAAAAGAAAAAAAAAAAAAAAGAAATGTACTCATTACCTGACTTATGTAGCTGTAACCCTCTATATATCCTTCATAATAACAATAAAAAGTAAAAGATTACAAAAAGAATAATTTTTAAAAAATCACTGTGATGGGGCTGGGAATGTGCCTTAGTAGTAGAGTGCTTGCCTACTATGCATGAAGCCCTGGGTTTGATTGCTCAGTACCACATAAATAGAAAAGGCTGGAAGTGGCGCTGTAGCTCAAGTGGTAGAGTGCTAGCCTAAGCAAAAGAAGCTCAGGGACAGTGCCCAGGCCGAGTTCAAGCCCCAGGACTGGTAAAATAAAAAAATAAAAAATAACTGTGATGGCTGGGTTCTGATGACTCATGTTTATAATTCTAGTTACTCAGAAGGCTGAGATCTGAGAATTGAGGTTCAAAGCCAGCCTGGACAGAAAAGTCTGAGACTTATCTCCAATTAACTACTAAAAATCTGAAAGTAGAGCTGTGGCTCAAGTGATAGAATGCCAGCTTTGAACTAAAAAGTCAGAGCGATCATGAGGTCCGGAGTTCAAGCCCCAGTATCAGCACCAAAAAATAAATAAATAAGTAAATAAATAAATAAAATAAGGACCCAGGTGCGGCGGCTCACACCTGTAATCCTAGTTACTCAGGAGGCTGAGACAGGATTGGGGCTCAAAGGCAACCCACGCAGGAAGGCCTGTGAGATTCTTATTGCCAATTAACTACCAAAAAAGGTAGAAGTGGACTTGTGGCTCAAGCATTAGCCTTAAGTACAAAAGTTCAGGGACAGCCCAAGCCCTAAATTTAAACCCCATGACTGGCACCAAAAAAAAAAAAAAATTAAAATCAAACTGTAATCCTCAAATTTCAGCCTCCTGAGTACTAGGATTGCAGGAGCCCAGCTCTGCTTTTATTTATTTTTTGCAGTACTGTGATTTTTCTTTTGTGTGTGTGCCAGTCATGGGACTTGAACTCAGGGCCTAGACATTGTCTCTGGGCTTCATTTGCTCAAGGCTAGCATTCTACCACCTGAGCCACAGCTCCATTTCTAGCTTTTTTTTTGGCACAGGGAAGGGGGAAAGGGGAGGGGGAGTAGGTTTGGAAATAAGAGCCTCACAAACTTTTCCTGGCATTGAACCGTGATCTTCGGATCTCAGCCTACCAAGTAGCTAACATTATAGGTGCAAGCAAATGGTGCCCAGACAGAATTTGAACTCAAGACTGTGCTTGCTAGGGAAGAGCTTTGCCACTGAGTCCTGTCTCAGCCCTTTTTTGCTTTAGTTATTTTATTTATTTATTTTTTGTTGTTGTTGGTTGTGGGCGCTGTCCCTCAGCTCTTCAGCTCAAAGCTAGAGCCCGACCGCTTGAGCCACAGCACCACTTCCGGCTTTTTTCTGCTTATGTGTTGCTGAGGAATCGAACCCAGGGCTTCATGCATGCGAGGCAAGCACTCTATCACTGAGCCAACGTCCCAGCCCTGCTGCTCTGGTTATTTTATTATTTTTGGCGGTTGTGGGGCTTGAACTCTGGGCCTGGGCACTGTCCCTCAGCTCTTCAGCTCAAGGCGAGCGCTCTACCACTTGAGCCACAGCACCACTTCCGGCCTTTTTTTTCTGCTTATGTGGTGCTGAGGAATCAAACCCAGGGCCTCATGCATGCAAGGCAAGCGCTCTACCACTGAGCCACCTTCCCAGCCCTTGCTCTGGTTATTTTTTAAGATAGGGTCTTACATTTTGCCCTGGCCAGTCTAGACCTGGATCCTTCTATTTACATTTCCCACCAAGCTGGGATGACAGACTGTGCCACCATAATCAGTTTATTTTGTTGAAAGAAGGGCCTTGTGAATATTTTTGCCCTGTCCGGTCTGTAACTTGAATCTTCTCCATCTCAGCTTCCCACATGGCTGGGAGGCAGGTGTGTGCTACTACGCCAGCTACCAGCAAGATAATGTCCTGAACTTCAATTGCCAATATCCACTTCTTTGAGTAAGTAGGATTATAGATGTGGCGTGGGCATTGGGCCACACTAGGTTTTGTTTGTTTGTTTTATTACCAATCCTAGGCCTTGAACTCTGGGCCTGAGCCTATTCACGAGCTTTATCTGATCAAAGCTAGTACTCTACTACTTAAGCCACAGCTCCACTTCCAGTTTTTTTTGGAGGTTAATTGGAGATAAGAATCTCATGGACTTTCCTGCTTTGGCTGCTTTTGAATTTCAGTCATCAGACATCAGCCTTCAGAGTAGACAGGATTATAGGTGTGAGCCATCTTGCCTGGCCTAGTTTTTTGTTTTCTGTGTGTGTGTGTGTGTGTGTGTGTGTGTGTGTGTGTGTGTGTGTGTGTGTGTGTGTGTGTGTGTGTGTGTGTGTGTGTGTGTGTGTGTGTGTGTGTGTTTGCTGGCTGGTACCAAAGTGGATTTCAGGGGCTTGTACCTGCTTGGTTTACTTGTGTACTTAGCACTCTAAACCCTTAAGCCATGCCTCCAGCCACTTTTTTCTACTAGTTATTTTGGAGATAGAGTTTCATAAACTTTTCTGAGCTAGTTCTGGATGACTATTCTCCAGATCTCAGCCCCCTGAATAGCTAGGATTACAGATTTGAGCCTTTTTTTTTTTTTTTGTCTGTCATGGGGCCTGAACTCTGGGCCTAGACACTGTCCCTCAGCTCTTCAGCTCAAGGCTAGCACTCTACCACTTGAGCCATAGCACCACTTCCGGCTTTTTTTTTTTCCTGCTTATGTGGTGCTGAGGAATCGAACCCAGGGCCTCATGCATGCAAGGCAAGCACTCTACCACTGAGCCACCTTCCCAGCCCCATATTACTTTTTGATGACTCAAGAATGATTTCAAATTCCATTTCTGACTTGGCTTCTGGCTTCTGTTTTTTCATGTGTTCCCCCGCCCCCAGCTCTTTCCCCTCCCCCTCCCTCTAGCAGTTTCTGCTTCAACCATGCAGAACTTCTTGCCTCCCCTGGATTCTTAGCAAACTTTCAAAACATGGTTCCTTTATTTGCAATGTCCTCGATGCTTGGTCCATCTGATTATCAGGCTGCAAGGCCAGTGAGGCCTCCTTGTCCTAGGAAGGAGTCCCCAATTCCTCTGTAAGATGCTTTGTGGTGCTATGCATCTTGGGCTCCCTTCATTATCGCTCTTGTTGCATGACACAATAATTACACATGTATCTACTGTTTTCTGTCCTCCACAGTGACTCCTGAGCCCAGGTCTGGGTGTGATTTGCTGAGAATACCTAGGTCCCTGGCAAGCAGCACGTTCCTGATGCACATGTGTTGAGTCACTGAGTGAAGGAATGCCTGAAAAACTACCCAAACAAGTGGTCTTTTGTGTGTTTGTGTATGTGTATGTGAGAGAGAGAGAAAGAAAAGAGAGAGAGACAGACACAGAGGTAGAAACAGAAGACAGAGATAGAAAGACAGACAGGCAGACAGATAGAGACAGAGTATTGGGACTTGAACTCAGGGCCTGGAAACTATCTATTAGATTTTTCACTCAGGCTGGAGAGAGCTCTAGCTTTGTGGCGGACACCACTTGAATCACAGCTCTACTTCTGGCTCTGCAGTGATTAAATGGAGGTAAGAGTTACGGAGTTTTCCTGCCAAAGCTAGCTTTAAACTATGATCCTGCCAGGTGCTGGTGGCTCACGCCTGTAATCCTAGCTACTCAAGAGGCTGAGATCTGAGGATCAGGGTTCAAAGCCAGCACAGACAGGAAAGTTCACGACTTTTTTTTTTCCGGTCATGGGGCTTGAACTCACCCTGGGCTCTGTCCCTTAGCTCTTTCAGTTCAAGTCAAGCACTCTATCACTTGAGCCACAGTGTCACTTCCAGTTTTCTGCTGCTTATTGTAAATGAGAGTCTCATGGACTTTCCTACCCTGGCTGGTTTTGAACTGTGATCCTCAGATCTCAGCCTCCTGAGTAGCTAGGATTACAGGTGTGAGCCACCAGCACCTGGCCATCATGAGCCTCTTATCTCCAATTAACCACCAGAAAACTGAAAGTGGTGCTGTGGCTCAAGTGGTAGAGCACTAGCCTTGAGCTGAAGAGCTGAAAGCCCAGAGTTCAAACCCCGTGACCGACAAAAAACCAAAAATCAGCCGGGCACCGGTGGCTCATGCCTGTAATCCTAGTTACTCAGGAGGCTGAGATCTGAGGATCACAATTCAAAGCCAGCCCGGGCAGGAAAGGCCATGAGACTCTTATCTCCAGTAAACCACCAGAAAACCGGAAGTGGCGCTGTGGCTCAAGTGGTAGAGCACTGGCCTTGAGCTGAAGAGCTGAGGGACAACACCCAAGCCCAGAGTTCAAGCCTCACAACTAACCAAAAACAAAAACAAAAGTCTGTATTACATGACATTGTGAATCTTTTCTTTCTCTTATTCATTTGTGTGTGTGTGTGTGTGTGTGTGTGTGTGTGTGTGTGTCATGGGGCTTAAACTCTGGGCCTGGGCACTATCTGTGAGCTCTTTAGCTCAAGGCCAGCTCTCTACCACTTCAGCCACAGTACCACTTTTGGTTTTCTGGTAGTTACTTGGAGATAAGAGTCTCATGGACTTTTTTGCCTGGCCTGGCCTTGAACCTCAATCCTCAGATCTCAGCCTCCTGAGTAGCTAGAATTACAGGCATGATCCACTGGCACCCAGCTTCTTTCTCTTGTTCTTGAAAACCAACCCACAAGTAAGCCACAATCAACCCGTCTACTTCTCTCCATCTGCTGCTAACATCCCAGACCAAGCCACTCTCAAGACTTGGTTCCTGGCTTTCACAATGAAAGGGCACTCCAGAGGAGGGACTAATACGTTCAAAGTCCAGAAAAGGTACACTGGGACCTAGGCTCGTCAGCCCCACAGGCATGGACAATGCATAAGTGGATGCCAGAAAGTGGGGTAGAGATCAGACCCCAGAGCAGCTGGAGGCTAAAGAGAGGCATGATGGGATAATAAAGTAGAGGCTTTAGCAGCAGAAGCCTGACAGAGTGGAGGGGGGGGGGGGGGAGTGAGGAATGGGGATGGGGCCGGAGCTGGGTTTGAAGTTCAGAGGTCATGGGGTAGGAATGGAAAAGCTGAGCAAGGACTACATGTGTTTGGAGGATTATTGATCAGGGCAGGAAAACACATGGAGTTCAGACAGGAAAGAAAAGGAAGGAATCATGGCTGCTTCTTGGAGAACACAGCACTGAAGGAGAAAGCTAGGGCCACTGGTGTGGTGTGTCACTGGATTGGGTGCTGTGAAGGGAAGGGTCTTCTAAGGTCCCATGCTTGATGAGAACTTAACGAATGAGGCACTGAGGCTTTTAGGAGTTGCCTTCTGGGATTCCTCAGTGGAAGGCAGGGGAGGGGATTGGGAAATCTGCTGTGGGGGCCACGGGAGATATCAGAGGTAGAGATGGGGTCTCACCCGCCTGTGCTCCATCTTGTCCCGGTTGTGGATGAACTGTAAGACACAGGGAAGGATGAAGGAGACCTGCCTCACCCCCGTCCGTGCCACCCCTCCTCTGCGCATGCTCACCTATCACCCACCTTCGTAGTGGGCTGCAATCACTCTGCGAGCCCGAATTTTCCGGCCTTTAGGGGCTGAAAAATCAAGGAAAGACAGATGAGTAGAACAGAGCTTTCCAAGGGGAGGCGGGGGGGGGGGGGGGGGGGCAAGAACCAGTCTTTGGCCTGGCATCCTTAGTTTCGCCCAAGTCTCCTAGCTAAGAAGCCAAGCCCTTAGCTGGTACCGGTGGCTCAAGCCTGTAATCAATCCTATCTACTCAGAAGGCTAAGATCTAAGGAACATGGTTTGAAGCTAGCCCTAGATTCTTATCTCCAATTAACTAGCAAAAAGCCAAAAGCGGTACTGTGGCTCAAGTGGTAGAGTCCCAGCCCTGAGCAAAAGAAAAAAAAAAGCTCAGGACCTACACCAAATAAATAAATAAATCGCACAGAGATAACAGGCTTAGGCCAAAATAGTCCCACTCATGCAAACATGAATACATGGTCATATGACCATGCCAGTCATAAATGTCTTTGCTTACCGAGGCCCAGGCCTCTGACTCCCCCACTTTGTCCTCATGAGGACTCCAGAGGTCATCCTAACCCATTTGGGGGATGATCCGTGGGAAGCAGTTTCATGTGACAAAAGGAGCTTCTCAAGGGAGGGTTATCATCCTCAGGTTCCAGTCTTAACTGGTTAGCTGCATGACTCATTTCGTACTCTGTGCCTCTTTCTGTGTGAAGACAATGGTTTTTACTCTGTCCACTTCAGAGGGCTTTTATGAAGTGACCAGCAAGACTGATCACTTGTCACTCCTGAGGATGAGAGAGAGGCATGCTCACCACTTCGGCGGGGCCGGACGAGACGTTTCAGGAAAGGCATGACATCCTGGCTTGTGTCTGTCTGGGAATTCAGTTCCTAGGGGAATTAAGATCAGGACTCAACCAGGGCTTCTCAGAGACAGGACGGAGCCCAGCAGGGCCTGTCAGAAGAGCCACCAGTCACGAAAGTCCAAGGGAACACCAGGTGCTAGTGGCTCACGCCTGTAATCCTAGCTACTCAGAAGGCTGAGATCTAAGGATTTCAGTTCAAAGACAGCTCCAGCAGAAAGTCTAGGAGACTCCAATTACCCTCCAAATTCACTTCTGAATAACCATCAAAAGGTTGGAATAGAACTGTAGCTCAAGTGGTAGAGTACCAGCCTTGAGCAAAAAAGCTAAGGGACAGGCATCTGAGTTCAAGCCCCAGTATTCGTGTACACACACACACACACACACACACACACACACACACACACACACACACGAAAAGAAAGAAAAAGTCCAAGGGACGGATCAATCAAGCGTGTAGATAAAGTGTGTAGGCCTAGTTTTCAGCCTGTTCTGGAGACCAGTCAAACCTTCCCAGGCCTCCATCCTTCTTCAGCATAGACCCTGCACTCTGCTGATGTGTTGCACACCTGTCCACAGTCAGCATGCACAAGTGGTACACACCCCTCACACAACAGCATCCACCTCCTTGTGGCAGGTTCCTAGCAACCCCACTTCACCCACAGCCAATCAATGCTTCCTATCAGATGGTACAACTCGGGAACTCCCCCCTCCACACCCTCTCTCTCTCTCTCTCTCTCTCTCTCTCACACACACACACACACACACATGCCATGCATGCTGGTGCACCCTCTACCCTCACAGAAACACACACCCCAGTGTGCAAAACTTCATGCACACACAGCCCACAGCCACACACACATGCTGCTGCATACAGCGGAGGCAGCCAGCACACCCTGCGGCCCCAGCGCTGCCACAGCTTTCCCCTACCCACACCTGGCACATGGCATCCACACCTACTCACCGGGGGCTCCAGATCTTCCTCAGCCACCAGCTCCTCCTGGGAAGGCTCCTGCTGGGAAGAAGGCAGCGTCACCCTGTCCTCCACCTGACTTCTTGTCCTCTGCTCATCCGCCAGTCCCCTGGCCCTCTGCCCACCCGGCCCCCATCTGCTGCTCCAAATGTGCCCGGGAAGGGGTGTGCTGAGGGCCTCACCTGGCCTGAGAGCGATGCCCGGCTCCCCAGGCTGACCATAGCCAGCAGGAGGCCAAGGCAGGCCAGCGCCAGGCCCAGGCCCAGCACGAGTGGGGCCAGCAGGGCGGTGCCAGGCTCCCCCCGGCGCCCCCTCCGCCTCTGGCTCCGACGGGCGGCCATGGGGGCGGGGGGCTGTGCCTGCCTCACCGCCCCCCCATCCCTGGACCCGAGGGATGGGGGGAGGGGGAGCCGGCGGGCGGAGCGGGCTGGGGAGAGGGAGGGGCCAGGGAAACGGGGCGGGGGGTGGGGGTGGATGAGGACAGGAAGCCGGACACTGTTTGTGAGTGATTAAACTCCAGCCCTCGGCGGCGGAGTCCAGTGCACAGAGGGAGAGCGCACCGGCCCGCCCGAGCCACCCCGGCGCCCGAGGCCCACCGTGCCCAGGCGGTGCCCAGGCGGTGCACGCGGGCCGGGCCGGGGAGCATGTACGCGCCAGGGCGGCCACTCTGGGACAGCGGTGACACACTCCAAGGCCTTGGAGAGAGAGCGATCAGAAATAGGCCGGGGGCCCCAGCCAGGGGCCGGGCCCTGGAACTCCTACAGGGCTGGCCCTGTCCACATCAGAGGAGCCTAGCCCTAGACAGTGTGCGGCCAGGGCTGTCATTTCCTCAGCCAGCACTGTCTGGGGCATCATCCGCCCTGATCGCTGTGGGATTTTATCAGTGACACCCAAGGGCAATCCCAGGAGTAACGTGAAGCCTGCAGACAGCCATTCACTTGGGCCGTGTTTTCTTCTCTTTTTCAGTCTAGCTCTGGGTAGGTCGTTTAAGTGTCTGCACGCAGCAGCCAGAGAGGGCAAGCGGAACAAGTGGAACAAGATGTTTCTGGAAATCCCAGTACTATTTCTGTTATCATGGGGCTATGGAGTACAAGGTAGAGATCAACCCCATACATGAATTGGGTAAATCCTGGGTCTTTTGGGGGGGGGGGGGGCAGGAAAACAGTGCTGTAAACAAGCAAGTTTCTCAAAGCTTCATTTAAGCTGTACTGTTCACTCCTGCACATTGGTGTTGAAAAGTACTATAAAACAATTCTATCGCAAGGCCAATTATGGTGTGTGTGTGTGTGTGTGTGTGTGTGTGTGTGTGTGTGTGTGTGTGTGTGCATCTAGGCTGTAGCTCAGTGTCTAGCATGCATGACTTTAGGTTTGAATCTCAGAGTGGCATAAATAAATAAATACAACTAATTACCTTGGGCACCAGTGATTCATGACTGTAATCCTAGCTACACAGGAAGCTGATATCTGGAGGATTGCAGTTCAAAGCCAGCCAGGATGAAAAATCTGCAGGATGAAAAATCTGCAGGACGAACCAGCACAAAGCAGGCTAGAGGGGTGGCTGAAGTAGTAGAGCACTTGTCTGGGAGCAAGAAAGCTGAGCAAGTGTGAAACCCTAAATTCAGGCACTGGTACTAGCACACACACACACATACATACACACACTAATAAACAACAACAATAACAATAACAACACTAAAATGAAGCTGTGGGGGGCTGGGAAGGTGGCTCAGTGGCAGAGCGCTTGCCTTGCATGCCTGAGGCCCTGGGTTCGATTCCTTAGCACCACATAAGCAAAAAGAAAAGCTGGAAGTGGCGCTGTGGCTCAAGTGGTAGAGTGCTAGCCTTGAGCTGAAGAGCTGAGGGACAGCGCCCAGGCCCAGAGTTCAGGCCCCACGACCCAAAAAAAACAAAACAAAACAATAAAATGAAGCTGTGGATCTGAATAAGGTGAGAACATTGACAGCTGCCTGTTGTTCTCAGTCCCCGCCCCTTCCTCTCCCTGCTTTTCTTTCTTCCCCATTTCCTCTCTGTTCTGGAATCTGCTGGGGTCTTCTGCTTCTGGAAACATTCAGAGCACCTTTAACCCCACCTTCAAGGGAGTTTTTCAGATCATCTTTTAAAATTAGGATCCCCAACTCCTCACAATCTCTATACTGACTTGCACATTTTCTCTTTCTTCCCTTTTTTTTTTTTCTGTCAGTCATGGGTTTTGAACTCTGGGCCTGGGCATTGTCCCTGAGCTCTTCAGCTCAAGGCAAGTGCTCTACCACTTAAACTACAGCACCACTTCAGGTTTTCTGGTGGTTAATTGGAGATAAGAGTCTCATGGACTCTCCTGCCTGCGCTGGCTTTGAACCAAGATCCTCAGATCTCAGCCTCCTGAGAATCTAGGATTACAGGCATGAGCAACCGGTACCTGCCACAATTACAGTATTTTTGACTACTTGGATATTTATCTCCCCAACTACATTGGAAAATACTGCAAATGTCACAAGTATTATAAATCTTCTTCCCATCTCATCCCCTCGAGTGCTACAGACTGAACTCAGGGCCTTTGGTATACTAGGCAAGCATTAGCTATACCCTCAGGTCCCCCAAGTCACTTGACAAAAGCTATGTCAAGTATAGTCTAGTAGAGAGACCAAGCAGAGTCCAAGACTCCTTATCTCCCTGTATCATTTCAGAAAAGAATGAAATTTCTTTTTTTTGGGTGGGGGGTGGGGGGGGTCTGGTCATGGGGCCTGAACTCTGGGCCTGGGCGCTGTCCCTCAGCTCTTCAGCTCAAGGCTAGCGCTCTACCACTTGAGCCACAGTGCCACTTCTGGCTTTTTTTCTTTTTGCCTATGTGGTGCTGGGGAATCGAACCCAGGGCCTCATGCATGCAAGGCAAGCGCTCTACCACTGAGCCACCTTCCCAGCCCTCCCTGTATCATTTCAGAGTCATAAAAACAAGGATGTCACTGGGCACTGGGGACTCACACCTGTCACTCTAGCTACTCAGGAGGCTGAGATCTGAGGATCGAGGTTTAAAGCCAGGCCAGGAGGAAAGCTCCTGAGATTTATATTCTATGTACCACACACATACAAAACAGAATTAGAGGTCAAGGAAAGAAGGTCCAGATGCAAGTTGATCTTTAAGATTGTTGTGTGAGTTGATGAAAGAACTAAGGGAAACACGAGGAGAGTGCATGTGCAGTGGAGAAAGCTGGCTTGGGCTGGAGGAAATGCTCCATAAGAATCTTCCCTGCTGGGGCTGGGAAGGTGGCTCAGTGGTAGAGCGCTTGCCTTGCATGCATGAGGCCCTGGGTTCGATTCCTCAGCACCACATAAGCAAAAAGAAAAAGGCCAGAAGTGGCGCTGTGGCTCAAGTGGTAGAGTGCTAGCCTTGAGCTGAAGAGCTGAGGGACAGCGCCCAGGCCCAGAATTCAAGCCCCACAACCGGACCCCCCCCCCAAAAAAAAAAAAAAAAAAAAAAAAGAATCTTCCCTGCCATAAGCCCTCTTCCTTGGGTTGCCAGACAGCTCCCCAGTCTGAAAGTCTAACCCATGCAAAGTCAATGCTTACTTTCTTGAAGTAATTCACTCTCCTTCCTCAATTTCCCTGCCACTGAGGGCACTGAGCTCAGCGCTTTTTTCTGTAGGTTGTTGCTTGGGACGTGAACTCAGCACCTGCCAATTTTATTCATTGGCTAGTGCCAACCAAGCCATACCTCCAAACCCAGGCAAGGGCTTTTGAAGCAGAAAACGAAGGTAAACATGGAAACTCTGTGGTTGAGATCTGACTGTGATATGTAATAACATTTTTTTTTGTCAATTTACTTTATTCTAGAGGTGATATACAGAGGGATTACGATTTTGTAATGAGTACATTTCCTTTCAGACAGGGTCTTCGGTTCCCTCCTTCTCTTTGTAATGAATATTTAGTTCTTAGATTTCCACGGTCTTTGATCATTTGTCAGGTATTTCCAAGGGCCTTGTCAATCTGAATACTGGCCATATGGGAACAACTAGAAAAGAAAACAGGGTTTCGGATTCAAGGCCAGGCATATTACTTTGCTTCCAATTCTTCCTCAGATACTATTGAAAGATAGGAGAAAGAACATGGTGTGTGTGTGTGGGGGGGGGGGGGGGGGAGGGGAGGGTGACATCCAAGTCTGATTGTTAGGCTGCTAGGGAAAGGCTAAAATCTTTGGTCAGAAGCAAAAGAGAAAAAGAGAGCCTGGGAACTTGGGATTACTTGGAAGTCTGCAAGACAGGGCAACAGTACTATTGATGACTCCACCTCCCCACCCAGAAGGCATTTTCCATTATTTCCATCCTGTGTTGGGAGCCAGAGATATGAGGGAGCAACAGTCCTGAGCCTTGTTGACCCTGTGTGATGGCCTGAAGCAGCCACAGATGATTGGGTTGGGAGGCATAGAAAGAGGGTGTTTTTCTCATCTCCACCTTTAAGCTAGACATTGAGTTCAGCTAGCTCTAACTGCAGGCCTTCTGTTTCCTATTATTGCTGAAGCTGCTGGTACCTGCTGAAAGCAACTTGTCACAAACATCTTGACCTGTCCCTGCTCTTCCTTGTGCAAAAACCCTGTATAAATAAATGCACTGAACCAGAATTTGGGATGCTTCAGTCTCCCAGATTTCTGGATACTGACAGTCCATCTGGTCCCAACTTTCTTTAGAGAGAGAGAAACAGCTTGACACAGCTGGTCTGAGGCAAGTGGCGCCTGAACAGGGACCCGAATCTGGGTATGAGGAAATGTCTCTGGCTTACGGTAAAGGAGATGCTCTCTGTAGGGGTCTGATATACGAGAGGGATTATAGCCAGATAGAATGGGACAAAATGGGCTGGAAAGGTAGCTTAGTGGTAGAGTGCTTGCCTAGCATGCATGAAGCCCTGGGTTCCATTCCTCAGTACCACATAAACAGAAAAGACCAGAAGTAGCACTGTGGCTCAAGTGGTAAAGCACTAGCCTGGAGCAAATGAAGCCCAGGGACAGCACCCAGGCTCTGAGTGCAAGCCCTAGACTAGCAAACAAGCAAACATGTGACAGTGTAAATCAGCAGAGTGAGATCTGTATTGCAGACTCTCAAAGCTATGCTGAAAATGAAGGGAGCTACAAGAATTTTTAAACTTTGTGCAAGAGACTTGTCTTTGGTTCCCAGAGCAGGGTATTGGGGAAAGGTCAGCAAAAGATTAAAGGATGGAAATACAGTGGAGGAACCTGACAGTGTTCCCATATTTACTTTCAGTTTGCAGATGTTTATCAATGATCAGTGTTGGGTTAGGAAGGTGCCTTCCTCCTCTACACCCAACAGAGGTATAATTCAGAACTTTTCCTCTTCAGTACAAGGATGTGAGCAGCTCAGAGACAACAACAGTAAAGAACAATAAACAAGCAGAAGGAGTTAGTACCCCTGTGGCCACAGGCTCAGACCCTGAATCAGAAAAAAGCAATTCAGAAGGGGACACTGATCATGACACAAACTACAATCATGTGGCTAAAAACAATTAACCTCTCTCATGTCATGAACCTAAGGCTTCCAGCTTGATGAAAAAGATGCTTCAGCCGGGCGCCAGTGGCTCACACATGTAATCCTAGCTTCTCAGGAGGCTGAGATCTGAGGATCACGGTTCAAAGCCAGCCTGGGCAGGAAAGTCCGTGAAATTCTTATCTCCAATAAACCACCAGAAAACCAGAAGTGGCACCGCAGCTCAAGTAGTAGAGAGCTTGCCTTGAGCTGAAGAGCTGAGGGATAGCGCTCAGGCCCAGAGTTCAAGACCCACAACTGACCAAAAAAAAAAAAAAAAGATGCATCAAGGGCTGGGAATGAGACTTAGTGGTAGAGTGCTTGCCTAACATGCATGAAGACCTGGGTTCAATTCCTTTTTTTTTTTTTTCATTGGTCGTGGGGCCTGAACTCTGGGCCTGGGCACTGTCCCTCAGCTCTTCAGCTCAAGGTGAGTGCTCTACCACTTGAGCCACAGCGCCACTTCCGGTTTTCTAGTGGTTTATTGGAGATAAGAGTCTCACAGACTTTCCTGCCTGGGCTGGCTTTGAACCTGGATCCTCAGATCTCAGCCTCTTGAGTAGCTAGGATTACAGGCATGAGCCGCAGATGCCTGGGTCAATATCAAGGAGTACAGCAGTACCTTTTTATGCCTTTAGAAGCCTACATGGTCATGGCACATATAGCAAGGCAGGTGTGGAACGAACTTCCTCTATCATGAGAAGGGGCAAAGGAATCACTTTAACCAGTTTAACCCAGGGTCCTATGAGCCCTATGAAGAATGTATTAGTAGATTAACAAGAGATGTAGATAGGCGCTGGGAAGGTGGCTCAGTGGTAGAGCGCTTGCCTTGCATGCATGAGGCCCCAGGTTCGATTCCTCAGCACCACATAAGCAGAAAAAGCCAGAAGTGGGGCTTAGGCTCAAGTGTTAGAGTGTTGGTCTACAGCTGAAGAACTGGGGGACAGCGCCCTGGCCCAGATTTCAGGCCCCACAACCAAAAAAATAAAAGAGATGTAGATAGACTTAACTCAGATTCAGAAGAGGGAAAAAAGATCATGAAACAGTTGGCTTTTGAAAATGCCAATCCTACATGTAAAACAGCCTTTCAGCCACATTAGACAATGAGTGCTCTTTGAGAAACAGTCCGCCTGCGCAGAGGCCAAGGACTGCTCGCGTGCTAGGGGCTGCTTGGGCAGCTGCTCTTCTCAAAGTCATAAAAGGACCAGCCACAAACCAGGAATGTTTTAATTGTGGGAAGCCTAGTCACTTGTCTAGACAGTGCAGACGCAAAAGAACAATAATCTCCTCAGGGTGTGGCTGCTTCTAGTGGGGGAATGAGAAAACCCAGAACTTGTCCCCACTGTAAAAGAGGGGTCCATTGGCTAATGATGATCTAAGCCAGGTTTGCAGGGCAATCTTTTGGTTCCACAAAATGGAAAGAGGGGCCAGCCCAAGCTCTTTTAAACAGTGGGGGCAGTGACTTTTACTTCTCCTCAAGACTAAAATAGCCAACCATGGAGACTCTCTACAGGGCCACAACAGGGAGTGGAGGCTGGACCTCTGTGCTGCCGCCTACTTCCCATTACCTTCCTTTTTTTTTTGTCAGTTGTGGAGCTTGAACTCTGGCCCTGGAAGCTCTTCCAGCTCTTCAGCTCAAGGCTAGTGCTCTACCACTTTGAGCCACAGCAGCACTTCCGGTTCTCTGCTGGTTCACTGGAGATAAGAGTCTCATGGAATTTCCTGCCCAGGGTGACTTTGAACCATGATCCTCAGGTCTCAGCCTTCTGAATAGCTAGTGTTACAAGAGTGAGCCACTGGCGCCTGGCCAGTGATCAAGGACCTCAATCAAGCAGGACTGGAATGTAGGGTCCTATTTCAAAGGAACAGTGAGGCTTATATTAGGTAGAAGTTGTAGTAGTGTCATCATGAGGGGACTTCAGGTTCTACCTAGGGACTACCAAGAAGAGATGAGGATGGTTTAAGCTACAAAAACAATTCACACCTGGTACTGGTGGCTCATGCCTATAATCCTAGATACTCAGGAGGCTGAGATGTGAGGATCATTGTTCAAAGCCATCCTGAGACGCTTAACTCCAGTTAATCATCAGAAACCAGAAGTGGCACTATGGCTCAAAGTAGTAGAGGACTAGCCTTGAGCCAAAAAGCTCAGGGACAGCATGCAGGCGCTGAGTTCACATCACATGACCACTACCACCACCAACAAAACCCCCCAAAACAAAACAACTCAAGGTACCCAATCAGGCAAAAAAAAAAAAATAGCACAACTGGTACTGCTGCCTAATATTAAAAAAAATTATTAACTCAATACCCTAAACACACACACACACACACACACACACACACACACACACACACACACACACACACACAAGGTTTCAGGTTGTCTAAAGCACTTTGAATTAAAAAAAAAAATCACACCTTGGGCTGGGAATATGGCTTAGTGGTAGAGTGCTTGCCTAGCAGGCACAAAGCCCTGGGTTAGATTCCTCAGTACCACAAAAACAAAAAAAAAGCCGGAAGTGGCACTGTGATTCAAGTGGTAGAGCACTAACCTTGAGCAAAAGAAGCTCAGGGACAGTGTCCAGACCCTAAGTTCAAGCCCCAGGACTGACAAAAAAAAAAAAAATTGCCCCAAGCCGGGCATTGGTGCCTCATGCCTGTAATCCTAGCTATTCAGGAGGCTGAGATCTGAGGATCGAGGTTCAAAGCTAGTCCAGGCAGGAAAGTCCATGAGACTCTTATCTTCAATAAACCACCTGAAAACTGGAAATGGTACTGGTACTGTGGTTCAAGTGGTAGAGTACTAGCCTTGAGCTGAAGAGCTGAGGGACGGTGTCCAAGCCTAGAGTTCAAGCCCCACGATAGAAAAAAAGAAAGAAAGAAGGAAAGAAAGAAAGAAAGAAAGAAAGAAAGAAAGAAAGAAAGAAAGAAAGAAAGAAAGAAAGAAAGAAAGGAAAGAAGGAAGAAGGAAGGAAGGAAAGAAGGAAGGAAGGAAAGAAGGAAGGAAGGAAAGAAAAAATAGAGGCTTTGGGGGATCACTGGAAATATACTCTTCTGTCTCTTACTATTGGTAACTGTTCAGGTAAGTCCTGCACAGACCCAGGGAATTGATTGGATGGATCTGCCTTCACCTCCAATGTTTCACCCTACTACTAGAAATACCCTTTCTCTCATAGTAACAACTAGTGATACCAGATTGGTTGGGGAAACATTCAATAGTCACGCACAACCTGAGAACAGATTCTTTAATTATTTGGGATTAACTTCTATTCCTCCTATTTGTTTTGAGTTCCCTAAAGTATGTCCAGATATAAAAGAAACATATAAAAAGACAATGTTATATAATGCTACTGGACATAAAAAGAATGAGGGCTGGGAAGGTAGCTTAGTGGTAGAGCACTTGCCTTGCATGCATGAGACCCTGGGTTCCATTCATCAGCAACACATAAGCAGAAAAAAAAAAAAGCCAGAAATGGTGCTGTGGCTCAAGTGGTAGAGTGCTAGCATTGAGCTGAAGAGCTGAGGGACAGTGCCCAGGCCCAGAGTTCAGGCCCCATGACCGGACCAAAATAAATAAATAAACAAATAAATAAATAAATAGAATGAGATAATACAATTTATAGGAGTTAGCTTTACTAAAACCTTCAAAACTCCTTGATGACCTTGTTTGCCTTGCATGTGTTTCTTACAAGATTAAGTATAAGCTGTCTGCTCCTCCTCCATGGAGAGATTGACTACTTTCTTTTGCCTTTTCCTGGTCAAAGAGTAACCATCCCTAAGTACTATGGTCAAGAAATTCTTCCAGGCTGGTACCAGTGGCTCTTATCTGTCCAGGAGACTGAGATCTGAGGATCATGTTTGAAGTCAGCCTGGGAAGGAAAGTCCATGAGACTCTTATCTCCAATGAACCACCAGAAAACCACAAGTGGCACTGTGACTCAAAGTGGTAGAGTGCTAGCCTTAAGCGGAAAAAGCTCAGGGACAGTGCCCAGGCCCTGAGTTCAAGTCTCGCCCCCTCCTCACACACACACACAAATCTTCTAATACACCAATCATAGGAGGTTGGGTAACACAGCATTGGCATGTCCACACAGACCTGCACAACAAGACTTATGGAAACTTTTGATGGCTACTGATTTCATCAATTTGATCAGCTCTTCTATATTAGATCTCGGGGGAGCAGGCACAGAATGAACAGGTACTTGTGCCTGTGTGAGCCATCTCTACACACTCGTTGCGGGCTCACTCAATACCACTCAGTATGGATGAATGTGGAACATGACTTGTAGTCACATTGTAAATTGATAGATTGCATCACTCGAACAGAGAGAAGGATCTTCTAGTTTTAAACCAGCCACCATTCATCATGATCCCTACTGTTCTTACTAGCCCTTGGCATAGTGATAAAGGCTTACAAGGTACAAAAGAGATACATGAGTAGCTAGCCAGATACAAATGAGTAGCTTCATTTATTATTTTATGTATAGCTTCTTTTGCTACTTTTGCTTTCCACATGGCCAATAACATTCATACCAGCCATGCAATAAACCTATATGCTCCCAAACATTTGAGACACAGGTTAATTTTGATTCTAGGATTAATACCAGACTACTCTGGAACAAATAATACTTCTATTAGGCAATGAGCTAGATGCTTTAAATAAACAAGCTCTTCCTTTGCCATGAAAGACTAAAATCTATTTGTGTAACCAACCTTCATTATAATGAGTAGCAGTACAATTGGTCACAAATGCAGGCTTATTTGCAAGGAAACTGGTCAGACTCTGAAACCACCTTGGGTTGAAAAAACTTTAGTTACAAAAGATACAGGTAGAGAAGTCTTCCCCTACACGAATAGCACACATGATTTTTCCAAGGATTAAAAGGCTAGCTGGGCACTGGTAGCTCATGCCTGTAATCCTAGCTACTTAGGAGGCTGATATCTGATCTGTGGTTTCAAGACAACCTGGGTAGAAAGTCTGTGAGATTCTTAGCTCCAATTAACATCCGAAAAACCACCAGAAGTGGTACTGTAGCTCAAAGTGGTAGAGAGCTAGCCTTGAGAAAAAGAGCTCAAGGACAGTGCTAGGCCCTGAGTTCAAGGCCAACAATAGTCAAAAATGAATAAATACATACATACATTCATAGCTTGAATCCCCTCAATGTCTTAAAACACTCTGCATGGTATTTAATTGCAATTGAACTTGCAATCATATCTTGACCTGTCCCTGCCCTTCCTTGTGCAAAAACCCTGTATAAATAAATGTGCCAAACAATAACCTGAGAGCTGCTTTAGTCTCCCAGATTTCTTTTCTTTCTTTCTTTCTTTCTTTTTTTTTGTCGGGTTGTGGGGCTTGAACTCTGGGCTTGGGCGCTGTCCCTCAGCTCTTCAGCTCAATGCAAGCACTCTATCACTTGAGCTACAACGCCACTTCCGGTTTTCTAATGGTTAATTGGAGATAAGAGTCTCATGGACTTTCCTGCCTGGGCTGGCTTTGAACCGTGATCCTCAGACCTCAGCCTCCTGAGTAGCCAGGATTATAGGCATGAGCCACCAGTGCCTGGCTTAGTCTCCCAGATTTCTGAGTGCTGACAGTCAGCCTGGTCCCAGCTTTCCGTAGATTGTGTATGTATCTTCCTTAATCTCCTACCCTCTTCCCTCAGATACATCTTGACATGGCTGAGCTGCTGCTGTCCTGGTCTTTAGAAAAAGTAAACTGATTTTCTGAGAGAAATTCAGGCTTCTAATATGCAGGGATCAGTCCAGAAAAACTGTTCCTTATTCTAGCATTTGGGATTGTTGGAAGTGTCTTGGGATATCTGAGTAGAAATGAGGACACCAACTTGAGAAAGAACTCAGCAAGGAATAATTTTACTTCTGCAGCAGGGCATGCTACTTACAGGAAGTTAAGTATGCGAGTAGCTGGGCAGGCAGTCCACCCAGGTTTTTCTTAACATTATTGCCCCTTGTTCGATTAATCAGAAATTAGGTTCACAATCTTGTGCAGTGAGCTAGGGGTTAGGAAGATACAAGATGTGGCTTAATTAAAACAGCTTATTAGCCGAGCGCCGGTGACTCACGCCTATAATCCTAGTTACTCAGGAGGCTGAGATCTGAGGATCACGCTTCAAAGCCAGCCTGGGCAAGAAAGTCCATGAAACTCTTATCTCCAATAAACCACCAGAAAACCGGAAGTGGTGCTGTAGCTCAAGTGGTAGAGCTCTAGCCTTGAGCTGAAGAGCTGAGGGACAGCGCTTAGGCCCAGAGTTCAAAGCCCCACGACAAACAAAAACAAAACAAAACAAAACAGCTTATTGAGAGAGATGGTGGCCACTCTGAAAATGGCAGTGCAACCACTTTGACAGAAAATATTCTAACTTCTATGGGGTAATCTGTAGTTGAACAGTTGATATCAGCCCTCCAAATTAAAGCCTTTCTATATCAGTTAGGCACAAAGTTTCTAGGCAGAATGCCCAGCTAGACAGGACCCTAGAGGAAAAGTAGTACAATATATACATCAGCAGAGAAAATCTAGGACACTTAGGTAATTTTTTAAATTAAATATTACCATAGGGGAAAATGGTTCCCTTAGCCCTCTTAGAGTCCCCAGCTGCATCTGAAAATTGACAAAGACAGATTTTCACAAGTGAGAATATAAATTTAAATTATGAAACTTTTATGTGGTAGGAGAGCCTTCAGGAAACAAAGAACAACTAGAAACAAAAGACAAAAGAAGACTGGGTATCAATCAATTGAGTGCTGTGGAGACTCACAGTAACCTAGCCCAATATGGGGGAAATTATTCAGTATTTGCCAAGTCTGTGTTTGAGGTGATTTTACAGTACATAGCAATTATGAGTGGGGAAGAATCAATTAGATTTGCATGCTTTGTTTAATAGCTTTCAACCCTCACATTCATTATTACAGATTGGAGTTTATATCCTAAGTGTGTCATTTAAAATCTCACCTTCATGCTCTAAACTAATTTTTTCTTAATTTTATGTAAAGGTGATGTATAGAGGTGCTAAAGTTACATAAGTCAAGTGAAGAATAGATTTCTTTTTGGACAATGTCACGCCTTCTCTCATTCTCTACCAGTTTTTTCCTTCCATTGCCACTCACAAGTGGTGTATTTCATTGTCAACATAATGTCTAGTAATATTGATGCATTTGTTCATCCTCTGTCACTCCATTTCTGTCTTCCCTTACCCTCCCTAAGATAGATAAACAAAGAAGACAAAAAAAGAAATGAAAACAAAAATAGCAAAAAAGGAAGAAAAAAAAACCTGTCCAGGCTGGCTTTGAACCGGCAAGAGCTACTGGTGCATGGTCAATAAAAACCTCTTGGGAGGGGCTGGGAAGGTGGCTCAGCGGTAGAGCGCTTGCCTTGCATGCCTGAGGCCCTGGGTTCCATTCCTCAGCGCCACATAAGCAAAAAGAAAAAAGCTGGAAGTGGCGCTGTGGCTCAAGTGGTAGAGTGCTACCCTTGAGCTGAAGAGCTGAGGGACAGCACCCAGGCCCAGAGTTCAGGCCCCACGACCGGACCCAAAAGAAAAAAAAAAAAAAAGACCTCCTGCCAGGCTCTAGTGGCCCACTCACACCTGGGCGCTGTCCCTGGGTTCTTCAGCTCAAGGCAAACATCCTACCACTTGAGCCACAGTGTCACTTCCAGTTTTCTGGTGGTTAATTGGAGATAAGAGTCTCATAGTTTTTCCTGCCGGGACTGACTTTGAACCTTGATCTTCAGAACTCAGCTTCTCAGTAGCTACGATTATAGTTGTGCACCATCGGTGCCGGGCTTCCCTGAGCTTCTTTTGCACAAGACTAGCACTCTACCACTTGAGCCACAGTGCCACTTTCAGCTTTTTCCGGTTATGTGGTACTGAGGAATCCAACCCAGGGCTTCATGCATGCTAAGCAAGCACTCTACCACTAAGCCATATTCCCAGCCCTAAACTTTTTTTTTTTTTTGGTTGGTTGTGGGCTTTGAACTCTGGGCCTAGGAGCTGTTCCTCAGCTCTTCAGCTCAAGGCTAGCACTCTACTACTTGAGCCATGGTGTCACTTCCAGTTTTCTGGTGGTTAATTGGAGATAAGCATCTCATGGAGTTTCCTGCCTGGGCTGGCTTCGAACCGTGATCCTCAGATCTCAGCCTTCTGAGTAGCTAGGATTACAGGCATGAGCCACCCGGCACCCGGGTACTAATTTTTTTTTAACTTTATTCCTAGTGCAAATATTGGTGACTGAGACTCTTGAATGATTGTCAAAATTGGAAACGGTTGAAATAAACACCTTTGTGTTTATCAAAAAGAGAAAGAGAAAGTGAAGAGCCAAAGAAAGAGGGAAATTTGTGTGTTTTTGTGCTAAGTTCGATGTAGAAATGCAGAATAATAGAGAAATACTACCAGGCAAAGAAATATAACCTAAGGGTCATAAACCAGAGGAATCTTGTACAACAAGTATATTCAGACTCTTCTCTCTGTGCATGTGTCATGAGAGATAAGGATGTTCTTTGCCTTCAGATAGAGGGAGAACATTTCTCACATGACTGTCTTGTTTCTTGCCTCAGGAAAAGTGCAGAGAATTCTATGGGCTGGTCCAGGGAAGAAGAACCTCTGCAGTTCTGAAATGCCTTCAGCCAGGGTGCCTTATTTGGGGAATGATGCCCCAGCCTTGTCATTGCCAGCAATCTCCATGCATCGGAAGAGGATCAACATCATGCAGAAGCAAGATAGCTCAAGACTGATAAACAGGGGTTGACCCAGTTGATAGAACACTCACCAATGAGTGAAAGTGTCAGGTACGGAGTTCAAGTCTCAGTCTCACACCTGGCTACTCAGGAGGCTCAGACCTGAGGATCATGGCTCAAAGCCAGCTCCTGCAGGAAAGTCCATGAGACTCTTATTTCCAATAAACCACCAGAAAACCAGAAGTGGCGCTGTGGTTCAAGTTGTAGAGCACTTGCCTTGAGCTGAAGAGCTGAGGGACAGCGCCCAGGCCCAGAGTTCAACTCCCCTCAACCAACCCCTCCCTCCAATAAAAGCTGGTGCTGGTGGCTCATGCTTGTAATCCTAGCTATGCAGGAGGCTGAGATCAGTTCAAAGCCAGTCCAGGAAAGAAAGTCCCTAAGACTTATCTCCAATTAACCACTAGAAAACCAGAAGTGGTGCTGTGGCTCAAAGTGGTGGCCTTGTACAAAAGAGCTCAGGTCTGGGCGCTGGTGGCTCATGCCTGTAATCCTAGCTACTCAGGAGGCTGAGATCTGAGGATCCTGGTTCAAAGCCAGACGGGGCACAAAAGTCCATGAGACTCTTATCTCCAATAAACCACCAGAAAACCGGAAGTGGCACTGTGGCTCAAGTGGTAGAGCACTCGCCTTGAACTGAAGAGCTGAGGGATAGCGCCCAGTTCCCATGACTGACAAAAACAATTTAAATAAATAAAATAAAAACCAAAAGAGCTCAGGGACAATGCTCAGGCCCTGAGTTCAAGCTCTACAACGGAAATATATGTTAATAAATAGAAAACACGTCATTAGAGGACACAGACAATTCAACTCGTCAGACAAAACGTTCATTAGAGTTATAATCCTATGTGAAAATGGAACCACCAGAGAACTTTTCTGAGAAGCAAGTATTTCTCAGAAGCTGGGAAGTTGTGGTTCATATCTGTAATTCTAGCTCCCCAAGAGGATGAGATCTGGAGGAGGACACCAGTTCAATGCCAGCCAGGACAGACAAGTCTGTGAGATGCCATCTCTGAAATAACCAGCAAAAAGCAGGGCTAGAAGGGTGGCTTAAGTGGTGGAGCACCAGCTGTGAGCAAGAAGGAACATGTAGGGTTGTGAGTTCACACCCCAGCATACACACTCAATAAATAAAAAGAACTAAAAAAGAAAAATGGCTGCAGGCATTACTGGAGATGTTGTTTCTGACTAGCAACCCCAGGGCCTGAGTTCTAACCCTAGTACCATAAAAAGGAGAGAGGGGGTGGAGGGAATTACAGTTCAAGACAAATTTCCACACAGAATAAATTCATAGCTGGGCACTGGTGGCTCATACTTGCAATCCTAGCTACTCAGGAGGCTGAGATCTGAGGATTGTGATTCAAAGCCAGCCTGAGCAGGAAAGTCTGTGAGACTCTTGTTTCCAACTAACCAACAAAAAAACCGGAAGTGGAGCTATGGCTCAAAGTGGAAGAGCACTAGCCTTGAGCAAAAGATCTCAGGGAAAGCACCCAGGCCCGGAGTTTAAGTCCCACAACCGACAACAACAACAAGCAAAAAGAATAAATTCATGACTTAAATGAGGGGGAAGCTATAAGATTCTATTTAGCTGGGAAGTTGGCTCAGTGGTAGAGCGCTTGCCTTGCATGCATGAGGCCCTGGGTTTGATTCCTCAGCACCACATAAGCAGAAAAATAAAAGCCAGAAGTGGCGCTGTGGCTCAAGTAGTAGAGCGCTAGCCTTGAGCTGAAGAGCTGAGGGACAGCGCCCAGGCCCAGAGCTCAGGCCCCAGGACCGGAACCTCCTCTTCCCCGCAAAAAAAAAAAAAAAAGATTCTATTTAATTGCTAGGACTTGCATCAAGGACCCTAATGCGTGACACATTCTCCTAGGAGTAACAAGTAGATTATGGGATTGAGTGCTTGAAGAGTATTGTGGTTTGGAGCCAGGTACAGTAACTCACATTTATAATCAATCCTATCTACTCAAAAGGTGGAAAAATAATGTGGTTCAAGGCCAGCAGGGGCAAAAAGTTTGAAAGCAGCAGCATGTCAGTGGTTTACGCCCGTAATCCCAGCTACTCAGGAGGCTGAGATCTGAAGATCGAGGTTCAAAGCCAGCCCAGGCAGGAAAGTCCACAGGACTTTTATCTCCAGTAAGCCACTTAGAAAACCGGAAGTTGAGCTGGGAAGGTGGCTCCGCATTAGAGTGCTTGCATGGCATGCATGAAGCCCTGGGTTTGATTCCCCAGCACCACATACACAGAAAAAGCCAGAAGTGGCGCTGTGGCTCAAGTGGTAGAGCACTAGCCTCCAGAGTTCAAACTCCACGACCGATCAAAAAAAAAAAGTTTGAAAGCCTACTCTCAATCAATAGCTGGTTGTTGTGGAATGTACCTGTCATCCCAACTACTTTGGAAATGTAAATAGAAGGATCACAATCTAAGCAGGTCTGGGCAAAAAGAAAGTTCCTATCTGAAAAATAACTAGAGTAAGAAGGACTTGGCTCAGATGGTAGGCTGGCACCTGAGATCAAACCCCAGCACTGCCAAGAAAAAAAAATGTTCCCCGTCCGCCATATATTGAAGGCCTGGTGTTGGTACAGCAGATTCAGAGGTGGAGCTCTTTGGAAGTGATTGGATCCTGAAGGCTCTGCCTTTATTAAGTGATTAATGTAATTTGAATAGATCATTAGGATGTGGAAGGTGGAAAGTGGGGCCTGGTTAGAGGAAGTCGGTCCCTTTTAAGATCTTTTACCCTGGCCTACTCCTGTCCATCTTCTCTGTATCTGAGATACCATAAGCTGAGTGAGTTTTCCCTGCCACCTACTCATAAAGTTCTATTTTACCACAGATCCAGAAACAACAAAGGCTAATGACCATGGACAGACTAAAACCTCTGAAACCTCTGATCCAAAACCTCTGATCTTTCCTCCTTTTGTTTTGCCAGTCCTGGAGCTTGGACACCGTCCACACAGGGCCAGGACACTGTCCTTGAGCATCTCTGTGCTCAAGACTAGCACTCTACCACTTGAGCCACAGCGCCACGTCCAACTTTTTCTGTTTATGTGGTACTGAGGAATTAAATCCAGAGCTTCAGGCATGCTAGGCAAGCACTCTACCACTAAGCCACATTCTCAACTCCTAGATCTTTCCTCCTTTTAAGTTGTTTCCTCACATATTTGCCACAGAGACAAAAAATCTGGATAATACTAGCAACAAAGTCTAATCCTAGGTCACTATTGGGCTTTGTTCACATGATATTATGTTCACATGATAACAGAAGTACTGTCTATTCGATTTCAACTTTTAGAGGCACCCTTAGAACAATCCAGATTTGATGTGTCAGTGGCTTACCTCTGTAATCCTACCTACTCAAGAGGCTGATATCTGGAAGACTGAGGTTTGAGGCCAGCTTGAGCAGAAAATATGAAATTCCATTTTCCAAAATAACTAGCAAAAGCCAGGCACTGGTGGTTCATGCCTATAATCCTAGCTACTCAGGAAGCTGAGATCTGAGGATCATGGTTCAAAGCCAGCCCAGGGAGCAAAGTTCATGAGACTGTTATCTCCATTGAACCAGTAGTGAACCAGAAATGGCACTGTGGCTCAAGTGGTAGAGTGCATGTCTTGAGCTAAAGTGCTGAGGAACAGCACCCAGGCCAGAGTTCAAGCCCTATAACTGACCCAAAAAAACTAGCAAAAAGCTGAGCTGGAGGGGTGACTCAAGTGGTAGAGAACCAGCCATAAGCAGGAAATCCAAGCCAAAGCTCATAAGGCCTCTAAGTTCAAGTTTTAATACCAACATAAAACAAAAACTCACAATTGAAACTTTTGCAAATGTGAAGCTGAAGCTAAGAAGAGATTATATAGGGGAATGGGCTAAAAAGAGGAATTATATAGTTATCAGTTACCAGACAAGAGAACAGGCTATCGAAATTTACTTATATAACCAAAATAACTCATATAAAAATTAATGTTTAGTCATCATTAGGAAGTGGTTCATTCCTGTAATCCTAGCTATTGAGGAGGCTGAGATCTGAGGATCACAGTTTGAAGCTAGCCCAAGCAGGAAAGCTTATGACACTCTTAGCTCCAATTAACTACCAAAAAAGCTGGAACTGGAACTATGGCTCAAGTGATAGAGTGCTAGTCTTGAGCGAAAAAAACCAAACAACAACAACAAAAACCACCTCAGGGACAACACCCAGGCTTTGAGTTCAAGTCCTAGTACCAGCACAAATAGTTCCCAGCATTTTTTTGGGGGGGGGGAGGGTGGGCAGGCTGGCTTCAAACTGTGATCATTAGATCTCAGCCTCTTGAGTAGGTAGGATGACAGGATGTGAACCCAGTGGTGCCTAGCCTTAACTTAATTTTTGTTATCAAATGAATGCAGCTTTTTCATTTGGACAAAGAAGGAATAAAGGTGTAAAGCAGGAAGCTTTGCCAAGGAGCAAGAATCATTACCTGCCTTTGTCAGGCAAGGAATCACACCTACTAATGGAAAAAAACAGAACTGGACCCTTGGAGCCGACAGATCTCATAACTTTGCTTGAAAAATTAATTCAATACACTTAACCTTTTTGTTCTTGGTTTGCAGCCAAAGTTAAAATTGACTTGCACATTTTAGGACACTGATCGGAAATGACTTGGGAAATGTGTAGGAAAAATACTGAAAGAAAATCTGCCAGATTTTTTTTCCCCTGCTCTCTTATACTTTTAAATTTTCTACCATAGTAATGAAGGAAAGAAGACATTTTCTTTTCTTTTGTTTTGATTAGAGACCTAGTTTTCCTAAGATCCATTATATGAAAAGAAAGAACTTCCTGTGGCCTGTCATGGTAGATACTATACCTTTCTGGCTATGTGCTCCCAAGACCAGCTAAAGTTTATGAATGAATGAATACCATCTGACCTCTCCAGGCCAGCAATGACTAATAAATAATAAATGACAATCACAGCCTACGAGTAGATAGCCATGGTCCCTCCCAGCTTGCTGGAAATGAGGAGGCTCATGGGATGAGGAATTTATATGCTCAAACCAGGACAGTATGGGAGATCTGGTACCATGCTCAGCCTAAGCCACCACACTTAACTTTGGTCAAAATTAATAAGTCTATTTAGTTCAGTCAGTTTATCAGTCAAGCAAGTCAGGATCCTGTCCTGGGTCCACTCTTACTTGCCACACCCACCATGACCACCCATCTTTTTCTTTTTCTTTCTTTCTTTTTTGCCAGTTCAAGATCTTGAACTCAGAGCCTGGGTGGGCACTGTCTCTGAGCTTCTTTTTAGCTCAAGGCCAGCACTCTACCACTTGAGAAACAGCGCCACTTTGGCCTTTTTCTGTTTATGTGGTACTGAAGCATTGAACCCAGGGCTTCATGCATGCAAGGCAAACACTCTACCACTAAGCCACATTCCCAGCCCCAGCCATCTATTATGCTGATGAATTTCCTGTCCTTCTCTTCCCACTGAACAGGTTCCCCAGGCCTCTTACTAAATCTCCTACTCTTAAACCTCAATCCTTGTTTCCTTTTCTTTCTTCTTTTATTAAAATTTCTTTTTGTGTCAGTAATGGGGCTTAAACTCAGGGCTGAGGCACTGTTCCTGAGCTCTTTTGCTCAAGCCTACCACTTTGAGCCATAATGCCACTTCCAGTTTCTGGTTAATTGGAGGTAAGACTCTCATGAACTTTCTGCCCGACCTGACTGAACTGTGATCCTCAAGTCTCAGCCTCCTCAGTAGGTATGATTACAGGATGTGAGCCACTATCTTATCTTATAAAAGATAAAAGCATCCTGGATTTGTTTGCTTGAACTGGCTTTGAACCTGAGTCCTGAGCATTCTGAGTAGCTAGGATTACAGGTGTAAGCTTCCTACCATGGCTGATCCTTCATTTCTTCCTTTTGGTCTCCTACAAAGAAAGCCTGGAGGGCATACCATACGAGCCATGCCTCCAACCTCTCCCTTCTGTAATCCTTCTTTACTTAGCCTTGGCATCAATTCATTTTCTGTTGTCGATAATACAATATCACAGACTGGGTTTGTTTAACAGAAAGAGATTTATTTTGGCTCAGAGTTTTGGCAGTGAAAGTTTGAGGTGGTCACACTTGGTGATGACCTTCTTGCTGACAGTCTTACTGCACCAGAGTACCTGCAAGAGACCAAAGCATGTTCAAGTGTGTATGTGGGGGTGGGGGGTGTGCATGCACACACATGCAGATAGACAGGATACAAAAATAGTAAACAGCTTGGCACCAGTGGCTCACGCCTGTAATCCTAGCTACTCAGGAGGCTAAGATCTGAGGATCATAGCACGAAGCCAGCAGCCAGCCTGGGCAGGAAAGCCGTGATATTCTTATCTCCAATAAACTATTCAGAAAAGGCCAAAAGTAGTGCTGTGGCTCCAGTGGTAGAGAGTTAGCCTTGTGCAAAAGAAGTTCAGGGACAGTGCCCAGGCCCTGACTTCAAGCCCTGGGAATGACAAAAAAAAAAGAAAGAAAGAAAAAACACTTTATGGGGTTGGGAAGGTGGCTCAGTGGTAGAGTGCTTGCCTTGCATGCATGAGGCCCTGGGTTCAATTCCTCAGCACCATATAAGCAGGAAAAAAAAAAAGCCAGAAGTGGTGCTGTGGTTCAAGTGGTAGAGTGCTAGCCTTGAGCTGAACAGCTGAGGGACAGCGCCCAAGCCCAGAGTTCAGGCCCATGACCGGACCCCCCCCAAAAAAAAAAAAAGAAAAGAAAAGAAAAAACACTTTATAATTTTTTTTGGCTTTACAACAGAGCAAAAGCTATACGCACTCAGTAGAAACTGTACTTCAATTTTTTTACTTTTTAATTTTTTTTTGCCGGTCATGAGGCCTGAACTCTGGGTCTGGGCACTGTCACTCAGCTCTTCAGCTCAAGGCTAGTGCTCTACCACTTGAGCCATAGCGCCACTTCTGGCTTTTTCTGCTTATGTGGTGCTGAGGAATCGAACCCAAGGCCTCATGCATGCAAGACAAGCACTCTACCACTGAGCCACCTTCCCAGCCTTGTACTTCAAATTTTGAATTTTGTTATTTTCCAAAGCCCAGTGACATGAAATCTGGGCCTCCCTCCCTCCAGATGCTGGCAGTGAGCCATGGCTCCTACAATCATTAAGGTTAGGGAGGAGAGGGATGACGGGACCACATGGGGATGTTATGGGCAGGGGGTGATGAACAACAGGAGAATACAGTCCAGATCTAGCGTGGTAAGTTAGATGATAAGTGCTATGACTTATAACTCATTGTGACTCATGTTATCTCTGTTTCATCAGAACTTAGTATCCTATCATGAATCAAAGGGTCAGTGTAATAAATTTATAACACCTCTAATCTGGTCCCCACAAAGTCCTGCTTCACTTCCCCTGTGGTTTTCCCCTTCTGTGTTATTCCCCATCATAACGCTATGCGTTTCTGTTGTCTTACTAGCCACCATTTATATCTGTCATCTGCTTCCCTTGCTACATTATACAACCCATTGAGTGCAAGACTATTTGCCTTGTGAATCTTTATCACTCTGGATTGGGTTTGGCACCTGGCAACACAGAACACAGTAAGCAGTGTATGTGTATTGTGTGTGCATGTGTGTGTAGGGGTGTGTGTGTGTGTGTGTGTGCCTGTATTGTGGCTTGAACACAGGCTGTTGTACATGCTAAATAAGCCCTCCAGCACTGAGCTACATTATCAGGCCCATTATGTATTTCCTTTTTTTTTTTTATTTTGCTTTCAGGAACCAGAGCTTGAACTCAGTGTTACACTCTAAATAACTTTCCGTCCTTCCTTCCTTCCTTCCTTCCTTCCTTCCTTCCTTTCTTTCTTTCTTTCTTTCTTTCTCTTTCCTCTAGTTTGTTCTCTCTTCCTTTTTTCTTCCTACTTTTCTTTCAAGTTTTAGTTTGGGATTTATTTTAGCAGAACAGGTTAAAAAAGGGGGATAAGAAAGAAAGAAACGAGGGGCTGGGAAGGTGGCTCAGTGGTAGAGTGCTTGTCTTGCATGCATGAGGCCCTGAGTTCGATTCCTCAGCACCACATAAGCAAAAAGCTGGAAGTGGCATTGTGGCTCAAGTGGTAGAGCGCTAGCCTTGAGCTGAAGAGCTGAGGGACAGTGCCCAGGCCCAGAGTTCAGGCCCCACGACTGGATCCAAAAAAAAAGAAAAAAAAGAAAGAAACAAGGGGCTGGGAAGGTGGCTCAGTGGTAGAGCGCTTGCCTTGCATGCCTGAGGCCCTGGGTTCGATTCCTCAGCACCACATAAGAAAAAAGCTGGAAGTGGCGCTGTGGCTCAAGTGGTAGAACACTAGCCTTGAGCTGAAGAGCTGAGGGACAGCGCCCAGGCCCAGAGTTCAGGCCCCATGACTGGACCCAAAAAAAAGAAAGAAAGAAAAACAAACAAACAAAGGAGGGAAGGAAGGAGAGAGAGAGAGAGAGAGAGAAAGAAAGAAAGAGAGAAAGAAAGAAACAAGGAAACAAAGAAAGAAAGAAAGAAAGGAGGGAGGGAGAGAGAAAAAGAAAGAAAGAAAAAGAAAGAAGGAAAGAAAGGAGGGAGGGAGAGACAGAGAAAGAGAAAAAAAGAAAGAAGGAAACAAAGGAAGAAAGAAAGAAAGAAAGAAGAGAGAGAAAGAAACATAGATGGACAGTTCCTGCTCCCTATGTAAGAAATAAGAGTTAAAGATTCCTCAATAAGCTGTCTTGCTCATGGCTGGCATTCTAGCCAGCTTTTTATTTATTAAATGGAAATGATGGAGACTTGTGAACTTTCCTTTTTTTTTTTTGTCAGTCATGGGGCTTGAACTGTGGGCCTGGGCGCTGTCCCTGTGCTCTTCAGCTCAAGGCAAGTGCTCTACCGCTTGAGCCACATCGCCACTTCCGATTTTCAAGTGATTTATTGGAGATAAGAGTCTCATGGAGTTTCCTGCCCTGGTTGGCTTTGAACCATGATCCTCAGATCTCAGCCTACCAAGTCGCTAGGATTATAGGCATGAGCCACTGACCTTTAACTTTTTTGCTCATGGTTGGCACACTACTACTTGAGGCACAGCTCTACTTCTGGCTTTTTGATGATTAATTGGAGATAAGAGTCTCATGGACTTTGCTGCTTGGGCTGACTTCAAACTGTGATCCTCAGATCTCACCCTCTTGAGTAGCTACAATTACAGTCATGAGCCACTGACACCAAGCTGGAATTTCTCAGGTCATGAGTCTTCTACCTCTCTCCAGTTTTTTATTTTTAATTTTTAATTTTTTGGGTGCAGTTGTGGGGCCTGAACTCTGGGCCTGGGCGCTGCTCCTCAGCTCTTCAGCTCAAGACTAGCGCTCTACCACTTGAGCCACAGCGCCACTTCTGGCTTTTTTATTTTTGCTTATGTGGTGCTGAGGAATCGAACCCAGGGCCTCAGGCATGCAAGGCAAGCGCTCTACCTCTGAGCCACCTTCCCAGTCCACTCTCTCCAGTTTTTCACCTGGTTCATAGTTGCTTCCAGGCAAGACTCAGTCTAAGGAAGGTACAAAGTAGTAGGTAGGGAAGGACTCCTGGCGTGGGGGGGGGGGGGATGGGGCGGGGGGCGCGGGCCGTGGGCTCTGATCACTCCTGGCTCAGCTGTCAGCCCATAGCTTAACACATGGCCTGTTGGGGACATGCTCCCTGGTCTGGTGGCTAATGTAATTGATCTTGTTTGGCCTCCACCCTTTGTCACTTCGGTCAGACTTGGCCTTGTGATGTGTCTTGACTCAGTTCTGTCTTGGCTGTGAGGGGTCAGTCCTCCTGGCCTCCCTCCAAGGAGGAGATAAGTGGTCAAAGTGAACATACATCCTTACGCTTCAAGGGCAGCTGCTTCAGACCTCTTAGGCAAGGCATGTATAAATGCACGAGTCAATTAAAAAATTAAACACATTAAAATTTTTCCACTGTGGAAATTGTTTGTGGTACTAAATTCAGACAAAAATGAATTTGTGAGCATAATGCATATAGGAAGCCATTGAAAGAACAAGCTTTAAGATAGTGTTGGCTGGGCTGGGAATGTGGCTTAGTGGTAGAGTGCTTGCCTAGCATGCATGCAGCCCTGGGTTTGATTCCTCAGCAGCACATAAACAGAAAAAGCTGGAAGTGGCGCTGTGGCTCAAGTGGTAGAATGCTAACCTTGAGCAAAAGAAGCTCAGGGACAGTGCCCAGGCCCTGAGTTCAAGGCCCAGGACTGGCAAAAACAAAGATACAATGTTGAAAGGGGTGACATGATCAAGATGCTTTATACTCATAACTAACATGCTGAACTGAAACCCCTTTGTATACCCACTTAAAGATAATAAAAAATGGTATAATCACACAACACACACACACACACACACATACATATAAAGCTCCACTTCTGCCTTTTTTCTGGTTAATTGGAGATAAGAATCTCACAGACTTTCCTGCCTGGGCTGGCTTCAATCTTCAGTCTCAGGCCTCCTAAGTATCCAGGATTACAGGTACATACAACCCACCAGCACCCAGCACTCACAAATTTTTTAAATGAGCAATTTCAAGTCTCTGCCTAAAATCTAAGGGAACCCCAACACCCCTTTCCCATAGGCCTTTCTTCCCTTGCTTGCCCCGCAGCAGCATTGTATGTAGGTCATTGTTGCTTTCCTGCCTTGGAAAGTCCAGCAGAATTACACTTTTTCTGTGCCCCAGGAGGTGTAAAGCAACATCTGTGATTTGCTGCCTGGACAAATTCTCTGACCTCTTGGCAGAAGGAATTGGATGTAATTTTTTTTTTTTTTTTTGTCGGTCGTGGGGCTTGAACTCTGGGCCTGGGCGCTGTCCCTCAGCTCTTCAGTTCAAGACGAGCGCTCTACCACTTGAGCTACAGCGCCACTTCCGGTTTTCTGGTGGTTTATTGGAGATAGGAGTCTCACGGTCTTTCCTGCCCGGGCTGGCTTTGAACCGTGATCCTCAGATCTCAGCCTCCTGAGTAGCTAGGATTACAGGCGTGAGCCACCAGCGCCCGGCCTGTAATTTTTTTTTTTAAATATTATACTCTTTTTTTTTTTTTTTCCGGTCCTGGGGCTTGAACTCTGGGCCTGAGCGCTGTCCCTCAGCTCTTCAGCTCTTCAGGCTCTACCGCTTGAGCTACAGCACTGCTTCTGGATGGAGTATTTAAAATACCAATATTTGAAGGAGGGAGCAAAAGGAGAAAACAATCCTTACCTGGTTTTACTTATTTATTTATTTATTTTTAAGCTTTATTTATTTATTGTTAGTGTCTTTTTTGTTGTTGGTGGTGGTGGGGCCTGAACTCTGGGCCTGGGCGCTGTCCCTCAGTTCTTCAGCTCAAGGCTAGCGCTCTACCACTTGAGCTGCAGTGTCACTTCCGGCTTTTTCTGTTTATATGGTGCTGAGGAATTGAACCCAGAGCCTCATGCATGCAAGGCAAGCACTCTACCACTGAGTCACCTTCCCAGCCCCAGCTTTATTTATTTATATTTGAGCTATCCCTGAGCTTCTTTTGCTCAAAGTTAGCACTCTACTGCTTGAGCTACAGCAACACTTCTGGCTTTTTCTGTTTATGTGATTACTGAGGAATCAAACCCAGGGCTTCATGCCTGCTAGGCAAGCACTCTACCACTAAGCCACATTCCTAGCCTTTTTCTGGGGGGGGCGGGGAGCAGGGTCTAGTCATGGGGCCTGAACTCTGGGCCTGGGCGCTGTCCCTCAGCTCTTCAGCTCAAGGCTAGCACTCTACCACTTGAGCCACAGCGCCACTTCTGGCTTTTTTCTTTTTGCTTATGTGGTGCTGAGGAATCGAACCCAGGGCCTCAGGCACGCAAGGCAAGCACTCTACCACTGAGCCACCTTCCCAGCCCTCCTAACCCTTTTTTAATGGTTTTAGATAACATATATGAATTAATTTTTTTATAGAACTGAGTACTGATGGCCATGTCTGTAATCCTGAAATCCTATTTACTCAGGTGGCTGAGATCTGAGGATTGGGGTTCAAAGGCAGCACAGGCAGAAAAGTCTCTGAGACTCTTATGTCTAATTAACCACCAAAAAAACCAAAACTGTGAAGTGTGGCTCAAGTAATAGAGCACCAGACTTGAGTGAAAAAAAAAAAACAAGGGGCTGGGAAGGTGGCTCAGTGGTAGAGCGCTTGCCTTGCATGCCTGAGGCCCTGGGTTCGATTCCTCAGCACCACATAAGCAAAAAGAAAAAAGCCGGAAGTGGCGCTGTGGCTCTAGTAGTAGAGTGCTAGCCTTGAGCTGAAGAGCTGTGGGACAGCGCCCAGGCCCAAAGCTCAGGCCCCATGACAGGCAAAACCAAAACCAAAAAAAACAAACAACAACAACAAAACAACACGTGAGTTCAAGGTCAAGGTCCTGAATTCAAGCCCTAGTACCAGCACCATTAAAAAAAAAAATCTGGGCCCCTCTGTACAGAATTTTCATAATTAAAAAAAATCTGGGAGCTGGGAAGGTGGCTCAGTGGTTGAGCGCTTGCTTTGCATGCCTGAGGCCCTGAGTTCGATTCCTCAGCACCACATAAGCAGAAAAAGCCGGGAGTGGTGCTGTGGCTCAAGTGGTAGAGTGCTAGCCTTGAGCTGAGGAGCTGAGGGACAGCGCCCAGGCCCAGAGTTCACGCCCCACAACTGACCAAAAAAAAAAAAATCTGTAACACTAGGGGCAAAATTTCATGTCATTTGCTTTGGAGGACTAATACTAACCAGACATAACCAGATGGTTGCGGTTTATGTATCTCTCTTCTATCCAGGTACCAGCACTTGGCACTGAACATATATATTGTTGTTGTTACTGTATTATTATTGTGAGGTAAGTGCTCTACTCCTGACCTATACCCGACTATACAGTACGGCATATTTAATCCTTTGACAAGCCTCTGTGGTAAAATTATACACCCTACTTCATAGGCAAAAAAAAAAAAAACAACAAAAACCTAGGGCTGGGAAGGTGGCTCAGTGGTAGAGTGCTTGCCTTGCATGCCTGAGGCCCCAGGGTCCTCAGCACCACAGAAGCAAAAAGAAAAAAAAAGCCGGAAGTGGTGCTGTGGCTCAAGTGGTAGAGCGCTAGTCTTGAACAAAAAAGCTTAGAGACAGTGCCCAGGCCCAGAGTTCAAGCTCCAGGACCAGCCAAAAAATAATAAAATCTGCCGTGCGCCAATGGCTCATGCCTGTATTCCTAGCTACTTGGGAGGCTGAAATCTGGGGATCATGATTCAAGCCAGCCCAGGCAAGAAAGTCTGTGAGACTCTTATCTCCAATAAACCACTAAGAAAACTGGAAGTGGCACTGTGGCTCAAGTGGTAGAGCGCTTGCCTGAGCTGAAGAGCTGAGGGACAGAGCCCAGGCCAAAAGTTCAAGCCCCATGAAGGACAAAAAACAAAAATCCAACAGGGCTTGGAATGTGGCTCACATGCATGAAGCCCTGGGTTCGATTCCTCAGTACCATACAAACAGAAAAGGCTGGAAGTGGCACTGTGGTCAAGTGGTAGAGTGTTAGCCTTGAGTAAAAGAAGCTCAGGGACAGCGCTCAGGCCCTGAGTTCAAGCCCCAGGACTGGAAAAAGAAATCCAACAAAAAACAGACTCAGAGAGGTAAGGGAGATGATCACAAAGTAGATAAATTGGAATACTTTTTCTGCTACACATGGATCCTTAAAGCTGGAGGGCAAACTCCTTTTTTTTTTTGATGCCAGTCCTGGAGCTTGAACTCAAGGCCTGGGAGATGTCTTATAGCTTTTTCACTACAGATCCATACTCTACCACTCAAGGCACAGTTCCACTTTGGCTTTGGGTGGTGCATTAGAGATAAGAGACTCATGGACTTTCCTACATGGGTTAAGTTTGAACTGTGATCCTCAGATATCTGCCTCCTGTGTAGCTCTGATTACAGGTGTGAACCACCTGACTTAAACTTTAGTGTACAACTGAGTTGCTTGGAGAAAATCACTCAGGGAGCCCAGGCCTCAGCCTTAAAACTTCTTACCCAGCTATATCCTGGGACTGGAATTTGCATTTCAGGTGAGCAACTGTGTAGCTCATGCCTTCTGCTCTAGGAGAGGCATCCTCAGTATCTGAGCCCCTGTCTCACATCCTGCTGGAATCCTGCGAGAGGAAGACTCTAGGTAAAGCTGGCCCTGAGGCTGACCCCTAGTCAACAGATGTGCAGGGCTTTGTCCCTGAGCTTCATTTTGCTTGAGGTGAGCGCTCTACTGCTTGAGCCACAGTGCTACATCTGGCTTTTTGGAGTCATTTTATGGAGATAAGAGTCTCACTGACTCAGGTGCTGGTGACTCACACCTGTAAGTCTGGCTACTCAGGAGGCTGAGAACTGAGGATCTTGGTTCAAAGCCAGCACAGGCAGGAAAATAGGTGAGACTCTTATCTCCAATAAACCACCAGGAAACAGGAAGTGGTGCTGTGGCTCAAGTGGTAGAGCGCTAGCTTTGAGCTGAAGAGCTGAGGGACAGCACCCAAGCACAGAGTTCAAGGCCCAAGGCCCATGACCAACAAAAAAAGAAAGAAAGAAAATAAAAGTCTCACTGAGTTTTCTGCCCGGCTAACTTCAAACTGTGATATTCAGATGTCAACCTCCTGAGTAGCTAGGATTACAGGCATGAGCCACTGGCGCTCCGTAAGTCTCTGAGTCTTTTTACTCAAAGATAGCATTCTACCAGTTGAGCCACAGCTCTATTTAGGCTTTTTTTTTTTTCTAAGAGCCTCATGGACTTTCCTGCTTGGGCTGGCTTTGAACTGCAGTCCTCAGATGTTAGCCTTCTGAGATGCTAGGGATCTCTCTTTTTTTTTTTTTTGACAGAAAGAGGCAGGAAGATTGGAGTGTCTGTGGCTTGCCTTGAGGAGTGAGTCAGGCGCCAGGAACAGTTAACAAACCCAAAATGTATGTAACAACCAAACTCGTTGCTGTGTAAGCAAAAGGTGATAGTAACAGTTCTAGTCTGGGTGCTATTAAAAAAAAAAATCTGGGTGCCAGTGACTCACACCTGTAATCCTAGCTACTAGGAGGAAGCCCAGATCTGAGGGTCATGGTTCAATGCCAGCTGGGCAGGAAAGTCCATGAGACTCTGATCTCCAATTAAGCACCAAAAAGCCAGAAGTAGAGGTGTGGCTTAAGTGGTACAGCACCAGTCTTTGGTGAAAAAGCTAAGGGGCAGTCCCAGGCCCTGAGTTTAAGCCCCAATACTGGCACAAAACAAAAACAAAATACCACAAACTGAGCAGCTGTTAAACAACAGGCTCATGAGGCCGGCACAGTTGCTAGCTGGGGAGAGCTTGCTTCTGTTTTCATTTCCATCCCACACAATGGAAGGGCAAGCTCCCAGGGTCTCATTAAGAACACACTAATCCCAGAGGAATGTAGAAGACAAGTTAACACTCTTCTCATAACCTTTCAGACAAATATGGAGATGGGAAATATGGCTCCTCTAATAAACCTTATAATAATCTTTCTCATGTGCCTGCCTGCCTCTGCGTGGTTCCCTGGGATGGATATGATGGATTCTTCAACCCCCACCACAGGTGTGCTTTTAGATCCCAAGCCCAAAGTCCAGGAATCATCTCCATATGCCAAATAAAGACATGGTAAAGGGCAGAGAAAGGAGATTTTTATTCCACGGCAGCCATGGGAAGTCTGCACTTTGGTACAGTACTTCAGCTATCTTCAAGGGTATTGGTCTCAGATTAAATAAAGAGACTAGGAGGCAGGGAGTAAAATTGGGGACTTTCAGCTGATTTACCAGGACCCAGTAAAACCCTATTTATTTACTTATTTATTTAGTCAGTTGTGAGGCTTGAACTCAGGGCCTGGGACTTGTCCCTGAGCTCTTTTTGTTCAAGGCTGTGCTCTGCCTCTTTAAGCCACAGCACCACTTCTGTGTTTCTTCTGTGGTTTATTGGAGATAAGTGTCTCAGAGACTTTTCCTGCCTAGGCTGGCTTTGAACCATGTTCCTCGTATCTCAGCCTTCTGAGTAGCTAGGATTACAGGTGTGAGCCGTCAGTGCCCAGCAAAAGCATCTTTTAAGTTGCCTCTTATCTAAGATTCTAAATTGCAAGGATGTACTTTTGTAAAGGCAAACCTGGTAGTGAACTCTGACCTCATTACTGAGTGCACTGAGCCTTGAGCTAAGCCCAGGGCTATGTCTTAGGAGAGCAAGAGTCATCCAAGAGGCTGATCAAGAAGTTCTGCCTCCTGTTTCCTTCTCACAGCAAGAGCTTGAAGCCTTGGTGCTGTGGTGGCAATATGGCCACCAAGAAGTTCCTCCTGATTGGATAAGCTGAGTCTGCTTCCTATGGATACAGAGAAGTTAGGGTGAAAGACTCTGGGAACCACGTGCTGGTAGCTCAAGCCTGTGATCCCAGCTACTCAGGAGACTGAGATTTGAGGATCAACTTTCAAATCCAGAGTGGGCAGAAGATGTTGTGAGACTCTTTATCTCCAATAACCAACAAAAAGCTAGAAGTGGAGGTGTGGCTCAAAAGGTAGAACACCAGCTTTAAGTGAAAAAAGCCAACTGAGAGTACAAAGCCCTGAGTTCAAGCTCTGGTACCAGCACACACACACACACACACACACACACACACACACACACACACACACACACACCACACCACACACACACACACACACACACACACACACACAGATTCTGGAGAAAGAATAATAAGAAATCAAGTCTGGGGGCTGGGAAGGTGGCTCAGTGGCAGAGCGCTTGCCTTGCATGCATGAGGCCCTGGGTTCGATTCCTTGGCACCACATAAGCAAACAGAAAAAAAAAAAGAAAAAAAGTTGGAAGTGGCACTGTGGCTCAAGTGGTAGAGCACTAGCCTTGAGCTGAAGAGCTGAGGGACAGTGCCCAGGCCCAGAGTTCAGGCCCCACTATCGGACCAAAAAAAAAAAAAGAGAGAGAAATCAGGTCTGGCCAGAGGAGCCCTGGTCCCTATCCATAAGGTAACAAACCTGTCCAAATTATCTGAGACTTGAGTGTTTCACAGGACACTGGACATTCCAGGGTTAAAACTATAAATATCCCAGGAGAATGACAGAAGGGGTAACACTGATCAAGATGCATTATATGTACAACCTGACTTCTGGAATTGAAGTCCCTTTGTACAACTACTTAAAAAAATTAATTTAGGGCTGGGTGCCCTAAAGTCTCACTGACTTTCCTGTTCAGGCTAGCTTTGAACTGTGATCCTCAGCTCTCAGCCTCCTGAGTAGCTAGGATTACAGGTGTGAGTCACAGGTGCTTGGCTTCTGGTGATGATAGAGCTGGATGCCAGTGGCTCACACCTGTAATCCTAGCTACTCAGGAGGCTGAGAGCTGAGGATCATGGTTCAAAGCCAGACTGGGCAAGAAAGTTAGTGAGACTCTTATCTCCAATAAACCACCAGAAAACTGGAAGTGGCTCTAGTCTTGAGCTGAGGAGCTAAGGGATAGTGTCCAGGCCCTAAGTTTAAGCCCCACAACTGACAAAAAAAAAAAAAAGAAAATCTCAGTAAAGAAAGCAAGAAGGAAAGACAGATACACAAGTTAATCCTTTATGTTTTTGAATAATACCATCCTTGCAAATTTCCCTACTTTCTCAAATTTATTTGTAGCTTAAAGACCTTATAGTTCTTTGCAGATGTGGCAAAAAGTTTGAGTCATCTGAGGCTGAACTGATAATAATGCTGGCTTCCTTTTTTTTTTGTCAGTTGTGGGGCCTGAACTCTGGGCCTGGAAATTGTCCCTGAGTTCTTCAGCTCAAGGCTCGTGCTCTGCCACTTGAGCCACGGCGCCACTTCTGGCTTTTTCTGCTTATGTGGTGCTGAGGAATTAAACCCAGGGCCTCTTGCATGCAAGGCAAGAACTCTACCACTGAGCCACCTTCCCAGCCCTGGCTTTCTTAATTGTATCTTGTAATTTAAACAAGTATCTTTTTCTTTTGCCAGTCCTAGGGCATGAACTCAGGGCCTAGGCTCTGTCCCTGAGCCTAGCGCTTTACTACTTGAGCCACAGCACCACTTCTGCCTTTTTCTGTTTATGTGGTACTGAGGAATCGAACCTAGGGCTTCATACATGCTAGGCAAGCACTCTACCACTAAGCCACATTCCCAGTCCCATGAATCTTTCATAAGGGAGAAGGCACATGCATGTAATTCCAGTATTCAGGCAGGACAATAATTGCCAGTTTGAGACCAACTTGGACAACATAACTCTCTCTCAAAAAGAAGTGTTTCTGGGGCTGGGAAGGTGGCTCAGTGGTAGAGCGCTTGCCTTGCATGCCTGAGGCCCTGGGTTCGATTCCTCAGCACCACATAAGCAAAATGAAAAAAGCCAGAAGTGGCACTATGGCTCAAGTGGTAGAGCGCTAGCCTTGAGCTGAAGAGCTGAGGGACAGCGCCCAGGCCCAGAGTTCAGACCCCACGACCGAACCCAAAAAAAAAAAAGAAGTGTTTCTTTCCTTTTTTTTTTTTTTTTTTTTGGTCATGGGGCCTAAACTCTGGCGCTGGGCACTGTCCCTCAGCTCTTCAGCTCAAGGCTAGCACTCTACCACTTGAGCCACAGCACTACTTCTGGCTTTTTCTGCTTATGTGGTGGTGAGGAATCGAAACCAGAGCTTCATGCATGCAAGGCAAGCGCTCTACCACTGAGCCACCTTCCCAGCTCAAGTGTTGTATTTTTTAAAAATAAAATTTAGTAATTATTCATAAACATATCTTTTCAGCCAATGAGATAAAATAGTACTTATTTGATAAAAGTTTCCTTTAAGAAACTACTACAGCACACATAATACTTCATGGAGAGACAATGAAAGGATTCTTTTAAATTTTTCTTTTTATTTGAAACATATGTAATGATTATACAAGGAAAGATTCTCTTTGTAAGACTGAGAACAAAGATGAATTATTCTAGTGAAGCTAACTCAAATTCTTCATTTCAATAAACGAGAAAAGAATATTACAAGACAAACAATTTTGGCATTATGTGTATGTGAATCTGCCTTATGCTCATAAGTTGACTTCAAACAAAGTGAAGGAGTAAAAATGGGGAAGAGACATCCATTTCATGAAAGAGGAAGTTGGTGTGTGTGTGTGTGTGTGTGTGTGTGTGTATGTGTGTGTGTGTTGATACTGGGGCTTAAATTTAGGACTTAGGCATGGTCCCTTTTCTTCTTTTTTTTTTTTATAGGTCATGGGGCTTGAACTCTGGGCCTGGGCACTGTCCCTGTGCTCTTCAGCTCAAGGTGAGCACTCTACCACTTGAGCCACAGCACCACTTCAGGTTTTCTAGTGGTTTATTGGAGATAAGAGTCTCACGGACTTTCCTGCCCAGGCTGGCTTTGAAGTGTGATCCTCAGATCTTAGCCTCCTAAGTAGCTAGGATTACAGGCATGAGCCACCGGCCAGTGGCCGGCTCCCCTTTCTTTTTCTCTCAAGGCTGGTGCTCTATCACTTGAGCCAGGTCTCTACTTCTATTTTTTTTTTTTTTGTCGGTCGTGGGGCTTGAACTCTGGGCCTGGGCGCTGTCCCTCAGCTCTTCAGCTCAAGGCGAGCACTCTACCACTTGAGCTACAGCGCCACTTCCGGTTTTCTGGTGGTTTATTGGAGTTAGGAGTCTCACGGTCTTTCCTGCCCGGGCTGGTTTTGAACCGCGATCCTCAGATCTCAGCCTCCTGAGTAGCTAGGATTACAGGCGTGAGCTACCAGTGCCCAGCCTCTACTTCTACTTTTTTGCTGGTTAATTGGAAAGAAGAATCTCTTGGATATTTTCTGCCCAGGCTTGCTTCAAATTATGCTCCTCAGATCTCAGCCTCCTGAATGGTAAGGATTTCAGACCAGAGCCACTGGTAGCCAGCCTTTTGCATCCTCTTGAGGGACAAATAATGTCCTTATATTGTGGAAGGAAGAAGCCTGTGTTTTCACATGGCAGCAGAGCAGTACAGACAGAAAGGCAAACTGCAAAGCCTCTTCTATAACAGCACATTTCCTTCACAAGGGCAGAAACCTCCTGACAATCATTCCCCAAAAGACTCAGCCCCTAATACTACAATGGGGATTAGTTTCAATATGAGGTCCAGAAGAGGTATACATTGAAACCACAATACTAATATACTTATAATCATCTACCATTCTGTTTTCAGGATATTCCTAGAAAGAATCTTATATGTGTGCCATTGGACAGGTGTAAGAATTCCTATGTTGAGCTGGGCGCTGGTGGCTCACGCCTGTAATCCTAGCTACTCAGGAGGCTGAGATCTGAGGATCTTGGTTCAAAGCCAGCCCAGGCAGGAAAGACCGTGAGACTCCTATCTCCAATAAACCACCAGAAAACCGGAAGTGGCGCTGTAGCTCAAGTGGTAGAGCGCTCGCCTTGAGCTGAAGAGCTGAGGGACAGCGCCCAGGCCCAGAGTTCAAGCCCCACGACTGACAAAAAAAAAAAAAAGAATTCCTATGTTGGTAATATTGTAACAAAGATCTATCATTAATGTATATATTACATCAATGTAATAACATCTGTTCTGTGGTTAAAGGATAAAAATGAATAGCTATAAACCTTAACATCAATGAAGCTATAAACTGTGTGTGTGTGTGGTGTTTGCGTGTATGCCATCACACATTCATGCTAATAACCAGGACTAATAATAACTAATAACTCATGGCCATGTACTCTTTTTGTTTGTTTGTTTGCCGTGGGGCTTGAACTTTGGGTTGGGTGCTGTCCCTGAGCTCTTCAGCTCAAGGCTAGCACTCTACCACTTGAGCCACAGCACCTCTTCCGGCTTTTTCTATTTATGTGTTGCTGAGGAACTGAACCCAGGGCCTCATGCATACAAGGCAAGCACTCTACCACTGAGCCAACTTCCCAGCCCTGACCATGCACCCTTGCTTGGCTTCTTTTTT
The DNA here is from genome assembly GCF_019054845.1 of Dipodomys spectabilis. Lineage (NCBI taxonomy): Eukaryota > Metazoa > Chordata > Mammalia > Rodentia > Heteromyidae > Dipodomys > Dipodomys spectabilis. The sequence continues at coordinate 1,206,180 of NW_024871253.1, forward strand.
TCCTCTCAAGGCTGGTGCACTACCACTTGATTCATAGCTCCACTTCAGGCTTTTTGGCAGTTAATTGGAGGTAAGAATTTCAGGAATCTCTGATCACGCTGGCTTGGAACCACAAATCTCTCAGCCTCCTGAGTAGCTAGGATTATAAGTCCTAGGACTTAAACTACAGTCTTAAGCACTGTCCTTAAGTTTGTGCTCAAGGCTAGCACTCTATCACTGGAGCCACAGCTGGCTTTTTTTTTTGGGGGGGGGGGTGGAGTTAATTGGAGATGAGTCTCAGAAGCCATCTTGCCTGGCTTTGAGCTATGATCCTCAGAGCTTAGCCTCCTAAGTAGCAAAAATTACAGGTATGAGCCACTGACACCTGGTTGAAATGGTCTTACACAGGCTGGCCTTGAACTATGGTCCTGCCAGCATTTCCTTCCAGAGTAACTAGTGTTACAGACATGAGCCACCACACACATGGTTAAAAAAACAAACAACTGCTTGGTGCTAGTGGCTCACACCTGTAATCCTAGCTACTAAGGAGGCTCAGATCTGAAGATCACAGTTTAAAGCCAGTCTGAGAAGACAAGTCCATGAGACTCTTATCTCCAACTAACCAACCAACAGAAAACCAGAAGTGGCGCTGTGGCTCAAGTGGTAGAGCACTAGCCTGGTGCTGAAGAGCGCAGGGACAGCACCCAGGCCTAGAGTTAAAGCCCCACAACTAACAACAAAAAATTGTGCTGGGGATTGAACCCAGGCTTCCCACATGCTACACAAATGCTATCACTGAATTACATCCTCAGCCCACCTGAAATATTCTCAAGGAAAACAAAATAACCACTAACATAAAATTTAACATGACAGTGTCTTCTAAGAAGCCCACAGTGATTGGACCATATAAAGAAAACCAAGATTCATTTTCTTAAGTTAGAGGTAGAGAAAGGAAGATTATAGGCTTTACATTTATATATCTAAAGCACAAAAAAACCAAAATCCAAACCAGGGAGTTCTCTGAAATATTTCAAAATAAAAAATAATATAAAATAGTTAAATAAGTTATACATACATTGCAGGCAACATGGAGTCTGATATGCACATTAAAAGTGCTAATGGTGTTGGTGGCTCATGCCTAAATTCTAGGTACTCACTCAAGAGGCTGAGGAGATCTGAAGTTTGTGGTTTGAAGCTACCCTGGAGCAGAAAAATCTGCAAGACTCATCTCCAATAAACTACTTAGAAAAAGCCAGAAGTGGCATTATGGCTCAAGTGGTAAGAATGCTAGCCTTGAGCAAGAGAAGCTCAGGGACAGCACCCAGGCCGAGTTCAAGCCCCAAGACCAACACAAAAAGGTTTAAAAATAAAACAAACAGTAAAAAGCTGGAGCTGGAGTACACCTCAAGTGGTAGACTGCTGGCCATGAGTGAATGCCGGCTGCCGGTGGCTCAAGCCTATAATCCTAGCTACTCAGGAGGCCGAGGTCTGAGGATCATGGTTCAAAGCCAGCACAGGCAGGAAAGTCCATGAGACTCTAATCTCTAATTAAAAACACCAGAAAACCGGAAGTGACGCTGTGGCTCAAATAGTAGAGCACTAGCCTTGAGCTGAAGAGCTCAGGGACAGAGCCCAGCCCCAAAGTTGAAGCCCCACGACCACCACCACCACCACCACCCAAAAAAAAAAAAAAGAAGAAAAAGGTTGAGTAAGAGCATGAGACCCAGACCCAGAGCTCAAGCTCCATCTCAGCACCAAAAAGAAAAAAAAGTTGCTAATGGAACTGCTCACATCTGTAATCCTAATACTTGGGAAGATAAAACGGGAGAGGATCAAGGATTGCCACCAGCCTGGGCAAAAAGTTTAGACTGCATCTCAATGGAAAAAGTTGTGTGTGGTGATCCAAGGCTGATACCCCAACTCCTATAGGAAGCATAGATCTTGGTGAAGCATGGATCTAGCACAAAAAAATCATTGGAGATGTGACTCCATAGTAGACTGCCTCTGGAGTAGTTGAGTTCAAATCCCAGTACTGGAAGGAAAAAAAAAAAAGCTAATTGAAGCTAGATGTAGTGGCACACAAACCTGTAATTACAGCACTAAGAGCCAGAACAAATAGATCCTGAGTTCTAGACCTGCCTGGGGTACTTATGGACACCCTGGCTAAAAACAAGTGTTAAGGGCTAATCAAAGAAAAAGAAATGGCAGCTGGGTGCTGGTGGCTCACACCACTGTATAATCCTAGTTACTCAGGAGGCTGAGATCTGAGGATCAAGATTCAAAGCTAGGCAAGGAAGTCCATGAGATTCTCATCTCCAATTACTTACTAGAAAACTGGAAGTGGAGCTACAGCTTTAAGTGGTAGAGCACCAGCCTAGAGCAAAGGAACTTAGGCATAGTGCCCAGGCCCTGAGTTCAAGCCCCACAACTAACAAAAAAAACAAGAGAGGAAAAAAAGAAAAATGGTCAACTAAAAGCAAGCAATTATTCCCAATCCTTTTAAGTTCTGCATCAAAATATATCCATAGTTCATTTTCATCTGAGATGACAATGAATTTTTTTGTTAAAAGAAACTCATTTAGTATACAAAAAAATAAAAAAGAAAATGTGCCTCCTAGTGGTGGGATTAAGGGTAATCATTTTACTGCCTCGGCACTAACTCCTTGTATACTTTTCTAGGAAGGGCACAGGGGTCTTGGGAATATTTGCCTCACTACAACCCCAATAAAGGACTTAACACACAGACTTTTGGTCAAAATTTGTAAACTTTATTTAAACGTCAAAAAATAACAGAAAAAAGGCAGCTTAAGCTTTGTCCTTCCCAAAGATCAGACGTATGATCCAGAGCAGAACGCCCCTATGAAGTTAAAACATCTAATTCCAATCAAGCCTCAGGCTAGAAAGGACCTTCAATGTGGGGCCAGCTTGGGGTAGGAACCAGGAAGAACCCCACAGCTAGGTCAGAGTTCAGAGACAGCACAAGGAGAGAACAAGACAAAAAGCCCCATCCAAAATGGGATCCAGAACTTCAACAGAGAACTATCACAAGGGTTATGTACAAGGGAGCTGGGCTCGTAGAAGAGGACTGCAGAGCTCCGAAGGCTGCCTTGGCCTTAGCCAGCTGCTGCCGTGCCCTTCTTGCCCTCAATTCTCCTCATCACTGTCATCGGGGCTGATGGCAGGGCTGGTGAGGCTGTAGGTGGGGCTGGTGGGCGAGTAGCCAGGAGAAGTGGGAGAGTAGGTAGAGCCTTTGGGGGAAGTGGGCGAATAGGTGGGGCTGGTGGGGGAGTACTTGGGAGAAGTAGGGGAGTAGGTGGGACTAGTAGGCGAGTACTTGGGGGAGGTTGGGGTGTAGACTGGAGAGGTTGGTGAGTAAGTGGGAGATGTTGGTGAGTACTTGGGAGTGGTGGGCGAGTAAGTAGGGCTTGTAGGCGAATACTTGGGAGAAGTGGGTGAATACTTGGGGCTGGTAGGTGAGTACTTGGGAGAGGTTGGGGTGTACTCTGGTGAGCTGGGGCTGTAGGAAGGGCTGGTTGGGGTGTACTTGGGTGAAGTAGGGCTATAGCTGGGAGAGCTGGGGCTGTAGCTGGGAGAGCTTGGGGTGTAGGTCGGAGACTGTGGGGTATACCGTGGGCTTGAAGGCGAATAGCTTGGTGAGGTCGGGGAGTAGCTGGGCGAAGTTGGGGAATAGCTTGGAGAGGTTGGGCTGTAGTTGGGGCTTGTTGGTGTATAGTTCGGGCTAGTAGGTGAGTAGCTGGGGGACGTTGGGCTGTAGCTGGGTGATGTTGGGGTGTAATTGGGACTGGTTGGAGAGTAGTTAGGGCTGGTGGGTGAGTAGCTCGGGGAAGTTGGTGAGTAGCTTGGAGATGTGGGCGAATAGCTTGGAGATGTCGGTGAGTAGCTAGGTGATGTGGGGGAATAGCTGGGTGATGTTGGGGAGTAACTAGGAGATGTTGGTGAATAGCTGGGAGATGTTGGGGAGTAGCTGGGTGAAGTGGGAGAGTAGCTGGGTGATGTCGGTGAGTAGCTGGGTGATGTTGGGGAGTAGCTGGGTGATGTTGGGGAGTAGCTGGGTGAGGTCGGGGAGTAGCTGGGTGAGGTCGGCGAGTAGCTGGGTGAGGTCGGCGAATAGCTGGGTGAAGTGGGGCTATAGTTGGGACTGGTTGGAGAATAGGATGGCGAGGTCGGAGAGTAGGAGGGCGAAGTCGGGGAGTATGAAGGACTCTGGGGTGTATAGCCCCCAGGGGAGCGAGGCTCATAGGCAGGTGACGTAGGCGAGTAGCTGGGAGACATAGCACCACCTGTGAAAGACAAACAGACAAGGAAGGTAAGTGATGGGAAAACTGGCTAAGGACCTAGGAGGAAATTAAGAGTGGTCACTCACCTGGTGAGGGGATGTATGGGCTGGAGGGGCCTGGGGAGCCTGGGGAGCCTGGCGTGGGAGACCAGGCAGGAGAGTACCCTGGGCTGAAGCCGCTGGCATCAGAAGCAGCACTGGGAGAGAAACCGGCTGCCCCTGGAGTCATCCCACTCCCTAGAAAGGAAGAAAAAAACAAGCTAAACCCAGAGCCCCTACGCCCCCTCTTCAGCCTCCACTGCCCTGACTATCCACCATTCCAGCCCAGCTGCTTCTGGATTGCCATAGGGCTTTCCTCCTAGACCAGGACACTCACCAACACTTGGAGACCAGGCACCATAGGCTGGAGTTGCACCCTGGTTCCAGGGTGTCATGGCAGGAGAGATTCCTCCCATGGGACTGGGTGCTGAGCCGAAGAACATGCCAGTAGCTGCAAAGAAGTCCAAAGTAACTCATGAGGAACAGCACCCAGGGACCACGGACACCCTCTGGCCATGGCCTGGCCTCACCCCCACTTCACAGACCTAGCAGGCTCTGTGCAGCTGAAGCTATCATACTCACGTCCAGCAGCCCCCAAGCCGGGGATATTGGTGGGGATCTCCATCCCGTACTTGCACTTCTCTGCATCAAGTAGGAGGTCAAAACAGCCAGTGCCAGCTGGGGCTAGCTGGCCCAGCATGATATTCTCAGAGACTCCCTTCATGGGGTCACTTTCCCCATGGGCAGCTGCTTCCATAAGCACGTCTACCTAAACAACGAGAACAGGCCCTGTTAAACCTCTCTACACATACAACTCAAGACAACTCCACTACAGAGGAGCAACTCAACCTTCAAGGGCAGTACCAATGGCTCCCAACTGACCCACACTGACTCCCGCTCCCAGTGAGCTCCTGCCTCCCACCCTGTTCTCATTCTGCCATTACCGTTTCCTCGAAGGAGCATTTCATGAGAGGTCCGGTGTCCTGGCGGTTGACTCCATGTCGAGTGATGGCCATTAAGTGGCCACGACAGGTCATGGTATCACACAAGAGAGCCAAATGCCGGTAATTGACATAAGAACCATCAAAGGAGATAACATGGTACAGCTCCCGTTCCAGGGCTTTCCGCACGGCCTCAATGCCCAGCACCTACAATAAAGGTTGAGGTGGTTAGGGCTCTGCTCCCCAGATCTACAAGGTAAGTAAGAGTCAAGGGTCAGTGCATCTCACTCAAAAAAGACTGAAGTAGAATGCATGGGCATGGAAATCCTCTGAGTGGAAAGCAGAGTAAGGGGGTAAGGTGAGAGTCCTTGGAAGGGCCACAAGCAGCATGCTCTCAAGACTCACCGTGAAGATCTCCACAATGTCGTTGGATGTGGTGCGTACAGGGTCCACATCCTTCTCACTCAGCACCCGCATCAAGCTCACGCCATCCGTCTCTAGGATCCACTCCTGCAGGGCCTTGAACTCTCCATCCTCTGTGATGATGATCTTCTTCTTATTGTCTGTCTGCGGCAAGTGCATGTACACCTGGAGGGCAGAACTAGCTCTAGTCAGGTAGGGCAGGGCAGGGGATGACAGGGGGAGAGTGGCTGGATGGGGAAAGACCAACCTTGCTAATCTGCTCGATGCCCTGCAGAGTCATATCCGTCAGCATGTTAGACTCAATGCAGCGTAGAAAAACATCATCATCCATCTTGTCCACCACCTCTTCTTCCTGCAGTAAGAGAAGTCAGCAATTATAGAACTCTCTTTTCTCTTCACTGCTCCATCCCAAATGACAGCCTTCTAAGGACTTCAACAATCAGCCATCAGTGTCACCTTGGCTCCTGTAAGACTACTGTATCATATTACAATAGTAAAAGAAACCTAGGAAGAGGCATCTATACTCCACTACTCTAACCGTTAGTTCTTTTTTTTTTCCCCTATGCTAGTATTGGGGCTTGAACTCAGGACCTGGGCACTGTGCCTTTACTTTTAGTCAAGGCTGGCACTGTATCACTTGAGCCACACCTCCACTTCTGGCTTGTTTGCTGGTTAATTAGAGATAACAGTCTCTCGGATTAATCTGACAAGGCTGGCTCCAAATTTCAATCTCAGCCTCCTGGAATGGTGAACTTGGGAGCTGAGCACTGTCCCTGAGTTTCTTTGCTCCAGGCTAGTAATCTACAGCTCTACTTCTAGTTTTGTTTTTGTTTTGGTAATTTATTGGAGAGTCTCATAGACTTTTCTGCTGGACTGGCTTTGAACCATGATCCTCAGATCTCAGCCTCCTGAGTAGCTAGGATTAGAGCTGTGAGCAATGGGTCCGCTGGCTTTTTTTCTTTTTCACAGCTATCATCTGGTCCCTCACAAATATGTGTGGCATTTGAGTGCTGTAGCCAGATGGATAGTATTCCCTATTCTGCTTCTGGCGCTTAGCTAAGTGCTTGCCAGGCTTGTACAAATTAAAAATTACTTCTTTTGTGAAAGAAGGGGAAAATTATGGATTACACTATATCCATTTAAATATAAATCATAATGAAATCCCCTCTTGTACAGTTAATTCAGGCCAATACAAAAAATGGGGGGGGGGGTAAAAGAGACCTCTTTTAATGTATGAATGTATTATGTTCAGATAGTAATATTTTCTTGGTAGTAGTAGGGGTTTGAACTCAGGGCCTTGTACTAGCTAGACAAATACTACCTGAGTCATATATGCCAGGTCTAATATTTTTCTAACTATTCTCTGATAGTTTAGTAGTTAGTGAGTTCTTTAGTTTTTACTATTAAAGTAGCAACCAGTCATGTTGGCACATGCCTGTAATCCTAACACTCAGAAGACTGGATCAAGGTTTGAGGGGGCTGGGTGCCAGTGGTCTGAGAAGGCTGACACCTGAGGATCACAGTTCAAAGCCAGTCTGGGCAGAAAAGTCTGTGAGACTCTTATCTCCAATTAACCATCAGAAAACCAGAAGTGGCACTGTGGCTCAAGTGGCAGAATGTCACCTTGAGCTGAAGAGCTCAGGGACAGCACCCAGGCCCAAAGTTTAAGCCCCATGACCCAAAACAAAGCAAAACAACAAACAAAGAGTTTGAGGAGAAAAATAAAAAGTCTGAGGTCAAACTAGGTTATATAGTTGATACCATGCCAGCCTAAATGAAAATGTGTCTTTAAAAAAAAACAACAAAAAAATAGGACGGGCACTGGTGACTCATACCTGTAACCCTAGCTACTCAGGAGGCTGAGATCTGAGGATCACAGTTCAAAGCCAGCCTGGCCAGGGAAGTCCTTGAGACTCTTATCTCAATAAACCACCAAAAAACCTGAAGTGGTTCTGTGGCTCAAGTGGCAGAGTGCTAGCCTTGAGCTGAAGAGCTGAGCAGAGCCCAGGCCCAGAGTTCAAGCCTCACGACCAAAAAAAACAAAAACAACCCAGCAAGCAGCAGGCATCCTCATATGCAAGTATAATTTATCAGGAGCTATGCCCAGATGAATGAAAATATTTTCACAGGTCTTGTTATATCCCCAGAGTCACAGTCTCACTACCTTCCCAAGGACACAGTAATTTCTCTTGTCCAGCAGACCTCTCAACCCCTGAGAGGTCTTTGTGAGATGTGTATTGCATCAGGAAAGTCAACAGCAGTATTTCCTGAAGGAAGGCCAGCCTGATACGGTTATGAGAAGCGCCCTTCCCAAAGCCATCTGTTTTGTCTCATGGGATAGTGCTTTGGATTCCATAGATTTTTGCTGCTACAAGTTTTAACAACCATTATTAACCACTACTTCCTATTTCTAAATTAGGTGGGTACAACTGGACCTTCAATGTATAATCTTTACTTCTTTGGTGATTACTCAGGATTTAACAGCTAAAATGCCTGTTTTTCCTTGGGTCCTGTTTACCTCTTGCATCTTGTTCTCATCACTGTTCATAATGCGGATACGAAGGACCAGCTTCTCTGCATTATCATCATTAAAGATGCAATTCAAGTCATCACCAAAACCTAATAGGGAAAACAATGAGCCATGAGAAAGAAGATCACAATGAGCAAGACGCTTCCTTATCATTGCCCATACGCAGTTCTCCTTGCATAGGGTATTCTTTTGGCTTATCCTCCCCCAAAAAACTTGCCACAGATTCCCTCTAGACAGAGACAGGGCACACTTGATAAAGAAAGTGAGTGCAGAAAATCTATCTGTAAGGTATGAAGACCCCAGAGAAGAAATCCAATAGAGAGCAAAGCTGGTATACAAATGGCAGGAGGACTCAAGTGCAATGAACACAACAGATGTGGTAGCCCAGGCAGGACTCCGAAGCTGGACATACCAGCATTAATTTTTTCTGCAATCTGTTCCATGGTCAGCTTCCTGTCAGTCATGTGCTTCCGGTCCAGTTCTACACGCAACAGCCAGGGAGATATTCGGGCCACATCGAAGTCAGGCATCTCATAGTAGACATTCACCCATTCCTGGTCTTCTGCCACCACAGTGCTCTGGGGGTTAGGGTCATAGTAGATGGCTGTGTTGGCAGTCACCTTCCTCAATGTTGTATGCTCCAGGCGGCACAGAATGTCCTGGGGAGAGAAAGGGACTCATGGCACAGGCACTGGGGTAGCTCCAAAGGTCTCTTGAAATCTGAACACTGAAGGAGTCTCCAACACTTGATGCTGGGGAGAGTTTACCTCCTCTTCTTCCTATCAAGAGGTTCATGGCTCCTTGTCCCTTACCTTGGCCCTCTCCGCATCTCGAGCAGACTGGCCCAGCAGGAAGACAGTAAGCGAAGGAGTCTTTGGCTTCTTGGAAATATTGATGAGCTCTTTGAGTCGGGGCACACCTAGAGTCACATTCTTGGCAGACACACCAGCATAGTGGAAGGTGTTCAAGGTCATCTGAGTGGCAGGCTCTCCAAGAGACTGTGCAGCCAAAGCTCCAACCATTTCCCCAGGATGGGCCTAAGGAAAAGCTACCATCAGACAAAGCCAACCCTGCCTGGCTTTGTGAATGAGTTGAGCAAAGGCAGAGTGATTTAAAAATATACATATGTACAGATATATGTATACATATATATGTATCAATGTGGTTTTTTTTGTTATTGGTCATAGGGCTGGAACTCAGTGCCCACGTGCTGTCTCTAAGCCCTTTTGCTCAAGGCTAGGACTCTACTACTTTGAGCCACAGCTCCACTTCCAGTTTTCTGGTGGTGAATTAGAGAGAAGAGTTTCTTGTATTTCTTTGCCTAAGCTGGCTTTGGGCTTCGATTCTTTTATCTGAGCCTCCTGAGTAGCTAGAATTATAGGAATGTGCATTAGAAGTCATTAATTTTTTAATGGTGTATTGTTTTACTTCCTAATACATTCCTGGTTTGCATCAATTCAGAGGCATGCCTATAATTATTATGATGCAACTCTCTTCTAGTTACTCCCTCCAATTCCTTCTACCTAAATTGGAATTTGGCACATAGGAACTGAAGAGTGGTTGGAGTGTGTTTCCCTAAGTTCAATCCATAGTATTCAAATACCTCCCCGCACTGCCCCTCCACCACCAAAAAAAAAAAAAAAAAAAATCTCTACATAGTCAAAGGCATTTTAGAAAAATAAATAATACTATTTCATACCCTAGTCATGACATTTATTTTCTGTCTGACTATCATACACTATAATCATTCGAGCCTCAGTTTTATCACTTGCCATATGGAACTGAAATCTTCCTACCAGGATCATTTCAAGGTTGCTATGGTACAAAGGCATAATGCACCAAGGCTGCTGGTATACAGCAGACTTTCAAAGAATGAGAGCTATTATTCCAAAAGTGGAAGCTAGACAAATCAACAAATATAACACAAAAAACAAGGCCAAGGAGAGAAGTACAACACTCACAATGGCTTGGTTGAACTTGGACTCTATCTCCCCGAGCAGCCAGTCAAAAGCCTCTCCGCTAAGCCGAAACTCCTCAGCCATACGGCGGGAACACAGTGTGGACCGTAAGTGGATATTGAAGAGCAATGTGGCATTCTCCTGAGCCTGCCGACTTAGGGGGTCATCCCCATTCACAATCACTAACTTCTTGCTCAGTTCCTTGACTCCTGAGACCAACGAGGAATAAAGAGATCATCAGAACAAGATCAGACTCCTATCCTCCAGACTAGTCGGGAGACCCTCCTAAGGAGTTACTTACCCTCTACCACTTTGATGGGGTGCAGGTCAGAGGGAAGACGAGGGTTGATGTGGAAGATTTTCTGAGCATTCCAGATCATGCGCAAGAGGTTACAGGGAAGGACAACCTGAGGAGGGATTGGAAGGAGGACAGTCAGGGGGCAGCCATCCAGCAAAGTATGTCTCCAGCCTAATATTTCCCATTCACATGTACCTTGCTGTCACCAGTTGGGAAGATAACCCTGAGCACTTCTCGATCCTCACGCATTCGTTCAAATTCTCGTTCCAGCTCATTCTGTATATGTGCATTGCTCAGCACATCCTTTACCAGATCCTCCTGCAGAGTGCGCCGCAGGGCCCTTTCATTGGTATAATCAAAGCGGAACCTGCAAGTGGGAAAGGGAGAGTTAGGGGGACAGGTGGGGTCCAGGTTCTCATCCTTATATCAGAGTGAGGTGCCAAGCAGTGCTCTGGAGGCAAGATACTTGGCCAAGGATTACCAATAAGACTTGAGCATGTACCTGTCCCTATGTTATATTATACCATCACAAGGGACAAAGCAGGAACAGATCTCAAATCTGCCTTCATTCCTCCTCATTGAGCAACTGTTTTAGATGGTCAGGAAAATGTGCTAAAAGTTATTCACAAGTACAAGACACATTTCAGACCACCTCTTTTGGGAGAGAAAAAGGGAGGAAAACCTATAACTCAGGCCCTACGACCCAGGGGAATGAACCACCCACTTGCCCTCCTCCTTACTTCTTCTCAAAAGCCTTGTTAGAAGGCTTAAGCGTGGCCAGGTTCTGGAACTCAACACTCTCGCCTGCCAAACCATCCTCGCCATAGCGCAGCTGCACCACCTGGTTGATGGAGTTCCTCACAGTTGCATCATATTTTACCATCACAGACTCCATGGACTTGATCAGCCGCCGCTGGATATAGCCTGTGGAGGAGATGAACTCAACAGAAGGAACTAAGGTAAAGAGAATAAAGCCCAAAGATCCAACCTGGGGTCTAAACCCACATGGTTCCTGTGAAAGCCTGCTAGCAGCCCCCTGTACTACTAGTTAGTAGCCACTTGCACATCAGGCACACACTGAGCTATACTCAAAGCCTCTCTTAGACTTTTTGCTTCCCCTAAGAACTACCTACCTGCACTAAGTAAACCAGGGTCTATCCATACCATTGAATGCTCTAAAGCAATCTAAACAAGGGTTTTTGTCTTTCTTCTTTTGCAGTGCTGGGGATTAAACCCCGAGTAACACAATACAGACAAATATTGTAGCACTGAGCTCAGCTAATATTTTTTTTTTTTGGTCGGCTGTGGAGTTTGAACTCTGGGACTGAGTGCTGTTCTACAGCTCTTCAGCTCAAGGATAGCGCTCTACCACTTGAGCCGCAGCACCACTTCCAGCTTTTTCTGCTTACGCGGTGCTGAGGAATTGAACCCAGGGCCTTGTGCATGCAAGGCAGCACTCTACCACTGAGCCACCTTCCCAGCCCCTCAGCTAATTCTTGAACTTAGTCTCTATAAACTTTCCACAGAGGCAAAATATCACCTCTGGAAGTAGCCTCTGGGCTGAGAATCTCCCCTCCCCAGAGGTTTTTGAGCCAGGCAATGGAGTACCCTGAAGAAGCCTCACCAGTCTCAGCAGTCTTGACAGCTGTGTCGATGAGACCCTCACGCCCTCCCATGGCATGGAAGAAGAACTCGGTGGGTGTGAGGCCAGCCAGGTAGGAGTTCTCCACAAAACCACGGCTCTCAGGCCCATAATCATCCTTGATGAAGTGAGGCAGAGTCCGGTGCTTGAATCCAAATGGGATCCGTTTGCCCTCCACGTTTTGCTGCCCTACAACAGCAATGACCTAGAAAATAGAAAAGGTGGCCTGCAATTAACCCTTTTAAGGCCTTGAGAGTAAGGAATCCACTGTCAGCTAGATCTAAAATGCAACTGTGCATAACACATACTGGTTTCAATGCATTTACACAAAAATAAACTGTAAGTTATTCTTAGGAGAGGAATTCAAAGGTGTAACTCCTCTCAACAACTAAAGTACTGTTTATAAAAACAAATACCAGAAAGGTTTTTTTGGGGGTGGGGAGAGATGGGACACAGGAATTGGAGGGAGGCCTGGGTGCTGTCCCTCAGCTCTTCAGTTCAAGGCTAGCACTCTTACCACCTGAGCCACAGTGCCACTTCTGGTTTTCTGATTGTTAATTGGAGATAAAGAGTCTATTGGCCTTTTCTGCCTGGGCTCACTTTGAACTGTGATCCTCAGATCTCAGACTCCTGAGTAGCATGAGCTACTGATGCCCAATGTAATCATTATATTTAATGAATATGATGTAAAAATAAACTATGTAATGTGTAAGGGTAGGGATGGGAGGGAGAAAATGGGGAAGAAAAAAGGAAGGGGTAACACTGATGATGAAGCACTGTACTTATAACCTGACTTACGGATTGTAATCTCTTTATACAACTACTTAATTTAAAAAGGAAAAAAAGGAAAAACAAAAACTTCCCAGCACCTCTGTGGGCTCTAGGTTCAACCTCTAGCACTGTAAGAAAATACTAATAATTTCCAGTATTCTCTCCATCTTCCCCCATACACCCACCTCCTTCTACATTCCTCCTCTAGACTTCAATATGGACCCTTACTGAAAAGACATGGTTCCTCACCTGGGAGATGTTGATCTTGGAACCTTTAGCACCAGACACCACCATAGACTTAAAGTTGTTGTATTCAGACAGAGATTTCTGGGCAGAGGAGCCAGTTTTGTCTCGGGCATCATTGAGAATGCGATTCACCTGATTCTCAAATGTCTGACGCAGTGTGTTTCCTGGAGTGGGCTCCAGCTCATTGTTATGAGCCTTTTCAATGACCTGGAAGCCAAATTTTCAGTGAGACATCAATCCTTGCTTGAACATAGAGCCTGGGCACTGTCCCTGAGCTGCTTTTGCTCAAGGCTAGTGCTCTACTAGTGCCACTACTGGCTTTATCTGTTTATGTGGTACTGAGGAATTGAACCCATGTTTGCTAGGGAAACATTCTACCACTAAGCCACCTTCCCAGCCCTTATTTTTTTGGTAGGTCCTGGGGCTTGAACTCAGGGCCTACGTGCTGTCATTGAGCTCTTTTGCTCAAGGTTAGTGCTCTACCACTTTTGAGCCATAGCACCACTTTCAGCCTTTTCTGTGTATGTGGTACTGAGGAATCGAACCCAGGACTTCATGCTTGCTAGGCCAGCACTCTACTACTAAACCACATTCCCAGCCCCACTGTGCATTTTTTTTTGGTTAATCATGGGGCTTGAATTCTGGGCTTGGGTGCTGTCCCTCAACTCTTCAGCTCAAGCTAGCACTCTACCACTTGAGCCACATCACTTCCAGTTTTCTGGTGGTTCATTGGAAATAAGAGTCTCACAGCTTTCCTGCCTGGGCTGGCTTTGAACCATGATCCTCAGATCTTAGCCTCCTGAGTAGCTAGGATTATAGGCGTGAGCCACTGACATCCAGGTCCCACTGTGCTCTTATTGATGTTAAGTCCAAAGTCCTTGAAAGCCTATTCTTCTCTTCCTAGCCCTTCCTCTTACCTCTATTACATCCTGTTTGGCCTTCTTAATAGTGTTCTGAATGTCTTGGTAAGTCTTAGAATCAGCAATAGAGTCCCCAATGCCAATGGTATGACCTAGAGAGAAAGAGAAATATCAGCACCATATCTGGACTCCAAACCAATGAAGGGACAACAAATCCAAGGAAGAAAAGAGAAAGGAATGGAAAAACAAGAGTAAGAAGTAGACTCCTGAGTGAGAGAGGACCAAGGGAGGGCTTGGTAAAGCCCACCATACTTGCCTTCAATGAGAAGCCAGTTGTTAATGACAGTCTGAATGTTGGAGTAGAAGAGGCGAGTGATGTCATGGCCCATCTCTAGGTAGGAGATATGGACCAGGGAGCCAGCTGAGGTACCAAGAGACTTCTTACACAGAATTCCCATGATCAGCTCCCCATTCTCCACCACTACCTGCAGACAAACACCAAAGTTTTGTTCTAGTTTCTCATGTCCAAATCCAAATCCTGGCCCCATATATCCAGAAACCAGTCCCTACCTTGGTGTCCCCAGGAGAGATATGTTTATAAGGGCCACTGTCTTCATCATCAGGATGGGTGCTGTGGGTACGGATACAATTGATGTGGCCAGGTATGATGAGGGAGAAGATCTGTTTGCCTGTCCACAGGGGCCGGGGCTTAAGGATAGCTGGCTGTGGGACTTTCCCATCCCATGTAGACAGGAACATTAGGAGGTTCATCACTTCACCCTATGAGACAAATATCAAGAAAGATGCAAAGTCAGACTTCAGTCTCATAAGAATGTTAGGAAGATTCCCTGTCCAAGGAAGAAAACCAATTTTAGAGCTAAAAATGATGCCAGAAAGTGTCTTCTAAACTTTCAGTTAAAAATAAAAAGTCAAAATATAACTGCTTAAACAATTAGCTTATGCTAGTTTTAAGAAAAATATTACAGGCTCATGTATGTAATACTATTACTCAGGAGTCTTAAATCTGAAGATCACGGTTCAAAGCCAGCCCAGGCAGGAAAGTACATAAGACTCTTATCTCCAATTAACCCCCCCTCCAAAAAAAAAGCCAGAAGTAGACCTGTGGCTCAAGTGGTAGAGCACTAGCCTTAAGCAAAAAAGCTCAGAGACAACACCCAGGCCCTGAGTTCAGCCTCCAGGACTGGCACACATGAAAGAAAGGGAAAAAAAAATGGAAGGAAATAAGGGAGGGAGGGTAGGGAAGGGAATAGGGAAGTAAAAGGAAAAGAAACAGATATGCAAAATCTTAACAAGGGTTCATTTATTTTCACTTTTATTTTGCAGGAATACTTGAAATTACACAAAATTTCAAGGAACTAAATCGAGAGTTAAAGCCATACACTATTTCTGGCCTCTGATCTTTCCTAAGCACTTTCTTTTTTTTTTTTGTCGGTCGTGGGGCTTGAACTCTGGGCCTGGGCGCTGTCCCTCAGCTCTTCAGCTCAAGGCGAGCGCTCTACCACTTGAGCTACAGCGCCACTTCCGGTTTTCTGGTGGTTTATTGGAGACAGGAGTCTCACGGTCTCTCCTGCCCGGGCTGGCTTTGAACCGCGATCCTCAGATCTCAGCCTCCTGAGTAGCTAGGATTACAGGCGTGAGCCACCAGCGCCCGGCTTTCCTAAGCACTTTCTTTCCACCTTACCAGGTAAGTCTCATTTATAGTTCAAAATAGGACAAGGAAAAAAAAAATACCGTTCTTCCTCCCTGGTCTCCTCTTGCCAACCCAGAGACCCCTCTTGAACGCCCACCCAAGCCGACTGTTAGACTACACACCCGCTCGAGAAAGACGTCTCTCTTTGTGAATTTGCGTACTGCCGTGAGTGTGTCTTGCACAATACCCATGACAGGTCGATTGCTTTGGGGGGTGACAATCATTCGAGGCACCATGGCTAATTCCTGGATCTCTGCCCGAGTCTCCAGAGACTGTGGCAGGTGCAAGTTCATCTCATCTCCATCGAAGTCTGCATTGTATGGAGTTGTCACACTGCAGCAAAAGAGAGAAAATATTCAGAGTTGGGAAGATGTCTTCAGTGACATTTAAGGAGCAGTGCAGCCTGCTCCCATGTTAACCTGCTTCCATCCCAGCCGGTTTCCCCTAGTCAGGGACACTGACCTAAGATTCAGGCGAAAAGTAGACCAAGGGAGGATGCGAACCCGATGCCCCATCATGGACATTTTGTGCAAAGTTGGCTGACGATTGAAGATAACAATGTCCCCATCACACATGTGCCTTTCCACCTAAGGAGGCAAGGTACAGAAAAAAGCGCAGTCAGCTAGGCAGCAGAGCACACACCTGTAATCCCAGCCCTTGGGAATCTGAAAACAAGATTACAAATTGAAGGCCAGCCTGGGAAAGTGAAACAGTATTTCAAAAGAAACGTGGGGCTGGGCACCCAGTGGCTCACACCTGTAATCCTGGCTACTCAGATGAGATCTGAGATGTCCGTTGAAAGCCAGCCCTGGCAGGGAAATCTGTGAGACTCTTATCTCAAACTGACCACCAGAAAATTGGAAGTGGCACTGTGACTCAAAGTGGTAGAGTGCTTGCCTTGAGTGCAGAAACTCAGGTACAGTGCCAAGGGACAGTTCAGGCCCATGACCAAAAAAACACACTGGGGGGTGGAGGCATAGCATAGTTGGTAGAGTGCGAGCCAATGAGCAAAAGTGCTCGGTAATAAGTTCAAGTTCCAATCTTTGACCAAAAAATGAAAGAAAGAAAAGAGCTCAGTGAAGAAAGTATGCTAAGAATTCAATTACAATGTACCCGAGTCCCTTACAGATTGAAAAAAATAATACTGTGGAGTTATGTCACTTGAAATACCTGTCAGACACCCCTCCACTTTGGGCCAGACACTAGGTTGTCATGGGTAGAGATAAAAAGCAGGACCCAGGGGTTGGGAAGCTATCTCAGTGGTAGAGTGCTTGCCTTGCATGCATGAGGCCCTGGGTTTGATTCCTCAGCACCACATAAGCAAAAAGAAAAAAGCCGAAAGTGGTGCTGTGGCTCAAGTGGTAGAGCACTAGCCTTGAGCTGAGGGACAGCGCCCAGGCCCAGAGTTCAGGCCCTACGACCGGAAAAAAATTAAAAAAAAAAAAAAAAAAAGCAGGACCCACCAATCTCAAGGGACTCAGTCTGAGAAGAAAATAAAAAAACAACAAATGTGAAACCTTCTGCATGGTTCTGCATGGATCCCTTTCCCCTTGCCCTTAGGTTGATAACATCCCACCTTGATGCCAGTGGTGAGCAATTACAAAAGACGTGGGGTAGTAGAAACCATTTAAAAAGACATTCAACAAGTCTGGATCCTAATGAACAGTAGTCACAGGTGGTCAGCGCCCATTCCAGAAAGACTACTGCTCCAGTGACTAAAAAAGATCTGGCCTAAGCCAAGCTCTAGTGGCTCACTCCTGTAATTCTAGCTACTCAGGAGATCTGAGGATCATGGTTCAAAGCCAGCCCAGGCAGCAAAGTCCATGAGACTGTTATCTCCAATTAACCAGCAAAAAGCCAGAATTGGAGCTGTGGCTAAAGTGGTAGAGTGCTAGCCCTGAACTTTTAAAAAAGTTCAGGGACAGCACCCAGACCTTAAGTTCAAGCCCCAGGACCAGCACCAAAAAAAAAAAAAAGGGTGTGGGGGGAGTGGAGGTCTGACTTAAGTTGTATAGTAGTAGCCTTAAGCAAAAAAGCTAACGGAAAGTACAGTGGCCCTGGGTTCAAGCCCCAATATTGACAGCATGCTTACATGACATGTACACTCAGGCACGCGCGCACCACACACACACACACACACACACACACACAGCCCTAGTGCTACATGCCTTATAACCAGTCTGCAGGTGAAGGTCACTGGGTTTGGGGTGGAAACGCAGGTCAATTCGATCACCATTGTCTCGGATGATATACTTGGCTCCTGGGTACTGGCTGTTCCCTCTGCGCACTAGTTCCTGTAGTCTAAGAAGGAAAAAAGTACTCTGAACAAAATGATTCCCAAAGAGCCTTTGCTGCCCTCCTCAACCTAAAGCCCTAAGTAGAAGCCCCCAACACCCACCACTCTAGACAGGGTTTTGGACTGGGACAGACCTGTCAATGTTAAAGGGGGTGACAATCTCCGCAAAGGTCATGTTGGCAGCAATGGAGCGAGGCACGCCAACTTGGTCAATGGACAAGTTGGGGTCGGGAGTGATGACAGTGCGGGCTGAGAAGTCCACTCGCTTGCCCATCAGGTTCCCTCGCACCCGGCCTTCCTTGCCCTTTAGACGCTGCTTCAAGGATTTGAGGGGACGTCCGGACTTCTGCATGGCCTGTGAGGAAACATGACCAGGAGGCAACCCAGTCAGTACTGGGCCTTTCTCTCAGCATTTGCGCTGGCCCCCACCCAGGCTCCTATCCACTGGGGTGGGAGTGTGGAGACGCACACGGGGCAAGCCGGGCAGTTCATTGTCCACCATGGTGGCCACATGGAACTGGAGGAGCTTCACATCCTCTGCGATGACATGGGCAGCCGCTCCGTTCTGCTCATTGCGCCGCAGCTGATTGTTGATCTTCACAATGTCAGCCAGTTTGTGGGTCAAGTCATCCTGAGGTGGAAAGTCAGTATCATCAGAGTACAGCCACCACCAAATGGGTTTTAAAGCTGGCATTTGCCAGGCACACAGTGGAGCTCTCCTCCTCACACCACCATACTAGGAGTCAGAGCTAGGTCTGCTCACTCTCATTTTACCAATACAGAAGCCCCCTCCCCCCCCCCCCCCCCCCGCCCCTAACCTTTAACCATGCTAAGGGTCTCCTTAAAGTTGCACAGCTAACAGGCAGCAGGGCACGTCAGATCTAGCCATCTACCCCTCAGCACATGCCACTCTACAAGGATCTCTCCCCTTAGATACCTAACCATCTATCCAAAAGGCAGAGTCCTAGAGCCACTGACCTGATTTCGAGCAGAGCCCTGCATCACCACAGCAGGCCGCACAGAGAGTGGGGGCACTGGCAACACTGTGACAATCATCCATTCAGGCCGAGCATAGCGGGGCTCCATGCCTAGCACAAAACACTCCTCATCTGAGATTCGCTTGAAGATCTCATGCACTCTCTCTGGACTCAGCAAAATCTTCTTCTCCTGAGAGTCTTCATTCACATGTTTCCATTCAGCATATAATTCCAGGCCTGAGCGCCGAATTCGGGGCTGGTACCGCCCACAACCACCATGACCCTTCAGAGACAAGAAGATCATAAGTTCCTCCATGTCCAGCCACTTTTTGCCAAACTAGGCCAGCCCTCTCAGTTCTTCTGTGTCCTTCTGGTTTCTTGACCTTTCTACACAGCATTCTCTCGTCCTCCCTCCAGGCCTCTATGTTCTGTTCCAGGCCCTTCCTTCCCCCAGTGTCCGCCATCCCCAGTCACCTTCTCTTTGGTCAGATCCTCATCACCCTCAGGCTGTTCCACACCGAACTTGTTGTCCATCTCCTCCCCGCCCTCGCAGATGTTTTTGCCCTTGCAAAGGTCGTAGACGTGTGTGAGCCGCTTCTTGGGCTGTCCCTTGGACTTGGCCAGAATGTCCTTGATCTTAGGATTGTTCTGGAGACAAAGCAAAGCATGGTCAATTGAGTTTATCCCCTTGTTCCTCCAGTTAGTAGGCTCCCTCCCTCCTAAGCTAGGGCCTATGCCCCACTCACTGAATCGACAAGCAGTTTGGAGCAGAAGAAGCAGACACAGCGCAAGACCTTCATTGTCTTCACCAGGAAGCCCACATGAAATACAGGCTTGGCCAGTTCAATGTGGCCAAAGTGGCCTGGGCACTCTGTCATGTTTCCTGTGAAAACATACATCTTGTTTATTTTCATCCTAGCTCCCCCTCACTGCAGAGACTAGGTCTCCAGGTTTCCATACCAGCCCGTTAATAACTCAAGCCTCAATCCTTCCCTTTGGGATCCTTCTGGCCCAACACTTACCTGCACATGTCTGGCAGCGGCCAGTCCGCTCAATCACTCCTTGCCTGGGATCCATCAGCCCACCAAGCTTGGGACGACCTCCCTCGGTGGTCTCTGGGTATTTTATACCTCCCTCTGTCACAGACATCCGTTTCTGTAGGAAAAAAAAAAAAAGTCCATAACAACTAAATAGGATTTCTAGTTTCTTTCTAGCCTTCATACTAGAACTCTAAGAAAACTCCAAACTAGTGGGTGATGGCGGCTCTTACCTACAATGCTAGCACCCAGGAGGCTGTGATCTGAGGATCAATGTTCTGAGCCAGCCTGGGCAGACAAACCTGCAAGACTTATCTCCAATTAGCCAGTAAAAAACTAGAACTAGAAGAGTGTCTCCAGTGGTAAAGCACCATCACTAAGAGAAAAAAGCCGAGCAAAAGTATAAGGCCCTGAATTCCAGCCCAGTATCAAAAAAAAAAAAAAAAGTAAAAATAAAAAGGCTGGGCACTGGTAGCTCATGCCTGTAATCAGGAGGCTAAGATCTGAGGATCAGCTTGTAGCTAGCACAAACAGTTAAGTCTGTGATACTCTTATCCTAATTAACTATCAAATAAGCCAGAAGTAGAGCTGTGGCTCAAGCACTAGACTTGAGCAAAAAAATCTCAGGGACAACACACAAGCACTGAGTTCAAGCTCCAGGAATAGTACCAAAACAAAAACAAAAACAGAAAGGAATCCCTGAATTATTTATATAAGAACCGTGTTTAACTTGGAACAAGAAGATGAAAAGACTGGTACGCTTATAACTCTGGAAATGCCAAAGTTAAGTATCACAAGTCAAAAAGCCAGTTCCAGTCACCATGTACTCCAAGAGTAGGAGTTATACGAGAATGTAATGGACTCAGAACTCTATAGAACTGCCTACCTCTACAATGGAACCCCAGACTTCCCTCTAGGATAAACTCTAGGTCATTGGTATCTACAAGATTTAACTACAAAAAAATGAAAATTAGGGGCTAGGAAGGTGGCTCAGTGGTAGAGTGCTTGCCTTGCATGCATGAGGCCCTGGGTTCAATTCCTCAGCACCACATAAGCAGAAAAAGCTGGAAGTGGGGCTGACTCTCAAGTGGTAGAGTGCTAGCCTTCAGCTGAAGAGCTGAGGGACAGTGCCCAGGCCCAGAGTTCAGGCCCCAGGACCGACCAAAAAAAAAAAAAAGAAGAAAAAAAGAAAAATTATTCTTTTGGAAGAAGGGGTGGGGAACAATGCTTTATTTCCTCTTCCAAGATAAAACAAAGTCCATGAATCTGAGGCTCTGCAGGAACCTCTCTGCATCTGCAACCTATGTTAATAATATAGGTATGATGCCCCAAACATGCCCTGCCAACTCTTCCTCAACTCCTCTCGATCAACAAGGCACTCAGATACAGTTCTGGCTCTTTACCACTTACTCCTTTTCTAAAGGGCCTGAATTGCCTGAACATTTCCACATCCAGATGGATATGCTAGGAGAACTGGTGCTTGGACAGTTTGGTAGAAGTGAACAGCTGGAATCCCTAGAAAGGTGGAGCTAGGACCTGGGTTGAAATCAGGTCTGCTTAAGCTCAGGATAGAACTGATGCTCAATAAATGGCCGCTTTTCACCAGAGGCAGGTGCTGGTGGTTCATGCCTGTAATTCTAGCTACTAAGGAGGCTGAGACCTGGAGGATCATGGCTCAAAGCCAGCCTGGGCAGAAAAGTCCATGAAACTCCATTTCCAATTAACCAACAAAATGCTGGACCAGCAAAAAGCATAAGGTCCCTGAGTTGAAGAATGTATATAGGGGCTAAGATCTGAGGATCATGGACAGGAAAGTCTATGAGATTCATCTCCAAAAGCTAACAAAAAAGTCAGAAGTGAAGGTATGGCTCAAGTGGTAGAGCATTAGCCTTAAGCACAAAAATTCAGGGACAGCACCCAGGTCCTGAGTTCAAGCCCCAGGACCCCCAAAAAAGAAAAAAAAAAGAAAGAAAGAAAGAAAAAGAAGAAACAACAGACATGAAATTTGGCCACCAGAACAGACAAAACACAAGAAACCTACGTATAATCATCCTCAATACTTTTCACACCTCACTCTGCTCAAACTTTATGCTCAACAAGTCAGTAACCTTCCCAATGACTAATTCCACTTCCAGCCACTCCAAAACTGGACCAGGGACTCTCCAGGAAGCACATGCTCTTCCTCAAAGAGTCTATAGGAGTTGAGGGTATGGCTTAGTGGTGGACTGTGTAATTTATCCTATATAAAAACCTGGGTTTGAGCTGGGAAGGTGGCTCAGTGGTAGAGTGCTTGCCTTGCATGCATGAGGCCCTGGGTTCGATTCCTCAGCACCACATAAGCAAAAAGAAAAAAGCCAGAAGTGGCGCTGTGGCTCAAGTGGTAGAGCACTAGCCTTGAGCTGAAGAGCTGAGGGACAGCGCCCAGGCCCAGAGTTCAGGCCCCACGACTGGACCCAAAAAAAAAAAAAAAAAAACCTGGGTTCAATTCCCAACATTCCCCATTCCACCCACCCCTCAAAATAACTTTTTTTTTTTTTTGGTCAGTTATGAGGCCTGAATTCTGGGCCTGGGCACTGTCCCTAAGCTCTTCAGCTCAAGGCTAGCACTCTATCACTGGAGCCACAGAGCCACTTCCGGCCTTTTCTGCTTATGTGGTGCTGAGGAATTGAACCCAGGGCCTCAAGTATGTGAGGCAAGCACTCTACCACTGAGCCACCTTCCCAGCCTTCAAAATAAATATTTTAAAAAGTGGCAAGTGGGCACCAGTGGCTTATGTCTGTAATCCTAGCTACTCAGGATACCAAGATCTAAGGGATCAGGGCTCAAAAGCCAGTCCAAGCAAGAAAGTCTGTGACACTGTTATCTCCAATTAACTACCAAAAAGCTGAAATTGCAGTGGTAGTTCAACTGGTAGAACACTAGCCTTGAGCAAAAAAGCTCAGGGACAGTGCCCAGGCTCTGAATTCAAGCCCCAGGATTAGGGGAAAAAATCGGTATGTTTGGTCAAGGGATATAAACACTGAAAGACTGATAAAACTATCAGACTGTCCTCCAAATAGGTTACCAATCTATCCTTCTACTAATAATGTATGAACATGTTTATTTTCCCATATTTTTGCCAGTAGCAAAAAATCAGATTAGAGGAAAATTTTCATTCTGGTTTTTACTAGTAATCCTGTTTTATTGACCACCTGTACTTTTGTGAAGTCTATTCAAAACTTTTATCCATCCTCATTTTCTAGCAGATATATAATTCCTGATTTTTTTTTTTTTGTATCTGGTACTGAAGCTTGAACTTAGGTCCTGTCATTCATTTGGTTGAGCATACCTCCACTTCCATATTTTTAACTGAAGAGTTTTGAGGATTTGTCTGCCCAGACTGGCTTCAAATATGATCTCAGATCTGATTCTCAGATCTTAGCTTCCTGAGTAGCAAGAATTATAGGCATAAGCCACTCCACCCAGCTAATTCCTTATTTTTTGTATGTTCCTTGTATATGTATTAATGAATCTAGTGAAGCTGGCCATGGTAGCACATTCCTGTGAGGTAGAAGAGGATGGATAGTTTAAAAATACCTCTTAAAAAAACCAAAAGCTTAGCCAGGCGCCGGTGGCTCAGGCCTATAATCCTATCTAGTCTGGAGGCTGAGATCTAAGGATCATGGTTCAAAGCCAGCCTGGGCAGGAAACTCCCTGAGACTCTTAACTCCAATAAACCACTCAGAAAACCGGAAGTGGATCAAGTGGTAGAGAGCTAACCTTGAGCTGAAGAGCTGAGGGATACTGCCCAAGCCCAGAGTTCAAGATCTATAACACACACACACACACACACACACACACACACACACACACACACACAACCAAAAACACAAGAGCTGAGCCTGGTGCCAGTGGCTCACACCTATAATCCTAGCTACTCAGAAGGCTGTTATCTAAGGATCACAGTTCAAAAACAGCCTGGGCAGGAACGACTATGAGACTTCTTTTTTTTTCTTTTGTCGGTTGTGGGACCTGAACTCTAGGCCCTTAACTCCTCAGCTCAGGGCTAGTACTCTACCACAGCACCACTTCCAGCTTTTTCTGTTTATGTGGTACTGAGGAATTGAACCCAGGACCTCATGCATGCAAGGCAAGCACTCTACCACTGAGCCACCTTCCCAGCCCCTCTGAGAGACTCTTATCTCCAATTAACCACCAGAAAATTGGGAGTGGTGATGTGGATCAAGTGGTAGAGCACTAGCCTAGAACTCAGGAAGAGGGGCCCGGGCCCAGGCCCAGAGTTCAAGCCCTATGACCAACCAAAAAATAAAAAACAAAACAAAAGACAAGGGCTGAAGACGTAGTGAACACTTGCCTAGCATATGACTTTATTTTTTTCCTAGCATCAAGGGGGGAAAAAAAAACTAGCTTTGTTATCACACTGCAAATACTGCTTAAGCTTTGATCCTCTATTAAAATAGAAGTGGCTCTTATGTTTATGTAATAAAGCAATGTCAGTTATTATTAAGGGTTTCTACATCTGGTATCAGCCCTCAAATTCTGTATTTTCCTGGTGCTTTCTTTCAGTTTTAATATTAACACTATTTGAAATTTATTCTGTGTTATATAGGATGCTGAGCCCTAACACAATTGAGCCTCCTCCCCTAACAAAAATGCTTCCATTCACAAACACAGTGGTTCTCTCTGCTATCCTGTTAGTTCTAAGGAAAAAAACCCAAATTCCAAGTCATCAAAAGCTCTCCCCTAGATTATCCTCCTCAGTAGTCTCCCTTGCACCTATCCTTGTTTCCCATTAAGTTTTGGGTTGTTTGGTAGATAGGGTCTGGCTTTGTACTTCAGGCGGGCCTTGAAGTAACAATCCCCCAAGTGCTGTTCCCCGTTTTCAAAGAACAACTACAGTAGCATAGATTTGTATGCATAATGTTATGTGTATATATAAGTTGTTGTTTCCTGCTTATAAATGTCCAATAGCTTCCTACTGAAAATAGGATACTGATCCTCTACAATGATTTACAATATCCCATGGGTCCAGCTGTCACATACCCACTGAACCTCAGCCACACTGGCCTTTTCCACCCTCTATAGCATAACCAAGTTAATTTTTCCACCATCTCTTTTGCACTTGTTTCCTTCACCTAAAAACAAAACAACAAACACTATTGCCCTAGAACATATAGCTGAGATGATTACCATTTGGATAATGACATTTTCTCAGGCCTTCCCAGACTGTGACACCATCTCATTTAAAGTAGCCCCATGGTGGATGTGGAATGTGAGTGAAGGAAGTGAGTTTGAACAAGGTACATTGTATGCACATATAGTTATGTCAGAATGTAATCCTCTTGTACAACACATTGATGTTTTAAAGAAACGGGAAAGTAAGACATGAACAGTTCCACCCTAGTTATGTTCCATAACATTACCTCCTTTCATTTTATTCAAGGCATTTGTCATTAACTGTTTTGTTCATTTAACCTTGTATATTGTCTGTCTTTTCTTCCCTTGCCCACGAGTGCTCTAAGAGGCAGTCTTTTGTCTGGGTTGTTGCGCTGTGTATCTATTTATCCCCCATCGCCTACTGTGTTGTCACATCGCAGGTATTCAACGAATATATGGAGGAGGAGGAGGGTAAAAACCTGAGGTTGGCATCCTAATGAAACTTGTAAAGGGCCCCAAGGACTCAACTCGTTGAATGTCGGTTATTCTAAAAGAAAGACTCGGTAACCCTCTCTCTGCCCTAGACAAACCCTGGGCAGGGAGCTAAGCTTGCTTAAATCCTTTTAATTTAAACTCTGGCAACCCTGAAGCTAGACCTCGCAAGGCCTCGGCGCCACCAATCCAATCCTCTCGGCAGGTCACCCATAAGCAGTGAGAACAGCCACATTTCCCAAGACACGGCCGGGGAGCAACAGCAGTGAGGCGGCACAGCTTACCAGCTCATCTGGACTCAGAACTCCGAACTGCACTCTCTTGATGGTGCGCAGCGGGCATGCGCTGTCCCCGGAGGGGGGGCCACCCCCGTGCATGGCGAGGCGGGCGCGGTGCGCAGGCGCAAACCTCGCTACAAAAAGCCTGCGCCACCTCCGCCTAGGTACTCAGATCCCGTCGGGGCGGCCAGCGGGAAGGACCTCCCCGAGTAGGGAGGAAAAGGCTGGAGGAGGGAAGGGGAGGGGGAAGGGAAGGAGGCGGAGAAACGAAAAGGAGCGAAAGGAACCGTTCTATCCCTTCGCGAAGGTTTTTCAGCTCCCAAAAAGGAAAAAGAAAAAAAAAAGCGGGGAAAGGAGGAGGTTTTGGGGGGGGGAAGGAGGAAGAGGAAAAGGAGTAACGAATAAATAAGTAACCGGGCTCCTGAACGGCAGAGGTTACGGCAGTTTGTCTCTCCCCCTTCCGGGAGCCACCTTCTTCTCCAACCGTCCCGGCCGCGCTCTCGGCGCTTCTGAGAAGCGAACTGGCCGAATGACGCCTTTTATAGACTCGCCCCTGCCTTTTCCCCCGCCCCTTCCTTTCCCGCCCTCCCTTGCGCTACGGGGCCGACTGCGCCGGCCTGCACGGAGCGCGCGCTGGAGCGGTTGGTCCTTCCTCCCGGGCTCCCTTGCTTGGGTGAGCTTTTGAAATGACTGGAGGGGTGTTCTCCTAATCCCACCTCTTCCCCTCGCCAGCCCCCCGCTTAGCACTGCCATTGGCCGTTTGAAAAAATCAAGGATAAAGTTAGGCCGCCTTTATTCTATTTTGGAGTAAAGTATCATCTTTAGCCAAAAAAAATAAAATCATTATTCCCCCCCTCCAGGTAGAAAATGGTCTGTTCTGCGAGTCGGTGGTGGAGGCGGGGCCGGTCGGGTCCTCTGGAGTCGATCCCGGCGGGGGGGGGGGGGGGGGGGGGAGCTGGAGAGGGGAGGGGGAGGAGCGCCGTTGGTCATGAATATTCAGTCTCAACGCTGAATATGTATGAGCAGATCAAGATGGCGAATCCAACTGCTGGTCCGGAAGTAGCCGCTGTTGGTCGAGCGACCTCCGGGGGATAAGTGGATGTCTTCTGGAGTGCTTGTACCGAGTCTTGGACCCAGATCCCCCAGCCTGAGACGATCCAAGAAGCCTCAGCTCGAAAGCCTGCTTTTTGGAAGGACTGGCTGCTGTCCGAGAGAGATCACGGGACTGCTACTACGGGGGGGGGGGAGGAGGGGGAGGGCGCGGGGGGGGGGGCGGGGAGGGACAGAATAACCCCGGGGCGAGATATGAAAGTCCTAGGAACGTTAAGGGCCAAGGAATTCGAACATTTAGGAAATCCTCCACTTCTGGAATATATTAGAAACAAACTGGGAGGCGGGGATCCCAAGGGATTCTCCAATAAGAGCGATGTAGAACTTCACACCCGCTCCATAGCCAAATACCCAGTGATCCTTGTTTGATGTTGGTGTCACGTCACCACCCCAAGGGGGGGGGGCACTACGAAGAGGGAAGGAAAGTGTCCTCCAGGGGGAAAAGCAACACTCCCCTCCCCCCAGCAGCTGCTGCCTATTTGCCTGACCACCTGCACACTCCAGCCCATTGCTCTTTCTGCTGCCCAGGGAAATTCTCCCCATGGCCCATAGCTAGCCTGCCTCAACCCCTTGTATCTAAAAGTACGCCTTAGTTATGTCCTGATTCCCAAGGCCCGGGTGAGGTCCCTTGGATCTCAGACTTGTTTTCGATCTTCCAGGTTTCCCCCCTCCACCAAGTCCCCAGTCACGCTTGAATCCCCATATCAGTTCTTTTCCAGGCACTTGTTCTCCCATGTTTGTATTCGTCTCTGCTATTTACCCCTGCCCCCCCAAAGTCCCCAGACACTCAAGTTCGATCTCACTCTTCCACCTGCCCTTGCTTCTCACAGCTGAGGTTCTGGGCGGTGATGATGGCAATGCTACCCAACACAACTCCTGCTCCCATGATGTCAGAAGGTGCCACCGTCTCATAGAGCACGTAATACTGCAGCATGAGGGCAACCACTACCTCAGAGTGCAGGACAGCGCACACCAGAGCAGGGTGGGCCTTGGTGACTGCATAGCTCACACACACAAAGGACACCAAGGCAAGGATCCCTACTGCCCCCACACAGCTCCAACTCAGAGGATCATTAGGTAGCACGGGGGTCTGCAGCACAAACAGTCCTGGCACACAGCCAATTAACCCCACCAAGCCAAATAAGAAGGCCACTGTGGGTAGGCAGGAGGGGAAGTGCAGGGAGCGGTAGACCAGAAGCCCCAGTGACAAGGCCAGGCCTCCCAGGAAAGCCAGCACATAGCCCAGGGCTGTGTAGAGGCCCGTGGTCCCCTCCTGCAATGTCCCTAGTCCAGGTCCCACGATAATGATCAGTCCCAAGGTGCTGCCTAACAGGCCACACCAGTCATAGCCGCTGAGACCCTGGCTCTCGAGGCAGAGTGCGAGGAGGGCAGAGCACACGGTGGAAGAACCTTTTCGAACTGTGGCAGCATTTCCTGCAGGTACCACCTGAACTGCACTGTAGGCACATCCGATGCTGAGGACATTGAGCAGAGCGTGGAGGAAGGCCCGCCCCCGGAAATCAGGAGGTCCTAGGAGAGGGTCACCACGAAGCTTAAGTAGCAGGGCAATGGGAAGGTGGAAGAGGCATCTACAGATGAGCAGCTCCAGTGAGGGCAAGTGGGAAGCCTGGTAAGCCATACGGGAGAAAGGACCCACAAAGCCAGCAGGCAGGCCCCCACCAAGCAGGGCTACAAGTAGGCCCTTGGTGGCATCGGAGGGCCGGCAGCGCTGGTTCGAAGGGAGGCCAGGCGGACTGGAGGATGGTGATGGCTGGGTGAAGTCAGGCAGGTTGAAGTAGGGGTGACTGCCAGCCTGTTAAGGAGAAAGGAACTCAAACACGAGAACACCTACAGTCTGGCGGATTTAGGGCAGCTTAAATGCTAGACTGATCTGAAATTCTGTCTGTAGGATAGTAGAGGAACTTGTAGGAGCTCGAAAGGGTTTGAAAAATAGATTATGTGGTACGATGTAAGCCTTAAGCATCTAGGGGGAAGCAGGGAGTAAACAGTCCCAGAGCATCATGTTTTTCTGGGCAGGTTGTTCCTGAGAGGGAAAAAACAATAACCGAGGAATGTTCTGTTGGCAAGTGGGGGACAGCTTCCCATGTTGTATATCTCTGTGATATCACAAGCTCTAGGGACTTCTGGGTGTTGCATTTGTGGGTATGTCTAAGACCACGGGGAGTTTTAGGGGAGAAGGGGAAAGAGGATGACCAGGATCAGTGTTGCCCTTGCTACACCCTCTGTTCCCCCCATACTCACCATCCTTCCTTGGACTTCCTCTCTCCTCCTGGCTCAGGGGGCCTGAGCCCCTCAGAGCTCCAGCCATTGTGACCTGGTTGGAGTGGGGGTGGAGTTCTTTCCCTGGAACCTTCCTGAGGGGGGTGGGCCTGTTTTCTCATTAATTCCAACTCTGTGTGTTTTATATCTGTCCCTCTGTCTGATTCCTTTTTCTCACTTCTCTTTATAACTAGCTTAATGATGAGGCTTCTTTGGACTTAGTTTTGTCTCATCTTATTTCATAAAGGGTTTTTTTGTTTGTTTGTTTTTGCTAGTCCTGGGACTTGAACAGGGCCTAGATACTGTCCTTGAACTTTTTTGCTCAAGGCTAGCTGGCACTCTACCACTTCAGTCACAGCTGCACTTTTGGCTTTTTGCTGATAAATTGGAGATAGAGGCTCACAGACTTTCCTGCCTGGGCTGGCCTCAAACCCAGATCCTCAGCTCTTAGCTTCTTAAGTAGCTAGGATTACAAGTGTGACCCACCAGCACCTGTCATACTTTTTAGGAGAGTAGTTCTGAGGAGCTAGCTCCTGTTTTTGTTTGTTTGTTCTGTTTTTGTTTATGTGGTACTGAGGAATCTAACCTAGGGCTTCATGCATGCTAAGCAAGCACTCTACCACTAAGCCACATTCCCAGCCCCGTCCTGTATTTTTTAAAGTTTTCCAGAGTTGGAGAGGAGTTCTGAAATCTCCTCTCTGGAATTTCAGGAAGGTTTCGGGGTCTATTTCCACCTGGTGTTTTGCTGGTGCAAATAAGCCACAGCAAAACATCTGTATTTATGTACAAATATATGGATGTGGCTATTTCTGTTGGTGGAGGCAAAGTGCTCAGCTGCATGTTTATCTGATCTGGTTGTCATAGATATGTGCTTCACTATGTAGGGTTAAGTTCTTCTTGCCTGTGGGCCCAGTGACATCCCCACACATTCCTCTGTGTGTATGTGTACACGCGCGCCCAAGGAAGCCCCATGAACGTGCTGACCCGGGTTCTGTGGGTCTCACGGGGCCCCACCGTGTATCTGCGACCCCAGAGGATGGGTTGTGTGTGCTCATTCTGCGCGTGTGTCACCGCGGAACGAAGGGCGCGTGGAGAAAGGGCGGGCAGGGGGTGTCCTTCCCAGAGCAGGTTGTCGTGCGCCCCTCGGGGGTACTGCAGCCTAGCCTGCCCTCGCGCAGTGTCCACCCTATCCGTGGGCCTGCGCCTCGCGGTTCCCTGCGTGGGATCGGCCTGGCGGAGGCCATCGGATGCTGGAGCCTGGTGCCGCCGGTGCCGGCTGCGCTGCGCCGGCCTCGTCTCGGCGGCGGTGGTGGCGCTGGGGGGGGGGGGACTGTTTCCGGGGGTGGGGGTGGGGGTAGGACCGGGGCGGGGGGAGCCGATGATGTCAGCGGCGGCGGCGGCGGCGGGGCCGGGCCGGGGCCGGGCGCTGGGGGGGCCCGGGCCGAAGCCAGAGCCAGAGCTGGAGGCGGGCGAAACCGGAGCGGCCGGGGGCGGCCACGGTGATGAGCCGGGCCTGGTGGACACGGCGCCATCGCAGTCAGGTGGGCCCCGGGGCGAACCGGGCAGAGCCAGGGCGGACCGGAGCCCACTGCCGGGACCCCTCCCCGCTGCCCGGCGCCGCGGGGGCCCCGGCCGCGCCCCACGCCCAGACCGCTCCCCTTTGGAGTTGACCTGGGGGCGCAGGGGTCGGGGGCTGAGTAGGCCCCGCCCCCGGGAGCACACAGCGCTGGGGGGGGGGGGGCGACTAAAGGAGGGCCCTGGTATGGCGTCCGAGTGAGCGGTGGCCGGGGGACCCAACTACCCGGGACCATCAAGGGGGTGGAGGGGGGTCGCCTTCACTCCTGAAGGGTTAATTCTGCAGCCTCATGTCCCCCTCCCTCTGTGGGGCAGGTTGGGGGTGGGGTGGGGCGGGTGTGAGCCCGGGCTAGCGCTGCAAACTGCTGGAAGGGCGATGGCGTAGGAGCCAGGCAGAGAGGGGGGGAGGGGTGGGCCGCTGAGCGCCCCAGAGTTGGGGTGTTCGGGGTGTGCATTGAAAGCAGGGGCCCCGGAACCGCCAGCCCGTCGGGGCAGGGTTGTAGCTGCGAGTCTCGGAGATTGTATCTCCCTGCCGTGTTGTGGGGCAAGGTAAAGTGCCCTGGGCACCACCGTTTGCTCTTCTAGCACCCAAGGGTCCAGGTAAGGCCCTCAACTGGGCCATAGAAATAGACAGCCAGGAGGGGTATCCAGTGTTGTGGAGCAGAATTACCAGATATGGCTCTGTGGCTCTGGGTGACAGACATTCTAAGGAGGGCACAATACCTTGAGCACAGTTTGTTCATGTATGTTTTCTTGCACGCATGTCTTGAGTTGCACATAGGAACTGTTTATGTAAACAGTTGTTCTCTGAGTGGCTGGCCTGTCGGGTATATGCTATGGAGGGCGCCAGGATGTTTCCATTTGAAGGGACAAGTTGCGGACTTTTGAGTCAGAAGGGATGTCAGGGTCCTGTTTCTGTAGCTCTGCTGAGGTGTGGTCCAGTTGTGGCGAGGTCAGGCGGATGGCTAAGTTTGTGTGTGATGAGCAAGTTGCAAGGGGATTTGCCTATCTGGAACTCAAATCCCACTGACCACAAGGGAAGTGAGAAACCCTAGGGTGTGTCTAGGGTGCCTGCGGGTCTGCTGGCACCGGTGTGAGGGGGTCTGGGTGGGATATGCAAGTTGTGTGATCATGGGCAGCCAAGCAAGAAGGCTGTGTGTTTGCACCATCCTCCACAGGATTCTTTGGTGACGTTGTTTGTGGGGGCCTGTCTGGACTCTCTGTAGGGTTGGGAGGCAAACAGAAAACATTTGTGGGGCGAGAGGTGGCATGACAGGGCAATGTGGGCCTTAGATCCAGAGACCAGCCATAGCTGTGTGTGTGCTTACCTTCCTTGTGCTTAACTGGTGGTGTGGGGCTGCCAAAGGAATGTTAAGGAAAGTCGGGGAGATAAATATGGGCAGAGTAGGAGCAGCAGGCAGGAGGCATGGGGTGGTACAGCTTGTCTTTTCCAGGGTCTGTTGCTTGCCCCTCATCCAGTGGGTCAGGGTCACTGGGAGGAGAGTGTTGGCGCCTGCAAGGGAAGTGAGCTTAGACAGAGTGGCTCCTTGGCCATGTTTATGTAAAGGTCGGGTGTGACTTTTGTCACTAAAATGGAAAAAAAAAAAACAACGATGTGAAGTTTTCAGCTCCTCCCGGTTCGGTTTGCTCACTCGCTCTTGCTCACTCATCCTCTCCCTCTATCTCCTCCTTGCGGGGGATCTCTGACGCACACTGGGCACCACTCCTGTGATTAGAAGGGCCTCAGACAGAATTTGCTCAGTAGGCAGATTCCTCAGAACAGGTTTTCTTCACCTTTGGGGCCTGGGCCCTTCAGTAGGTTGTGTGTGTGAGTGTGTGTGTGTGTGTGTGTGTGTGTGTGTGCGCGTGCGTGCGCGTGCGTGCACGCATGCGTGCGTGCGTGCACGCATGCGTACATGCCTGTTTGCTCCAGTTGTATACAACACTGTACTGCGCCTGGCTTGTGGGAGGATATGTACAGACAAGGAGGTCGGAGGGTACCTTGGCTGGATCCTCTGTGTGGGGAGGGAACTGGCTGCCATGTGAGGCCTGAACAGCAGGTGCAAGACAGTAGCCCTACACCACAATGAAGAGTTATGGCGGCTCTGCAGCTTCCTCACTGGCATTTCCCTGAGCATGCCCTCAGTTCCACACCTGTAAAATGGGTCTTACTGTCTGACCTACCTTACCTTCCAAGAGTGCATAGGAAACAGACTTGAGAAGCAGAAACAGCCCTTGGCAGCCCTCTACCAGGACCAAGAATCCCTTTCTCTTGGCTTTGCTAATAATAATAGCCATAACATTTGGTTTGGGCCTGCTATATACCAGGCACAGTTCCCAGGGTTTTACATCTCATTGTCTATCCAGTCTTCATGGTAGGTACTCAGAGTACCTCACTTTTTCAGGTTGAGGTAACTGAAGCTCAGAGAAGTTAAGCAATATCCCCTAAGTTATTTAGCTAGAGAGAGTTAAAGCTCATTTTGAACCCATGCAATTGGGTTCTAGAATCTGTGGTTTTGTTTTGTGCCCGTACTAGGACTTGAACTTAGAGCCTAGGCACTGTCCCTTAGTTTTTTCGCTCAAAGCTGGCATTCTGCTACTTGAGCCACACCTCCACTTCCTTTTTTTTTTTTTTTTCCTAGCTAACTGGAGATAATTTCATAGACTGTCTTGCCTAGGCAAGCTTCGAACTGCAATCCTCAGATCTCAGCCTCCTGAGTAGCTAGGATTACAGGCATGAGCCACTGCACCTAGCTGAATCTGTGGTCTTGAAGCTGTGCTCTGCTACCTTTCTGAACATCTTCATGAACTCTCCCACTTGCACTCTTTCCATTTCCAAAGACAAGTGTGCTCTTGGGAATCCCAGCATAGGCCACGAGAACCTAAGTCTTTGCTATTGTGTTATGTGGGTCCTGGCCATAAAGGCACACAATGTTGATGAATCAGAGGAAGGAGAGATTATCCTTGTTCTGTGAGTCTGTAAGGCTCAACGAAGAGCTTGCATTTCAGTTCGATCTTAACATTTTGGAATTGTATTGAGAAAAGTCAGGGAAAGGACATTGCTGGCAGGAAAGCCCTCACCCTCCACCCCCCCCCCCACCCCCATCTAGGCAAAGGCATGGAGGTGGGCATGCAGAAACTAGAGAGCACACAGGGTGTTTGAGGAGAGAATGGCACAGTCAAAATTAAGGGAACACTGGTAAAGTGGCTCATGCATGTAATACTTAACTATTCAGGAGGCTGAGGTCTGGGGATCAAGGTCTTAAGCCAGCCTAGGCAGTCAGTGAGACTCTTATTTATCTCCAATTAATCATCAAAAAGCTGGAAGTGAAAATACAATAATTAAAAATAAAAAAGCCACTAGTGCTGGTAGCTCACACATGTAACCCTAGCTACTCAGGAGGCTGAGATCTAAGAATCGAGGTTCAAAGCCAGCCCAGGCAGGAAAGTCCATGAGACTCATCTCCACTATTAGCCACCAGAAAACTGAAACTAGAGCTGTGACTGGAAGTGCTAGAGCTCTAGCCTTGAGTGAAAGACAGTGACAGTATCCAGACCCTGAATTCAAGTCCCATGACTGACAAAAAAAAAAAAAAACAAAACTGGAAATGATGGAGGTATGGCTCAAGTTGTAGAGATGCAGGGTTTGGGGTTTTTTTTGTTGCTGTTGTTGTTTTGCCAGTCCTGGGGCTTTAACTCAGGGCCTGGGCACTCTCCCAAGCTGCTTTTGTTCAAGGCTAGCACCTGAGCTATAGCACTACTTCTGGCCTTTTTTGTTTATGTGGTACTGAGGAATGAAACCCAGGGCTTCATGCATGCTAGGCAAGCACTGTACCACTAAGCCACATTCCCAGCCCAGAGATGCAGCTTTGAGTGGAAAAGGTACAGCACTAAGACCCTGAATTAAAGTCTTAGTATTAACAAGGAAGGAAGGAAGGAAGAAAAGCAAGGAAGGAAGGAAGGAAGGGAGGAAGAAAGAAAGAAAGAAAGATAAAGGGATTAAGGGGAGCCTGGAGCTCAACCAGGGCTTCTGAGTGCCTACTGGAGGAATTTGAACTTCATTCTGGACTCAGTAAGGATCTGGGATAGCTTTGAGCCCTGGCATAATGACTAAGGATCACCAGTTAGGAATTCTGACTCCCGATGGGGGAAAGCAGAGTGGAAGGTATACCTATAGACAGGAGGCTAGCTAGGAGCCTATGACTTTGGACCATGAGTGTTAAGAAGTACTTGAAGCCAGGTGCCAGTGGCTCATTCCTATAATCCTAGCTACTCAGGAGGCTGAGATCTAAGGATCGTGGTTCAAAGCCAGCCTGAGTTAGAAAAGTCCGTGAGACTCTTATCTCCAATTAACCACCAGAAAACAGGAAGTAGCACTGTGGCTCAAATGGAAGAGTGCTTGCTTTGAGCTGAAGAGCACAGGGACAGTGTTGAGGGCCAGAGTTCAAGCCCCATTCCGGGGGGGGGGGGGAGGGGGGGGGACTTGAATTAGAGGGAGGTCAAGGGCAGAGCCATTCCCAAGCTCTCACAGTTTCAGCCAGACGTGGTGACAGCTAGGTTTGGGGGCCGCCGAGGGAAAGGGTGGAGTCAGACATGACACATTTAGCACTTAGCATGTGAGGCTTTGTGTGATTTATGTAATCAGTTGGCCCACCATATGCCCTTCAGGACAGGATCCAACTGTATGGCTGAGAGGTATTCATCATCTGGGGCAGCTAGGCCTGAATTCAAATCTTAACTCTGCTGCTTACAAGCTGGTTGACCTTGACCAAAGGATACATCCCTTTCTGAATCTTAGTTCCCTCTTGTGTAAAATTGGGAGCCTGTAGCTGGGTGCCAATGGCTCCCTTCTGTAATCCTAGCTACTCAGGAGGTTGAGATCTGGTGATCACAGGTTGAAGTCAGGCCAGGCAGGACAGTCTGTGAAATTCTTACCTCTAATTAACCACCAAAAAGCTGGAAGCAGAGCTGTAACTCAAGTGGAAGAGTGTCATCGGAAGTGTTCAGGGCAGTTCCTAGTCCCTGAGTTCAAGACCTAGAACTGGCACACCAAAAAATTGGATGGGCTGGGAAGGTGGCTCAGTGGTAGAGTGCTTGCCTTGCATGCATGAAACCCTGGGTTTGATTCCTCAGTACCACATAAGCAGAAAAAGCTGGAAGTGGTGCTGTGGCTCAAGTGGTAGAGTGCTAGCCTTGAGCTGAAGAGCTGAGGGACAGTGCCCAGGCCCAGAGTTCAGGCCCCATGACCGATTAAAAAAAAAAAAAAAATTGGATGAACACCTACTGTAAGGTATGTATAAGGTATTAAGTGAGACGATGCATGTAAAAGCCCCTAGAAATATACCAGGCAATTTGTACCTGGAATGTCATCAAGTTATAAAAAAAAAATTTTTTTTTGGTCACTCATGGGGCTTGAACTCTGGGCCTGGGTGCTGTCCCTAAGCTGTTCAGCTCAAGCCAGAGCTCTACCACTTGAGCCACAGAGCCCCTTCCAGTTTTCTAGTGGTTAACTGGACATA
This sequence comes from Dipodomys spectabilis, assembly GCF_019054845.1. Classification (NCBI taxonomy): domain Eukaryota; kingdom Metazoa; phylum Chordata; class Mammalia; order Rodentia; family Heteromyidae; genus Dipodomys; species Dipodomys spectabilis. The sequence goes on from NW_024871253.1 coordinate 1,242,596, forward strand.
AGAGTCTCACAGACTTTCCTGCTTGGGCTGGCTTTGAACCATGATCCTCAGATCTCAGCCTCCTGAATAGCTAGGATTACAGGCGTGAGTCACCAGCACCCGGCTCCCCCTACTCTTTTTGTGACAGGATCTTGTATGTAGTCCAGGTTGGCCTCAAACTGTCATTCTCCTGCCTCGCCTCCTGAGGGTATATTTCTTCTTGCATATTATAGGTAATAATTTTCATGCCCAGCTTCCAGTCAGATTTGTTGGTGGTGGTGGTGGATGCTGTCCCTGAGCACTTCAGTTCAAGGATAGCACTCTACCAATTGAGCCACAGTGCCACTTCCATTTTTCTGGTAGTTAATTGGAGATAAGAGTCTCATGGACTTTCCTGCCCAGGCTGGCTTTGAACCGAGATCCTCAGATCTCAGCCTCCTGAGTAGTTAGGATTACAGGCGTGAGCCACCAGCACCTGGCTCCAGTCAGATTTTGTAAGCAAATTCTTTCTCATTTACCATTGTTGTTGTTGTTTTGGGTTTTTTTGTTTTGTTTTCTTTTTTTGTCCGTTATGGGTCCTGAAATCTGGGCCTGGGCGGCGTCGCTCAGCTCTTCAGCTCAAGGCTAGTGTTCTGCCACTTGAGCCACAGCTTTCTCTGCTTCTGTGGTGCTGAGGATTCGAACCCAGGGCCTCACACATGCAAGGCAAGCACTCTACCACTGAACTGTCTTCCCAGCCCCTGTTTTATTTTCTTGACGCTACTACTCGGGTTTGAATTCAAGGCTTTCTGCTGTCATTTGGCTTTTTCTCTCAAGGCTGATGCTCTTATCATTTGTTCCATACCTACACTTTTTTTTTTGTCGGTCATGGGGCTTGAACTCTGGGCCTGGGTGCTGTTCCCTGAGCTCTTCAGCTCAAGGCTAGCGTTCTCCCATTTGACCACAGCGCCACTTCCAGTTTCCTGGGGGTTATTTGGAGATAAGAGTCTCTCCAACTTTCCTGCCAGGGCTGGCTTTGAACCACGATCCTCAGAGCTTAGCCTTCTGAATAGCTAGGATTACAGGTGTAAGCCACCAGCATCATGCTTCTTAGATTTTTTTTTTCTTTTCTTTTCTTTTTCCCCCAGTCCTGGGGCTTGAAATCAGGGCCTGGGCACTGTCCTTGAGTTTCTTTTGCTCAAGGCTAGCACTCTAATACTTTTTTGTTTGTTTTGTTTTGTTTCTAGTCTTTTTTTTTTTTTGCATAGTTTATTGTAGATAAGGGTCTCACAGACTTTCCTGCCCAGGCTGGCTTTGAACCACAATCCTCAGATCTCAGCCACAGGCATGAGCCACCAGTGCCCTGCCCTAGCCCCAGGACTGGCACAAAAAATTTTTTAAAAAAATCAAAGAATAAAAACAATAAAAACCTAAAACCACAGAGCCACTAAACTTAAACTTGAAGTGTTTTTTTTTTTTTTTTTTATCACTGCCCTCCATTTTCCAGGATTGAATTATAAGACCTGGTACTATTGTCACTCTGTGTCCATGGGAGATTTGGTTCTGGGATGCCCCACAGATCCTGAAATCCTTGAATGTTCAACTATAAAAATGACATAATTTGCTGGGCACTAGTGGCTCATGCCTGTAATCCTAGCTACTCAGGAGGCTGAGATCTGAGGATCGAGGTTCAAAGCCAGCGTGGGCAGGAGAGTCCATGAAACTCTTATCTCCAGTAAGCCACCAGAAAACTGGTACTGGCACTGTGGCTCAAGTGGTAGAGTGCTAGCCTTGAGCTGAAGAGCTTGGGAACAGCACCCAGGCCCAGAGTTCAAGAACCATGACAACCAAAAAAAAAAAAGACATAATTCATCTGATCTCCACACATTCTCCCATGTATTTTAAATTATCTCACTTATGCTAGGCATCTGAGGATTGCTGTTCAAAGCCAAGCTGGGCAGAAGTCTGTGACTTTTTTTTTTAATTTTATTTTCTTGTAAAGATGCTGTACAGGGACTGGGAGGGTGGCTCAGTGGTAGAGCGCTTGCCTTGCATGCTCGAGGCCCTGGGTTCCATTCCTTAGCACCACATAAGCCAAAAGGAAAAAGCCGGAAGTAGCGCTGTGGCTCAAGTGGCAGAGCGCTAGCCTTGAGCTGAAGAGCTGAGGGACAGTGCCCAGGCCCAGAGTTCAAGCTCCACGACTGGACCTCTCTGCTGTACAGAGAGGTTACGGTTACATCGGTAAAGTAATGAGTACATTTCTTGTTGGGCATTATTGCCCCTCCTTTGTTTTTCTCCCACTGAGAGACTCGTCTCCAATTAACCACCAGAAAAGTCAGAAGTGGAGCTGTGGCTCACATGGAAGAGCACTAGCCTTGAGTGAAAAATCGAAGGGACAGCATCCATGCCCTGAATTCAAGCTCCAGGACTGACACACACACATAAAAATTAGCTCATGTATAATACCTAATACTATCGCATATATACCAGCCAGTGGCTCATACCTGTAATCCTAGCTACTCAGAAGGCTGAGATATGAGGATCATGGTTCAAAGCCAGCCCAGGCAGAAAAGTATGTGAGACCCTTACCTTCAATAAACTACCAGAAAAACTGGAAGTGGCACTCTGGCTCAAGTGGTAGAGCACTAGTTTTGAGCTGAAGAGCTGAGGGACAGTGCCTAGGCGCAGAGTTCAAGGCCCATGACTAACAAAAAAAATGAGTTTATGCTTAGTGAAAGAGTGCTTGCCTAGTATGAATGAAGCCCTGGGTTCAATTCCTCAGAACCACATAACCAGAAAAAGCTGTGGCTCAAGTGGTAGAGTGCTAGCAGTCTTGCTCAAAGGAAGCTCAGGGAAGCTGGGCGCTGGTGGCTTATACCTCTAATCCTAGCTACTGAGGAGGTTGAGATTTATGGATTTTGGTTTAAAGCCAGCCTGGCCAGGAAATTCCGTGAGACTTTTATCTCCAATTAACCGCCAGAAAACCAGAAGTGGCACTGTGGCTTAAGTGGTAGAACACCAGTCTTGAGTTGAAGAGCTGAGGGACAACACCCAGCCCCATAGTTCAAGCCCCATGACCAACAAAAATAAAAATAAAGACATATATACCACAGAAATAGTTGTTATACTGTATTGTATAGGGAATAATGATATGGAAATATGCCTTACATATTCAGTATTCTCCCCAATTTGAGAAATCTTTATTGCAATCCCACAAATTGAGGACTATTAATCATTCTTGTCCCATCCTTAGACAGGCAATTTCGGTTCAGAGAAGTTAAGTAATTTTTCTAGGGTTACGTAGCTAGCATCTTCTTTATTTATCATAAGCCCTTGCAGGCAGGGTCCAGTTTGAGACAGATGAAATCTGAACAGCTGGGTCCAAACCTCAGTTGGTTTAGCAACAAGACCAAGGGCCAATCACTCCATCACTTCATTCCCTGAAAAATGGGCTGAATGTTTAATTTCCTCATTATATGATCATTTTGAGTGTTGAAATGAGATGATGCAGATAAAATACTTTGCACAAAAATGTCTCACAAATGGTATCTACAAAGACCATGATGAGGGCTGGGAAGATGGCTCAGTGGTAGAGTGCTTGCCTTGCATGCCTGAGGCCCTGGGTTCGATTCCTTAGCACCACATAGCAAAAAGAAAAAAAGCCGGAGGTGGCGCTGAGGCTTAAGTGGTAGAGCGCTAGCCTTGAGCTGAACAGCTGAGGGACAGCGCCCAGGCCCAGAGTTCAGGCCCCACTACCGGACCCAAAAAAAAAAATTAAAAAAAAAAAAAAAAGACCATGATGAGGCCTCATGCTGGTGGCTCATGCCTGTAATCCTAGCTACTCAACCATGATCTGAGGATCACGGTTCAAAGCTACCCAGCCAGGAAAATCCGTGAGACACTTATCTTCGATTAACCACCAAAAAACCAGAAGTGGTACTGTAGCTTCAAGTGGTAGAGTGCTAGCTAGCCTTGAGTGAAAGAGCTCAGGGACAGTGCCCAGGCTCATGACCAACAACAACAAAAAGACCATGATGATGATGATTCTGGATGATTGGATGATCTATAAGTGTTAGTCCAGGGAGGCTCTAATAAATCATGAAAGTCTTCATCTAAATATCATAGCAGCCCTCATCCAGCCTGCAACATACAGCCTGCAGGTGGGCAGGTCTGGACATGGGTAAATAGGGACTATAATTGGACATTGACTTCACTCATTCTTTCCTGACGGAAGGGACCTTCTAATTTTCACACAGGTGAGAGCCAAATTGGCTAGTGGCACTAAAATAGGGGCCATAAGTATGTTGTTCATTGTAGTTTCGTGAAGTCATTGGGGAACACAAGTTGTGAAGGCAAATTTTGTGAGATCAGACCCCAGCTTGGCTACTAACTGAGCAACCTATCTAGTTTATCTGAGCCTCAGTCAAAGTGGGGATGCTAACTGAAACTTTTTATGGTAGTAATGAAGGAAAACAAAAGAAATAATGCAAATAAAGTACTGGCTGTTAGGGTTCCAGTGGTCCAGAGATTGCCATGGAAGGGTGAGGTATCTGAACACAGCCCATAATGAGGTAAGGTCCCTTTCACCAGACATACAGCCTATTCACTATCCAGGAATGGACTGGGTAATGTTTGTTGTTGCTTTATGTTAGTGCTGGGGCTTGAGTTCAGGGCTTCAAGTTCTCACTTGGCTTTTTTTTTTTCCTCATGGCTGGCACTCTACCACTTGAACTATGCCTCCAGTTCCAAGAACTACATAACATTCGACCAGTTTCTTAGTCTGTGTCTGGCAGTCCGAGTTGTTAAAAACTAAACCTTTTGAATACCACCCTATTTACCATCTTGCTGTTTCTTGTCCAGGAGAGGTATCAAAGCCATAAATAGGAAAGGAACTTTTTTTTTGGGGGGGGGGTCCGGTCATGGGGCCTGAACTCTGGGCCTGGGTGCTGTCCCTCAGCTCTTCAGCTCAAGGCTAGCGCTCTACCACTTGAGCCACAGCGCCACTTCCGGCTTTTTTCTTTTTGCTTATTGTGGTGCTGAGGAATCGAACCCAGGGCCTCGAGCATGCAAGGCAAGCGCTCTATCACTGAGCCACCTTCCCAGACCTGGAAAGGAACATTTTCTTTTTTTTTTGTCGGTCGTGGGGCTTGAACTCTGGGCCTGGGTGTTGTCCCTCAGCTCTTCAGCTCAAGGCTAGCACTCTACCACTTGAGCTACAGCGCCACTTCCGGTTTTCTGGTGGTTTATTGGAGATAGGAGTCTCATGGTCTCTCCTGCCCGGGCTGGCTTTGAACCGAGATCCTCAGATCTCAGCCTCCTGAGTAGCTAGGATTACAGGCGTGAGCCACCAGCACCCGGCAGAAAGGAACATTTTTGCGGGTAACAATTTTCGGGTAAGAATTGATGAACTAGCTGGGCGCTGGTGGCTCACGCCTGTAATCCTAGCTACTCAGGAGGCTGAGATCTGAGGATCGCGGTTCAAAGCCAGCCCGGGCAGGAGAGACCATGAGACTCCTATCTCCAATAAACCACCAGAAAACCGGAAGTGGCGCTGTAGCTCAAGTGGTAGAGTGCTTGCCTTGAGCTGAAGAGCTGAGGGACAGCGCCCAGGCCCAGAGTTCAAGCCCCACGATCGACAAAAAAAAAAAAAGAATTGATGAACTCCCGATGCAGGATATTTCAGAAGATACATGTGATTCAGGACATTTGGGAAAGATGCCACAGAAAGAGGCTAGAATTCCCTGGAGGAAGAATGAGAGCAGCTAGAGCTGTCAGGTCTGCAGGCCTGTGTGGATTTGGCTAAGATGCTTGTATGGCTCTGGAAGTCAGATTTTCAGTCGAAAAACGAGAACCCAGGACCTTCTTGTGCCTAGGAGGGAATCAACTGTCAGGTGCTCTCTGGCTGATGAGGGCCATAACTTGGGCTTGGGTCACCTGCTATTCCCTTTGGATGAGCATTCTGGCAAAAGGTGAGGTGAGGGTGGCCTTTGCTCCCTCTTAAAGCCAAATCTGTAGTCCACCAAGTGTCAGAGTTAAAAAGTGAGACCCAAGCCGGGCGCTGGTGGCTCACGCCTGTAATCCTAGCTACTCAGGAGGCTGAGATCTGAGGATCGCGGTTCAAAGCCAGCCCGGGCAGGAGAGACCGTGAGACTCCTATCTCCAATAAACCACCAGAAAACCGGAAGTGGCGCTGTAGCTCAAGTGGTAGAGCGCTCGCCTTGAGCTGAAGAGCTGAGGGACAGCGCCCAGGCCCAGAGTTCAAGCCCCCACGACCGACAAAAAAAAAAAAAAAAAAAAAGTGAGACCCAGGTTTCCTCATTGCTGGTCTGATGACCTTTCCAGTGCCTTCTGGATACCAGAGTAAACAAGGTCCTATGCATGAATCAGTGCTTACCTGGCATAAATCTTCTCTAACATTTATAGGACGGGAAATCTGTGAAGAGGCCTTCTCCTAATTTGAGCATCTATAGTTTGATCCAATTTAAAAAATGCTTTATTTGGATATATAAATAAACTCATTGTGATAAAAGACAACATACAAATCTTTGATTTCCTTTCAGCCCCAAGCCTGAGCCAAGTGCATTTAAGAGTGATCGGTCAAGCCAAGTGTAATCCTAGCTTCTCAGGAGGCTGAGATCTGAGGATCACAGTTCAAAGCCAGCCTGGTTAGGAAAGTCCGTGAGATTCTTATCTCCAATAAACCACCAGAAAACCCGAAGTGGCGCTGTGGCTCAAGTGGTAGAGCACTCACCTTGAGCTGAAGAGCTGAGGGACAGTGCCCAGACCAAGAGTTCAAGCCCCACAACCAACCAAAAAGAAAGAAAGAAAGAAAAAAAAGTGATCTGTCAGGCTTTCCTGAAACAATGAGAATTGAACTGTGCTTGTGCTGCTGTGGTGTTGATGAATTGGGAATAGACAAATTACTTTGTTGCTGTATTTCTCAGGGCCAACAGAGCAAGACTGCAATAATCTGTGTGAGCTTTGAGGTCTGATTGGATGTGGCCAAGCAACCTGACAGGCTCCTGGGAGAGATCAGGGTTTACAGCACAGATCTGGGACCCTCTTTGACCCTGACAGCTTCCCAGTGCCTATTTCCTGGGGTCTCTTCCTTCCTAGTTTCCATCCTGATAACTCTTCTTTCTCTTCCACACAGATCCTTTGACGTGGTTTCTGTTTCTCCACAGGAGGAGGCTGGGCAGAAAGGACTCACTGAGCCACCTCCCACTCTACTCCATGTTGGCTGTGTTCTCAGGTGAGAATGCTGTACAGACTGTAGCTAGGAGAAATTGCACCTAAAGGAGCAGGTTAGCAAGGGCATCCATTTTATCCTGGCTGGGGAGTGACAGGAAATGGTTATGGGGGAGCTTTTTCTCCTTCCAGTGACAGAGAGGTTTGCATTGCATTAATCTGTGACTTTGGAGGATAGAAGGCCTTAGCCTTCACTGTGACCTAAAATATCACTGGCTTTTTCCGGCCTGGATATTAGATATTCTGGTTTTGGACATTGGCCAGACTTGGGTTAACCCCGGACATCTGTGACTCAGATTTCCACCAGATTCTGACCAGCAGCCTCTGACTTCCTCCCAGTTCATCTCCTGGTCTCAGAAGCCCCTGAACTATGTCCAGCCTTTGAGATTCTCCCTGGCCTCTTTCTTTCCCTAGGCTGGCGCCATGCCACCCCCTGCAGAGGTGACAGATCCATCCCATGCCCCGGCTGTCCTGCGACAGCTCAATGAACAGCGGCTCCGTGGCCTCTTCTGTGATGTCACCCTTATAGCCGGAGACACCAAGTTCCCAGCTCACCGCAGCGTCCTGGCTGCCTCGAGTCCTTTCTTCAGAGAGGCTCTGCTAGCTTCAGCCCCACTTGCCCTCCCACCAGTTCCTGGGGGCTCAGCTCCTAATCCTACAACCACCACAGCTGCCTCTTCCTCCTCCTCCTATTCTTCCTCTTCTTCCTCCTCCTCTTCTCCACCTCCAACCTCCCCTTCTGCTTCATCCCCACCCCGGGTCTTGGAGCTGCCAGGGGTCCCAGCAGCTGCCTTCTCTGATGTCCTCAACTTCATCTATAGTGCCCGGCTTGCACTTCCTGATGGTGGAGGGGATGGGGCAGCTGTAGCAGAGATTGGAGCCCTGGGCCGTCGACTGGGCATCTCACGCCTGCAAGGCCTAGGGGAGGGAGGTGATGCCTGGGTACCTCCGACTCCAGCCCCTGTGGCCACTTCACAACCTGAAGAAGACAGCTTCCATCCTGGGCCTAGGCCAGATGGAGAGTGGGAGGATGACAAGATGGAGACCCCAGACTCACAGCCTCCGCTGTCCAGGCGGTCTCTCCCCTGCCCTCGATGTGGAAAAACCTTCATCCATCCCAAGCGGCTGCAGACCCATGAGGCTCAGTGTCGACGGGGAGCCAATTCTCGGGTGTCTACAGGACTGGGAGCTGGAGGCCCTGGCCCTGGTGGTCCTGCAGGAGTGGATGCCTCAGCCCTGCCTTCACCAGTGAGCTTCCGAGGTGGCCCTGAGCACTTGGTGAAGGTAGTGGGTGGCCACGTGCTCTATGTGTGTGCAGCCTGTGAGCGTTCCTACGTGACCCTGTCCAGCCTAAAGCGCCACAGCAATGTGCACTCCTGGCGGAGGAAGTACCCCTGCCGCTACTGCGAGAAGGTGTTTGCTTTGGCTGAGTACCGCACTAAGCACGAGGTGTGGCACACTGGAGAGCGCAGGTGAGTGGCCAGGGCCTGGGTCATGGGAGGAAGTGGGGAGGGGGCAAGAGGACAAGAGAGGGAATGGGCAGAGCATGGGGCCCGGCAAGTCATCCATCCACCCTTGTGTCCTGACCCCTGCTCATTCACCCACCAACAACCTGCCTCCCTCCAGCCCCAGTTCCTTCCTGGTGTGTATCAGCAACTTGCTTGCCATACTGTGGCTTGGTTGCTATGAGGAAAGAAAAGAAGAGATGAGAAAATTATCCTCACTGGAGAAGACTCAGAATGTAGCCATGCCTGCCAGTATTTATAATACTCCAAACTGCACCTGGTATTTCCATAGTGCATCTGTTCCTAAGTCATTTCCCCATTCTGGCATTGGTGCGTCAGAAGAAGGCTTTGGGAGTTAGAATGCACAATTATTCCCAATTCACAGCTGAGGCCAAGAGTCATGCAGTGGGTAGGAGCTGCTGAGCTGGGACTGGGGCCCCACCTGAGGCTGGCAGGGCGAGGCAAGCTGCATGGAAGGAGAGTGAGCAGATGGCGGTGGGCGATAGAGGTTTGAGAGCTATAGAGGACCTAGGAAGCTGAGCGTCTGGTTTCAGAGCTTCTGACATCTTACTCTGTTTCTGCCCTGTTCCCTGTTGTCCTGACCCAGGTACCAGTGCATCTTCTGTTGGGAAACCTTTGTCACCTACTATAACCTGAAGACCCACCAGCGAGCCTTCCATGGCATTAGCCCTGGCCTCCTAGCCAGCGAGAAGACACCCAATGGAGGCTACAAGCCCAAGCTTAACACCCTCAAGCTGTACCGCCTGCTCCCCATGAGGGCAGCCAAGCGGCCCTACAAGACCTACAGCCAAGGAGCTCCTGAGGCCCCCCTTTCTCCACGCCTCCACCCACCAGCCCCTGTGGCCATGCCATCCAGCCCCCCACCCAAACCCCCACCTGCCCCCGAGCCTGGCCCGCCCCCCTCGGTCATCACCTTCGCCCACCCAGCTCCCTCGGTCATTGTCCACGGGAGCGGCGGCAGCAGCAGCGGCGGTGGAACAGGGGGTGGACTGGCCAGCACGGGAGGAGCCCAGGCCGCCTCAGTCATCACTTACACTGCTCCCCCAAGACCCCCCAAGAAACGGGAGTACCCGCCTCCGCCCCCTGAGCCTGCAGCCACACCCACCCGCCCAGCCTCCACCACTGTCAGCCCGGCCACAGCTGCAGGGCCCGGCACAGCCACAGAGGAGACCAAGAGCCGGAATCCTCGGGCAGGGCGGACTCTGACTTACACGGCCAAGCCCGTGGGTGGGGTCGGGGGGGCTGGGGGAGCCGCTGCCGGAACAGGCCGGGGCTCCCAGCTACCTGCTCCGCCCCCACTGTGTCAGATCACTGTGAGAATTGGAGAGGAGGCCATTGTCAAGCGTCGCATCTCAGAAACCGATCTGCGTCCTGGGGATCTGAGCGGAGAGGAGGTGGATGAGAGTGAGGAAGAGGAAGAGGAGGACGAAGAGGAGGAGGAGGAGGACAATGAGGAAGAATCAAAGGCCAGTGGGGAGGATCAGCTGTGGAGGCCCTACTATTCCTACAAGCCTAAGCGCAAGGCTGGAGCTACCAGCGGGGGCAGCAGTGGGGGCAATGGGATTCCCCGAAGTCGACGACCACCACGCTGGAGGCAGAAGCTGGACCGGAGGGGCTGGGAAGAGAGCCCAGCCCTGGAAGTCCCAACAGGGCGGCCACGCGGTGAGCGGAGGCACCACTGTGGGGACTGTGCCCAGACCTTCCCCAACCTGAGGAAGCTTCGGAAACACCAGGAAGCCCATAGTGGGGGCTCGCACAGCTCCAGGACTGGACGGAGGCCTTCTACCCGCTTCACCTGCCCTCACTGCGCCAAGGTGTGCAAAACAGCCGCTGCCCTGAGCCGACACGGACAGAGGCATGCTGCCGAGCGGTCTGGGGGGACCCCCACCCCTGTCATCGCCTACTCCAAGGGCAGTGCTGGCACCAGGCCTGGAGCTGTCAAGGAGGAGGCTCCCCAAGAGATGCAAGTGTCCTCCTCCAGTGGGGAGGCCGGAGGTGGGAGTGCTGCTGCTGAGGAGGCTCCAGACACGGCCTCACTCCAGGACCCTGTCATCTCAGGGGGTGAAGAACCCCCAGTAGCAGTAGGGGGTAGCCATGGGTACCCTCCTGTGCAGGAATTCCCCCTGGCCTTAATAGGGAGGGGCCGGGAACCTGGCAGTGGCAGAGGCAAAGCTGGAGGTGAGGGGCCAGTGGGGGCTTCCCAGGGGGACCAGATGGAAGCTGCAAAAGTCACCTTCTATCCTGAGCCCTACCCACTCGTCTATGGCCCCCAGCTCCTGGCTGCCTACCCTTACAACTTCAGCAACTTGGCTGCTCTCCCAGTTGCTCTCAACATGGTCCTACCTGATGAGAAGGGTGGGGGGGCCCTTCCCTTCCTGCCAGGAGTCTTCAGCTACACAGTGAATCCTCAAGCAGCTCCTCCTACTCCCCCAACTCCACCACCCCCAATTCTTCCTCCATCAGGTCCTCCTAAGGGAGAAGGGGAAAGGGCAGGAGTTGACAGAACGCAGAAGGGAGATGTGGGGTGAGCCAGGCTGTGGGACCCGGATCTCGTTTCACCAGATGCCACCCTCCCTGAACCCCCACCACCACTACCAGCTCCCTGGCCTCCTTTGCCCCTTGGGAGCCCCACCACACTTTTGTGCAGGGACTTGGGGGTCCCTGGAGCTCAGGGGTCAGGCTGCTTCGTGTGAGATCGTAGTTTTCCCATCTCCTGGGAAGGGATCTTTAGTTGTTCCCCTCTCACTCTTCCTCCAGGGAATGGCCCCCTTGAGGGGCAGGGCCAGCTCCCACCCCTTCTCCAGCCCTTGGGGCAACTGAGCAATATACTTATCTGAATCTCTATTCACAGCCCCCACCAGCTCTGAATGTCTAACCTGCTCCCCTCATTGGTAAACCTAGGCGGGGGGAAAACATCTCTCACTTCATTATCTTGCTGTTTCTGAAGCTTTCTGAGTCCTTCCCCAGATGCTTCCAGCACATTCCATTCTGTGTGGCCCAGGGCCTGGACCAGACCATTGTGATAGCTGCCCCACCCACCTGCCTGGGAGCATGGCTTCGGATTCCGTTCTTCCCAAGGGTGGGTTTTTCTTCTGTCCTTGTTTCCTTCACATCCAGATGCCACGCCTTCCTTGGCTCTCATGCCTTTGGATCTTCCATACTTCTTCCTGTGCTCCTAGACTTTGGAGGTGGCCTTGCCCAATCCAGGTTCAAAGGAGGTGTTAGGGGAAAGGATACACCTCTGTTTCATGACTGAGCACTTTTCCAGTCCAGGACAGGGAATTCTTGGTTCCTACCTTGACTTTCAAATCCAGTGAACCCTCAGATTCTTCCAAGGGAAAAGAGGTGAGTAGATCATGCCTCTTCCTGCCTTTACATATGGCCTCTTTTGGGCTACACCAGATTTGAGAGCCAAGGACACCATATGGGATGAGGAAAAGAATCTATGTTCTACCTGCTTCCCCCCTCATGGTTTCTCCCAGACTAGACCAAATAGCCAGAAAAAAAAAAAAACAAAAAAAAACTATGGGGGTTCAATGAGTGGGTAAGCCCAAGATTTGCACATGACCTTTCATCCTTACCTTCCCCCCATCTTCCCCAGTGTTGCTGTCCTCACCAGATGGTTTGCGGGGGACCATCCTACTCTCCTGGTGGGCTTTGGGGTATCCCCACCAACTTTCCCTCCAAAATAGCACCTTATACCCCATCTTTGACTCAGTTCCCCACACCCAAAGATCCCAGCCTAGGGAAGGGGTGCAGGGACCATAAATAGTCCCTAATCCCTAATTTGCACTAGTTAACCCTGGTCAGGGGTCCGTTTTTCCTTCCAGTGGGGAGAAGAAGAAATGTTTGCTCTTAGTTCTTTTTGAAAACAGAGCCTCCCTGCTCTGTAATTGGATAAGTATTTCCCATCCCATCCACCTCCATTCAAGTCAAGAGGAGAGCCAGTTTGGGGGAACAAATTTGACAAGTGGGAGTTAGAGGAGCTGCAGTTTAAAAAGGGAGAAAGGTCACTGTCATCAAAATGGCAACATTTCTCTCAGCTACTGTTTTTTGTTTTTTTTTTAACTTCTTGTTTTATTTTGCCAAGATGGCTGCCCTCTCAGTAACTACAGAGAGGACAAGATCATGGCTTTTGGAGGGAGGTAAGTTTGTAGAGGTCCAGAAGCATCCTCCTACGCCTTCCAGCATATAGGAAAGGGGAGGGAAGGATTTTTTTTTTTTTTTTTTGGTTGGTTGTGGGGCTTGAACTCAGGGCCAGGGCACTGTCCCTGAGCTCTTTCTCAAAGCTAGTTCTCTACCACTTTGAGCCACAGCTCCACTTCCAGTTTTCTGGTGGTTAGTTGGAGATAAAGAGTCACACAGGGACGTTACAGCCCAGGCTGGCTTCAAACTGTGATCCTCACATCTCAGCCTCCTGAGTAGTTAGGATTACAGGCATGAGCCACTGACACCTGGTGAGGGAAGGATTTTGACAGGCTCCCTGAATGTTTAATACAGAGGAGTCACTCCATTCCTCCTCTGTCTCTTTGCACTTTTCTTGGTCTTGGCCATAGCCTGCGTGAAGAATTTCCTACTGAATGTAAAAAGCTCCAATTTTTAAAAGAGGAAAAGGTTTAAATGGAAAAATGCAAAAAAAAAAAAAATCACTAAAAATTCCCACTGATCTTGTTTCTGGCACTTTAGAAAAACTGCGAAAAATACATAATAAAGAATACATATATGTATATATATACATATATATGAGATCTACACACAAATATATATACATATATATGTGTGTATACACATACACACACACACACACACACACACACACACACAGAGCGGAACCACAGGGAGACTGAGGAAAGCATGGAGGCAGGAGACAGATGTGATGACAGTCATCCTATACCCTTCACCTGCACTCCTCTTAGGAACACAGGCACAGGGAAATGGAAGGGGCTGAAGATGGTGGGGAATTTGAATTTCAGATTAGGTCAAAATTCTAAAACCATGGACATTGTGAAAGAATTGAGATTGTAGACACTTTTTGACAATATGGTTAAGGCAAATAGCTTCCTGAATTTAGGGGTTCTGGACAACAAATGAGATTGTAACAAAGTGGAGATTAAACTATATGTATTTGAGCTTGGGAATCTGAGTTTCATGTTGCACATGTTGGCAATTTGGGATTTTGCAGTTTTGTCATTTGAAAATGATCCAGTCTGTTTGTGCCCTCTTTCCTCATGTTTCCAGGGAAGAGGGTGATGGAATGGGAAAGCCACTGGTTCTGTGCCACAACACACAAGATTTAGAATTCTACAGACTGTAGCTCTATAAGTAGTGAGGACCCTGATTTAGAGAAACTGACCAATATTTATCTCCGCATTTGTGTGTGTGTCCAACTCTCTAGGCCAATAAACCAACAAGACAAATGAACTGTGCTCCACAGTAGGATTCCAGGTGCAATTATTTGTGTGGCTGGTGAGTCTGGGGGAAAGGGACATACTGGCTCACAGGGATCCTAGGGCTTGTAGCCCTATTCTTCCTCATAAGACAACTTCCAGCAGTTGAATAGATATGAGGCTTGTTGACTCTAGCTGCTTCAGTTACTTGTAGTCCCTAAGTTCTAGCTGACTGGTCTGACCTCCAGGCAGAAACATTTACTGAGTCCACATCACGCAGACTGCTGTGCCAAAGTACTGGGTGCAAGATGTGTGTCCTGAACAACCCTGTCATGAATCCTAGCTACTCAGGAGGCTAAGATCTGAGGATCACAGTTCAAAGCCAGCCCAGGCAGGAAAGTCTGTGAGACTCTTTTTTTTTTTTTGGTTGTGGGGCTTGAATTCTGGGCTTGGGTACTGTCTCTGCACTCTTCAGCTCAAGGCGAGCGCTCTACAGCTTGAGCCACAGAGCCACTTCCAGTTTTCTGGTGGTTAATTGGAGATAAGAGTCTCACATTTTTTCCTGCCCCAGCTGGCGTTGAACCGTTGATCCTCAGATCTCAGCCTCCAGAGTAGCTAGGATTACAGGCGAGAGTCATCGGCACACGGCCAGTCATACTCTTATCTCCAATAAAACACTCAGAATACCAGAAGTGGTGCTGTGGCTCAAGTAGTTGAGTGCTAACTTTGAGCTGAAGAGCTAAGGGACAGTGCAGTAGCCCAGAGTTCAAGCCCCATGACTGACAAAAAAGAAAAAAAAAAGTACAATGAGTCAAAGGACATGTCTCTTGGTCATAGAAGTGATCTTTTTCTAGTCCTCCCTATTGGCATCAACTCTGCCTGCTATGCTTTCCTCTAAATTTATCTATTTTATTGAACAAGGGCTGTCCCTGAGCTTTTCTGCTCAAGGCTAGAGCTCTAACCACTTTGAGCCAGCTCCACTTCTGGTTTTCTGATGGTTAACTGGAGATAAGAGTCTCAGGTACTTTCTGCCTGGGCTGGCTTTGAATGACGATCCTCAGATCTCAGCCTCCTGAGTAGCTAGCATTATAGGCATGAGTCATCAACACCCAGCCCTTCCCCTAATTTTTTTCTAGTGTTATGGAGGAATGGGCAGGTAAAGTGTGTGAAGATGATCCGATAGTATTGAGGAATTCTGCCTCAGTTCCTTGACCAGAATGTGCAGACACTAATCAGCTATAGCATGTTGCAGACAACAGAAGTATCAGGTCTAGTGTTATTAAGCATAGTAGTTTTAAAAATATCCAAGAGAAACATGAAATCCAAATATCTCGGTCAAACATCCAAATTTTACATTTAAAATTCAAATTTAAAATTGTATAGGCCAAAAACATTGAAACAAGTGTTTTGCAAATTCTGCTAGGTTTTGTGTGTGTGTGTGTGTGTGTGTGTGTGTATGTGTGTGTGTGTGTGTGTGTGTGGTGTGTGGTGTGTGCTGGTACTGGGGCTTTAACTCAGCACCTAGGTACTGTCCACTTACCACTTGAATCACAGTTCCACTTTTGGCATTTTGGTGGTAACGATATAAGTGTCTCATTGACCTCTCTACCCAGGCTGGCTTTGAACCATGATCCTCAGATCTCAGCCTCCTGAGTAGCTAGTGTTACAAGGGTGAGCCACTGGGCATTTGGCTACTGCTCAAGCAGCCACCACTTAGCCATTCATGGCATTTAGAATGAGATATATACTATTATTAGCTTCATTTTACAGGCATGGAAACAGATATAGAGCAGTTCAATGGTTTGAGCATCAAAACTATTACCTAAATATTTAAATGCATTTTTTCTTTCCTCACAAATACAGCCTTTTAGAAATAACTTTTTAAATCCTGAAGGTAGTATTTATTGCACAAGATAACAGAAAACTAAAACCAGAAATTAGTGCTACCATGCAAATATAGGCACTATTAATTAAATGCATCTGTTCAGAATTTTTTTTTCCTCAACAAATGTCAAGCACTATGATTCAGACTGTGTGAGGTGCTGAGCACATAACAGTGAATGACATTTTCTGCCGTCCTAATAAAGTTGTTTGGGTTTTTTGGGGGGCCCGGTCGTGGGGCTTGAACTCTGGGCCTGGGCGCTGTCCCTCAGCTCTTCAGCTCAAGGCTAGCGCTCTACCACTTGAGCCACAGCTTCACTTCCGGCTTCCCCCCCCCTTATGTGGTGCTGAGGAATCGAACCCAGAGCTTCATGCATGCAAGGCAAGCGCTCTACCACTGAGCCACCTTCCCAGCCCCCTAATAAAGTTTTGACATTCAAATGGCACTTCAAGAACTAAGTAAGTAAGCTGATAAGCATTTCAGGTGGATATAAAGCATATAGCTTGTTAGCCTTCCATCTCACTTCAAAGCCCAGAAAGGAAATCAGAGACCTAATCCCTACTGAAAGAGTAGAAAGCAGAAATACAGAGCTTTCAGAGTACAGGTTCAATTAACCTTCAGTCTTCAAGGAAAGGGGTCCTCCGGGGGCAAATGATACGTGGCATCTAAGAAAATGACCAGGGTTCCGACGCTCGTGAAAATGATGAAGGTCCACAGGAAAAGGCGATCCACTACCATGGCCACAAACTGCCAGTCCTCCTTTAGCTGAGGGTAGACAAAAGAAACCACCTTAAGCTTCAGGCCCAGATCTCTCTCCATTCCCCACCCCCCGCCCCCAAGCCCACCTCCTCAGCTCCCCACTAGCATCTTTCTACCCTGGGTGCGAGAAAAGAGCCAGCAGCCCAACTGGAAAGTGTTGGAGTAGAGGAGTAGCAGTAAATGACCAATCGGAATGCAGGGGCGGGGCCAAATGGAGTATATTTCCAATCAGAAACTGAAGCGAGTGCTAGGGGTGGAGCTTGGATTTGGGGGTGAAGCCAGGGCCTTGGAATCCCTGCCCTGCTGCCCGCTCGGTGGTCTTACAGCATCGTAGTCCTCCTGTTCCTGCAACTGCCGAGCTATGTAAGTGATCGAGGAAATGACTTCCCGTAGTTCCTGAGGTAGACCCACAGCCCGGTTGGGACCATCGATAAATCGCCGTAGATCCGGGGCAGACAGTTCTGGTTGGAACCTGTAAGATGTGAGACTGTTTGAACTCGCAACGGGAGCAAAAAAGAACAACCAGAGCCTGTGACCTAGACCCTACTCCAGCTTCCTCCTCCAACAGACTGTCATATCTCAAAACCTTTCAAAGGCCCTTCAGCATCTCCCCTCCAGAAGATAGTTCTCCAGACTTCTGCAACTTCGCCTAAGTTTTAAATGATATCTTTCCCCAGAGGAATGGCAGAAGGGAAACTACAACTCCCATGGTGCTGGAGGGTGGGCTAGGCCTTCTGGGAATTGTAGTTCTTCCTCACTTATGTGGTTGAGTGTAGGTCCTACCTGTTGGGTTTGGGGAAGAGAAAATCATTCGGCGGCTTCCGGATAAAATATTCATCTGTTCCCCGACCCCAGCCACTTCCTGGAGAAGAAGCCTGTTGGGGTTCCGGAAACTGGTCTCTCTCAGGTTTGGGCCTCTTCAGACCTAGGTACCCAGGGAGCTTGTGAATGAAGATCTGTAGAGTAAACGAGTTGTATTAGGGAGCTCTCATGTCTTCAGATCGTGGGGGTAAACAGCCATCTACTCTATTCCACGAATCCATTCCTGTGCATCTCTGCACGTAGTCCCCACAGTATTAAACAGACAAGGCAATGAAGCTCTAAGAGCGTATCCCTGTCCCCACAGCCTCCCTTTGGTCCTAGAGATTGAACCCTTCCTGGACTTTTCTTGATAAACAGTCTACCGCTTGAGCCATATCACAATCCCCCATTTTTTTTTTTTTTTGGTTGGTTGTGGGGCTTGAACTCTGGGCCTGGGCGCTGTCCCTCAGCTCTTCAGCTCAAGGCTAGCACTCTACCACTTGAGCCACAGCACCACTTCTGGTTTTCTGGTGATTTATTGGAGATTAGAGTCTCACAGACTCCCCCCCTCCCCCCGAAAAAAAAAAAGAAGTATAGGTTTTGTTTATTTGTAGCTTGGAGGTTTGAACTCAAGGCCTTGTGATTGTTTAATTTGCTTGCTTGGCTGGCACTCTACAACTTAAGCTATGCCTCCATTCCTGCTATTTGCTAGCAGGGCTGGTTTTAAACCACGATCCTCATCCAGCATGAGGCTCACAATCCCTTTTTTGTTTGTTTTGTGCTGGTCCTCAGGCTTGAACTTGAACTAGGGACTGTCCTTGAGCTTTTTTGCTCAGGGCTGGTAGAACTCTATTACTTGAGCCACAGCTCAACTTTCAGCTTTTTGATACCTAATTGGAGACAATAGTCTCATGGACTTCATGTCATGGCTGGCTTTCAACCACAATCCTCAGATCTCAGCCTTCTGAGTAGCTAGGATTACAGGTGTGAATTACTGGCACCTGGCTTACAAGCCCTCTTTATTTTGTATTCTGTTTTTAATATCAGATATTGGTAAACAGTTAACCTCTAACCTCAAATGCATAATCCTCTGCCTCCTCTTTCTACCAGCCTGGGATGGTAAGTGTGAACAAGCTCAGCCTATTTAAAGACTCTTTAATTGGTTGGGAGATATCTTAGGAGAGAGGTTCTGAGTGCTTCTATCCTGATAGTATGTTTCCCAGGCTCAAGATGGGCAGTAATGATTAAGAGAATATAAGACCTGCCAGGCGCTGGTGGCTCATGCCTGTAATCCTAGCTACTCAGGAGGTTGAGATCTGAGGATCGCGGTTCAAAGCCAGCCCGGGCAGGAGAGACCGTGAGACTCCTATCTCCAATAAACCACCAGAAAACCGGAAGTGGCACTGTAGCTCAAGTGGTAGAGCGCTCGCCTTGAGCTGAAGAGCTGAGGGACAGCGCTCAGGCCAAGTTCAAGCCCCATGACCGACAAAAAAAAAAAAAGAGAGAGAGAGAGAATATAAGACCTAAGAAATGATCGTCCAAAGGGAATATTAAGAAAGGAAATACTAATTGTATACTGTTTCAACATCCATCATGCTTTGGCACTTCAACACTCTGCCAGATAGCTATACCCTAACATCTACAAAAAAAAGAAGTAGAGGGGCTGGGAAGGTGGCTCAGTGGTAGAGTGCTTGCCTTGCATGCATGAGGTCCTGGGTTCAGTTCCTCAGCACCACATAAGAAGAAAAAGCTGCAAGTGGTGCTGTGGCTCCAGTGGTAGAGCACTAGCCTTGAGCTGAAGAGTTGAGGGACAGCACCCAGGCCCAGGACTGACCCCCCGCCCCCCCCCCCCAAAAAAAAAAGAAGTAGAGGTTTTGTTTCTTTATTTGTAGCTTGGAGGTTTGAACTGAAGGCCTTGTGATTGTTTGATTTGCTTGCTTGGCTGGCACTCTACAACTTGAGCTATGCCTCCATTCCTGCTATTTGCTAGTTATTTTGGAGATGGAGTTTAGCAAATTTTTCTGCCTGGGCTGGCCTCAAACCTTAACTTTCCAGATCTCAACCTCCTGAGTAGCTAGGATTATAAGTATGAACTACTAGTGTTTTGCTTGATAAGCCTTTTTTTTGTCAGTCATGGGGCTTGAACTCTAGGCCTGAGCACTATCCTCAAGCTCTTCAGTTCAAGGCCAGTGCTTTACCACTTGAGCCACAGCACCACTTCCAGCTTTTTCTGTATATGGTATACAAACCAGGGCTTCAGGCATGCTATACAAGCACTCTACCACTAAGCCACATTCCCAGCCTGATGTCTTTTTTTTTTGTCAGTTGTGGGGCTTGAACTCTGGGCCTGAGCCCTGTCCCTGAGCTCTTCAGCTCAAGGCTAGCACTTGAGCCCATTGCCACTTCCAGTTTCCTGGTGGTTAATTGGAGGTAAGAGTCTCACAGCCTTTCCTACCTGGGCTGGCTTTGAACCACGATCCTCATATCGCAGCTTCCTGAGTAGCTAGGATTACAGTTGTGAGCCACTGGTGCCTGGCCAATACATCATTTTTTAAAAACTGGAATCTCAATCCATCCAACTGGGACCAGTTGCCTCTGCCTGAAGAATCACCTTTGTAATTTCCTTAATAAGAGTTTGATAGTAATAAACTCTTGCATCTTTTGTATATGTACACACACACACACACACACACACACACACACACACACACACACACAAACACATCTAGACTTGGTGGGAGGGAGGAGTGATATCTAGAC
This sequence comes from Dipodomys spectabilis, assembly GCF_019054845.1. NCBI lineage: Eukaryota > Metazoa > Chordata > Mammalia > Rodentia > Heteromyidae > Dipodomys > Dipodomys spectabilis. The sequence goes on from NW_024871253.1 coordinate 1,262,917, forward strand.
AAAAAGGAATGAACACAGGCTGCGGGAATCTGTCTTACCTGACGGACCCAAAAGGGCATTTGGTGAGTATGGGGTGAGCGGTGGTGTAGGTTGAGGACCACCACACTCAGGATGACTGAGAAGGTGACGAGGATCATGGTGAACATGAGATACTTGATAATGATGGGGACTGACAGGGACGTCTCAGGTACTTTGTCTGCCAGCAGCAGCAGGAACACAGTAAGGGTCAGCAGGGCAAAGATTGAGAGGCCCATTTTTTCTCCTAGGAGGGAAGAGGGGAAGGCAGAAGGATTAGGGCTTTGCCAGAAGGATATCACTATGGCAGAGTTAATGGCCATATTCCCAGCCCACACAAAGATAAGCTTTTTCTTTCTTTTCTTGCTGGTCATGGGGTCTCAACTCTGCGCCTGTACACTGTCCCTCAGCTTTTCAGCTCAAGGCTCTACCACTTGAGCCACAGCACCACTTCTGGCTTTTTTCTGTTTATGTGGTGCTGAGGAATCGAACCCAGGGCCTCATGCATGCAAGGCAAGCGCTCTACCACTGAGCCACCTTCCCAGCCCCTCAAAGATAAGATTTTTAGGAAGGCCGTTTGTATGCAAATCATTTAATTCCTACACTTGTTTCTCCAGCCTGGACTTCCCTGATCTCCCAACTCATGTCCAAATGCCTGCTCAAACTCTTCACTTAAATAGCCAGTAGGCATCTAAAACTTGGCCAAAACTTAATTCTTTCACCACTATGGTTTCCTCCATCTTATAAATGATAATTCCTACCTTTCCTGTGGCACTTTCTCCCCCCTTGTACCGAGTTTACAACAAACTCAGTTGGCTCTACCTTCAGTATATATTCTGAAACTGATGACAAATACTACACTGGCTCTAATTACTATAACCATGTTGTTGAAATATAAAGCAGATTATATCATTCATTTTCTCCAAATTGTTTTGTGATACCTCATCTTCATCATGAAAGCAAAGTCTTACTTGGGTGTTATGGTATGTAATCCCAGCACTCAAGCTAGAGGATGAGCTACATAGTGATATGGGGTGTGGGGAGGAATTAGGAAGGGAAGGAAGAAAAATAGAACATAGAAAAATACTATGTTCTACAAGACTTTCCTATTCGTTTCCTGCCTTCATCGTGTCTTCATCTTTATTTTCATTCAGTTTTTCAGTTACATTGGCTGCCTTCATTTCTTGAATATATAAGACAGTTTCCCACTGGGCGCTGGTGGCTCATACCTGTAATCCTAGCTACTCAAGAGGATGAGATCTGAGGATCAGGGTTCAAAGCCAGCCAGGGCAAGAAAGTCCATGAGACTCTTACCTCCAATAAACTATTAGAAAACCGGAAGTGGCTATGTGGCCCAAGTGGTAGAGCACTAGCCTTGAGCTGAAGAGCTGAAGGACAGTGCCCAGGCCCAGAGTTCAAGCCCCATGACTGACAAAAAAAAATAAAATAAAATAGAGACTTTCCCATTGGAGAGCCTTTGTACTTAACTGTTTCTTCTGCGTGGCACATTTTCCCATCAAACACATGCCAGGGTTTTTCTTTCCTCATTCAGGTCAAACAAACCCTTTTCTTCTTTCTTCTTACTTTTCTTTTTTTTAAAATTATTTTTATTTTTTCCAGTCGTGGGGCCTGAACTCTGGGCCTGGGCACTGTCCCTCAGCTCTTCAGCTCAAGGCTAGCGCTCTACCACTTGAGCCACAGCGCCACTTCCAGCTTTTTTCTTTTTGCTTATGTGGTACTGAGGAATCGAACCCAGGGCCTCGAGCATGCAAGGCAAGCGGTCTATCACTGAGCCACCTTCCCAGCCCTCTTTCTTCCTTCTTTCTTTCTTTCTTTCTTTTTTAGTTTGTAAGTATACTTTTACCATTTGAAGTACAAAAGATGCAACATTCATGTAGTATTGACTGATAAAGTGACCTAACATATTGCTTAATCTATTACAGAACATTTGAGTGTCATGGATAAACAAAAGAATGATATACAATTAGCTAGTTGACATGGAGATCAACTAGCTTGAGAAACATAGATAAAATTTCAGACAAAAATGTTATTTTGGAGTGTTGAGCATAGTAGTGTTTGATAGAGATCAGGAGCCTGAAGGTAGAAGGGCTCAAGGCCAAATGTCCCCCATACTATGGGGAAGATCACTAAATATCTTTTCATTAAGCTTCCTTATTTAGCCGGGCGCTCATGACTCATGCCTGTCATCCTAGCTAATCAGGAGGCTGAGACCTGAGGATCACAGTTCAAAGCCAGCCCCAGTAGGAAAGTCTGTGAGACTCTTAACTCCAATAAACCACTAGAAAACCGGAAGTGGTGCTGTGGCTCAAGGGATAGAGCCCTCGCCTTGAGCAGAAGAGCGCAGGGACAGCACTCAAGCCAAAAGTTCAAGCCTCACAACTCCCCCCCCCCAAAAAAAAAAGAGCGGGGGGTGGGTGGGGGAGAATGCACTTGTGGAAATGGGAGGGAAGGGATGGTAGGGGAAAAACAAAGGAGGAGGCAACAATGCTTGATAAGAAATGTACTCATAGCCTGGCATATGGCTCACATCTGTAATTCTAGCTACTCAGGAGGCTGAGATCTGAGGATCGGGGTTCAAAGCCAGCCCGGGCAGGAAACACCGTGAGACTCCTACCTCCAATAAACCACTAGAAAACCAGAAGTGGTGCTATAGCTCAAGTGGTAGAGCGCTGGCCTTGAGCTGAAGAGCTGAGGGACAACACTCAGGCCCAGAGTTCAAGCCCCATGACCAACCAAAACAAAAAGAAAAAGAAAAATGTACTCATTACCTTGCTCATTTGATTGTAACCCTCTGTACAGTACTTTCACAATAAAAAACTTATTAAAAAAAAAAAAAGAGTCTCACAGCCTATCCTGCCCAGGCTGGCTTTGAACCCTGATCCTCAGATCTCAGCCTCCTTAGTAGCTAGGATTACAGGCATGAGCCACCAGTCCCCGGCTTAGGTTTCTTTTTTTTTTTTTTTTGGGTCCAGTCATGGGGCCTGAACTCTGGGCCTGGGCACTGTCCCTCAGCTCTTCAGCTCAAGGCTAGCTAGCACTCTACCACTTGAGCCACAGCGCCATTTTTGGCTTTTTTCTTTTTGCTTATGTGGTGCTGAGGAATCGAACCCAGGGCCTCATGCTTGCAAGGCATGCACTCTACTGCTGAGCTACCTTCCCAGCCCCGAGATGGAGTCTTTTGAGGCTGGCCTTGAATCTCTATTCCAAATCTCTGACTCCCAAATAGCTAGGATTACAGGCTTGAGTCACTGCACTTGGCTTTTTTTTTTTTTTTAATTCACTCATGCATTCACCATTCATGCATTTGCTAATGCCTAGTAAAATACAGATACTCAAAAATATAGTTGCATGAGTGAATGGACCAACCTCTATATATTTTCAGAGAAAATATAGCAATAGGATCTAAAAATGAAATGATATACAAGGATGTTGTATACAATGAAGCAGTATACAGTATACAAGGTACCTTATTCTACCTGTAGCATACAAAAGACATTGCAAACTAAGGATGTCAGGCCTTTGAATTACAGGCCTGATTTGATCAAAGGCTTGAATTAAATACCTGGCCTTAACCAGGGTAGCAATAGAAACACTACACCTCTCTGTGTGATGTCATGATTTAAATTTTCAGCTTCTATCTTTCTCTGTAAAATGAGAATGGCAGTTTGATACCTTGAATGGTCATTGTAAAAATTACAATTAATACATATAACATGTTCAGCCGGGCGCTGGTGGCTCACGCCTGTAATCCTAGCTACTCAGGAGGCTGAGATCTGAGGATCGTGGTTCAAAGCCAGCCCGGGCAGGAGAGAATGTGAGACTCCTATCTCCAATAAACCACCAGAAAACCGGATGTGGCGCTGTAGCTCAAGTGGTAGAGCGTTCGCCTTGAGCTGAAGAGCTGAGGGACAGTGCCCAGGCCCAGAGTTCAAGCCCCACGACTGACAAAAAAAAAAAAAAAAATACATATAACATGTTCATTGTATTACCTTAAAACAAGTATTCTTTGATTTTTTTTTTCTGTCGATAATAGGGCTTGAACTCTGGGCCTGGGCACTGTCCCCGAACTCTTCAGCTCAAGGCAAGCAGTCTACCGTTTGAACCACAGCACCACTTCTGGTTTTCTAGTGGTTTATTGGAGATAAGAGTCTCATGGACTTTCCTGCCCGGGCTAGCTTTGAATTGTGATCCTCAGATCTCAGCCTCCTGACTAGCTAGGATTACAGGCATGAGCCACCGGCACCCAGCTTCTTTGATAATTTTCAAAAACTCAACTAAACAAACAATAAATACATATATCTTACTGAGTACCAAGCATAGGTTGTTGTCTGTTTTTGTTTTGCTGGTACTGGGACTTGAATTCAGGGCCTCATGCTCTCCCTTAGCTCTTTTTGGTCTAGACTGGTGCTCTACTACTTAAGCCATACCTTTACTTCCAGCTTTTTGCTGGTTAATTGGAGATTAGAGTTTCACAGACTTTTCTGCCCAGGCTAGGTTCATACCTTGATCTTCAGATCTCAGCTTCCTGCGTAGCTAGTATGACAACCATGCCGGTCAGGCATAGTTTTTGTTTTGTTTTTTTATTCAGGCATAGTTTTGTTAACTTAATATAATCCACTGCATCAGGATAAGGATTGTCCCCATTTCCAGATCAGAACTTAAGGGAGAGGTACCCTGAAACTACATTATATTTCTAGAGAAATGTTAACGATTATTTCTCAGAGATTGAGAGTTAAAGCATAAGTGTGTGTCTGAAAAGTGCGGGGAGGGAGGTTTCCAGGATTCAGAAAAGACACAGTAGAGTTGGCTCGGCTTGGAATTTGGTTGGTCAGGGAAATGGAGGTTTCATGAATAAGAGGCTAGGACTGTTAGGGGAATTGTGGGAGGCCAGCAGCAGAGAGAATGTAGGACCTGAAGTTGAGTCTATTGGTAGGAGGGTTGGTGGGAGGGAAAACCTGGGATTTCTGAAGTCCAATCCTTGATGGTTCCCATTGGCAGGAAAACCTAGCCTAAAGATCAAGGGGAAGAAGCTGAGCTAAGCCCCTTACCTGCATCTGGTGGTAGGTAGAAGACAAAGATGGCCAGGAGAGTGATGAGGATGCATGGGGCAATGACATTGACCAGGTAGAAGAGAGGTTTCCGTCGGATGATGAGATAGAAGGTAACTTCCTGATGCTGTCCTTCCCTCCCTCCCCTTGGATCCCCTGGCGGCTGGACTAGCCGAGAGGGCTTGTGAATAATCTCCCATTGGCCGTTCTCTGGAGGAGTAGCAGAAAAAAAGAAGGGCACATTGATGTGGGAGATGGGTCAGCGCCTGGTATGGCACACTATGCTGGGAAGCCCATCCCTAATAAGAATGAAGTCTCAATTTCCATATTTGTAAAGTGTTGATAGGGCACCCAGCTTGCTGACCTCACAGGGTTACATTGAGTATCACTGGCAGTATACGTTAGAGACTGAAATTCAGAAAGCCTATGGATTTTTGGAGCCATACCCACTCACCAATGAAAGTCCCTTCATGAATGTAGATTTCCTGCCGTTCCTGCCCATCAGGATCCAGGCCTGTGTGCAGGCTGACCTCTGAGCTGTCATAGCTGTATGAACTAAACACCATGGTACAGTTCTGCCAGTCAAAGGGGAAGTAAGTGACCTGGAATGGGGGAGAGGAAGAGAGTCATTGGAGCTGCCTAAGAACGGGTTAGGGCCAGGGTCAGTGGTAAGAGAACAAAATATGGAGCACTAAGGAAATAGGGATCACTAAAGGAAATGACAGGTAAGTGAGGTGCAGAGGAAGCAGAGTTATTAAGGGGAGATGGAGGAGGATCACAGAAGATTGGAAGTCAAAGCAAGTGTATAAGGGATAGTCAGTGGAAAATCAGGACAAACAAAAGCAAAAGTCATGGGGATAGTGGAGAAGGAGAGAAATTGCTGGGGAGTTAGAATGTCTGAGAAGAGGTGGAGCCTGAAAACCTGAATGCTGCAGCTGCTTCGATAGATGCCAGGGGGCTGCCAACGCACCGTGCCACCGAAGGACACCACGACATTAATATCCAAAGCAACGTCAAAATTTCCATCATTGCTGCATAGAAGGATTCTCTCAGCTAGGATAGGGACCCATCCCTTGGAGGCCCCGCCCCTCCAAGGCACCACCTTCCCAGGCTTAGGAAAGATCCTACTTGTTCAGCAGCACCACGTCAGGGAGCCACACAGATTCAGGTGTAATGCGAAGCAAGTCGATGCCATCGTATTCTGCAGGATCCCAGCTTAGTCTATAATCGGTCCATTCCTAGGGAAGAAGAAGCTGAAGGGCTCTTTGTGCTAGAGGCCAGAAAAGGACTTGAAATGTCTAAAAGGAAGCCCAGGAAAAAAACGCAAGGGAGGAGCCAAACAGGAGAAATGGACTGTGGTGAAGAGTTGTACATTCTGGCTATAGTTCTGCTTTCACTCACTTGGTCTCCTATTTTTAATGTATAAAACCAAAAGTGTACTAGCTTTTCTCAAAACTGTTTTGCTTTCACACTGTAGTTTATGATTCTTTAGTGAATGGAAATTCAAATTGGTGGCCCTAAACCTATTTTTGTTTCTTTGTTTTTGTGCCAGTACGAGGTCTTGAACTCAGGGCCTGGGAACTATTCCTGAGCATTTTGGCTCAACATTAGTATTCTGCCACTTGAGCGACAGCTCTACTTTCAAACCTGGTTTTTTTTGTTTGTTTTTTGCCAGACCAGGGGCTTGAACTCAGGGCCTGAGCACTGTCCCTGAGCTTCTTTTGCTCAAGGCTAGTACTCTACCACGTGAGCCACAGTGCTACTTCTGGCCTTTTCTGTTTATGTGGTACTAAGGAATGGAACCCAGGGCTTCGTGCATACTAGACAAGCATTCTACCACTGAGCCACATTCCCAGCTCCCTGTTTGTTTTTCTAATAGAATGAAGACTGCATCTGTCTCGCTTAGGAATTAATGACTGAAATTTTGTTTCATTTATAAATGTATTTTCTGATGTTATGATACAAATATATATACATATATATGTATATGTATGTATATATATATATGTATATATATATATATATATATTAACGGGACCTGGACATTCTAATAAATTGTAAAAGGAGTGGAATGCATTTCCCTACTCCGGAGATCTCCATACCAGGTCTAAGTACACCTTTGTGCTCATCTCTTCATCTTTCTCGTTCTAGAAAGGAAAATTGAAAGAGTAGAGGTGAAAAGGGTGGAGAGAAATGAGCGGGCTGGACAAATAAGCCTCTCCTAAGAAACTCTGTCTCTCCCTCTTTTTTTTCTTTTTCTTTTTTTTGTCAGTCGTGGGGTTTGAACTCTGGGCCTGGGCGCCGTCCCTCAGCTCTTCAGCTCAAGGCGATCCCTCTAACACTTAAGCCACAGCGCCACTCTTGGTTTTCTAGTGGTTAATTGGAGATAAGAGTCTCACCGACTTTCCTGCCCGAGCTGGCTTTGAATCGCGATCCTCAGATCTCAGCCTCCTGAGTAGCTAGGATTACAGGCGTGAACCACTTGCGCCCGGCAATTCTGCCTCTCTCTGAGACCCACCATTGTAAGTAAGTCCAAAAACCCATCTCTTAAAAGGCTGCATTAGATTAAGCCTAAATTCGACTTCAGAAACACTCTCCTACGATCTACTTTCGGCCTCATTAGAAGCCAACCCTTCTAGCCTGTCATCAGGCTCTGTCCGGGGTGGGGGGGGGGGGCCCCGCCCACAGTTTAGAATCCACCCAACCCAATCTCCGCCTAGGGCTATTCATTGACCTGTCCAGCACATAGCTCCGCCCACTGCCAGAACTTTATTCGGTCCTGCCTCAAGGACCACTCCCTCTACTTCAAGATCCGCCCACAGGCCGTGGTGTAGCTGGGCAGCTCTACTTTGGACCGTCTAGCGGCCACGCCCACGAACTTGTTCATTGGCCCGATTTCTACCCAATCTCCGCTAACGGCTTGTCCATCTTTCTGCCTAGTTTCCTCTCAGATCCCGCCCCCAAGGCTGACCATCCATTTGGCCTTACCTAAAGCCACGCCTCCCCAGCAGTTCCACCCGTCCAACCTCAACCCCCGGCGTGCGCCCTCACCAGGCTGATGAGCTGCGCCAGGATGAGACCAACGCTGACCTCGACGCGATCTCCCAACTCCCGCGCCGGCCGCACGGAGCTATCATAGCCCGAGAAAAGCTTCTCGCGGAGTCGACCCTCAGCTTCCGAGCCAAGGGCGCCTGCAGGAGGAGAGCGCTAAGTGAAGTCCTTGTCCCCGGCCACGACCGTTGTCACTGCCTCTTGGGGGAACTAGATTTACCTGGGGCGAAGGGCGCCCCCAGCGCCCCCAAAAGCAGCAGCAGCGCCCCTGAGACCATAACCCGGCCGTGTCGCTCAGTGATTTTGCTCTGAGAACCACTGGAGCTGCCAGAGCAGGGGAAGTGACGAGGCGCCCAGGAATGTGCACCTGTTGCTGGGGGGGGGGGCAGCTGCCAGCCCACCCGCCCCGCGTGCCCTCGGGACTCAGTCCCGCCCCAGCAACTGCTGTCACTCACCACTTACACATGACAGACAACACTTCAGTCATATAAATCGTCTTTAATTGAGAAAGCGTGGAGACCTGGTTCTCTGGGAGCAGAGCCAGGAAATGAGTGGAGTCTGTGGGAGGGGGAATTATATGGGGGGGGGGCGTCTTTTGCAACAAGCCAGAGGTAAAAGAGCCTGAGGAAAAGTGACCAGCCTTTGAGCATACCCCCTACCTAGGGATCCTGCCCAAGATTAAAGTGGCTCAGGAGACGCCTTCCAAGTTCATTAATGTGATTCCCAGTCTTTCCTAGGTCTGCCACTAGCTCTGTGTTTTTATTGTTGTTTTTCTTTTTTTCAGAATCATCAAGTCCTTTGGGGGTACCTAAAACCAGGCTGAGGTTATAAGCTGTAAGGTAAAGCAAATTCTATTCAGAAGCTCTGAAGGTGTATGAGGTCTAGAGCCTAAGAGGTTCTCACCCTCCTTGGCCTTGACCTGTAGGGAACAAGAGGTGGAACTTATTGCTTAATTAGGGTTTCCTTACTGGGGAATGTCAAGTCTGTGTCCCATTTGTCCTTTTTTATTCTAGACTCATTATCCTTAAGGACCTCAGCTTTAAAGGGGACCTAGAAGGAATTCCTGCTGAGGTAGCTAAGTGTTCATGTCCCCCGCAACCAGACACAGGTTCAATTATGCTATGGTTTTGGTTCCTTCTTCCTCCCAAGTATAATAAGCCAAGGATCACTCCAAAATTCTATTCCCCTTCCCCAGACTCTGTTTTTCTGGCAGAAACCCATCTACGATGCAGGAACTAGAAACAGTATGTATAAATAAGAAAGAATAAAATTTTTAGAAAATTATCTAGGAAAAACAAGAAGTGGTTCTTGATTCAACTAGAACTAATTACTTGTCTATTTATTCCTTTTGTTGACAAAGGGTCTTGCTATGCACGTAGCCCAGTCTGGCCTCAATTTTTTTTCTCAATGTACTACCTCAGCCTCCTGAGTGCTAGTATTATAGGCATTTGCAACCATGCCTGGTTCAGAAATAATTAGTGCTTTATGAATCATAACTGTGTCCTTTTCAGAGTTCATTTTTAATAGATATTATTAGAGAAGATGGGAAGGTGGATCTAGAATTTACTCTAGAGCAATAATATGGCTATATAGGCCCTAAATCCATCCTGGAGAGAAGGGCTGAGAGTCATGGCCTATGTCTTAGAGCTGAGATTAAGGAGGAAATATGGCTCCAATAAAGGACTAGAACACCATGCTCTAGTATTGAGTGTCTCTGGGATAAGAAGGTTAAACCTCTGGTGACTTGAGACTGGTCCCAGTTCAGGCGAAGGCCAACAGCTAGATAGAGCTCAAATCCAGCCTTTTTTCTACTTAGAAGCCGGGATCCATCTGGGTCAAGAATAGAAGCCTGATGGATCCAAACAGACTTTGGTAGCATGTCTGAATTCCGTTGAAGAGCCCTAGTACAGAAATGGCCTTGTCTGGGGTGTCTGGTGTACAAGAACTTCCCAGACCAAGGCAAAAGGTAGAATGGGGACAGAAGGAAACTAATCCTGAGCTCCCGTGGATCTATAAATCTATGGCTCAGTGGCAATGAAAAGAAGTATAGAGCTGAGCTGGGGGTGGGGAATATTTCGGTCCTGGCTTTGTTAGTTTTGGAACCCCCAGCACCATCTCAGGAAAAGGCTTTGGGGGTTGTGTGATGGGGAAAAAAAATGAAGTGATCAGCCAGGACTATTTTCAGACATCCCCTTCTCTAACCCTCTCAGGGACCTAAGGCTCTAAAAGTCTCAGCAGCCAGCCCCTAGGCTTCTTCAGGGGAGAGCACCTAGTATATGGGACGTGGCTGTTCAGGGCATATGTGTGGCAGCAGGGGTGGACAGCAGGGCCAGGAGCAGGGCTGAGAGATAGGCTGTGGTGGTGGCTGGCTCACTTGCAGTCCACGGAGCCTCCAATCCAGGGACTACATCTCAGGGGGCAGGGGGACTGGAAGGGGAAGTCTCAGGGACACTGTGGAGAGAAGGCTCCCGGTACATGGCCACTGTGAAGGGGAGAGAGAAAGGAGCAGGGAAGGAGAGTTAGGCGCACAGAGACTCAGGTAGGACCCCTTGCAAGAGCTCCCTTCCCCTTCACTTACCCTCTGAGAACCCCAACCCAAAGAAGGAAGCTTCCCAAACCCCTAAAGGTTAAAGTCTTTCTGCCTTGGCCAGTTATAACAGTGTTTCAACATTCACAGCCTGATTTGTGTGTCACTAAATGTCTATGTTAAGGTCAAGACCCTCCCACATGCCCCACCTCTTCTTGAGTTTATACCCACCCTCCAGGAGTTTGGGCACAAAGTGGGCAGCTGCCTTGGTCTTCTTGACTCGATTTCCCTTCATAACTCGGCCTTCCTTGTCTAGGCCTAGGTACCAGGCCCTCCCAGAACGGCGTTGTCGGTAGAGAGCAGAGGCATAGAGGACATAGTAATTCTCAAAGACACATTCCTTAAAGCGACACTCAGCTGTGAAATGTGGCTGAGGAAACAAAGACCCAGAAAGGCATACACAGAGAGATAGAAAAACACATCACTGGCGGAAGGAAGCTCTTCAGAAGATGAAGCCAGGTTATAATGGAGGCGTGGGGGAGAAATGGGCAGGAGGGAGGAAATTGCTTCCTTCCCATGTAGGGACCACAGTAAAGTGAAGACAAGGAAGAGCTGGGTGAGCCACTGAGGGTTCCAAACCAGACTTGGGCACTGGGCTGGAATAAGATTCCTTCCCTCCTCTCTTTTAATCTCTATCCTGAATGAGAGCAGAAATGAGTAATAATGAAATCTAGAGGAGAGCGGCTGGAAACTGAACTCTGGAAAAGGCTGAGTCGAACTCCCAAAGAACCTGGGGGTACTTGGCTGGTTGGGGAGCAGGGATTAAATACACCCTAGAGAAGGTAGGTAGTAATGGTGATCAACCAAAACTGGAGGGAGGGGAGGAGTCCTGAGTGCAAAATCTGAGGCTAAGGAAGGTTGTATAGATTGGGGGTGTCCCCAGTCCCCCAGCTTCATTGTCTCACCGAGCTGTACAGCAGCCCCTCAGCATTCATGGCCATATAGTGTCCCAGCTTAGCACTCTGAATGGTGACCACTCGGAGCCCCACAGGGATCAGGTTGAAGTGAGCTGGAAGAGAGAGAACCTATCAGTACTCAGTCCTCTCATCTGAGCCTCTCCCTACCCCCTATCTTGTCTCTGCTGCTTGTGGGGGGGCAGGGAGGACGGATGGACTGAAAGCAACAGAGCTTGAAGAGGGAATAGGATTGTCATTTTCTGTCCCCATCTTCCCGCTTCCCACCCCAGCAGCTGGCTTCCCCTCTCACTGAAGGAGCTGGTGTCCTCTGGGGTGCCCTGGATGCTCCCGTCGGGATTCGCCTGGAGGTAGAAACCCTGGCGGCAGAACAGTTTGGTGACTATGCCTTTGAGCTGAGGCTCTGAGAGAGAGAGAGAGAGAGAAAGAGATTCATCTTTGAAAAATGACATCCCTGTTCCCAGAAACATACCTACAACTTGGCGGGATCACAAGAAATAAAGAAGGGAGAGGGTCTTGGGCCCCCAGCTCTCTTCCCTCCAAGGAAGCTCTCTCCCACCTCTCTTTGGCTCCTGGGGATTCGCTGGGAGGATGTGGGGGGGGGGGGGGAGTAGGTCCCTTGGGTTTCCTCTAACCAAGAGCTTTCAGTTTAATTTATTGAAATTTATTTAAATGGCTTAATTCCTACTCTACAGCTCAACCGGAGGGGGGAGGGGAGGGGAAGGAGGAGGAGGAGAGATACATCAAGAGGCATTAAAGAGAGACAAGCAGGGCTGCCGAATGGGCAGTGTGTTTGCGAATGTGGGGTGGAAGACGTCGAGGTGACCACAGAGAAGGGGCTCCCCCTCAGCAGTGGGGGTGGCCCTGGGCCTGACGCTGACTCAGCACCTGCTGCTGCGGCGGCCGCTGGGTTGGCTCGAGCCTTGCCTTGGCCCAGCGCCGGTCTGTCTGACACTGACCCATCTGTCTGTCTGTCTATCTGTCTGTCAGTCTGCTGGCTCACTGGGGGGTGGGGGGGGTACATTCTCCCTGAGGCTCAGTTCCCCCCCCCCCTTTCAGCCAGGTAACCTGCCTGGGATAGGGGACATTCAGACTATAGCAAGGAAATGGGGGGAGGGGGCCGGCCAGATGGAGAGGCAGGCTGAGTCACGTGGGGGCCGGGTCCCACTTGGAGGGTGGGCTGCGGACCGTACCACTGCGGAAAGCCGGTGGGGGGACGAGGGTGCGAGGGGCTACCTCTAGGGGAACTGGGAGCCGACTGGAGCGGGGCCAGAGGGGACTCCCTCCCTGACTGTTGGACCTGGATCGGGACCACATGCTAACCCTCACCACTCTTCTCTCCAGTCGCTGTTCGCTGCCGGCTTCCCCTGTCCCCCAGTGTAGGTGGTACGACCCCCCCCCCAAGTCTCTCTCTGCCTTTCTCCAGAGGTGAACTGTGTGTCGAGTTCCTCCTGATACCGGGTTCTTGGATCCTGTGGGGCCCGATTTCAGAGTCGCACGGGGGTAATGGGAGGGAGTGCCGGGTTCCCCTCTCGAGGCGCAGGTCTCAGGAGGAGGGCGCGCGGGGCGGGGCGGGGGGGGGGGGTCCTGGCTGGCGAGGTAGCTGCAAGGACACCCGAGGAAGAGCTGGGGAGACTGGCTCTGAGCTAGGCGAGCTGGACCGGGAGGAACGGAGCCAGGTCGGGGAAGAAGGGGGGAGAGCCGGAACGGGGGCGGGGCGGCCCGAGATGCAGAAAGTCTCCAGGTGACCCAGCGTCCAGAAACCCCCAGGCCCCTAGGCTCTGGATTTGAAAGAATCGCGAGAACCAGCACGTAGACAGAGGATGATGGGGGTGGGGACTCCTGTTTGGGGAGGGTAGGCTGGAGCTGCGAGGTTCGGGGCGCCAGATTCGGCCCCTCAAACCTTCTCCCCCCCCCCTTGCCCTCGAAAGCAAGGAGACTCGGCATTTTGGACGAAAGAGGAGGGAAATTGAGGCATGGCCCGATAGACTTTGTGGTCCTGACCCCCTCCCCTTCCACTTTTGGGGACCTCCCACTGTCGGGTGGCATTCTTCGGAGTCCCTGGCCTTAAGCTCCCAGGCAGAGAGACCCCGGACACCCCGCCCCAGCCGCACTCACCCGGGCCGCGGTCCTGCCGCGCGGGCCGCCCCCCGCACAGTCGCACCTTGGACAGCAAGATGAGGAGCTGCTTCTGGCAAAGGGACTTGGTGCCGCGGGGACACACGCGCCGCTGCGCCGACACCGGCCGGCTACCCCCGGGCTCACGGACCTCCCGCTTCTGCCGGATCAGGCTACTGGCCAGCGCCGCCATACCGCTTCGGGAGGAGACACCCCCAAACCAGCAGGCGCCCGGAGCGCGCTGGGCTCCCCAAGAGGAGCCCTCTCACCGGGGCATGTTGTGGATGTTCAGGAACCAACTCACCGCCCCACCCACAGGACCTGAGGTTAAGCCCCAAACTCCCCCAGGTGCCCCTACAGCCACCGGCTCCCACCCTTGCCCTCTGATCGCTCCAGCCAGCCGATCCAGCAGCCTGTGCGCTCCTAAATGGACCTCACCCACGAATTTTGTCTCCTACTGAAAACTCGCCTCCTTCGTCCTCTCCAGTGTCTTTGTCCTCACTTTCTCTATCCCAAAGCCAAGACCCCCAAATTCCTCAGAGGTAGTCCCAATAGCCCCAGGCCCCTTTCCTGCCAATCTTAGGGCCACCCACAGGCCTACAGCGCTTTTCTAATCCAAGGGTGTGGGTCCTCAGCCGTGGGGATATTAGCTCGCTCCACCCTTGCTGAGCCGCTGTCAATGTCAAGCAGGAACCCAACCGTGGTGCCTTTTGCTTTTCTCTGAACCTTCCAGTAGATCGCAGACTCTCCAGGCTGTCCAAGTTCAGTGAGAAGGGTTACCCAGACCTTGTACCTGGACAATGGCCTTTTTCACTGCCCCCCTCATTTCAGGCGGCACAGACTGCAGCTGCTCAAGACCCCTTCCTTCCCTCACCCGTCACCCTACCGCTCCTGTGGGGTCCCCTCCCAGTCAGCCCTGCCCAGTGCTTGTACACCAGGTGGTTTTCTAGAGGACCCTGTCACATCAAAACAAGGAGCCTCCCTCCCTCCCTCTCTGTCTCTCTCTCTCTGATTACCCCTTAAATTTCCTCAGGAACAGCTGGTGCTGTTTAGATCCCACGCCCTCTAGTCTAACCAGCCCCTCAAAAGAAGAGTGCACCCACGTTGTCACTACTTCCCAAATGTGATCAGGCCCCCAGTAAGTCAGAACAGCTTCCTGCGACGGGCTTTCTCGTCCTCCCGGGACTGCCTGAAGCACCCCCTCTTCCTTTCCCCGACGCCCCTCAACCTGTCCTGTCTTGTTGATCCAGAAGACGGGTGGCGCTGGCTCCAGCTGCAGGCTCCTCCCTCTCTGTCCCCCGCCAGCGGAGATTCCCCCCACGCCGAGCTGTGCGTCCCGGACCCCCAGGAAGGAGTAAGGAAGTCTCTGTAGAGCGCCCCGGTCCGGCGAAGTCAAAGCACTGGGCCTGGCGGCGGGACCAGGCAAGCGATGACAGCGGCGGCAGCGGCTGTGGGAAGCTGAGGCGGCGGCGGCAGCGGTGACAGCAGCTCCCCCTCCTCCGAGAGCCAGCCCGGGGGCGGGGCGGGGGGCGGAGACGCTGGGAAAGAGGGGGGTGATGTTGGGCGGGCGGAACCCTGGGGTTCCTTGGATGCTGGGAGTGGGGACCGTCTCAGAGGCAGGCGGTACAGCTGAGACAAGGCCGCACTTCTCACTTCTCGGTGTTCAGAGGAAGAGGGACAAGAAATTCTTCTGAACCGAACCCTGGATGGTCGAGAAGTTAGGGAGAGGTTAGGTGTCAGATGAAATGACAGTGGGCTGGAGAATGGAGAGCGACCCTAACCTGGGATGGAAGTGACGGTAGAACTGGATGAAGAAGGGGGTGGGGGGAGTGGAGATGGAGTTGGCCATGAGATCCAGCCTCAGGGTAGGGTAGGGGAAATCTTTTTTTTTGGGGGGGGGGGAGGGAGGGACTGGTTCTGGGGCTTGAACTCAGGGCCTGCGCCTTGAGCACAAAAGTTCAAGGATAGGGCTGGGAAGGTGGCTCAGTGGTAGAGCGCTTGCCTTGCATGCATGAGGCCCTGGGTTCGATTCCTCAGCACCACATAAGCAGAAAAAGCTGGAAGTGGCGCTGTGACTCAAGTGGTAGAGCACTAGCCTTGAGCTGAAGACCTGAGGGACAGCACCCAGGCCCACAGTTCAGGCCCCACGTCCAACAAAAAAAAAAAAAAAGAAAAGCTCAAGGATACAGCTGTACTGCTTGAACTACAACTCCATTGCTGGCTTTTTTTTTTTTTTTGGCCAGTCCTGGGGCTTGAACTCAGGGCCTGGGCACTGTCCCTGAGCTTCTTTTGCTCAAAGCTAGCACTCTACCACTTGAGCCACAGTGCCACTTCTGGCTTTTTCTGTGTATGTGGTACTGAGGAAGGGAACCCAGAGCCACATTCTCAGCCCCACTTCTGTTTTTATGTAGTTAACTGGAGAGAAGATTACATAGACTCCTTCTCAGGCTGAGTTTGAACTGCCATCCTTAGATCTCAGCCTGAGTAGCTAGGATTACACGCATGAACCACCAGCTCCTGTCAATAGTTCTGCGCTTTTATTTTTCAGATCATGGGCCTTGAACTCCGGGCCTCAGCGCTGTCCTTGAGCTCTTTTTACTCTAGTCAAGTGTTCTACCACTTTGAGCCACAGAGCCACTTCAGTTTTCTGGTAGTTTATTGGAAATAAGAGTCTCAGGAACTTTCCTGTCCTGGCTGGCTTTGAACTGTGATCCTCAGATCTCAGCCTCCTGAGTAGCTAGGTGTACAGGTGAGAGCCACCAGCGCCTGGCAGTATCTCTTATGCATGCCAAAGTGATCATATTCCATACCTCTCTCCCTTTCCATATTTTGTCAGCAAATTCATTTCTCCCATCCTTACTGACTTTAAAAGAATTGGGGAGAGATTTGCAGGAAAGGCAGCAGGGTGTTTGGGGGCTGGGTGGGTGGAGAGAATGGAAGAAACCCCTGGGAGGCCTCCTGGAAGTCAGACTTTGGGCCCAGGTCACAAGTGTGTCTCCCTTGGGAGAGGCAAGCCATCTTTTCGTCCAGCTTCTCAAAGGAACACTTTCCACCGGAGTAGGAGAGTCTTTAATGGGCCCCGCCCCCCACTCCCGCTAAACCACCTCCCTTGCGGGCAACCTTGGCTTCTTCCACCGCTGCTCGAAGGGCCTGGGCAGGGTCTCCGCGAAGCTGAGCCAGTGCTGCCAACAGGGCGACGGAGCTGGCCCCTGCATACAGCTTCCGACCGTTCAGAAAATAGTGAGGCAGCGTCCCGGCCTCGAGCACACGGCCCAGCTCATCCAGCAGCCCAAGGCAGCAAGCACCCGCATTTTCCGGCCGTGCCAAGTAGAGCGCGGGCAGTCGCTCGCACGCCCAGTACAGCAGCGTCCGCAGGAGGTAGGGCGCTGCGGTCCGGGTGCCGGCCACCAGCGGGCGCAGCAGCGCCTGGGCCGCCGCGTGCGCTTGCAGGAGCGGCGCTGGGATGCGCGCTTTGAGCGCCAGCTCCTGGCGGGCAAAACAGAGCTGCCAGCGGGAGGTGCCCGCTTGCTCGGTGCCACCTCCCGGCGCCAAGTAGAAGGAAGGCGTCTCGGAGGCCAGAGGACCCGCCCACGAATGGATCCGAGCACCTTCGGGCCAACCTGTTACCGATACCACGGGGATCAGGTCAAAGAGCAGGAGGCGGCGCGGGGGCCCGGGCGTGGTCAGGAGGATCGTGGTGAAACCCGCGTGTCGAGCTGCGTGTACCAGGCGCGGGGCGGCCGGCACCGGGGTTAGGGACTTAGCGACCTCAGCCAGAGTTGTAAAGAACCAGGCGGCCACCTGGGCCGGGCACAGTGTAGGCCACTCCTCCGGAGCTTCCGACGGTTTGGGGATTGGGCATTGGGCCGCCGCCCCGGGAACGTCACTACGCGTTTTCAAAACTGAGGTAGAACCATCATCGGTGACGTCATGCTGCGACGATTCGGTCCCTGAGAGGTCGCAGGGTGCTTTTCCCAGAGACTTGGGAGGCTCGTAACCGTGCGACGGGGCCACAGAGTCCTGCTGTCCTTTGTCACTTCTTCCTTCGCTACCGGTTTGCAGAATCAAATCGCGTTCGTCGGGGGCTGGGGGCCCTAAGCAGTCCTGCCAGGCGGCCCGCTCCGTGGCTTGGCACACCGGCCATGGGAGGCGGAGCCACGCGTAACTGGAGTCCAGATCCAGCTGTAGCTCTGGCCCTGTGCCGTCCAGCGAAAACACCGGCACTAGGAGGGTGAAGCCGGCGTCGTAGTGAGGTCCCCGGGTGTAGGGACCTAAGGGCGCATGCCCCAGATCCAGGGAGCCCTCGCGAATCCCACCGCGGAGCAGCAAGAGCTCTGCCTGAGCCGGAAAACGGGGATCCCGGCGATGAACTAGACCTAAAGGAAAACAGCGTCGTCTAAAAGCCGGATCATAGTGGGGTGGGGTGAAGCTGAGGGTTGCTTGTTATCTCCAGGCAAGAAGGGTTACTTACCGAGCAAAGAGAAGACAAAGTCCTTAGCCCGAAGGAGGTCGGCTCCCGGCTTGGGCCCGTCCCTCCAGCTCTCCTGCACACCCAGCTCCTGAATGAGCTGGGTCAGTTCCTGCAGCTGTGCGCCTGAGCAGAAGTCGATGTCCGTGAGCGGCCGGGCTGGAGCTGGGGGCGGTGGGCCCCACCAGGGGGCACCCCCCCAGACCGCGGAAGCCATGCTAGATCGTTATTTTTTTTGGCCTAGGGACAATTTAAAAAACCAACCGGAGGTTCCCTAGACGTGTCTATCCTTCTCTGCCCAAATCTCTCCGGTTCTTTTCTCTTTTCAGGGCCGAGTAGGTGCCCCAAGTCTATAAATGGACCTGCTGCTAATGAGTTCTTAGTTTTCAAAAATGAACAAATGAATACCTCCCTCGTCCTGGCCCTTTCCTCCTAAGCAGGTTGCGGCCCCTCCAGAACCGGTTCACCTGACTCAGCAGGCACTTCCTACCGATTGCACTAGCCAGTCATCGCCGCCGGTCCACCTGGTTCACCTTCCCGCCCCTGGTTCGCCTCCCTTGCTCTCTTTTTCAGGAGAGGTTTATAGATCTGTAGCTTCCCTTTCAGGTAGCTCCAAAAGTGGGGGAGGAAAAGGACGGAAGGATTCAACAGGTAACTTCTTCCTGATGCCCATAGGCCTACGCCCCTAAATTTTGACCACGCCCTTTTCTAGAGGTTGTCGGGGCGGCTCCGGACTGGTCCCGCCTCCAGTGAGCCTCAGTCCAGCCTTTCACGGCTCAGACAGCTCGTGCCTCCCTGGGAGTTGTAGTTCGTTTCTCCTGCTTAACAGCGCCGCCGTGGAGCCACGCCTCCACATCTTTTTTTTCCCTCCTCATTCAGCTGAAGTGGTGCCTAATGGAAGTTGTAGTTCCTATGATGATATAGTCTATCCCCACAGAAACATTCCTTGGAGTTAGAGGGATAATTGGTTTTAAACAGCAAATAATAAAGGGTATGTCCTATATTCCTTGTGTGAGTAGAAATACCCTGGTCACTTAGACATAAGGATCCTTTCATGAGATAATGATTTCCTTATTTTAGAGACAGAGACTGCAACTTAGAAAGGTTACAAATGATTTGAGAGGCAGAAGCAGAAAGATTGCAAGTTGAAGGCCAGCCTACCCTTTCTTAAACAAAAAGTTGGCTCATGCCTGGAATCCTCAGACCTGAGGATTCACTGTTAAAAGCCAGCCTGGCCAGGTGCCAGTGGCTCATGCCTGTAATCCTAGCTACTCAGGAGGCTGAGATCTGAGGATCTCGGTTCAAAGCCAGCCCGGGCAGGAAAGTCCATGAGACTCTTATCTACAATTAACCACCAGAAAACTGGAAGTGGCACTGTGGCTCAAGTGGTAGAGTGCTAGACTTGACTTGAAGAGCCTAGGGACAGGGCCCAGGCCCAGAGTTCAAGCTCCATGGTCTAACCACCGGCCCCCCCCCCCAAAAAAAAAAAAAAAAAAAGCCAGCCTGGGCAGGAAAGTCCAGGTTTTTTTGTTTTGTTTTTTTGGGGCACTGTCCCTATGCTCTTCAGCTCAAGGCAAGCACTCTACCGCTTGAGCCACAGCACCACTTCCGGTTTTCTAGTGATGTATTGGAGATAAGAGTCTCACGGACTTTTCTTCCCCAGGCTAGCTTTGAACCACGATCCTCAGATCTCAGCCTCCTGAGTAGCTAGGATTACAGGCGTGAGCCACCGGTGCCCAGCTGAGATATTTTCTTTCTTCCCATCCTTTTTTCTCTTTTTTTTTCTTTGTGCCTGTTCTGGTGCTTGAACTCAGGTGCTGACCCTGAGCTTTTTCTCTCAAGGTTGACATTGTTAGTATTATGCCCACCTTTGGTCCTCAGCTCCATCCATACCTGAGCCCTTTCTAGCCCTGGAGTTCTCGACATACAGTTGGCCCCTCCCTCTCTCTGCCCAGACCCACCTGAGCTCCAATTTACCTCACTTCCTACCCAGAGACTCCCCTGATACCTGGATAGAGATTGATCCCATGTGTTCCCTCTCTAGGGGAAATATGGCTCCTCTAATAAACCTTGTAATAATCTTTCTCCTGTGCCTGTCTGCCTTTGTGTGGTCCCTTGGGATGGATGTGATGGATCCTTTCAGGCACTCTACCACTTGAACCATACTTTCACTTTTAGTTTTTTGCTGATGAATTTGAGATAAGATTCTCATGGATTTTTTTAACTTTTTTTTTTTTTGGCCAGTCTTGGGCTTGAATTCAGGGTCTGGGCATTGTCCCTGAGCTTCTTTTGCTCAAGGCCAGCACTCTTACCACTTGAGCCACTTCCAGTTTTTTCTGTGTATGTGGTACTGGGGAATTGAACCCAGGGCTTCATGCATGCTAGGTAAGCACTCTACCACTAAGCCACCTTCCCAGCTCCTCTTATGGACTTTCTTATTCTGGCTGGCTTAGAAGCACAATCCTTAGATCTCAGCCTCTAGAGCAACTAGGATTTCAGGCATGAGCTACTAGCTCCCAGCTTGGAGATATTTTCTTAAATTCAGTGATGGTAACTTTAGGGTAGGAACAGACAGGGCCTAAGATTGTAATGGACATATGACTGGTGGAAGAGAGACATACTAGGAACACCCACCTCAGACGTGGAGGAGTCCTGGTAGGGAAAGCACTTGGGAATTTCACAGTTATTTGTACACAGAAGAGTTATCAGGGCTGGAAAAAAATAAAATAAAATAAAAAGGCCGGAGGAAACTCAGCTTGGCTAGGTAAGAGCAATGGAAAAAAAAAACAATTTGGGGGGGGGGGGGAGTCTGGTTGTGGGGTCTGAACTCTGGGCCTGGGCTGGGCACTGTCCCTCACCTCTTCAGCTCAAGGCTAGCGCTCTACCACTTGAGCCACAGTGCCACTTCTGGCTTTTTTCTGCTTATGTGGTGCTGAGAAATCGAACCCAGGGCCTCATGCATGAGAGACAAGCACTCTTCCACTGAGCCAACTTCCTAGCCCCTGGAAAATAATTAAGGGAAGGAAACTGCTTTCAGTAACCTAGGCTACCAGGGCCCAGAATCAGGGGTCAAATACAGCTCCAACACAAAGTAGAACCAGGAGCCAGGATAATGGATTAGGAAGTCAGGAAACTACTAGTAGGTTTGTAGATCAGAACAATCCATTGGTGGACTGGACTTTTATATTTTCTGCCTATAATCTCTCTCTTTAGAATGGGATAGGCCTAAATATTTGGACATGAGAATTAAGCAGAGACACTTGAAAAATTAAAGGTCTATAAAGGAAAAGCCTATAAAGACTACAAGAACCAGAGCTCTGGGCTTGGAAGGTGGCTCAGTGGTAGAGTGCTTGCCTTGTATGCATGAGGCCTTGGGTTTGATTTCTCAGCACCACATAAGCAGAAAAAGCCAGAAGTGGCGCAGTGGCTCAAGTGGTAGAGCACAAGCCTTGAGCTGAAGAGCTGAGGGACAGCACCCAGGCCCAGAGTTCAGGCCCCACAACTGACCAAAAAAAAAAAAAAAAGAAAGAAAGAAAAGAAAAACCAGAGCTCCATTTGGGAAAACTACACCTCAGAGGTCCCAATTACTGACAGACCTTTCCCCTTAGCCACTAGGAGTGGGGAACTGAGATCACCAAACTACACTCAAGAGGCCATATCAGGAGAACTGAAGACTAGGTACGTTCTTAGACAAGGGTAACCAGGCATCAACCATCACCTCCTCCCTAGAGGATGACCTCTGAGCCACCCTAAAACAAGGTTTAGCCAGGGGCCGGTGGCTCACACCTGTAATCCTAGGTACTCAGGAAGCTGAGATCTAAGGGTCATGGTTCATAGCCAGCCTGGGCAGGAAAGCCCATGAGACTGTTATCTCCAATTGACTACCAGAAAACTGGAAGTGGCACTGTGGCTCAAATGATAGAGTGCTCACCTTGAGCTGAATTGCTGAGGGACAGCACCCAGGCCCAGAGTTCAAGCCCCATGGCCAAAACAAAAGAACAAGGTTCAGCTGGGCATGTGGCTTAGTGGTGGGTAGACTGCTTGTCTAGCACTCATGAAGCCCTGGGTTCCATTCCTCAGTACCACATACACAGAAAAAGACAGAAGTGACGCTGTGGCTCAAGTGGTAGAGTGCTAGCCTTGAGCACAGAGAGGCTCAAGGACAGTGCCCAGGCCCTGAGTTCAAGCCTCAGGAAAAAAAAAAAGGACAAGGTTTGGGGAATGTTGAACGCTTCTTCAACTCTAAAGCATTGTTTTCCAGTGCTATGGGATTTTTCTATGATGGAAATATCTTGAATCCAAGCTTTCAAACACAGTAGTCACCATCCACATGGAGCTGTTAAGCTCTTGAAATGTACATGAGGCTGATAATATATATATATAATATTGTATTATATAACAATATATATGTATATATATTTTGTTGTTGTTGTTGGTTGTGAAGCTTGAACTCAGGACCTGGGTACTGTCCCTGAGCTATTTTTGCTCAAGGTTAGCACTCTACCACTTTGAGCCACAGCACTGCTTCCAGTTTTTGGGTGGTTAATTGGAGTTGAGAGTCTCCTAGGGATTTTTCTGCCCAGGCTAGCTTTGAACCATGATCCTCATCAGCCTGCTGAGTAGCTAGAATTATAGGCATGAGCCACCAGTACCCAGCTAAACAATTTTTTTGAGACAAGGTCTTGCTATGTACCCTATTTTATTTAGAAAATTATCTGCTTAATTTTGCCTGGTCCTAACATACCCAAGCTGGCCTCAATCTCTGATCCTTCCACCTTAGCCATTTAAGTGCTGTGATTCCAAGCATTTGCCACCATACTCAATTCAGAATTTTAAATTTTAATTGACATTGTTGTAGACGCATTTGGCTAGTGGCTACTTACTATATTGAAAGTGCAACTCTAGAGCCTGAAAGATAATGGACTTGGCTATGGAGCTATGGAGAAGAAGCAGGGACATTATAATTCCAGTCTTTATCAGGCTCTGTGGGTGGTCAGCATCAGGGGTGGGGCTGAGATAGATGTCCTCAAACAACAACAGAACGTTTCTCTTGCCTCTTTATTCTTGATGAACATTTGCCCCGTCTTTACGCAAGGTCCTCATCACATTCTGATTTCCCCACTCTTTGAAGGTCTCTCTTGAGTTGCTGGGTACCTCTTGATAAAAGCGCCTGGGAGATAGAGCTTCACACTTATCCCTGCCCACTGCTAACTGTCTTTGGCGGGCATCAAAGACCACATGCCCTGCCCGGGTGCCTGGTCCAGGGCAATGGGGCCTCCAGTTGTTTTTTGGTGGCATAGACACCCGGTGATAGTTCTGGCAGGTTGAAGGAGTTGTATCCACAGGATGGCATACCCAGTTTTGGCTGCCTGTCTTCCAGGATGATGGCTTCAACTCCACTAATACAGGTACCTCAGAGAAGGTGTGCAGGTTAGTGGAGATTGCCTGGGCCTTTGAAGGGCAGGGATTTTGATTGTCTGGAATAGACCAGGATACATGCTGTTCTGCCTCCTCTTGAAGAGGCATTTCATATATATAGGATTTGATTGAGGAAGATGTTGGTTTCTGAGTCTGATGTGGATTCAAAACTTGGGCAGAATTGGTACCTGGAAGGCAGCTTTGGTTTTTGTGAAGGCCAGGATCTGGGACAAGGCATGAATCTCTGTGGAGGCCTGCTTTCTGGGTAAGGCCTAGATTCTGGGGGAGGCCAGAGTCTTGAACATGTGCTAGATCCTTGTAAAGGCTAGGACATTTATTTATTTCTGGACATTTGTGGAGGTTAGAGTTTTGGCTAGGTTCTAGGTTCCTATAAACTCCAACATCTTGAGCAAAGTTCAATCTTTTCTCAACTTCAGTGGCTTTAGTAAAGTCCACATTTCTGTGACGATTGGAATCTTGGGTAAGACCTGGGATCTTGTAGACTCCCGAATCTTGTGTAAGGACTGGATTCTTGTAATCCCCTGAGTCTTGAGTGAAGTTTGAGCCTTTATGGAGGCATGATCTTTTGACAAAGCCTAGGCTCTTGTGGTGACCAGATTTTTGGGTAAGTTCTGAGCTCTTGATGACTTTAGAGTCTTGGGTAAGGCCTGAGCTCTTCTGCGGTCTAGAATCTTGGGTACAGCCTATGTTCTTATAGATTCCTGGATCTTGGACATTGCCTGCCCTCTTGTAACCCCCAGAATCGTGAGAATGGCCTGACCTTTTAGGGTCAGTTGCTGGGGAAAGATCTTGACTTTTGTAGATTTCAGTGTCTTGGTTTAACCCAACATTTCTATAGTCCCTAGAATCCTGCATACAGCCCTGGGTCCTCTGAGGTACAGAAGTTTGAGTAACCGTTATGTTCTTGTAGGGGCCAGAGGATTGGGTATGACATGGAGTCTTAAAGACACCAGAGTCTTGAGTAGGACCTAGACTCTGTGGAAGGCCAGAATCTTTAGTAGTATCTGGATTTGTGTGAAGCCAAGAGTCCTGGGAAGGAATTGGATTCTTGCAGAGGTAAGGATCTCGAGGAAGGCCTGGCTTCTTGTGGAGATCTGAATTTTGTGTAAGGCCTGGGTTTCTGGGAACTCTGGAGTCTTTTGAAAAGCCTGAGGTCCTTTGAAGGCCATAGTTTGGGGTAATGCTTTTACTCTCAGAACATTGGGGTTGGCTCAAGGGCTGGGGATTGGTAGAGAACTGAGGAGGAATGGGGAAGTGGGAGGCAGGGACAGATGGAGATGACTTGGAGGTTGGTGTTTGTGTTAAATTGGAGGGCTTCTGAACGTTGCTGGGTTGAGGAAGGACAAAGGTTCTGGGAGGCACAAGTGGAAGAGAAAGAGTACATGGGGGAGGAGTAGTGGGCATTGAGCCTTGGGTAGTGCTTGGAGAATGCAAGCAAGGTTTCGAAGCAGCAGCATCTTGGGTGAAAACCAGGAACTTGGGGTAGAAAGGAACCTGTGCTTCTATGTCTTTCTTCTCAGAACTGCAAGGATGGAAGCTGCAGTAAGGGAAGGTCTTGGGCTGGCAGGGCTTATCTTTGGCATCTTCTGAGATCTTCCATTCCATGTTCCCCAACTCAAGGTAGCCCAGTATAGATCCTGAAGGAGGCTCAGTGTTGTCTTCACCATGTTGCTTTGATGTCTTCTCAGATGGACCAGAACTTACCAGGCCCTGCACCTCTTGGGACCGGGAGAAGGTACCCAACTCCTTTCTAGAATACCTAGCATTCTGGGGATCACATTTATGGATCATATTCTGCTTTGCCCTACGGGCATCATAGACTACATGACCAGTGGAGAGGCTAGAGCCAAAAGTAGCCAAGGTGGGAGGAATATGAGTTAGGTTGGGTTTAGGGGTGGTGACAGAGACAGGAGTAGGGGCTGGAGTGGTTGTCGTGCCCCTAGCTAGTGCTGAACCACTGGCTGAGGTAGAGGTTAGGACAGGAGGAGTGGCTAGGGCAAAAGTTAGGAAATGCTTTAGGGTAGAGGTTGAGGTACAGACTGGGTTTGGGGCTGGGGTACAGATTAAGGGAGAGGTTAGTGCAGAGGTTGGTGCAGTGGCTAGGCTTTGAGCATTGGAATGAATTAGATGAGAAGGGCCATGCACTGGGACTTGGGTTGAAGTGTGCTCAGGGCTGTGAGTTTGGGAGTTGGTCCAGGTCTGAGCTGAGGTATAGATTGGATTATGGCCCTGGGAGCGAGCTGGAACATATTCAGGGGCTGTGGCAGGACTTTGGGCTGGGGCCTGGGATGGGGTAGGAGCTGGGGCCTGGGGTGGGGTAGGGGCAGAAACCTGGATTGGAAGAGGGGCTAGGGTATTGGTCTGTTCTTGAGTTGAAGCAGGAGTCGTGATGGGAGTTTGGCTATGAGCATGGTCTGGGATGGAAGGTGGAGCATGGGCTAAAGCATGAGTTGGGGTAGGTAGGGCTGGAGCATCAGCCAGAATAGGGGCTGGGGCATGAGCTAGGGTGTGAGTAGGTTCTGAAATAGGGACTGGGGCATGGGCGGGTTGGGGATGGGCTGAGGTGTTCGGAAGAGCCTGCACTTGGGATGGGGTATGCTCTGGAGTGTGGGTCTGGGACTGGGTGGTGGTTTGCTCAGTGCTGTGGGTTAAGGAGTAAGGTTGGGCCTGGGCAGGAGCAGAAGTTGGGTCATAGTCTGGGCCTTTAGTCTTGCTGTCTTGAGGTAAACAGGGTGAAACCACGTCCAACTTGTTCATCTTTGGAAATTGGGAACAAATCTCTGTTCTGGCGTTTGAAGATGTGTGGTCCTTCAAGTTTGTTACCTGAAAGGCTTCTCCAGTTCCCATCATCTCCTCCTTCCATAGTCCCCAGGGAGCCTCTGTTGGAGCCCCAGCATACACACATTGAGGTGGTATCCAGCCACATCTAGAAACTTTCTCATCATTCCTATCTGGTTCCCAGGATTCAAGGTGATTAGTGTGCCCGAGCAAGAAGCTGGGGCGACGATGAAAGCGGGAAGAGACTCTTGAGAATAGGTTCTTGGAATCAGCAGTGCAGCGCGTGCACACAGGCCGGCTACTTAGACTGCTGGGTTGCTTGGCTGCAAAGAAAGAGGAATGAGACAATGCTTGGGGACTCAAGAAACTATGGGGGATAGAGAGAGAGAAAAGGGACAACCATATTTCCAGGACCCCATGCCAGGGTCCACTCACCTCTGGGGAAAAAATGGTGGAAAATAATCCGTAAGGAGCTCTTCAGATGCCTCCAGAGCTAAGAGAAGCAGAGAAAAGGGAAAGAGTCCAGTGTAAGATAAGTCTTGAAGCTCAACATGTTTCTGACCACAATCCCAGCAATCATCCCTTCAAGACTGGAGAGACAGGGCTGGGAAGGTGGCTCAGTGGTAGAGCGCTTGCCTTGAATGCATGAGGCCCTGGGTTTGATTCCTCAGCACCATATAAGCAAAAAGAAAAAAGCCAGAAGTGGCACTGTGGCTCAAGTGGTAGAGTACTAGCCTTGAGCTGAAGAGATGAGGGACAGCGCCCAGGCCCAGAGTTCAGGCCCAGGACCAACCAAAAGACTGGAGAGCCAGCTGGGTGCTGGTAGCTCATGCCAGAAGGCTCAGATCCAAGGATCTGGGTTCCAAGCCAGCCCAGGCAGGAACTCTGTGAGACTTAGCTCCAATTAGCTACCAAAAAGCTATATATGGAACTGTTACTCAAATGGTAGAGTACCAGCCTTGAACAAAAAAGCTCAGGGACAGCACCCAGACCCACGCATGCATGGCATGCACACACGTGCAGGCACGCTCGTGCACGTGCACACACACACACACACACACACACACACACACACACACACACACCAGTGAGGAACCCTGGCCAAACATAATGATGCACACCGGTAATCTCAGCACTATCAGGAGAATTTTAAGCCAACATGGAATACATAGCAAAACTCTATCAGAAAACAAAACCCCCCTCCCCACCAAAACAACCAAACAAAAACCAAAAAAAGACCAGAGCTCCCTCAACCCTGTTACCCAGTCCCTGTCCTAACCAGAGTCACCACATTGATCCCCACGTTGAGCAAGATGAAGCTGCCCAGAATCAGAAGAATTGAGTCTCCTAAGTCCTGACACTTCCTGGGGTTGGTGCCAGAGCATGCTTGGGCTCCATGGTGGGCTGGCTCACCCATAGCCTGGGGTCCCAGGACTACCTGGACCCCTTGGTTCCCACATACCCACCAGGACTCCTCTGGTGGGGGAGGGGAGAAGGATTGAATCATAATGGGACAGATGGTTGGGATCATAATGAGGGAGAGGAGAAGGAAGGGGGCCAAGGTGGAGCTCCTTGGTAACCAGGCCTGAAAGCTTAAGCTCCATCACTAACCCCAATTGTTTCCCCAGTGTTGATTTGTTTGGTTTGTTCAAATAGTCCTTGTTCTACCATTCTGGCAGTATCAATTGAGCATCTAGAATCCTTTACCCCTTGGCCATTCTTGAAAAAAACCTTGGCCTCAGAATCCTGGTTGGAATTGAGAGCCTTGGTCTTTTTCTTGGTTACACTGGACCACAGACAGGCCTTGATCTGCTTAGTACTCTAAGGTCTTGATTTTATGTGTGTGTGTGTGTGTGTGTGGTGTATGTGTGCACATCCACACATCCACACACACACACACACACACACACACACATACCACACACACACACACCAGTCTTAGGGCTTGAACTCGGGGCCTGGGCACTGGAGCTTTTTCACTCAAGACTGGTATTCTTACTATTCGAGCCATAGTTCCACTTCTGGCTTCTTGCTAGTTAATTGGAGATAAACTTCATGTACTCTTATCTCTGGCTTCTGACCTGTTTCTTGAGCAAAACTGAGCCTCTGAGCCTGCTTTGGGATCAGAAAATCAGAGAAACAATGTGCTCTCAGAGACCCATGGTTTGAAGTCTGCAGCTGTTTGAAGACAGTGCACAGTAAAGGACTGTTGGCAGAACTGGCTGCTAAGCCTCATGTAAAGAAGGCTCAGGCCTATAATCCTAGCTACTCAGGAGGCTGAGATCTGGGGATTGAGGTTCAAAGCCAGCCTAGGCAGGAAAACTTGTGAGACTTTGAACTTTGATTAGCCACTACAAACCGGAAGTGGAGCTGTGGTTCAAGAGATTAGGCAGAAGCCTGAGTTTAAGGTGGAATTTTTGTTCAAGCCCCAGTAAAGGCACACACACACACACACACACACACAGACACACACACACACAAAGTGTAGGACATTGTCCCTGAATCCAAGCCCAAGGCTCCAGGCTGGCAGGAGAGGCGCTTCCAAACTACACACTACAGTTTTATGAACCTTTTCTTTATTCTTCTCCCCATGCTCTGCCTTACCACCCACATCTGCCTTCTGATCAATTGAGTTTCCCAGCCCTGCTCCTGTGTAGAGAAGGCCGTGAAGTTGTGGTGGAAGGTGGTGGCAGTGAGCTGGCTCGAGCCCTGCTCTCTTGCACCTGCCGCTTCAGCTCCAGGCTGTCATACACCTGGTAACCTGCCTTGCCACCTGGATTCCTGCTCAGTGGGATGAAGTTGGTGGGGGGTGGGGCAGGATCAGCCTGGGCTTCCTCAGACTGAGGCTGGGAGGCTAAGCCAGCAGTTGGGGCCCGCAGATAGGTGGTCTCACCTAACATTGTAAGGGAGGTAGTTGCGGTCAGAGGGTGCCGAGAGGGCAGAGTGTCAGCCCAGTCGGCGCCCCTGCGGCGGACCTCATGAGTATCCCGGGAGCTGTAACTCAAGTGTCCCATGGATGGGTGTGGGCTGCGGTTGGGCTGGCCGTGAGCATGGCTAGGGAGGCTTCGATGATGGGATTGATGAGGGATGGAATCCCGGCAGCCCTGGCTCTCCAGCCGAGAGTTCCGGGACACAAAGGCAGGTGAGGGATCAGAGCCTTCCACGCCATGCCGGCGCTGTTCCCACGCATCATACAGTATCTGGCCCCTTGAAGAGTAAGGACTGTGCCCTACAGGGGTCCAGGTAGGGTTAGGAGGAAGCCGGCGGGGAGACTGTGGGGATGAGGCCCACTGTTCTGTCTCCACATTGCCCCAGAGTCGCGACTGTGAATAATTGGGTCCAAAGGACTGAAGCCTCAGCTCTGATTTGGCCTCCACGCGCTTGGGCAAGCGACGCAGCTCTGGGGACAGGTAGAGAGAGGGGGGTGGCAGGCTGGCCAGGATCCCACCCTGGCGGCCCCAGAGCCCCACTTTGGAGGGCAGAGCCATTTGCTTATGGAATCTACCACAGGCCCTCTGTGGGTACTTGGGAAGTGAGTAGCATGGGTCTTCTACTTCTGAGCAGGAGTCTCGGTCCTCCATGTCATAAAAGGGCACCGGCATCTTGCAGAGGCTCTGAGGTTTGGTACAAGAGACTGGGCAGTTACGGAAGAATTTTCTGGTGTTCTTTGGCTTAGGCTGGTGTCTGCAGCGGTGGCGATGGCGGGGACTGCGGTGGCGGCGGCGGCGGCGGCGGTGCTGGCTGCAGTGATTGCGGAGATGGTGATAGGAAGAAGAGGAACAGCGTGTGGGTTGGGCCATCTTTACCTGAACAGGGTCCAGAATGCAGCGAATGTGAATGTCCTTGTTCGTGGCTGGGGGATCTTTGGGAGGACTGTTACTAGCCTGGACTTCACCTGAGGGAGACAAGAGTTCACAAGACCAGGGCAATTGCCAGGATTGGGGCAGGGTTTTCTCTCTCTTCGTTCTTTCTTTTCTTTCTCTTTCTTTCCTTTCCTTTCTTTCTTTCTTTCTTTTTCTTTCCTTTCTTCCTTCCTTCCTTCTTTCCCTCCTTCCTCTCTTTATCTCCCCCCTCTTTCTTTCTCTTTCTCTTTCCTCTTTCCTTTTCCTTTTTCTTTTTTGAGGTGGGGGTGGGTCACCCAGGGTCTGAGCACTGTTCCTAGGCAGTTTTGCTCAAGGCTAGCACTCTACCACTTTGAGTCACAGCTCCACTTGTGGTTGTTTTGTTTTGTTTTGTTTTTTGACTGGTTAATTGGAGATAAGAGTATCTCAGGGATTTTTCTGCCCAGGCTGGCTTTGAACTGTGGTCCTCAGATCTCAGCAACCTGAGTAGCTAGGATTACAGGCATAAGCCATCGGCGCTCAGCTCTGTTTCATATATATATATATGAGTCATATATATCATATATTATCTTTAAGTAGTTGCTGCCCAACAAAGCAGTTTATGAATATAATGCATCTTGATCAATGTCACTCCTTTCATCCTTTCATTATTCTCCCCCACCCCATCCCCAGGGAAGGATTTTCTAGGGCTGTTGTAGTTACACCTCTACCTGCAATACTTACGCTTGAGATTTATCCGATAGAAAATCTTGTCTAAAGCATTCTGGAGTCCATGCCATATCTGGGGGTAGTGGGAGAAAGGGGACTAGAGGTCAGGCTCTCTACCCCCACCCTGACCCAGGCAATCCCACTCCTGCAGGCAGAGGTACAAGCTATGGCTTGTTCCCCTCTTCAGCACTTTTCACCCCTTGGGATGGTCCACAACCATCACTGACCATAGCTGCCACATTGACACTTATGTTCACAAGAATGATGAGGCCTAGCAACAGGAATAGGATGTCCTCAGTATCCTGTGGGCCTTCTTGGTATTGGTTGCAGCACCCCAGGGCATCATACCATAGCTGGTTTTCCATGGTGGGGGGGTCCTAGGGCCACTTGGGCCACCCCCCCCCCACCAGGTCCCAACCCACACTGTACTCATGCCAGTACCTGGAGATACCTACCAGCCTGGGAGGGAGCCAGGTCATAATGAGGCAAGTTGGGGAGAGTCATAATGAAGAGGTGGTATCTCTTTTAGCCACTCTGCTGACCCTTTATATGGTCCATCTTTTTCATTGGCTTCTACTTGATGAAAGCCAGCCCCCAGATACTCCAGAGTTGTCTCTTTCTTTGGAACCCACATCTGGTTTGTTCCTGATCAGAAAATATGGAAGCTATAGTCGCAACAATCTTCACACAATCATCCATAAAGGGTTTCCTCCATTTCACTCCTCTTTTCAGGTTTGCCTACTTTGGGACCAGCAACTAGAGAAACTGATAGATGCATAACAGCAATGCTTTGGGGGCCTGGCTGGGTGGCACACGACTTTAAGCACTTGTGAAGCTGAGGCATGGTGGCAAGTTCTAAGCTAGCCTAGAGACTTTGTCTCAATAAAAACTCTCTTCTGGGGTCACCTGTGTGTGCCAATTCTTACTCTCTCCTGACCATTTTCTTTAGCACATATCCCTGCCCAGCCCTTCCTGGCCAGGGGTTTCAGCCCTAGGTGTTGTTGGTCCCTGAGTCCACTGGTTGCTTCAGAGACAGAATTCCTCCTTGCTTAGGTTGTTGTACCTATCAATGACCAGCCCCATCTACAGTTTCTCTCTTCCCATTGACCCATCCTTATTCCAAGTTGAAAAACTGGTAGCTGTAAGGAAACCAGTGTATAGTTGTAATGCAGGCCTATAATCCTAGCACTAGGAAGACAAAGCCAGGAGGAACTCAAGATCTAGGCCAGCTTGGGTTACTCAGTGAGTTCAAGACCAGTCTAGTTCAAGACTATGTCTCAAAAACAAAAAACATGCCAGGCACCAGTGGCTAACACCAGTAATCCTAGCTATTCAGGAGGCAGAGATCTGAGGATCGTGGTTCAAAGCCAACCCAGGCAGGAAAGTCCGTGAGACTCTTATCTCCAATTAACCACCAGCAAACCAGAAGTGGTGTTATGGCTCAAGTGGCAGAATGCTAGCCTTGAGCTGAAGATCTCAGGGACAGCACGCAGGCTTAAGAGTTCAAGCTCCACGACCGACCCCCCCCCAAAAAAAAAATACATGAAGTTATTAACAAAGTATAAAACACATGTAATTGTTTACAAAAGGAGTCTTTTATGTAAAATAGGTTCATCATTGGAGTCTCACAATGGTACCCTGAGGATGACAAGTCAGTCAGAAAGTAAACTACTCAGCATATGAAGGACAGGCCAGTGAACATTTTCCATCAACTTCCAAATACATAGCCAGGTGCCAGTGGCTCTCTCCTGTAACCCTAGCCACTCAGGCATTTGTGATCTGAGGATCATGGTTTGAAACCAGCCAGGGCAGAAAACTCAAGAGGGATTCTTATCTCCAATCAACTACTCAGAAAAAGCCAGAAGTGGCATTGTGGCTCAAGTAGTAGAGTGCTAGCCTTGAGCACAGAGTCTCAGACAATGCTCAGGCCCTAAATCCAAGCACCAGGACCAGCAAAATTAAAGAAGTAGGGATTCACAGGTCTGCTCACATTCCAGAAATCCATCTAGTATGGAAGATAAGTTCCAGTTCCTTCAGCTTGGTTGTACTCACATAGCAACTTGTTCCCAAGATATGTGTGTGCATAAGAAACCAGCCTTCCACCCGGCACCCTTGGCTCATAGCTGTAATCCTACTCAGAAGGCTGATTTGAGAATCGCAATTCAAAGCCAGACTGGTCAGAAAAGTCCACGAGACTCTTACCTACAACAAATTACCCAGAAAAAGCCGGAAGTGGCACTGTTGCTGAAATGGTAGAGCACTAGCCTAGAGCACAAAGCAGCTCAGGGGCAGCACCTAAGCAAGCCCTGATTTCAAGCCTCAGGATCGGCCAAAAAAAAGAGCCCAATCTTCTAGGAGTAAGACAGGAGTGGAGCAGGGATTGAGTTTCCTGGCTGCCCAGTGGGTGAAATATTCTGATGAGATCACATGATAATCTGTGTAGGTGAAATATTCCAGTGGGCTAAGCTGGTTCCATGGCAATGGAAATCTACCAGCAGGAATAGGGATCTACCAGCAGCATCTGGGGCCATGAACTTGATTCTTGTCTATGTGATCATGAGCAAGTCACTTGGCCTCTCTGAGCCTCAACCTCTAATTTGTGACATGGACAGGAATAACAAAGGGCTGTGATGTTATGGTGAGCTATTTCTTGAGAGAATGTCCCCAGTATTTCATCTCTTGCTCCAAGCTTGCTAGAAGGTACCGTAGCTTCAGGTTATATCTGGGAAATTCTGAGGACCTAGACACCCTCCCTCTCAGTTACCTCTGTCCAAAGAAACCAGGGTTTAAGAGAAACTCACTCTCTTTGGAGCTGCAGCCTAAATCTGGGCTCTGGCATGGACCAGATCTCTGGCAAGGCCCCAGACCTAGAGCCATAGGAATGTGAGTCTCTTTAGTGTACAAGTACCTGGGGTGCTGGATTTTGGGGCCTTCCTAGAGCACAAAGAAAAGAAAAAAGACAAGACAAGCTGGGTGCCAGTGGCTCACACCTGTAATCCTAGCTGCTCAGGAAGCTGGGATCTGAAGATCTCCATTCAAAGCCAGCCCAGGCAAGAAAGTCTGTGGGATGCTTATATCCAATGAACCACCAGAAAAATCAGAAGAGGTGCTGTGGCTCAAAGTGGTAGAGCACTAGCCTTGAGCAAAAAAAGCTTAGAGACAGTGCCCAGGCCCTGAGTTCAAGTCCCATGACTGACAAAAGCAAGGAAGGGAGGGAGGGAGGGAGGGAGGAAGGAAGGAAGGAAGGAAGGAAGGAAGGAAGGAAGGAAGGAAGGAAGGAAGGAAGGAAGGAAGGAAGGAAGGAAGGAAGGAGCCTTGAAACTAGAGGACCCGGGAGAGGGTCCAGAACAAGACCTGTGAGGGCAAGAGGCTGATGAGGGACCCAACTCACACATTTCCTTAGTAACCAGGGATTCTGGGTTCTCTGTGGGCCTTGCCTCTTCCACACTATCGCAAACCAACTACTCTCTCTTTTTTTTATTTTATTTCCCCCCCATTACCTCCCTTTGAGGGAACGATACACCCAGTCCTTTTTTTTCCCCTCGGCAGAGTTGGATCCAGAAGTAAAGGGGTAGCAATGGGATAAGGCCTCTACCTCCTGGGTCAGTTCTCGAAGCCTCCGTCTCACATCTCGGGCATCATACACTATTCGGCCTGAGGAGGAGCGCCGGGAGATTTCAGGGACAATTGCGGGGCCCAAGAAGGTAGATGGGGCAGGTTGAGACTGGGCTTCCTCAGCCTCAGCACAGGTCCCTATCCTCACTCCATTATTTTTGTGGTTCAGAGCCTCTGGGCTGGGAGGTGGGGGGTTCACTGTGTATACATAGGCCTCTAGGCCCAGCTCTGATTTGAGGGGCCTTCCCTCCACTGTTGGCTGGAAGCGGATGGTCTGGGATGGTGGCTCCAGAGTATCCTGAGTCCAGGATTCCCAGACTTCCTGAGGGGGTTGGAAGCCTTCCCAGTCCTTGGAGCCATCCCAGTGGTGGGAGCAGATTGCTGTGTGCTGAAGAGGGGGCTTCTCCTCATCACTATCCCGGGCCCAAGTTACAGGTTGCTGGGCACGTCGTGCTGGAGAGGGCCGATGGCGGCGGCGACGACGAGTGGGTGGGGGGGTCATGCTCATTTTCACAGGGTCCATGGTGCATCGAAGATGGACAGAAGGCTGGGTTTGCTTCTCAGGAGAGGTTAATTTAGTGGCTTCTGTGGACAGGGAAGAAGTAAAACTGGTGGAGAGACTGGCAGGGGAGGGGAGGGGAGGCAGAAAAGGGAGGGGAAACAGGGGGGCCACTATGGTGCCTAAGAGGGAAGAGCGGCAAGAGGCCAGGAGACAGAGACAGAGACAGAGAGAGAGGGAGGGAGAGAGTGTGTAAAAGCTAGGTTGCTTCTGTTCTCCCATTACCCAAGTCCCCAGTCCTGCTTACCATTCTCACAAATGATATGGAATATTCGGTGCAAGACGACACGGAGTCGGCTCCAGAGCTAGGTATAGAAAAACATGGTGACCCTAGGCAGGTCCTTGACACCCCCTAGGCTGCCCTTAGCCATCCCTCCAGAACCCTCCCACTTCTCCTTGCCCTGACCAGGGTCACCATATTGATGCCAATGTTAATGCAGATGACGAGGCCCAACAGCAACAAGATGGAGTTGCCCACGTCCTGGCAGTTGTTGGTGTTAGGGTTGTGATACGAGGCCCACCCAGGCCGTGGCCACTCAGCCATGGCCATGGCGGTCCCTAGGGCCACCAGGGCCCTTAGGCCCCCAGCCTACTGTGCCCACAGTGTCCACTGGTCTACTTGTCTGACCCAGAGGGTCCTGAGGGTGAGCGGGTCACAATGATGTTTGGGCCTTCCCTCATAATGTAGCAAGGGGTTATTTTCAAAGTCTAGGCCTAGCCAGGATTGACCTCCTAGTCTGAGTCAGGCCTTGTCAGAGGCCAAACCCTTTACTGTGTATGCACCAGCCCATTGGCTCTGGCCTTTTGCCATCTAATTCCACCAGTCCCTGCCCCCTTCTGTAGAACTATACCAGGTTCTATCCTGTCTCTGTGCAGACCTAGGTCATGATTTATTTATTTATTTATATTGAGATTGAAGTCTCAGCCTGCTGAGACTCAGGCTGCTCTCAAACTTTTTTTTTTTTTTCTCAATTGTGAGGCCTGAACTCTGGGCCTGGGAACTGTCCCTGAGCTCTTCAGCTCAAGGCTTGCGCTCTACCACTTGAGCCACAGAGCCACTTCTGGCTTTTTCTGCTTATGTGGTCCTGAGAAAATGAACCCAGGGCCTCTTGCATGCAAGGCAAGCACTCTACCACTGAGCCACCTTCCCAGTCCCTGCTCTCAAATTTATGATCCTGCTTGAGCCTCCTGAGTAATAGGTTTTTTGTTTTGGTGCTGGTATTAGGGCTTGAACACAGGGCCTCGGCACTGTCCCTTAGCTTTTTCATTCTACCGCTGGAGCCACAGCTCCACTCCCAGCTTTTGAGTGGTTAATTGGAGATAAGAGTCTCATAGACTTTCCTGCCCAGGGCTTTGAACGTTCACCATCAGACCTCAGTATCCTGAGTAGCTAGGGTTAAGGACACAAGTCTTAATCTTCCAGACAATCCCATTACCATGTCAACTTTACCCTCTTCCTCTCAGGCCTCAGTCACAATGAGAGCCATACTCCTCCCCATGCCAACAACCTTCTAACATAACAGCAGACACACCAACAGTTAAACTTTTATATTTACAATATTGTCTTCATCTTTTGCCAGGTTTAAAAATGTGTACAGAGCCGCAAAGGATTGGGATAGGGACATGGGATTGTTTGGGGGGGAGGGGGGGTCTAGGCATTGGAGTCCGTGGCTGTATCTTGGGGTCCCCCAGCCCCCCTCCATGCCTCACTGGGGGCATCTGCCTACAGGGCTCAGGGCCCAGGTCGCTAGCATTTGGAGGGCATGGTTGTTCCAACAGGAACTAGACCAGGTATGGGGAAGGGCCAGAAAAGAACTTTTCCATGAGTGGAAGTGGGAGAAAGGACAATTGAGGCAAAGTTCTGGGACTCAAGACCAGGGTCTCTGGATCTGGGTGTGTCAGTGAAAGACAGCACCCTATCCCTACTCAAGTTTGGCACTAGCGTTACACAGAAAGCCACACGGCACATGAGGATTCATTTGCTCCCTGGTATCCACTGAAAACCCTTCCTGATATCCTTTTCCATAGAAGGCCAAACCCAGGGGCCTTTGGGCAGTTGCCTTTCGTTGCTTTCAAATTCTTGCTGGTGTCTGCAACAAACCCTGTCCTCACAGCCCCCTCCATCTGCTCCTCAGTACAGCTGACCTCATTCTCTCCCCAACCAACCTGTCTGTGAAACCTTTCTTTTCCTGGTCCCTTCCCCCTCCTCCACCCATTGCTCCTTTCCTTCAGCCCTGCTATCAGGGAGGGTAGGCTGGTTAAAAGAGGAAGGAGAGAAGGTTGGTCTGACCCTGAGATGGGGGACAGCTTTAACGAGGGAAACAGGGATGGAGAATGGGGAACTTAGGCAGAAAGGGACAACTAGGGAACAAGACCACAGGCGGGGTTGGGGGGGGGGGCCTTCTTAGCTGCCACATGCCCCTGCCCTGTGTTCCATCTGCCTTGCCCTAAGACTGGGGGATCCTTGGCACATTTTGAGGTTCTTCCCTCCCCCAAACGTATCTATTCAGTTTGGCACAGATGAGCAATGATCTGAGTACTAAGGGAAAGGCTATCCTTAGGCCCCATGAGGGCTTTGGTCAAACATGCATGGCCTCCATGGGTGGCATGTGCCATGCCTCCCCCCCCTTTTCCCATCCTGTGCCCCTCCAATCCAGCATCTCAGGACTGGTACATCCCCCTCCTCCCCACCCCCAGCTCTGTCAACTTGAAGCTTGTTCCCACTTGCTGTGTGAGTAGGAAATGAGTGCTGGGCCTAAGGCTCTGGGAGGGGCAGGGGATGCAGGGAAAGTGCCTTGGAGAGGGACCCTCTGCCTGGGAAACACACATCCACATGCAACAACATGTTCCCACTCAGTGAAATGTGTCCTGGACCATGGGGAAATGTTTCCAGGCAGCACCGGGATGCACAGATCTCCTTCCTTTCCCTGGCAGGAAATCTGTGTCTGTTGTCTGTGGAAGGCAAGGGCCTCCCCGGGAGAACGTGCTTCATCTGACTTGTGCCATGGGGGAGAAACATGCTTTTCAGGAGTGGTGGGGGTGGGGAGGTGGGGGGGGGGGGAGCCTGTGATTTCCTTGCTGCCTTTCAGGCACCACCATGTGTTGTCTGGCGGCCAAGGGTCACTCTGTGTGATCGCATCACTTCCAGGGTCTCCAGGAGGATCGGAAGGAGGGGAGGAATGGGAAGAAGGCATGAGGGAATAGGATTCTGGGGTACAAATCCCCCCAGAAATTCTTTGAGAGTGCCAACATGTGTCCAGGGTGGCAAAAACAAAAAAACAACAACAAAAAAACCCCAAAAAACAAACCTCACCCTGCACATGGGAAAACACCCCCTTCACGAGGAAAGCACGCCTCCACGCGGGAAAAGAATTCGTATTTCCACATACCGAAGATTGGTGTCCCAACAGAGGGCAAAAAACAGCCCCCAGGTGTTCAAAGGCCCAGGTCCAGGGAAGAGAATGGGCCTCTCTGCACGGGGAAAAAAAACACGCATCCTAGTGAGGAATCCAATGTCCACCTTCACGCTGATTGATGATGTGTGACAACTCCACAGGAGAAACGCTGATGCCAAGTCCTCCTCCCTGCCTTCAGAGTGGCCTGGGCTGGGGAGGGGAGGGGAGGGGAGGAGGACCTCCCCAAGCCGCCCCCTATACCCGAGTGGTGGAGTGGGGATGGGGTAGCGTGTTGTTGTGGCTGGCAGCGGCTGGGGGAGGTGGAGGGAAGGGCCCAAAGGGATGGAGAGAAGGGGGTGGTGGTGGCGGTGGTGGCCCCAGGCCACTGGGCAGCAGGGTCAGGGCCCCCGGGGCCAAGAGAGGCACATCGTCTGGTGCCCGGCGCAGGGCCAGGGTGTAGTCGGGTGGGCAGGCAGGGCGCAGGGCCTCAACAGGGTCCACCCCAACGCCACCACCCCTCTTCAGCTGCAATGAAACCAGCTCCTCTTCTGGGGGCAGCTCACGACCAGCAGCAGGAAGCAGGGGGCCCCCACCGGGCATGCCTGACCCGGAGCCTCCGGGTGGGCTGAGCCGCCGGCACCGCAGCTCCTGCCGCCGGTCCCGCTTGTAGTAGAGGGCGGCAAAGGCCAGGATGTTGAGGAAGAGGAGGGAGGCACCCACGGCCACGGTGACACTTAGCTCTGTGGAGTAGTCTCGAGAATCCCCAGGGAAGCGGTCGTAGGCCCTTGGGCCTGGCTCCGGCTCCGGCTCGGGTGGCAGGGTGGCAGGGGGTGGGGGCCGACGTGTGCCTGGGGCACCCGGAGGTGGGCGAGGTGGCCAGCGCGTGGCATAGGGAGGCAGGCGCGTGGTGGTGGTGAAGAGCTCTGTGTGCAGGTTGTGCAGGTGGGGCACGAGCTCCAGCCAGAAGGCCACCTTGTTGGCCCGGTAGTTGTCACGCACACGAGGCTTCAAGCCGATGTGTAGGTACTGCTTCTCCTTGCTGTTGAACTTGCTCCACACCACCTCCTCAAAGCGGTTAGGCTTGGTGTGGATGAACTTGGTGTCCTGGGGTACCGGCTGGTTGGGGTCACTGTAAGCATAGGAGGGCAAGAAAATGAGGAGTGTGAGGGGGAGGCTCCAAAGGAAAGTTGGTAGCAAAAGGGAAGGAGCAGATAGAGAGGCTGAGAGATGGAGAAATAGCAAGAAAGCCTAGTACTCAGAAGGCTAAGATCTGAAGATCCCTGGTTCAAAGCCAGCCCATGCAGGAAAGTCTGTGAGACTCCTATCTCCAATTAACCACCAAAAAACTGGAAGTGGAGTATGGTTCAAGTGGTAGAGTACCAGCTTTTAAGAAATAAGGAAGGAAGGAAAGAAGGGAAGAAACAAAGAAATAAGGGGAGGAAGGAAGGAAGGCAGGAAGGAAAAGAAGAGAGAGAGAGAGAAAGAAAGCCAATCAGAGAAAAAAAATCATAGAGGCAGAGAAATGGACATGGACATGAAAAGACAAAGAGATTATCAGAGGCAGAGCTGGAGAGACAGCGGGAGGAAGACAGCCAGAGACAGATACCTAGTGAGAGAAGCTGAGATTGAGAAAGAGAACAGAGAGACAAAGACACTTGAGAGACAGCCAGCAACAGACAGTGTACAGCCAGCAGCCAGAGGTAGCTAGAAGTAAGCAGATCAGAGAGGGAAAGGAAGAGATGTCAATGAGCTTCAGGTGAAGAGACAGACCTTATGTCCTTGGATATAGATCTGAGTGTTCAGACAGAGCCAGAGCACTGGTAGGAGGTGGGAGACAGTGGGGTAAGTAGGCAAGAAAGGAAGGAGAAAGCTAAACACCAAGCCAAAGCCACCCAGGGAATCCACCCACAGAAAGGACAGGGGCCTCTGCTAAAGCTCCAAGCCTGGTAGAGAAGGTGTTCAGTAGTGTTTGTTGATCTCAACAGCCAAGGATGGCAAGGGTACATCAACCTGCAAGGGTGCCCCACCCAGACCCTCTGGCCCTCACCCAGTCTTGGCGAAGTTGGTCCAGTAGGTCATGACCACTGCGCTGAGCATGACATCGTTCTTGGAGAAGTTGCAGGGGAAGAGGTCAGTGGCGCCCACCATAGGCACACCGAATACATAGGGCAGCTCATCTCCATGCGCCGCATCTGCCCATTCTGGCCGGCCCTCGGCCTGGCAGTGGTGATAGAAGGTGTAAAAGTAGACAGGGGATTGGTAATCAGCATGTAGCTTGGCAGTGGCCACAGCTGGGGCCACCCATTGGTGGTCAGTAAAGAGTGCCAGCAGAGTCTTACGTCGCATCTCGCCGTTGTCCCGGTCAGCCCAGTCTGTATACATGAATTTGATGGTTTCCCGAAGCACATCCTTGCCCTCTGGGTAACCATACAAATTGTCCACAAAGTTGGAGACAGTGAAGTCGAAAGCACTGGCGGACACACCATCTTCACTCTCTGCAGAATCCTCCACAAACTTGAGGCCCTCTCCCTGGTTGACACCGATGAGCATGTCATAGTTTAAGAATTCTCCCTGCTGCATGAGGATCTCAGGGTCATCGGGGACGACATCGCCATCCACCACAGGCCCAAAGGCAATATGGTAGCTGGGGAGAAGGAGAAAGTTCTCATTACTTGCTCACTGGCCTCTTCTGGGCCCAAGGGCTCACATATGTAGGTGTCTTTTGTCTGCCGGAAAGACCCTTCTCCCCTACTTGAAAACCTCCTAGAGAGCCAGGCACTAGTGGCTCATACCTGTAATCCTAGCTACTCAGGAGGCTGAGATCTGAAGAGCAGGGTTTGAAGCCAGCCCAGGCAGGAAAGTTTGTGAGACTCTTATCTCCAATTAACCACTAGAAAACCGGAAGTGGCACTTGTGGCTCAAAGTGATAGAGCACTAGCCTTGAGTGAAAGAGCTCAGGGATAGTACCCAAGCCCTGAGTTCAAGCCCCCCCCCCCCAAAAAAAAAAAAAAAAAAAAAAACTACAAAAAAACTGAGAATCCCTCAAGGAACTTGTCCTCCCTGAAAAATCTTCCTGAAGCATTTCATGGCACCCTGGGCTCACTTGCTCTATTTAGCCACCTCGACTGAGGGAAGGCTGCTAGAAGAAGGGCACTAGATGGGCCTGAAACCCACATCTCTTTGCCCATGGAATACCTGCAGCCACCTTTCCCCTCAACCTCCTTAGAAACAGGAAGGAGTGTGAAGGCTTGCCCCCAGCCCTCTCCCCCCCACCCATACCGGGCCGGCTGCACATCCTGGTCCACCAGTTCCCGGGATGGCTTCCGGCGTAGACACTCCACAGCTTCAGCACTATCCTCTCGGTCACAGCCCACCTTGGCTGCCAGCAGCCGCGTGTACTTCAGCGGCTGGTAGTTGACAGACCAGCTGGAAATGGCAGTGCCACTCTGGGCAATGGCCTTCTGGAATAGCCCTGATGGGACAGGCAGATATCAGGTGGGGTTGTGAATATCAGCCAAAAGGAGAAGGACTTGGGAGGGTCAGGGCTTTGAGAAGAGTGCGATCAGAAAGGCTGCAGTACCTTCTGAGTGGTGGGAGAGGATCAGCAAGTTGACACAGGAGGCCCCTGCCCCAGACCCAAAGATGGTGATGCGCTCAGGGTCACCCCCAAAGTGGGCAATGTTTTCACTGAGCCACCGCAGAGCCTGGATCT
Organism: Dipodomys spectabilis; assembly: GCF_019054845.1. Lineage (NCBI taxonomy): Eukaryota > Metazoa > Chordata > Mammalia > Rodentia > Heteromyidae > Dipodomys > Dipodomys spectabilis. The sequence goes on from NW_024871253.1 coordinate 1,305,187, forward strand.
GGTCCAGGAGCCCATAGTTGCCTTTTGCAGCCTGGTCCCCAGTGCTGAGAAAACCTGGGGATACAAAAAGAAGGGGCTCCCTGGAGGTGTCAACAGTACCCTTGGCCCTCTTTCTGGGTACTTTAGTCCAGCCTAGAACCCACTCTACTGAGTTTACTAAACCTGCACCCTAGGCTATATAAGGCTCTTGAAATCATTTGGTCTAGCCCTGCCAAAGGGACGGTAGGCAGGATTTGAAATTTAACGAATGTTGTTCTACTTATCCAAATCAAATAGTCCTTGGTGGAGAAAAAGTTCCCCACTGCTAAAAACCAACAACAACAAAAACCTTTCTACCAGCCTGCCTCCCAGATTCTGCCCCCTCCCGAAGATGGCCACCCACCCTCACCTAGCACCCCAAGGCGGTAGTTGAGCGTGGCTACGATGACATTGCCGTAGGCAGCCAGGACTGAGCCATCAAACATGTTTCCAGTGCCCTCCATGTAGGAACCTCCGTGTAGGAACAGCATTACCGGCTTCTTCCCGGAGTCCCGGATATCTGCGCAGGGAGAGGGTGGCAGGTGGGCCAGGAAATTGAGGATAAGGACACAGTCAGACCAGAAGCAACACATACCAGAGCTCTCAGGCCTACTGAAGACCAGCCAGGAGCTCAGAGGACTTGTCACTCCCATCCCTGGGGGGGCAAGACCGGATTCCCCTTCCTCCCTCCCTCCCCAGCTAGCCCTGGAGGGAGGTTCCCCTCCTAACCCTCGACCAGCATATACCCAAGCGCATCACCAGATGGCTGGACAGACCTCCCAAACAGCCCAACTTTGGACAGGATGGGAGGCGGCCCTCCTTAGGGTGCCTGCTGGAGCCCAGGACCCCTCCACACACACACACACAGTAAATCTCCCTCCTGGTCCTAGGAAGAGGGCACTGAGGCTGAAGGTGCTAGGAGGGTCCTGGCATTTCCTGAGACTCATGCTTAGGCCCTGACTTCACATGGCACCCTGGTCTGTGGGTGAGGGGTGTCAAGCCCTAGGGTCCCTGGGGGCTTGGTCTCTTCCCCGCCCTAATTCCTTTCTAGGTCACCTCCCCAGTTACCATGGCAACCCCCAGCCTAATTACTGTGGCAGGAGGCAGGGTGGGAAAGAGCTGCCTAATGAAGTCAGGATGGAGCTCAGAATCTTAGACGGCACCCCCCCCCCAATACTAGCCTGAGCTCTGGATCTGGCCACAGGACTCCTTCCCTGCCACATCCCCAAAGGATCTTTTAATAACTGCCACACATAGTAGGCCCACATACTACTCTCAAGACTGCATAGGACTGAGGGGTGGGCAATTCCCAGAGGTTGGGAATCTGAGAGGGTCTGCCAAAGTCCCCAAAGTTATAGTCCCACCCACTGGGAGTCCCTCATGATTCAGCCACATTCATGCCCATGCTGAATCACCTGGGCTCTCTTAACCAACCTGTCATCTCTGACTTACCTAGGTACTCAAATAGAAGCTATGCTTGGACCCCCATAGCTGGTCCCTATAACCTGGGCTACCTCCCTCATTCTTTATCCTTTCTTCAAGGCCCAGTAGGTTACCTAGGACATTTCCCCTAGACTCTTCCTAGCTAGTTCCTGTCTTTGTCTCTTTAGGCCTTTTTGATAGTCTCCTGCTCCCAGGTGGGCAGTATCCCCTGTGTGGCATCCCCAAATCCCCTTCATTCCTGACTTTCCAGCATTTTCCAGCCGGAATCTCTTTTCCCTCCAAAGCCTTGTGCTAAAATGTCTTTAATTCCTCACCCTCCTCCCACCACCCCTCTCCCGGTGTGGGGGAGGGGAGTCAGAAAGGGAAGGTTCCAGGAAGAGGGGCTGGGGCAACAAGAATTCAAAACCAACAACAAAAAAGATCAAGAAAGAAGAAAGAAAGAAAAAAAAAAAACAACAACAACCAAAAAGCAAGAAGCTCTGGGGCAGATTTCAACAAGAAAAGAAAAAAATAAAAAGCTCCATCTTGGAAAAAAAAAAAAAGAAAAAAAATTCTTTGCATTTTTTTTTTTCAAAATTTTGTGGTGAAACTTCAAGATATTGGGCCCTGTTTTCAAAAATTTCCAAATGCTTTGATTTGATTCAAATGTTCGCCTTTTCTGTGTCTGACTGGCGTTTTGATTTCTGATGTTTCAATTGTGTCATCAATTTGCCAACTTAATTTTTTTTTTTTCCAAATAGTATTTTTCTCCAAATTAAATTTCTTTTCCAAATGGCACATTTCATGTTTCAAAACAGTCCAAATTTCTTTCAAATTCGAAACATTTTATTCAATTTGTTCTGATATTTCAATTTCCACTTCTTATTTTCACCATAGATAACTTTTCTTGCAGGTTTTCTAGTGGGTCCAACATTGTTCAAATTTCGTTTGAAGTTTTCATAATTTTTTTCCAATTAAAATTTTTTCTTTTCTTTTTTTTTTCACTTTTTAGTTAGGAGAACAACTGAGGGGCCTTGAGGGCTGTGGGGCATTTAGTTAGGGGCAGGGCCATAAACTCCTCTTATAAGCAACCACATGCAGCAGCGGGATTTTTAAATCTACCTGTGTCTGGCGGATTGAGCGTCGCCTCGTCACGTTTTTTTGTGAGCGGACCTAAGACCGGGAACACAAAACAGAGAAAAAAGGACAATTTTGTGGGGAAAGATGGGGGGTCAGGGGAGGTAGTGGATGGGGAGGGGAGGAGAGAAAGCAGAAAAGGGGAGGGTGGGGAGAGGCAGAAAAAATAAGCCAAAAAAAGCAAAATTTGTTTGCAAGAAAAAGAAACCAAGAAAAGAGAAAAACGTTTTCTATAACCCAGTTTTGTTCCCCTCCCCAGAAAAAGTCATGCCCCAAAGAAAAGGTGGGTTTTGTTTTGTCTTTGTTTTTGGAGGGAGGGTAAGGTGCCTGAGTGGTCTGAGGCCTGTCTTAAGACATATGGACTCTTGGCTGGAAAGAATTTGGTTTGTTGTGTATTTGCTAGTTGCTGGAAATGAAAAGGTGTTAGAAGGGGTGGGGTGGGAAGGAGGGGGGAGCCCTGGAGACCAAGGCTAGCTTGCCACCCAGGCCACCTCCCAAGAAGGGCTCCTTCAGGGACAGGCAAGTTGATGCTTGCTGCCCTACCCAGGCTGTAGAGAGGCTAGGCAGAAAGGACTGCTTCCCTCTAGAAGGCTCTGGAGGGTATTGGGCAGAATGGGGTTGGGGGTAGCCTACCCCGCTGTTACAGCCCCCAGAAGCCCTCTGCTCCTCACTGAAAGGCTGAGTAGGTCAGCTAAGGGCTGCCCACCTACCCAGCCTTGCCTGCTGGCATAGCTCTTCCATCCATACTCACAAGGCCTGGCTTCTCACCCCATCTCCCCAGTATGGGCAAAGCAGGGAAAGGGGTTATCAGGTCTTGCCCTCCACTCCAACTCATCCCTCCACACTCCCACCCACCTCATCCCCTACCCAGGCCTCCTTTCCTCCCTCCCCCAAGCTCTACCCACCCCCTCCCCAGCTCCACTGTCAAAGATCCCTCCTCCCCTCTTGATGGGGGTTCATTCTACAACTGAAATACAGTGCCCCAGGCCAGTGTGAAACTTGTGATGTGTGCACATATTGAAAAAATGTGTTGAGAGGGACAGCACGTCCAGAGTCCAGGAAAGGCTCCACACTGGGCTCAGAGGTGGGCACCAGGCTTCTTTCAGGTCAAAGGATTGGTTAGGGAAGAGCTAGAACCCAAAGACCTTAGGGGGTTCCCTCAAGCTGATTTTTTTTTCCCCCTCAGCAGCATGGGCCTTGTCAGCAAGGCCCAGGTTAGCTCTGAAAGATTTTCCTGACAAGGCCAGCCCCCTTAAGGACCAGTGGGGAACAGATTCTTTGTGAGATGATGTAGATGGAGATGAAGTCAGCAGGATGTATGCATGCTTGGGAGAATATGAAGTGTGTGCGTGTGTGTGTGCGCGCGCGCGCGCGCGTGCGCGTGAAAACCTCTTCCTCCTAGAGCTGGTGTGAAGAGTAAGTGAGATCACCTGAATGTGTCAGGCCCCAAGCAGGTCTGCAAAAATGCAATGGTTAAAAATACAGAAGGTGTGGAGGCAGGGACAGAGAACTTGTTTGGAGGTGTTAGTAAGGGACAAACAATTTATGAGAGGTATTGGGGTGGACAGTTCGGTGGTGGGACGTGTTGGTGTTTCACATGGGGGGAGTGATGAAAAAGCCCCCCATAAGGGTGGACAACCTTTGTGAAAGTATTGGGATACAGTCTAAAAGTGGGGTTGAGATGACACAGAGTCTGTCTGGGTAGAGGAACTGGGATGAGGGACTCACAGCTAGGAGGGCCCTGCAATAGGTGGTCCCCCACAGGATAGAAGGGAGTATGGAGTGGATAGTTCTCTTGCAGGTAGCTGGGGGTGGGGGTGGGGTGGAGGAATTGGGGGAAGATGTGGAGAGTGTGTTGGGGTAAATGGTTATGGGAATTAGGGTGCTAGAGCCAGTGGCTCAAATCTGTAATCCTAGCTATTCAGCAGCTGAGGATTTCGGTTCAAAACCAGTCTGGGCAGGGAAGTCTGCAAGACTCTCATCCCCAATAAATTACTAAAAAGCTGGAGGTGGAGCTGTGGCTCAAGTGGTAGAGTGCTAGCCTTGAGAAAAAAAAAAGTCAGGGACAGCACATAGGCCCTGAGTTCAAAGTACTAGGACCAGCATGCACCCATACACACACACATATATTCAATTGTGGGAGGTGGATGTGGATGTGGGAGGGGCAAAGGGTGTGTGTTTGCATGGATGCAGAATTTCATCTGTCAAAAAGGTATGCAGGGGCTGGGAAGGTGGCTCAGTGGTAGAGCGCTTGCCTTGCATGCATGAGGCCCTGAGTTCGATTCCTCAGCACCACATAAAGCTGGAAGTGGTGCTGTGGCTCAGGTGGTAGAGTGCTAGCCTTGAAGTACAAAGAGGCTCAGGGACAGTACCAGGCCCTGAGTTCAAGCCCCAGGATAGACAAAAAAAAAAAAAAAGTTATGCAGTCTCTGCCTGAGGTAAGTATTGTACAAATGATCTCCAGGTAGACTCTGGGGTATATAATGTATGAAAAGTGGTAAGGGTATTGGGTACTGCACAGTGGTGCACATTCAGAGTTAAGAAAGAGGGTATACATATATGTATATTAGCACCTCTAATATACTTAAAGGTGCTAGGGAATTTGGGTCTGTATGAGTGATGGGTTACATACCATTTTCAGGAAGTATAGGTCATGTGTATTCTGTGAAAGTGTTCAGAATTGTGACTTGTGTGGTGTCCTGGGTGGCTGGGAACATGATCTGTATTCAACAGTGGAGACATTCTACAGTGAGAACTGGAGTTTCTGGTCCATATGTAAGGTTGTTGAAAACAGCCTGGGAGGAGGGTTGCAGCAGTGGACTGGCTTTGTGGAGGTGTTGGCATGCTTTGGTAATGGTAAAATGGTATATCAGAAGGTAATGTGGGGGCTGTTTGTGAAGATGGTTTTTGGGGTGGTTGAAATCTGTTGTAGATAGCTGGAAGGTGTTCTGATTAATCTTCCTGTGTAGGTTGGTGGGTAGAGAACTATCTGGAGGCGTGAGCTGGAGCTTTAGAGAAGTCCTGTAGTAGCCAGGAGTTCATTAATAAGAGCAGTAGCTCAGAGCCCCAGGGAGATGTTCTGATAGGGATAGGTGGGCTGGGCTGTGAGGGGAGGAGCCCTTGGCAAAAAGCTTTTCTGATCCTTCAGGGATGTATAAGTATCTCTGTATAAGAGATAGAAATCTTAGCCAGGCACTGGTGGCTCATGCCTGTAATCCTAGCTACTCAGGCAGGAGGCTGAGATCTGAGGGTTTCAGTTGGACGCCAGCTGGGCAGGATAGTCTGTGAGACTCTTATCTCCAATTAACCAGCAGAAAGCCAGAAGTGACTCAAAGTGAGTTGTGGCTCAAAGTAGTACAGCACTAGCCTTTGAGTGAAAAACCCTAGGCCCTGAGTTCAAGCCCCATGACTGATTTTTTTTTTAATCTCTTACACAGAGATAGAAGGGGAAGGAGTGAGTACCATCAACAAAGGCATTCAGCTTAGTTTTGGGGCTCTTGGCCCCCCAGATGATGGCCTGATGTCTGCTTAGGCTAGCTGGGGAGCAGAGAGTTTGTTCTTAATGTGTGGATGTAGCTAAAGTGGGTTGGTATGCCAAACATTAAAAGTGAGAGGTGGGGTAAAGCTGGAGTGGGCATCTGGGCAGGTGATGGAGCCGAGCCATGATCAGAGCACCCAGAAATTAAGGGGCTGGTTGCATGCTTCTTCGGAGAGAGGGCGAGTGAACCTAGTGCCTGCTTACCCTTACCATAGTCTCTAGAGCACAAAGAACTCCGAGAATGGCTGTCTGTGGGTTGCTCCTGTGGCTGCCTGGCAAGCACCCTTACCGTCCTCAGAGGATGTGCAGAGACTGCAGGGATTTACCGCTCCCACCAAGGCCCGGCTCGGGGCCGCGGGAGCGGGTTCCAGCGCCCGAGTGTCTGCGTGCGCGTTTGTGGGCTGTGTTCCACAGGGTCCCCGGCCTCGTGCCCGCGCCCTTACCGTCCTCGGTGGGCACGTAGAGGTTGAGGTACAGGCAGTCCTCGCTCTGGTTCTGAACATAGGTGGCGGCCGCCTCCAAGTTGTCGGTGAACCACACAGGTAACATGATGGCCGGGAGGGCCCCGTGGAGGTTCTGCGGGCAGGCGGGTGGCAGGGTGGTGGCGTTGCGCACGCCGGGCCACGAGGCGGGCGCCTCAGGCGGCTGGAAGCGGCGGGCACCCAGGGGCGGCGTGGCGTAGGGCACGCCCAAGAACTGCACGACGGGGCCCAGGATCTCGTTGTTGAGCTCGCGCCGCACTCCGCGTACTCGCCCGTAGGCTGTGTTCACCACTGGGAAGCGCTCCTCCCCGAGGCTGCCAAGGCCCAGGCCCGGGCCGCCGGGGGCGCCTCCGCCGGGACCCCCTCCCCCCCGTTGAGCCCCAGCCAGCCCCACCAGACACAGCGCCAGGAGCCACATGCTGATCGGGGACCCCCCCCTCCCTCCCCGGGACCCCCCCCCTCGGAGAGAGAGAGAAGGGGGGGGAGAGGGAGGGAGGCCCCCCTCGCCCCAGGAGGGAGGAGGGGGCGGGGAACAGGAAGGAGGAGGGGGGCTGGTAGGGACCTAGGTTAGACTGGACGGAGAACGGGTCTGTTCCTCTCCATGGAGGGGGCAAGGGGTGGGGAAAGGGAAGGAGGCCGAAGATGGTGCAGGCAGGCCTGACCTGCGGGAGGCAGAGTGGGAAGGGCAGGATGTGCAAGAGACAGACAGACAAGACAGACAGACACAGAAAGGCAGAAGGGAAGGGAAGTTGGATGGGTCGGACAGTAAGGAGTGGGGAAACAGAAGACAAGTGGTTAGTGACTTGGATTTCAGACCAAGTTGTCCCGTTCTTCCACCCATTCCACCCCACCCCCAACACCTCCCTCAACCTTCTTCCCTCAACACAGACCCATGTTGGGGGTGGGAGTGCCATGAAGCAAATATCAGGACAGGGAAGGTGAGCATCCCAAACCTAATGCTACCCTTTCTAACCTTTTGTTGTTGTTGTTTTGTTTTTTAGCTTTATTTTTTTTGTGTGGTGCTGGGGGAATCAAACCCAGGGCTTGGTATATGCTAGTCTTCCCAGGTTCTTTATCCCAGACAAGTAGGCTTTCTCCCCAGAGGCACAGGAGTCCCTGTCCCCACCTCCCCGGGAGAGGGAATGAGATAGACAAGGAAGAGAAAAATAAAAATACCAAGTCATTAATTAGCAGGAAGTGGCGGGTTTGTTTATACGTGTTAATTACTCCTGAGCTGTAATTTTATGGTGCTGAACCCCCACCCCAGGCCAGACTGGGGCCTTTCTTTGGACTGTACAAACCCAGCATCTTCTCTTCTTCAACATACCATTCCCTAAGGACCTAGGACCCCCTTTCTCCTCAGGTCCTTACATTTCTTCCCTCAGAAGTTGGGGTGCTTAGAGGCAGGAGTTAGAGTAGGGAGGGGATGCTGAAGGGGCAAATCCAGGGACAGATGCGTGATCCTGCAGCCGGTTGCCGGGCGACGGGATGCTGCCCTGCAATGTTACCTCGGCAACGGGCTGCAGCTTTAACCCTGGAAAGGGGGGGGGGGGCATCTAGAGAAAAAGGGGAAGGGGCTGTCTTGGTTGTAGAGTCCATTCAGGGCACGAGGGAAAAGGCAGAGGTGTTAAGTCAGAATGCTAAGAGTTTCCCCAACCTTAGCATAGAGGAAGAAGTATATATGCAGATTAAAGGGGAACCTAGGGGTACAGAGAGCCATAAAAAAATCTCTACCTTTGGCCTCCTCACCACCACCTTCTTAGCTAATCATAGCCCCCAGAGCTCTAGTGACCAGACCTCAGGCTGGGGAGAACGGGTTGCTAAGGTGGGCTTGAGGCAGCAGCAAATGAGCCTACTAACTGCCCCCTCCCACTCCACAGCCTTAGACCCCCAGACACCTCTTTTTTGCACAGCATTTTGACCTATGTACTGGGGGCGTACTGAAGCTTTCTTCTTATCCCATCCCATCCCATCCCATCCATTCACCCTCCCCTTCCCCTTGCCAGTTCTGCCACATTTACTGCTCTCAAGCCTGGGTTGCTCAGGGCAGCAGGGGCAGGACAGGGACAGATCAGACAAAAGGGGCAGACACCCAGGCCATTTCAAGAAACCCCCCCACCCCCCCCCCCTCAACCAGCCGCCAGAGCTGTTTGCTGACACGGGGTTTTCAGAGCCAGGCGCCAGCCCGCGGGTGGCTCTCTGCAGGTGTCAATTTATTCCAGAGATGAGGACACAGGAATCCTTACCACTCACACCCAACCATGCCCTCCCCCTCTTTAGGTCTGGTTAAGCTCCAGTTTGGTCTTCTATCACATAGGTGGGGGCGAGCTTGGTTTACTCCCCTAGGATTTCCACTTCTCATATCAAGCTGGGCTCAGCCACCTTGGCCTTGCTGCTGTCTCCCCCTCACCCCCCCCCCATCAATTGGGCCTGCTTGCTACCCCTCTTCTTTTAGGATACTTTGGGCCCCTGGCCTCCTCCCCTCTAGCCAGCTTTCTCTCCCTTCTTTCCTCCCACTGGAGCCCCCCTTCTCTCTTTCTCTCCCCCCCTCCTCATCTTTCTCCTCTCCATAGCACTCCCTCAGAACATCTTTCCTTGGCTTTTTCCAGCTTGCTCCAGCTCTTGCCTACAGTCTCTCGCTCCTTAGTCTTTTTTCATTTCACTCTTGTACATCTCTCTCCTTGGTGCTCCTCATCTTTTTCTCCTCCAAATACCTTCCCCAGTTCTCTCTCTCTCTCTCTCCCTCTCTCTCTCCTTCCCTCCCTCTCTCTCCCTCTGTCTTTCCATGTCTCTATCTCCCCCATTTTCTCTCCCCATCTCTTCCACATCTTCCTCCCCCTCCTTCTCCCCATCCTTCTGCCGCCCTGCTTTCTCCATTCCAGCCCAGGCCTGACTCCCCCAGTCAGGAAGAGTTGAGGGATGGGGGCTCAGGCCGCAGCCCCCCCCCCCTTCCCGCAGTGGGGAAAATGGCTTGGCTGGGAAGGGGAGAAGGAGGGGGAGGGGGAAATGGGAACACACGGGGTCTGTGGGCCCATTCAAAGGATCATTCATGGACTGGAGAGAGGCAGAGACAAAGAGACCAAGACGCAGAGACACGGCGAGAGCATCCCTAGGCGGAGACACGCAGACAGAGCAGGCTGGGGGAAACCGGGCGCAGGAAGAGAGAAGGGGAGGGAGACCCCAGTGGACCGCCACACAGCCCCCCCCTCCCCAGCCTGACTTAGCTCCTACCTGGCTCAGCCCTGGGGCCGTGGTGCCTCCATCCAGGGCTCCGAGTAGGGGGCGGACGGGCTTCAGGAGGGGGGCGGCGGCCTCTGAGCCCCCGCGGCCCCGCAGGCCCAGCCCCCGCCCGCAGCGCCTCACCCGGCGGGGGAGGGGGATCGCCCCAGCCCCGGGGGGCGGGGCCGGGATCCAGTCGATCCCCGGGAAAAGAGAGCCTAGGGTATGAGGTCAGGGGGAGCCCGAGAACAGGGAACCCCGCAGTGGGGACAGCAGAGCCAGGAGGGGGCAACAAGACAGTACTGGACCGGAGATCCAGTGGCTCTTGTGCCGGCTTCGAGGGACCAGAAGGCGGTCCAGGCGGATGATCCTAAGGGATCGGGTGCTAGAGGAGGCGTCCACGGCAATCCCCAGGGGCCCGGGGCCTCGGAGCGCAGGATCTGCGGTGTAGGGGCAAGGATCCAGCCGGAATCCTCGGGGAGGGGGAGGGATCTAGTCGATCCCGAGGGCGGGCGGGCGGGCGGGCGGGAGGGGGAGGTCCAAGGAGTCAGAGGAGGGCGGGAGCGGAGTCCAGAGCCACAAGGCAGAGGTCGGCGCTGCTCCTAGGAGGAAAGGCGGGGGTGGAAGAAGGCTTCAGCATCCAGGAGGCCCGGACTCCTGGTTCTGCGCGCCAGGGCCCTCCCGCCCCGCGTCCATCCCAGCTAGAGAGTGATGATCCGCCGGCGGAGCAGCCGCAGCAGCCCCGCGCGTCACCGCGCGGCCGCCTCCCCCGCCCCCCGCCGAGAGAGCCGCGCACACCCCTCGTTCGCACCCGCCTGCCCGCCCGCCCTCCGGAGTGTGGGGGGGACTGGAGACGGTGAAGGGGGCGGGAGTGGACAGACGGACGGATGGACGTAGCTGGCTGGGGCAGGGTGGAGACATTTTTCCGGATCTCCCACCCGTGCAGCTCTCGGGGGGTCGGGGAGGGGGGGGGGGGGATTTGAACTACAGAGGCGGGGCACCATGCGAAGTGGGCGGGGTCTATGGCATCGAGGCGGGGCCATCCATAAAGTGGGAGGTGCTTGGTGTCGGTGGGTGGGGCTTAGGTATCCGTGGAGCCGCCTCTTTTGGGGAGTGGAGGCCCAGTTTGTTGGTGAATGGGAGGAGCCTGTGGGGAAGGAGGCGGAGCTCTGCGTTGAGCTCGGGAGCGTTGGAAATTAGCCGGAGGTGCGGAGGGGGGGGCTCCAAGAAGAGATCAACTTGGAAAGTGGGCCAATCCGTGACGCAAATCCTTCAATCCCGCCCTCAGCCCCGCCTCCTACTGCTAAGCTTCTCTGCTTCTAATTGGTTCTGGTTTCTCCGCCCGCCAGACGTCTTCACCACTCAGTAGCAGTTTTACAAAGGTGGAAGTACCCGGGTGAGGACCTAGGCCCTGAAATGAACACGGTCCTGATTGGGGACCTCTGGACCTTACTCACATGGGCTACCGGGATTGGCTGGCTTCTTGGGTGGCCTGGGCGGTGTTCTTCCCGCGCGTGACCGCCTTCACTATGGCTGGGCTAGGGTCTGCTTTCCGTCGCTTAGGTGCCTTGTCCGGAGCAGGGGCCTTGGGCTTGGCCTCCTACGGGGCACACGGTCAGGGGCTGAGGACGTATCCGGGTTGTACTAGGGCCAATCTCTGGGGTTGGGTGCAGGGGCGAAGCCCATTGGAAATGCTCGCTTCCTATTGACTGGGCAGCCCGTGGAACCCCAAATCTTTTAAAGTCCTTCAGAATGTCTGCTTGGTTTACACTATTGCCAGACACGTGTTTCCACCAATCAGAAGCTCCGTGGGGGTCGCCCTTTTTCGCTACCTCAGTATCTCGGGATTGGGTTTAACCGGGGATAGGTCTAGATCTAACCTTTGCCTCTACTCTCCGCAGGCGCCCACTTCCCGGATGCATACGGAAAGGAGGTGAAGTAACTTTGCTGGGTTTACCCTTTGGCTAATCTACACAGAGTGCGCTGGCCCTGCGCGTGGGGGTTGGAGTCCGAGCACGGGTGTAGGGAGCAGAAAGGGCTGGAAATCTGTGGTAGGTGTGGGAGGGGGCTGAGGGAGTGGCAAGGTGCAGGTTCAAGGATGGTGGTGATGGAAACTAACTTTGGTCCCTGGGTTGCTTAGTCTCCCATGGCTTTTTTTTCCCTCTCTTCCTTACAGCTGTTTGACAAGGCCAACAAACACCACTTCTTACACAGCCTGGCCCTGTTAGGAGTGCCTCATTGCAGAAAGCCCCTCTGGGTAATTTGTCCCACTGCCTTTCCCTGGTCAAACCCCCAACCGTTACTCCTCAAACAGCTCTATTCTTACAGACTGTGTTCTGCCCTTTCTTTCCTTCAGGCCGGGTTGCTGCTAGCCTCTGGAACTACCTTATTCTGCACCAGCTTTTACTACCAGGCTCTGAGTGGGGACACTAGCATCCAGAACTTGGGCCCCGTTGGAGGGAGCCTACTCATCTTGGGCTGGCTTGCCTTGGCTCTTTGAGATCTCATTTGTTTAGTTACTGAGTTTTCTGGGCATTTATTTTTTTTTAGGAGTTGGGGCAGAAAGGGAATTAAAAGATAAAAGCAAATAAAGAACTTTCGAGTCGTTCATCATCGAGAAGAAGGGATAGGGATTCAAGGTTTTGAACTACTTCTGTTTCCTAAGACAGCCACGCGTCCCCGTTTTTGGAGATTCTGTTCAAGTTAATTTGTTTTATTCTTACAATGGTAGATATTGGAATCATAAAGAATGTTTAAAATACCAGAGATTCCTGTAATTCCAGCACTGGGGAGGTGGAAGCAGAAGAATCAAGAGTTGGAAGCCTGCCCAGAGCCTGGGCTATATTATGAGATCTATTTTAATAAAAATGGAGGAATGGGCTGGGATGTAGCTCAGTGGCAAAGCACTTGCCTAGCAAGTGCAATGTCCTGGGTTTGATCACCAGTACCAAAAAAGAGCACAGTTTAAAAAAAATGGAAGAAGATTGTTATGAGGCCTAGTAATCTTTAAACTTGAGAAGTAAAAGGAGGATCTTGAGTTCAAGGCTAAACTGGGCTATGTAGCAATTGGAGACCAGTCTTAGCTATGTAGTAAATAACAACAAAAAGGATTCCTGGTGTCTGGTTTGAAAGATTGTGAGGGTCAGCAGTGAGAGATAAGGATCACAGGGCCAAATGGTAGGGGGCCTTAAGCTGAGAGGTTGAAATCTCCTGGGAACAATGTGCTGCTGAAGTATCAATATCTAAGGAAGTGGTGTGATTTGAAATATGTTAGTCTAGAGGATCCCATACTAGTCACAAACTTATTATTATCCTGCCTCCTCCCAAGTGCTGGGATTACAGGTATATGCCACTATGCCCATTTAAAACTTACTTGAACTCATGGCCTGGGTGCTGTCCCTGAGGGTTTTTCGTTGTTGTTTTGCTTTGTTTTTTGGCTCAAACCTGGCACAACTCTACCTTCTGGATTTTTGGTGGGTAACTGGAGACAGGAGTCTCCTGGATTGGCTTTGAGCCACAATCCTTGATCTCAGCCTCCCAAGATGCTAGGATTACATGTGTGAGCTACTGGTGCCTGAAGAATCCCACAAATCCATCCTAGGGTACCTGCCAGAGGTAGGCAGGCCCAGGAGAAAGATTATTACAAGGTTTATTAGAGGAGCCATATTTCTCTCAAGAGAGAGGTCATGGCATCCTTCACCGTCCAGGTAGCAGGAGGGGTCTGAGGGTTGGAAGTGAGGTAGATGGGATTTCAGGAGGGTCTAGGCTGTATGGCGGCAACTCCAGGGATGGGAAGGGCGCAGGTCTGGGTGGAGCCGAGGACCAAAGGTAAACATAATACCAACAGTGCCCATCCTAAATATTATTTTAAAATGTTAAGTACGGCCCCTCTGTATGGTATTTTCACAATAAAAAAAATTTTTTTTTAAGTTTTCTTTCTATGGGAGAAGGAAAAAAAATGTTAAGGACGGGCTGGGAAGGTAGCTCAGTGGTAGAGCCCTTGCCTTGCATGCATGAGGCCCTGGGTTCTATTCCTCAGTACCACATAAATAAAAAGCTGTTAGCCGGGCGCTGGTGGATCACGCCTGTAATCCTAGCTACTCAGGAGGCTGAGATCTGAGGATCAAGGTTCAAAGCCAGCCCGGGCAGGAGAGACCGTGAGACTCCTATCTCCAATAAACCACCAGAAAACCGGAAGTGGCGCTGTAGCTCAAGTGGTAGAGCGCTCGCCTTTTTTTTTTTTTTTTTCCTTTTTTTTTGGGGGGGGGGGGTCCGGTCGTGGGGCCTGAACTCTGGGCCTGAGCACTGTCCTTCAGCTCTTTAGCTCAAGGCTAGCACTCTACCACTTGAGCCACAGCACTACTTCCGGCTTTTTTCTTTTTGCTTATGTGGTGCTGAGGAATCGAACCCAGGGCCTCATGCATGCAAGGCACGCACTCTACCTCTGAGCCACCTTCCCAGCCCAAGAGCGCTCGCCTTGAGCTGAAGAGCTGAGGGACAGCGCCCAGGCCCAGAGCCCCACAACCGACAAAAATAAAAAATAAAAAGCTGTTAGTGGCACTGTGGCTTAAGTGGTAGAGCTAGCCTTGAGCTGAAGAGCTCAGGGACAGCGCCCAGGCCCCACAATCGGCAAAAAGAAAAAGTTAAGGCCAGCTGGGCACCAGTGGTTCACGCATGCAATCTCAGGAGGCTGAGATCTGAGGATCACAGTTAAAGCCAGCCTGGGCAGGAAAGTCCGTGAGACTCCAATAAACCACCAGAAAACCGGAAGTGGTACTGTGGCTTAAGAGGTAGAGTGCTAGCCTTGAGCTAAAGAGCTGAGGGACAGCGCCCAAGCCCAGAGTTCAAGCCCCATGACCGACAACAACAACAAAAAAAGTTAAAGCCAGCTGGGGACTGTTGGCTCATGTTTGTTAGGAAAGTGGAGGATAACAGAAAAGGAATAGATGGGGCATGATCCTTAACAGGCTAGGACTGTTAATCACCAGTGAGGGGCATAGACCTTCCCATGGTTTTGGAGGGTTTGGAGGTTGTATGAGGCAGTGTATTTGGGGCTGGGTTTATTTGGGGCTTTAATGAAGAAGCAGAAAATAAAAAGTAGGCTATGGTCTCTTGGAGGCCAAGGTTGGTGTCCTTGGCAAGGCCCACAGTAGTAGAATGAATGCTCTTCCTGGGGTGAGAGGCCTTTCAGCTAAGCCTAGATCAGAAAGACCTGCCTGCGGGCAAGCATGTGAGTATGCACCTGGTGTCATGCTTGACCTGGAGGAGTAAGGCAGGAGTCAATCCTTCATATTCCATCTTTAGGTACACAAAAAGATTGGGCTGAGAGGGGAGCAATATGGAGTTATTAGAACAATACCTGTAATCGTAGCTACTCAGGAAGCTGATATCTGAGGATTATAGTTAGGAGCCAGCCTAGGTGAGACTCTTATCTCCAATTAACCACAAAAAGTAAGAAGAGGGCTGGGAAGGTGGCTCAGTGGTAGAGCACTTGCCTTGCATGCCTGAGGCCCTGGGTTCGATTCCTCAGCACCACATAAGAAAAAAGCTGGAAGTGGCGCTGTGGCTCAAGTGGTAGAGTGCTAGCCTTGAGCTAAAGAGCTGAGAGACCGCGCCCAGGCCCAGAGTTCAGGCCCCACGACCGGACCCCGCCCCCCCCCCCCAAAAAAAAAAGTAATACCATTTAGGGGCTGGGAAGGTGGCTCAGTGGTAGAGCGCTTGCCTAGCATGCCTGAGGCCCTGGGTTCGATTCCTCAGCACCACATAAGCAAAAAGAAAAAAGCTGCAAGTGGCGCTTGGCTCAAGTGGTAGAGCACTAGCCTTGAGCTGAAGAGCTGAGGGACAGTGCCCAGGCCCAGAGTTCAGGCCCCATGACCGGACCCCAAAAAAAAAAAAGTAAGAAGAGACTCTGTGGCCCATGTAGTAAAATACCACCCTTAAGCATAAAAAGCTCAGGGACAGTGCCCTGGCCCAGAGTTCAAGCCTCAGGACAAAAAAAAAAAAAAAAAAAAGTGACTAGTGGTTTATGCTGTAATCCTAGCTACTCAGAAGGCTGAGATCTGAGGATCACAGTTCAAAGCCAGCCCAGGCAAGAAAATCCGTGAGACTCTAATCTCCAATTGACAACCAGAAAACTGGAAGTGACACTGTGGCTCAAGTGGTAGAATGCTAGCCTTGAGCTGAAGATCCCAGGCCCAGAGTTCAAGCCCCACAACTGACAAAAAAAAAAAAAAAAGAATAGTGAAATGATAATTATGGATTCCAGTAAGGAGAGGCAGCACAGGAGGAAGTTATCCTGGACACCTATACTCAGCAGGTGGTGGCATTTGTGAAGGAATGATCTGTGGGACTAAGCCTCTATTGGAGTATAGAGTATTACTTTTTTTTTTTTTTGCCAGTCATAGGGCTTGAACTTAGGACCTGGGTTCTGTCCCTGAGCTTCTTTTGTTCAAGGTTAGCGCCCTACCGCTTGAACCACAGTGCCACTTCTGGATTTTTTCTGTTTATGTGGTACTGAGGAATCAAACCCAGGGCTTCATGCATGCCAGACAAGCACTCTACCACTAAGCCACATTCCCAGTATTACTTTTGTGTATGTGTGTTTCCCATGACAGTTGGATTGGCTATTTTGTGGAGAGCATGTGGCTAACTTATGCTAATAGTCACTTAAGTTACATTATTTATGTATTTATTTTACTTATTTATTTTTTTTGGTCAGTCGTGGGGCTTGAACTCTGGTCCTGGGCGCTGTCCTTCAGCTCTTCAGCTCAAGGCTAGTGCTCTACCACTTGAACCACTGCGCCACTTCCGGCTTTCCCTGCTTCTGTGGTGCTAAGGAATCAAACCCAGGGCCTCATGCATGCAAGGCAAGCGCTCTACCTCTGAGCCACCTTCCCAGCCCCTTAAATTACATTGTTAAGTTTACCAAACTGAAAGCATGAAGTGGTTCAAGAGTTTGAGCCTTATCTAGCACACAAAAGTAGGACTGCATATAAAGCCCTCTAAAATATATGTCTGAGGGAGGAGATGGAGGGGGAGATGAGATGGGATGGTAAGGAGAAACAAGAGACAACAATGCTTGATAAGAAATGTACTCATTACCTTGCTCCTGTAATTGTAACCCTTTTGTATGGTACTTTCTTTTTTTTTTTGGTCCGGTCGTGGGGCCTGAGCTCTGGGCCTGGGTGCTGTCCCTCAGCTCTTCAGCTCAAGGCTAGCGCTCTACCACTTGAGCCACAGTGCCACTTCCGGCTTTTTTTCTTTTTGCTTATGTGGTGCTGAGGATCGAACCCAGGGCCTCAGGCATGCAAGGCAAGTGCTCTACCACTGAGCCACCTTCCCAGCCCCTGTATGGTACTTTCACAATAAAAAAAATATAAATAAAATATAATATTATTATATAAAAATAAATAAATAAAATAAAATATATGCCCAAGGGTAAGATAAGCCAAGGCCAGAAAAAAAGAAGCCAAGGGCTGGGGTGGGCCTTAGTGGAAGAACACTTGTTTAGCATATGCAAGACTCTTGAGTTCTGTCTCCAGCAACACACACACACACACACACACACACACATACACACACACCCCAGAACAACAACAACAAAAAGGCAGCAAAATAGTATTAATAAGCAGGGTACAGGTGGCTCACGCCTATAATTCTAGCTACTTAGGAGACTGAGGTCTGAGGATCACAGTTCAAAGCCAGCCCAGGCAGGAAAGTCAGTGAGACTCAAACCACTCAGAAATGTGTTGATTCTTACAAGGAGATATTAAAGTGGGTTTGTTTTCCTTTGGGGTCTAGTTAAGACTATAGTTCATATGCATCAGTCGTGGGGCTTGAATTCTGGGCCTAGGTGCTATCTCTCAGCTCTTCAGCTCAAGGCAAGCACTCTATCACTCAAGCCACAGTACTACTTCCAGTTTTCTGGTGGTTTATTGGAGATAAGAATCTCATGCACTTTCCTGTCCAGGCTGGCTTTGAACTTCGATCCTCAAATCTCAACCTTGAGTAGCTAGGATTACAAGTAAGAGCCACTGGTACCCAGCTTGCCTCAGTTTGTTTTTTGTTTTGTTTTTTTTCCATAGCTCAGTACCTCTCTTCCTTCAGGTTTTTTACTTAACTATCTTTTCAATGATGAGTTTCTTTTTTTCCTTTTTTATTTTTTCCAGCCATGGGTCTTGAACTCAGGTTCTGGGCACTGTTCCTGGCTTTTTAAAAATGTGGTATTGAGGAATCTAACCCAGGGCTTTATACATGTTAGGCAAACACTCTACCGTTGAGTGGTATTCCCAGCGCCCCCCCCCCTTTTTTTTTCTGTTGGTCTTGGGGCTTGAACTCTGGGCTTGGGTGCTGTCCCTGAGCTTTTTTGCCCAAAGCTAGCATTCTACCCCTTTAAGCCACAGCTTCACTTTCCATTTTTGAGTGGGTAATTGGAAATAAGAGTCACTGACTTTTCTGACTGGGCTGGCTTCAAATTGCAGACCTCAGATCTCAGCCTCCTTAGTAGCTAGGATTACAGGTGTGAGCCACCAGCACCTGGCCATGCTTTCCTTTTTAACTCAGCCAAGCAGTGATATACACCAGAAGCCTAAGCTATTAGGGAGGCTGAGGCCAAAAGATTGCTTGTGCTCAGGAATCCAGATCACTCTGAGATTGGTATAGAGTACAGACTAAAATCTTGTCTCTTAAAAAAGAAAAAAAAAGGGGGGGGAGGGCTGGGAAGGTGGCTCAGTGGTAGAGCGCTTGCCTTGCATGCATGAGGCCCTGGGTTCAATTCCTCAGCACCACATAAGCAAAAAGAAAAAAGCCGGAAGTGGCGCTGTGGCTCAAGTGGTAGAGCGCTAGCCTTGAGCTGAAGAGCTGAGGGACAGTGCCCAGGCCCAGAGTTCAGGCCCTAGGACTGACAAAAAAAAGCAAGTTGGGCACTGGTGGCTCACACCTGTGATCCTATCTTCTCAGTAGGCTGAAATGTGAAGATTGCAGTTACAAGTCAGCCTAGGCGGCAAAGATTTATCTTCAGTTAACCAGCAGAAAGCCAAATGAAAGCACAAGGCCGTGAGTTCAAGCCTCATTCCCGCACTGACACACACACATGCAGACCTAGGCTCCAGGTGTAGTCTACGTGGGCAACACTGATGGCAGTCTGGCTTCCCATCCAGCTTACCTTTGCCATTAGCACAAATGCCCAAATTTGTCTTTTTTTTTTTTTTAAGTTAAATACTGTCTCAACCTACTGTGTGCTCCTCAATTCCCCCGTGACTGGGAGCAACACAATAAGGGAGACCAGAGTGTGGAACTGAGGTTTGATGTGCCAGAGGACCTGTAGTCTTCCGCCAGAGACAGGTTCCATTAACTAAGGTTTTTATTGATCTTGTGCAAGGAAGTAAGGTACAACTTCAACAAGTGACAATATTTTGTATACAAGTGGTAGGTGACCTTATTCTGGGAAAAGAGAGCTAAACAGTAAACAGCCTATAATTCGCATAAACCTAAATCTACCCTTAGGCTCCCACACAGTTTAGGGTAGAATCTGAGTTCCCATTAAGAAAGGACTGATTGACCTTTCCAGGAAAACTCTCAGTGTTCCTGGAGTGTACTGAGAGAAGGCATTCCAAACTCCCAATCCTTTCAGGGTCTCATAACGTGGATTTTTGGGCTCTCACAAAATACTGCTATAAACTGGGCACTAGTGGCTCATGCCTATAATCCTACTTACTCAGGAGGCTGAGATCTGAGGCAGGAAACTCTTTCATACTCTTATCTCCAATTAACAAAAAAAAACAAAAACAAAACTGGGAGTAGTGCTGTGGGTCAAAGTATTCCAGTGCTAGCCTTGAGCAAAAGGAGCTGAGCGACAGCGCTCAGACCCTGAGATCAAGCCCTACAACCAACAAAAACAAAAGAAACCCTGCTATACATTCTTCAAACATATAGTAAGTACTCATTAAACTTGTTGGACAACTGAATTTCTCAGTGTTTGTTGTCTTGGTGGAAGCTGGCTCATGTTTTATGCTATGTAGAATCTGAACATACTAGGTAGGGGCTAGAGAGGTGCCTTGAGCAGATGAAAGGACTGAAGCTTTGGAAGATGCTGAGCAGCTCTGGCAGAGGAACCTGGGACTAGTCCAGAAGAACAGGGACCTAGGGGCAGCAACAGAGTCTGCTTCTCTCCATGCTCTGGGAGGTAGACGACACGTGAACTTGTCTGGTCAGTCACTAGACAGACAACTGAGGTCATTCTGGACTCCTTAACCTCCACATCTCACCTCCCAACCAAGTTCTATGTTATAATTCAAGTGTCTTCAAAAGTTGGTAACTTACTTTTTTTTCTGGTCAGTTATGGGGCTTGAACTCAGGGCCCTAGGACTGTCCCTGAGCTTTTCTGCTCAAGGCTACTGCTTAACCATTTTGAGCCATAGCTCCACTTTTGACTGGAGGTAAGAGTTGTAAGAATCCTTCATGACCATCCCAGGGGACCACTCAGAGAGATTATCATTAGATTTATTAGAAGGGCCATATTTCCCCGAGAGAGAGAGCACACAGCATTTGCCCCTATCCAGGTGGCAGGTAGGTCTGGGAGAGGAAGTAAGGTAGGTGAGTGCAAGGTAGGTCTGGGTGGAGAGAGGGAGTGGCCAGCTGTATGGCGGGAACTCTAGGGCTGGGAAGAGCTCAGGTCTAGGTGGACCAAGAGTCTCTGGGACTTTCCTGCCCAAGCAGTCTTTGAACTGTTTTCCTCAGATCTCAGCCTCCTGAATAGCTAGGATTACAGGCTCAAGCCACCAGTGCCCCAACTGGTAACTTACTTTTTTGTGTGTGCTGGTACTGGGGCAATTTATGATTGGTGTTCTACCACTTGAACCATAACTCCAGTTCTGGCTTTTTGCCGGTTAGTTGTAGATAATTCTCTTGGATTTGTCTCTCCAAGATGGCTTTGAACTACAACGATCAGACCTCAGCCTCCTGAATAGTTAGGATGACAGCTTGAGCTACTGTGGCTTTAAGCTGGCCTGGTAACTAACTCTCTGCACAGCCACTATCATAGCCATCCTTTCCTGTAGAATGTTAAAGGCCTAGGTTACCCCTACTGTCTCCAAATTGCAGTTTTAAGTGATCCCTCTAAAGCACAAATTTGATCTTCGATTTTAAAATCTTTTGGTAGGGGTTTGGGATGTGGCTTACTAGTAGAGTGCTTTCCTAGCATGCATGAAGCCCTGTTTTCGATTCCTCAGTACCACATACACAGAAAAAGCCTGAACTGGCGCTGTGGCTCAAGTGGCAGAGTCCTAGCCTTGAGCAAAAGAACCTCAGGGACAGTGCCCAGGCCCAGAGTCCAAGCTCCAGGACTTGTAATAACAAACAAACAAAAAAAGCAAAACAACAACAAACTTTTGCTGGGTTCCTCGCTGCCCTGGGGGCCATGCCCAGCCTGCAAAGCCCTACCTGCACCTGGACAGCACTCTCTCTAAATGCATGCATCTTCGGTTTAACTCCATCCCAGGGGTGCAGGACTTTAAATTCCTGCAGACTATCTCTGCTGAGGGCCCAAACCAAGAAAATCCCTCTTTTTGAGGAAGCTTTTTCTACCCAAGCTTCCCCCTCAGGCTCACCTCACGCATGCTTATCTATTGACACCCGCGTGGTTGCGGGTGCGTAAAGGAAGTACTGCCCTAGCAAGTGCTTGCGTGGGTCACCTCTGCGTCAGGGAGAGAAGACAGGGAGGTCGCCCTAGGGAGGTGAAGAACCCGGAGCCAGATCTGGAAGCCAATGAGTGAGGGTGAAGGGTGTTGCGCTGCGTCAGCGAGGTCCGAGCCGCCCTTGGGAGGAGGAGCCCAGGGGCCTGCTCCTCCTGACGCCGGAGCGCAGCGACCCCTTTCCACCAAGGGACGCTGAGCACTTATTGCCTGCGGATCCGGAGACGGTAGCCCGGCTGGGGCTCAGTCGATCGCCTTTCATAGGCCTCGGCAAACTCGGGTAGCAGCAGCAACCGGAGCGGAAGGGGCAGTCACCGCGGCGAGGCCGAGGCGCCGAGTCCCAGATCCCCGGCCCCGGGGGAGGAGCGGCGGCCTCCTCCGTGCGCAAACGCGCCGCCCAAGTTCGGGGGCGGGGCCTGGACGGTCAGGGGCGGGGCCAGACGCGAGACCCGCCTCCACCAGCGCCTGTGAGCCGCCGAGTGCGTGGCCCGGGCTTGTTTTGGGGAGGCGGGGGCTTCAGGTGAGCCCGGGCATGGAGGGATCTGGGAGACCTCCCTCGAGGTCAAGCCATCGGTCTGACCGGAGGTCCATCTGTCCTGCCGTTCTCCCACCACCGCTTCCGCGGAGAATGGGAGAACAAAGGGAGGGGGCGGCCCTGGGGCCCCTGAGGGATTTCGGGGTCCCAGGTATCCGGCTCCGCCCACTGACACTTTCGGTTTCTCCCCGAGTCAGAGGCGCCGCCCTAGAGACCCTGGGCCGGCGCTGGGCGCAGCCAGCCGCCTCTTCGCGTTTGCCTGTCCGTCTTTGTGTCTGTCTCTGTGTCTGTCTGACTGCCTCCGAGCTTGCCTCCACTTCCACAACTAAGCCTCCAGGACACGACTCCCTGCACACCTTCACCCCTTTCCCATGGCAGGTAAGCAGGTGTTAGCTAGGGGAGGAGGAGAGGGTCTCCGTTATCCCCCACCCCACCAAAGTGGGTGCCAGCTGCCGCACACATCCTCCAGGAATGTGCTCCGACGGGCTGCGTGGGGCCCTCCCTTCCTCCCGGGGAGCCACCGCCCTGCTCCCCCACCCCATCTTTCTCCGCCAATTCCTACCACATTTCCCGCGGAGCCTCGTGGTCCTTGGGCTGGGAAACAAGATGAAGCTGCGTGCGGGGTACCTTTCTAACTCAGGCTTGCCCTCCACAGGCTACATGCCCCCTACAGGCTACGCCCCTTCGCCCCCACCTCCCTACCCAGTGACCTCCGGGTACCAGGAGCCTGCGCTGCATCCTGGCCCCGGGCAGGCGCCAGTGCCCCCCCAGGTGCCTGCCCCCACGCCTGGCTTCGCCCTCTTCCCTTCGCCGGGTCCTGTGGCCCCAGCGCCTCCTGCTCCCTTCTTGCCACTGCCAGGGGTGCCTTCTGGCCTCGAATTTCTGGTGCAGGTAAGTGGGAGGGTGATGGAAAGGGGACCTGGGCATTCAGGCTGGATGGCTGATTCAGCACTGCTCCCACTCTTTTCAGATTGATCAGATCTTGGTTCACCAGAAGACTGAGCGAGTGGAAAGTAAGTGGAAGGAGGAGCCGGGTTGGGCCTCGTAAACCTAGCAGGGATGGTGGGCGTCTCGGTCGGCGAGGCGCCTGAGCCTTAGCATGTCACCCTTAGCGTTCCTAGGCTGGGAGACCTGTAACCGGTACGAACTGCGCTCAGGGGCCGGGCAGCCTTTGGGTCAGGCTGCGGAGGAGAGCAATTGCTGCGCCCGTCTGTGCTGTGGCGCCCGCCGGCCTCTGCGTGTCCGCCTGGCGGATCCCGGGGACCGTGAGGTGCTACGCCTCCTCCGCCCGCTCCATTGTGGTTGCAGCTGCTGCCCCTGTGGCCTCCAGGAGGTGGGCGGAGTGGAACGGTGCCCTGGGGAGGCTTCGGTGTGGGGGTGGAGTGGGGAGAAGTTGAGGAGGAGAAGGGCCAATGATGGGGCAGGCTCAGGGTGAGGGGTGTGGCTTGTGAGGGGATGGGTGGTGGTGATGGGAGTTGAGTGAAACTGCCCACCAGAGGGATGGGAAGAGCCAGGACCAGTGAGGGCTTGGGCCAGGTTGCTCTGCCTCCTCCAATGGCCGTCTCTCTCTCACTCTAGATGGAAGTACAGGCTCCTCCTGGCACCACCATTGGCCACGTGCTGCAGACTTGGCATCCCTTCCTCCCTAAGTTCTCCATTCAGGATGCTGATCGCCAGACTGTCCTCCGAGTGGTGGGACCTTGCTGGACCTGTGGTTGTGGCACAGATACCAACTTTGAGGTACCGGGAATAAGGGAAGATTTCCTAGCCCTTCATGAATCAGGATAGCAGCTTCCATGAGGCAAGATGGCTTGATGAAAGTCAAAGCACTGAGTTCCTTAGTCTAAAGCCATTATGACTCCTACCAGATTTCTAGTTTTCTTTTAATCAGAAAAGGGATACTAGCTGGGCTTTGGTGGCTCATGTCTGTAATCGATTACTAGCTTCCCAAGAGGTTCAGATCCAGAGGATCTAGATCAGAAGTTATCCCTGGCAGGAAAGCCAGTGAAACTCATAAGGCTTAGCTGAAAGAAAATGGCCACATGGTTCAGGCAGAAAAGAGTTTGGGAGGGGGGCAGGAGATGGAGGCATGTGCAGAGAGGGGAAGAGAAGGGAAAAGAAGAGGCCATTTCTGGTGGGATTGGAGTTAATGTGAGGGGGAGTGGCTGTGGAATCTATCGGGTACAAAGGAAGCATGACAGGGGCGGTCCAGGATATGATCTCAGAGAAAGAGGCAGTAACTGCCAGTTACCTGGGTTACAAATGCTGGGCGGAGACTTCTAGGGAAGGGCCCATGTCTGCACCCAGGAAGACTAGTGAGGAAGGGGCCATTTTTTCACGGGCACACCTAACAGACTCCATCTCCAAAATAACCAGCAAAAAAGCAGGGCTGGAAGAGTAGCTCAAGTGTTATGCCAGCTGTGCAAGCAAGCAAAACTGAGTTTAAACCTCAGTACTACCAAAAGAAAACAAAAAGAAAGATGATACCATAAAAGTATGGGGAAGAAAATTACATTTTCTAATTGGGGAGGTAGAAGGATGATTACTCTTTAAGTCTGCCATATTGCTGAGCCTATGTGACAGATGTACATGAGACTCTGGTTTAGGCCCTGCCACAAGCACTAATTTGACATCCTGGCTTGTCTTGCCAACCTAAAAGTCCAAATGACCCAACCAATTTGAGGTCCAGGTGATTACCTTCTCACCATGCCAACTTGGAGCCTGGAGAACCCAAAGAAAGAATTTTGGAGTGAAATTTGGGGAAATAACCTTGGTTTCTAGAAGACAAAGGTCCCCCACAGAACCTTGAGTTCTTTAGGGCATTATTTCTTGTGCAGATTAGGGAGAAAAAAAAGGTGTCAACCAGAAGTTTTCTGTTCAGGTGCTTTACGTAAGGTAACTTGTAAAAAGTGAGTCACTTGTTAGTCAGCGGGAGGTTCTATGATGAGAACCAATTAGAAAGGAGATTATTGTGTGGATGGGAATGTGTGGAGTATGGGGTTCTCATAGGACTAGAAAGTCCCCAGTCTTGAGCCTTTTCCTACCTCAGACTGGGCTGCAGGAAGGATCCCAGAGCTATTGGACAGTGGTGGAAGCAGATGGACAGGATATCGAAGGAAATAGCTTCAGTCCTAGTCACTGGAGACTGAGCATAGAGAAAAAAAAAAGCCAGGAAGTCACTGTGAGTTACCACCCACTTCAAAAGGGCTTGTTTGCTGCTGAGCTGAGAGGCCAGTGGAAACTGTATGCAGAGCCTACAGCTACTTGTGCACTGTCCCATCATTCATAGGCTTGGGTCATCTCTAGAAGAGGCTCACATGTAATGCTAGACAGAGTATTCCCTGCTTTTCAGATTATAGAGTCACTCCTTTGAGCAGACATATCCTCTAGGAGCCTACTTAGCTGGCAAAGTACAGCCAGATTTTGGCAGCTTCCAGTGATGTCTCAATTAGGCTACTGTACCAACTGTGCGTGTTGAGAACATTGGTAACCAAAGCAAACCTAGCAACCAGCATATACCACTGATGTTCAAATATGTCACTCATGGTCTTTGGAGAGTAACAGATTTGAGTCTGAGTCTTTATTTTTGCTCTGCCCTTGTAGCATGATCCCAGGGGCCTTGTTACCCCAGCTGTTATATGGAAGCCCAAAGTTGTTGAAAAGATTCACTGGATGGATATAGGGTCTATACCCAACTGTAGAGTGAAATTAACAGCATCCACCCAACTGTGGAGGGTAATTAAAGGCATCTGCCCCAGCTGAGACCTCCCTCCCTCCTGACAGGTTAAGACTAAGGATGAATCCCGAAGTGTGGGCCTCATCAGCAAGCAATGGGGAGGGCTGCTTCGAGAAACCCTCACAGATGCAGATGACTTTGGCCTCCAGTTTCCAGTGGATCTGGACGTGAGGGTGAAGGCTGTGCTGCTAGGAGCCACGTTCCTCATTGTGAGTGGGCTGCCCCTGCCCCTCCTCTTCCTGTCACTCTTGTGTTGTCATTTCCTAACTTCTTGAAAGTTGGGGGCCGTTGTTATGGGGGATTACCAGTCCAGACCTGGGTTGTAATAACTGAACCAAGTTGGCCCAGCCAGATCTCCTGTTGACACTGGCTTCTCCACAGGACTACATGTTCTTCGAGAAGCGAGGAGGCACTGGACCCTCTGCCATCACCAGTTAGAAGCCACCTCAGGATGAGGAGACCATCATCTCAACAAGAATTCAAGATGGTCGATGGCCGTGGCCTGGACACTCCTCAGAGGCAGCCCCTTCCATGTAGAGGACAAACAGGGATGTGTTGAGTGCCTGGGATCTATGTTACCCTATTCCTATCATCTCCCCCGGCCTCCTTCACCTGTGGCCCAGAAGAAGGGGGTATGTATGAGTCTTTGCCTGCTACCTCCCACCACCTCCCTGTAGTTCTTGGGCACACTGGCATGTCAGCTTTCAAACTTTCCTTGCTCACTCCCTCCCACATCCTTTAGGGCCTCATTACCAGAGGCCTTTTTTTTTTCCTGCCAATACTGGGTTTTTGAACCTTGGCCTCCCACTTGAGCTAGGGCCCCAACCACCAGAGGGAGGTTTTAAACCACAAAACTA
This sequence comes from Dipodomys spectabilis, assembly GCF_019054845.1. NCBI lineage: Eukaryota > Metazoa > Chordata > Mammalia > Rodentia > Heteromyidae > Dipodomys > Dipodomys spectabilis. The sequence goes on from NW_024871253.1 coordinate 1,331,821, forward strand.
TGGGTTTACAACAGGGCTGGTGGGAGATGGGCAGCACCAAAGATGGAAGATATGCCACCCTTCCCCTGCTTGGCCAGTTAGTTCTGTCTCAGACTATGGCACTTTCAGGGGCTTTCCACCTGTCCACCAACAGCTGTAGAGGTTGGACCCCAGTGCCAACTTCCTTTCCCCCTTGGGCCCTGCCCACAGCTGGTGCTTGCTGTAGCTTCCTGTGCCTTATTTAACCACCCCTTCCTTCCCTTGCTCTAGGAAGGAGGCTACGTCTTTGTATGTTGTATTCATATAAACTTTGTAACTTTTTGAACATTGGAAGATGTATGTAATTGGGGAAGATAGAAGAAAGTTGGTATGGGGAAAAATCAAAAGGAACTAACAATAGTTGAGCTGTTGTAGTTAATCCGTGCTGTTAGGACCAAATGCCTCTGAGTCCAAGAGGGCAATTTTCATTACCCATGGTGGCTCTGGATCCTATCAAGACATTTGGAGTCATGTGCCCCAATTCAATATGGCTGCTTCCATCATGCAAGATGGATGCCCCATAGCATCCACTGAGGTATCTAATTGAGGATGACCACTTCATCATTGCAACAAGTAGAAGCTTCCTTTCCTCTCAGTCCTCCTCATCTCAGGCATGGTATAGATCCTTCTTGGCATGGTTAATGGTTCTTTGGCCCTTGGAGGCCAGAGGGCAGGGTAGGGAGGAGATAATCAGTGCCTGATCCTGGACTCCCCTGGGTTCTTCCATTCCTGCTACAGCAGGTAGGAAAGTCTGCCTCTCTGAAGACCTTTTCTGACCCTGCTTGGTCCTCAGTAACCAGCCCTGTGAGGGCTTCAGGTGCTCTATGCTGGTGTCTGTGCCCAAGGAAGCAGAACTCAGGACCGGGCCAGGACGTAGCGGCTGGCGGCTGAGAGGTCCCACTGGTAATGCTCCAGGATGCGCCGGCAGTCAGCTCTGGACCGGCTACTCAGGTGGAAAAGGTGGTCTACCTGTGGAACGAGAGGGAGGGCAGCTGCTGACAGGCGGGCAACATGGTAGGAGAAGAGAGAAGCCTGGGAGAGGAGTCTGACTTTACCTTGAGATTCCGAATGGCTGTAACCACATCTCCTCCAGAGGCTCTCAGAGCCACCTGGCACTCCTGGTGGGTGACTCCATGCACGCTCAGCTCTACCTGTGGATGACAACAGTTTTGTTCCGATCTCTGCGCTTTCCTGCAAGGCCCTTTGGATACTAGACCATTTTAGTGAGGCCTCACCTCTATAATCTTCCTCTGCCACTCAAGGTCAGGCAAGGGGCTTCCAGAAGGGGAAGTGGCTTTATTGGCTCCGGGTGCTCCAGGGCATTGGGTGTGGGGGAGTTCTCTTTTGGGTAAGGGAGGCCGTGCCCTGGGGGGCTGGCTGGGCTGAGAAGAGCTGGAGGCAAAAGTAGGGCGTGGAGGTAGGTCTGTGGGTCCTCGGGGAACAGCTCTGGCATGTCGAAGTTCTGGGGGGCTTGAACCACCCCCTGTTGGGCGAGGGCCCAAGGACAGAACTGACTCCAGACTCTTGGAAATGCCTGCACAGTTGAGAAAGAAATGACTTAACAGGATGCCCAGATGTTGGGTCTTAGCTTCTTGCTTGCTGTCTTCACCTGCACTGAGCTGAATGCTTTTTACTAGATTTTTTACATGAGCTAGGTGTATTAGGTAGGATAACAAAGCATGTGGGGAAATGATTGTTAAGACTTAGGTAGCTAGACTGGATAGGATGGCTCCAGCCAATAATAATCTTAGCTATTTGGGAGGGAGAGATTGGGGAATCACAGTTCAAGGCCAGCTTAGGCATTAGATTTCTTGAAACACTATCTCAGTCAGTGGTGGGGCACACATACCAGTTATTAGAAAAGCACAATGGCTAAGAGTGCCGCCCACACCTATTAGCCCCAGAAACATGAGGAAGCACAAGTAGGAATATCATACCCCAGGGTAGCCTAGGCATAAATGAGACTCTACCTCAAAAATAACCAATGGAGCCGGGTGCCAGTGGCTCATGCCTGTAATCCTAGCTACTCAGGAGGCTGAGGATCACAGTTCAAAGCCAGCCCAGGCAAGAAAGTCCGTGAGACTCTTATCTCCATTAACCACCAGAAAACCAGAAGTGGCGCTGTGGCTCAAGTGATAGAACGCTAGCCTTGAGCTGAAGAACTCAAGGACAGCACCCAGGCCCAGAGTTCAAGCCCTACGACTAACAAAATAAAAATAACCAATGGATCTGGGTGCCAATGGCTCATGCCTGTAATCCTAGCTACTCAGGAGGCTGTGATCTGAGGATTGTGGTTCGGAGACAGCCCAGGCAGGAAAACCTGTGAGACTCTTACCTCCAATTAAGTAACAAGAAGCTGGAAATGGCCTTTTGTGGCTCAAGTAGAAGCTCAGAGGCAGCGCATAGGCCCTGAGTTAAAAAATAATGGAGAGCTGGGAATGTGACTTAGTGGTAGAGTGCTTGCCTAGCATGCATGAAGCCCTGAGTTCGATTCTTCAGCACCACATAACAGAAAAAGCTGGAAGTGGTGCTGTAGCTCAAATAGTAAAATGCTAGCCTTGAACAAAAGCAGCTCAGGGACAATACCTAAGCCCTGAGTTCAAGCCCCAGGACTGGCAAAAAAAAAAAAAAAGCTAATGGAAGATGGGGCTGGAGGTATGACTCAGGTGGTTGCATACCTGCCTAGCAAGCTCAAGGCCCTAAGTTCAATCTCCAATATGGTCAAAAAAGAAAGACAAAACAACTAAGTGGCTGGGGGCCCAGAGAACTAAGAGCATAGGGCCAGAGTGGGAAATGCTGACCAGTGGGTAAGATAGGGGGCCTCCAGTCTCAATAATAGCTATGATGGGGCTGGGAATGTGGCTTGGTGGTAGAGTGCTTGCCTGGCATGCATGGGTTTGATTCCTCAGTACCACATAAACAGAAAGCCAGAAATGGGCCTTAACTCAAGTCCTTGAGCTGCTTTTGCTCAGGGACAGTGCCCAGGCCCTGAGTTCAAGCCCTGGGACTCAAAAAAAAAAAAAATAGCTAGGATTCCCACAGACAAGGGGAGGGAAGAAATCTTACATGCACAGGCACAGATACAGGGCAAGGGGCAGAATTGGAAGGTGGTTCTTGATCTCCAGCCCCTGGAGTCCCACCAAACCCACCTTTCATTTTTTGCAAGGGCACATTCCTTCTCTGGCCTCGTGCGGCTGGTAGATTCCAAAGATTTGCCTTCTCTCTGTCCCTGTTAAGAGAGGTGACCCAGTTCATCCTCCACCCTAATCCCTACCCTCACATATCAGTCAGTATTCTCTCACCAAGAACAGGCTTCCAGATGTGCTGGGACTTGGGGTGGGGGAAAAGCTCCAACAGGGAAGCCAGCCCTGCTTCACCTCCAGCTGTGCTCTGGTCCTGTCCCCAAGGGTTTTTTTTTTCCCAAAGGAGTTACTACATTTTGTCAGATACCACCACCACTGTGTGACCACCCCAGGCTAGCTGTGTCTCCTCACCTATCTGTGCTTCCTTGGTGTCGCTCTCCCCTGAGTGGGGAGCCTCTGTGGACTGGACGGGTAGCTAGTGGGCCCCCTAAATCCACCAGTGTCACTGCTGAGGCTGGGAAGTTGCCCATTTTGAAGGTGCGACCATTCTGGCCTTTCCAGGTTGTAGAGTCTGGGCTGTAGGAAGAGGAGCAGAAGAATAGGCAGAAGCATGAAGAAGAGTGGCCATTAAAGCCAGGTGCTGGTGACTCGGCCCCTGTAATCCTTGCTATTCAGGAGGGTGAGATTTGAGGATTGTGGTTTGAAGCCAGCCTGAGCAGGAAAGTCCATGAGACTCTTAGCTCCTCCAATTAACCACCAAAAAACCAGAGGTGGCACTGTGGCTCGAAGTGGTAGAATGCTAACCTTGATGAAAAAGCTTAGGGACAGTGCCTAGGCCCTGAGTTCAAGCCCCATAACCACCACCACCAGTAACAAAATTGACCACTGAGTTAAAGCCACATTTAGCTTACCAGGCTGCATCTGTCTAGAAGAAGGAAATCCTTTTTTCCTCCAACAGAAAAGGGGTCTATGGGCTATCTGGGGCCCTGATAGAGTGAGACTGTGTTAGACCTGGGCCAAGAAGAGAGAGAAGACCCACAAGACCAGAGTTCAAGGTGTTAGGGAATACTAGAAAGCTAGGTCTCAAGGGTGAGTGGGTAACTAGGTACCCTAGCTCACTCTTATAATCCTAGCAACTCAGGAGGCTGAGCTCTAAGGATTGTAGTTTGAAGCCAACCAAGGCAGGAATATCTCCAACTAACCACCAAAAAGCCAGAAGTGGAGCCCTCAGCAAAAAAACAAAAACCTAGTACTGGCACATAAGAGGAGGGAGAAAGAAAAAAAAAAAGAAGACCCACAAGGCCAGTGTTAAAAGAAGTGGGGAAAAGTAGAGAAGTGACTAGAACTCAAGAAAGATGAGAAAGGGAGGCCTCCCCTGGGAACACTTGGGATGCCTGAAGTTGTCACCTGCCCTCGATGATAGTGATGGGGTCACCAGACTCCATCCGCAAAGCACCTGACTCGGTGACATCTCTCACACATCTTCCCTCACGAGGCCAGGCCTGTGGAGACAAAAGAAGGGAAGGCTAGGCTTTTGGCCTGAGGCACCCATCAATCAGACCCATACTAGGTATGTCTTCTAGGCTGGGTCCTGAGTGGTACTGTTCCTATCTCCTAGTTGTAACCCACTTAGAACTAGGGGAGAACCACCTGGATTCCTTACCAACCTGGACAGGCCCAGGATGCAGAAAGTATCCTACGGGGGTCAAGGAGAGAGCCATCCTGGTCACTAATTTTACTCTACACCCAAGCCTGTCAGGTCCGTGTCCTAGGTACTTCTGGGAAATTTCTATTCCTTACCAGTCCCACTTCCTCAACCCATGCCTCTTCTCATTGGTTTGATTTGGTTTTGCCATACTGAGGTGTAAATTTAGGGCCTTGAAATTGCTAGACTAGCATGATTGCACAGCCATACCTTTAGCCCATCTTCCTTTCACTTCTCTCTCTTTTTTTTTTGGTCATGGGACTTGAACTCTGGGCCTGGGCTCTGTCCCTTGGCTCTTTAGCTTAAGGCTAGTGCTGTACCACTTGAGCCACAGGGCCTCATGCATGCAAGGCAAGCACTCTACCACTGAGCACTTCCCAGCCTCTTCCTTTCACTTCTAATTCATGGCCATTGTCAAGGCAATCCCTCTAAGTCATTCTTGGATCAGACTAGAATGAAATAATATGTAAAGTTGGTTTGTAATTCCTTGCCTTTCTATGGTTCCAATAAACCCTCAGAGTAGGGGCTGGGAATGTGGCTTAGTGTAGAGTGCTTGCTTAGCATGCATGAAGCCCAGGGTTTGATTCCATGTACACAGAAGAGACCAGAAGTGGAGCTTTGGCTCAAGTGGTAGAGTGCTAGCCTTGAGCAAAAGAAGCTTAGAGACAGAGCCCAGGCCTGGAGTTCAAGCCCCAGGACTGGCAAAAACAAAATAAAACCCTCAGAGTAAATAAAAGGACTAAATTCCTTTAATAGCAGATATAGGGCTGGGAAGGTGGCTCAGTGGTAGAGTGCTTGCCTTACATGCATGAGGCCCTGGGTTCAATTCCTCAGCACCACATAAGCAAAAAGAAAAAAGCTGGAATGGCGCTGTGCTCAAGTGGTAGAGCGCTAGCCTTGAGCTGAAGAGCTGAGGGACAGCGCCCAGGCCCAGAGTTCAGGCCCCATGACCAGACCGCCCCCCCCCCCCCCCCAAAAAAAAAAAACAGCAGACACAGGGATTTAGGGAAGGGCCTTAGAGTCACATAGACTGGTGCAGTTGTGTGACTGTGACATCACTAATCTATCAGTATCTAAATCACTCTATTTGTTTAATGGAGATAAAAATAATTACCTCATGAGGTTGTTGAGACAACTAAATGACTGTGTAGGAAGGTCTTAGTACAGTGAGTATGACTATAAGAAGGCCTAAAGCATGGTACAGTGAGTATCTCATACTGTCAAGTACTCTGTGCCTAGCCAGAATTTCGTAACATGCCCAGGAACCCTCTGGGAGGCAGCCCTGCTCACTTGGTAACCTTATTACTTCTATTTCCCCTCACCCCACTTGAGGCTTCTTTTCCCTGTCAAACACTCACAGGGACCTACTGCCCTCTCCTGAGCCCCTTTTCTGGCTCAGACACAGAAAGCCCAGCCTTTCAGCATACTGCCTCCCCAGGTCCCAAAGCACTCTGAAAGCAGGGATTCAATGTCTTGTACAGAGCTTGATCCCAGAGTCCAGCACAGGCATCAGGTTACATTGGTCTTAACGCATGGAATCCTGTGATAGAGAACAGAGGAAAGCCAGGCTATGTGTATCTAGGGAGTGGAGGGTCCCCACCTCTTGGAGCAGCCCTTCCAGGTTGGCAAAGCTTGGACGATCCGCAGGGTGGGGGGCCCAGCAACGCAAGGCAATCGAGTAGAGGGCTCTAGAACAGAGGGGAGGCCTTGGCAGCCGAGCTCGTTCCTTCTCCAGCCGATGCAGAATGAGATATGGTGGGACCCCAGCCCAGGGTTCTTCGCCTCCAGAGAACATCTCCCACAGCGTCACTCCAAACATCCACACATCGGAGGCGGACGAGAAGGCTCCTTGGTGCAGGCTCTCTGGGGCACACCTGCGGAAGTAGAAGCACCCAGGAAGTTTGCCTTCTATTCAGTAGTACCCACAGCCAGGGTGCTCCTGTCTTCCTTGTCTTCCTTTTCAAGCCCTTCCAGGTCTGATGAACTCCTGGTCCCCGCCTCCTTTAGAGGACCAGCCCCCCTCCAAATGGACCTGGCTGGTCTGTTGCCCAATCCCAGCTGGAGCCCACCCACCAACAGAGCGCCTTGCTCACCAGGCATAGGGGATGGGGCGGGGCCCGCCCATGACATAGCGCCCGTGGGCGCCACCTAGAGGCCGCACCAGCCCGAAGTCGGCCACTTTAATGGTCTGTGGGGAGGCCAGCAGCAAGTTGCGGGTAGCAAGGTCCCGGTGCACCAGCCCGCGGGCCCCCAGGTAGGCCATGGCCCCTGCTAACTGCCTCAGGAAGAGGCAGAGCAGGACCACGGGAAGTGGAGGTGTTGGGGCTGGGGCAGTTAGGCGTGCATGCAGGGAGCCCAGTGGTGCCAGCTCCATCACCTGTAGGATACAGTGGTCTGAGCCATGGTCTGGCCCCAGCAGATACTCCTGCCACACACCAGCTCCAGGGCTGCAGGGGTACCAGCATTAGCATCTTCTCACCATCTGCAGAGGCTGGCCCAATACTAGGCCATGCAGTTGCAGCACATGTGGGTGCTCCAGGTTCATCATGATGGACACCTCTCGGAGAAAGTCTCCCAGCTCAGTGCCTACTGGACCTTCAGGACCCGCCCTAAGGGATTTGACAGCCACTGGGATCTATAGGTGGAGGCAAGTGTGTAGGTGTGTTGGGGGAGAAAGCATGAAGACTGCAAGAGAGCTAGGAGTGGGTGACTCATGCCTATTATCCTAACTACTAAGGAGGCTGAGATTTGAGGCTCAGTTCCAAGCCAGCCTGGGCAGAAAAATCCATGAGACTTTTCTCTCCAACTAACTAGCAACAAGCCATCAGTGGAGGTGTGGCTCAAATGCTGTAGTGCCAGACTTGGGTAAAAAAAAAAAAAGCCAAGTAAGAGCTTGAGACCCTGAATTCAAGCTCAGTACAGGCCTATGCACATGTGTGCATACCCCTACACACATACATGAGCACATACCATACACACTGGCATGCCCTCCTCCCCCACAAAAAAAAAATACATGTTTCAAGGAACAGCTTGTTCAGGTACCCTGGGTGAAGTTTACTTTGTAGACACTCACAGTCTGGCCATTGGGCAGTGTCCATAGCCCTTGATGTACCACACCAAAGCAGCCTGAACCCAACAGCTTGCCTCTGCACACAGCACCTTCTGGGATCAGACATTTGAGGCCCCCATCTGGCTCTGGGAGGACTGGCAAGCTCTCTGAGGGTGTAGTGGTCTTCCTCTGCTCAGGGGCAAATCCCCCCAGGATCTGAAATAGGAGTCGGCACTCAGGTATGCAAGGCCCTGCAGAATCCTCCCTGCCCCCTCTAAGCCCGTTAAACCCCAGGACCACATACCTTGTAGACCCAGTTCTTAGGCTTGATTCCTGAACGGTATCTCTTCAGAGATTCAGCCAGTCTGCGCTGGGCTAAAGGAGGCAAGAATCAGAGGGCTTGGGTGGAGGTGGGGTGCAAAAATATTTATAGGCAAATGAGGGCCGGGGTGAAGGAGCGTGGGGTCCACAATGGATAGACTGGGGAAGGGCATTAGGGCAGGGGTTCCTCACCAGGTCTGCCCATGCCAATTCCATCCAGGTCCTCAGGCCTTACAAAGTCGAAATGCTCTGGCCTAGTGACATTAAGTTCTTCAAGGATGGGCCGATAAAACTGGGCCAGCTGAGTGTCCCGGAGCAGCTGAAGTAGCCACAGGGAGCTGGCCTCGGGGAGCATGTCTGGAGAAGGACGTTTAAGGATGACAGCAGTCACCCAAGACACTCAAATGCCATAAGCAGGACATCTGCCACCATCCTCAATGCCCCCCATCAGAAACTCAGAATATAGGGCACATGAGAGGGATCAAGGAACTCTGCCGCTTATATACACATCTCAGGAAGCACACTTCCTTTTCCCCAAGTCTGTAGGTGCTCTTCCCTTGTACCACTGAGAAACATGTCCCGTTCATACCTGAGATTTCAAAATATTACCTACCCAAACTAGACTCTAGCTACACTCCTGGCACAACTCTAGAAATATGAAATACTGATCCTGCATCCCTAGGATACCCAGATATAGATTTCTGTAGACCTGAGCTACACCCTTGCATACACTTGAGATACCTCCCCTCCCCGCGCATGAGGCATTTTTGCCTGGGACACACACCAAAGACACTCAGATATCACATACACACATACACACACTCACACACACACACACACACACACACACACAAAGATACACTGTCTCTCATACATATTGAGACAGATACACTGCAAAACATGCTTAAGACAGCTAGATACACTCCAATATGCACTGTGAGATGCCCAAGTTTGCTTTTCCATACCCTCTCACATGCAAGTACTTGAGACACAGCAATTCACTGCCTCCATACATTTAAGATACCCAGTTAGGCCACCTTACATGTCTGAGGCACCAAGACTCATAAACTCACAACAAATCAGGCACCAGTGCCTCATGCCAATAATCCTAGCTACTCAAGAGGCTAAATTCTGAGGACTGGGATTTGAAACCCACCCTGGGAAGATATATCCAAGAGATCTTTTTTCTTCTTTTCTTTTTTTACGTGTGAGACTGGGTCTTGAACTTGGTACCTGATGCTTTGGCTCATTGGCTAATCCTCTACCAACTGAGCCATGCTTCCAACTCCCTGACAGATTCTTATCAACTACTACAAAACTGGAAGTGGAGCCAGGCACTGGTGGCTCACACCTGTAATCTTAGCTACTCAGGAGGCTGAGATCTGACCATCGCAATTCAAAGCCAGCCCAGGCAGGAAACTCCAAGAGATGCTTATCTCCAATAAACCACGAGAAAATCAGAAGTGGCGCCGTGGTTCAAGTGGTACAGCGCTCGTCTTGCGCTGAAGAGCTGAGGGACAGTGCCCAGGACCAGAGTTCAAGCCCCACGACCGACCAAAAAATAAATAAATAAAAACAAAAACAACTGGAAGTGGGGTAGTAGTGGCTCAAGTGGTAGGATACTCATTTTGAATAAAAAAACAAACAATAACAACAACCAAACTGAAGGACAGCACTTAGGCCCTAAGTTCAAGCTCCAGTAGCAGCACAAAAACAAAACCTTCTCTAGGCAAGCATTCCTCCCTCTAACTCTCACACCACCCAAAGGTCATCCAAGGATCATAGCTAAAAAGCTACCCAAGAAGGCAACATGGGAAATTAAACAGGCATTTTGTGATGGGCTGCTAAGTGAAGGCCAGTGTGATCTCAAGGATTGCCCACAGAGCCTCCTTGACTCCACTTCAAAGTGGCTCCACCAACCTTCAAGAAAGGAGGCTCCAGGCCTCTAAGTACTGGCTGTCTGCACAGATGCTCTTACACACACACACACACACACACCTGGACACAGGTATACCACCCCTCTCCCCTCTCCCCTCTCCTCTCCCCTCTCTCCTGTCCTTAAGCATAGAAGAAACACAGGATCCCAGGCCTAAAAGGCAGGCCTGGCACTGCATGTCAGAGGGAGACAGGAGGAAAGGAAGAACCCAGGGAGAGGAGGGGAGACTCACCTCCCCCACCCCACACACCTTAAGACCTCAACAGACTACTGCACTGCTCTTTTGGCCGCAGCCCACTGTTCCCCAGTTAGATATGGACCCTTACCTGGTGAAGGCGGAAGCAGCGGCTGTGGAGCCGCCCAGATTGCCAGCACTAAATCCTGGGCAGGGCGGAACCTGAGGCCGCAGAGGGCGGGTCCTGGCAGCTGGCTCAGAGCCAGGTAAGGGCAGAGCCTCCAATATTCCTGGGGCACCAGATGAGGGTGGCCTGGATGCCTGGCACTCCCTTCCCTTCTTCAAGGCTGGCTGGCCCCCAGGCTAGGAGAAAAGTCCCTTACCTGACTTCCCTCACGTTCTCTTTCCAGCTCTCCAAAGAACTTTCCATCCCTTCCAACTCTTTCCTTTGGATGGAGCGCCCTCTCTCCCTAAACCTTTCATCTGTCTCTCACCAGGAGCCACCTGCCAATAGGTAAGCACCTGGTAGAGTTACCTGCTTAGGCTAGGAGGAATGTAGGCTAAGCAGAGCATAGGCACTGCCCAGTACTAGGAGAGTGACCCTCACTGCACAATTTAACTCAGTAGGGGAAGCCAGGCCAGTGGCTCCTTTCACTGACATTTGGGGGTGTGGGTGTGGGTGTGAGGTGTACATGCGCACATACACGTGTGCTGGTACTGAGGTTGAACTCAGGGCCTTTCATTTCCACTTGGCTTTTTCCCTCAAGACTAGCGCTCTACCACTTGAGCCAAACCTCCACTTTCCACACCTCTACTTCTGGATCTCCTCCCCTGCCTCCCCCCCCCCTCCCCGATTAATTAGAAGAGTCTCAAAGATTTTTCTACTCTGGCTGGCTTTAAATCAAGATCCTCAGATCTCAGCCTCCTAGGTACCTAAGACTGCAGACATGAGCTACCAGGGCCTGTCTCACTGACAGTTTTTGGTATAACATTAGCTCTTTGGGGCTGGGAAGTTGGCTCAGTGGGTAGTGCTTGCCTCGCGTGCATGAGGCCCTGGGTTCGATTCCTCAGCACCACATTAGCAGAAAAAGCTGGAAGTGGCCCTGTGGCTCAAGTGGTAGGGCACTAGCCTTGAGCTGAAGAGGTAAGGGACAGCGCCCAGGCCCAGAGTTCAGGCCCCACGACCGGACCCTCCCCCCCCAAAAAATTAGCTCTTTTATGTAGCTTCTGCCCTTCTCAGGGCCCTGAACTCTGCCACTCAGCCTGTGGCCACAGAGTGACAGTCTATAATTTCAAATAAGACTCTGAAGAGGATCATGCCCTCTCCCTTTTCCAAGAGAGAAAGTCTAACAATCTCCGGATACCTGACCTGTCTTCTGTACCAAGGAAGAATGTGTGAACATAGCAGCTGCTGTCCCCTAAAAACAAACAAACAAACAAACAAACAAACAAAACCAGCCCTTTCTGCTGGGTGTCAGTGGCTCCTGCATGTCATCCTAGCTACTCAGGAAGCTGAGATCTGAGGATCATTGTTTGAAACCAACCCAGGCAGAAATGTCATTGAGACTCTTATCTCCAACAAACTATTCAGAAAAAGCTGGAAGTGGAGCTATGGCTCCAGTGGTAGAATGCTAGCCTTGAGCTCAAAGAGGCTCAGAGACAGCGCCTAAGCCCAGAGTTCAAGCCCCAGGAGCAGCAAAAAAAAAAAAAAATCCAGCTCGGCTGGTGCCAGTGTCTCACATCTATAATTCTAAATCCATGAGACTCTTTATCTCCAATTAAACTCTGGCCAGGCCTAGAGTTCAAGCCCCATGACCAACCAAAAAAAACAAAAAACAAAAACCAGCCCTCTCCTAATTGGTAAACACAAGGGAGATTCCAATATTAGTAGGAAAATATTCATAATGCTGTTGTATAAGTGTGTGTGTTCTTGCCAATTCTCTTGCCCTCCAATCAGGCCAGATCAACACACTGTAATTGTTTCCTCTACATCTGTCATACTTGATACATTGTGAACTCTCCAGGTAGGGGATGGGCCTGTCTTACTCATCTTGGTGTTTTAAAGCCCTAGGACACTGTAGGCATAAAATGAGTGTAGTGCATATTAACTGTAAAGAACTCTACTCAGCCTACTCTGATCTGATGATCTTTGTAGATGAGGTCATTATTCATTCTCTCCTCTCTCTCTCTCTCTCTCTCTCTGTAATGGAGTTTGGACTCAGGGTTCAGTTTGCTCAGCTTGTTTGCTTAGCTGGTGGTCTACAAATCCTGAGCTAATCTTCAGGATTGACTTCGCACATCCCCACTCCCATTCCCCATTTTAGAGATTGAGTCCCATGGACTTTTCTGCTCCAACTGGCTTTGAACTTTTTTTTTTTGGCCAGACTTAGGGCTTGAACCCGGTGTCTGAACACTGTCTCTGAGCTTCTGCTCAAGGATAACACTTTACCACTTAAGCCACAGCACTACTTCCAGGCTTTGAACTTTTATCCTCCAGATTTCAGCCTCCTGAGTAGCTAGGATTACAGGTGTGAGCCACTAGAGTCAAGCTTATTTCCTGATTTCAAAATATTACTGATAGGCTGGACACATGCTGGCTCATGCATATAGTCCTAACTATTAGAGACTGAGATCTGAGGATCTATGTGCGAAGCCAGCCAGGAAGGAAAATCTGTAAGACTCTTTTGTCTTGTTTTGTTTTGTTTGCCAGTCCTGGGGCTTGAACTCAGGGCCTGAGCACTGTCCCTGAGTTGCTTTTTGCTCAAGGCTAGCACTTTACCATTTGAGCCACAGTACCACTTCCAGCTTTTTCTGTTTATGTGGTACTGAGGAATTGAACCCAGGGCTTCATGCATGCTAGGCAAGCAGTCTACCACTAAGCCACATGCCCAACTGTTAAGACTCTTATCTTCAATTAATCACACACATAAAAGCTGGAGGTGGACCTATGGCTCAAGTGATAGAGTACTAGCTTTGAACTAGCTTTGAGCAGAAAGCTCAGGGATGGTGCCCAGGCCCTGAATTCAAGCCCTAGCACCATCACACACACACACACACACACACACACACACAGCTCATCGATAGGTTGGTTTACAGCTATTATACCTATTTACCAGTCTCAAAAGCAAAACACATGCAATTATATAGAGTATGAAATACTTGTAACAAATGACTAAGGTACTGCTATATATGTTTACTATGCCATATCTCATCATTTTTTATTTTCTTAAGTTTTTTGCTGGTCCTGAAGCTTGAACTCTGGGCTTGGGTGCTGTTCCTATGCTCCTAGTGCTCAAGGCTAACACTGTACTACTTGAGCCACAGCTTTACTTCTGACTTTTTCTGTAATTTTTTTTTTGCCAGTAGTCATGGGTCTTGAACTCAGAGCCTAGGCACTGTCCCTAAGCTTCTTTTGCTCAAGATTATGCTCTACTACTTGACCTACAAGTACCACTTCTAGTCTTTTTCTGTATATGTGGTACTAAGGAATCAAACCCAGGGTTTCATGCACATCAGGCAAGTACTCTACCACTAAGCCACATTCCCAGCCCTATTTCTGTGATTTAGTTGAAGAGTCTCATAGATTTTTCTTCCCAGGCTGGCTTTGAACCACGATCCTCAGATCTCAGCCTCCTGAGTAGCTAGGATTACAGGCGTGAGCCACCAGCACCCGGCTCCTGAGTTCTTTTTTAGCTCATAGCTAATGCTTTACCACTTGAGCCATAGCTTCACTTCCATTATTTCTTAATTTATATTTTGGTTTCTTTTTCATTGTTGCTACTGGAGTCAGTTGGCTAGCTAGTCACTGTACCACTTGAGCCACAACCCTAGTACTTTTGCTTTAGTCATTTTTAGGACTGGGTCTCCCTGGATGGCCTGGGCATTTTCCTATTTATTCTTAGTAGCTGAGATGATACATGGAGATATGTATATCATGCTTAGCCTTTTTGTTAGTCTTGTGTTTTGCCTTGGGTGGCATAGAACTACAGCCTCTGTGGTAGTTGAGATTAAAGGCATGAGTTAACATGAGTGTATCTTTCAACTTTTTGTTTTCCATGCTGTTTTTGTTGTTGTTGTTGTTTTTGCCAAACCAGGGGCTTCACCTCAGGGCCTGGGTGCTGTCCCTGAGTTTGTTTTGCTCTAGCACTCTACCACTTGAGCCACAGCACCACTTCCAGCCTTTTCTGTTTATGTAGTTCTGAGGAATTGAACCTAAGGCTTCATGCATGCTAAGCAAGCCCTTTACCTCTAAGCCACATTCCCAGCCCCTGGGCTTTTGTTTTTGTTTTTTCTGCACTGATCCCAAGGATTCAGTTCAGGGCCTGGTCACTGTCCCTGAGCTTGTTTTTGCTCAAGGATAGTGTTCTACCACTTTGAGTCATAGAGCTATTTCCAGCTTTTTGGTAGTTAACTGGAAATGAGAGTCTCATGGGGGCTGGGAATGTTGCTTAGTGGTAGAGTGCTTGCCTTGCATGCATGAAGTCCTGGGTTCGATTCCACATATGCAGAAAAAGCCAGAAAGCCAGGCGCCGGTGGCTTATGCCTGTAATCCTAGCTACTCAGGAGGCTAAGATCTGAGGATTGAGGTTCAAAGCCAGCCTGGGCAGGAAAGTTGGTGAGACTCTTATCTCCAATAAACCACTAGAAAACCAGAAGTGGCGCTGTGGCTCAAGCGGTAGAGCGCTCGCCTTGCACTGAAGAGTGCAGGGACAGCGCCTAAGCTGAGAGTTCAAGCCCCACGACCAACCAAAAAAAAAAAAAAAGTCAGAAGAGGCACAGTGGCTCAAGTGTAAAGGGTTAGCCTTGAGCAAAAGAAGCTCAGGGACAGTGTCCAGGCCCTGAGTTCAAGCCCAGGACTGGCAAAAACAAAAAAAGGTCTCATGGATTTTCCTGCCTGGGCTGGCTTTGAACTTTTATTCTCAGATCATAGCCTCCTGAGTAGCTAGGATTACAGATGTGAGCCATTAATCATTAATACCCAGCTTGGGCATGAAAGTCCGTGAGACTCTTATCTCCAATAAACCACTTAGAAAACCTGAAGTGGCTCTGTGGCTCAAGTGGTAGAGCGCTAGCCTTGAGCTGAAGAGCTGAGAGACAGCGCCCAGGCCCAGAGCTCAAGCCCCATGACCAACAGCAATAAAAGCAAAAATGGAAAAAAAAAATACTTTTCTTTTAGGACAATGTCACCTCTTTCCTCATGCTCTCTCCCAGTTTTTCCTCTCCCATCCTCATCCATAAGTTGTATAGTTCATTTTCAACGTAGAGTTCCTGGAGTTCATTTCGATAAATATTATTTATTTATGCCAGTCTTAGGGCTTGAACTCAGGGCTTTCACACTGTCCCTGAGCTGCTGCTGCTTTTTTTTTTTCCTATTGGTCGTGGGGCTTGAGCTCTGGGCCTGAGCATTGACCCTCAGATCTTCAGCTCAAGGCAAGCGCTCTACCACTTGAGCCCCAGTGCCACTTCCAGTTTTCTGGTGGTTAATTGGAGATAAGGGTCTTATCTTTCCTGCCTGGGCTGGCTTTGAACCATGATCCTCACATCTCAGGCTCCTGAGTAGCTAGGATTACAGGTGTGAACCAATGGTGCCCAACTAGTCCCTGAGCTTCTTTTTACCATTTGAGTCACAGCATCACTTCTGGCTTTCTCTGTTTATGTGGTACTGAGGAATTGAACCCAGGGCTTCATGCATGCACTCTACCACTAAGCCACATTTCCAGCCCTCAATAAATATGATTTTGTATGATCCAATTCATGTCAGCATTGTGCCTTTGTGTTCCTATCCTAAGAGCATCCTTCTTTGGCCTCACTGTGTGTGAATGCCTAGAGACCTGTATAATTTATTATGTCTTCGTGTATTTTAGACCTAGCTTCCACATATGAGAGAAAGCATGTGCCATATTTCTCTCTCTGAGCTTGGCTTACCTCACTCATTTTATCTTTCTAATCAAAGTTATAGTTGGTTCTTTTCTCAAATTATCTTGTCCTCCCCCCTCTCAGTACTAGAGATTAATTTCCTCCCCAGTGGAGCCATGTCCCTCAGCCCATCATCTCGATCACTTTAAAGAGTTTCCTGTTTCATTCTCATGTTGTTCCTCCACATTTCCTTGAGCTATTTCATTTATAGCTTTGAGAGTTTTAGGATTCTAGTCTTTATAACCTTCTAGATCAAAATCGACAATTGTCTCTGGCAGTCCTTACTTGTGGATTGTTGCCTTGTGTGTCAGTGACTCAGGGTTGTGAGATCATATATTATTGATCTTAATCTGTAGGAATCTCAAAGGCTTAACTTTAAGATGTTTTGAGCCAGACAGAAATTTCATCTGCTTCCGCCAGGAACCAGACACTCAAGCAACCCTAGAGCACTTTAGCATTTTTCAGGAGTCCCGGATGAATGAAGGGGTCTCCAGTCAGCTCCCATTCCTTGCTAAGGACTCACGAATTAGTATGCAGCATTAGCACTGTGAGAATAGAGGCTCTTAACGTATTTCACTGACTGAATAAGCAAATGAGTGAATGAATGCCACAGGTTTCATGTAAGGAAGAATCAAGAGGACCTTGGGAATGCAGAAAAATGAGTGAATTTTCTTACTGGACTGGATGAAACTGTAAAAAAAGACTACATGAAAGAAGGAGTATTTGACAGCCCAGCACTGGTGGTTCATGCCTGTAATCCTAGCTATTCAGGAAGCTGAGATCTGAGGATCATAGTTTGAATCAAGTCCAGGCACATATATCTGATTTTTTTTATTTTTATTTTTTTTATTTTTATTTATTTTTTTTGGGTCCCGTCGTGGGGCCTGAACTCTGGGCCTGGGCGCTGTCCCTCAGCTCTTCAGCTCAAGGCTAGCACTCTACCACTTGAGCCACAGCACTGGCTTTTTTCTTTTTGCTTCTGTGGTGCTGAGGAATCGAACCCAGGGCCTCAGGCATGCAAGGCAAGCACTCTACCACTGAGCCAACTTCCCAGCCCCTTATTTTTTATTTTTTATTGTGAATATACTGTACAGAGGCATTACAATTACATGGGCAAGATAATGAGTACATTTCTTATCAAGCATTGTAGCCTCCTCCTTTGTTTATCCTTCCCATCCCTTCCCAGCCTCCCCCCACCCCCCGATTTTTTTTTTTTTTTGGTCTTGGGGTTTGAATTCTGGACCTGGGCGCTGTCCCTGAGCTCTTCAACTCAAGGCGAGCACTCTACACTTGAGCCAAAGTACCACTTCTGGTTTTCTGGTGGTTAATTGGAGATAAAATTCTCATGGACTTTCCTGCCCCTTCTGGCTTTGAATCACGATCCTCAAATCTCTCTCCTGAGTAGCTAGGATTCCAGGCTTGAGCCACCAGCATCCAGCTGAGAGAGTTTGTTTTGTTTTGTTTTTATTTTTGGAGCCAGTCCTAGGATTTAAACTCAGGGCCTGGGCACTGGCCCTAAGCTTTTTTTTTTTTTACTCAAGGCTAGTGCTCTGCCACTTTGAACCACAGCTCTACTTCCGGTTTTAAAGTGGTTAATTGGAGATGAGTTTCATGCACTTTCCTGTGCAGGCTGGCTTTGAACCACAATCTTCAGATCTCAGCCTTCTGAGTACCTAGGATTACAGGTGTGAGCCACCTGTAATGGTGTTGACATTCTCTGGGTACCTTCAAATACTTGCCAACCTCAAAGCTTTGAGAACTCTGCTGTGTAGGATTAATATAGAGGCTCTATTCTATAGGCAAAGGTTGATTAAATCACTGGCCATTGGTAACTGAATTGAGTCTCCAGCCAGTCTCCCCTCAGCAGTGATTGCGGAGAGGGACAGATGAGACTGAAAATTCCCACCATCTGGCAACAAGCCCAGCCCCTTGAGTCCCCTCATTAGCATAAACTCAGGTACGAGTGAAAGGGATTTTCTATGAACAGCAGCAGACGTCTCTGGCCCACAATCACTCAGGAAATTCCAAAGGTTTTAGGAACTCTGTGGCAGGAACTGGGACAGAGACCAAATATATATTTCTTATTATATCACAACATCACAGATGGAGAGGAGGCGAGAATTGGGGGCACTATAGCTTGGACTCCTGGCCTAGGTCTTCCATGTTGCCTTAGCAGGAAACTAGACAGAGGCTCAATTCCACTTCTTTAACTTGAAAAAAATATATACAGAGGTTTAGAAGCTTTTTTATTTTTATTTTTCCCCCTCTCTCTTCTTCTTCATCTCTTTCGTTAGGTGTTAGAATTCCTTGGTTCTCTGATCCCCACTTTTACCCACAAAGGAGTGTGCGGTGTGGGCATATACAGCCTAACCATCTTATTCATCTAGCATGGGTACTGGGGCTTGAACTTAAGTCCTCTCTTGCATGGCTTTTTTCCACTCAAGGTAAGCACTTTGCCATTTGAGCCACAGGTCCATTTCTAGTTGGGTTGTTTGTTTGTTTGTTTTCAGTTAATTGAAGAGTCCCATAGATTTGTCTGCTAGGCTGGCATTGAATTTTGATCTTCAGATCTCAGCTTTCTGAGTAGCTAGGGTTACAGATGTGAGCTTGGAAGCCCCTTCTTGATGCCTAGAGAGGCATCCTGTGAACACTTCAACCCAGAGGCCCTGATTGGGTACCACACTGAGGGACAGCACCCAGGCCCAGAGTTCAAGCCCCACGACCGACCAAAAAAAAAAGAAAAATTGCCAGGTTCTGAGTTCAATGGCACAAAAACAAGTCAAAACAAGTATCTGGGTGCCAGTGGTTCACACCTGTAATTCTAGCAGAGTCTCAGTTCAATCCTAGTTGGACTCTGAGTTCAACAACACACACACACACACACAAAAACAAGTATTGGGCACATGTAGTTCACACATGTAATTCTAGCTACTCAGGCTGAGATCTAGAAGATCAATATTCAAGGTCGGTCTGGGTAGAAAAGATTGCTAGGGCCAGGTTCCAGTGGCTCATGCCTGTATTATTAGCTACTCAGGAGGCTGAGATCTGAGGATCATGGTTCAAAGCCAAGCCAGGCAATAAAATCCATGAACCTTTTTTTTTTTTGGTCAGTCATAGGGCTTGAACTCTGGGCTTAGGTACTGTTCCTGAGTTCTTCAGCTCAAGGCTAGTGCTCTACCACTTCCACTTCTGGTTTTCAGTTTTCAGGTGGTTTATTGGAGATAAGAGTCTCAGAGACTTTCCTGCCAGGGCTGGCTTGAACCATGATCCTCAGATCTCAGTCTCCTGAGTAGCTAGAATTACAGGCATGAGTGCCAGACTCAATGAGACTCTTATTTCCAATTAACCACCAGAAAACTGGAAATGGTGCTGTGGCTTAAGTGGTAGAGCGCTGGCCTTGAGTTGAAGAGCTCAGGGACAGCGCCCAGGCCCACAGTTCAAACTTCATAACTGACCAAAAAAAAAAAAAAGATTGCTAAACTCCATCTCCAAAGTAATCAGCAAAAAGCAGGAAATAGGCTTGGTTCAAACAGTAGACTGCCAGCCTGCTGAGTGCAAGGTCCTGAGTTCAAGCCAAATATTACACATAAGAACAAAACAAAACAAAACAAAAAAACTAAATTAGTAGCTGGACACCAGCTGCATACCTGTCTCATACCTGTAATCCTAGCTACTCAGGAGGCTTGAGATCTGAAGATTATAGTTCAAAGCCAGCTTGCACAGCTTATCTCCAAGGAAAGTCCATCTCCAATTAAACAAGGGGGAAAAAAGCCAGAAGTTAAGTTGTGGCTCAAGGATGGCACCCAAGCCCTGAGTTCAAGCTCCAGAACTAGAGTATACACACACACAATGAAGTAGTGCCTTATTTATTAGTTTCTCTGACACCCTGGATTCTCCTCCCATCTTATAGTCAGCCTTGCAATACAGTGAGCACTACAGTATCCTGGCACACTCTCCTCTGAGCCTCTCTGAACAGATGTTCCCTCTAGAAAAGATGTTCCCTCTAGAAAAGTTGTCCCAACCTAGTCCCAACCTAGCATAACAAGAGCAAAAAAAAAAAAAAAAACTATCCATGGGGCTGGGAAGGTGGCTCAGTGGTAGAGCGCTTGTCTTGCATGCATGAGGCCCTGGGTTTGATTCCTCAGCACCACATAAGCAAATAGAAAAAAGCCAGAAGTGGCGCTGTGGCTCAAGTGATAGAGTACTAGCCTTGAGCTGAAGAGCTGAGGGACAGCACCCAGGCCCAGAGTTCAGGCCCCACGACCGGACCCAAACAAACAAAAAAAACCTATCCATCATATCTTTTCTGCACCCCAAGGCCCCTGTACTTTCTTATCATTGCATCATAACTAGGGCAGACTTTGCCAGTAACTTGTCTATCTCCCCTGATAGACTCAATTCCAAGCAAGAAAGCATTTCACTCGCCTTGGCATTACTATGTCTCCATGCCCAGACTAGTAACTGGCTGCTGTGATAAGTGCTCAGTAATTTCTTTGAACACAGGGATGGGATAGAATCATCTGAGTCAGGTGAAGCCAAAGGATTTTTGAAATCAAGAGTTCCTTTGTTGGAAATTTCCAAACCTTATCGATAACCTTTTTCTTTGGAAATCTATCCCTGCCCCTCCCCTGGTTTAGTGCCCCCTGGCCTCATGCGAATGTCTTTTCCCAGACACTTGGATAAACTCTGTCTCATAATCCCATTCCAGCATCTTCCAAATCTCTGAGTCCCTTCCTGTTCTAATTTGCATTCAGGGTAGGGGAGTACTGGGGCTTGAACTCAAGGCTTCCAGCTCTTGCTTAAGCTCCCCCGCATCCTCAGGGCTGGTGCTCTACCACTTGCTCTTCTGAGTTTTGGTGGTTAATTAAGAAGTTCATGGAGTTTCTTGGCTGGGCTGGCTTTGACCTTCAATCTTCAATTCTCAGCCTTCTGAGTAGCTGGGATTACAGGTATGAACTACTGGCACCAGTTACATTCTTTTGTGATAGTTGTTTTGTGCCAGTACTGGGACTTGAATTTGGGGCTTTGTGCTCTTTTAACTCTGTATGTGTATGTGTATGTGTATGGGTATGGGTATAGGTGTGTGTGTGTGTGTGTGTGTGTGTGTGTGTGCACTTGCTCGCTCATATGCACACACGCACCTGTCCTGGGGCTTGAACTGAGGACCTGGGCACTATCCCTGGGCTTCATTTTGCTCAAGGCTAGTGCTCTAGAACTTGAGCCACAACTCTAATTCTGGTTTTTTCTGGTTAATTGGACATGAGTCTTACAGATTTTCCTACCCAGATTGGCTTCCTCGGATCTTAGCCTCCTGAGGTAGCTAGGATTACAGGCATGAGCCACCAGCACCAAGCTTTTCCCTAACTTTTTTGCTCAAAACTGGTGCTCTACCCAATTTTCATTTGCATCACTCATTTTGAGGGTGATCGCCACCATAATATTGCTGTTCCTTTTCTTTTTCCCCCCTCAGCTCTGGGGCTTGAACTCAGGCTCTATCTCTGAGCCTCTCTGTGTTCAAGGCTATTGCTCTACCACTTGAGCCATAGCACCGCTTTTGGTTTTTTCTGTTTATGTGGGACTGAGGAATCAAACTTCAAGCATGTTTGGCAAGCACTCTACCACTAAGCCATATTCCCAGTCCTTGCTATTCCTTTTCCCAAAGCTGAAGTTCTCTTAACCACCATGTTCCTTCAAGTTTACAATGGATCTGAGAAAGGCTTCCGCAACAATGGAAGCTTAGACTTCAGCCTAGCGTCTTACTGCCTGAGGTTAAATTCCAGATTTACCCTTTACTAAGCTGTGAGCCTGAGCAAGTTCCTCCACAAAGCTATACCTTTGTTTTCACCTCTTCAGAATGAGACTAGAAGATATGACCTGATAGCATTATTCAATTAATTGTGTCTACATGTGTGGAAGATGGCCTCCAAAATGGCCTCCAATGGAGGTCCTCTTTAAGTTTCAACCTGTTTTAGTCCATTTTCACACCAATAGGGCTTATCTGTGTAACAAAGGGCTATTGCAAAAGCTATGTGTAACTTTTGAGCTTGACCATAAAGGATAGTACAGCTTCTATTGTATTGTCTAAGATCAAAAGACAACTGTTACAGGGACACTTAAAAGAATCCCTTGGAAAGCTCCAAGTGTCATAGAACTAAGACCTTTTGCCAGTATGCAACACCAACTTGCCAAGCAAGCTACTGAACCATCCTGGAAGATGATCTTCCAGACCCACTCACACTTTAGATTTCTTGTTTTGTTTTGTTTGGTCCGGTCGTGGGGCCTCAACTCTGGGCCTGGGCACTGTCCCTCAGCTCTTCAGCTCAAGGCTAGTGCTCTACCACTTGAGCCACTTCCGGATTTTCTTTTTTGCTTATGTGGTGCTGAGGAATCGAACCCAGGGCCTCATGCATGCAAGACAAGCACTCTACCACTGAGCCACCTCCCAGCCCCACACTTTAGATTTCTATAACCAAGGCCAACATGGTGCCCATAAATGTCATGAGACACTCTGGACTAGAATTACTCATCACTCACTTTAGCTGTTCTCAGTGTTTTTCTTTCTTTTCTTCCTCCTATCTTCCTTCCTTTTTTCTGCCTTTTTTTTTCTTTTTCTTTCTTTCTTTTTTTTTTTTTGGTCAGTCCTGGGGCTTGAACTCAGGGCCTGGGCACTGTCCCTGAGCCCCTCTAGACTCAAGGGTAGTGCTGTACTACTTGAGTCACAGCACCACTTCTGGCTTTTTCTGTGTATGTGGTACTGAGGAATAAAACCCTGGGCTTCATGTATGTTAGGCAAACACTCTACCACTAAGCCACATTCCCAACCCTCTTCTATGTCTTTTTTTTTTTTTTTTTTGTCTGTCGTGGGGCTTGAACTCTGGGGCTTGGGCGCTATCCCTAAGCTTTTCAGCTAAAGGAGAGCACCCTACCTCTTGAGCCACAACACTACTTCCCTCTTTTTTCTTTTGTTGGTTGTGGGACTTGAACTCAGGGTCTGGGTGCAGTCCCAGAGCTCTTTTGCTCAAGGCTAATGCTGTACCACTTTAAGCCCCAGCATCACTTCCAGTCTTCTGGTGGTTAAATGGAGATAAACATCTCACAGACTTCCCTGCCTATGCTGGCTTTGAACTTTAGTCCTCAGATCTCAGCTTCCTGAAAAGCTGGGACTACAGGTGTGAACCACCAGAACATGTCTTAAAATTTATTTTATTCATTTATTTGTCTGTGGTGGAGCTTGAACTCAGGTCTGGGCACTGTCCCTGAACTTTCACTCAAGGCTAGCACTTTACCACATTGAGCCACCATGCCACTTCTTCTTTCTTCTTCTTTCTTCTTCTTTCCTCTTCCTCTTCCTCCTCCTCCTCCTCCTCCTTCTTCCTTCTCCTTCTCCTTCTTCCTCTTCCTCTTGTAATTTTTTTTTTTTGGAGATCCGGTCGTGGGGCCTGAACTCTGGGCCTGGGCGCTGTCCCTCAGCTCTTCAGCTCAAGGCTAGTGCTCTACCACTTGAGCTACAGTGCCACTTCCAGCTTTTTTCTTTTTGCTTATGTGGTGCTGAGGAATCGAACCCAGGGCCTCAGGCATGCAAGGCAAGCACTCTACCACTGAGCCACCTTCCCAGCCCCCACTTGGTTATTTTTTGTGCTGGTACTGGGGTTTGAACTGGTCTTGCACTTGCTTGGCTTCCTGCTCATTTGAGCACTTGAGCCACACCTCTGTTCCAACTCTTTGCTGATTATTTTAGAGGTGGGACTTCATAAGCTTTGCTGTGCCAGCTACCTTTACACCTCAATCTTCTAGATCTTAGCCTTCTGAGTAATGAGGGTCACAGGTGTGAGCCGCTGAAGTCTGGCCCAGTTCTTGTCAAGGAATGATACCTTGTGGCATAAAATGACCCTTTCATTATGCCTCTGAAGCCAGCAAGTCTGGACTTCCAATGGGATCTGTAGGGATGACTTCTTTGCTTTGAGATGTCTGAGACATTAGTTGGAAAATTGAAAGGCTGGGGTGACCTGACAAATGGGGGCTGTCTCATCATTCATGTGTTTGGCAGGAAGTGCTGGCTTTTGGCTGGGAGCCCTCCATGTGGACTCTTCCTGTAGGTGGGCTTTGTAGATAGTGTCTGAGTTCTAGAGTAATTGTCCCCAAAGGAAGAGAGTGGAAAGTGCCAGCTCTGTAAGGTCCAGAGAATGACACAGCATCAGTTCTGCAATATTCTATGGGCCAAGCCTCCAGAGAGGCCAGATTGCAGGGTACATAGACCTACCTCTCCATGGGAGACCTACCAAGGAATCTGTGGGCCATTGTTAAAATGTGCCACACTTACAACTGCCTCCATTGTTTGGCCAAGGGCTCAGGGAAGCCAGCCCTCTGCTGGCAGGCCTGCTCCAATAGGTTGGCTTTATTTGCAGAGAAAAGAAACACAAGAACTGGAGGTGTAGCCAGGAGTAAATTGTTTGCCTAGTATATATGAGGTTCTGAGTTTGATTCCCAGCAACACACACACACACACACACACAAAATACCAAACTCACCAGCCTTCTATGCCACTTATTCATGAAGTGCTTACTAGAGAAATGTAGCTGGGCACCAGTGGCTCACACCTGTAATCCCCACTACTCAGGAGGCTAAGAGCTGAGGATCTTGGTTCAAAGCCAGTCAAAGCAAACAAGTCTCTGAGATTCTTATCTCCAATGAATCAGCATAATATTGAAAGTGGAGGTGTGACTTAAGTGGTAGAATGCCAACTTTGAGAGAGAGAGAAAGACAACAAAATCACCAAGGCCTGATTTCAAGCTCCAGTACACACACACACACACACACACACACACACACACACACACACACACACACACGTGTTACTGGCATGAGTGCATGCTTGCTTGCATGCATGAGGAATGTGTATTATAAGGGTTGGTCAGAGAGCCAGGCGCCGGTGGCTCACGCCTGTAATCCTAGCTACTCACGAGGCTGAGATCCGAGGATCTCAGTTCAAAGCCAGCCCGGGCAGGAAAGTCTATGACACTCTTATCTCCAATAATCCACTAGAAAACCGGAAGTGGCGCTGTGGCGCAAGCAGTAGAGTGCTCACCTGGAGCTGAAGAGCTGAGGAACAGCGCCAAAGCCCAGAGTTCAAGCCCCACGACTGACAAAAAGTCAGAGAAGGAACTGGAGCTGTCAGAGATGTTCTAATGTCTACCATGTGCCAGGAATGATTTAAAAAAACAAAAAAGCCAGGTGTGGATGGCTCATACCTGTAATCCTTGCTACTCAGGAGGCTGAACATCGCAGTTCGAAGCCAGCCAGGGCAGAGAAGTCTCCATGAGTCTCATCTCCAATTAACCACTTAAACACCAGAAGTGGTGCTGTAGCTCAAAGTGGTAGAGCAAAAGAGTTCAAGAACAGCACCCAGACCCTTTGTTCAAGGCCCACAAAGGACAAAACAGAACAAAAAGCTTAGAGCGGCAGATGGGAAGAAGGTAAACATTGATACAATGGTGCCACAACTGAAAGATGCTTGGAGAAAGGGCTCTGTTCCACCCCAGCAGCTCAGAGAGACCTTTGCAGTAAAGGTAATGTCTGAGTCATCGCAGAAGGGCATCCCAGGTAGAGGGACAAGCCAGGGCAAAGGCAGAGAAAACAAATTGTTAGGGCAACTGTACGTGATTCAGTGTAGCTGCTAGGGTGGGTTGAGGTGGGCAGTGCTGAGAGATTAAGTTCCAGGGACATGTAGGAGCTCGATTCCAAGGAATACTAAAAACATAGGTCACTTAGTGTTGAGAGTCCAGGGCTAGAAATGTGGCTCAAGTGGTAGAGTGCCTGCTTACCAAGGGTGAAGCCCTGAGTTCAAACCCCATTACCATCAATAAAAAGGAAAAGGGCTGGGCACCAGTAGCTCATTCCTGTAATCCTAACTACTCAAGAGGCTGACATTTGAGGATCATAGTTCAAAACTAGCCTGGACAGAGAAGTCTGTGAGATTTTTATCTACAACTAACTAGCAAAAAGCTACAAATGGAGGTGTGGTGCAAGCGGTAGAGCGCCAGCCTTGCGTGATAAAAGCCAAACATGAGTGCAAGGTCCTGAAATTAAACTCCAGTATGGGGGTGCATGTACATGAGCACACGTACATGCACACACACGTGCGCACGTGCACACACACTCAAATCCCATGAAATTACACTTTTTTTTGAGGTAGGGTCTAACTCCATAGGCCAAGCTGGCTTTGTACTTGAAATCCTTCTGCTAGCTGGGCACTGGTGGCTAAGATCTAAGGATTGCTGTTCAAAGCTAGCCTGTGCAGGAAAGTCCATGAGACTCTTATCTCCAATAAACCACCAGAAAACCGGAAGTGGCATTATGTGATTCACAGTGGTAGAGCACTAGCCTTGAGCAAAAGAGCTGAGGGACAGTACCTAAGCTCTGAGTTCAAGCCCCATAACCAACAAAGAAAATAAAATAAAAAAGGGAAAAAAATCCTTCTGTTTCACCAAATACTGGGACTAAGCAATATAGATAGATAGATAGATAGATTTCACAACATTTCTGTATCATTGCATTTCATTGAATTTAAGATACCATTATTGTAATACATACCATTGGCTTTTTTTGTATTGCTAAAGAAAATGGAACATGGCATACCTCCAACTTAGGATACATTCTGACATCAGAGATGTTAAAATGTAAACACAGAAGAAAAAGACCATCAAACAAAATGTATACCTTATCTGTATTTAGAAGATGAGCAGTAAGCTGGGCGCTGGTGGCTCACGCCTGTAATCCTAGCTACTCAGGAGGCTGAGATCTGAGGATTGTGATTCAAAGCCAGCCCAGGCAGGAAAAGTTTGTGAAATGCTTATCTCCAATTAACCACCAAAGAAAGCTAGATGTGGAGCAGTGGCTTAAGTGGTAGAGTGCTAGCCTTGAACACAAAAACTTAGGGACAGTGCCCAGGTCCTAAGTTCAAGCCTCGGGGCGCACACGCACACACACACACACACACACACACACACACACACACACACACACACACACACAGAGGAGCTTGGGATATAGCTTAGTGTCTAGCACATGCCTACTAGTATATCTAAAGGTCTTAGGTTCAAGTCCCAGAGGTAAATAAATAAGACAACAGGCACAGAGAAGTTAAATGAGCTGCCCCAAGGTCCCGTAAGAGAGCCGAGATTTAAAATTAGTTTGCTCAGGGAAATGGATGGAACTGGAACAAAGCATGTTAAGTGAGGTAAACCAAGATCATAGAGACAAACAGCCCATGTTCTCCCTGATACACAGAAATTAGGTCTAAAACGCACTGGGATATGACAAATTACACAGGATTCTAGATACTCACATATAATGAGACCAGAATAGGATAGTATTAGGAGAGAATTACAAGGTGGAATACCCAAGCACCTCTTCATACTTATATAAAATAATATACATACTGAAACAAACTCCAAAGATATGGAAACAAAGGACTTCTTTCTTCTTCTCCTTCTTCTCCTTCTTCTTGCCAGTCCTGGGGTTTGAACTCAGGGCCTGTACATTGTCCCTCAAGGCTACCTGTCTACCACTTTGAGCCACAGCTCCACTTTTGGTTTTCTGGTGATTAATTGGAGGTAGGACTCTTACAGACTTTCCTGCCCAGGCTGGTTTTGAACCATGGTCCTTGGATCTCAACCTCCTGAGTATCTAGGATTATAGGTATGAGCCACCAGTGCCTGGCTGCTGCTGCTTTTTCTTTCTTTCTTTCTTTCTTCCTTTTTTTCCTTCCTTTTTCTCTCTCTCTTTCTTTTTTTTTTTTTTTTTTGGGTCCGGTCATGGGGCCGGAACTCTGGGCCTAGGCGCTGTCCCTCAGCTCTTCAGCTCAAGGCTAGTGCTCTACCACTTGAGCCACAGCACCACTTCCGGCTTTTTTCTTTTTGCTTATGTGGTGCTGAGGAATCGAACCCAGGGTCTCGAGCATGCAAGGCAAGCGCTCTACCACTGAGCCACCTTCCCAGCCCTCTCTCTCTCTCTCTCTCTCTTGTGCTGATACTGGGGCTTGAACTCAGGGGCTCTGGCTCTCCATTAGCATTTTAGTTCAAAGCTGGTGCTTTACCACTTGAGCCATACCTTCATTTCCTGCATTTTGTTGGCTAATTGGAGATCAGAGTCTGGGAGATTTTTCTGCCCAGGCAGTCTTTGAATGGTGATCCTCAGATCTCAACTTCCTGAGTTAGCTAAGATTACAAATATAAGCCACTAAAACACCCAGCATCACTATTGGTTAGATAAGTAGATGTGTAGACGATTAAGTTGTTGTATGATCTTGTTGGACCTCTGGCTCTTGCACTTTCATGGGTAAAATGAAAGGATTGGAATAGAACGTGTAAAACAAAAGGGAAGTCCCCTTGCGGAAGGGATAGGGGTCCTGGCCCCATTCCCAGGGCTGCTATAGACACCCTCAAACCTTGGTTCTAACACTTGCTATATAGCTTATACCAGCCATGGCTCCATGTGAGACCACCTAATTCACTCTGGAAGAGAGGCCCACTTATAAGGAGTTTTATGTTTTGTTTTTTTTCCATCATGGGGCTTGAACTCTGGGCCTGGGCACTGTCCCTGACCTCTTCAGCTCAAGGCTAGCACTCTACCACTTGAGCCATAGCGCCACTTCTGGTTTTCTGGTGGTTAATTGGAGATAAGAGTTTTATGGACTACCCTGCCTGGGCTGGCTTTGAACTGTGATCCTCAGATCTCAGCCTCCTGAGTAGATAGGATTACAGGTGTGTGCCACCAACCTCCGGCTGCATAAGTAGTTTTGAGACTTTGAAGAGGGCACTTTGCCTGGGATCTCTAGTACCCAGTTTAAAAACCACTAGGCTGAGAGCTAAGATCTCTCTTGGGCCTAGGTACTTGGACTGGGAGTTGTGGCTGGTGATGCCTCTTTTCTGTGAGTTCCATCTCCCAACTACCAAATCAACACCAGGAGTTCTCAATCATGGACTGTTGACATTTGAACAGGATAATTCATTGTTGTGTTGATTTTGCTGTGTGTTTTATTTAGCAGCATCTCTGGTTTCTACCAACCCTAGTCAAAATAAGCTGAGTGCCAGTGGCTCATGCCTGTAATCCGAGCTATTCGGAAGGCTGAGGGGCTGGGGAAGGTGGTTCAGTGGTAGAGTGCTTGCCTTGCATGCATGAGGCCCTGGGTTTGATTTCTCAGCACCACATAAGCAGAAAAAGCCGGACGTGGCACTGTGGCTCAAGTGGTAGAGTGCTAGCCTTAAGCTAAAAAACTGAGGGACAGTGCCCAGGCCCAGAGTTCAGGCCCCACGACCACCAACAGAAGAAGAAGAAGAAGAAGAAGAAGAAGAAGAAGAAGAAGAAGAAGAAGAAGAAGAAGAAGAAGAAGAAGAAGAAGAAGAAGAAGAAGAAGAAGAAGAAGAGGAAGAGGAAGAGGAAGAGGAAGAGGAAGAGGAAGAAGAAGAGAAGAAGAAGAAGAAGAAGAAGAAGAAGAAGAAGAAGAAGAAGAAGAAGAAGAAGAAGAAGAAGAAGAAGAAGAAGAGGAAGAGGAAGAGGAAGAGGAGGAAGAAGAAGAAGAAGAAGAAGAAGAAGGCTGCTGCGGCTGAGACCTGAGAATTGTCATTCAAAGTCAGCCAGGGCAGGAAAGTCTACAATACTCTACCTCCAATTAACCAGAAATGGAAGTACCCTTGAGCAAAAAAGCTTAGGGACAGTGCTCAGGTCCTAAATTCAAGCTCCAGGACCAGTGTGCACACCCACACACATATACCAACATACCCCAAACACAATAAAAAGTGTCTCTAAGCCTGGCACTCATACAAGTAGTCCTAGCTACTCAGGAGGCTGAGATAGAAAGGATCACAATTCAAGGTCAGCCTAGGAATACACACAAGACCCCTTCTCAACCAATAGCTAGGCATGGTGATAGATGTCTTTCATCCCAGGTATCAGGAGTCTGAGGTCAGGAGAATTGAAGTTCTAGGCCAACCTGGACAGAAAAGTCTGGGAGAGTCTATCTCAATGGAGGAAGCTGCTAGAGTTAGGGAATAAACTTGTCATTTCAGCTCCCACAAAATAGATGTTTCATTCTAGGCTCATCCTGGAGCTGGGAGCAAGACTTTATCTCAAAAGTAATCAGTGCAGCTGGACCAGTGCACAGGCTCACGCCTGTGACCCTAGCTACTCAGGAGGCTGAGGTCTGAGGATCACAGTTTGAAGCCAGCCTGAGCAGGAAAGTCCATAAGACTCGACCTCCAATTATCAACCAAAAGGCAACAATTATCATCACTGTGGTACTAGAAGTAGAGCACTAGCCTTGAGGGAAAAAAAACTCAGGGACAGCACCCAGGTCCAGAGTTCAAACCCTACGACCGACCAAAAAAAAAGGCCCTGTTACACTGAGAATCTTTAGCCCTCCCCAGTTACAGAGAGGCCAGGCTGGCTAGAAGGCATCACACAGCAAGTTTGGTTGGACCCAGCAGGCAGGGAGGCCAGGGCTACACAACAGTAACACAATGGAGGGACAGTGTGCCAGCAGGCTGACTGATGTGGTCTCACCCCAGAGGGAGGGAGTTTTTCAGAACTCTCATTCCCGGATTCCCAATCAGTCACAGGAGGGCCCAGGGCAGCTTCCCAGAATGGGCAGAGGGGGTGTGGGAGTGCTGGTGGTGTGTGTAGAGGATTCTTTCCTTCTGTAGATAATTTCCTGGCATTGGTCACTGCTGTCTGATTGGTGGAGGTCTGAAGGGGAGGAACTTGGGGGGGGGGTCTGGGTTCTGGAGGCCATCTGGCTCTGGGATTGATTTGCTGAAAAGTCTGGAATTTGGGGTCTAAAAGACTTGAGCCTGTAGAGCTGGTACTAAATGGTGGCTTGTTTCCCACCCCACCCCCTTCCCAAGGGAGGTGGGAAAATTGGGTACACACTCTTTAGGGCCGAAGGTGAAGAGGCTGTCCGCATCTTCACAAGTCATCTTTTGCCCTGAGGTAGAGGGCCCTGAGAGGAGACAGAACAGGAAGGAGGCTGGGGGGGAGGGGGGGGGAAGGGAGGGGGGGAAGGGAGGGGGGAGGGAGGGAGGGAGGAGAAGGGGGAGGGAGATACTGGGCGGGCCACAGGCTGTTCTGTTCCCAGTGTTTACCCTCCAACTCACTCCACCTGGAGGCTCAGGCCACCCAGAAGCAGGGCAGCTCCGACGATCGATGAGAGCACAATCCTGGCTTTCCACAGATCATGACTTCCTATAGGGAACACAAGAGGCCGTGGCTGATCCTGGGGACTACACCCGTCGATGCTGGGGAACACAGAGGACTCAGGGATCCGGGCAGGGCGGGGCGAGGTGGGGAGTAAGGACCTGGGAGACAGCGCTTTCGGGGCCAGCAGGGCGCCTCGGTGCCCTCGCAGGTGGAGCAGTTGTACAGGATGGTGCTGCCCCCTGCCGGAGACAGCGGGAAGTGCGCTGGAGGGGGAAGCCCAGACTTCCACTCTATCAGCTCCCCGACTTCCTCCCCCAGCAGGGCAGCTCTCCCGACTACCCTGGACGCCCCACGCCCGCCCGTCCAGGCTACGCCTTCCGATTTCTACTCACGGCAGGCGGGGGCGCAGAGACCTGAAATACGAGACCAAAGAGAGCACGGGTGGCTGAGCTGCTCAGCCACCCACCACATTGCCGCATGTCACTAGGCATCCCCAACTCCATGCCCTTCCCTGACAGTACCTTCCCTGGTGTACTGGGGGATCTTGGTCTTTTGAAGCCATTGCCAGTAGGGAAGAAGTGAAGAGAGGGACCCTTTGATCTCTGGGGGGTTAAAAGGACAGCCATACTGCCCTGAGCCTCGGCAGTGACAGCTCAACACACTTCTACACGCAGTTCTGTCCCTGATCAGCCCTCCAGTCTGCCCTCCACCTTGCCCTGCCTCCCATTCCTCTCCTTGGTGTCCTCCCAAGTTCCAGGTTTTCCCTTTGACCTCACCTATAACCCTCAGGACTCTGTGAGTCTTTTCTGTGACTTTGTTCATGGTTAGCTCATCTGTGGAGATGAGAAAGGACCAGTGATTTCCTATCACTGATGAGAATTTTGCGGTCTCTTCTGCTTTCCTGAGAACCAGAATTCTCCCAGAGGGAGAAGTCAGAGAGGGCTGTGGACTGAGTCAATGACTTGTTTGATACAAGTCTGGGGCCTCACCCTTGATGGTCTTACCTAAGGCAAAGGCTGAGAAATCTGGGACAGCCCAATCCTTCCACCGGGCATCTATTCCGCTGGTGATCCGAGCCAGGCGGCCTGGCAAGTCATGGGCTGGCAGGCGACAAAAGATACAGGCCTGGCCCACTGCCAGGAAAACCCCACCTAAAGCCAGCACCCACATGAAGCCTGCTGGGGGAATGGGGTGGGACCTCAGCCCACCTGGGTTAAGAAAGGCCTCAGAATACACTGTAATCCTGGTTCTAGCCCTTGGCTTGGGATGTTCTAGAGTGTTCTGAAACAATGCCACTGGAATAGGGCTTCTGTTATAAAAGAAACAGTAACCTTTACAAGTTTGTGGTTGCAAAAGAAATTTTATTTTTCTTCTTGTAAGTCATCAGTGATAAATAATGAGCAATTCCCCCTAGTGTAGAAGTCATACATGTTTATCCCAGCCAATCAGGGTCCCAGAAATCCCATCACTTCCCATATCCTCCCCCACTCTCCTAAACTCTTCATCTCTACTCTCTGCCTAGGGCAGCCTTGGGCCTTCCCTGACTATCTCCTAGCAACAGGCCAATGGTTGCCTCGGCAACCAAGAGTTCCCTACAGGTCTCGGAGGCCCAGCTAAGCCCAGTGACTTCCATTACCTCTCCCAGGAAGATCCTAGTGACTCAAACCCAGACAGGCCCCTCCTGCCTACGTGGTCATGTGGGCACATAAATGCACACATACACAAATACACACACACACACACCCTGTGATTAAACTAAATCTCCATCTATTCACAGACATACCACAGATATGCCTGTGCCAAAAGAGTTTCTGGGCAACCCCACACAGGCCTGGACGTGCAGAAACCACAGAAGGACCATCACGTAGACACAGGAGTCAGCAACACAGATGTGATCCAGGATGCCAGGGACCCACGCATCAGTCACACACATTGGCTGACACCATAACATACACATAAAGGAAATAAGACCAGGACACAAAAAGATACAGGCTTCCTTCCTATGGCCAGCTCCACCTACGAGAGAGGATCCTTTGGCTCGTCTTGGAATTTCAGAGAAGTGTTCCAGCCCCCTTGCTCAATGGGGATTCTCCTAACTCCTGATATCAACCTGGGTGGAGTGAGGCCTGTCTATAAGTAGCTCGGTACACAGCAAAGAACTCCACCTTCTTATGTTCCAGAGTGTTTTGGTCTCTCTTTGGCCAGCCTGCCCAGCCCTGGAAAGGAAGCCACAGTCAAGGAGACCAAATAGAAGAATGCAGTTTTCCCTCTCCCTCAGACCTCACTTTCCCTCCTAGGTTCTGCTGAGCTTCGTTTGGGCAGAGGTGTACCTCACTTTTCTAGATCCCCTGAATACTGATCTTCAACCAAGGAGATTACCAGAGGTCCCATCTCTGGCCACAAACAAGCCAGAGAACCTTTGGTGCCTTCATCCCCCAAGATAAGCACCAATCCAGATCCCTGAACCATCACTGCGCGCTTTCATAGGCTCGGGTTCGGGAATCCCCACCCCATTTGTGCTCCTGTCAGGTGCAGTGGGACTCCTGACTTTCACAGCTCCCACACCCGAGCTAGAAAGGGGCTTCCTTCTTTCTCCCATGCCCTGTCTTCCCCACAATCAAAACGGGAGGGCAACACCCTCAGTGGCGAACAAAACGCAAAGATCTGGAGTTGAGTAGGTCTTCAGGGTCTGGGAAGACAGAGTCCAGGCGGAAGCCATGCTCCAAAGCCACTCGCAGCACCTCCTCCAGGAAGCCTGGTGTGCCTACCACTTCCCGACGACGATCTCCTGGTCCCCCAGCCCACAAGGGTTGCAGCCCCAGTCTCCCGTACTCTCCTTCTGGGAGTTCTGCCGGACGGGGGGCCCACTCTAGATGAAAATGTGGGCCTCCTTCCGCCCTGTCTCCATTGGCCACACCAAATCGGGTCCTCAGGGCGCTCAGACACTCAGCGTCAGTGCAGAAGAGGTTGGCGCGGAAGGTGTCCACCTGGACGGAGCTCAGTTCGTAGTGGTGTGGGCCCTGGCGAGCGGAGAAGTGCACCAGGCGGGGGCTGACGTCTACATCTGCGTGGAGCAGGGCGGCCGTGGGTGCAGGCGATCCTTGCGAGGCCTCTAGCTCCCGAAGGGCATCCAGGAGGGGCTGGATCTGGTAGAAGTCAGCCTCAGCCCTCAGAAGGGCGGTCTCTCCATACCCACGGGGCAGGTCCAGTCGGCCCAGCCGCAGGAAATTGAGGATGTGCCGGAAGGCCTTGCCATCCCTGTCAATGAAGTATTGGCCGCCTCCTTGGGGGTTCACATTGGGAGGCACGGGGGTGTCAGCTCTAAACATTGCCCCCAGCATGGAGTCTGGGAAGCGGGTCAGGGTCTCCAGAGTGGTGGAGTATAACGTGCCCCCCACATTCAGGGTCACGGGGCCCCCAAAGGAAGGGGGCGAAGAGGGGACAGGAGGGGGGGAAATTTTGGGAGGTACAGAAGACAGGGAAGAAGGAAAGGCAGAATATCCTGGCAGTGTGTCGAATGGAGTGATCACAATTCAGATTCGATGGGTGGGAGGCAGGTACAGGTACAGGTAACCGGTTCGTAGCTTCACCCCCAGCTTCCTGGGTAGTAATAGGGGCGTTCAGGGTACAGAAATCCCCGCAAAGGTAAGAGAGCAAATGAACAGAGCACAGGACAGCTAGAGAGAAGGGAGTTTTCAGTCCAGACGTATCTGATTCTGCGCAGTCAGCGATTCTTTTCCGTGGTCTTTAGACAGTGGGTTTCCGGAATCCAACCAGCAGATGACGGTGGCGAGCACCGAACAGACTCGGGAGGGCTCAGCCACTGAGTTTCTGGGCAGATGGTAGTTGCCTTAGGCGAGGCCACACTGGGCTCCAGAGACCAGTCAGAGGCCAGGCCAGGCTCCGGGCACGGCTTCCAGGAGATGGAAGAGCTGCTGACCTGACCGGAGCGGAAGGCCAATCGCCTTGCAGCGGCCGGGCGCCGAGTCGGGAGGGTCCCAGGGCTCTGATGGAAGCAGCTGGGAGTCTCTCAGAACTTCCAACTCCGGCGCCTCCGCCTTTCCTAGTTATAGCCGCGGTTGCTGAGGTCCTCGCCACCCCCAGGAAGTGGCCTAAGGGCTGCGGCCGCTGGCCCTTTAAAAGAGCCCCGCCCCCTCGGGCCCCGCCCCCGCCCCGCCCCCGCGGAGCTCCCTCGGCCCCTGGGCCCCGGCGGGGGCGGCCGCGGAGCGTCGCGGCCCGGGAGGGACGGGGCGCGGACGGGGCGGGCGGGCTGGACGCGAGCGGGGGTGGCGTGACTCATGCGCGGCGCCCCGGATGTGGCTGAGACGGCCCACGGCCCTCCACGTGTGCCCAGCCTCACGTCTGCGCCCTGGCGGTGTCGAGGGCGCCCCGTGCCCACCGCCCCCAGCCGGAGGACCGAACCCCGCGGCTCCCGGGCATCCCCGAGGGGGCGAGTGCTGAGCCGCCGCATTCCGGGCATGCCTCCCGGCGGGCCGGGGTGCCCGCGGGGAAAGGAGGCCCGCGGCCCCGCCCCAGCGAGCGGCCTGACCGGGAGGGTCGGGGCCACCGCCCCCCGCCCCCCACTGGGTCCCCCGAGTGACCCGAGTTCAAGAACCCCCAGCTGCTCCCCCGACCCCGCGGGGTCACGGCACGTGCCCTGCCCAACGTGGCGCCCAATCAATGAATTACAAAGGGAAAAGCAAAGCGTGGAGGCTTTAGTGGCCGAAAAGTTCAAGGGGGGGGGGCTGGGCGGGACGGGTGGGGGGGGAGGGGGAGGACGAGCTCGCGATCAGAGCGTGTAGAGGTCGTGACTCCGACGGCTCAGCTTTTCTGGGTCGTCTGAAGCCATGAGGGAGAAGTCTCGGAAGATATCAAGATAAGTCTCATCTCCTAAAAGGAAGGGAGGGAAGTTTGGGGAGCCACATAGCCCCACCCCAGTTAGCAAAGGCGGGAGTGAGCGTGGGTGGAGCGCAGCTCTGTTCTTTGTTTTGAGGGCCTAGTGTGTCTGCTGGGCCTAATACATATTTGTTTTTTGTTTGTTTGGTGTTGGTATGTTTTGTTGTTGTTGGAGGAGGGGGATGTCTTGAACTCAGGGCCTGGGCACTGTCCCGGAGCCCTTTCAAGCAAGGCTAGCACTCTACCAATTTAAGCCCTAGCTCCATTTCCGGTTTTCTGGTGGTTAATTGGAGAAAAGAGTCTCAGGGACTTTTCTGCCTCACAGGTCAGCCTCTTGAGTGGCTAGGTGTGTCCAGCCCAATACATATTTGTTGAATAAACAATGGCATTAAGGCAACTGGACACCAGGGGGACAGATAAGCAAGGGCCAAATACAAGAATTCCTGCTGGGCCTGGGCTATGTGTGTGGGTGAATACTTTACCTCCCTGGCCCTGAGCCGCCTCAGCCTCCCTCATCTTTGCCAATCGTAGCCTGAAGGGGTGGGAATTACAAAATAAATGATGTTAGTTTCGCTTCTCCCCAACTCCCCATCGGTTCACCCGAATTGTGTTTCATTCATCTGTCTCGTCAGTATCTTAAAAGATTCCAGTCAGCAACTGTCAGTGGGTGAGCTCACCTTCCCACTCCATGCCCACTATCCACACAGGGAATTGCCTTTCTTTTGCCTAGCCACACCTGTCCCTGGATCTTAATGCCAAGTTTGGGTCCTGGCATTAGCCCCACCCTAATGGATAGATTGTCCTAACTGTAGCCCCAGCCTTCAGGCTTTCTTACAGAGTGACGATGTCAGCGTTGGCTGTTTCCATGGCGATGGTGAGAGGGTCCCTGCCCTCAGAGTCCTGAGCCCCCAAATCGGCACCCCGTTTCAGGAATAGGCAGGCAAGCCTGGAGAGAACAGCCAAATTCAGCCCTGTCCCCATTTCAACTACTCTCCCCACAGCTATCAACCAGCTGGTCCTACCCAGTGTGGCCTAGAATGGTTGCATGGTGGAGTGGTCCACGGCCGGCACTGTCTGCTTGGTTCACATTTGCTCCATTCTGGAGGAGAAACTCACAGGCCAGAAGAGAATTCTGCATGGAGGAGTCAACAAAGAACATCTTTTCTTCCTTTCTTTCTTTCTTTCTTTCCTTCCTTCCTTCCTTCCTTCTTCTTCTTCTTTCTTTCTTTCTCTCTCTCTCTTTCTTTCTTTTTTTGGTTGGTCATGGGGCCTGAACTCTGGGCCTGGGTGCTGTCCCTCAGCTCTTCAGCTCAAGGCTAATGCTCTACCACTTGAGCCACAGCGCCACTTCTGGTTTTTTCTGCTTATGTAGTGCTGAGAAATGGAACCCAGGACCTCATGCATGCAAGGCAAGCACTCTACCATTGAGCCACCTTCCCAGCCCAACAAAGAGCATCTTTACAAGTGAATTTCCAGATATTTTAGGGGTATGGTAACTAGGCTTAACTCTGCCTCTGTGTGTGTGTGTGTGTGTGTGTGTGTGTGTGTGTGTATGTGCCAGCCTTGGGACTCATGACCTGGGCACCATCCCTGAGTGTTTTTGCTCAAGACTAGTACTCTACACCACTTGAGCCACAGCACAACTCCATTTCCACTTTTTTTTTCCTTTGGCTAGTACTGGGGTTGAGCTCAGCTTTTTTCCCTCAAGGCTGGCACTCTACCTCTTGAGCCCTAGCTCCACATTCAGCATTTTGCTAGTTAATTGGAGATAAGAATCTGATAGACCTTCTTGTCCAGGCTGCTTCAAACAATGATCCTCAGATCTCAGCTTCCTGAGTAGCTAGGATTACAAGCAGTAATCTGGCTAGCTCTGGCACTTAATATATATACATATTGTCAGTTCTAGGGCTTGAACTCAGGGCCTAAGCACTGTTCCTAAGTGTCTTTTGCTCAAGGCTAGCACTCTACCACTTGAGCCAGAGCACCACTTCCAGGAACCCAGGTCTTCAGGCCTGCTAGACAACCACACTACCACTAAGCCACATTCCCAGCTCATAGTACATATATTTACAGTACATATTCATAGTCTCAGGTATTGAAGTCATGGGATCATTTTCAGATTAGACTTATTAGTTATGCTATCTGTATTTTACAGATTTGGAGACTGAGGCAAAAAGATTGTTAACTTGTTCAAAGTCACCTATAAATGGCCTGAATTCAAATTTAGGTTCTCTGCTTCTAAATCATACTCTTAGCAACCAATCTGTATTGCTTATTTTTCCCTATGGGGTGGGGATTATAGGAACTTTCAGGTAAGGTGGGGCAGAGAGGTCAGCATGGCTCTCACAGCAGCCGTGGCACGGATCAGTGGTGTGGCATTCTCCTGACCCCCATTGACCCAGTTGACATCAGCTCCATGGGCAAGGGCATCAGCCATGGTGGGAAGGGATGAAGGATGCCCAGCAGATCGGAACAGCAAGGCCCCAGGGTGCAGGCTTCCCAGGTCATCAGAGGGAGTCTCTGTTAGGAGTGAGTTTTGTTAGGGGAAATCAGTGCTGAGTCTGCAGAGAAAACCTTCAGCAGTCCCCTGATGTTGCAACGAGACAGGCCACTTCTAAATTGTGGGAGGCCTTTGTGAGTCAAGATTATGGTGACATGGGTGTGATTACATGTAAGTGTGTGTAGGTTTGTGGGGAGGGAGGAGTGGGGTTTAGCCAGCATCACCAACCTCATCCTGTCCAACTACCCCAACTGGCTAGGTGTCGTAGGTGAGCTGACTGACAGACTCAGCTCCCACCCTTCTTCCCAATGCCTTGGAAATCCCAAAGTCTCCTGCCTCTTCTCCTGCTGTAGATGTCTCTTATGTAGTCGCCCCTGCCCCATATTCCTCCCTGTATTTAGTGCTACATCCCATTATAAGACCCCAGTGGCCCCCTATAGGGCCTGGCACATAGAAGGCATTCAGCAAATGTCTAACCAACTCTATACCTGGCTTAGATACATTCCCTGGCCGGGGCTTGATACCAGGCTTTGGGGGCACAGGAGGATGCCCTCTTGGGGGTCCCCTGCCACCCCTTCGCCCTCGGATCTCAGGAAGCTTGGTCAGGAACTTCTTCTCTACATATTTAGCATGAATCCAGGCCTCCTTCTCCTGCCTGTTGGGGAAGAGAAAGGGAGCATCCTTTTTTCCCCATCTCCTCTCCACATGGAGGGGAGCCCTTGGCACCTGCACTCCAGCCTTACCGGGAGCAGGTGGGTCCTGGCTTCTTCACTGCCATGGCCTCCACACGGGCCTCATAGATCTGGTTGATGACAACATTTCCCAGCTCACACATAAGCTTCAGGGGGCCCAGCAGGGGGCAGACAGACAGACAGACAGAGGAAAAGGGAGGAGGAGACAGACAGAGGAAAAGGGAGAGGAAGAAAGATACTACATGATTAGATGTCTGGACCCTTCAGGGCTCCCCAATTCTTTGTTTTCACAGTCTTTACAATACCCCAGGTTACCTTGACTAGTTCTGGCTCCCAGGAGTCAAGGGTCAGAGATCGGACTTTGGAGAAGTGAACACCAAGGCTCCTAGAGGACCAGAGGGGGAATCATAGCCTCTAGAGCTTGGGAGACTGCTGTCACTCTGGAAAAGACTTGAGACAGAGTTCCGGTAGTTTCTTCTACTTTATCTATGTTTCATCCTCTCCAGTTACCTAATTCTTCCCATGCCATTCTCCTCTCTCCTTGCACCAGACCAACTGTGGGTAAGGTAAGAGCCTTATATCTATTCCAAGGCCTCACTACCCCTTCTTCTGAGGCTCCTTCACCCTCAGCAAGCCCTGACACATGTTTCCCCAAACCAAGCCAGTACATCTCTCTAGGAGGCTCCCAAACCTGGCGAGATGGAGACACTATGATGGGCTGTGCCCACCTGGTTGCACCTGTGTCCCCTGCAGGCATGGTCCAGCACTGGGAACAAGTGACAGAACCATCAGGTAGGAGGAAGTCAGGGCAGAGCAGAGGACAGTGCCTGTGGGATGGACAGGGGGTCACACCCCAAGAGCGAGGAGAAGCAGAACTGTAGGGAAATGACCTGTGGATTCCGGAGCACTCAATGCAGAGGGTGACTCCAAGATTGATGCTGGCCCACTCTGGGGCTGGCTCCCTGCAGTCACAGCACTGGGCATTGCCGTCCACACTCTGCACCAGGGCTGCCACATGCCCAACTCCCCCAGGCTCCCTTCCCCGGACTGTCCCACCACAGCCCAGTGTGGCAGCGTAGCCAAGGGCCAGGGGTCCTGAGCCCTGAGGAAGACCAGAGAAGAAAGGATGACCAAGGGGCCCCCATCTCCCAGGGCTAGCTGGCTTCGCACCACAGATCAAGGTACCTGGCTTAGCCCTCTGGGGCTGTCATCAAGGCGGGCCTGGCTGAAGGCTGAGGCAATGCTGCTCTGAACAGCATTGATCCACAGGTGCAGAAGGCGCTCAGAGTCAGCCTGGAGCAGGCAGGACCTAGGGTTGGGGGTTGAAGGTGACAGGGTGGGGTCTGAGACCTGAAGAGCCAAGTGGCAGGATGGACAAGCTAAGAATCAGCTGATATTCAACTATGCCCAGTTGTACGGATTTAGTATGAATTGTACTAATTTAGAAATGAAATCCAGAAAATGAAAACATGGGTTATTCATGTTTCTGTAGGTGGTGGTGGTGGTGTGTGTATGTGTGTGTTTTCTTTTTCTGCTTTTTAGGGAGAGCAAAGGAGAGATACAGAAAGGGAGGGAGGAAGGTGAACAAATGCAATCGTGGTATTCAACATATACTAGGTGGAAAATTAACTATGCAGTTTGTGGGCAGGGACTGGAGGGAGAAACTGGGGGAAACGGAAGAAAGCGGTGACATCACCCAAAAGAGAAATGTACACATTGTCTGAATCGTGAAATGGTAACCCCTCTGTGCAATACCTTAACAACAAAATTATATTATTAAAAATTGTATGTGTGGGCCGGCAATGTGGCTTAGTGGTAGAGTGCTTGCATAGCATGCATGAAGCCATGGGTTTGATTCCTCAGTACCACATAAACAGAAAAAGCCAGAAACAGCACTGTGGCTCAAGTGGTAGAGTACTAGCCTTGAGCAAAAAGAAGCTCACGGACAGTGCCCAGGCCCTGAGTTCAAGCCCCAGGACTGTCAAAAAAAATTGTATGTATGGGGGGGGGGGGGGCTGGAGGGGTGGGTCCTGGGTCCTTGAGCTTTTTTGCTCAAGACTAGTACTCTACCATGTGGACCATGTGAGTACTCTCCAGTTCCAGCCTTTTGATGAATAATTGGACATAACAGTCTCAACGACTTTGATGCCTTCTGAACCATGATCCTCAGGTCTCAGCCTCCTAGTAGCTAGGATTACAGATGTGAGCCACCAACTCCTGGTGCACTTCAATGATAACATTCTCCCAAATATCTCCTTATCACTGTTATCTCCCCCCAATGCCCCTCAATCCAGACTCAAGGCCTGGTACTACATGATCGCCTGCCTTTCTGGTTGCTAAACAGACATTAGAGTGTCACCCTTGGGGACTGTACTCACTTGCTGGTAGAAACTACCTCAAAGCAGAAGCGCCTTTCTGAGTCTGGGCAGTGTTTCACTGTACAGAGTCGAAGATCATCTACCACTACAGTCACAGGGTCCTGGCAGAAGAAGGCAATGAGGAAACTGATGTCCAGCCATAAGAAAGGGCTGAGTTTCCCTGGAACTCAGGCATCCAGAACCTACCCACCTTATACTTCTTCTGGTAAACCAGTTGGTTGTTCTGAATGGTGAACCAGCGTCTGGAGGAGGTGAAAGCAGTTATGGGTGAGGACAGCCTTGGATGATGCTCAGGAAGGGACAGAAGAGAGGCTGTGACCTTTCCCCCATAAGGACCTTGCTGAGAGGAGACTTGCACTGACCACCCACAGGAGACATTCTACAGAAGGTGGACAGTTATACAGACTGAAACGTCTAAAGAATTGTCATCACACCTTGAGTAACCCAGATTGGATTATATTTATAAGAAGCATTCCAGCAGATGGCAGTAAAATTCTTTTTTAATAAGTTTTGGGGAGGGGGTTTATGTGCGTTCAGCTACTGGGGCTTGAACTTAATCTGAGTACTGTCCCTAGATGTTTTGCCCAAGGCACTCTATTACTTGAGCAATAGCTCCAGTTCTGGCTTTTGCTGATTAGAGGTTAGAGTCTCTTGGAGCCAGTGCTGGTGGCTCACGCCTATAATCCTAGCTGCTCCAGAGGCTGAGATCTAAAAATGTCAGTTCAAAGCCAGCCCTGGTGGGAAAGTCCATGAGACTCTTATCTCCAATTAACCACCAGAAATCTGGAAATGGTGCTGTGGCTCAAAGTGGTAGAGAGTTAGCCTTGAGCAAAATTGCTCATGGACAGCACCCAAGCCCTGAGTTCAAGTCCCACAACCGACAAAAAAAAAAAAAAAGCCAAACAAACAAACAAAGAGGCTCATGAACTTTCCTGCCCTGGCTAGCTTAGAAACTGGATCCTCAGCTCTCAGCCTCCTGAGTAGCTAAGATTGGGGATAATAAGCATAAGTCACCAATGCTCAGCATTACCATTGTTTTCCCTTGTGGCCAGTGCTATTAGTACCTGTAAAAGTTCTTGGGCTGGGAAGGTGGCTCAGTGGTAGAGCGCTAGCCTTGA
Source organism: Dipodomys spectabilis (assembly GCF_019054845.1). NCBI lineage: Eukaryota > Metazoa > Chordata > Mammalia > Rodentia > Heteromyidae > Dipodomys > Dipodomys spectabilis. The sequence continues at coordinate 1,374,800 of NW_024871253.1, forward strand.
GCTGAAGAGCTGAGGGACAGCACCCAGGCCCAGAGTTCAGGCCCCATGACTGGACCAAAAAAAAAAAAGTTCTTGATAACTTCCTATTTGCCTGAGCTAAAGGGTTTCAAATAGCTGGTAAACATTTCTGAGTGTGTCATGAATGCATTTGAATCTACAACCTTTTTCTTTTTAATTTTTGGTGGAGGAAATAATGGTGTTTGAACTCAAGGGCTTGCACTTGCTAGTCTGGTGTTCTACCACTTGAACAACACACCTCCAGCTCTGCTTCCTGGTGGTAATTTTTTTTGGGGGGGTGGGGGCAGTCCTGGGGCTTGAACTCAGGGCCTGGGGACTGTTCCTGAGCTTCTTTTGCTCAAGACTAGCACTCTACTACTTAAGACACAGTGCCACTTCTGGCTTTTTCTGTGTATGTGGTTCTGAGGAATTGAACCCATGCATGCCAGCAAGCACTCTACCACTAAGCTACACTATTTAGACCAAGGTGGCATTGAATTCATGACCCTCCTACCTCCATCTCCTGAGTGCTGAGATTACAACTGTAATCTCACACAATTTATGAAACTACTACTATAATTTTGACAAATGGTTTTATCTTGGGGAAAGAACTCCATGCTCTGCACAAAGGCACAGCATGGGCTGGAAGTACCTCTGGAAGAGGACGTAGCCATGTCAGAGCATGTCATCATCCTGCTCCAAACCCTATAGGTACTCCTCATTTTTAGGATCTCTAGACTCCAGAGTTTGGCAAAAGTCTAGAAGGACCTAGAATAATTCACACCCACGTTAACTCCTACTTCCTCCTCCTTCAACTCTGTCCAGGCCCAGGGCCTGCTTTGTCACTGTTCTTCAAATGCCCAGGTCTCGAGGCCTTGGCCTGGGTCCTTCTACTTAGAATATTCTTCCTCCAATAGCCTTAACAACTTGACCCAAAAGTCATCTTGCAGGCTGGGAAGGTGTCTCAGTGCTTGCCTTGCATACATGAGGCCCTGGGTTCGATTCCTCAGCACCACATAAGCAAAAAAAGCCGTAAGTGGCACTGTGGCTCAAGTGGTAGAGCGCTAGTCTTAAGCTGAAGAGCTGAGGGACAGTGCCCAGGCCCAGACTTCAGGCCCCACAACTGCCCCCCCCAAAAAAAAAAGTCATCTTGCTAGGCACCATGGTTCACATCTATAATCCTAGCTACTCAGGAAGCTGAGATATGAGGATCATACTCCTAAGTCAGACCAGGCAGCAAAGCCCATGAAACTCTTATCTCCCAACTAACCATCAAAAAGCCAAAAAAGTGAGTTATGGCTCAAGAGATAAGAGCAGCAGCTTTGAGTGAAAAAGCTAAGAAACAGTACCTAGGCTCTGAGTTTAGTCCCTAGTACTAAGCACAAAAGAAAAAAATGTCAGCTTCTCACAAGGTCTACTGTGGCCCACCCCAAGCTGGAGAAATAGTCCAGTGGTAGAGCTTTTGCTTAGCAATGTTTGAGGCCCTAAGTTTGATCCTCAGCACTGAAAAAAAAAAAAAAAGACAATTGCACTACCTATCCAGTGCGCCATGTTCTTTACTGTATTATTTTCTTTCTGTGGCAGTATTATTATTTTTCCAGTCCTAGGCCTTGAACCCTGGGTCTGGGTGCTGTCCCTAAGCTCTTTTTGCTCAAGGCTAGCACTCTACTATTTGAGCTACAGTGCTACTTACAGCTTTTTATTTAATTAATTGGAGATAAGAGTCTCATGGACTCCTGCCCAACCTGGCTTTGAACTGAGATCCTTAGATCTCAGCCTCCTGAGTAGCTAGGATTTACAGGCATGAGCCACCAGTGCCCAGGTAGTATTACTTTCTAATATAACAACCTATTTACTGTTTTTTTTTTGGTCATGGGGCTTGAATTCTGGGCCTGGGCATTGTCCCTGAGCTTTTCAGCTCAAGGTGAGCACTCTATCCCATGAGCCACAGTGCCATTTCTTATTTTCTGGTGGTTAATTGGAGATAAGAGTCTCATGGATGCCGGGCACCAGTGGCTCATGCCTGTAATCCTAGCTACTCAGAAGGCTGAGATCTGAGGATCGTGGTTCAAAGCCAGCCCGGGCAGGAAAGTCCGTGAAACTCTTATCTTCAATAAACCACCAGAAAACCGGAAGTGGTGCTGTAGCTCAAGTGGTACAGTGCTCACCTTGAGCTGAATTGCTGAGGGACAGCGCCCAAGCCCAGAGTTTAAGCCCCACAACCGACAAAAAAAAAAAGAGTCTCATGGACTTTTCCTTCATGGGATGGCTTTGAACTGCATCCTCAGATCTCAGCTAGGATTACAGGCATGAGCCACCAGGGCCTGGCTACCTACTTACTTCTTATGCTTAAATGGTCTGTTTTGGCTGATGGAATGTATATCCTATGAAATGGGCTTTTGTCTGTTTTTTTTTTCTTCCTCCTCCTCCTCCTCCTCCTCCTCCTCCTCCTCCTCCTCCTCCTCCTCCTCTTCCTCCTCCTCCTCTTCTTCCTCTTTCTCCTCCTCCTCCTCTTCCTCCTTCTTCTTCTGTACTTAGCACACTAAAATCACTACCCAGAAAACTAATGCCAGACATAGTGGGACATACCTATAACCCCAACTACTAAGGATTCATAGAGGATTCTTGAGTTCAATACCAGCCTGGGACACTTAAAAGGTTGAGTGAGATCATAATTTAGAGCCAGCCTATACAGACAAATTCTAATTAACCAGCAAAAATCGGAGCTGCAGGTGTGGCTCAAGTAGTAAAGCACCAGCATGAGCAAAAAGGACAAGCAAAAGCATAAAGGTCAGCTGAGTGCCAGTGGCTCACACCTGTAATCCTAGCTACTCAGGAGGCTGAGATCTGAGGATTGTGGTTCAAAGCCAGCCTGGGCAGGAAGGAAAGAAGGAAGCCAGCCAAGTATCAATGGTTCACATGTAATCCTAACTACTCAGGAAGTTGAGATCTGAGATCAAGTTAGTCTAGGCAGGAAAGTCCATGAGACTTTTACCTTTCCTTCCTTCCTTCCTTCCTTCCTTCCTTCCTTCCTTCCTTCCTTCCTTCCTTCCTTCCTTCCTTTCTTTCTTTTTTTGCCAGTTGTGGGGCTTGAACTCTGGGCCTGGGTGCTGTCCCTCAGCTCTTCAGCTCAAGACTAGCGCTCTACCACTTGTGCCACAGCATCACTTCTGCTTTTTCTGTTTATGTGGTGCTGAGGAATCAAACCCAGGGCCTCATGCATGTGAGGCAAGCACTCTACCACTAAGCCATCTTCCCAGCACCCGAGACTTGTATCTTCAACTGACCACCAAAAAGCCAGAAAAGGAGTTGTGGTTCAAGTAGTATAGTATCAGACTTGAGGGAACAAGCTGAGAGACAATGCCCAAGCCCTGATTTCAAGCCCCCATACATCACACACACACACACACACACACACACACACACACACACACCTTACAGACAAAAGGTTGGAGAGTGTGGCCCAAGTAGTAGAGCACCAAGCTAGGAAAGTATGAAGCCATGATTTCAACCCTTTAGTACCAGAGAACAAAATTTGGTGAGTTTACTTGAGTGTCCTCTCCTCACCTGCTCCAAGTCTTAAATGCGTTGCTTGCTCGTTTGAAGAGATGTCCTTCCATGACTAGGCCATTGGGCCCCTCCTTTAGACTTGGCTCTGGTTCTTCTCCACCTAGCTCCTGTGGGGGCACAGGAGGGTCAAAAGGCAACTGAAGTGGGCAGAGATCATGGCCATACGCCTGTTACCCAGACCTCACCTTCTGTTTCAGCAACACATGTCTCTGTTCCATGTCTCTTTTCTCTCGTGCTGAGTTCAAGACCAGCTGGTGCAACTGGGCATAGAAGAGGCATCTCAGATGTTCAAGCTTCCCTCATTCAAGCCTAACAATCTGCCTATTCCATGGGGCCCTACCTGGGCGCCTAACTCCTTGCGATACTGGGCCAGCCGGCTCAACTCCTCATGGCCTTGCTGGAAATAGGTAGCCTGAGCTTCCACCAAACGCAGCACCTGGAGGACAAGGTGGGCAGGACACAGAGCAGAGGAAGGACCTCTGTCTCCATCTCCCCTCCTCCTCTTGGTCTGCAGGCTCCCTTCCACCTTGCCCCCCCCACCCCCTTCATCAGAACTTACAAACTCCATGATGTCAAACTTCCTCTTGTCTTCAATCACATTGATCTGAAGGCCCCAAAAGATCTCAAATGAGTCTTGAAATCATAGCACCCCCTACCACTGCATACCAGTGGACTCATCAGCCTTGAGATTAGTACACCTGAGGCCCTGGCACACCCTGGAAGGGCAGGCTGGGGGCAAGCACCTGAAGAGCATAATCCAATGCCCGTCCCCGGTACCCAGCTCGAGCAGTCCTCAGGGCAGCTCCAGCCTCTTCTGCCTCCTGGGCACGGCGCCTGGGGACCTCTGCATTATGGGTAAGGGCAGCCTCCAGGCTTTCAGCCCCCCGCCAGAAATCCCGACGAGCCTCTCGGAAGTCCCGAAGGCCTCTGGGAAGGGGAAGACAACACAGAATCATACCAGCTCCCAGCAGAGCATTCCCCAAGATAAGGCCCACCAGTATGCATCCATATGCACAGTCAGAAATCCAAGGGAGTCCTTAGGAGGGAGGGATAGAAATTAAGCCACTAGAAACCCCCAACCTCACAACTCCTTCGATCAGGAGGGCCCCTGTGATAAAGGGCTAGAGGGCTGGTTTCTGGGAAACAAGGCCCCACTCCCTCCCATCTCACTCCTTGACCAGGGTCTGGATTTGCTGCTGCAGTGTGTGTTGAGTAGCATCAAGAAGTTCCTAAAGGGAGCAGAAGTTGGCAGTTGGGGATCAGGACCACAGACAACCATACCCCATCTCTCCCCCACCCCCACCCCCCTTCCTTCCCCTACTCACCGAGTGGCTATCCAGCTTATGGTTCAGGCTCACAGTGAATTTGTCCAGACACTCCTGAGGGAAGAAGAGGTACAGAGAGAGTACTAGTTGTGGGACAGCAGGGCCTCCCAATTCTACACTTCTGCTACGGCTGTCCTAAATGCCAGCAGACCCAGCCCTGCTAGTTTTCTTCTACAGTACCATCCCCTCATCCTGTCTCTTCCCAGCTCACCCAGGTTCAGACTCCACATACCGCCATCATGGGCTCTGGTGGACCCAAACGAGCTAGATCACAAATTCCAACAATGAAGGCACGGCTGGCAGCGAGGTAATGCCGCCCACTTTCCAGGAGGCCTGTGCCCAGCTTGAGGAGCTGTGAAAAAACAAGAGTAACAGAGAATGGTGCCATCAGCCCCCAGAACAGCTACACCTGCCATCCATGCCCCAACTCTTTCCCCCTTGCCCAAGGCTATGTTTCCCCTTCCCAGCTTCACCTGCTTTCCCTCTACCCAAATTTAACTTTCTTTTCTTTTTTTTTGCCAGTCCTGGGGCTTGAACTCAGGGCCCTGGGCACTGTCCCTGAGCTTCTTTTGTTCAAGGCTAGCAACCCTACCACTTAAGCCACAGTGCCACTTGCAACTTTTTCTGTTTTTGTGGTGCTGAGGAATCCAACCCAGGGCTTCATGTGTGCTAGGCAAAGCACTCTACCACTGAGCCACCCTCCCACACTAGGTTTAGTTTTTTTTTCAGCCCTAATACACCTGCTCTGTGAGCTCTGCTTGTTGGCCGCTGTTGCCCTTGATGTAAAATTCCTGCCCAGTCTTCTTACCCAGTCTCCAAAGCCACTGTCAGCTGAAAGAAAGAAAGAAAGAAAGAAAGAGAGGAAGGGGGAGAGAGAGAAGGAGGGAGGAAAGGAGGGAAGGAGAAAAGGAAGGAGCAAAGGAAGGAGGAAGGAAAAGAAGGAAGAAGGAGAAGATGCAAAACTTTAAATAATAGGGGCTGGGAAGGTGGCTCAGTGGTAGAGCGCTTGCCTTGCATACATGAGGCCCTGGGTTCGATTCCTCAGCACCACATAAGCAAAAAGAAAAAAGCCGGAAGTGGCGCTGTAGCTCAAGTGGTAGAGTGCTGGCCTTGAGCTGAAGAGCTGAGGGACAATGCCCAGGCCCAGAGTTCAGGCCCCACGATCGATCGGACCTAAAACAAAAAAACTTTAAATAATAAAAGTCTGTGGAGGGGTAGGAATGTGGCTTAATGGTAGCGTGCTTACCTAGCATGAATGGAGCCCTCAGTTTGATTCCTCAGAACAATATAAACAGAAAAAGCCAGGGGTTGGGAAGGTAGTTCAGTGGTAGCATGCTTGCCTTGCATGGTTGGGAAGGTAGTTCAGTAGTAGCATCCCTGCCTTGCATGTATGAGGCCCTGGGTTCCATTCCTCAGCAGCAAATAAACAGAAAAAGCCGGAAGTGGTGCTGTAGCTCAAGTGGTAGAGTGCTAGCCTTGAGCAAAAGCAGCTCAGGGACAGTGCCCAAGCCCTGAGTTCAAGCCCCAGGACCAGAAAAAAAAAAAAGAAAAAAGAAAAAAAACAAAAACAGAAAAAGCCAGAAGTGGCACTCTGGCTCAAGTGGTAGAGTGTTAGCCCTGAACAAAAGAAGATCAGGGATAGTACTGAGGCCCTGAGTTCAAGCTCCAGGACTGCAAAAAAAAAAAATTGGACTTTATTGTTAAGTGCATTATAGCAATGTTAATTTCCTGATTTTGGCAACGCAGCCAAGTTGCGTAAGATCTGCCCTTGAGGGAAGCTGGGGTGATGAGCCCTCTCTTGGCAATTCCTGTAATCTATGATTAAAAATAAAAGTTTGGTTTTGTTTGTTTAGTTTTGATGTGCTGGTCCTGCGGCTTGAACTCAGAGCTTAGTTGTTGTCCCTGAACATTTTTTGCTCAGGGCTAGTGCTCTACCACTTGAGCCACAGAGATCCATTTCTAGCTTTTTACTGGTTAACTGAAGATAAAAGTCTCATGGACTTCATACCTGGATTGGCTTTGACTTGAGATCCTCAGATCTCAGCCTCTTGAGCTAGGACGACAGGTATGAGCCATCCGTGCCCAGCTGTTTGTTTTATGTGTGTTGAACTTGGGGCTTCAAGCTATCACTTGGCCTTTTCTGCTCATGGCTGGCACTCTACCACTTGAGCCATGCCTCCACTTCTGGCTTTATACTGATTAACTAGAAATAAAGAGTCTCACAGATTTGTCTGGCTAGGCTGGGTCCAAATTGAGATTCTCAGACCTTAGCCTCTTGAGTAGTTATGGTTATGATTGTGATCCACCTGTGCCTGGTGAAAATAAAAGGTTTAATTAAAGGTTTAATTTGAGGGGGGCTGGGAAAGTGGCTCAGTGGTAGAGTGCTTGCCTTGCATGCATGAGGCCCTGGGTTAGATTCCTCAGCACCACATAAGCAGTAAAAGCCAGAAGTGGTGCTGTGGTGCTGTGGTGCTGTGGCTCAAATGGTAGAGCGCTAGCCCAAGAGCTGAGGGATAGCACCCAGACCCAGAGTTCAGGCCCCACGACCAACAAAAATAAATAAATAAATAAATAAATAAAAATTGAGGGCTAGGAAGGTGGCTCAGTGGTAAAGTTCTTGCCTTGCATGCATGAGGCCCTGAGTTCGATTCCTCATCACCCATAAGCAGGAAAGCCAGAAGTGGTGCTGTGGCTCGGGTTGTAGAGTGCTAGCCTTGAGCTAAAGAGCTGAGGGACAGCGTCCAGGCACAGAGTTCAGGCCCCACGACTGACCAAAAATAAATAAATAAATAAATAAAAATTTTAAAAAATATATTTGAAATCCAGCCCCCAGTGGATCATGCCTATAATCCTAACTACTCAGAAGGCTGAGATCTGAGGATTGCGGTTCAAAGCCTGGGCAGGAAAGTTTGTGAAACTTATCTCCAAGTAACCACCAGAAAACGGGAAGTGGTGCTGTGGCTCATCGTAGAGCATTAGCTTTGAGCTGAAGAGCTCAGGGACAGCAACCAGGCCAAGATTTCCAGCCCCACAACTGACAAAAAAAAAAAAATTTTTTTTTTTTTAGTACAGTGGAGTATGTCTGTAGTCTCAGCTACTCAGAAACTGAAGCAGGAAAAAGTTTGAGCTCAGGAGTTCAAGGCCAGCCTGGGCAAAAAAAGGAGACATGAAATGACCTCCCCACCCCCACTTCATCTCAAAAAATAGAAACAGAGAGAGAGAGAGAGAGCGAGAAAGAAATGAATCAGTTACCTACTAGCTGTAAGCATTATGCAAAAACAAAACACAAGAGCCTCCAGTCACATTCTAGCAAGGGAAAATATATAAGAAACAAATAAGCAAGTGTGGTAGACACACCCCAATGATAGACATCTGCATAATCCTATCCTTGGGTGTAGCAAGAATTGTAATTTGCTTCAAACTAAAAGCAAAGGCAACAGGATGACAATCAGTCCCATGATGAGGGCACACTGTGTTGCAAAGGTGATGATGGGTGACACTCCTATGATTGCCTTCCAATACCTGTCAACACCTTGCCAGCACACACAAGAAAAACTTTCCTCCTAGAAGTTGCAGCATAGCAATAGCAAGCTATAATGTGACATGACTATGGAGGGGACCAAACTATATGTGGCCTCAAAGAAATGAGGGCCTTGGGGGCTGGGAATGTGGCTTAGTGGCAGACTTGTTGAAGCCCTGGGTTCAATTCCTCAGTACCACATAAACAGAATAAGCTGGAAGTGGCGCTGTGGCTGAAGGGGTAGAGTGCTAGCCTTGAACAAAAGCAGCTCAGGGACAGTGCCCAGGCCCTGAGTTCAAGTCCTAGGATTGGCAAAAAAAAAAAAAAAAAAGAAAGAAAGAAAGAAAAGAAAAGTAAAGAATGGAGGGGAAAAAAGAAAAGAAAAAGAAATGAGGGCCTCAGTTTTACAATATAAAAGAACTGAATTCTACCAACAATCACATGAGCTCAGAACAAAATCTTGAGCTTTAGGTGAGACTAGAACTTCAGCCACAACCTTGACTGAAGTCTTGGAGACGCTGAGCATAACAACAGCTAAGATATGCCTGGTCTCTTGGTCCATAGGAACTAGAAAATGTGTAATATTTTATGCCACTAGGTTTCTGATAGCCTAAAAAAAAATCTATCAGGTGCCAGTGGCTCACGCCTGTAATCCTAGCTACTCAGGAGGCTGAGATTTGAGGATTATGGTTCAAAGCCAGCCTGGGCAGGAAAGTCTGTGAGACTTTTTTGTTGTTTTTTTTTTGTCAGTCATGGGGCTTGAACTACTCTGGGCCTGGGTGCTGTCCCTCAGCTCTTCAGCTTAAGGCTAGCGCTCTACCACTTGAGTCACAGCGCCACTTCCAGTTTTCTGGTGGTTTATTGGAGATAAGAGTCTCACAGACTTTCCTGCTCAGGCTAGCTTTGAACCACAATCCTCAAATCTCAGCCTCCTGAGTAGCTAGGATTACAGGCGTGAGCCACTGGCGCCCGGCTTGTCAGATTTTTATCTCCAATTAACCACCAGAAAACCAGAAGTGGCACTGTGGCTCAAAGTGATAGAGCACTATATTTGAGGCTCAGGGACAGTGCCCAGGCCCCACAACTGACAAAAAAAGAGAAGGAAGGAAGGAAGGAAACTAATAGAAGCTGGTACTGGTAATCCAAGCTACTTCAGAAGCTAAGACTTGGAGATCCAAGCTTCAAAACCAAAAACAAATTAAAAAAAAAAAAAGTCAGAGCAAAAATGTCTTCAATTCTCTATATCTAACAAGGCCAGCAAAATGCTGAACTAGAGGTATGCCTCAAGTGGTGGAGCCAGCTGTGAGTAAAAAAGCTGAATGAAAACTGGAGGCCCTGAGTTCAAGCCCCAGACTGGAAAAAAAGAAAAAAAGAAGCTGGATGCCAATCTGTAATACTAGCTACTCAGGAGGCTGAGATCTGAGGATCCGGAAGCCAGCCTGGGCAAGAAAGTCTGCAAGATTCCTATCTACAATTACTCACCCAAAAGCTGGAAGTAGAGCAGTGACTCAAGTGGTAAAGCACTAGCCTTGAGCAAAAAAGTTGAGGAACAATGCCTAGGCCCCGAGTTCAAGGCCCAGGACTAGCACACACACAAAAATTTTAGAAAGAAAGCAAGCCAGAAAGAGAGAGAGAGAAATACCTAGTAGAGTATATAAAGGTAAATTCTTTTTTTTTTGGGGGGGGAGGGTCCGGTCGTGGGGCCTGAACTCTGGGTCTAGGCGCTGTCCCTCAGCTCTTCAGCTCAAGGCTAGCGCTCTACAACCCGAGCCACAGCACCACTTCTGGCTTTTTCTGCTTATGTAGTGCTGAGGAATTGAACCCAAGGCCTCATGCATGCAAGGCAAGCACTCTACTACTGAGCCACCTTCCCAGCCCAAGAGTCTTGATCTTAAGACTCTAAACACCTCAAAGACATAGAAGTACTGCTTTTGTTTTTCTGTAGTCTTCTACATACCTACTTCACAGAGTTAGCATTCAGTGGCCCTAGAACTCTTTCTCAATCTCCATCTTTCTCCTTGGCCTTCCCCTCTTATCCTAATCTGATTCTGGGTAAATTCTCTACATCAGGATCACCTTTTCTAGACGAGTCTCCAGTTCTGACACTTCAGCTTCCACCAGCTCTATAGAGGCTCTGGAAAAGAAGAAATGGGATTATGGGAGAGACTGGGTGCCCTGGGTTGTCTGCCTTATCAGGGTGTATATTGGGGTCTTTGGGTGGTGGGCACAGACAAAGCTTCTGAGTTGAGAAGTGCTCTCCACCTGCCTGCTCTTACCCACTCTGCACAGTATAAAGCTACTAGAACCCAGGCCATAGCCGGAAGAGTGAGAAGGAGGGTGGATGTGGCTAGGACAGGAAGTTGCTAACCACCCCATAGCAGGTGCTGGGGGAGGGGCAAGATCCCCCTGAGGAGGAGGAGGATAGAATACCAGCATGGAGCCCACCGCCCTCCACCCCATCGCAGCATAGAAAGGCCAGAGGTGCAGGCAGAGAGTGGAAAGCACTGACGAACCCTGGTTTAATAGCAAAGGTACCACTTTGGGCTGCCACCTCCCTCTTGTCTCTGTGAGGCTTTAGCCCAGAAAGGCAGTTGGCCTGTAGAAGGCTGTGTGTGTGTGTGTGTGTGTGTGTGTGTGTGTGTGTGTGTGTGTGTGTGTGTGTGTGTGTGTGTTGGACATTCCCTTCCTCAGATTCCCAGACCCGCATACACTTAGCATACACTTACCGGAAGCGGGGTGAGTCCTTGAGACACTCTTCAAAATCCAGCTTGACCGTCATCTTAGTTTGACTGCTGCGAGCTAAGGGCCCTAGAGATTCGGGCAGGGGAGGATGCAGATAGAGGCACTCCCTGCCCCAGGAGGAGCGTTGATGAGGAAGGAGGAGAAGATCCTTTGCTGGGTCAGACCTGGGGGTACAATTCTGTCCCCCAAGGACAAGGGGTATCCCAGGAGGTTCTCTCACCCCACACTTTCAACAGTGCTGGAAGTAGGAGGGGGCAAGGGTGGGGCCTGGGAAGAGCAGGGGGCCTGAGATCAGACAAGCCACAGCCCCGCCCCCAGAGACTATCTGTAGTCACCTTCCTCTTGGCCTGCCCTGCCTCTGCCCCCCCCTTCTCTCTCTCTCTCTTACTTTTTCCTTCTCTACCTCTCTCTACTCTCTACTTCTCCTTCAGTGATTTGCATTTGGGGAACCTAACCATCTAAGTTCAAATCCCAGCTTGGTCACTTTCTGGTTCCTCAGTTTCCTCATCTGGAAGATGGAAACTAAAATCCCTCCCTCCAGGGTTATTACAAAAATTCAAAGATTTTACTGGTAAATTTATGGCAAAGTAAATTAACTGTATTTGTCATTGTCATCCTGTTGTAGTTTGGACACTTTTGAAATCCTAGTTTCTTTTGGGTTTGGGTTTTTGAGACAAGGGTTTCACTACGTAGCCCAGGCAACCCTCGACTTGAGATCCTCTTCAGTCTCCTGTTCTGGGATTACAAGTTTGCATCACCATGCTTGGCTTGATCCTATTTCTCATTGAGTACAGTCTCTGGACTATTCCCAGCTTTCTTCTCTCTGATCTGCTTTTCTGATTTTCTCTGTGTGAACACCTTTGAAAAAACTCTATTCTTTAACGGAGCAGCAGGTCCAGCCTGGGTACTCAATTCGCAGCACCTACATTCCTGATCTTCTTCTCTTTATTGTCTATCCTTAGGGCAGCGAGAGCAGGGGAAGATTGCCCTTACCCTTACCCCCACCCCAATCAAGCTACATCTTCCATGGTCTGGTTTCCTTTTCCAGAGTCCATTGGGGCCGCAGGGTTTCATCTGGAGAGAAGAGGTTGGATTAAGGGCATTCTTGCAGCAAGCAGGAGATCGTACCCATGTGACCCCTACACTTCTTAGCTCCTACTCACTTAGCCCCTTTGCCTCCCTGACCAGTGAAAGCACCCCTTATTTCTGCCCGAGCTCACGTGTGCGCCCATTCCGACTTGGAGGATTCTGGCTATTTTCACATTTACTTTCTGAGCTCCCTGGGCTTCGGCAGTTTAGTCCTTTGGCCCTCAGCCACTGACACCAGTTGGACGACACCTGAGACCTATGGTTTTTGTAGGACATGGAAGTACCTAGAGTGGGGTGGGATGGCAGAGAAGAGTCAAGAAGCCATAGCACTAGTGGTAGTGCCAGGCTTGACGGGAGTCTAAGCAGAAATTAAGGGAAGCTCAGAACCCCTTCTGACTTCAATGTCAACCTCAGACGCTGGGATATGTTAGGGTTTCTCTTAATCACTACCTGTTGCTGATATACCAGCTTAACAGGATTGGGAGGCTAGGAGGTAGGAGCTTGCCAAGAACTTAGGCCCAGGGAGATAGTGACCTGGTGCCCTCACCTGGCTGCAATGTTGTCATTCCCATATCCATGGAGTCTTCAGTGACCTTGTGTTCTCTGCAGGTACTTCCTGTATGGTCCAACAGACGTACCTCAGTGCTTATGGGCAAACCTGTAGAGTCTGGAATGAGGATTGGGGCATGCGAGCTGGCTGTGGGTTCTCAGCCGCCACCCCCAGCCCCTCGCCTGCCACCCCCCCCAACCGCCCACCCCAGAATGTCTGCCCTGGCTCTCACTGTCCTGCTCATCTTCTGTGTCCTCTTTAATCTCTGGGTGGGAGCAGGACCTCAGGTATCTTCCTTTGCTGTAATATTCCTTACGTTGCTGGCTGATACTCTGCTCTATAAGGATGGGGGTTGAAGCTTTGGGGAACTGACTTCCATAGGCAGAAGAATCTGGGGAAATCACCAAAACAATCAGAGTCTGTGGCTACCAACTGTGTCCATTCATCCATCCCCTGTTCTCACAGTTATTTCTCTTGCTTCATCCTCCAATTTAGAAAACCTTCAAGCTGGGCGCTGGTGGCTCACACCTGTAATCCTAGCTACTCAGGCGGCTGAGATCTGAGGATCAAAGTTCAAAGCCAGCCAGGGCAAGAAATTCCTTGAGACTCTTATCTCCAATAAACCACTCAGGAAACCGGAAGTGGCGCTGTAGCTCAAGTGGTAGAGCGCTTGCCTTGAGCTGAAGAGCACAGGGACAGCACCCAGTCCCAGAGTTCAAGCCCCACAACCGACAAAAAAGAAAAAGGAAAAAAAAGAAAACCTTCAGTGACCTTTCCATTCTCAGTGGTCTCTTGAAGTGTGTGTGTGTGCTGGTACAGGTGTTGAAACTGGGGCCTCACTCTTTCACTTGGCTTCCCTTATTCCCCCTCCCCCAAAGCTGGTGTTCTACCACTTGAGTCACATACCCCCACTGCCAACTTTTTGTTGGTTCTTTCGAGATATGAGTCTGGGATAGCTTTGATCTGTGATCCTCAGATCTCAGCCTCCCAAGTAGCTAGGTTTACAGGCATGAGCCACCAACTCCTGGCCCTTTGGGGCAGTTTTTCACCTGCTAGTCATTTCTGATGACTAGCAGTCACCCCGAGTGGGGACTCCACTCCAGCTGTCCTCTTTCTTTCCTGGGATCACCTTCCACCCCTGCCAGGCAGAAGGACTGTAGGCCCACTACACAAGACAGACTATGGTGGTCGAGTGAGGGACATAAAGTCTTAAGAGGAACAGGGCTCTGAAACTGACACTAGACTACAAATCCTTTGAGATCCTGAAGCTTCCCATTGCTAACCGTTGGCATGTCCGATGTGACTTGAAGTCCCTGGGACAGTCTTATCTTTGACTTCTCTGGTTAGTCTTTTTGTCCAGTCTTTCTCCACAGGCTTGGGCTTTGGATTTATCATCACACCTTGAATACCACTACCAATGCCAGAACTACTTTCACTGTTGTCCATGTCACTGTCCAAAGGCAGGTTTTTCTGAGCCTTGAGAAACTTTCCTTCATTGTAGTGTATCTTGCGATGTTTGTCAAAGTCATTGGAGTCTGTGGGCCAATGTGAGAGCTTGGCTTTCTTGCCAGCCTCTCACTAAAGCTTGCCTTTCTCCTTTCTCCCTCTTGCCTTCCTTCTCTTTCTTTCTTTCTCCCTCCCGCCTTCCTCCATCCCTTCCTTCCTTTCTTGTTTTTGTTTTTTGGTTGGTCCTGGGGCTTGAACTCTGGGCCTGAGCACTGTCCCTAGCTCTTCAGCTCAAGGTGAGTGCTCTACCGCTTGAACCACAGCGCCACTTTCGGTTTTCAAGTGGTTTATTGGAGATAAGAGTCTCACGGACTTTCCTGCCTGGGCTGGCTTTGAACCGCTATCCTCAGATCTCAGCCTCCTGAGTAGCTAGGATTACAGGCATGAGCCACCGGCACTTGGCTCTTCTTTCCTTTGTGTGTGTGGTGTATGTGTGTGTGTGTGTGTGTGTGTGTGTGCCAATTCTAAGGGCTTAAACTCAAGGGCTATGCACTCAAGTTTTTTGCTTGAGCTACACCTCCACTTATGGCTTTTTGGTGGTTAACTAGTGGTAAGAGTCTCATGGACTTTACTGCCTAGGCTGGTTTTGAACCATGATCCTCAGATCTCAGTATCTTGAGTAGCTAGGATTACAACTACCAGTGAGCCACCAGCTGAAGGCTCCCTTTTCTATTTAGTGCCTTCTCCCCATCTGTATCTCACGTGTCTTGGAAAAATTATCTGTGGTTCTTGAGCTTCTGTTATCACCATACTGGAGGACCTTGGGGAGGAAATTGTCCATTGTTGCAAACCTGAAGGGGAGGGAGACTAGTTGGGGAGGCAGAAGGGAGAAAAACACAATGGGAACAGGTGGTGGGTTGAACCAAACTAGCCGATCCCACCCTCCATGGGTCCTAGTCAGATGTAATAGGTATTTTACATCCAATTTTATTAGGGTGGTGGTTCACTCCTGTAATCCTAGCTACTCAGGAGGCTGAGATGTGATGATTGTAGCTCAAAACCAGCCCAAGTAGTCAATTCCTTGCAACTCATATCTTCAGTTGACCAGCAAAAAGTTGGAAGAAAGCCAGGCACCAACCAGTGTCTCACACCTGTAATCCTAGCTACTCAGGAGGCAGAGATCTGTGGCTCATGGTTTGAAGCTACCCCGGGCAGAAAAGTCCCCATGAGACTCTTATCTCCAATTAATCATTCAAAAACTGGAAGTGACACTGTGGCTCAAGTGGTAGAACACTAGTCTTGAGCACCAAGAGGCTCAAGGACAGTGCCCAGGCCTTGAGTTCAAGCCCCACAAACCACCACTACCAACAACAAAGTTAGAAGAGGAGGTGTGACTCAGGTGGTAAGGCATCACCAGCCTTGAGCGAGAAAACTAAGGGACAGTGCCCGGCCTTGAGTTCAAGTGCAAGTCCCAGTACAAACAAATATTACTCCCCTCCCCCCCATTTTAGGAGGCAAAAAGAAAAAGAGCTCTATCAACACTTTCCAACTCCCACCTCAACTCCAACAGAACACTCACTTCTCTGATAGTGCTTCCGGAGTCAACTTGAAGGAGGGCCCTGCCGATAGGTCCTCATCACTGTCATGCATCCTGCAAAGAGGAAGCAGTGCCAGGAGTGGGGCAACATCCAGTCCCCAAGGCTTCTCTACCTCCTCCCCAGGAGGTTTGTTAGAACAAAGAAGAATCTAGGTTGAAAAGCTGACTGAGGGCTTGGCACCTGTGGTAGGGGGTTCCTGGCTCATCCACCTTCATAAAACCATAGTCTTTGTCAGAAGGGTGGTAGGTAGCCAGGATGTTCATCTCATCCCAGTGCTGAGACTTCCTAAGGTGAGGAGAGGACACACAAAAGTAAGGGGGGGGGGAGGAGATTATTCTATGACCCCTTCCTCAAGGCTTTGCAGTCATTAAACACTTTTACACTCCCTTTTAGAGATGGGGTCAGACACAATGATAACCTTGGTACTGTGTGGCTAGGATTCGTTGGACGTCTGCTGCACTCCCAAAGTCCTGAAATCTGATTTCCCACCCAATTGCCCCCAGGGACTCTCACGTCAAGTTCTCAGGAGCCCCGCCCCTTCCCTCAGGGCTCGGGCCCTGCGGGTGCTCGGGTGCTGGTAACTCCTCTCCAGCAGAGGAGCAGAGCGGAGGAGCAGAGGGGAGAGGTGGGGGCGGGAGGCGGTGTTTCTTACTTCTCCACAGAGGGTGATTTCTGCACTACTGTGGAGCTGCTGTTTTTTAGGATGCCCCGAGGCCGGTCCTCACAACTATGCAAGCTGGTAGATCCCGAGTGTCCACTGCACCCCGGGCTAAGCCCCCCGGGCTCGGGGCTGGACGCCCCAGTTCTACCGGGGGCGTTGACTCTACTAGGGGCGATGCTGGGCCCAAAGCTATGGCCAACCACCTCCCCAGGGTGTTGACTCGGCCAGGAACCGCGGGTCACTACTCCGTCGGAGGGCCGGCTGGAATTAGTACTGGGAATGACGTTGCCCCCGGAGTGCAACGGAGGCCCAAAGCCTTGAAACACAGCTACCCTAGGGGGCAGTCTGGAGTCGGCCTCCGAGCCTCGGCCCCCTCCGGACCCTTCCCTGGTGGCCCTTCCGGGGATCTCTCCTTTAACGCTACCAGCAGCTCCCACCAGAGACCCCGGCCTGTCCATGGCCCCACCCGGTGACAAGCTTTCCGTTAGTCCGCCCCGCCTCTCCGCTCAGCATAGCCCCGCCACAGCCGCCCTCCCCGCCGGAGCTGGAGTCTGGGTCCGCCCCGCCTCCGTTCCCCGAGCGGCGGTAGGCGGACGCCGGATTCTCCAGATCTCAGGCCGAGCGCCCCTCCCCAGGGCTCGCCCGGCCCGGTGGTCCCACCCAGCGATTTTCTTTGTCTCCGCGACTGGTTCCCGCCCTGCTCCTTCCATCACCGCCCTCATCCGAGCCAGCCAATCATAGGCAGGGGGCCTGGCGAAGCGGCGAGAAGTCCGAATTGTGACGTCCACGCCCCTCCAGCCTCACTTAGCCCGGGAGTTGGGCTAAGGGGCTTCGTATTTAGTAGTTCCTCGGGGGATCTCCTGGGATCGTGAGTGCTGTTGGTGGAAACTGCCTGTCGGATTCCTTTGGATTACCTGTAGCTTCAAAACCTAAGAGCTTGACGCCAGGCTCTAGTGGCTCACGCCTGTAATCCTAGCTACTCAGGAGGCTGAGATCTGAGGATCGCGGTTCAAAGCCAGCCCGGGCAGGAAAGGCTGTGAGCCTCTCATCGCCAATGAACCACTGTGGCTCAAAGTGGCAGAGCGCTCGCCCTGAGGGGGGAAAAAAAACAGCTCAGGGGCAGCGCCCAGGACCCGAGTTCAAGCCCCACGGCCGACAAAATAAAAAGGTTCGAAGTTGGACTTGACATAGCCGCGAGCTCCTCCCGCCGCCATCTAACGTGCTCCGCTTCTCAGGAGAGGAGTGATGTAATGTGAAGGGACTGCGACACTTCCGGCGTGGAGGATGGGGACTTCACCGGGTCCCCGACCCCGATTTTACTGCTTGAAAGCAAGCGAAGACACCCCCTCCCTGCCGTCAAGCGAACACTTCAACGTGAAGGCGGGGTCCTCGCCGCCGTCGCAAAGCGCGTCCGGGGGCTCGCAGCCTCCCGTCGCAAACGGCAGGCGTGTCTTCCACCCAGTGTCGCAAAAGTTCCTCATGGCCGTGCCGTAAAGCAAGCCTCCGCGACCCCGTCGTCCTTCTGTTCCTACCGCGGTATCGGCTCCCCAGCACATTGCCCGGCAGTGCCGTAAAGCACATCTGGCCCCAACCCGCCTCCCCCCCCCCCCCCCCCCGTCGTATTCCCTCAGGGTGGCCGCCACGGTTGCCACGGTGCCGCCAAGCGCGGCTGTCGCGCGGCCCCCGTGTCGGCGGCGATGGCGGCGGGGTCGGGTGGGAGTGGGGGGTCTGGGGGAGGCCCCGGGCCTGGGCCGGGAGGGGGTGGGGGCGGCGGCGGGCCGGGGCCGGGGTCCAGCGGGAGTCTCGGCAGCGGCGGCGAGCTGCACCCGCGTACCGGGCGCCTGGTGAGCTTGTCGGCCTGTGGGCGGACGGCGCGGCGACAGCAGCCGGGCCAAGAGTTTAAC
Organism: Dipodomys spectabilis; assembly: GCF_019054845.1. NCBI lineage: Eukaryota > Metazoa > Chordata > Mammalia > Rodentia > Heteromyidae > Dipodomys > Dipodomys spectabilis. The sequence goes on from NW_024871253.1 coordinate 1,393,202, forward strand.
CACGGGCTGGTGTTGAGCCGCGAACCTTTGCGCGACGGACGCGTCTTCACCGTCCGCATCGACCGCAAGGTGCAGAGCTGCGACCGCGAAACCGAGATGTGAAGGGTGGTGGGAGGGGACCAGAGGGAGATGAGGGAGGACCGCCAGAACACCCACAGCGTCGGGCATCGAGAGGGAACCAACAGATCATAGGGCACCGGGAGACGAGGAGGAGGAAGACCACACGAAGCAGACACATTCAGTCTTAAGGAAAGGAGACAAGGAAAGGTTGAATTTTCTCAAGACCCAGAAGCTGGAAGGGACACGGAGGCCCACACACTCGAATGACGGGGGATCAGACCTTCTGGCAGTTTTGGAGGGATGGAGCAGAGACATAACCGAGGGAAGAACAAAACCACTGAAGGGCAGACTCTCAGATAGGGCCAGGAAAATGGGTGAGGAGACATAATCGGGGAGAGAGGGAGGTGTGATACTTGACCCCAGAGAAAGAATTCAGGAGAAGAGTGGATCTGGGTGAGAATTAAAGAAAGGGATGTACAAAAGCAAGAGGTATGGGCATTTGGATTTGGGTATTTGAAGAGCCATAGAAACAGGCAAAATAAGAGGAGGCGAGAGGGTTGAATTTAATCTGATTGGTGGAAGGGGAAAGTAGTGTGAACTTTGAGTACCTGAGTAAGAGTCAGAGTTGCTAGGAGAGAGCAGTTCAAAAACTATTATTTCCTCAATCCTTGTTGAGGAAATTACCTGTGGGCCTGTGTTTTGGGTTAGTGCCTAAGAGGTGTGCCAGGGTGCCTGGTGGATGTGGTTTCCTAGTAGTGGGCGACTCACTGATTGCCTATCCTGAATCAGTCTACAATTCTTGTCTTAGGTTAACTCCTGGAGTGGCTCCATTGAGATTGGGGTGACAGCTCTGGATCCCAGTGTGCTGGACTTCCCAAGCAGTGCCACAGGACTGAAGGGGGGCTCATGGGTAGTGTCGGGCTGCTCGGTGCTGAAGGATGGGCGTTCCGTGCTGGAAGAGTATGGCCAGGACCTGGATCAGCTTGGCGAAGGGGACCGTGTGGGTGTGGAGCGCACAGTTGCAGGGGAGCTCCGGCTCTGGGTGAATGGGCGGGATTGTGGTGTGGCTGCCACAGGCCTCCCTGCCCGTGTCTGGGCTGTTGTGGACCTTTATGGCAAGTGCACCCAGATCACCGTGCTTCCCCCTGAGCCAGGCTTCAGCCCCCCTACTCCTATCCCTACACCTCCCCTAGAGCCCTCAGCCCCCCCTGAGGATTCTGCCTTGGCTCAACAGGGGACCTCTGGAGATGAAGGTAAGAAAGCAGCTAGGGTGGTGTTGGATGAGTGGGGCAGAGGGCAAATGCAGTGACAAGCTAGCCTGGGTGTGGGCAGGGCCATTGAGACTCCACAGTTTTGTTGGAGAGAGCAGGGTCTAGAGAGGGTCTCCTGGCTGTGGGCTCTGAACCCTTATTCCCATCCCACCTGGTCCCCAGCCTTCATGGTGTCCCCAGCGCAGGCCCGGCCGGAGTCGTTTCCTAACAACCTTGAGTCGCATAATGGTGAGGGCTTCGGGGAAGCCCAGGGAAGGGGAATGGGCCATGAGGTGGATAAGGGAGGGACCTTAAGAGAGGGTTAGGGCAAGAGTGCTCCAAGCCAGAGGGTATAGGGATTTACCTCAGATTTCTTTCTTCATCCTGCTGCTGTAGACTTTGCCAGCATGGAGCTCTCTGAAGTGGTGAGCAATGCCATCCTATCTGCCTACAATGGGGGGCTCCTGAATGTGAGCCTGAGCTCTCCTCCAGCAAGGGATGGACTGGGATCTAGCGGTGCTGCTACCTCACCCATCCTCACCTCCAACGATGCCCTACTCTTTCATGAGAAGTGTGGCACCCTCATCAAACTCAGTAACAATAATAAGACCGCTGAGCGCCGGAGGCCCCTGGATGAATTCAACAATGGGGTTGTCATGACCAACCGCCCACTTCGGGACAATGAAATGTTTGAGGTGTGCAAGATCCTGAAATCTGACAGGGCTTCCTGCTCTGGCAGTTAAAAGTGGGGCTTAATCATTGCTGCCTAGAGGGTAGGAACTGGGGGAGAACCATGGGCTGAGAATCCCTCCTCTACATTCCTTGCCCTTTCCATCTGCTGTCATTCAACCCCAGATCCGTATCGACAAGCTTGTGGATAAATGGTCAGGCTCCATTGAAATTGGTGTCACCACTCATAACCCCAACAGCTTGGAATATCCAGCCACCATGACCAACCTCCAATCAGGTATAAGCCCAGGGCAAGGGTAGGGATACAGGCTTGGGGTTGCTGAGAAGGCAGCCTGTAGCTTAACCAAGTATCTTATCTTTACCCAGGCACCATCATGATGAGTGGCTGTGGGATTCTGACCAATGGCAAAGGCACTCGCCGGGAGTACTGTGAATTCAGTCTGGATGAGCTACAGGTAAGGGTGGGGCACAGCCATTCCAGGGAGCCCTGGGTATCTCTGTTCTGTGTGGGCATCATCCAGTGTTCTTCTCTGTTATCTAGATGAAGTCCCTTAGTGTTACTTTTGAGAAGTCAGAGTAGCTCAACAGACTAAATCCTATATGTTAGGCATGATGGCATATGCCTGTAGTCACAGCTATCTGAAGCAGATAGAAGCAGAAAGATTTTGAGTTAGAGGGCAGCCTAAGCAAAGTTATCTGTGAGTCCATCTTTAAAAACTGTTGGTTGGGCTGGGAAGGTGGCTCAGTGGTGGAGCTCTTGCCTTGCATGCATGAGGCTCTGGGTTCGATTCCTCAGCACCACATATGCAAAAAGGAAAAAGCCGGAAGTGGCACTGTGGCTCAAGTGGTAGAGTGCTAGCAACTGTTGGAGCTGGGCCCGGTAGCTCACGTCTGTAATCCTAGTTACCCAGGCAGAGATCTGAGGATTGCAGTTCAAAGCCAGCCCGGGCAGGAAAGCCCTTGAGACTCTTATCTCCAATTAACCACCAGAAAACTGGAAGTGGTGCTGTGACTCAAGTGGTAGAGCGCTAGCCTTGAGCTGAGAGCTAAGGGACAGCGCCCAGGCCCAGAGTTCAAGACCCACGACCAACAAAAGAAGAAGCTCAAGGACAGTGCTCAAGCCCTGAGTTCAAACCCCCGGATTGATATAAAACAACAAAAAACAAACAAAAAAAACCCTGTTGGTTACTGGTGGCTCATACTTTTAATACTAGCTACTTGGGAGACTAGGAATAGAAGGATTAAAAATGATGCCAGAAAGGCAGAAAAATTCAGCAGCTCTTTTCTTTTTTTGGTCAGTCGTGGGGCTTGAACTGGGGCTCTGGGCACTGTCCCTGAACGCTGTTTTTTGCGGAAGGCTTGCAGTGTACTACTTTGAGCCACAGTACCACTTCCAGTTTTCTGGTAGTTAATTGGAGATAAAAGTCTCATGGATTTTTCTGCCTAGTCTGGCTTTGAACCACAATCCTCAGATCTTAGGCTCCCGAGTAGTTAGGATTATAGGTGTGAGCCATCAGCACCTGGCTTTTGAGATCCCTTTCTTAACCCATAGTTGTGTGTATTGGCATGTGCCTGCCATCCCAAGCTATGTGGGAGGCTGAGATTTGAGTTTGGAAGGATTGCAGTGATCAGAACAGTGGAGGAGACTTTTCTTGTCCACAGAGGGAAGCTGGATACAGTGATGTGCACCAGTAATGATGGGAAGTCTAAAGTAGTCAGGTCAAAGGTCATATACACTCTCAGATAGGAGACAAGACCCTGTCTCAAATATAACCAGTAGAAAAACAACCAGAAGCATGGTTCAGTGGTAGACTGTCAGCAAGCATAAAGCCCTGAGTTCAAACCCTAGTACCACTTTTATTATTTTTTTTTATTTATTTATTTTTTGGTCGGTCGTGGGGCTTGAACTCTGGGCCTGGGCGCTGTCCCTCAGCTCTTCAGCTCAAGGCGAGCGCTCTACCACTTGAGCTACAGCGCCACTTCCGGTTTTCTGGTGGTTTATTGGAGATAGGAGTCTCACGGTCTCTCCTGCCCGGGCTGGCTTTGAACCGTGATCCTCAGATCTCAGCCTCCTGAGTAGCTAGGATTACAGGCGTGAGCCACCAGGGCCCGGCCCTAGTACCACTTTTAAATAACTTAGAAACAAAAGGGCTGGGGGGACATAGTTTAAGTGGTAGAGCACTTGCCTATCCTGTGCAAGGTCCTGGATTCAATACCTAATTAATGCTACAAAAAAAGTGCCTTTTTTGTTGGTGATGGTAGTGGTAGTCATGGGGCTTGAACTCGGCCTAGTCGCTCTCCCTGAGCTCTTTTGCTCAAAGCTAGTATTCTACAACTTTGATCCACAGCACCACTTTTTTTTTTTTTTTGGTCAGTGGTGGGCTTGAACTCAGGGCCTGGGCACTGTCCCTAAGCTTTTGCTCAAGGCTAGCACTCTGCCACTTGAACCACAATGCCAGTTCTGTTTTTTTCTGTTTATGTGGTACTAAGAATCAAACCTAGGGCGTCATGCATACTAGGCAAGCACTCTACCACTAAGCCACCTTCCCAATCCATATAACTCCACATCTGGTTTTCTGGTGGTTAATTGGAGATGAGTCTTACAAACTTTCCTGCCTGGGCTGTTTTTAAAACCAAGATCCTCAGATCTCAGCCTCCTGAGTAGCTAGGATTACAAGTGTTAGCCACCAGCGTCCAGCTTAAAAAAATAAGCCTAGGCGGCTGGGTAGGTGGCTCAGTGATAGAGCGCTTGCCTTCGTGCATGAGGCCCGGATTTGATTCCTCAGCACCACATAAGCAGAAAGAAAAAAGCCGGAAGTGGCCCTGTGGCTCAAGTGGTAGAGCACTAGCCTTGAGCTGAAGAGCTGAGGGACAGCACCCAGGCCCAGAGTTCAGGTCCCACGATAGTGGAAAGGCCCAGGACTACTGTGGAACTTGACTGACTAAATTCCAGACTGAGCTATTTTTCTGTTTTGAACAGGAAGGTGATCATATTGGCCTGACCAGAAAGTCCAACTCTGCTCTGCACTTTTTCATTAATGGCATTGACCAGGGTAAGAAGACACTGAGGAAGGGCCATTTGTCTGGGCTGTCATTGAGTCTGGTCCCTAGCTCACTTCCTCTTTGGTTCTTGCCTTCCTGAGACTCTCCTCTCCTTCACAGGTGTGGCTACCCCATTGACACCCCCAGTAGTCTATGGTGTCGTAGACTTATATGGGATGGCTGTGAAGGTCACTATCGTTCACAATAACAACCACAGCGACCGTCTTCGTCGGAACAATGCCATCCTGCGTGCACTATCCCCTGAGGGTGCTCTCCGTCGTGCTGCTCCTGCTGCCCAGGCAGAACCTGAGCGCCTGCTCTTCCACCCCAACTGTGGGCAGAAGGCAGCCATTACCCACGAGGGACGCACTGCCCTGAGGCCCCAGTATGGCCCATGGGGTGGGGAGAAACCTACAGAAGGGGCTCTACTGGCATTGGGGCAGGGTGGAAACATAGAAGGCATTGGGAGTCTGGTTTGGGGAGTCCTGGACAGAAAGATGGGGAGCTTTTGGAGCATGAGGTCTGGTTGGTGGCTTAGGGCTGTGTCTACCGGCAGGTGCTTCTGGGCTAAGCCTTGATAGACTCAGTGTGTGCTGGTATCTGAATTTGTGCTTGCTTTGTTCTCAGTGCCACTGATGACTTCAATCATGGCGTGGTACTGAGCAGCAGAGCCCTTCGGGATGGAGAGGTGTTTCAGGTGCGCATTGACAAGATGGTGGACAAATGGGCTGGCTCCATTGAAATTGGTGTCACCACCCACAACCCTGCCTACCTCCAGTTGCCCTCTACTATGACCAACCTGCGCTCTGGTGAGCTTCTAAGAAGGACAAGACTGGGATTGGGACCTAGAGAGAAAGTGATCCCTACATTCCAGGCCTTTGTTCTCATTTGTTTTTCTCTCTCTGCTGGCCCTTGTTCTATTCTCTCTCTCCTCCTCCCCTCCCTCTCTCTCCCCTTCCCCTCACTCCCTACCTCCATCCCTCTCTGTCAGTTCTGGGGCTTTAACTAAGGGAGCTTGAGCCTTTGTGCTCAAGACTAGTTCTAACACTTGACTCACAGCCCTCTTCCAGCTTTTTTGGTAGTTGTTTGGAATTAAGAGTCTTGGACTGGGGCTGAGAGTGTGGCTTAGTGGTAGAGTGCTTGCCTAGCATGCATGAAGTCTTGGGTTCCATTCCTCAGTACCACAAGCAGAAAAAGCTGGAAGTGGTGCTGTGACTTAAAAGAAGCTCAGAGACAGTGTTCAGGCCCTGATTTCAAGCCTCAGGACTGGCAAAAAAAAAAAAAAAAAGTCTTGGACTTCCCTGCCAGGACTGACTTTGAACTGTCTCCTGAGTAGCTAGGATTACAGGTATAAGTCCTTGGTACCCAGCTTGCTCTTTTTGTGCTGGTATTGAAGCTTGAACTCAGGGCCTGGCCATTTTTCCTTTGCTTTTTTTACTCAATGTTAGTATAGTTAACACTTGACCACTTGAGCCATAGCTCCACTTTGGCTTTTTGGTGATTAATTGGAGAGAAGAGTGTCATAGACTTTCTTGCTTGGGGCTAGCTTTGAACTGTGATGATCAGATTTCAGCCTCCTGAGTAGCTAGGATTACTAGACCAGCCACCTTCCAGTTTCTAGCCCCTTTCTTATTATACTTGTGACAACTCATCCAATGGGCTGTCTGGGGAACTGAAATTATTTCATCCCACTAAGAAGAAAGCCAAACCTCCAAGGAAAGACAGGAGTAGGATGTGGTGTTAACTGCTTTCTCCCTTATCTCCTCTGCCACTCCTGCCCACATAGGGACCTGGATGATGACTGGGAATGGGGTGATGCACAATGGGACAACCATCCTGGATGAATATGGGCACAACTTGGATCGCCTCAAGGTGGGAGAGTAGGCACACTGCCTGGGCAAAGTAGTGGGGCAGCCAGAGAGGCGGGGTGGATACAGAACCATCCCAGGTAGGAACTCTGCCTGACTCCTCACTCCAGCCCCACTTCTTCCAAGGCAGGGGACACGGTAGGCGTGGTGCGGCGGGAGGACGGGACTCTCCACTTCTTTGTCAATGGAATGACACAGGGTCCTGCTGCCTGGAATGTACCCCCGGGTGTCTATGCTGTCGTTGATCTCTATGGCCAAGCGGCCCAGGCCACCATTGTGGACGACTTGGGTGAGGGCCGGGCAGGGCTGGGGCATGGGTTAGGGTGGCTTTGGGAAGCCTTTCAGGCACCTGAAAACTTAGTGGGTGATGTCCACTTTTACAGAGGTGCCTCCAGTCCCCGAGCCACTCTCCGAGGGGAATAATCAGGTGTCTCCAAGCTCCCCGTCCTCAGGGGCAGGGGCCTCTGACCTGCGCTTCCACCAGTTGCATGGCAGTAATGCAGTCATCACTAACGGGGGCCGCACTGCACTCCGCCACAACTGCCGTAGCGAGTTCAATGATGCCATTGTCATTTCCAACCGGTCAGTCTCTGGACTTTGATGTGTCTGCTGTCCTGTTGCCCACATAATCACGGCCTCAGTGATCCCTAATCTCCCTGACAGGGCCCTGAGGGATGGAGAGCTGTTTGAAATTGTCATTCAAAAGATGGTGGACCGCTGGTCTGGCTCCATTGAGGCTGGTGAGTGGAGACTCAGGGATACTGGATGCCTATGGCCTCCAGGGTCAGCTCTGACTTCCACTCCCTTCTCCCAGGAGTAACTGCAATTCGGCCCGAAGACCTGGAATTCCCCAACACCATGACAGACATTGACTATGATACGTGGATGCTGAGGTTAGGCTGCTTGCTTCAGGGGTCAGCTTGGTGTAGGACTGGGTTGAACTGGGATCAGGAAAGCAGGGTTTAGGCCTGAAATAAATCTAGGGGATATGGCTGCCTCTTCTGTTCAGTTCTGGAAAGCTAGGGATTCTTGCTTTTCCAACTAGGGGAATCCCAGGGGCAAAAGGGACATGATTAGACTTCAGACTAAGATCAAGAAATATATACACGCACGGTTCTGACAGACATACTGAAGAGAGCAGTGAGGGAATGAGTATGTGAAGCTCACTCACCCTTTCTGCTCTCCCCACAGTGGCACAGCCATCATGCAAGATGGTAACACCATGCGCAATAACTATGGGTGCGACCTGGATGCACTGGGCACAGGTGCCCGCATTGGCATGATGCGAACTGCCAAGGGGGATTTGCACTACTTCATCAATGGCCAGGACCAAGGCGCTGCCTGCTCAGGCTTGCCTCCGGGTAAAGGTGACTACTCTGTGGCTTCCAGCCTGCCCCCTTAGTTCAAGCTGCCTGGACCCTCAGGCTTCTGATGCCTTTCTTCTCTACACAGAGGTGTATGCAGTGGTGGATCTCTATGGCCAGTGTGTTCAAGTCTCCATCACCAATGCTACTGGCCCCATGGATAACAGCTTGGCAACCAGCAACACTGCCACTGAGAAGTCATTCCCCCTGCACTCCCCTGGTACCTATGTGGGCATAAGAGAACATGCTACAGGCTATGGGAGGGAGGGAATAGAGCTTGATGGCAGGCAGTCCAGAAATAGGGGACTGACCTGGGGCACAGAGCCTGGTTGCTTCCTTATCACCCAGAAGCCAGAATGCTATGTGCAGATATCCTGTTATGATGAATGGTGTTTTCTTTTGGTGATAATAGGATTTGAATGCAGGGCCCCTTCAGCTTACTAGGCTGGCAGTCTATCACTTGAGCTACATGCCTAGCCCTTTTTTGCTTTAGATAGGGTCTCATGCTTTTTTTTGCCAGAAACGGGCTAGCCTGGGATAGTGATTCTCCTACCTCTGTCTTCCATGTAGCTGAGATCACAGCTGTGTGCCACCATGCCTGCCTTTTTTGGTTGATAGGGGATCTTGCTAACTTTTTCCCCAGGTTGGCTTGGAACTGAAACTCTCCTGATTTCTATCTCCCAAGTTGCTGCATTTATAGGCTATTTGGGGCTAGGCCATTTTGCCTAGTGCTTGTCAGCAGGTTTTGATGCATAATAGCACCTGAGATCTTAGTGTCTACATCCAGTTTCATCTAAAAGTTTTGCTTCACATCTTATCTGAAGCTAGCTGCCCTAATCCCCCTTCTTTCCCTGGCTATCTGTCTGTCCACAGTGGCTGGTGTGGCTCACCGATTCCACAGTACGTGTGGCAAGAATGTCACTCTGGAGGAGGATGGCACAAGAGCTGTGCGTGTGGCTGGCTATGCACATGGTCTTGTTTTTAGCACCAAGGAGCTCAAAGCTGATGAAGTGTTTGAGGTGGGCTGCAGGGTTGCGACCAGGGGAGGGGGAGCCTGATGGCCTTTCAAAGAAGGTCAGCTAATGTTTTCTGTCCCGCAGGTGAAAGTGGAAGAGCTGGATGAAAAGTGGGCAGGTTCCCTCCGGCTGGGGCTGACCACACTAGCACCAGGAGAAATGGGACCTGGAGCAGGTGGTGGCCCAGGGCTGCCTCCTTCCCTGCCAGAGCTCCGGACTAAGACCACCTGGATGGTATCCAGCTGTGAAGTGAGGCGTGATGGACAGCTCCAGAGGATGAACTATGGCCGGAATCTAGAGAGGCTGGGGGTGAAGCAGCTGATGCCAAGACAGCAGGGTAGGAGGTTGGGAATGAGAGAGTCCGAGAAGACTAAGCATCTATCCTTGTTCTTCCTAGGTGGGAAGCCGGGTGGGTATTCGTCGGGGAACAGATGACACGATGCACATCCTGGTAGATGGAGAGGATATGGGACCTGCAGCTTCTGGCATTGCCAAGGTAGACCTCAGCTTCCTTGGGTTCTAAGAATGGGTGGGAGTCTTGTGTTGATCTCTGACTTCCTGGGTCTTATGTCTGTCCCCAGAATGTATGGGCTGTGTTGGATCTCTATGGGCCAGTACGTAGTGTGTCCATTGTCAGTTCCTCGAGAATAGAAGAGCCAGAAAGTACTCAGCCTCCCTCCCCCAGCTCGGACACCGGCAGTGAAGGCGAGGATGATGATGAGGGCGAGGAACGTGGCTTAGGAGTAAGAGACTGTGGCAGGGCCTACTGGGCCTGGGGATAAGCAGTTGGTGGGCCACTGGTGAGCCAGAGTTTCCTAGGTTCTCCAGTGGCTCAGCAGAAGCTCATACTTGAGCTCTGTGTACATTCTAGTGGGGAGGGTGGGTCAGGCCTGCCATTGGTCCCTGGGGCAGTTCAGTCTCTTCCTTGCCAGGACCAGAACCAAGTGGGTATTATACCCACAGCCCTTGAGTTCCTGGAGAACCATGGGAAGAATATCCTTTTGTCCAATGGGAACTGCACAGCCACGCGGGTGGCCAGCTACAATCAGGGCATTGTTGTCATCAGCCAGCCCCTGGTGCCCCAGCTCCTGGTGCAGGTATGTACTATGCCTCCTTCTTCCCAGCTCTTCTTGCTCTAGTGTGACCCAGGAGCAAACTCCCCATAGGGGAACTTTCTCCTGCAAACTGAAAAATATGTAAACTTAGCCCAGTGACAGAAGCCTCTAGGAACAAGGTTATAGATAGTAACACAGGTGATAGTAAGATGAAGGCTTACAGAAGGATTACGTGGGGAGGGGCTGGGAAGGTGGCTCAGTGGTAGAGCGCTTGCCTTGCGTGCCTGAGGCCCTGGGTTCGATTCCTCAGCACCACATAAGCAAAAAGAAAAAAGCCGGAAGTGGCGCTGTGGCTCAAGTGGTAGAGCACTAGCCTTGAGCTGAAGAGCTGAGGGACAGCGCCCAGGCCCAGAGTTCAGGCCCCACGAAAAAAAAAAGAAAAAAAAAAAAAAAAAAGGATTACGTGGGGAATATGGCTCAGTGGTAGAGTATTAGCATGTCCCAAGTCTTGAGTTCAATTTCTAGCAAAGGAGGGGAAAAATGAGGGCCAGGTACCATTGATTCATGCCTGTAGTAATAGCTTCTTAGGAGATTGAGATCTGAGGATTGGGATTGGGAGCCAGCCTGAGCAGAAAAGCCCCAGATACTCTTATCTCCAATTAACTAGCAAAAAGCTGGAACTCAGAGCCACGGCTCATTAGCCATGAGTACAAATGATGGAGAGAGTGCTGAGACTCTGAGTTCAAGCCCCAGTACGTGTACACATACACACACACACGAAAGAAACCCTTGAGTTTGTGCTTTCTGGTCTAGGTCTACTAAGTATCATCCAGGCCCTCCCTGCCTTGGGCTGAAAGGCTAGGTGAGTGGCCTCTACCCAGGAGGCCATGGTTGTAGATTAGTTTCTTTTCTTTCAGGTGCGGATAGACTTCTTGAACCGACAGTGGACATCTTCCCTTGTACTGGGAGTCATCACCTGCCCACCAGAGAGGCTCAATTTCCCTGCCTCTGCCTGTGCCCTCAAACGGGCAGCCTGGCTGTTGCGCGGCCGAGGTGTTTTCCACAATGGTCTCAAGGTGAGGAGGGAGCCAAAGAGTGGAGTGAGCCATGCCTCCAATAGCAAAGGAAACCCACAGCCCTGGGGGGGTAGTACCTCAGGTCTGAAGGGGGCAGCTGTGTGTGTGGCTGAGCACGTGTTGTTTACATGATCACGTTTAGGCCTGTTCCTTACTCTTGTGCCCCTGCTGTTGAGAATGTTATATTTGGGGCTAAGAGAGGGGACTCTACGTAATTAAATTGCAGGTGGGTAAGGGTGGAGGAAAGCCCAAAGATTGATCACACCCAGAAGCAGTGAGGAGCTGGATGGCTGCTGGAGGAGTGAATCTGATGTCTGGAAGACAGTGGTTCTCTCTTCCCAGATCTGCGAGAAGTTTGGGCCAAATCTGGATACGTGTCCTGAAGGCACCATCCTGGGACTGCGGCTAGACAGCTCTGGGGGCCTGCATCTCCATGTCAATGGGGTGGACCAGGGGGTAGCTGTACCTGACGTGCCCCAGCCCTGCCATGCACTTGTGGACCTCTATGGGCAGTGTGAGCAGGTTAGTAGCACTGGAATGGGGAAACTAGGAAGTGTGTATATAGTCCACAGAGGAAATCAGCAGGCCCTGGGGTGTTGAACAAGCTCTGGCTGACCACCTCTGTGCCCTGCAGGTGACAATTGTGAGTCCTGAGCCAGGGGCTGCCAATGGGAAAAGTGCTGGAACCCAAGGGGACATGGAGAAAGCTGACATGGTGGATGGTACATACACCCGCCTAAAGGGACCATGATCCTACCCTTCCTCCCTTCCCCCTCCCCAACTCTGGTCCTTCTAGCCCTGCCTACTGAGACCTCTGTTCCCTCAGGTATCAAGGAGAGTGTGTGCTGGGGTCCACCACCCACTGCTAGCCCTCTAAAGAGCTGCGAGTACCACGCCCTTTGCTCCCGCTTCCAAGAACTGCTGCTGCTTCCTGGTGAGTTCTGGTCTCCTAGAAACCACCACATTCCCATGGCTAGACTATGGCCATAGTCAGTCCTGGAGGCTGGCTTGGAGGGCAGCAGTGTGGTTGAAACTAAGCTTGTCACTTTCCCACAGAGGATTATTTCATGCCTCCACCGAAGCGTAGCCTGTGCTACTGTGAATCTTGCCGGAAGCTTCGAGGAGATGAGGCCCACAGGCGCAGAGGGGAGCCCCCACGAGAATATGCCCTGCCCTTTGGCTGGTGCAGGTTCAACCTCAGGTACATTTGGACCAGACTCATGCATTTTCCCTGCTGCTTTTTTGCCATCTTGCAGAAGAGTCCCAAGAGGAGGTACACACAAAAAAATGATAGAATGGGGCTGAGAAAGTGGCTTAGTGGTAGAGTATTTGCCAAGCACGCGTGAAGCCCTGAGTTTGATTCCTCAGTACCACATAAACAAAAAGCCAGAAGTGGCGCTGTGGCTAGCTTTGAGCAAAAGCAGCTCAGGGACAGTGCCCAGGCCCTGAGTTCAAGCCCCAGAGCTGGCAAAAAAAGAACTTTATGTGTTGAGGATGACCTTGGGGACCCACTGACCTTTGTCCTGTCTGTCCTATCATAGAGTGAATCCCCGCCTGGAAGCTGGGACACTAACCAAAAAGTGGCACATGGCATATCATGGGAGCAATGTGGCAGCTGTACGGAGGGTGCTGGACCGAGGGGAACTGGGAGCAGGTACTGTGGAGCAGGCAGAGGTGGGACAGGCTGGGCTGGGAGTCCTAGGAGAACTGTGCTGACCCCAGTTGTCCTCACAGGAAGTGCCTCCATCCTGAGCTGCCGGCCCTTGAAGGGAGAGCCGGGAGTGGGGTTTGAGGAGCCTGGTGAGAACTGTGCACCTCCCCGGGAGGAGCAACCCCCTCCAGTGCTGCTCTCTCCCTCCCTTCAATATGCTGGGGCCGAGCCCCTGGCCTCCAAAGTGCAGTGAGTACAATGGCTGGGGGAACTCATGGCCCCTTGGGTCCTTACGATTTGCCACCCCATCTCTTCCCACCCTAGTTTACTAGTTGCTGCTTTTCCAGCTAAGCCCTCTCTTCATTTATTCATTGAAGTCACCACATGCTTAGTAAAAGAAAACAAGAGCGTTGCTCTTGTGAAATTTATGTATTCTCTTTAGTTTTTTTTTTTGTTTGTTTTTGGTCTTTTTGTGCATGTGTCTGTACTGAGAACTGGACTTAGGCCCTAAGAGCTAAGCTTTTGTTCAGCTTTTTCACTCAAGGCTGGAGCTCAACCACAGCTCCACTTCTGGCTTTTTGTTCATTAACTGGAAATAGTCTCACAGACTTTTCTGCCTCAACTGGCTTCAAACCTCAATCCTTAGATCTCAGCCTCCTGAGTAGGTAGGATTACAGGTGTCAGCCATGAGCCACTAGCACCTGGCTTCTCCAGAATGTATATAGCATATAATGAAGTCTTTTTTGGGGGTCAGTCGTGGGGCTTGAACTCTGGGCCTGGGCACTGTCCCTCCGCTCTTTAGCTCAAGGCAAGCATTACCACTTGAGCCACAGCGCCACTTCATTTTCTGAGTGGTTTATTGGAGATAAGAGTCTCATGTAGCCGGGCGCTGTTGGCTCACGCCTGTAATCCTAGCTACTCAGGAGGCTGAGATCTGAGGATCGCAGTTCAAAGCCATCCGGGGCAGGAGAGACTGTGAGACTCCTATCTCCAATAAACCACCAGAAAACCGGAAGTGGCACTGTAGCTCAAGTGGTAAAGCACTCGCCTTGAGCTGAAGAGCTGAGGGACAGCGCCCAGGCCCAGAGTTCAAGCCCCACGACCGACAAAAAAAAAAAAAAAGTCTCATGTACTTTTTCTGCCCAAGCTGGCTTTGAACCACAATCCTCAGATCTCAGCCTCCTGATAGCTAGGATTACAGGTATGAGCCACTGGTGCCTGGCCTCTTTAGTATTTTTTAAGGTGGTAAGTCAACAGTATGGAAACAAAGACAGGTGAAGTGGATGAGAATACCATTTGGGGTGGTTATACTTTATTAAACAGAGTGTCAGGGTGGGCATAGGTGAGGTTTGAGTGAAGGCATGAGGGTGGTGGAGTTAGTTAAGCAAACTTTGAGAAGGAAGAGGGTTTCCAACAGTACAGCTGGAGCTGAATCCCTTAAGCCAGGAGTATTTCTTAGGAACAACCAATTCTGTGGTGAGAGGGATTAGCTAGGAGAGCAAGAGAACTAGGAGACCTCAGTCCCCTAGTTCATTTGTTTTGGGGTTTTTTGGTAGTGCTTGGGTTTGAATTATTTCTACTTCATATCTGACAGATTCCGGGACCCTAAATCCCAGCGGACGCATCAGGCCCAGGTGGCGTTCCAGGTGTGTGTGCGCCCTGGCTCCTACACCCCTGGCCCTCCTTCTGCTGCACTCCGAGAACCCCCGGACCCACACTTTAGCCCGGCCGAACTTGAATGGGTCACAAAGGAGAAGGGGGCCACACTCCTCTATGCCCTGCTGGTACGGGTGGAATGAGGGGTGAAACGCCACTACTACAAGCACAGCTGGGCCTAGGCCCTGGACTCTTGAGTGAAGACTGCCTCCACCTCATTCCAGTGACTCATGGCATGCACAGGTGCTGTCCTGGCAGACATGGGAGCACTAGGCAAGCTCTCAGATTCACATGGGAAGTGGGGCACATTTCCACGGCCAGGGCCCAGCACACTTCCTCTGCTGGAGAATGAGTTCATGGGGAGCCCAGCACCAGGCCCTGGATCCCCTTCATGCACTGACTTGGGGAACATGACTCCCTATTACTCCCCTCCCCATATCACTTAATTTATTTCCGTTTTTTTGTTTCTGGTTACTGTGAATTCCAAAGGGGTCTCTCCCTGTGCCCACGCGAAGCTGCTTTTTCCCCCGGGCAATGGGGTGGGAGTGGGGACGGAAGGGCGGGCCCAAGGAAGACGCGGGCTCTGTACAGTTGATACTGACTCTTGATTTCTAAGGAGCCAATAAACGCTCTCAGAGTATCTGCCTCCGCCTCTGTCTCGCGCGCCACTCAGCGCCCGCGATCTCGAAGTAAAGAGCTCCGAGGCCGGCTGCCTCGCCGCCCGAGCGGGACCCCGAGCCCGGGGCTTGGAGGTGCGGCCCCCGTCCTCCCGCGCTTCCGGGTTCCTTGCCCAACCGGCGAGGTCTGTTCCCTGCTGTGACTCCGGAAGGAGTCGGTCTGGCATCCGGAAGTGACGTAGAGAATCAGGCGCCCCTGAGGCCGCGAAGAGAGCCGAGAAGGCGGGTAGGGTGGAGCTGGTGCCCAGGCAGCGCGGAGGGGTGTGGGCGCCAAGCCAAGGACCCCCGCGCGGCCAGCGCGCGCCGGGGCGGGAACGGTGGCCCCGACGAGCGCGGGCGCTCGGAACACGTGACCCGAGTGGCGAGCGGGCCGCGCCGAAGAGCTTCCGCCTGGGACGAGTGCGTTCTTCCTGAGTGTCTGCTTCCCAGCAGGCCCCAGCCAAGCTCTCCAGTCAGTGACAGAGCCGGGCGCCTGCGGCCCGAGCGCTCCCGGCAGCACCATGCCTGCGCTCCTGGAGCGCCCCAAGCTTTCCAACGCCATGGCCAGGGCCCTGCACCGGCACATCATGATGGAGCGGGAGCGCAAGCGGCAGGGTGAGCCAGGGCCAGAGTGGGAGGTCGAGCACACCGACCATGGCGGCTACACTATCCCAGTGCTGGCCTCCATGCACCAGCCCAGCTATGCGTCTGCTGGGCAAGGAAGGAGGAGGCAGGGAGGGAATGGTGCCGCCTGGTTGTGGTCTGGGCTGGGAAGGACCTTGGAGAGCACCTTAAAAGCCTGTTTCCCTACTGCATGGTTGGGAATAGAGGTATGGCCTAGCTAGTGCCCACATCAGTGAGGAAACTTAACTTTGTCAAGTCTAACATTCATATTATTTTCACCACTCTGCCACTTCCCCCTTCATGCTAATTCTCCAGAAGAGGAAGAGGTGGACAAAATGATGGAACAGAAGATGAAAGAAGAACAGGAGAGAAGAAAGAAAAAAGAGATGGAAGAGAGAATGTCACTAGAAGAGACCAAGGAACAAGTATGCAGGCCCTGATGTCTCCAAGCCTCTGGCTTTTTCCTTGGCTCTTCCTACCTCTATCCCATCTTCCCTCCTTTTCCAGATTCTGAAGTTGCAGGAGAAGCTTTTGGCCCTCCAGGAAGAGAAGCACCAGCTTTTCCTTCAGCTCAAGAAAGTTTTGCATGAGGAAGAGAAACGGAGACGGAAGGAGCAAAGGTGATACTTAGTGAAATGTAAATGTGAAGGCAGAGTGGAATCAAGAATTAGTGTCACCGGGCACTTGTGGCTCACACCTGTAACCCTAGCTACTCAGGAGGCTGAGATCTGAGGATCCCAGTTCAAAGCCAGCCCTGCTAGGAAAGTCTGAGATCCTTATCTTCAATAGCCATCAGAAAATCTGAAGTGGCATTGTGGCTCAAGTGGTAGAGGGCTTTTCTTGAGCTGAAGAGCTGAGGGACAGTGCCCAGGCCCACAGCCCAAGCCCCACAACCAACAAAAAATAAAAATGTCTAGCCAGGTGGCTCACGCCTGTAATTGTAGCTACTCAGGAGCCTAAGATCTGAAGATTATGGTTCAAAGCCACCTCAGGCATACAAGTATGAGACTCTTATCTTCAGTTAACCAACAAGAGTCCAGAGCTGTGGTTCCAGTGATAGAGCACCAGCTTTGAGTGAAAAAGTTCAGGGACAGTGTCAAAGCCTTAAGTTCAAGTTACAGGACTGGCACCAAAATAGTGTTGGGCTGGGAAGGTGGCTCAGTGGTAGAGCGCTTGCCTTGCATGCCTGAGGCCCTGGGTTCGATTCCTCAGCACCACATAAGCAAAAAGAAAAAAGCCGGAAATGGCACTGTGGCTCAAGTGATAGAGCACTAGCCTTGAGCTAAAGAGCTGAGGGACAGCGCCCAGGCCCAGAGTTCAGGCCCCATGACCAGACCCCCCCCCCCCAAAAAAAATGTAAGAACAGGAGGGGCCACATGTCCTTGACTTCGACCTGCTTTTCTTTCACTGTAGTGACCTGACCACTCTGACATCAGCTGCTTATCAGCAGAGCCTGACAGTTCACACAGGAACTCACCTCCTCAGCATGCAGGGTGAGGAATTAGAAACACCTGACACAAGAGGCCCTCCTGGAGGTTGCAGCCTCCCATTTCAGCATCAAGTCTCTCTTTCTCTAGGAAGCCCTGGTGGACACAATCGCCCAGGCACCCTCATGGCAGCTGACAGAGCTAAACAGATGTTTGGACCTCAAGTGCTTACGGTAAATGTGTAGACCTAGTTGCTTTTCTCTACTTTTCTCCCTGGCATAGTGGCCACCATCATTCAAACTTCAAACATACCAAGCATGCATGCATTGGATACGAGGAAAGTGAAGAGATAGAACACAGTTTCAAGTTTCCACTGAGTTTTCATCCTTCCTTCTAGACTCGGCACTACGTGGGCTCAGCAGCTGCTTTCACAGGGACCCCAGAGCATGGACAATTCCAGGGAAGCCCAGGTGGTGCCTATGGGACAGCTCAGCCCCCTCCTCACTATGGACCCACACAGCCAACCTATAGTCCTAGTCAGCAGCTTAGAGGTGAGTGTTGGGAAGATGGAGTGGATCTTTCCTTAGAGCCCAGAGGAAAAGAACGTTAGAAGTGAAAGGAAGTTCTAATGGCTGTGTCTCTTGCCTTTCTCAGCACCTTCAGCATTTCCTGCAGTGCAGTACCTATCACAGCCACAGCCACAGCCCTATGCAGTGCACGGCCACTTTCAGCCCACCCAGACAGGTGATAACATCCTGGGCAGGAGGCCTGGCTCCATGGGTCCATCTTCATTGTATACTCACTTCATAATCCCTTCTTCCTATATAG
Source organism: Dipodomys spectabilis (assembly GCF_019054845.1). NCBI lineage: Eukaryota > Metazoa > Chordata > Mammalia > Rodentia > Heteromyidae > Dipodomys > Dipodomys spectabilis. The sequence goes on from NW_024871253.1 coordinate 1,411,465, forward strand.
GGTTCCTCCAGCCTGGTGGTGCTCTGTCCTTGCAAAAGCAGATAGAACATGCTAACCAGCAGACTGGCTTCTCTGATTCAGTGAGTACTGAAGCCTTGGGAGTGGGAGTGGGGAGGGGTAGGCCCAGTATGCTTCAGGTTATCACTGTCTTCTGCAGTCTTCCCTGCGTCCCATGCATCCCCAGGCTCTGCATCCAGCCCCTGGACTCCTTGCCTCCCCTCAGCTCCCTGTGCAGATGCAACCAGCAGGAAAGGTAAGGATAGTAATTAGTCCCATACTACCAGGGAAATAGGAACTGGTGGCTCCTATCGAGTTGTCACTTCTTAATGTGTGAAGTAGAAGGCTAGTCTACCCACTGACAGCCCTTCTTTCATCAGTCAGGCTTTGCCACTACCAGCCAAGCTGGGCCTCGGCTACCCTTCATCCAACACAGCCAGAATCCTCGGTTTTACCACAAGTGAAGTGTGCCTTCAACCTACCCTTCCCATTCCCCATGGGCAAGAGTCTCCCCCAGGCCAATAAAATGCATCTCCCACTGTCCCTGGCTGCTGCTGTTTCTTTTTTTGCTTCCCAAGGCTCAGTCAATACACATTTAACTCAAATAAGCAACTGAGTTGGGGGCTTCATATTAAACTTGTAGTTTTATTCAGGTTCGATTTTAACAAATGTGTCGGGGAGAGAGCCCACAGGAAAGGGTAAAGCCCATGGGGGCAAAATCCCCTCCCCTCTCTTTCCCTCCCCCGTACAAAGGGGTTTGGGAGACACAGACAGGGGAGGGGACTGGTCCCCAATCTGTGGTGCTTGGGGCAAAGGGCTATGGAGAATGGGACTAGACCAGGGACAGGGTGGGGAGGGCAAAAGGATTATTTGCCAGAATCCACAGCTTCTGATTCCAATTGAATTAAAAAAAAAAAAACAAAAAAAAAAACAAAACCAAAACCCCAAAATGAAACCACAAGCAGCACCCACCCCTTTCCCCCACCAGGGCTGTAGTGCGAGGGGAGAAGAGGAAGGCAGCTTCTCCAAAGCCATGGCTCCCTCGCTCCTGGCCAAGGGAGCTAGGTGAAGGGCAGGGGTTCCCCGACAGTTTGAGGGGATGGGTAAAACCAAAATAAAACATCAAATAAATTGTATAGGAGGAATCCGGCCAAGGGCCCCACCAGAGAGGGGCCAGGCTGGGGGAGGGGCCTCTGCAGGCTCAAGGATCACTGCTGCCACCACCACCATCCTAAGTAAAAAAGAAAAACCTTATTAAAACATGGTAATAACTTAAACAAGAAGGGTAGGGAGAACAGGACTAAATTAGGGTTAGAAAGCCAGCCCAGTAACGTTTAAACAGGATAAATGTATAATGTGAGGACTGTTACTAACCTGGGAGCCAGTTATTTTGCCATGGCCTTGATTGCAACAGCTGCCTCCTCTGTCATGGCAGACAGCACCGTGATCTGGGAGAGAAAGAAGTCTAGAGATACTACAACTCATAATTTGAAGCCCATAAAGCATACAATGGGGGGAAGGGGCAACCTACCAGGATCTCTTCTCCACAGTCATACTTCTGCTCAATCTCCTTGCCAAGGTCACCCTCGGGCAGACGAAGGTCCTCTCGCACCTCCCCACTGTCCTGGAGCAGTGATAGATACCCATCCTGGATGCCAATAAGCTGAGGACAGATAGGGAACCAAGTTGAAGGCAGACCTATGTAGCCTGACATATCTGGTAAACTAGAGTGCCAACTAACTACAACCAGTATCTTATGCCATTTCTCCCCTCTCACAACTTCTCAGCAATCCACATAAACCCCTCCCCTAAACCATTACCCATTGCCATCTTATACACCTACATACCTGGAAGTCATTCCTTTTGATGTTGGGGACATCCATATTATGAGTTGACGGGCAGATATCTTCATATTTCTTCCCAGTGAAGATGTCAATACCAACCAGATGGACCTGTGTGTATTCATAAAGAGAAATTCAACCAACTCTAGCACAGAGAAGATAAAAGTTAATGTGGGCGCCAGTGGCTCATGCCTGTAATCCTAGCTACTCAGGAGGCTGAAATCTGAGGATCACAGTTCAAAGCCAGCCCAGGCAGGAAAGTCTGTGAGACTCTTATCTCCGATAAAACCACTAGAAAACGGGAAGTGGCGCTGTAGCTCAAGTGGTAGAGTGCTTGCCTTGAGCTGAAGAGCTGAGGGACAGCGCCCAGACCCAGAGTTCAAGCCCCATGACTGACAGAAAAAAAAAGTTCATGTTGTTGTTGTCTAATAGAATAAGTCTACCACCTTATTAGAACAAAGATTAGGGGAGTTGGAAGTAAATAAACCAGTCAACTCGGCAAAGAAACATTAAAACAAACAAAAAAAGACCCTGAGATTAAAAGTCACTAATGAGGGGCTGGAAAGGTGGCTCAGTAGTAGAGTGCTTGCCTTGCATGCATGAGGAGGCCCTGGATTCAATTCCTTAGCACCACATAAGCAGAAAAAGCTGGAAGTGGTGCTGTGGCTCAAATGGTAGAGCACTAGTCTTGAGCTGAAGAGCTGAGGGACAGCGCACAGGCCCAGAGTTCAGGCCCCACAACTGGAAAAAAAAAAAAAAAGGAAGAAAGAAAGAAAAGCCACTAATGAGATTTGGGCTGATAGCCCGGGAAAAGTGGAAGAGCAGACTTGGGGAAGTCCAGTACCTTGAGTTATTACTTAAAAAAAAAACAAAACAAAAACACTAACTGCCAGATGCAGGTGGCTCACACCTGTAATCCTAGCTACTCAGGAGGCTGAGAGCTGAGGATTACACTTTGAGCCAGCCTGGGCAGCAAAGTCCATGAGACACCTGTTTTTTTTGGTTGGTCATGGGACCTGAACTCTGGGCCTGGGCATTGTCCCTCATCTCTTCAACTCAAGGGTAGTGCTCTACCACTTAAGCTACTTCCAACTTTTCCTGCTTATGTGGTGCTGAGGAATCCCAACCCATGGCCTCACACAGGCAAGGTAAGCACTCTACCACAGAGCCACCTTCCCAGCCCTCCATGAGACTCTTATCTCCCAATTATTCACCAGAAAACCAGAATTGGTGCTGTGGCTCAAGTGGTAGAACACTTGCCTTGAGTTGAAGAGCTGAGGGCCAGCATCCAGGCCCAGAGTTCAAGCCCCATGACCAATCCAAAAAAAAAAAAAAAGCACTGACAAAACGCCAGCAGTCTAGGAGTTATGTTTTTCTGGACACTCACACAAAGGGCTAAAGACTTAGAAAACAAGGGGAATAGAAAGAAAAGGCCTGAGAGAAAATAAGGAATGAAAGATTAGAATAAAATCTGCAGTTAGAAAATAAGGAAGTCAAAGAAGAATCTAAACACTAGAAAATAACCTAGAATCAATGGCCAGTCAACAGAAGGGAACAAAACTACAAACTCACGAAGAGCCAGGTTAAACATATACAGGGAAGCCTGAAGTGCCAAGCTCAATCAAAATGTCAAGTTGTCAGCAGAGAAGCTCAAGGAACTTGAGAGTAGGCAATGGCAGGCAAGTTTGAGACTATAGTGTTCCAAAGGGAAAGCTCTAACTGGGGAGAAAAGTTGCCAGTTACTTTAAAAATTCAGATAGCGGGCTGGGAAGGTGGCTCAGTGGTAGAGTGCTTGCCTTGCATGCATGAGGCCCTGGGTTCGATTCCTCAGCACCACATAAGCAAAAAGAAAAAATCTGGAAGTGGCACTGTGGCTCAAGTGGTAGAGCGCTAGCCTTGAGCTGAAAAGCTGAGGGACAGCGCCCAGGCCCAGAGTTCAGGCCCCACAACTGGACCCCCCCCCCCAAAAAAAACCCAGATAGCTGGGGCTGGTGGCTTATAATTGTAATCCTAGTCAGGAGGCTAAGATCTGAGTACTGTTGCTGGAAACCAGCCTGGACAAGAAAGTCCATGAGGCACATATCCAATTAAGCACCAGAAAGCCAGAAAATGGACTTTTGACTCAAATGGTAGAGGACTAGCCTTGAACAAAAAAGCAGAGACAAGTGCCCAGGCCCAGAGTTCACACCCAGAAAACATGAAAACACACATAACCTCACCGTGGAGGCCTCCAAGCAAATGCTGCCTTCCATGTTAAGATCCAAGAAACCGGATAAATAGAAACAAAACCCACAAAGGTTCAGAGAAACAGGAGCACCAAGAATAAAGGAACCACCAGAACATAAAGGGTCCTAAAAACAGAACTTAAGCAACTGGCAAAAGATAATAAAGTAGTACCACACATGATGAGAACATAAAAAGTGTTCCATGGAAGAGGCTGAAGACTGGGAAGTAGGTGTAGTCTGAATGGGTATAAAGGCTATGTGAACAAAAGGACTAAAAGCTTAAAAAAAAAAATAAAAGGTCAGGGTCAAGACTGAGTAGCTTGCTGTCAGCCCTATGGATGATAAAAGGTGCAGGGAAGAATTGCAGATATAAAATTCTAACCTTGGCATGGCCATGCTTGCCAGTCTTCGAAGTAGACATCTCCACGATCTTACATGGCCGGCCCTTAAGCACCACAAAGCCATTCTTACGTAATGCTGAGCACTGCATTGGGAAGGTGGCTGAGGCCCCTGCATCTCCTGTCTCGAAGTCCAAATCATCTGCCATTTTAAGAGGCTTCGATTCCAACTAAAGCCAAGAAGAGAACTGGGGTTAGTGAGGATGAAGGGTAATATCCCATTCAAATGTATCCCATTCTTCTCTTAGAAGCATTGCTCCATTTCCCCCAACCTAAAATAAATGTACAGTTCTTGCACTAATAAGGACTGGGAGTATATACACTTTAGAGCTGATGTGTTTGTGGGAGCAGTATCTGGCTTCTCCCTCCAAATGAAAGCTTAAAGTGGTGGCTTGGGAAAGGAAGGCTCCAGGGAGTTGAGATGCCAACTCTCACAGATGAGGAAAGACCTACTTCCTAGGGGGAGGGAGGACTCAGGTGTTACTTGCCACTGAAACCAGCCACCCCTCTTCCCCACACATGGCCAGGGCTATAATTAGGTGAGCAGCTATGAGCCAGCAAAGGGGCGCGGCTAATCAGGAGGGTGGAGACTGGAGCACAAGGCCCCACCCGGCTTACACCCCCCCCATCCACACACAAGCTAATCATTGGCACAGGAAAACCACAAGGCCTCTTTGGGGGATTCCCGCCGCAACATGCAGTAGTAGATGCAGCCAAGAAGAAAAAGTAAAAGTTGCTTTGCTCATTTCCCTCCACACCATCCAGCTCCATCTCAGCTCCCGAAGGGAACCCAGGAACAGCCTCTTTCCTCGAAGGCCCTCCCCTTTTTCCCAGGATGCACCGGTCCTGTCGGCTTTTCAGGCCAGGCCTGTACAGTCAGTAGAAAGTGGGAGAGTGAGGGGTGGTGAATGACAATAAAATGAAACTAAAAGGTTCGTAGTAGTGAGTAGTAGAGCATCACACTAGGCTATACTAAGAGTTAGGGACTCTTGAAATCGAGGATCTCTTTCCCAGTCACATACAACGGGGGAAGACAGTGACAAGGTGAATAGTGCAGATCACTGGGAAGTCCTCTGCACCAGACTTTCAAGGCGCTACGGATAGGGACAGAGGAGAGGGGGGCTACCCAGTCGCCCTCGGTCTCTCCATTTCTCCGGCCTCCCCAGCTCAGAAGTGCCACTTACACCTGGCTGGTTGCCTCACTTCACGCGAAGACCGGAGGGGAAGCGCCGGGGGCCCATGAGGTCTGGGTAGGCTAACATATGCCTCCAGCGGGCCCGGCAGAGTAATCGTGACCCGGGCCTCGGGCTTCTCCCGCACCTCAAAATCCCAGGCTCTCTCAGACGTCCGCGAGGACCTGCCCTCCTCGCGCCGAGGGTTGCCGGCTCCCGCCCACCATGTGGCCGCCCGGGGCTTCCGGTGGCCGGGACCGGGGGGGAGGGGTCTCCGCGCTTCCATGCGGTCCCGGTCCACGTTTGGCCATGCGGCCTTCGACCCCGAGACCAGCCTCCCGTGGAGGCCACTTCCGGTGCCGCGGCCGCCCCCTCCCCAAAGGCTGCACCAGGCCGGAGTCACGCCGCCTCCCCTCCCCCCCTCCCGGCCACCAGCACCCCCCCACATGCCCTCTCCCCGCGCAGCCCCCTCCCCCACCTCACGTGGCCGCGCGGCGCCGGGTCCTCAACGGCCCTGGGACCCCTGTCCCAGCGGGGCCGATGTGGCCCCCGGCCCTCTCCCCGGAGTGGCCGCCTGGCGGCCTCTCCCGCGTGGCGGCCTCGCGGCTCGCCGTCCCCCCGCCCTGCGTCGTTCCAACGTCACCCGGCCGGCCCCAACCGTCACCCCGCGGGCCAACCGGGCCGCGCGCCCGCGCCTCTCCGCACCGCGCGCCGCTCCCAGGCCGAACCTGTGTGGCGGTGGCTGCCGCTCCCCTCTGCCCCCTCCCCGACCCCCGCGCAGTTCCATCTCTCCTTCCTGGCCCAAATCGAGGTTCCGCGCAGGCGCACCGTGCTCGCTCTCACCTCGCGGGAACGCACTGACTCGACCCCGTCCACTCGCCGCGAGCCCAACCGCTGCCTCCGAGCCCGCTGCCGCCGCCGCCGCCGCCGCCGCCTCTACCGCCGCCGCCGCTGCTGCACACGGGTCTTAGCACGCAGGCGCCGACTTCCCACTGACCAACCAAGCAGCCCTATGACAGCCGCGCAGGCGTGCTAGCTAGATCCTCCGCCCTCCACCCCCGCACTGCGCAAGCGCATAGCCCCTCCCCGGTCTCCACCCTCTCTCCCACTACCCATCCAGTGACGCGCATACGTGGCCCCGCCCCTAGCAAACCCAGAGCGTTTCCAACCAGTCAGCAACGCGCAGGCGCACCCGGTTTTTTAAGCCCTTCAATCTCCTCCTTCCCAGCCTTGAGAGACCACTTGCCCTACGGGACAGTCCTTGCGTCTGCGCAATAAAAAACCCCTGCACTCCACACCCTCTGAAGGAAACGCCTCAGTCGCAGAACGCATGCGTATTGGGGATCCTAACCGCCCCTTCCACTTCAGACGTCGCCTGTACGCCCAGCGTTGAAAAGACCACGCCACTCTAGCGCTTGTCGTGTCTACAACGCATGCGCCTGAGGAAACGCCCCACCTCGGCTTTCACTGGACTTAAACGACCCACACGGCCAGAAAACTGTGGGGTGGGCCTCCAGTTCCGGCATCTCTTCTCCCCCCCCCCCCCCCCCCGCCCTCCCCAGCTCCACACATGCGCGGGAGGTCGCTTTTCGCCCCGCTCCTGTGGCGTAGCGTGCCAGTGTGGTTGGGTCACCGCCCACCGTAGCTTCACTTTCCCAAACTCTAGGCCTCCGCGGTGCCATAGAGTGTCGCTCGCAAAGACAGAGCGGCCCTCTTCCCGCCACCATCTTGTTTCGGCCCTGGTGGCTGTTGGTCCGAGTGGCATCCCTGGGATCTGTTCCACTCTTGAATCCCAAGGGATGTCGCGTTCCTGTTTTGCCCCAGCTAGACTGTGAGGTTTTGCAAGTGCATTTTTCTAAGGCTCTCTTGGCAGAGCTATGTGTGTTAAATGATTGGCCTTCCAAAAGCCTGGAAACAAGCCGTTTATAAACGGGAGTTTATTTCTGAGACCTTCACGTTAGGGAGGAATGTTGCTTCCTGTTCCGTCGTGGTCTTCTTCCAGTTCTTGGTTTCCAGCCCCACCTTCGTGGGGCTGTGATGATAGGAGCGAAACAAGTGGCTACCTTGATTTCTTTCCCATTTTTAAACGGAGTAATGATTTCTGAGTTTCCCAGCTCATTGGGATGTATGAATGGTGTAACATCTTTGTCAACTACAACCATTCATGTGAACCTTTTTTTTTTTTTTTGGTCAGTCATGGGTCTTGAACTCAGGGCCTGGCCACTGTCCTTGAGCTCTGTTTGCTCAAGGCTAGCGCCCTACCACGTTAAGCCACAGCTCCAACTTTTCGTTTTTCTGGTAGTTAATTGGAGATGAGTTTCATGGACTTTCCTGTCCAGCCTGACTTCAATGGGATCTCAGATTTCAGCTTCCTGCGTAGCTAGGATTACAGGCGTGAACCACCAGCACCTGGCTGAAGTACATGTTTTTTTGGTAGCACATTACACTGTTCATCCTGGATCCTTCCAATCTCCTGAACTTCCAGTCCTTACTAAATACCTTGAAGGTATTGTTTAAAATCTCCCATTCCTAGCTAGGTGCCGGAGGCTCAACATCTGTAATCCTAGCTACTCAGGAGGCTGAGATCTGAGGATCGGAGTTCAAAGTCAGCCCAGGCAGGAAACGCCGTGAGACTCGAATAAACTACCAGAAAACCAGAAGTGGTGCTGTGGCTCAAGTGGTAGCGCAACAGCCTTGAGCTGAAGAGCTGAGGGACAGTGACCAGGCCCAGAGTGCAAGTCCCATGACCACCACCACCAACAAAAGAAACACTTAAGGTTACCAGACTCACAATAGATTGACAAAACAGAGGCAATGTCCACTTACTAAGTGAATTGAAATGGCTAAAGCATCAAACTTCTATGTTCTGTGTTGATGGTCCATTTGTTCATTCTTTCCATAAGAAAATATGAATGTTGCTGGGTACAGCAGCTAATGCCTGTAATCCTAGCTACTCAAGAGCTTAAAGTCAGACATGGCAAAAAGTTTGTGCAACTTTCAAACTGTAGTGCTTCATGTGTTTTTTCCCAGTTATATGGGAAATGCAGTAGCAAGATCAAATCCAATTTTGCCCACAGAGATGGGGATTAAGATCCTATTTGAAAAGTAAAACAAGACGGTGTGGGAGTTTGATTAGTGTTAGTTCAAACCCTAGTTCTGCCAGAGAGAGGGGGAGAGGAAGGAAAAGAAAGGGGGGAGGGCAAAAGGAGGAGGGGAAGACAGAGAGAGAGAGAGAGAGAGAGAGAAAGGAGAATAGAGTGAAGGAGCCTTGAAATCAAGACAAAAGAATGAGTTGTTCCTACTCCGTGACTAGTACCACAGTTCTAGGAACACAATGTATTTGCCCTTGTAAGAAAAAGGCTCGTGTTTTCCAGAAAACTCCTGGGCTATTAATAATCCTGGATCAGGACTCTCCTGAAAACTATTGGAGAACCTCTCATGACTCTTCTGTTCTAATTTACATGTTGAGTATACCTCTTCTATTCACATATGTCTCTTGAGAAGAGATTCAGCTATAATTGATTGGATTGTAACATATTTAAGTGACATTTATACTCCTTTCCTGTCTTCTTGTGGTGACATCTCACCACGATTAGGATTCAGATAGTTTTTTTTTTTCTTTCTTTTGGGTCGGGTCATGGGGCCTGAACTCTGGGCTGTCCCTCAGCTCTTCAGCTCAAGGCTAGCGCTCTAACCACTTGAGCCACAGTACCATTTCCAGCTTTTTTCTTTTTGCCAATGTGGTGCTGAGGAATCGAACCCAGGGCCTCATGCATGCAAGGCCACTGAGCCACCTTCCCAGCCCAATTCAGATAGTCTTGAAAACTCTCTAGCTACTCTTCAAAAGATTTTCAGAGCAAGGGGAGGGATTGGCTGGGAGGGATTGGTGAGAAGGTTGAAAGGGGAGATCAAGATGCATTGTGTTCATAAACTTTTAGTGGCAATTCCTTTGTACAACTATTTAAAAACAAAATAAGGCTAGCTCAGTGACAAAGTGCTTGCCTACCAAGTGCAACATCCTGGGTTCAATCCCCAGTACCAAAAAAGAAAAAAAAAAATAGTTAAAAAACAAAAAACAATAAAATAAGCTGGGCACTGGTGGCTCAAGCCTGTAATCCTAGCTACTCAGGAGGCTGAGATCTGAGGATCAATGTTCAAAGCCAGCCTGGGCAGGAAAGTCTATGAGACCCTTATCTCCAATAAGTTACTACCAGAAAACCAGAAATGCTGTTATGGCTCAAATGGTAGAGCACTGGCCCTGAGCTGACAGTGCCCAAGCCCAGAGTTCAAGCCCTACCACCGACCCCCCCCCCCCCCGCAAAAAAAATGTCTATCACTATATGAAGAAACAATTTTAGAAAAAGATGTTGACATACTTGTACTGACAATCTCAGTCATAATTTCATGTTTTTCTGAGAAGGTAACATTACAGGGTACCTGTATTCTGATAAGAAGGTTTGCTCATGAGGCTGAGATTAGAGGTTCATTGTTCAAAGCCAATCTGGGAAGCAAAGTCCCTGGGACTCTTACTTCCAATTAACCACCAAAAAGCTGGAAGTGAAGCTGTGGCTCAAATGGTAAAGTACCAGCCTTAAGAGAAAAAGCCAAGGGACAGCGCCTAGACCATGAATTCAAGTCGTAATATTGGCGAGTGCACGCATGTGTGTGCACGCGCACCTCCCCCCCCCCCCCCCCCCAGAGGTTTGTCAACTGAGTCTAATTCTATTCTGGTATAGTTTTGAAACTTTTTTTTCTAGTCCTAGAGCTTGATCTCAAGAGCAATTGAACCATAGTTCCACTTCTGTCTTTTTAGTGATTAATTGGAGATAAAAGTTTCACACTTTCCTACTCAGGCTGGCTTTGAGACATAATCTTCAGATATCAGCCTCCTGATTACAGGAGTGAGTCACAGGCCCCTAGCAATTTCAGAATTATTTTTTGTGTGTGTCAGTCCTAGGGCTTGAACTCAGGGCCATCACTGACTTTTTTGTTTTTGTTGCTCAAGACTAGAGCTCTATCACTTGACCCACAGCTCCATTTCCAGCCTTTTGGTAGTTTATTGGAGATAAGAGTCTCACAGTTTCCTGCCCAGGCTGGCTTCATACCATGATCTGCAGTTGTCAGCTTTCTGAGTATCTATTAATATAGGCCTGAGCTACCAGTACTCAGCTTAGAAATATTTTATTTAAAAAAAAACTTTTAGAAGTGGCTCTGTGGCTCAGGTGGTAGAACACTAGCCTTGACCTGAAGAGCTTAGGAACAGCACCCAGGCCCAGAGTTCAAACCGCATGACTGACAAAAAATAAATAAAAAATAAACCTTTTTGTGGCTGATCACTGCTGGCTCACATGTGAAATCCTAGTTACTCAGGAGGCTGAGATCTGAGGGTCACAGTTCAAAGCCAGCCTGAGGAGAAAAGTCTCTTGTCTTCAATTAACCACCAAAAAGCAGGAAGAGGAGCTGTTGCTCAAGTAGTAAATTGCTAGCCTTGAACAAAAACAAATCTCAGGGATAGTGCCCAGGCCCTGAGTTCAAGCCCCAGGACAGACACAAACATACATACACACACACACACACACACACACACACACACACACACACACACACACGTGCATTCAGTTCAGAGCCAGGCACTGGTGGCTAATCCTATTAAGAGGCTGGGATCTGAGGATCGCGGTTCAAAGCCAGCCTGGGCAGGAAAAGTCCAATAAACAACCAGAAAACTAGAAGTGGCGCTGTGTGGCGCTCAAGTGGTAGAGCGCTTGCCTTGAGCTGAAGAGTTGAGGGACAGTGCCCAGGCCCACGACTGACAAAAAAAATTAACCAGCAAAAAGCCAGAAGTGGAGTTGTGGTTCAAGTGGTAAAACACCTGGCTTTTGGGGAGAGGAGAGTCCCTTCTGACTGTATGACTAGACTACATAATGGATTAAGACAGTCCTGAAAATAAGTGCAGTCATGCAGGAATTATCTTAAGGTTCTAGGATTCTGAGACTCCTGGGAAGACTTAGAATTGGATGAAGTATGCATAATTAGTCCCTGAAGGAGGGGTAGGACTCCAAGAGATACCAAACTAGTTTTTTCTTTATCTGCCGTCTCTTGCTTAGGAGAAAGTAGTTCGGCTCTAGTTGTATAAATGCTTTTTTATTATTAAAAAGATTTAGGGGGCTGGGAATGTGGCTTAGTGGTAAAGTGCTTGCCTAGCATGCATGAAGCCCTGGGTTCCATATTTCAGCTGGAAGTGGCACTGTTGCTCAAGTGGTAAAGTATGCTAGCCTTGTGCAAAAGAAGCTCAGGGAGGGGCTGGGAAGGTGGCTCAGTGGTAGAGCACTTGCTTTACATGCATGAGGCCCTGGGTTCGATTCCTCAGCACCACATAAGCAAAAAGAAAAAAGCCAGAAGTCGCACTGTGGCTTAAGTGGTAGAGCGCTAGCCTTGAGCTGAAGAGCTGAGGGACAGCACTCAGGCCCAGAGTTCAGGCCCCATGACCAGACCACCCCCCCCCCCCCAAAAAAAAAGAAGCTCAGAGACAGTGCCCAGGCCCTGAATTCAAGCCCCAGGACTAGTAAAAATAAATAAAAACTTATCTGCCTCTGGCTAATTTTATCAGCCTGTGGCATTCATCTCTAGTCCCAAAATTTGGGAGGCTGAAGCTGGAGGATTATGAGTTCCTGGGGAGGCTTAGGCTGGAGGATTGTGAGTTCCTGGCCAGCAAGGGCTACATCATTAAACTGTATGTGAAAAAGAATCACAAGCTGGTCTCTGGGGACTGGTGGCTCATGCTGGTAATCCTAGGTACTCAGGAGGCTGAGAACTGAAGATTGTGGTTTGAAGCGAGTCGTATCACTTTGATCTCCAATCTACCATAAAACTGAAAGTGGAACTGTGACTCCAGCAGTAGCCGTGAGCAAAAACGCCCAGGGACAGTATCCAGGCCCTGAGTTTAAGCCCAAGGACTGGCAAAAAAGAAAGGAGGAGGTGGATGCCCAAGGCTCACACCTGTAATCCTATCTACTCCAGAGGCTGAGATCTGAGAATCCCAGTTAGAAGCCAGCCCAGACGGGAAAGTCTGTGAGACTTTTATCTCCAATTAATCACATAAAAAGCCGGAATTGGCACTGTGGCTCAAGTGGTAGGGAGGTAGCTTTGAGCAAAAGGAGCTCAGAGACAGCGCCTAAGCCCAGAGTTCCAATCCCAGGACAGGGAAAAAAGAAGAAAAAAAAGGAAGAAAGAACGAAAGAGAGAGAGCTGGAGATATAGATCAGTGGTAGGGTGCTTGCCTGTCACAAATAGAGCCCTGGATTTGACACCTAGTGCCTTGAGAAAAAGAAAAAGACTGTAGTTTTTTTTCATTATAAGAATAAGTCACCTGGGTTGGGAATGTAGATTAGTGGTAGAGTGGTTGTCTAGAATGCATGAAGCCTTGTTATCCATTCCTCAGTACCATATAAACAGAAAAAGCCACATCAAGTGGTAGAGTGCTAGCCTTGAGCAAAAGAAGCTCAAGGACAGTGGCCAGACCCTGAATTCAAGCCCCAGGACTGGCCAAAAAAAAAAAAAAAAAAGTTAACTGTGCAACGATTTTGGATAATAAACCTGTGGCTCCTGCCTGTAATCCTAGGGACTCAGAAGGCAGATATCTGAGGATCACCTTTCAAAGCCAGCCCGGGCCAGAAAGTCTGTGAGATTATCTCCAATTAATCTCAGGAAAAGCAGAAGTGGTTTTGTGACTCAAGTGATAGAGAGCTAGCCTTGAGCAAAAGAAGCTCAGGAGGGCTGGGACTTGGCTCAGTGGTAGAGTGCTTGCCTTGCTTGCCTTGCTTGCATGAGGCCCTGGGTTTGATTCCTCAGCACCACATAAGCAAAAAGAAAAAAGCCGGAAGTGGCACTGTGACTCAAGTGGTAGAGCGCTAGCCTTGAGCTGAAGAGCTGAGGGACAGCGCCCAGGCCCAGAGTTCAGGCCCCACGACCAGACCAAAAAAAAAAAAAGAAGCTCAGAAACCAGCACGCACACGCACACCCACACCCACACCCACCCACCCCCCCCCCCCCCACACACACAAAAGCCTGTCCCTGGTTCACAGTTTGAAGGTATGAATAGATAATAAACACATAATCTTGGTCCGTATACTCTAGCCAGTCCCCAAGGTATCTACCATCCATGAATGACAGACTTTTGTGTGTGTGTGTGTGTGTGTGTGTGTGTGTGTGTGTGTGTGTGTATTAAGGGCAGGCTGTAGGAAGGTAGGTTCGAAGTTAGCCTGGACTTTGACTCAATGGAACCAGCTTTGCCAATACTAGGACTTAAACTCAAGGCCTTGGCTTTTTTTTTTCTCATACTTGGCGTTAGTCTACTACGTCAGCTACAACTGCAGTTCTGATTTATACTGGTTAACTGGAGGAGTCTTCAGAGCAGGATTTTAATCCTCAGATCTCAGCCTCCTGAGTAGCCACCAGCTCCAGGAACATGATAAGGTTGTTGAAAGGTAGTTTGAGAGTAGGAGCGGCACTCTGAGGGGATCCCTCCTAGATCTTTCATGATTTTTTTTGGGGGGGGAGAGGGAGTTGGTCTTGGGGCCTGAACTCTGGGCCTGGGCACTGTCATTCAGCTCAAGGCTAGTGCTCTACCACTTGAGCCACAGTGCCATTTCTGGCTTTTTCTGCTTATGTGGTGCTGAGGAATCAAACCTAGGGCCTCACATGTGCAAGGCAAGCGCTCTACCACTGACCCACCTTCCCAGCCTCTCTTTCATGATTTTGACTAGTTTCAAAGAAGCTAAGGAAAAGAGGGTGAGGGTGGTAAAGAATTAAGACTAACATGGTTTTGGTCCTGGATAAATACTGTCCAACTCTACTCTGAAGCCTTATTGAACCTGGGAGCTAGGGAATGAAGTCTGGAAGTTGGGACTGAGGGTTGTAGTTCAGTTGTAAAGCACCTCCTCACAGCTGGAATCTGTGTATAATCTCTATCACTGCAAAACAGCAAAAACCCAAATGACAAAAATGAGCTGGCTATCAACCCCTCTTGGGTAGCCTGGATTCATGAAAAGAATACCTCAAGCTATGTGAGAGGAGGTAAATAAAAAATTATCCAAACTAGGCACATGCCTGTAATCCTAGCTTTTCAAGAGGCTGAGATCTGAGGATCATGGTTCAAAGCCAGCTCCAGCAGGGAAGTCTGTGAGACTCTTATTGCCAATGAACCACCAGAAAACCGGAAGTAGCACAGTGGCTCAAAGTGGTAGAGCAAGTAGCCTTGAGTTGAAGAGCTCAGGGACAGTGCCAGCGCCCAGAGTTCAAGCCCCACGACTGACAAAAATGAAAATAAAAAAAAAATTTTTTTAAAGTTCAAGGACTACTCAACTCAGGACCAGTTTCCACTAAACTCGTCTTACCTGAATTACCTGCATATTCCAGCTGTTCTCTGACAAGCCACCTGAACTTCCATTCACACTTTTCCTATTCCCAGGCCTCTCTCTGATTGCTTAACCTTGGTCCACCCACTTTATTCTGCTAAAACTCGGGTTCCTAATCCACGGAAGCAGAGAGATCCACACTGGTTTCAAAAGGCCTCACCCAATCCTAAATCTGTTTGGGTTTTTTTTGTGCTAGTACTGGGGTTTGAACTTGGGGCCTTACATTTTCTCATAGTGCTTTCGCTCAAGGCTGATGTAAGATAAATTAAATTTCATTAGGTAGCCAATAAAGAGAACGCCACACAGTATTTAGGCAGGAAAAGAAGTTTATCAAACTGCTGCCCCGCCATGAATGGTGGAGAGCACATGGCCAAAATGGCTACTCATCCCTCAGCCAGGAGTTATCTACTCCAGATATGGGAAGAGGTGTGGCCAGGAGAGGGAAAGGGGTGGCCACACTGGATCCAGAAGTGACCTCAGGGCCTAGGACTCTGCCCTGGTCTGATGTGAGAGGCCTGACCACCGGGGATGGTGGTCCAGGATGTGATCTTAGAGGGGGAAGTAACTGCTTCCAGGTGTGCCAGTTACCTACATAAGGCAGGTACTGGGCAGAAACTTAGCCAAGAGGTAGGGAGTCATTTGCACAGGGCCTACATGGCTTAGGGTGAATCTTACAACTGTCTGAAGGATGTTGGAAATGCTCTTTCCCAACATTAAACAAATAAATCAACTGCCTCAACAAAATCAGTTTGGAGCCAGGTACCAATGGCTCATGTCTATAATCCTAGCTACTCAAGAAGCTGAGATCTGAGGATCACAGTCCAAAGCCAGCCAGAGTAGGAAAGTCCATGAGATTCTTATCTCCAATAAACTACTCAAAAGAAACCAGAAGTGGTGCTGTGGCTCAAGTGGTAAAGTGCTAGCCTTGAATACAAAGAGGCTCAGGGATAGCCGCTAGGCCCTGAGTTCAAGCCCTGGGACTGAAATAAATAAATAAGATAGATAGATAGATAGATAGATAGATAGATAGATAGATAGATAGATAGATAAAGTAGGTTGAACCTGGTAATGGTGGCTCTTGCTTAAAAATCCTAGCTATTCAGGAGGCTAAGAATTGAGGATTATGGTTTAAAGATCGCTCCTAGGGGTCTTGGAAGGTGCCTCAGGGGTAGAGTGCTTGCCTTGCATGCATGAGGCCCTGGGTTCGATTTCTCAGCACCACACAAGCAGAAAAAGCTGGAGATCTTCAGATCTCAGCTTCCTCAAGTGATAGCACACTAGCCTGGAGCTGAAGAGCTGAGGGACAAAGCAGTGAGAAGGGGAAGGCATACAAATAGAAAGAGGATGAGAAAAGAGTCATTAAATATATATTACATAAAAATTAAATGAGGGAGTGGGCTGGTGGCTCATACCTGTAAGAGGTTGAGATCTGAGGATCAAGGTTCAAAGTCCATGAGGTTCTTAGCTCCAATAAACCACCAGAAAACCGTAAGTGGTGCTGTGGCTCAAGTGGTAGAGCACTAGCCTTGAGCTGAAGTGCTGAGGGACAGCGCCCAGGCCCAGAGTTCAAGCACAACTGACCAAAAAACCCAAAAACAAACAAACAAAAAGCATTGTTCTTAACCTAACTTCTAGATTTCTAGAATTAAAACCTCTTCCTACAAATACTTAATATAAATATTTTGAGAGCTCATGCCTATAATCCTGGATACTTAGAAGGTTGAGATCTGATCATTGAAGTTTGAAGCCAGCCCAGTCAAGAAAGTTCATGAGATTCTTCTCTCCAATTAACCACCAAAAAGTCAGAAGTGGCTACAGCTCAAATGATAAAGTACTAGCCTTGATTGGAAAACAGTTCAGGGACAGCTGAACTCAGGCACTGAGTTCAAGCCCCAGGATCAGCACCCCCCAAAAAGTAGTTGGAAGAAAAACCAGGCATATGGAAAGATCTAGAAGGGCTATGAAGCCAAGGATCATTATGATGAAAAATGGTTTCAGCATAGTAGAAGGGAGGCTGGAAACTTACACCCATTAGCATTCAAATCCCAGCTGTGTTTGTCCCCAGCTGTATGAGCTTAGGCTAACTGTTTAACTTTACCATACTTTACTTTCCTTCTCTATGAAATGGGGATTTGGGGGGGCGGGGTGCGGGGAAGCTGGGCATACTGAACACACTTTTTTTTTGTCAGTTGTGGGGCTTGAACTCAGGGCCAGGGCGCTGTCCCTGAGCCTCTTTGTGCTCACAGCTAGTGCTCTACCACTGGAGCTACAGTACCACTTCTGGGTTTTGAGTGGTTTATTGGAGATAGGAGTCTCACGGCTTTTTCTGCCTGGGCTGGCTTTGAACGGTGATCTTCAGATCTTAGCTTCCTGAGTAGCTGGGATTACAGGTGTGAACAACTGATCCTCAGCAGTTTAATATATTTGAAATCCCAGCACTTGGGAGGCTAAGACAGAAAGATTCTGTGTTTGAAGTCTTCCTGGGCTACCTATTGACACTTTGTCTCAAAAAAAAAAAGTGGAAGATTATTTAATTTACTTTTAAGTATCTATTTCCCAAGATTGTTATTGGGACCAAATGATTTAATGTATCTAAAGCACTTACATTTCTGCATGGCACCCTTTGAATGTTCAGTAAAGGGTGGTTCTTACTGTTACTACTAAGAAAGAAAGAAAAAAATGATAAGAAAGAATTTCTAAGAAGGAGGTGGTAAGTAACAAAATCAGACACAGCAGATGGGACCAGGAGGTGGAGGGTGGAGAAAAGGTCAAGTATTTGGCAGAGTTGCTGGCGGAGATGGCAAATGGGAGGGCAGAGGTGAGAGAGCGGCTGGAATGGGAGGGGAGAAAAAAAGGCTGTGGCTATGGAACAAGTTAGCAGTTGAGAAATAAGAGAACAGCTATTAGAAGAGAAGAAAGATGTCGGGTGTCTGTAGTTGGCTCCCTTGTAGTCCTAGCTACTCGGGAGGCTGAGATTTGAGGATCAAGGTTCAAAACCAGCCCCAGACTGTTATCTCCAATTAAGCAGCAAAAAGCCAGAAGTAGGCCTGTGGATCAAGTGGTAGAGTGCTTGCTTTGAACAACAACAACAAGCTTAAGAGACAGCATCCAAGCTGATTCAGACCACAGAATTCAAACCATCAACCAAATTGGTCATCAAGCCGGGCGCTGAGTGGTTCATGCCTGTAATTCTAGCTACTCAGGAGACTGAGATCTGAGGATCATAGTTCAAGGCCAGCCCAGGCAGGAAAGTCTGAGAGACTCTTATCTCCAATAAACCATTCAGAAAACTGGAAGTGGCGCTGTGGCTCAAGTGGTAGAAGCGCTAGCCTTGAGCTGAGGGACAGCGCCCAGGCCCAGAGTTCAGGCCCCATGACGGAAAAAAAAAAAAAAAAAGAACGAACGAAAGAAAGAAATTGGTCATCAGGGGCTGGGAATGTGGCTTAGTGGTAGCAGGCATGAAGTCCTGAGTTCAATTCCTCAGTACCACATAAACAGAAAAAGGCAGAAGTGGTGCTATGGCTCAAGTGGTAGCCTTGGGCAAAAAAAAAAAAAGAAGAAGAAGAAGCAGCAGCAGCTAAAGGACAGTGCGCAGGCCCTAAGTTCAAGCCCTAGGACTGGCAAAAAAAGAAAAGAAATTGGTCATGAAAGCCAGAGGAACAGCAGGAGAATGTAGTCCTGGAAATATTGGGGTTGATGGAGAACAAAGCTAAAAAGGAGAGGAAGAAGGAAGAAGGAAGATCAGGTTGCAGAAGTTCTGACAGGATCACATCAATGAATGCAGCCAAAAGAGAACCAAAACACATTCTTTGAACATTTTAGTGAAGAAGGAACTGCAGACAAGATAATGCACACCTGTAATCTTAGCGCTTGGAAAGTGAGGGCAAGAACATCCAGATTTTGAGGCCAATCAGGTCAAAAAGATCTCAAAAACTGCTGGGTGCCAGTGGCTCATGCCTGTAATCCTAGCTACTC
Source organism: Dipodomys spectabilis (assembly GCF_019054845.1). NCBI lineage: Eukaryota > Metazoa > Chordata > Mammalia > Rodentia > Heteromyidae > Dipodomys > Dipodomys spectabilis. The sequence continues at coordinate 1,430,486 of NW_024871253.1, forward strand.
AGGCTGAGATCTGAGGATCACAGTTCAAAGCCGACCTGGGCAAGGAAAGTCCGTCAGACTCTTATCTCCAATAAACCACTAGAAAACTTGAAGTGACGCTGTGGCTTAAGTGGTAGAGCGCTCACCTTGAGCTGAAGAGCTGAAGGACAGCGCCCAAGCCCAGAGTTCGAGCCCCACGACCAACAGCAACAAAAAAAAAGGTCTCAAAAACAAAAGGCCTTTGGGGCATGGCTCAAGTGGTAATAGTAAGCACTAATTGCTCACACTTGTAAGCCTAGCTACTCTTGTTTTTTTTGGGGGGGGTTGGTTGTGGGGCTTGAACTCTGGGTCTGGGCACTGTCCCTCAGCTCTTCAGCTCAAGGCTAGCACTCTACCACTTGACCACAGAGCCACTTCCAGCTTTTTCTGCTTATGTGGTAGTGAGGAATTGAACCCAGGGACTCATTCTTGCAAGGCAAACACTCTACCACTGAACCACCTTTCTAGACCTGCCTAGCTACTCTTGAGGCTGAGAATCTGCAGCAAAAATGTCTGAGAGAGGGAGTGGGGGTGGGGGTGGGGAGGAGATGGGAAGGGATGGTAAGGGGAAACAAAGGAGGAGGCAACAATGCTTGATAAGAAATGTACTCCTGGGCTGGGAAGGTGGCTCAGTGGCAGAGCGCTTGCCCTGCATGACTGAGGCCCTGGGTTCGATTCCTCAGCACCACATAAGCAAAAAGAAAAAAGCCGGAAGTGGCGCTGTGGCTCAAGTGGTAGAGCGCTAGCCTTGAGCTGAAGAGCTGAGAGACAGCGCCCAGACCCAGAGTTCAGGCCCCACAACCGGACCCCCCCCCCAAAAAAAAGAAATGTACATTACCTTGCCCATGTAATTGTAACCCCTCTGTACAGTATTTTCACAATAAAAAACAAGTCTGAGAGACTCCATCTTCAATTCCCCAGCAAAATGCCAGACTGGAGGCATGATTCAAGTGGTAGAGTACCAGTCATAGGTGAAAAAGCTTAGCAAGAGCTTGAGGTCCTCAGTTCGAGTCCCAGTATCACTGCAGGAGAGAGGCGAGGGGTCTAGATTTGAGTTAATAAGAAAAGCAGCTGAGGATAGCTTTTCAGAAAATTGGGTCTTAATGGGGATGTATAATGCAATAGTTAAGGCAAGCAGCATTTTATCTTTAATAGTGAACAGTTGTGCAACACAACTTCAAGTGGGCAGGAGTAGAGGAAATAGATTGATCAGATTGTTCAGCTCTAGCTACTGAGGAGGCCAAGATATAAGTATCCCAGCTTGAAGACAACATAGGCAGGAAAGTCCTTGAGATTCTTATCTTAAAAGACCAGAAGTAGAGTGCTATCATGAACATCAAAGCTAAGGGACAGCACCCAAGCCCTGAGTTCAAGCCTCAGGACTGGTGTGAGTACACACACACACACACACACACACACACACACACACACACACACACACACACAGAGGAAAGGAGAAAGGAGGAAGCCTTTTCATCAGAAACTCTTATTATCTATAGCATTTAATTTTTATTTTATTTGTCAGTCATGGAGCCTGAACTCAGGGCCTGGGCTCTGTCCCTGAGCTTCTTTTGCTCAAGGCTAGCACTCTACCACTGAGCCACATCCCCAGCCCAACATTTAAACTTTTTTAGACAATTAGAACAATTTAGACAATTTGGGAATGTAGCTCAGTAGGACTAACCAAATATAGATGAGGCCCGGGGTTGCGTCCCTACCAATGAGTGTGAACATACATGCATATACACGCATACACACATACACAAAATTATTTAGTCAGTCCTGGGGATTGAATTTAGTTAGTACTTGGCACTGTCTGTGAACTTCTTTTCTACAGGGCTAGCACTCTACCACTTGAGCCACAGCACTGCTTCTGGCTTTTTCTGTTTATGTGGTACTGAGAAATTGAACCCAGGGCTTCATGCATGCTAGGCAAGCACTTTACCACTTAGCTCTTTTTTTTTTTTTTTTTCTGCTGGTCGTAGTGCTTGAACTCTGGGCGCTGTCCCTCAGCTCTTCAGCTCAAGGCTAGCACTCTGCCACTTGAGCCACAGTGCCACTTCCAGCTTTTTCTGCTTATGTGGTGCTGAGGAATCGAACCCAAGGCCTCATTTATAAAAGGCAAGCACTCTACCCTGAGCCACCTTCCCAGCCTCCACAATTTATTTTTTAAAATAACCAAAGAGCCAAGCACTGGTTGGCACATGCTTGTAATTCTAGCTACTCAGGAGGCTAAGATCTGATGATTGATGTTTGAAGTCATCACAGGCAGGAAAGGCCATGAGACTTTTAGTTCCAATTAACCACCTAAAAACCAGAAGTGGAGCTGTGCTCTAAGTTGTACAGCACTAGCCCTGAGCAAAAGATGTAGGGGACAGTGTCCAGGCCCTGAATTCAAGCCCCATGACTGATGAAAAAAGAAATCCAAGGAGCCAGGTGCCTGTGGCTAATGCGTGTAATCTTAGCTACAGCCTGGGCAGGAAATTATGTGAGACTTTTATCTTCAATTAAGCACCAAAACAAACAAACAAAATAAAAGCCAAAGTGGAGCTGTGGCTCAATGGTAGAGCACTAAACTTGAGCAAAAATCTCAGGGCAGTGCCCAGTCTCTTAGGTCAACCAAGCCCTAGGACTGGCACACATACAAAAGATATAAATTATTGGGCTGGGAAAGTGGCTCAGTGGTAGAGTGCTTGCCTTGCATGCATGAGGCCCTGGGTTCGATTCCTCAGCACCACATAAGCAAAAAGAAAAAAGCCGGAAGTGGCTCTGTGGCTCAAGTGGTAAAGCACTAGCCTTGAGCTGAAGAGCTGAGGGACAGCGCCGAGGCCCAGAGTTCAGGCCCCATGACTGGACCCCCAAAAAACAAACAAACAAAAAAGGTATAAATTATTTTTAAAATTAAGAAAGAAGTATTAAATAATTGGAACATTACACACACAAACTTACTGCATCTCTCAGTGATTTCTGTTTTTTTTTTTTTTTTGTCTGTCATGGCGCTTGAACTCTGGGCTTGGATGCTATCCTTCAGCTCTTCAGCTTAAGGCTAGTGCTCTACCACTTGAGCCACAGTGCCACTTCCAGTTTTCTAAGTGGTTTATTGGAGATAAGAGTCTCATGGAGCCAGGCACTGGTAGCTCACACCTGTAATCCTAGCTACTCAGGAGGCTGAGATCTGAGGATGGTGGTTCAAAGCCAGCCTGGCAGGAAAGTCCATGAGATTCTTATCTCCAATAAACCACTAGAAAACCAGAAGTGGCACTGTGGCTCAAGGGGTAGAGCACTTGCCTCGAGCTGAAGAGCTCAGGGACAGCGCCGAAGCCCAGAGTTCAAGCCCCATGACCGACAAAAAAAAAAAAAAGAGTTTTATGCACTTTCCTGCCCACGCTGGCTTTGAACCATGATCCTCAGATCTCAGCCTCCTGAGTAGCTAGGATTACAGGCGTGAGCCACCAGTGACTGGCTATGGGGACAAGAGTATGCACCTGTTCCACATATAGGTAGTGTTCACTTTCCAGGGGTACTTTCCCCGCAATTCCTATATTCCCATCCCTCAATCCACCTGACATTTTCTTTCTTTTCTTTCTTTCTTTCTTCTTTGTACCAGTCCTTGAGCTTGAACTCCGGGCCTGGGTGCTATCTCTTGAGCTTTTTTTGCTCATGGCTATTGCTCTACTACTTGAGTCACAGACCCACTTTCAGCTTTTTACTGGTTAATTGGAGATAAGAGTCTCACAGATTCTTCTATCCAAGCTGACTTTTTTTTTTTTAAATCGTGATCCTCATATCTCAGCCTCCTGAGAAGCTAGGATTACAGGTGTGAGCCACCAGCACCTGGCCACCGGATGTTTTCAACCCTGGAGATCAATGGGGTGACAGATGTCGCAGCCAGATCGCCCTCACATCCCACCTGATGTTTTCTTAGTCTTTTTACAAAAAGAGCTCATCCCTCTACTCTGAGCTTTCTCTCACCTCATCTTCAAACTCAGTTAACCAGTCCACATCTGAATATATATATATATATATATATAACTTTCCATATCATTATTTTGCTGCTTCGGTCACCCTGTAAAGTATCTTGCTTGTCTTTTCCCAGTCTGGGTCTCAGGCTAGGGCTGGGCACAGGTAAATCGGTCCTTAATGATATAAGAAGGAAGGAGTGGGCACATTTCTGTATCCTTGACGGCCTTGCTTTGCGAATTAGTTTCTATCTGTCCCTCTCTCTCCTCTCTCCCCCTCCCCCCTCCCCATCTCCCTCCTCCCTCCCTTCCCCCCCCCCCCCCTTGTCTACTGTGCCAGCCAGATGCCTTGGAAATCAGAAAGGAGTGTTAAGCTGGAGTAAGGATAGCTGAACATCTCCAATTAAGGACGCGCAACCGGACTATCTTCAGCAGTTACCGGCAGAGGGCGCGCCAGGACCGGGAGAAGTGAAGGCTGCGGTCGCGGGCGGCAGAAGGGATTCGGATGTTGGCACCGACTCTAGCGCTGGGGAAGCGCACGTGGGGTGGGGTGGGATGGGGTGGGGTGGGGTGGGGCCAGCGGCGCGGCGCGGCGCGTGGGGGCACGTGTGCTGTTCCTGGGTGAGATAGTCTGGCTAAAAATACGCGCTGGCCAGCGGGTCGACTTCTAAAGCCTCAGTATTTTGGGAGGGAGATTGAGGCTTCTTCCCGGACGAACTTCCACAGACTCCCAAGTAACCTGAGAGCATAATCGCATTACAACTCAGTCTTCTGGTCTGTTGATTGCGGGCCATTCATTTATTCAGTAAATATTAAACATGTGCACTGTTCCGTGCATCAAGCATAACTAAGAGGTTCTTTTTCTCTCTTTGTATTTACAGCCTATTATGTGTGTTCCTTGCAGGTGGGAAGAGAAAAAAAAAGCGATGGTTAAGATCCTTTAATATTTTCTAAAATTCTGTAAGAGAAATAAAGGATGTGATAGTGATTGGAAGGTGTGTAAGCTGATATTCACCCTACGAGACACCGAGGGCCTCCTAACTAGAGGACATTACGTATGAAGGCCGGGGATCCTACCGCCCCTCACGTAGACCTGAGAGACCCAGAAACTAGTCGAGGTGGAGACATAGATCTGTGGCCCATGGGGAAGCTGCGTTGCCTGGAAAGAGGCTCCAGGGCTAGGACATAGTTTCATTAGGGCATTGTTTCCACAGATGGATACATTTAGCAAAACTCAGTAAACTGTGTATACACATGCACGCAAACTTCATCCCGAAAACAAAATAAAAGGGTTCGCGGTTTGTGAGAACTTGAGCTGGACCGACAGTTCTGCAACGCTTTCCAGTCTGCCCTGCGGGGTGTGCGTTACATCCCCAGGGTGGTAGTGGGCGGGAGAAGGAGTCTACACCTGTCAATAGTCAGGCACCTGGGGTCTGGAGAGTGCAAGCTACAACTGGGGCTTCCGCCTGCTGCCCCCCACCTGGGTCGTCAAGGGCAACCTGGGAGCCGCGCCCCCGGCCCCGCCTTTCGCGCAGAGACCAGGTGGCAGTTGGGGCGGGACCAGCCCGTTTGATTTCCCGCGGCCGGTGGCAAGAGGAGAAGGGGGAGGGGAAAGGAGCCGCCGGCCAATAGGTTGGGCTTGTCGGGTCATGTGACCCCAGAGGGGCGGGGCCCAGGTGTACTTACGGGGCTGCGGGCCGAGGGCCTTCGCCTCCACGCGAAGTCCGGGAGGCGGGGCCGGCGTGCGGGCCCGGGGGCTCCGCGGCTAGGATTGGCTTGCGGCTGGGAGGCGGGGCTTGCGCGTGCCCGGATAGCGGGCTGCGATTGGCCTCGGTTCGGGGCTCGCTGCCGGCGTGCGGGCTCGGCTAGGGGCGCGAGGACCGAGCGGGGCGGCGGGTCCGCGAGCCGGGGGGAGGGGTCGGGGCGGTGGCGGTGGCGGCGGAGGCGGTGGCGGCGGGGGCCGGTACTGGACCCGGCGGGATGAGCGAGGCGGAGGCGGCAGTGGTGGCGACAGCGGCCCCCGCGGCGACGGTGCCCGCGACGGCAGCAGGGGTGGTAGCGGTGGTGGTACCGGTGCCCGCGGGAGAGCCGCAGAAAGTAGGCGGCGGGGCGGGCGGCGGCGGAACCGCCTCGGGCCCCGCTGCCGGTACCCCCTCGGCGCCAGGCTCTCGCACCCCTGGCAACCCGGCGACGGCGGCCTCGGGAACCCCCGCGCCCCCGGCCCGGAGTCAGGCGGACAAGCCGGTGCTGGGTGAGGGGGAGGGTCGCGCGCCCGGGCGGCTGGGGGTGGGGGGCGGGCGGGCTGGGGGAGGGGGAGGAGGGTCTGGAAAAGCTGAAGGCGGGCTTGGTTCAGAGACCCCCCCCCTCCCCCAAGGCCAAGTGGGCTGAGAGCTCTGGAACGAGCTAAGTGAATTTCTCTGGTGGGAAATCCTGCTGTCCCTTCCTGGGCGGGAGGGCGGGGCCAGCAGGTCCAGCTGAGGCAGAGGGGGGGTGGGGTGGAGAACGAAGCCTTAGGGTCCTCCCCCGCCCCAGGTGCAGGAGACTGGGTACTCCTTGCCTCTGGTGAGTAAGTACCAGGAGAACCTCTGAGCCTGGGAAGCAGGTGCAGTGGGGACCCTTAACATGGAGAGAGAGAGACACTTTTGCGGACACCCAGGTGGGGGACCGGGTTCTAGGTGAAGGGCTCAGGTTTGTAGGGTGTGAGGAACATGTCTTCGAGTTGAGTTTTGAGAGCCTGTATACGTTGTGTGGGTGATTCCACTTGGTGGAATTGGCATAAGAATACTTTAAAGCTACTAGCGAAACCTGGTTGGTCGGAGGAAAGCTTAATAAGGAGGCAAGTTAGATTTGGGGTGTGGGGGGGAGAGTGTCTGAAAACTCAGTCCAACTCCATCTCTCCCCCTATCTTACTGTCCCCACTGCATCTGCCTGGCAGCAATCCAAGTCCTGGGCACTGTCAAATGGTTCAACGTGCGGAATGGTTACGGATTCATCAACAGGTATCCGAGGAACCCAGGGAAGGGGAGGAATGGGTGTCCTCAGAACTGGCTTGTGGGACTGGACACCTTCCCAACCTCATCGCTACCCCTGGCAAGGCACATGGCTTCCATGTCCAGCTGATGCTGGTTGAAAGGCTTTAATGACAGCACGCCTGTGTGCTCAGTGGCCAGATGAAGCCGCCTCCACATCTTCAAGGGCAGCAGAGGATTAATGATCTGGGAACTTGGCAAACCTAGCTCTGACCTTCCTGGCTTTTCTGTCTCCACAACTCCTGGAATTGCTTCATTATGTTTAGATGGCTGTGTCTTTGAGGGTTGTGTTTGGGTTCTTTGCACTTCTGGGCTCTTGTGTTGAAGTCCTCACCCATTTCCTAATTAAAGACAACCCATCACAACTTAGCTCACTAAAGAGCTGTGGCTCATTTGAACCCCTCATCTGCTGACACTGAGCTGGTGTAGGGGAGTGACGGAGGGAGGAGTTAGCCTCTCCAGAGACTGCTGCCTTCCTTCAGCTCCCCCTCCTCCCCCCCCCCCCCCCCCAGTGCTGGGAGAGGCTGTAGTGGTGGATTCTGAGCAGTCCCAGACCTATCCCTGTGGGGCTTTCCCTAGCCTGGGCACCCTGCCCATTCAAGCCCTCCAGGGAGGCCTGAGTTCCCTCTTAGCAGGCTGACCTTTGTGCAGATCCCAGTGCTTTAGAGCATTTGTTCTGGGGAAGGCAGATTGCAGTGAAGAGTTCCTTCCTCTCCCTTCCCTATAGGGAATTCTAGGATAAACCAGGGCTAATAGTCAAGGTAGTGTAGAAAATGACTACTCCTCTTCTGTCTTAATCTTGGTCCCTCTGTGTCAAGAGGACCTCTAAGCTGAGGTGAAGACAAGGTTTTATGGTGATTTGGAGCAAGTTCTGGATACCTTGTCCTTTTCTGAAAATTGTTTTGCACCTCTGGCCCTGATCCTGCTTTCTTCCTCCTTGAACATGGAAGGAAATGTGGAATTTTCCACCCCCAATGTGGGCTGGGAGGAGGGGAGATTGGGCAGGGACAGTTATACCCAGCACCAGCAGGTTCTAAGGTGCCCCTGGGCAATGAAGGTGGAGCATTGGCAGGTAAAGAGTTGTTCCAGCTTCTTCCAAGGTGCCTTTGCCTCCTCCCTTTGCCCTTTCACTGAGGTTGAAAGTGTACTTCCTCCTCAAGACCAGCTTCTGAGGGCCCTGTTGGCTATCACCTCTTACTTCCTGGGCCCTGTGTACCCCCCAGGTAACTGGCACATTGGAGAGGAGGGACAGGTAGGGAGGCCTCAGTGGAGCTGAGCACCTTACCAAAGTCACCCCCTTAATGACCCATCCTGTTCTGCAGGAATGACACCAAGGAGGATGTCTTTGTTCACCAGGTAAGAGCTAGGTTTGGCTTTTTAAGGGGAAGAACTGGCCTTGTCTTTGAAGGCCTTTGCCATAAACCCTTAGCTACACACTATTGTTTATCCAGCTCTTAACTGCACAATGGCCTGCCCGCATGGAAATAGATGCCCTCCCACCTGCCCCAGGTGCCTGTATCAACCACACTTGTGTTGGTTACTGAATGGCCATCAAAATTGTACGTGTTGTCCTCGAAGTATGGCATGCTCACCACCTTCTGGGACCTGTTAATACCATAGGAAAGAACTGGGCAATTTTCTGAGGGAAAGAACTCAGGCCAGAAAGACTGACTTGGGTGCTATGGGTCTCAAAAGTGTGGTCCCTGCACCTGCAACAGCAGCAGCGCCACCTGACATCTAAGCTCAGCCCTGCCCCAGCTACTCAATCAGGCTTGGGGCTGGGGTCCAGTGTTCTTGTTTAGCAAGCTCCCAGGTGATTCTGCTGCTCACTAGTTTGCGAACCACTGCTTTGGTGGAGAGAGCTCTCAGTGGGATCGAGGTAAGAAGCACAGTATGTTTTACCTACTTTGCCACTGTAGACCATCTCTACTTTTTAAAGTTTACAGTCTTGCCCCCTGCTTATTTTTGAAGTCTGAGAGAGGAAGAGAAGAATGTCTTGAGACTGCAGTAACTTCACAGTGGGTTCCCAGGCCCCTAATTTATGACTCCCCCCACTATTTTTTGGTGGTTCTGGGGATCCAACCAAAATCTAAGTAGGCCAGCGCCCCAACCCCACCCCTTCCCAGACTACTTTGACTACCTTCTTGCTCTATCTCCAGTCCCAGACCCCAAGTAAAATATTGAAAAGAATGGGCGTCAGTGGCTCACACCTGTAAGCTAGCTACTCAAGAGGCTGAGATCTGAGGATTGTGGCTTGAAGCCAGCCGAGGCTGGCTCTTACCTCCAGTTAACTGTCAAAAACTAAAAACAAAAAGTCAGAAGTGGAGCTGTGGCTCAAGTGGCAGGCAACTAGCCTTGAGCAAAAATGCTCAGGGACAGTACCCAGACCCTGAGTCAACCCCTAGGACTGGCACCTAAAAATAGATAAAAACAATGCAATTGGGTGGAGGACGGCAGCAGGGTTGAGACCTGGTCTTGCTGCCCTCACTTTTCTCATTGCCTTTTCCCCACCCAGACAGCTATTAAAAGAAACAACCCCAGGAAGTTTCTGCGTAGTGTTGGAGATGGAGAGACTGTGGAGTTTGATGTCGTAGAAGGAGAGAAGGTTTGGTGGTGGTGGTGGTAGGGGGTGTTTCTCTGTGTGTGTGTCTGTGTATGTATTATGGGCCAGGGTTGTAGGGAGGTAGCCTGGAAGTCAGCCTGGGCTTTACTCAGTGGAACCAGCTTTGCCTCTGATTGTGGGGATGGGGCTATATTCTCTCACCAAATGTTGTCTTAGCAATTGGACTTCTGTAAGAAGTGTCCTAAAGAATATGACCCTTTCATCAATCAGTAGTGTCTGCATTTCTTCTTTGCATGTAGTTCATCAAACACTTCCATGTCGGGCTGGGAAGGTGGCTCAGTGGTAGAGTGCTTGCCTTGAATGCATGAGGCCCTGGGTTCAATTCCTCAGCACCATAAGCAGAAAAAGCTGGAAGTGGCGCTGTGGCTCAAGTGGTAGAGTGCTAGCCTTGAGCTGAAGAGCTGAGGGCCAGCGCTCAGGCCCAAGGTTCAGATCCCATGACCAACAACAACAACAAAAAAAACAGCCCACTTCCTTGTCTCTTTTCCTCATGGAGCCCTGATCCTAGTAGGGTTCTCAGAGCCTGCCCTCTATATTGAAAGAGATATGGCCCTTTCTTTCCACCTAACCCCAGTCTGGGGTAATTGTCATGTTTTCCAAAGGATAGATTGCTTCTTTTCAAATGGGAAGAACTCACTTTTCCATGGGGTGGGAGAGAAACCAGTAGAGGTTCCAGGAGCCACAGGATATCTGGAGGGAGATCTCTGGCTGGAAGCAGGGGACTCAGTTCTAGCAAATATGTAGCTATGTATTTGGCATGGGGTGAGCTCTGACTTCCTCTTGTACTCTCCAGGGTGCAGAGGCTGCTAATGTAACTGGACCCGGGGGGGTGCCAGTGAAGGGCAGCCGGTATGCCCCCAACCGACGTAGGTTCCGCCGATTCATCCCTCGACCTCGCCCAGCTGCTCCACCACCCATGGTAGCAGAGGCTCCCTCGGGTGGGACAGAACCTGGCAGTGAAGGGGAGCGGGCTGAGGACTCCGGGCAGCGGCCCAGACGCCGGCGCCCACCACCCTTCTTCTATCGTCGGCGGTTTGTGCGAGGCCCTCGGCCCCCCAATCAGCAGCAGCCTTTAGAGGTGAGGGAATGCCAGCTGTCCGAATACAAGAGAAAAAGTGTAGAGACCACAGGGTCCCCAAAGGAAATGCATCAGAGGGCTGGGAAGAGCCAGGAATAACCAGGCTCCTGCAGTTGATGATCCATAGCCCACCTAGGACTTGTACATTCCCAGGGCACCGACGGGGTAGAACCCAAAGAGACAGCTCCATTGGAGGGAGACCAACAGCAAGGAGATGAACGGGTGCCCCCACCCAGATTCCGGCCCAGGTACCGAAGGTAGGACTCCCTTTCTGCAGCTCATCTTCTCTTGCCTTTTTCAAAAGTTCAGTGTTGGGCCCTTGGGGATGGGGAGCCTGGGGGAGACTCTGGAGGGAGGCAGTCTACTCTAGGTTTCTTGGTTCCTTTTCTCCCTAGGCCCTTCCGCCCCAGACCGCCGCAACAACCTACCACCGAAGGTGGGGATGGTGAGACCAAACCCAACCAAGGCCCCACTGATGGTTCTCGGCCTGAACCCCAGCGCCCACGAAATCGCCCCTATTTCCAGCGGCGACGGCAGCAACCTCCTGGCCCCAGGCAGCCCACAGCCCCAGAGGTGAGGATCTTGGGTATCTAAAACTCTGGGAATGAAGTGCAAGAACAATTGAGACCACCCACCCTCTTTTCTGTCCTTTTCTTTTTTTTTTCTTCTCTTCTTATCCTGTCCCTTTGCATCTCAGCTCCCTTGGCCCCACCCCTCTGGGCAGCCCACTGGCTCTGCTGCTGGCCGCCACCCCACCCATCAGGAAACCTAGCTGAGGCAGGCAGACAAACCCCTGTCACCCCCCACAGAACCCACTCTCCCAGGCTTTCCTTGGAACCCAAACACTAGCTTGTAGGGGTGAATTGTGGAGACTGGCTGCAGAAGGATGGGAAAGGGAAAAGGTGGGAGAAAGATGAAGCAGAGGGCTCTAAAGAAGAGGAGTCTTAATTGGCCACTGCTGTTCTCTTTAGACCTCAGCCCCCATCAACAGTGGGGACCCCCCCCACAACATACTGGAGTGATTCCAACTCAAAGGACACCCAGAGCTACCATCTGGTTAGCGGCTGCTCCTCTCAGGGCGGGTAGCCTAGAAGGCAGGGGACTGGGTTCTGATGATAAGTTATCCTCCTTTATGATTTGTCGTCTTTTTTTTTTTTTTTTTTTGCCCTTAGGTATCTGCCAGTTTTTCCAACTGACCCTACCCAGCACCCCCTCCCCTCTTTCCCATAATTCATGACATCGAAACACCGGCTTTTCCCTTTTTCCTTGAGACTCAGGAGGGCTAAAGCAACAGCCTTTTGCCTTTTTTTCCCCTCTCTTCCCTACTCTGGGTTGAAGGAAGGGATTCATCCTTATTATTCAGAGGCATCAACTCCCTTCCCTAAGTCAGGCTGTTAAGGAATCAGCCAGCTCTTAACCTCCTCCTGGTTGTTTTTCTTTCCCACCCAGTTTATTTTTTGTTTCCCACCCCCACCCCCTCTGAAGCCATTTTATGAACTGTCACGTGCCACCTGAGCCTCCAGTAAAAACAAAAACAGGCCTTCCTGTTGTCTTGATCTCTGCTGCTTTTCTTTTTTAGAGAATCGGGGATCTCTAGTAACTGCCACAGAGAGGGAGGGGAATGTGTGCAGTGGGCGGGACCTATCTTGATCCTGGCTCCAGCATCCATAGCTGTGCAGCTATTGACAAGGACCCTCATTACTGTGAAGTGGGGCATGAGTGCCAGCATACGGAGGATTCTGAGACCTTGAGCTGAGGCAGGACTGAATGAGAAGGGGTGAGCAAGGGGGTTATGGTCACTGTCTTAGCCCACCTTCCAATGCCTATATGACAGGACACTCATGCAGTGACTTTATACATGTATATATACACATTTAATACAGCAGCCCTTTGATGGCTGCTCCCTGCCCCTTATCCATACATATACAAAAATATCTAAAGGCTCCTTCCCACCAATGTTAGCAGACAGCCTTACAAATCAAAAGCCTGTGGGTACAGGATGCAAGTAGAGTGAGTTGGGCCCCCACTTGGCAGTCTTGGCAATCAGAATAGGGTCCCAAAACTAGAGTGGGTGCCTGCTGCCCTTTCTTACCACATGCGGGTATATACTGTCATGTGTTCCCTTTCACCCTGGAAGGCTGAACCTAAAGGGAGGGAGGAGAGGCAAGATTTTGGGAGGTTTTGTCCTTTGCCCTGGAAGGGTCAAGACAGAATCCCCTTCACCTAGAGTTGGTGTGGCAAGAGTGTGGGAGGAGCTGAAGTTGGTGGGAAACTTGACTTGTCAGTCTGACATCCTGCTCTCTGCTTATGTTTGTCCCACTAAAGAAGCAGGCGAGGATCTCCCTTCCTGCAGTTCCCCTTTTCTAGAAGGGATGAAGTATTCTGGAGCTAGGTCTGGGTTGAGGCAGGAGGAAGGGGGAGGGTCAGGGGAGAGTGGCCCACACCAATGGCCATGGCCTAACCACCACACATAAATAATCCAAGAGTCACACAGGGGAATGAAAGGGTGCTCAGACCATCCATCCCTCTAGCTTCCCACTTCTACCAGGTTGTAGGATTTTTCCACACTGGAAGTAATGGGATAGAGAGGGTTAAAGTGCCGCAGAGGAAAGGAGGGGGTCTCAGAGGCGGAAGAGCTGGTTCTCTCTCTGGCCTTGGCCCCTCAGTCATTCTCATCTGGCCCTAAGTATTCCAGTTCCGTGCTGGGTTTCACCTCCTGTTCTAAAAGAGAGGGTGTCCGGCGGAAGGCGGCTGAGATCTGGTCAAATGTCCGGCCTCGAGTTTCAGGCACTTTTAAGAAGGTGAAGATGAAGAAGCCAAGCAGGAGGACGGCAAATAGAAGGAAGACGTAGGGACCCATAGCATCCTGGGACAGGTAGAGAAAGAAAAAAGATGTTGGCAGAGGGGTGAGGAGGGAAAAGGTGGACTCAGGCAAGCAGGAATTAAAGCCTTTTATAGGGATCTGGGTGTGCTACAGGTGACCCCTTCAAGGACAATGGAAATGACCACAAATAAGAATTTACACTGAAAAAAAGGACTCTTTCAGAACCCTAACACCTTTGTTTTTGCCCTCTTCACTCTGTGTTACTGTGTTTGGAGTAGATTCCCAGCCATTTGTATTAATATGAAGCTTATTTTATTCCTGTTCTAAGTGAAGTTATGTCACTGGTTTGTTCAAAGACACAACTGTTGCCATCCAATATAGTTCTGCCCCCTTGTCTCCTTAGACTCCAGGGAAGCAGCTCACTAAAGTGACCCAAAGACCAACAGTTGGGGACGGGGGGGGGGGGGGGGGGGGGTGTCTCTGGCTAGAAACCAAGTGGGCTAATGGTGAGTTGCACTTGGTATCCAGTTTGGGAGAGTGGGACAGGGGTGGAGGACCTACCGCAATATACTGGAAACCCATGCCCACGATGAAGTTGCAGGTCCAGTTGGAGAAACCAGCCACCGCCATTGCTGCTGGGCGGGGTCCCTGGCTAAAGAGCTCAGCCACAATGAACCAGGGGATGGGGCCAGGGCCAATTTCAAAGAATGCCACAAAGCCAAAGATGGCCAGAATGGAAACGTAGCTCATGGCTGGAACCCGCTCCTAAAGAATAGGAAAACTGTTCAAATCTTTCAGGATCTTTCCTTGCTCTTGGCTCAGAGAACTGAAATTACTTAAAAAAATTATTTTTGTGATGCTCCTGGGGCTTGAACTGTCTGGTCCCTGAGTTGTTTTTTGGTTATGGGGCTTGAACTCTGGGCCTGGGCTCTGTCCTTCAGCTCTGCAGCTGAAGGCTGGAGCTTTACCACTTGAGCCACAGTGCCACTTATGGTTTTCTGGTGGTTTATTGGAAATAAGAGTCTCATGGACTTTCCTTCATGGGCTGCCTTTGAATTACAATCCTCAGATCTCAGCCACCTGAATAGCTAAGATTACAGGAGTGAGCCACCAGTGCCTGGATTGTCCCTGAGTTTTTTTTTGCTCAAGGCTAGCCCTCTACTACTTGAGCCACCCCTACTTCCAGATTTTTTTTGGTGCTTAATTGGAAATAAGAGTCTCATGGACTTTTCCTGCCCAGGCTGGCTTTGAACTGCAATCTTCAGATCTCAGCCTCCCGAGTAACTAGGATTACAGGTGTAAGCCACTAGCCCCTAGCAAAATCCACCCTTTGTGCCTGGGGTGGGGTGGGGAGGGGGTGATGGTGTGTGTGGGGGGGGTGTCTGTGGCTCATACCTGTAATCCTAGCTACTCAGCAGGCTGAGATCTGAGGATTGCAGTTCAAAGCCAGCCCGGGCAGAAAAGTCTGTGAAACCCTTATCTCTAATAAGCTACCAGAAAACCAGAAGTGGCGCTGTGTGGCTCAAGTGGTAGAGTGCTTGCCTTGAGCTGAAGAACTGAGGGACAGTGCCCAGGCCCACAGTTTAAGCCTCAGGACTGACCACCTCCCCTCCCCCGCAAAAAACAAAAACAAACAAAAAAAAAAAAAAAACAAAAAACCCTGTCCTTTGTATCAGCTTGGGGGAAGTATTTTCTGAGCTAGATCAGACCTCTTCCTTCTCTTCTACCTTGTCCCTTCCCCCTTCTCTTCCCCCTTCTCTTCCATTCCTCTGTTTTAGGAGAAGTGGAGAGATGGGCAGGGTCTCACTATAAGATTTAGCCTAGGCTAGCCTTAAATTTGTGATTTTCTTGCCTCAGTCTTCCAAGTGCTGATGCTTGGCTTCCCCACCCCCATACTGGAGATTGGAACTGAGCCTGGCATATGCTAAGCAAGGTATCTACCACCTGAGCCACACCTCTGACCATTTTTTGGGAGATAGGGTCTCACTCTTTCCCCTAGCTGGCCTCAAACTCTTGATCTTCCTGCCTCCCACAGAGCTGGAATCAAAGACATACTTAACTCTGCTGCTTCCCTGGAGCGATTCTGAACACTAGCATTCTCTGGGCACCCCAAGTAGATTCAAGGAAGAAGGTGTGTTTTTCCTATGCTGGCCAATTCCCCCTCAGCTCCGATTCTTAGGAATTATTGCTCTTAAGGCTTGATGGGCATATTCTCTGGTTTGGCTGCCAAACCTGTGCTATAGCTACCTCCCAAATCAGGCCCAGCACAGCCTGGCTCCCTCAGAAAAACCAACCATGGTTTCTGACAACTGAAGCCAATACAGGCTTGTCCCAGGATTTCAAGGCATAAGTGTTAAGCTGTGGCCCTGGCAAGCCACAGAGCCTCCTGGGCTTGTTCCTTTCCTTGGTGTATTGGGCAGACCCTCCCAGCGCCCAGGCCTCACCAGCAGAAGCAGAGCTACAGTCATCAAGATGGCACAGCCACACATGCCCGCCAGGCCTAGGAGATGGAGAGTCCGACGCCCAGCCCGCTCCACCAACAGCACCTATAGGGAGAGTCAGAGCTTGGCAGGGGGGTACAGGAAGTCGAGAGGACTTGGGTGGTTAGGGACAGCCCTTCACAGGGCTGTGAAGCCAGTGTCACAGGCAATTCCACAGGCAGATATTTACCGACACTAAGGTGAAGACAGTGTTGACTACGCCAGCTCCTATGGTGGCATAAGCTGGCTGAGCCACTCCTGCAGACTCAAAGATGCTGGTTGAATAATAGAAAACCTAGAGGGAAAGGAGGAGCAAAGAGGATGGCAGAGATGACTTGTCCTCCACCCTAGCCACACCAAGCTAGACTGACCCTGAGCATTGGAGAAGAGGAGGCTGCCCCCTTTTCCCTTCCCCTGGCCTGATGCATGACCCATGCCCTGCCAGGAGGCCGCTCCATACGTACAGCATTGATGCCTGAGAGCTGCTGGCTCAGCTGCAGCACAACCGCAATGACCAGGGGCTGCCGGTGGGTGCGGCTGCCCAGGAGCTGGAGCAGGGACAAGGGTCGCTCACGCTCCAGTTTCCGCTTCTCATCCTTCAGCTCAGCCAGCACATCCGACACATCTGCCCAGCCCGTCAGGCGCTTCAGACCTGGGGGTGGGGAGGGTCAGGCCTGACAGGGCCTGAGAGGAGGCCGGGTGCTAAAAGAATGGGGTGGAGGCAGGGGCCTGAGCTATACAAGGGCTGAGTGCTCACTCTTTCGGGCGGGCCCCTCCAGGTTCCGGATGATGTAGAGGTAGCGGGGGCTTTCCGGGCAGAAGGGTAGCAGGATCAATTGTAGTAAGGCAGGGAGCACTGTGATGCCCAGGAGCAGTGGCCACAGGGTGGCAGTGCCCAGCAGGGACTCTAAACCCAGCACCTGTGGGAAAAATTGGGAAGAAGGGCAGGTAACTCAGGAATCCAGCCTGACTCTGGTGGCCCATCCCAACCCCTCCCTAATTACCGTGCCCCCCCCCCAAGGCCTGGCCTATTCACCTGGGCGATTAGAATGCCAATGACAATGGCCAGTTGGTTAAGTGTCCCCAAGGCACCCCGAAGATGAGTGGGAGCAATCTCTCCCACATACATGGGCACCAGTCCTGACGTTAGCCCTGCAAAGTGGGAAGAGAGGGCTGAGGGGAGCTGCCCACATCCATCCAGAAGCCCAGGCATGGTGAAGGAGAGCAGGGCTCAGGACAGGGATGCGGTGCTCATGAGTACCTGAGTAGGCGCCAATTAGGAACCGTCCGAGAATGAGTATCTCATAGGAGGCAGTGGCATTGGCCAGGCCCATGAAGGTGCCCCCTAGCACAGCCAGGACATTGTTGGCCAGCATAGCCCTTTTCCTGGAGGGCAAAGAGTGGGGCTGTGAATGTCAGAATACCCACGCTGTGGCTCCCCAACCACTCCCCCACTTTTGTCCCCCAGCCCCATACCTTCCTAGCCACTGAGAGATGATGCCAATGAGGAAGGAGGAAATCATGCCGCCCACAGAAAAGATGGCCACAGAGAGAGCCCAGAGGGTGGTGAGGGTGCCTGGCGGGATGGAACCAGGTCCCTCAGGCCCCTGCCTCCCCAGCCACGTGGCATTGTAGCTCTGTTCAATCACCTGGGGGGGGGGGGGGACAGCATGGAAGTGATTCCCTGCAGACCCTTCCCTTTCTACCACCCCTGAGAAACCCCTAAACCTGCAGGTCACCTCACCTTCTGAGGGGCATTGATAACCCCAATGTTGTAGCCAAATTGCAGAGAGCCAAGCACAGCAGAGAACACGGCAAGGACTAGGGTCCCAGTCACTGGCTGCTGAGGAGGCTCCCCGTCCTGAACAGACAGAAGGCAAGAGGGCCATGTCACACACAATCATGCTTTCTTGTCTTCTGCCAGGGGCCAGCTTGAAGCCTACAGATGCTGGGTTCCATCCAACATGCACAGTGAGAGAACTGGACCATATTAGGAATTGTTACCAAGATCTCACTATAAACAGGAGCACCCAAAGGGAACATAGTTGAGAAACTGGATGTTTGAGAGTCCACAGGCAGAAACATTTTGAGGACCTAAGTCCTAAGATTCATTCTCCTGTGACCTTGGGGCACACTCAGATTTGTGTGACCTTGGGTAAGTCACTTCTCCATGCTGAACCGAATCTAGGTTTCCTTTTCTGGAAGGTGATGTTGCCCCACGCTGGGCTACCTTGTCAGTGAGTATGGTGAACATCAAACTCAGATGCTCACAGTAACCCTGACAGTGCTGGTTTTATAAACTGACAAGTGCATTATTATCACCAGTCACTGTTCTCTCCCTTCTGGGGGTTCTCTCAGCCAGCCAGGAGGCCCCCAGCAGGCCCCCCAAAGGGCATTTCCAAAAAGGACATCCAGGTCATTCCTGAGGTAGCCATCTATGTCTCTGCCTTGCCCCCCCTCCCCTGTTTCCAAGCTGCAAGCAAAGGTTGGGGGGCTGTGCAGAGATTCTTGCCAAGGAGAACCATGCCCAGGGGAAGAGAGGCATGGTGGCGTGAGGGGCGGTGGCCACGGTGGCTGCTTGCTGGCGGCACAGACTGTCTCCAAGCGGAAACCTGAGCTGGGGGGGGAGGGGGTGACACTCCCCTCTGCCCCTCCACCCATCACAGGGCTGAGAGAAAGTTCAGCGTCCTGGAGGGCGCCCAGGAATGGGGGTGGGGACTACGGAGTGCCTCCAGTCCTCGAAACACCGCAGGGCCGAGCAGACAGACAGCTTGTGGAAGGTGGACTTCTGCTTTTCCCAGCTGAATAGAAGGCAGAGTGCCCCCAAACCCGACTCCGTGTGCCGCGGAATAGGAAAGAAGACAAGACTCCGGATCCCTAGAGTCCACTTGCAGACTGGGCCCCATGAAGGTCCCCCGGACCCGCTCTGTCTCTTGACAGGATTGGAATTCGACAGTCACGGGTTGTCTAGGCCGGGTATAAATAGCCTGCTCCCACATCCACCCCTGCGCCAGTGCAGGGACCGCCCCCTAATTGACCCCGACAGCGACCCCAGCCCCAGAAAAGCCAGACCTGTTCCCCCGGCCCCCGGCCCGCCCCTGCAAGCCAAGCCCTACTTCAGAGCCGATCTGTTGGAAGCCCGATGGCATCTTGTCTTAGAAGAGCTGCAGAGATGAGAGGCGCCCGGGGGATCTGTGGCCCCGGCCTGGCGGGGGGCGGGCAGTGGGTCCTCAGGGGTCCCGGAGCGACGCGGGGAGAGCAGGCTTGGAGGGACCCACACTCCCAAGCCCAGGAGCCGGAGAGCGGCGGGGCTCCCCGGGATCTGGTGGAGCACGGCTGCGGAGGGGGAAAAAGTTGCGAGGAGCCACCACCGGTTCACTCCGGCCCCCGCCACGGGTGACGCCCTTCGCAACACCCATTGGCCGGCAGCCCGCACACCCCAAAAAGGGCCCCGCCCCCTCCCCTGTGCCTGGGGCTGCTTGGCTCCTGGTGGAAGGGGGCGGGGCGCTGGCCGGGGAGGCCCCGCCCACCCACGTGTCGAGACTCCTCCCCCGCATCCTAGAGCCTGGGGCAACAGCGCGGGGCGCCGCGGGGCCCACCGTGGGGTCCAGACGAGGGGGTGGGCCAGCGTGCGGGCCCCGGGCGCGGGGAAAGCGCAGGTGGCGGGACCCGTGGTGCGGGAGCGGGCGCGCGGGGTGGGCGGGAAACAATGCCCCGAAGTAACCCAGAGTGGCTATTTTTAGTTCCCACGTTAAGGCTGGGCCAAATGTCAAGTCCCGGGTGTCCCGGCCTGTCCCGGGCGGGGAGGAGGGTAAGGAGATGGAGCCTTAAAGAGTCCGCCCATGCTTCCCGCAAAGGGTTTACCCAGACCCTAGAAAACTCTGTTCCTAGTGGGTACGGTGGCCGTGCGCCGTGGCCAGGGCACTGTCCATCGGCTCCACGCAGGTTCCTGGAGGTGGCCCCAGGGACAGGTGCTCACGCCGACGGCGCCACCCAACCCTGAGGTCCCCGAGTCGCCACGCATGTGCTGAGCGCGTGGACGACACACTCTGCAGAGCCTGCTCCAGCCCGGCTTCCCGGCTCAGGCCCAGTGGAGAGGGCATGACCCCGGCTTGGCAGGTCTCCAGAAGCTGGAGACCCGACGGTACCCAGAGCGCAAGTTCAGAGAACCGGCCTCAGAAGCGCGGGGCTGCAGTGCCACCTGGAGGGAGAGCGAGGAGCCGCCGCCGATCAGACGAGTTCAGCCTGCCTGGAGTGGCTGGCCATTCTCCTCCCTTAGACTTAGATTACACCCAGCCCAGGTGCCCAGCTACCTCCTGGATGGGACAGTTGATTTCATATGACCAGCTTAACCAGCTTGTCTAAACGTGGTGGTCCTCCTGACTCGTTTACTTCTTTATCCCGGTTAGTTAGCCTATCTCCCCCATGGTGAAAGTCATGCTTCATTTCTCCTGTCCACCGCACTCCATTCTCTCCCTCTCCTTCTCCCTCCCCCACCTTCTCTCCCTCCTCCCCCCCTCTCTGTACCTTAAATTGGGCACTATTTCTCAAGGCTAGCACTCTACCACTTGAGCCACAGTGTCCCTTCTGAGGAATCCAACCCAGAGCTTCATGCATGTTAGGCAAGCACTCTACCACTAAGCCACACTCCCAGCCCTTCCTTAACTTTTTTTGCACAAGGCTGTTGCACTTGCTGGGTCCTGGCGGCTCACACCTGTAATCTTAGCTACTCAGGATGCTGCGATCTGAGGATCATGGTTTAAAGCTAGGCAGGAAAGGAAAGTCCATGAGACTCTTATCTCCAATAAACCACTAGAAAACCAGAACCAGAAGTGGCATTGTAGCTCAAGAGATAGAGGGCTAGCCTTGAGCTGAGGAGCTGAGCATCCAGGCAGTGTGCAAACCCCACGACCAACAAATAATAAATAAACAAACAAATAAATAATAAGGCTGTTGCCCTTGAACCACAGTGCCACTTCCAGCTTTTTTGGAGTAGTTTATTGGACTTTAGAGTCTCACATAGGGCTGAGAAGGTGGCTCAGTGGTAGAGTGCTTGCCTTGCATGCATGAGGCCCTGGGTTCGATTCCTCAGCACCACATAAGCAGAAAGAAAAAAGGCGGAAGTGGAGCTGTGGCTCAAGTGGTAGAGCGTTAGCCTTGTGAAGAGCTGAGAGACAGCGCCCAGGCCCAGAGTTCAGGCCCCACGACCGACAAAACAAAACAACAGCAAAAAAAAAAAAGAGGCTCACATACTTGCCCAGGCTGGCTTCAAACCAGCCTCTTAAGTAGCTAGAATTGCAGGCATGAGCCCCTGGTGCCAGGTTTTCACTTACAACTTTTTTTTTTGGTCAGTCGTGAGGCTTGAACTCTGGGCTTGGGCGCTGTTCTTGTGCTCTTCAGCTCAAGGCGAGCGCTCTACCTCTTGAGCCACATACCACTTCCGGTTTTCTAGTGGTTTATTGGAGATAAGAGTCTCACGAACTTTCCTGCCCAGGCTGGCTTTGAACCACAGTCCTCAGATCTCAGCCTCCTGAGTAGCTAGGATTACAGGCGTGAGCCACTGGCGCCCGGCTCCACTTGCAACTTTTTGAAGGTAAATTGGAGATAGAAGTCTCATGGACGGGAGCTGGGGAGGTGGCTCAGTGGTAGAGTGCTTGCCTTGCATGCATGAGGCCCTGGGTTCGATTCCCCAGCACCACATAAGCAAAAAGAAAAAAGCCGGAAGTGGTGCTGTGGCTCAAGTGGTAGCATGCTAACCTTGAGCTGAAGAGCTGAGGGATAGTGCCTCCTCAGATCTCAGCCTTCTACGTGGTTAGGATTACAGGTTTGAACCACCAGCACCTGGCTTGTTTTTTCAAGTTACACACACACACACACACACACACACTCTTCCCTTCCCACTCTACCTCCCAACCCTCACCCTCTTATGCACCACCCCCATATTCCCCAGAGATTGACCTCAAGGCCTTCTGCTTGCTAGGCAGGGGCTCTACCACATGAGCTACACCCCAGAGCCCAAATATTTATTTTAGTAAGACAATATGAAGTAGAGATGAATAGGAAAGGACGAAATGTTTCCTTCTTCCCATTCAGGAAATGCAAATGAAGACTCCAACTCTGGAGTTTTTAATCACACACACTGGTAGTCCTGGGACCTAGGCATAGTCCCTGAGCTTCTTTTGCTCAAGGCTAGCGCTCTATCACTTGAACTACAGCTCCACTTCTGGTTCTTTTGGTAGTTTAGTGGAGATAAGAGTCTCAGACTTAGCTGGGTGCCGGTGGCTCACGCCTGTAATCCTAGCTACTCAGGAGGCTGAGATCTGAGGATCACAGTTCAAAGCCAGCCTGGGCAGGAAAGTCTGTGAGACCCTTTTTTTTTTTTTGTCGGTCGTGGGGCTTGAACTCTGGACCTGGGCGCTGTCCCTCAGCTCTTCAGCTCAAGGCTAGCGCTCTACCACTTGAGCCACAGCACCACTTCCAGCTTTTTCTGCTTATGTGGTGCTGAGGAATTGAACCCAGTGCCTCATGCAAGCCAAGCAAGCGCTCTACCACTGAGCCACCTTCCCAGCCCCATGTGAGACTCATTTTCAGTAAACCACCAGAAAACTGGAAGTGGCATTGTGGCTCAAGTGGTAGAAAGCTAGCCTTGAGCTGAGGGACAGCGTCTAGGCCAGGGTTCAAGACCCAGGACTGACCAAAAAAAAAAAAAAAGTCTCAGGCTTTCCTGTCCAGGCTGGCTTTAAAACCTCAGTTCTCAGACCTCAGCCTCCTGAGTAGCTAGGCTTATACAGGCGTGAGCCACCAGCACCTGGCTACATTGAAGTTTTTACATTCATCTAATTTTTCTTCACTTGTACTATGGCCATTTTAGTCTAGACAACCAAGACCTTTTTCCTTTAAGAGGAGGGCAGAGTGCAATTTTCAACTAAGCTCATCACTCTGTTCACTCTTTCTGTTAAATTTTTCTTTCATCTCGGATCTCTGTCTTACCTGTCCTTTCCTCAAATGGACAATCCATTCCTGGCCCACTACCACCTTTATCTCTTCTTCCTCCTCTTCTTCTTCTTCCCCTTCTCCTTCCTATCCCCCCCACTCCTCCTTCTTTTTTTTTTTTGGGTCTGGTCGTGGGGTCTGAACTCTGGGCCTGGGCGCTGTCCTTCAGCTCTTCAGCTCAAGGCTAGCACTCTACCACTTGAGCCACAGCGCCACTTCTGGCCTTTTTCTTTTTGCTTATGTGGTGCTGAGGAATCGAACCCAGGGCCTCAGGCATGCAAGGCAAGTGCTCTACCACTGAACCACCTTCCTAGCCCCCCCCCCCCGCCCCTTTTTGCTCTGTAGCCTAGGCTGTCCTAGAACTTGAGATTCTCCTTTCTTAACCTCTAGAGTACTTGGATTACAGGTTTGTGTTATTTGTTTGGTACACAAATACTTACAGTATGAAATGCAAAGCAAACACAAAAAAACTCCTTATTCAAAAATAAAAATGCTGCGGGCACTAGCCTGTAATCCTTGCTTCTCAGGAGGCTGAAATCTGAGAATCTTGACTCAAAGCCAGTCCTGTCAGAAAAATCTGTGAAACTTTTTTCTTTTTCTTTTTTTTCTGGCTGGTCATGAGGCCTGATCTCTGGGCCTGGGCACTGTCCCTCAGCTCTTCAGCTTAAGGGCAAGCACTCTACCACTTGAATCACAGAGACATTTCTGGCTTTTGAGTACTGAACCCAGGGCTTCAAGCACTCTACCAGTAAGCCACACTCCCAGCCCTCCAATTAACCACCAAAAAGCTGGAAGTGGAGTTCTGACTCAGTGGTAGAGAGCTTACCTTGAGCACAAAAGCTCAGGGAAGCACGTAGGCCCTGAGTTCAAGCCCCAGAACTAGTGTGCACACACGCACACACATGTTCCCCTCCTCTGAGAAGTCTTAGCGGACTTTCTTATAGAATGCCTGTGTCCTCACATGCAATCTATTATGATCATTTCTTTCTTTCTTCTTTTTTTTTGAGTCCGGTCGTGGGGCCTGAACTCTGGGCCTCGGCGCTGTCCCTCAGCTCTTCAGCTCAAGGTTAGCGCTCTACCTCTTGAGCCACAGTGCCACTTCAGGCTTTTTTCTTTTTGCTTATGTGGTACTGAGGAATCGAACCCAGGGCCTCATGCATGCAAGGCAAGTGCTCTACCACTGAGCCACCTTCCCAGCCCTCTTTTTTTTTTTTTTTTTTAACCACCTTCCAAGCCCATCATTTCTTTTCTGTGTAATTCAGTACCAAAGGACAGAAGGTCATCTTGTTTATCTGTATGAATTTGTACCTAAGGTAATACCCTCAATAACTTTTTCTTTTTGTGATACTGGACTTGAACCTGGGGCATCATGCTTACTAGGCAGGTGCTCTACCACTGAGCCATGCCTCCATCCCTTTTCTTGCATTGCTTATTAAGATTGGACTTTGCTTCCTGGCTGGACCATTGTTGTGCAACCTGCTGTAGCTGGGATAACAGGTGTATGCCACTATACCCAGCTTCTTCTGTTATGAACTCTTGGCTGCCCAGGCTGACCTGGAACTACTCTCCTCCTGATTTCAGCCTCTCATGCAGCTAGAATGACAGGTGCTGCCACCACAACAAACTATTCATTAAGGGTTCTTGAGTATATGCCCAAGCTGGCCTTGGACTTTAATCCTCTGATCAATCCCAACCAGTTAGGATTACAGGTGTGAGCCATTTATGCCCAGCTTCTTTTTTTTTTTTGTCAGTCGTGGCCTTGAACTCTGGGCCTGGGCACTGTCCCTCAGCTCTTCTGCTCAAGGCTAGCGCTCTACCACTTGAGCCACAGCGCCACTTCTGGTTTTCTGGTGGTTTATTGGAGATAACTGACTTACGGACTTTTCCTGCCCAGGCTGTCTTTGAACCATGATCCTCAGATCTCAGCCTCCTGAGTAGCCACTGGCGTGAGCCACTGGCACCTGGATATATCTATATATATATCTATATATATATATATATATTTGAGTGAATGAAATGAATGTCTGCTGTTTTATGGCTAAGAACATAAGCATTTATAAGCAGAAAAGAAGAACTTGATGAAAGGAAAGAGGTACTAATTAAAGAGGTAAAAGAACAAGAAGCCAGGTGCTGGTGGCTCACGCCTGTAATCCTAGCTATTCAGGAAGCTGAGACTTATCGCCAATTAACCACCAGAAGTGGAGCTGTGGCTCAAGTGGTAGAGCACTAGCCTTGAGCTGAAGAGCTGAGAGACAGTGCCCAGGTCCAGGGTTCAAGCCAAGAGGCAGGGAGAGGAAGGGGGAAGATAAGAGGCAGGGAGAGGGAGGGGAATAGGGGGGAAGGAGAGAGGAAGAGAGGGTACAAGAAACTGCGCTCCAGTGGCTCATGCTTGTAATCCTAGCAACTCAAGAGCCGGAGATCTGAGAATTCCAACTGGGAGCCAGCCTGAGCAGAAAAAATCGGAGAGATTTGTAATGATCTAATTACCTCTAATGAATCAGCAAAAAATCTAAAAGGTATGGTTCAAGAGGTAGAGTGCCAGTCTTGAGCCTAAAAGCTAAGCAACAGTTTGAGACCCTTGTTAGATGAGGGAAATCAAATCCTGTAAGTGTTGCTAAAAGGAAACTCCCATTGGGTTCAGGCAGAAGAGGAAACTGCCCCAGCACAAGAATGAGCCATGGGGGGCAAGAGCGCTTATGGCAGGAGGAGAAAGATTATATAGGGGAGGGAAAGGGAAGGTGTGTGGCCACAGCGGATTTCCGAGGTGATCTCAGAGGATGAGGAAACATGCCAGAGGGACCACCACGCCCCCAGGCATGCCAGTTGCCTAGGTTACAGGTGCTGGGCAGAGACTTGCAGGGTGCACTCCTAGGGAGAGAACTAAGGGAGGGGGCCATTTCTCCCTGGCAGACCTAGCAAATCCTAACTACTCAAGAGGCTGAGATCTGAAGATCATGGTTCAAAACCAGCCTGAGCAGAACACTCATCTCCAATTAACTACCAAAAAGCCAGAAATGGAGCTGTGGCTCAAGTGGTTGAATATTAGCCTTGAGCAAAAAAGCTGAAGGAAGCTGGGAGCCAGGGGCTCATGCCTGTGATCCTAGATACTCAGGAAGCTGAAATCTGAGGATCACAGTTCAAAGCCAGCCTGGCAGGAAAGTCTGTGAGACTCTTATCTCCAATTAGCCACCAGAAAACTGGAAGTCGTGCTGTAGCTCAAGGAGTAGAGCGCTTGCCTTGAGCTGAAGAGCTAAGGGACATCGCCACCCAGACCCAGAGTTCAAGCCCCATGACCGACAAAAACAAAAAACAAACGAAAGAAAAAAAAAAAGCTAGGGCTGGGAAGGTGGCTCAGTGGTAGAGTGCTTGCCTTGCCTGCATGAGGCCCTGGGTTCTATTCCTCAGCACCACATAAGCAGAAAAAGCCGGAAATGGTGCTGTGGCTCAAGTGGGAGAGCTCTAGCCTTGAGCTGAAGAGCTGAGGGACAGCGCCCAGGCCCAGAGTTCAGGCCCCAGGACCAACCAAACCAAAACAAAACAAAAACAAAAACAAAAAAAAAAGCTGAAGGACAGTGCCCAGGCTCTGAGTTCAAGCCCCAGGATTGGCACAATCAAAACCAAAATAATGAAATGGAAACAAAAGGGGGGGGGGTTTGAAAAGAGAGACACAAATATATGAGCTTGTGTGTTAGTCTGTGTGTGTGTGTTGGTGGTGGTAGGGGCAGCATAGCTGGCTAATTTATCTTGAAAGTTTTCTTAAACTCTGTCCTTACAGATTTTATTTTCTTAGCTTCTTTGTCTAGGTAGGGAGAGAAGAGACTGATTGGTAGGAGAAATTCTGGATCTTCCTCCTCCCCACATCCAACTCCTACTATCTATATTCACTTTGCTTCTAGCATCTGGGGGAAACTTTAATCCCTGAGATCCAGCAATACAATATGCTCCTCTTTTCCCTTCCCTATATTTTGTTGATTTATTTGGCTCTAAGGTGCAGACAATTGAACAAGACACAGTTCTTGGTGCATAGTTCAATGAAGAATAATCTGTTTTATTTTTTATTTTGGAAGATGATCTAAAATTGTATTTATTACTATTAGTACCGACTGAACACATTTCTCATTGTATCTCTCTTCCCCCCGCCCTCACCCCCTAGTCTTGGAGCTTGAACTCTGGGTCTTGGGGCTTGAACTCAGCATGGGAAATGTCTCTGAGCTCTTTTTGCTCAAGGCCAACTAACACTCAACCCTGAGCTGCAGAGCGCCACTTCCGCTTTTCTTTTTTTTTTTTTTGTGATTAATTGGAGATAAGAGTTTCTGGGACTTTCCTACTTGGGCTGGCTTTGAATTATGGTCCTCAGATCTCAGTTCCTGAGTAGCTAGGATTACAGGGCCATTGTATCTTTTAACCTATGAGCTTAAGATGTTACAGATGTCAGTGTCATACTGCAATGCATTTACTGTGATGGAAGCATGATCTGTGAATTCGTTTATTCATATTTACCAATTGTTTTAATTTTAATTTAACTAATTTTATTTATTATGCCAATACAGGGACTTGAACTTAGGGGCCTGGAGTTCTTGCTTGGCTTTTTTCTACTCAGGGCTGGCACTCTACCACTTAAGCTATGCCTCTCCTGGCTTTTTGCTGCTTAAGTAGAGATAAGAGTCTTACAGATGGGGTTGGGAAGGTGGCTCAGTGGTAGAGTGCTTACCTTGCAGGCATGAGGCCCTGGGTTCAATTCCTCAGCACTACATAAGCAGAAAAAGCCGGAAGTGGTCATGTGGCTCAAATGGGAGACCGCTAGCCTTGAGCTGAAGAGCTGAGGGACAGCGCCCAGGCCCAGAGTTCAGGCCCCATGACCAACCAAAACAGAAAGAAAAGAAAAAGAAAGGCAAGAAGGAAAGAAAGAAAGAGTGAGTCACAGATTTTTCTGCCCCAACTGGCCATGAACCCTGATCTTTAGATCTCAACCTCCTGAATAGGTAGGCTAAGCCACAGGTATGAGCCACTAGCACCCAGCTGGCATTGAATATTTTTGTACAAGGTCCCTTTTAGACTCCTGTGAGAGTCATTTGGACCATTTGTTAATGTCTCTCACTATATCTATGCTATGACTATGTTTATATTTATAACTATCTGCAGAAGCAGAATCGCTGAGTCAGAGGGTGTTCTTATACCGAGTTTGACTAAGTATCACCAGCACGCTCTTTAGAATGACAGCCCCAGCCTCCATTTCCATCAGCGCACAGGAACTGTGCCACCACTGGCTCCTTCCATTTAGCATCTAACCCCTGGCAGCCTCGTAAGGAGGCTGCTCTTGGGTCCAGACTGCTTCAGCTGAGCTCCAGTTCTGCTACTTACTATCTTTGTGCTCTTTGGAAAGCCACCTAAGCTCTTTGTGCTTTATTTACCTCATTTGTAAATTGAGAAGGGAGATAATAATAGTATCTACATCTTAGGGCTTTAATGAAGGTAAATAATGCAATTTTCATGTAGTGTTTAGAAGAGATTAAATTGTATAATCTAATTTTTCTCCTAACAGCTTTATTTTAATTTTAAATTTTTTTTGAGGGGGCCAGTACTATGGCTTGAACTCAGTGCCTGGACATTGTCCCTGAGATTTTTCTGCTCAAGGCTAATGTTCTACCACTTAAGCCTGTGCTCAACTTCCAGCTTTTTGGTGGTTAATTGAAGATAAGAGTTTGGGGCTGGGCATGTGGCTTAGTGGTAGAGAGCTTGCCTAGCTAGTATGCATGAAACCGTAGGTTTGATTCCTCAGTACCACATAAACAGAAAAAGTTGGAATTGATACTGTGGCTAGAGTGCTAGCCTTGAGAAAAAGCTCAGGGACAGTGCCCAGGCCCTGAGTTCAAGAGCTAGGACTAGTTTTTTTTTTTTTTTTTAATTAACAGATTTTCCTGCCAGGACTGACTTTGAATCAAGATCTTCAATTTCAGCCTCCTGAGTAGCGAGGATTACAAGTCTGAACCACTGGCTCCTGGTCTCTAACAACTTTATTGAAGTCTAATTAATATAAAGTAAACAGCACACTGGGCTGAAAGTGTAACTCAAGAGGTAAAATGCCAGTATGACTGAAAAAGACCAATGCGACCTGAGTTCAGGCCACATAAACAGCACAAGAATAAAAAAGAAGTAAATAAATAAATAAATGGCATATATTGCAAATATGCAGTTTAAGATTTCACACATATGCTACTGAAAAAAAATCCTTATTATCAAGGTAATAAACATATTTATCACTCTAAAAGCCTCTTTTTTTTTTTTTTTTTTTGTCAGTCGTGGGGCTTGAACTCTATCTCTTTTTTTTTTTCTTGGTCAGTTGTGGGCCTTGAACTCTGGGCCTGAGCGCTGTCCCTCAGCTCTTCAGCCCAAGCTAGCACTCTACCACTTGAGCTACAGTGCCACTTCCAGTTTTCTGGTGGTTTATTGGAGATAAGAGTTTCAGGGAGTTTTCTGCCCGGGCTGGCTTTGAACCGCGATCCTCAGATCTCGGCCTCCTGAGTAGCTAGGATTACAGGCGTGAGCCACCGGCGCCCAGCTAAAAGTCTCTTCTTATCTCACAATAATTTCTCCCAGAGACCCTTCTCCCACTCCCAAAGGAAGCATTCAAGTACTTTTCTGTCATTTTTAGACTAATTTACATTTCCTACATGTAAAGGGAATCAAATGTATCTTTTTTTTTTTCTTTCTTTTGTTTAGAGGGGTGGGTTGTGGGGCTTGAACTCTAGGCCTGAGTCCTGTCCCTGAGCTCTTCAGCTCAAGGATAGCACTCTATCACTTGAGCCACAGCGCCACTTCCAGCCTTTACTGTTTATGTGGTGCTGAGGAATCAAACCCAGGGCCTCATGCATGCAAGGCAAGCACTCTACCACTGAGCCACCTTCCCAGCCCCTGTACTCTTTTCATCTGGCATCTTTTTCTTAACATAAATGATTTTGAGACTCATCTTTGTGGTTATATGCAAAAACATGAAGCTAGGCATGGTGAGTGTGCCTATAATCTCTGCTTTGGGAGGCTGAAATAGAAGGTTCAAGAGCTTGAGTCTAGCCTGGGCTATATAGCAAGACTACCTTAAAGAAAAGTTAATTTGGGGCTGGGATGGTGGCTCAGTGGTAGAGCACTTGCCTTGCGTGCATAAGGCCCTGGGTTCGAGTCCTCAGTACCATATAAGCAAAAAGAAAAAAGCCGGAAGTGGCGCTGTGGCTCAAGTGGTAGAGTGCTAGCCTTGAGCTGAAGAGCTGAGGGACAGCGCCCAGGCCCAGAGTTCAGGCCCCATGACTGGACCCAAAAAAAAGAAAAAAAAGTTAATTTTATTTCATTTTATTATTTTTATTTTTGTCTGTCATGGGGCCTGGGCGCTGACCCTCAGCTCCTCAGCTCAAGACTAGCTAGCGCTCTACCACTTGAGCCACAGTGCGACTTTCAGCTTTTTCTGCTTATGTGGTGCTAAGGAATCAAACTCAGGGCCTCATGCCTGCAAGGCAAGCTCTCTACCACTGAACCACCTTCCCAGCCCAGAAAAGTTTATTTTAAAGCCAGGCACTGGAGGTTCACGTCTATAATCCTAGCTACTCAGGAGGCTGAGATCTGAGGATCATGGCTCAAAGCCAGCCCAGGCAGGAAAGTCAGTGAGACTCTTACCTCCAATAAACCACTAGAAAACCAGATGTGGTACTGTGGCTCAAGTGGTAGGGCATTTTCCTTGAGCTGAAGAGCACAGGGACAGCACCCAGGCCCAGAGTTCAAGCCCCATGACCAACCTAAATAAATAAATAATAAAAGAAAAGTTAATTTTTTCCGGGCACTGGTGGCTCACACTTGTAATCCCAGCTACTCAGGAGGCTGAGATCTGAGGATTGTAGTACAGCCAGCCCCCAGCAGGAATGTCTGTGTGACTTTTTTTTTGGTCCGGTCATGGGGCCTGAACTCTGGGCCTGGGCACTTTCCCTCAGCTCTTCAGCTCAAGGCTAGCACTCTACCACCTGAGCCACAGCGCCACTTCTGGCTTTTTTCTTTTTGCTTATGTGGTGCTGAGGAATGGAACCCAGGGCCTCAGGCATGCAAGGCAAGCGCTCTACCACTGAGCCACCTTCCCAGCCCCATCTGTGAGACTCTTATCTCCAATAAACCACTGGAAAACCGGATGTGGTACTGTGGCTCAAGTGGTAGAGCATTCGCCTTGAGCTGAAGAGCATAGGGACAGCACCCAAGCCCAGAGTTCAAGCCCCACGACAGAAAGAAGGAACAAAAGGAAGGAAGGAAGGAAGGAAGGAAGAAAAAAAAAGTTAATTTTATCCAGGCACTGGTGGCTCACACCTGTAATCCCAGCTACTCAGGAGGCTGAGATCTGAGGATTGTGGTACAGCCAGCCCCCAGCAGGAATGTCTGTGAGACTGTTTTTTTTTTGTTTGTTTTTGTTTTTTTTTGGCCAGTCCTGTGGCTTGAACTCAGGGCCTAGGCACTGTTCCTGAGCTTCTTTAGCCACAGCAGGAAAGTCCATGAGACTCTTTTTTTTTTTTTTTTTATGAGACTCTTCTCTCCAATTAACCACCAGAAAACAGAAAGTGGCACTGTGGCTCAAGTGGTAGAGCGCTAGCCTTGAGCTGAAAAGCTCAGGGACAGCACCCAGGCCCAGGGTTTAAGACCTAGGACCGACAAAAAAAAAAAGAACTGCTAGGATTTGGTCAAAGGAGAGTGGAAATAGTGAATGAATATTCTGAAACTAGTGTATATCATTGGTACAATGAGCCCAGGCCCTCTATTTGATTCTCTGCACTATAGGAAAAAAAAAAGTAGACCTTTTCCCCTTTTTCCTAATCATAACATGTCTTTATTAATCAAGGAATTTCCTTGCTAATCTTCATTGGCTAAAGACTCTTATCATAAGCTAGCATTAAGCCTTATCAACTGCTTTTTAAAAATTATTGATTGTAAGGCTGGAAATGTGGCTTAGTGGTAGAGTGCTTGCCTAGCATGCATGAAACCCTGGGTTGGATTCTTTTTCTTTTTTTTAGTCGGTAATGTTGCTTTTACTCTAAGGCTGGATGCTGTTCCTGAGCTCTTCAACTCAAGGTCATTGCTCTACCACTTGAGCCACACTGCCATTTCCAGTTTTCTGGTGGTTAATTGGAGAGAAAAGTCTCACTGACTTTCCTGCCTTGGCTGGCTTTGAACTGTCATCCTCAGATCTCAGCTTCCTTAGTAGCGTGCTAGCCTCAAGCAAAAAGAAGCTCAGGGACAGTGCCCAGGCCCTGAGTTCAAGCCTCAGGATTGGAAAAAAAAATTGATTGTAGTGGTCATATGAATTTTGGGGGGATGCTGGGGATTGAACAAAGGGATGTGTATATGTTAGAAAAGAGTTGTACCAGGATCCATCTTTGGAGATGTAGACCCAAAGATATGTAGCCCAGGCTAGCCCTGAAATTGGAGATCCTGCTGTCTTCACTCTTCAGTGCTGGATATATAGGCATCTGCCGTTAGGCATGACATGATTTGTTGCTAGTAATTCAAGTGATGCGTTGCATGGATGGAGTATATGTCTGTGTGGGAGCTAAGTCTATGGCTTGAACTCTCCCAACTTGCTTTCTTTGCCAGTCCTGGGGCTTGAACTCAGTGCTTGGGCACTGTCCCTGAGCTTCTTTTGAACTCTCCCAGCTTGCTTTCTTTGCTAGTCCTGGGGCTTGAACTCACTGCCTGGGCACTGTCCCTGAGCTTCTTTTGCTCAAGGCTAGCACTCTATTACGCAAACCACAGAGCCACTTCTGGCTTTTTCTGTTTATGTGGCACTGAGGAATTGAACCTAGAACTTTGTGCATGCTAGGCAAGCACTTTACTACTAAGCCACATTCCCAGCTATCCCCTAACTTTCTTTCTTTTTTCTTTTTGGGTCCGGTCGTGGGGCCTGAACTCTGGGCCTGGGCGCTGTCTCTCAGCTCTTCAGCTCAAGACTAGCACTCTACCACTTGAGCCACAGCGCCACTTCCGGCTTTTTTCTTTTTTCTTATGTGGTGCTGAGAATCGAACCCAGGGCCTCATGCATGCAAGGCAAGTGCTCTACCACTGAGCCACCTTCCCAGCCCATCCCGCAACTTTCTTGCTCATGACTAGCATGCTACCATTTGAGCCATGCCACCAGCCTAGCATTTTGGTGGTCAATTGGAGATAATGTCTCACAGAATTTTTTTCTCTTCAAACCTTGGACTTTTTTCCTCTTCAAACCTCAGTCCTCCAGGTCCTAGCCTCCTGGGTAGCTAGGATTATATGTGTGAGCTCCAGTGCCTACCATGTTGATGCATTTTGTAATATTCAGACACTTGCGTGTCTGGAATAAACTGTGTTTGTTTGTGGTATATTAAAATACACTTTTGCATTTAGTTAGGCAATATTTTAATTATTAAATTTTTTGCAGCTGGGCACTGGTGGCTCACACCTGTAATCCTAGTTACTCAGGAGGCTGAGATCTGAGGATTGCAGTTCAAAACCAGCCTGGGCAGGAAATTCTGTGTTTCTTATTTCCTACTCAAAAACTGGAAATGGAGCTGTGGCTCAAAGTGGTAGAGTGCTAGCCCTGAGCAAAAGAGCTTAGGGACAGAATCTAGGCCCTGAGTTCAAGCCCCACAACTGCAGTATCTATCTATCTATCTATCCATCTATCTATCTATCTATCTATATGTTTTGCACCCATATTTATCCTATTTTTCTTGTTATGCAATTTCAGAGATACTTTATTTACAAAGTTACTTTAGCCTTATAAAAGAAGCTGGACTTTTAAATTTTTTATTTTATTGTAAAGAGGCTGTACAGAAACTGGACACTTTTTTACTCCTTTTTCCAATCTCTATGTTAAATATACATTACAGGATGAACCATAAGGAAATCACTTGACCCAACCTCATTTCTTTTTTTATCTTTTTGTTGTTCATGGGGCTTGATTGCTGGGCTTGGGTGCTGTCCCTCAGCAGTTCAGCTCAAGGCTAACACTTGAGCCACATCATCACTTCCGGTTTTCTGGTGGTTTACTGGAGATAAGAGTCTCATGGACTTTCCTGCCAGGGCTGGCTTTGAACCACGATCCACAGATCTCAGCCTCCTGTGTAGCTAGGATTACAGGCGTAAGCCACTGGCACCTGGCCTTTTTGTTGTTGTTGTTTTTTGCTAGTCTAGTCCTGGAGCTTGAACTCAGGGCCTGGGAACTGTCCCTGAACTTCTCTTGCTCAAAAATAGTGCTCTATTATTTGAGCCACAGTGCCACTTCGAGTTTTTTCTTAGTAGTTTGTTGGAGCTGAGAGTCTTACAGACTTTCCTGCAGAGGTTGGCTTTGAACCTTGATCCTTAGATCTCAGCCTCCTGAGTAGCTAGGATTACAGGCATAAGCCACCGGCACCTGGCAAGGCACACATTTTTAAAGCAAACACATAAAATTAATTTATATTTAGGGCAATATTAGACTTTATCCATTAGCTATGTATGTAAGAACATATGTATGTATGTATGTATTTTTGTGCTGGTCCTGGGGCTTTAACTCAGGAGATGAGTGCTATCCCTGAGCTTTTGTGCCTGTGCTAGCACTCTACTACTTGAGCCACAGCTTCACTTCTGGCTTTTTAGTTGTTAGAGAAAAGAGTTTCATGGACTTTCCTGTCTAGGCTGGCTTCCAACCATGATCTTCAGATCTTAGCCTCCTGAGTAGCACCTGGCACCAGTTAGGGATTTTTTTGTTTTGTTTTGTTTTGGTCCTGGGACTTGAACCCTGGGCCTAAGTACTGTCCCTGAGCTTTTGTGCTCTATACTAGCACTCTACTGCTTGAGCTACAGCACCACTTCTGGTTTTCTGGTGGTCAACTGGCGGTAAGAGTCGCACAGATTTTCCTGCTCAGACTTGCTTCAAACTGGAATCCTAAAATCTCAGCCTCCTGAGTAGCTAGGATTACAAGTGTGAACCACCAGCGCACAGCTACAACTATTTTTTTTTTCCCATAGAAGTACACAAGTTGAGCTGAACATCAATGGCTCACGCCTATAATCCTAGTTGAAATTACAGGAGGTAGTGGTCTTTGCCCGGGAAGGAAAGTTCATAAGCTTTTACATTTAATTAACCCCCCAAAAGCTGGAAATGTAACTGTGGCTTAAGTGGTAGAGCTCTAGCATTGAATGAAAAAGCTAGAGGACAGTCCCCAGGCTCTGAGTTCAAGCTCCAGTGCCAGCACAAAAGAAAAGAAAAAGAGAAAGAGAGAAAGAAAGAAAGATGCAAAGAGAGGAAGGAAAGAAGGAAGAGGAAGGAAGGAAGGAAGGAAGGCAATAAATAAGTTGGTTGCGTTAAACAGATTAATACCAGATTGTTTAATTCAAAATACCAATCGTCATCCCCATACAGTGTTATGTGCACCCTAATGTGAGCCCAGCTTCCAACCAGACATGATCTTTAATTCTTTCAGTGTGACCTCTGGACACTGCCCAGTCTCTTCTCTGAATGGTCCCTTTCCTAGACAATACTGACACCTGGCTGCCAGGAGGGTATGTTTCCTTGGTAGCCCTGTTTTATTCAGGCTTCTTTGTTGATTTTATTTCACATACTTCAGAATCTGGAGTTGAGAGGCTGCCTTTGGACCATTATTCATCTGTTATCCTTCCAAATCCCCTGCTTCTTTGAAGTTCCTATCAGTGTGTGTGTGTGTGTGCGCGTGCGTGCGTACGCGTGTGCGTGCACATGCATGCATGCATGCTAGTATGCATGGTTATGTACACAGTGCTGCAGATTGAACCAAGTACTGGTTTTTTGTTTGT
This sequence comes from Dipodomys spectabilis, assembly GCF_019054845.1. Lineage (NCBI taxonomy): Eukaryota > Metazoa > Chordata > Mammalia > Rodentia > Heteromyidae > Dipodomys > Dipodomys spectabilis. The sequence continues at coordinate 1,466,294 of NW_024871253.1, forward strand.
TTGCTTGTTTGTCAGTTGTGGGGCTTGAACTCAGGGCTTGGGCACTATCTCTGAGCCTCTTTGTATTCAAGGTTAGCACTCTACTACTTGACCCACAGCACTACTTCTGTTTTTTTTTTTTTTTGGGTCAGGTCATGGGGCCTGAACTCTCCCTCAGCTCTTCAGCTCAAGGCTAGCGCTCTACCACTTGAGCCACAGCTCTACTTCCAGCTTTTTCAAACCCAGGGCCTCAGGCATGCAAGGCAAGCGCTCTACCACTGAGCCACTTTCCCAGCCCTACTTCTGGTTTTTGAGTGGTTAAATAGCAATTAGAGTCTCATAGGGACTTTTCTGCCTCTCAGATTTCAGTTTTCTGAGTAGCTAGGATTACAAGCTCAACCAGCAGTGACTGGTGTGCAAATACTTTGTATACCCTGAACATGTCTTTAGCCACAAAAAATCAAAAGTCCTCCTCCCCCCTCTGTGATACTAGGGTTTTTCATTTTTGTTTTTATTGCTTTTTTTTTGTTTTGCTTTTTGGTCATGGGGCTTGAACTCTGGGCCTGGGCACTGTCCCTGAGCTCTTCAGCTCAAGGCTAGCGCTCTACCACTTGAGCCACAGTGCCACTTCCAGTTTTCTAGTGCTTAATTGGATATGAGTTTCATGGACTTTCCTGCCCTGGCTAGCTTTGAATCATAATCCTCAGATCTCAGCCTCCTGAGTAGCTAGGATTACAGGTATGAACCTCTGGTACTCGGCACTTTTTTTTTGGAGGTGGGGTGGTGGGTTGGTCATGGAGCTTGAACTCTGGGCCTGGGCGCTGTCCCTCAGCTCTTCAGCTCAAGGTTAGCACTCCACCATTTGAGCCACGTGCCACTTCTAGTTTTCTAGTGGGTAATTGGAGATAAGAGTCTCACGAGACTTTCCTGCTCCAGCGGGCTTTTAACCGGGATCCTCAGATCTCAGCGTCCTCAGTAGCGAGGATTACAGGCGAGAGCCACTTGCATCTGGTTTTTATTGCTTTTATGTGTGATGGTGGTACCAGGGATTGAACTCAGCCCGTTAAGCTTTCATTCAGCTTTTTCACTTATGTCTGGTGCTCTACCACTTAAACCACACATCCAGCCCAGCATTTTACTGGTTGAGAGTTTTGCTGTCTTTTCTGCCAGGGCTGGCTTCCAATCATGGTCCTCAAATTGTAGCCTCCCGAGTAGCTAAGACTATAGGCACAAAGGGCTGGGAAGGTGGCTCAGCGGTAGAGTGCTTACCTCACATGCATGAGGTCCTGGGTTCAATTCCTCAGCACCACATAAACAGAAAAGGCCAGAAGTGGCTCTGTGGCTCAAGTGGTAGAGCACTAGCCTTGAGCTGAAGAGCTCAGGAACAGTGCCCAGGCCTAGCGGTCAAGCCCCACAACAACAACAACAAAAAAGATTATAGGCATGAGTCATTGGCACTCAGCATAGCATTTGAGTATTTGAACTCAGTGCCTTTAGCTTGCATAGACAGTATACTATAGTCAGTATACTACCACTTGAACCACACTCTCAGCTCTGTTTTGCTTTAGTTATTTTTCAGGTAGAATGTTTTCTTTTAGCCTGGTGCTGCCTCAGACTTCACTTTTCCTTCCTAGAGAATCATGTGTAGCTAAGACCATTACTCCAAAATGTCCTTCATTTTGGCAATTCCTCAATCCTGATATATTCCAACCATCCATCCATCCATCCACTTGGATTCTTTTTTTTTTATTTTTTGTCAGTCATGGACCTGAACACTGGGCCTTGGGTGCTGTCCCTTAGCTCTTCAGCTCAAGGCGAGTGCTCTACCGCTTGAACCACAGCACCACTTCTGGCTTTTTCTGTTTATGTGGTGCTGAGGAATCGAACCCAGGTACTCATGCATGCAAGGCAAGCACTCTACCACTGAGCCACCTTCCCAGCCTCCACTTGGATTCTTGTACCCACTGTTTACTTCAAGTTTTCTAGACACAGAGAGGAATAAAAGTTCATAGTAGTGTGACACTAAACTAATGGTTCTTAACTAGGACCAATTTTGTATTTACTCCTCCCCGCCCCCCTCCCCAATTCCAGTTAGTATGAGGATGTGCTGGTTCTCGGATTTGAACTCAGGACTTAGGCACTATCCTTTAGCTTTTTTTTTCACTCAAGGCTAGTGCCACAGATCCATTTTTAGTTTTTTGGTGGTTAATTGGAGCTAAGACTCTTGGGCTGGGAATGTGGCTTAGTGGTAGAGTGCTTGCCTAGCATGCATGAAGCCCTGAGTTAGATTCCTCAGTACCACATAAACAGAAAAAGCTGGAAGAGGTGCTGTGGCTCAAGTAGTAGAGTGCTAGCCTTGAGTAAAGAAGCTTAGGGACAGTGCCCAGATCCTGAGTTCAAGCCCCAGGATTGGCAAAAAAAAAAAAAAAAAAAAGTCTCATGGATAGACTTTCCTGTTTGGGCTGGCTTCAAACTGCAATCCTCAGTTGTCAGCCTCCTGAGTACCTAGAATTATGGGTGTAAACTTCCAGTGCCCGACTATGACTATAAATCTTACCAGGCAATTGACACAGGGCCTTTGCTCTTACAGTTCTTTCTGTCTGTAACTGGTTCACTCATGTCTGACTCATTATTTAAGTCATTTCCCTGAATAGAAACTCTTCCTGACCTCAGTTGGGGTTAGATCCAATCTCACTCCATACCCTATTGCATTGCCTTTGAAGCATGCACCATTTTATTGTCTGTATTGCCTGCTTCCTCCTTTTAGAAAATCAGTTACAGGAGCATAGAATCCTTATCTGTTTTTCTCATTCCTTATGCCTAGAGTTAAATATAGTGTTGGTACATTATGGAAACTCAGAAAATGTTTGTTGAACAGTAGGCAAAAGTATTAGTTATTTGCAATTCTTTCTTCCTTCCTTTTCTTCTTCCTTTCTTTCTTTCCCCCTGCCCGTCTCTCTTTTTCACCAAATCGCCATTGGTAATAAAATCCAGACATATCTCAACCCTTTTGGAACTTATAGTACAATGGGAAAACTGACATTGACTCAATGTGCACACAAAGTAAATAGTTTCAGACTAACAGAAGGACTTTGAAAGAAAAATCCAGATAGCCTGAGAGCATTCATGGATGATCTGACTCAGTCTGGGGTGGGGTAGTTGGGCCAAGCTTTCTAGAAGTGATACTTAAGCAGAGAGCTGAAGGGTGACTCAGTTATCTGGGAAAGGTGGGGAGGATGGCAGAGTATTCAGGCATAGAGAACAGAGTGGAAAGTGCTTTGCAGGGACAGTATGTATGCAGCACGTTTCCAAAATAGAGAAGGACAATGTGATGGAGACAAGGTCTCATGTGTTTATCTCAGGAGCACAAGAGCCACTGAGGGCTGAGGCCGTAGCTTAGCAGTAGAATACTCATGTGAGGCTCTAGTTCCATCCCTAGTACTGAAAAAACCAAAACAAAACCCAGAAGTGCCACTTAATGATTTTCAAAAGAAATAACAAGGTCTCCATTTATATAAAAAGATCAGTGTTTAGAAACAGATTTTAGGACAAGGGTAGAAGCAGGTAGATTAGTTTTAGGGGCAGTTTCTTTTCTTTTTTGCCAGTTCTGGGGCTTGAACGCAGGGCCTGGGCACTGTCCCTGAGCTTCTTTTGCTCAAGGCTTGCACTCTATCACTGGAGCCACAGTGCCACTTCTGGCTTTTTCTGTGTATGTGGTACTGAGGAATCGAACCTGGGGCTCCGTGCATGTGAGGCAAGCACTCTAACACTAAGCCAACTTCCCAGGCTTGGCGACAGTTTCAGAGAGTTTGTAGAGAGGTAAACCCAGGGCCTTGAGTCTGTTAGGCATGCAGGTATAGAGTTATAGCCCCAGCACTTTTGTTTATATTTTGTTTTTGAGTTGGGATATAAACATAACTTTGTCTGGCTTGGCCTTGAACTCTCAATCTTCCTGCCTCTGTCTGCAGAGTATCTAGGATCAAAGGTGTTTACCACCACTCTAGGCTGGATAGACTTAAATAATGAGAAATGTGGACACAGAGCTGCAAAGTATCTTCCCTTACCCCAGGTCTTGTTATGGTTGAACTCAAACTTTATTTATTTATGCACTTTCCCCACCCGCCTCCTCTCCTGCTACATCTTCACCTGAGTTGCCTATTTGTTTATACTTTCCTATCTCCCTAAAGCTTGAATCCCCTTAGATCTTATTTTTTCTCTCCAGGCTTGCACCTTACTACTTGAGTCATATTCCACTTCCAGCTTTTTTTTCCTGGTTGATCGTGGGGCTTGAACTCTGGGCATGGGCGCTGTCCCTCAGCTCTTCAGCTCAAGGCTAGCACTCTACCACTTGTACCACAGTGCCACATCAGCTTTTTCTGCTTACGTGGTGCTGAGGAATTGAACCTAGGACTTCATGCATGCAAGACAAGCACTCTACCACTGAGCCATCTTCCCAGCCCATGAACTCAAACTCTTGATCCTCCAGACTCAGCCTGGGATTACGGGTGTGGTCCACCACACTCAACCTGGAAGGTACCTTTAATCTCTCTACTAGTGGTTTACACCTGTAATCTTAGCTACTCAGGACACTGAGATCCAGTGGATTGTGGGTTTAAGCCAGTCTGGGCAGAAAAGTCTGAGACTCCATCTCCAAGTAAAGATGGCATGGCTCCAGTGGTACAGAATCAGCTATGAGCAAGCAAGCTAAGAATGGAGATCCTGCTGGTACTGGCAAAACAAAACAAAAGTCTTCCATTAGTCTAAAGTACAACAATATATATGAATAACAAAGTTCACAAAGATATAATGTTTTATGTAAAACAGCTTAAACCAGTTGGACACCAGGGCCCAGTAGTATATTTGATTAAGAGTTACCAAAACAAGGCAGCGGTGGCTCATGCCTGTAATCCTAGCTACTCAGGAGGCTGAGATCTGAGGATCACAGTTCAGAGCCAGCCCAGGCAGGAAAGTCCATGAGACTCTTATCTCCAATAAACCACTAGAAGTGGCACTGGAAGTAGCACTGTGGCTCAAGTGGTAGAGCACTCACCTTGAGCTGAAGAGTGCAGGGACAGCGCCTAAGCCCAGAGTTCAAGCCCCACAACCGACTAACAAAAGAAAAAAAAAAAAGGGCCCAGTAGTATATTTGTTTTTGTTTTTTTTTTTTTTGTCGGTCGTGGGGCTTGAACTCTGGGCCTGGGCGCTGTCCCTCAGCTCTTCAGCTCAAGGCAAGCGCTCTACCACTTGAGCTACAGCGCCACTTCCGGTTTTCTGGTGGTTTATTGGAGATAGGAGTCTCACGGTCTTTCTTGCCCGGGCTGGCTTTGAACCGCGATCCTCAGATCTCAGCCTCCTGAGTAGCTAGGATTACAGGCGTGAGCCACCAGCGCCCGGCCAGTAGTATATTTGATTAAGAGTTACCAAAACAAGCTAGGTGCCAGTGGCTCACACCTGTAATCCTAGCTACTAAGGAGGCTGAGATCTGAAGATCGCAGTTCAAAGCCAAGCAAGGGAAGCAAAATCCGTGAGACTCTTATCTCCAATAAAACCACCAGGAAACCAGAAGTGGAGCTGCGGCTCAAGTGGTAAAACGCTAGCCTTCAGCTGAAGAGCTGAGGGACAGCACCCAAGCGCAGAGTTCATGCCCTAAGACCTACAAAAAAAAAAAAGAGTTACCAAAACAAAAAAGTTGAAAAGGAAGAACACAAATGGGATATGTGAAGCAACTGGGGTAAAAAATAGATGAAAACCAGACCCTGGTGGCTCACATTTGTAAATCTACCTACTCAAGAAGCTGAGATCTGAGAACAGCAGTTCAAAGCTAGCCTTGACAGGAAAGTCTGTATGTCTTCAACACCCCCACCCCCTCTCCTACCAAGCCAGTAGTGGAGCTTTTTAGCTCACTCGGTAGAGTTCTAGACTAGAGAGGAAAAAGGTAAGATCCCAAGGTTCTGATTTCAAGTCCCTTACTAGAATACAATAATAATAATAATGATGATAATAGCACCGATGACTCACATCTATAATCCTAGCTTCTCAGGAGGTTGAGATCTGAAGATCACGGTTCAAAGCCAGCCCAGGCAGGAAGGTCTGTGAGACTCTTATCTCCAATAAACCACCAGAACACCGGAAGTGGCGCTGTGGCTGTAGAGGTCTTGCCTTGAGCTGAAGAGCTGAGGGAGAGTGCTCAGACCCAGAATTCAAGCTCCACGACCGACAAAAAATAAAAAAAGGAGAGAATTGTTGCCAAGCTGGAAAAAGGGTACCAGGGCAGAGTACATGGGGGAGTGAAATAGGATGCTACAAAGTAGAAAAGGCAGGAAGGGGGAAATGATCAAAAAGGGGAATGAGAAAGTTGGAAAAAATGTTGAGAGGAGGTCCGGGGCACAGGAGAGACTAAGAAGAACAGATAAAGATGTGTGGTAAAGATGTGTGCTCAAGGATGGTAGGGAAGTGAGTGGGGGTGGGAGGCGAAAATGGAGAAAACTCCTAGGAAGGCGAATGTTGGGTGTGTCAGAGATTCTGACCTCCACCTTACCCGCCATACGCTGCTGGCTGTCCTTAGTGGTTTCTTCCATATGCTAGGAGAAGCCTTGCTGCTGAAGAGGATGGCGACCGCTCATACATTAAACTCTGCTAGGTTAGGAATGGGGGACCAGGACTAGAGTTGTTGGGAGCCATGCTCAGAAGCCAGCTGTCTGTTAGAGGGCCTACCAGGAGGGCAACAGTAGAAAAAGGGAGGGGTGCTGAGAGTTGTCTTTGGGAGCAGAAACTTCAAGAAAGGTGCAGCGAGGGTTGATTCTCTCGTATGCGGCAGGGGTCTCTGAAGGTGGGAAAGGACAGCTTTGGAAACAGAAGAAAAGGAAGAAAGACTGCTTGAGGCAGAAACAGGAGGGGAAAGGGTGGCACCCAGTCTTTCCAGGAACATCCCCCAGCTCGGGCTCCGCGGCGTCTCAGGCACACCGACTGCAAAGGGTGCCAGAGGGCTGTCCAGCTTGGATGGATTTCCGAGAAGCCACAGCCTCTGCTTCACCTGCCGTGGAAGCCGAGCAAGTGAAGGGGCGTGACCCTGGGGCTCAGGTTTCTTCCTCATCACCTGCGCTCGGAGGGGGGTAGGGGCCAGGACTTCCGGTTCAGGTGAGTGTCCCTTCAGTGACGTCAGGTCACCCTCGGCTGCCCCTCCGGCCCCGCCTCCCCCTCGCGCGCTCCCTGCGCCCTACTTATACTCAGGTGCGCCGCACCTGTCCGCCCTCACCTCCGGACTCTCGGCGACGCCTCTGCCCGCTCCCTACAGCCTGGGGCCGAAAGGCCCAGATACACCCCGGGGATCGCGCCCACACGGCCCCTCCATTTGTTCGGGGTAGGGTCGTGCGAGCGCCTGGCCTCCGGGTACTGCTTTTGTCTGGAACCTGTCCTTCGAGTGCAGCCAGTTCCCACGGCTGCCAGGGGTGGATTTGTTTTACTTGGGGTGACAAGATTTTGCAGTCACTGGCTACAAACTTTTTTTTTTTTCTTCGTCTCAGGGTGACTTAAAATTCCAACCGGGTTGTCTTTGGTGAAGCTGTCCTTTTCGATTCTATTTGACTTGTAGGCTCGCCCTCCCAGGTTCCCATCTTTTTGGAGGGCGGAAATGGCCAATTCGGGCCTGCAATTGTTGGGCTTTTCAATGGCCTTGCTGGGCTGGGTGGGCCTGGTGGCTTGCACCGCCATCCCGCAGTGGCAGATGAGCTCGTACGCGGGCGACAACATCATCACCGCCCAGGCCATGTACAAGGGGTTGTGGATGGACTGCGTCACGCAGAGCACCGGCTTGATGAGCTGCAAGATGTTCGACTCGGTGCTCGCACTGCCGGGTAAGGCCGAGGGGCCGACGGGACGGACGCGCCCGGGTGGGGCAGGGCCGGAGCTCCTCGGCCGGGCGCCCTGTGGTTTCCAGGGAGCTGGAGAAGTGGACACACCGGGGGCCTTGGCTAGATCTGGCCTAGATTCTGGCGGCCCTGCTGTGAGTCCGCACCTGGGCCGCCCGCCGGGCCCGCTCCCTCGGCTGGAAGAGTGCAGGCCGGGCGCGCGCGCTCCTCTGCGACCCGGACCGTCTGTGGTCAGTTTTGTCTTGGACAAAAGGGCTCGGCGCGGAAGCCGTGGCCTGAGCCGCCAGACCGTGCTGTTTTGTGAGACGTGGGCCGCCACCTGCGACCTCTAATCTTATCGGCCGATTAGCCGAAGCCACAAACCCCGTGCCTTCGATAGCGGGGTGAGAGTTGGGACTCGCGACGGCCGGCGGCTGAGCCCCCGTGCCGCGCGTCCTTTCCCACGGCCCCCTTCCCCCTGCCCAGCGCGGTTTCATCGAAACCCAGGCGCCCCGGGCAGGTTCTGGGGCAGAGGGCGGGGCCGGGCCGTGCGTTGAGCGGGAAGGCCTCGGCCTAAGGCGGGGCGGGGGCCGGTGGCTGCGCCTCGGGCTTTGGCCTGGGGCAGGGGGCGGGGAGCGTTCCAGATCTGCTGGGGAACGGAGAGCTTCAATGATAGTCTCTGAACTTGGCGGGTGCAGCCTGGGGCTTGAAGGGTAGGGCCTTCCCGGGCCTCCCCGCATTTCCAGCGATGACAGGGCTCTTTCTTCTCCACAGCGGCCCTACAGGCCACTCGGGCCCTCATGGTGGTGTCCCTGGTGCTGGGTTTCCTGGCCATGTTTGTGGCCACGATGGGCATGAAGTGCACGCGTTGTGGAGGAGACGACAAAGTGAAGAAGGCCCGGATAGCCATGACTGGAGGCATCATTTTCATCGTGGCTGGTGAGCCACAGATCTAAGGTCGGCTTGAGGGTGGTAAGGTGCTGGCTTAAGACACTGGGAGTATCAGAATCCTTCTCTTTCCAGGTCTTGCCTCTTTGATAGCATGCTCCTGGTACGGTCATCAGATTATCACAGACTTCTATAACCCCTTGACCCCAATGAATGCTAAGTAAGTTTGGGACCCTTGCCTCTTAAAGACAGATCTGAGGTCCTGGGATACTGGGATAGGAAACAAGGCAGACAGGCCAGGATTCTGACTCTAACCCCTTCTCTCCACAGATATGAGTTTGGTTCTGCCATCTTTATTGGTTGGGCAGGGTCTGCTCTGGTCCTCCTAGGAGGTGCGCTGCTGTCTTGCTCCTGTCCTGGGAGTGAAAGCAAAGCTGTGTATCGGGCACCCCATTCCTACCCCAAGTCCAACTCTGCCAAAGAATATGTGTAACTTGACACCCTTATGCCCCAGTCTGATGGGCTGTGGGTGTGTCCAGATGATTCAGAAACCTAGGGCAGAGGACTCAGCCTGTGAGCAAGGTGTGAGACAAAGGCCCCCTGGCCACTCCATCCATTCATACCGTGTACAGTTCTCTGGGAAGGGGGTGGGGGGAAGAGACAAAAAGGGGAGCATGTGCTTTTTGTACAGTAATAAAAACTACATTTTAGAAAGCAGGTTTTTTTTTTCTTCTTTCGATCCTCTTGCTTTCTTTCCACATAAGTTGTGCCTACTTCAGTTCAGTGAAGCTACAGAGCACGATGGTGCCAGGCCATACAGTCCATTTTCATTGTTTAGGCTTAATACCTCACACGTCTGGCTTCCTTCATTCCCAGCCCACCACTGTTTTAAATAACTACCAAAGAGTTGCATTAAAAAAAAAAAAAAAGAGGTAGCCAGAAGCCGGTGGCTCGTGCCTATAATGCTAGCTACTCAGGAGGCTGAGATCTGAGGATCTCAGTTCAAAGCCAGCCTGGGCAGGAAAAGTCCATGAGACTCTTATTTCCAATAAACCACTGGAAAAACGGAAGTGGCGCTGTGGCTCAAGCGGTACAGTGCTCGCCTTGAGCTGAAGAGCTCAGGGACAGCGCCTAAGCCCAGAGTTCAGGCCCCATGACCGACCAAAAAAAAAAAGAGGTATATACATATATACATACATATATGTGTGGTATCTGTATCTATATATATATATATTTTAATTTGGAAGGTTACTTGCTTGCCTTACAATATACTCTCACCCATTTGCTGCCCTGATGACATGCTACTTCTTGGCACAGCAGGGCCTACATATACAAAGCAGCAAAGGTGGTACAGGGACAAGGTAAGGTCAATTCAAACAACACAAAGGTGCTTCTAAGTCCACAGTGTTTCTTCTCGTTGTCTAGTCAAATCTGGTCAGTCAAATATCTAGGTCTTCATCGGGGTCTTCTTGGTCCAGATCATCATAAACATCTGGCTCATAGAAGATGTGGCTGGAAGACTGACCTGGTCCAGGTCGCAGCAAAGCCTGCTGTCTGAGGAGGAAAGAGTTGATGCTGAGTAGGATGAGTGACAGGAGTCAAGTGTGAATTTACTTTTCCATATGACTCAGACAATCATGACTCAGACAGGCCCCTGTACCATTTTCTTGGTCCAAGTCCCTTTCTTTGACCTTCATGTTTGGTTAGAACTAAAGTTTCCCCAGACCATTTGGATTTGGGATAGTGCTTTTGTACAACTAACAAAACTTACATTCTTAGCAGCCTGAGGGCCAGGATTTGGTATCCTTGTCTCACCCACCCACAAGCAAGGAAAGGCATATACTCTGCCACTTAACCAGCGTTGCCACACCCATGTAGCTTCCTGTCCTAGCACTGCTGTAGAGGAAGAGCCACATTTCCGCAGTATAGTTTGGCTTAGCCAAGGCCCAGATTGTTATGGGGGAGAACCACAGTGGTGAGTCTAAAGCTCTAATGGAGAGATAAGACAAAACCTTCCGCCATTGTGGGAGGGTATATATGAATAGAGAGCCACTACCACTCCCTACTTGTCTCTGCAAGGTGGACTTCAGCCCCTATAAAGTCATGAAAGGTTAATCAATAATCTGTCAACACCCTATCACTCTGTGATCCAGTTGCTCAGCTCTACCCAGGAATCCAGGCATTTATGTTCCAATCTTACTTTTCAGAGCTGAATTGGAAGGGCAGAGTCAGGTTCTCTTTGGCTTCTCTTTCTTTCTTGGACAGGTGAAGGTTAAAAGTCAAGTGAGTTGTGGGATCCACCTGTAGGTACAAACATATGCTGCCACTCAGCCACATCACTGGGGTCCCTGGCCTCACCCCCAAACCTCTGCAGTTTGTATTTCCCTCTCTCTTTTTTTTTTTTTCCCTCTGTCGGTTGTGGGGCCTGAACTCTGGGCCTGGGCGCTGTCCACACTCAGCTCTTCAGCTCAAGGCTAGCGCTCTACCATTTGAACCAGTGCCACTTTTCTGGTGGTTACTTGAAGAGTCTCACACTTTCCTGCCCGAGCTGGCTTTGCACCATGATCCTCACTTCTCAGCCTCCTTAGTAGCTAGGATTATAGGTGTGAGCCATTAGCGCCCAGCTTCATTTCCTTTTTCTAGCCCCCAAACTTTTTTTGTTGTTAGAACTGGGGCTTAAACCTAGGTGCTGTCCCTTTTCTGCTCAAGGCTAGTGCTCTACCACTTGAGCACAGCTCCACTTCTGGATAATTGGAGATTATGGGTGGGTAGGTAATTGGTGATATGACTTTCCTGCTTGGGCTGGCTTTGAACCACAATCCTCCTTGGTAGCTAGGTGTGAGCCACTGATGCCAAGGCAAACATAAATACCAGAGGTACGTGGGAACTTGGCTGCTGCTGGGACTCTAGAGGTCCCTCTTGGAGATCCAGGTTGAAGTCAGGAAGGATGGAGAACCACTGAGTCTGTGTATAAGAAAAAAAGTTTCATTTATTTTTCACGTTTCAGGACCTCATAGCTCCTTTCTCCAATAATCTTAGGACTTTAAACTTTCCATTTTCTGGAAGATAGCATCTTTCCATAGTTAAGTTGGCAGGCTGAATCAAAAACAATCCTGAGTTCAAATGCTGGCTATGCCACTTGCCACTTTTAGTTTTACTATCTTGGCCAAATGGCTTCAAGTTAAACTTCTATGGACTGGTTTCACAGTCTGCAAAATGGGGATATAATGTACTCACAGTGAAAATAAAAGGAGGTAAATGATAGAAAACATAAGAGGACCTGGCTCAGGTGTATAGTATATACTCAGCACACATACATGGCCCAAGGCCCTGGGTTCTATCCCATGCATACTAAGCCATCAGCTTTCTCACGGCACTTTCCATTATGACACCTCTTTCTGACCCAAATCTCTAGTCTTCCCTGTTGCTTCTGTTGACCTGATAAGCTGGGCGTTGTTGGGGCCTTCGATAGAGGATGTGAACTGAAGCCTGGCCCATTTTACCATCCATGGTCACCTCTGTTTGAGCAAGGCTGCTCAGTGCTCCCAAGGGGCCTTGCCCATGAAGCTCTTCATGCAGCAGGCCCAACACACGCACCTGCCCTACAGGGGGGTTAACACCTAGAAGGGGACAAAAAAAAAAAAAAAAAAAAAGTAGGGCATGAAGGATAGTGGGGAGCATTCAGGATAGGCATAGAAATAGGGAAGAAAAAGGAAGGAGAGGTGCACATTCTATCAACTCGGCCCCAACCTCAATTTACCTTGACCAATCTTAATGCCCTGCCCTGAGTTTGTTTGTTTGTTTATTTATTTATTTATTGGGTCCAGTTGTGGGGTCTGAACTCTGGGCCTGGGCGATATCCCTCAGCTCTTCAGCTCAAGGCTAGTGCTCTACCACTTGAGCCACAACGCCACTTCCGGCTTTTTTCTTTTTGCTTATGTGGTGCTGAGGAATCAAACCCAGGGCCTCAGGCATGCAAGGCAAGCGCTCTACCACTGAGCCAACTTCCCAGCCCCTGAGTTTATTTTTTTCCCTCGGACTGATCCTGGGGCATGAACTCTGGGCTTGAGTGCTGTCCTTGAACTAGTACTCTACCACTTGAGCCACGGCACCACTTCCAGCTTTTTCTGTGCCTAATTAGAGCTAAGAGACTCACAGACTTTCCTGCCCTGGTTGGCATCCAACTGCAATCGTTAGATCTCAGCCTTCTGAATAACTGGGATTACAGGCATGAGTCACTAGTGCTTGCTAATGTTTGTCTTCTTTTTGGTCAGTCATGGGGCCTGAACTCAGAGCCTGGGTACTGTCCCTGAGCTGTTTTGCTCAAAGCTAGTGTTCAACCACTTTCAATCACAACACTGCTTCCAAGTCCACACTTTTAATAAACCTTACTCTAGTGCAATCTGACCAGGGCACAACTCTGACTTCGACTTTTCAGCATGGAATTTAATCACTGGCATCCATTAACTCCAGCCATTTGTGTGTGGGGTGTGTGTGTGTGTGTGTGTGTTGGTACTGGGGCTAGAACTCAGGGCTTAGGCATTGTTCCTTTGCCTTTTCTACTCAAGGCTAGCAATCTATTACTTGAGCCACAGCTCCAGTTGGCTTCTGGTGGTTAATCCCATGCACTTTCCTGCCCAGGCTGACTTCAAACTGTGATCTCAGATCTTAGCCTTCTGAGTAGCTAGGATTGATTACAGGTGTGTGCTTCCACTGCCCCAATCCAGTTCATCTCTTAATGAACTATTTGCAATTTTTGGAACGTATCAAGATCTCAGTTGTGTTTCTCTTCTCCTTTTGGAAGCATTAACAGTACTAAACACTATCACTTTAATCCTCACAAAGTCAGCTCATATCATGTGGCAATTTCAAGGAGTTTAATTCTAATGCTACCTATCACAGGCCCCACTGTTGCCTCTGCTTCCTAAAAGTGAGGATTACACTCATGCCAACTTTTTTGTCAGCCGTGGGGCTTGAACTCTGGACCTGGCACTGTCCTTCAGCTCAAGGCTAGTGCACTACCACTTTGAGCCATAGTACCACTTCTCGTTTTGTGAGTGGTTTATTGGAGATAAGAGTCTCATGGACTTTCCTGCCTGGGCTGGCTTTGAACTGTGATCCTTAGATCTCAGCCTCCTGACTAGCTAGGATTACAGGCATGAGACACCGACACCTGGCTCATGCCAACTCTTTTTTTTGGGTCCGGTCGGGGGCCTGAACTCTGGGCCTGGGTGCTGTCCCTCAGCTCTTCAGCTCAAGGCTAGCGCTCTACCACTTGAGCCACAGCGCCACTTCCAGCTTTTTTCTTTTTGCTTATGTGGTGCTGAGGAATCGAACCCAGGGCCTCGAGCATGCAAGGCAAGCGCTCTACCACTGAGCCACCTTCCCAGCCCATCATGCCAACTCTTTATATGCCCCGCTTTATACCCTTTACAGGGAAAAGTAAAGCACTGAGAAATCAAGTACTTCAACATATGGCTGGTTGTGTCTGACCCCAGGTGTATGCTAGTATCACAGTGCGCTTCAGGGCTAGTGCCAAATCTGCCTGGCTGATCTCTTGCTCTTCAGGATATTCAAGGTAATTCCTTTCTTCAGGTGCCTGGTGGACATCCTTTTATCATCACAGTCCCTAAGACACCTCAGCCCTATCAGATTATCTTGTAACTGCGTTTATTTCTCCATGTCCTTTTTGAGACTCTGAGCTCCAGGAAGACATGTTAATTTTTACTTTTTCATTATTTAAAATGGACCAGATACATTGTATGTACTTAATATTTATTGCATCACTGTAAGGAGTTAAAAAAAACTTTGTTTTCAGCCAGGTACAGGTGGTTTATGCCTGTAATTCTAGCTACTCTGGAGGCACCATCTGAGGATCAAAGTTTAAAGCCAGCCCGGGCAGGAAAGTTCATGAGATTCTTATCTCCAATTAACCACCAGAAAACCAGAAGTGGTGCTGTGGCTCACATGGTAAGAGTGTTCACCTTGAGAAGAAAAGCTCAGGGACAGCGGCCAGGCCCAGAGTTCAAGCCCCATGACCAACAACAACAAAAAACCCAAAACCAAAAACTTTGGGAAAAAGAAAACAATAAAACAACAGGGGCTGGGAAGGTGGCTCAGTGGTAGAGTGCTTGCTTCGCATGCATGAGGCCCTGGGTTCAATTCCTCAGTACCACATAAGCAGAAAAAGCAGGAAGTACTATGGCTCAAGTGGTAGGGTGCTAGCCCTGAGCTGACAAGCTGAGGGACAGTGCCCAGGCCCAGAGTTCAGGCCCTATGGCCGACAAAAAAACAACAAACTTTATGGATGTGGCAGCATGCACTAGTGATCCCAACACTTGGGAGGTGGAGCCAGTAAAACAATGAGTTCAAGACCACCAGGATTATATCCTGAGACCTTATCTCAAAAAAGAAAACCGAAAGCAAAACATCAAAAGAATCCTCTTGGCTGGGAATGTGGCTTAGTGGTAGAGTGCTTGCCTAGCATGCATGAAACTCTAGGTTTGGTTCCTCAGTACCACATAAATGGAAAATGCTGGAAGTGGTGCTGTGGCTCAAGTGGTAGGAGTTCTGGCCTTGAGCAAGGGGCAGGGACAGTGCCTAGGCCTTGAGTTCAAGCCCCAGGACTGGCCAAAAAAGGAAAAAAAGAAAAAGAAAAAAAAAGATGTTTATAGTCAGAGCATTGGGGAGGGAGTCACTCCCTGGGTGCCTCTAATTCAGCCTGAGTTACACAGCAAGATCCTGTCTCAAAAATAAAAGCAAGTGGGGGGGGGGGCGGGGTGAGGGGGAAAAGTGACCTTTCTCATCCTATGTCCTAAACCCCAATAAAGACAAATTAACAAAAATAAATAACCAAGCAAAAAAATAAAAAGCAACAAAAAATTGTAACAACAACAAAAAAAGCTTAACGGGCTCATGCCTATAATCCCAGATCTCAGGAGCCTGAGATCTGAGGATCGTGGTTTGTGAATCTTAATTTCCAACAAACTATATTAAAAAAAAAAAAATCTGCAAGTGGAGTTGTGGCTCAAGTGTCAGAATGCTAGCCATGAGCAAGAGAAACTCAGAGACAGCACGCAGGCCATGAGGTTTAAGTCCCAGGACACACACACATACACACTCGAAAACACAATGAAAACCAAAATAGTTAAAGAGATGGCAGAAGGCCTGACTGGAGATAACTGATTATTCTTCTTAGGGTGGGAGGGAACAGGGGACATTGTTTGGCAGGAGATATATGAGAGGAGAGGTCTCACCAGGGTAGGAGTTTCCATGGCTCAGAACATGCAGAGTCTGGCAGAGTTCAGTACAGGGAAGATGAAGCAACAACCAGCTGAGGGAATCAACAGCAATGGTGATAGAACAAGAATCTGTCCTGCACATGGCTCTCAAGGCTCCCAGAGGTCCCCCAGGATGGGCCTCCCCAGTTTTTGACCAGTTGAGTGGGTCTCTAAAGAGGTCATGGTAAATGAGCCTGTAAAAGAAAACAGGAAACCTATTACCTTTAACCCCAACTTCCAAATTTCTTCCTTAGATCTTTGGGACTGTTTCCTCAATTTTCTCTAATACTCCAAATATTAATGAGAACTAATTAGTGAGAAGCCAATGATTACACAGCTGTGTTTGACAGCCTAAACACTAAGCTTGACTTTATTACTTGCCTAAGGTCACCTGTCTGGGAATTCTAGCCAGTAAAATCTCTGACATTTGTTCTAAACTCTCCATCCAAACTGCCACTGAATGAAACACTTCTAGTAGTGTTTTCTAAGATTTATTAGGGCAGGAAATAAGTCTGCTCATCCACTGTTCTGCCTCCAGTGCCTAATACAACACCTGCTTTACAATCTGTGCCCACTATACACACAACTAATAAGTGAACCTGGATTACTATAATAGCCTTCCTACCTCATCTCCCAGTCTCTAGGATGCTTCCTTCCAAACCACCTTTCACATGGTGATTATTGGAATGTTTTATTTTTTTTTGTTGGTCATGGGACTTGAACTCTGGACTTGGGCGCTGTCCCTACGCTCTTCAGCTCAAGGCGAGCACTCTACCACCTGAGCCATAGTGCCACTTCGGTTTTCTAGTGGTTTATTGGAGATAAGAGTCTCAGAGACTTTTCTGAGATCCTCAGATCTCAGCCTCTTGAATAGCTAGGATTACAGGCGTGAGCCATCAGTGCACGGCTCTGGACTGTTGTTTTTATCAGGTATAGTATTAGCATTCTCTTCCCAATTGCCTTCGGGATACCATTTCAACGCCTTTAAGTCAAAGGCAGAGTCTGCTTATTCTTACTTTCTAGTAGGGTTTCTAATGCTGAACTCTATCTACTACAGTCTTCCATTTATTCTTTGTTTTGTTTTGTGCTGGTCTGGGACTTGAACTCAGGGCCTGGGCACTGTCCCTTACCTCTTCAGCTCAAGGCTAGCACTCTACTACTTGAGCCACAGCACCAGTTCTGGTTTTTTGGTGGTTAATTGGAGATAAGGGTCTCATGGACTTTCCTGCCCAGGCTGGCTCTGAACTGCATCTTCAGATCTCAAGTCTCCTGAGTAGCTAGGATTAGGCATGAGTCACCAGTGCCTGGCTCCCCTGGATATTTTTTGCTCAAGGTTAGTGCTCTACTACTGAGCCACAGCTACACTTCTGGCTTCTCTGGAGATAAGAGTCTCATGGACTTTCCTGCCAGGGCTGGCTTTGAACTACAATCCTCAGATCTCAGCTTCTTGAGTAGCTAGGTTTACAGGTTATGAGCCACTGGTCGCTGGCTTTATTCATTTATTTTGCAGTACTGAGTTTTGAACTCAGTACCTTGTACTGCTAAGTAGATGCTCTACTGCTTAAGCCTCTCTCTACTTAAGTCCCTCTGCTAACCCCTTTTTATGTAGGTTATTTTTGAGATAGAGTCTCACTTTATGCCTGGGAAGTTCTGGAATGAGAGTCTTATTTGTGCTTCTCTTTGTGTCTGGGATGACAGGTGAGTACCACTGCATCTAGCCATTATCCAAAATGGAGTCTCAAAACTTTCATGTTAAGGATGACCTCAAACCATGGTCAACTCCTCTCCTCCATTATATCTCAAATAGCTAGGATTACAGGCATGGGCCACACATCCATTTTACTTCTATTACTCTCTCAACTTCCAGGGTCTCTACTTTGGATTGTTCAAGTCATCACCATTTCTCCCTTATCTTTGCTCTTACTAATTCTCATCTTCTTTGTGATTTACATCCATTCTTTCAATGAATACTTAAGAAGTTGCTCCTAAAACAGGAATGACCACAGGGAATAAAAAGTAAGTAAGTTTGGGGCTGGAAAGGTGGCTCAGTGGTAGAGTGCTTGCCTTGCATGTATGAGGCCCTGGGTTTGATTCCTCAGCACCACATAAGCAAAAAGAAAAAGGCTGGAAGTGGCACTGTGGCTCATGTGGTAGAGCACTAGCCTTGAGCTGAAGAGCTGAGGGACAGCGCTCAGGCTCCATGACAGGACTCCCCCCCAAAAAAAAACTAAGTAAATTTTAGGCTCTTAAATTGTTACCTGTTAAAAATCAGGCTGCTGACAATTTTGTTATAAAATATCAGAACGGTTCACAAGGCTAGAATGTTTTAAACTAGACCATGTTAAACCTTATAGGTGTGTGTGTGGGGGGGGTGGCCATACAAATGATAAAGACAATTAGAAACTGTTACCAAGGAAAAACCTCATCCTATAAAATGCTACAAGTCAGGAACCCAGCACCCATGGCTCACGCGTAATCTTAGCTACTCAGGAGGCTGTGATCTGAGGATCCCGGTTCAAAGCCAGCCCGGGCAAGAAAGTCCCTGAAACTCCTATCTCCAATAAACCACCAGAAAACTGGAAGTGGCACTGTAGCTAAAGTGGTAGAGCGCTAGCATGGAGCTGAAGAGCTGAGGGACAGCTCCCAGGCCCAGAGTTCAAGTCCCATGACCGACAAAAACAAAAACAAAATGCTACAAGTAATCAAACCTGTCAGCAAAATCAGTTTTCTGACTTAAAAATATATCACTGATTTTGCTGGGCAATGATGGCTCATGGCTGTATTTTTAGCTACTCAGGTGGCTGAGATCTGAGGCTTCTAATTTGAAGACAGCCCATGCAGACACATCCATGAGGGAGACTCTTA
This sequence comes from Dipodomys spectabilis, assembly GCF_019054845.1. Classification (NCBI taxonomy): domain Eukaryota; kingdom Metazoa; phylum Chordata; class Mammalia; order Rodentia; family Heteromyidae; genus Dipodomys; species Dipodomys spectabilis. Next base: position 1,485,153 of record NW_024871253.1, read on the forward strand.
TCTCCAAGTAACCAACAAAAGCCAGAGTGGAAGTGTGGCTGGCTCAGGTGGTAGAGTTCCAATCTTGAGCAAAAAAAGCCAAGCAAGAGCTCAAGGCTCTCAGTTTGAACACCTGTATTAGCACACTCATGCATGTACACACACACAACATACAAATCAATAATTTTGGAGGTCACACAGCAAAGGAGATACATTCTTAACTTTTACTAATTTGCTGGAGATAGCATCTAATGACTTGAAGGTTAGGTATATAATAGTTGCGAACCAAACGGCTTGTTTAAAACATGTAGCGTGGTCACACTTGTTTCCCTACCACTAGATTTGGCTGTCCAACCTCACTACTACGTACCAGGTTGTGGGTGGTGGTTGTTTTTTAACTGCTGAGGAAGTCCTTTAATTTTTGGGGGGGGGGGGGGGTCCGGTTGTGGGGCCTGAACTCTGGGCCTGGGCGCTGTCCCTCAGCTCTTCAGCTCAAGGCTAGCACTCTACCACTTGAGCCACAACGCCACTTCCGGCTTTTTTTCTGCTTATGTGGTGCTGAGGAATCAAACCCAGGGCCTCAAGCATGCAAGGCAAGCGCTCTACCACTGAGCCACCTTCCCAGCCCTGAGGAAGTCCTTTAGCACCAGAGAACCCACTCCTAATGAAATCCCTTTCCATATGTACTTACCGGCTGTTGACATCGGATTCAAAACCTTCTCGAAATTCTTCCTCGCTTACTTCACAGCCCAGGACATGGACTTGCTCCCCACTAAGGCAGAGGGGAAAGTTTAGAGTCAGTTATAGACTCCCTTCCCAGGGCAGGATGGGCAGGCCCTCACTGAGGGATAACTCACCTTAGCGCAGATTTCTTGACAAGAGCCTTCAGGAGACTGCGCCCCTCCCACTCCACGGAATCTGGGGAGAGCGAGGGACGGATTAATTCGTTCATGAGATTTCCGGCTTCACAAGTTCCTACCTGTGACCCAGGACCCAGGATCCTTTCCCTATACGCCCCCGATCCCCCCCCCCCCGACCCCCAGCAAGGCCTGACTCTTCCCCGAAGCCTCAACATCTCACCTCGAAGCAGCACCAGGCCACCAATAGCCAACAACGATTCCAACATCTCCGCGCAGCCCGCGCGTCTTCCGACGCTCCAAGATGACGTCACGGCGCCGGCGCCGCCCCCGCTTCGTCGGGGCGTGGCACTCAAGATGACCTAAAGTCTGGAATGAGAGGTGATTTCGTGTTCAGTGTTCCCAGGGCGCTTACGTGAATGAACCCCTCCCCAGCCTCGGCACACATACGTAGAGACATCCAGTCTGCATGTTCACAGTGATCGCGGGCTGAAGAGGCTTTGGGGATAGCTGTCAGTGGGAAAGGAAGGGCGTCGCGCTATTCTACCTCCACTCCTCCCCTGCGCCGGCCGAACTTTGACCACGTGACGTCACCCACCCCGCACGTCATTGGAGACTGAGGTCCACGCCCCGCCTAGCGGCCCTTCCGCGCGTGCGCAGTATTGCAGCCTTGTCCTGGGGACTCTCCACTTTCCTTAACCCTACCCTCTGTAAGACCGAGTAGAAGGAACAGTAATCCGGGTAAAGCGAATACACGTCACCACCGGAAGTATTGTCAGAAGGGAAGAGGAGGGGGGGGGATATAGGAGGAGGGAGCCCTCTGGGCAGTAAAATGGCGCCTGTCAGAGTGGGAAAACCAGCTGCAGAGGCTGCAGCCCTGCTCCTCAGCGGCTAGGAGACCCCCGGCCTCGGGGAGGGGGAGGCCACCTCGGCCCAGCGCTCCGTGCCCTGCGGCTCCCCCTCCCCCTTCCTCGCTCCTGTGCTCCGCCAGCTCGTTCTCTGCCGTCGAGGCCTTTCGCGCGCCGCTAGCCCCCACCCGCCCCTTTCCCGAGGGCAGCTCCCTAGCGCGCCTGCGCAGCGGGCCACCCTCCACTTCCCCCTCTTCCCCTCCCCCTCCATCCCTGACCCCCTCCCCCACAACCCCTTCCCCCCCAATTCTCTATACCCCTTCCCTCCTGGTCTCCGAGGACCCCATCCTAGCCTGATCTGTCTCTGCCAGAAACCTCCGTGAAGGCGCCTTTGCTACCCCCCCGTCCATGTGGGCCCCCGCGGGCTGCCCACGCCTGTCCCCCAGCTCCCGATTCCGCTGGGCTTTTCCCTCGCCGGGGGTGGCTCTGTGAGCCGCCCGCTTGGTGCCAATCGCTGCAGCCTCTCCTGCCACTCGGGGCCCCCGTTCTCCCTCCCGGAGGCGGGGGGCTGCCCCCGGGGGGCTGGCGGAGCTGGGCCGCGGGGGCCCCGGGGCCGGCGGTGCCGGGGTCATCGGGATGATGCGGACGCAGTGTCTGCTGGGGCTGCGCACGTTCGTGGCCTTCGCCGCCAAGCTCTGGAGCTTCTTCATTTACCTTTTACGGAGGCAGATCCGCACGGTGAGTTTGGGTGGGTGCTGGGGTTGTTAGGGTTCGCTGTCAGCGGTTCTTGCCTTATCGATGTGTATTGAGCCTCGGGGCCTAGGAATGGAGTCTTGGGGACCTTGGAGTGGGGAGGAGGAGACCTTACAATGGAACCGAGATTTGGTGGGTTTTTATTTGTTTTGTTTTGTGGCCTGGATGGTGGTGCAGGATCTGGGAACGCTTGGGGGCTAGAGTGGTGGGTGGGGTTTTCTTTAAGAAAGCTGGAGTTGCTAAAGAAACCGGGAGGCAAGAACACCTGTTTGCTGGCAACCGGAACTGTTGATTTGTGCTGGAGAAAGACCCTCCTATTAGGACCTCCGGGTATGTTTGGTCTAGGAGAGACTGGCTTGTGTGTCAAGGTGGGAGTGGATTGAAGGGCATATGTAACAAGGATGGACGAAACTTGGGAAAGTCCTGGGTGTGAGGGAGAAATCTCTGTGGTTCCCGTCAAAGGGAACTCCTCCAAAACGGCCCTGGAAACATTTCATAGTGTGGGTGTGGGTGTGGGTATATGAGTATATTGAAGTCTTGGGACTGAAAAACATGCTTTTATGATGGATATCTTTACTTGTGGAAGGGAACACATTAATGTTGGTCATCCCTGTTGCAGGACTGGGTGGTCAATTGTAGACCTTGCACTTGAAGGCAAGCTTGCTTCTCCAGGAGTCCGTTGCATTATGAAGGGATACTTTGGCTGGTGGAGATTGTATAGATGTTCCCAATCATCTGTGGGCTCCCTCCCCCTGAGCTTTTCTCCAAGGTCAAAGCTCCTTCAACTAATATCACTTAATGAATGTGCTCTTGTGTTCTCATCATCACTGAGACAAAGTCTCTGAAGTCAGATTTTTTTTTTTGGTCCGGTCGTGGGGCCTGAACTCTGGGCCTGGGCGCTGTCCCTCAGCTCTTCGGCTCAAGGCTAGCACTCTACCACTTGAGCCATAGTGCCATTTCCGGGTTTTTTCTTTTTGCTTATGTAGTGCTGAGGAATCAAACCCAGGGCCTCAGGCATGCAAGGCAAGCACTCTACCACTGAGCCACCTTCCCAGCCCCTGAAGTAAGATTTTTAAGGAACATTGACTGAGCCGGGCTACAGCGGGCTGTGTTTGTATCACACTTCAATACAATTTGAAAAAATGAAATCAGGGAGGGACAGCCTCAGTCAAAGCAGATGGTGAGACATCCCTAGAGGTAGTGGGATTGACTTCATTGATTTGGAGGAATGGCCTGATATTGGGTTCACTCACTTCTCTACCAGTGTATTCCTTCCACTTCCTGATTTAGGATGAGGACTGCACTCTATGGTAGTGGTTGTAGAAATGGCTAGTTTCTTAAGACAGCAAGGAGACAAGAAGAGAAATTGTGGTCAGAGAAGATGAGACAGCTAACTCCTGGGATTTTCTTTTATGTGTTAAAAGTTGTCAGTACATTCTGCTGGACCCTGTTTCTGAGAATCTCGCCTTCTCTATAACACACTAATTTCCTAGACATAGGGAGTAGTTTAGCCCATGTATTGCAGCATTCATTACATTTAAAATTGCTCTCCTTTGAGCAGCACTGACCCCAGAGCCTTTTGTCCTCTCTTCCCTTCACTCTGGTTCCCTGCCCCCTCTTTCTGACAGATACTTGGAGCATTCCCTACATGCCCAGCATATGCAAGCCGAGATAGCAGGGCAAGACACCCGAGCTGTTTCAGCCCTCATCACAGGCCCAGAGAGCAAAGAAGGACAGATGCCTTGGGATTAAAGGGAAGAGGGCCTTTGGTTTGCAAAAGGGGAGACTAGTTCTAGTGTGGCTTGGGGCCTAGATATGAGCAAAGAATATTTTTCCTTTACAAGAAAGTAACAGAGGAAGGAAATCACCATGCATGGAGATCTGAGTATTAGGAAATAGCCTTTAAAGTATGCTTGGAGAGCAGAGCTAGAAGGTTGAGGTGGTGATGTCCTTGTCCCTTCTTCACCTCTCACAGCTCTTCCCTGGCCTTCTCCATACTCTTGACAGTCAGCCTGGCAGGTGGGGCTTTCCAATGTTTCCTGTCTTGCCCTAGGTACGGGATAAGGAGGTTGTTCAGAGGGCTGAGGTTTGTTGCAACTTGTGACTTGGCTAGTAAAGATATAAGTGGACAGGTGGCTGGTTAAAATAGGTTTGGTGGCCTCTAGCCAGAGGAACTTAGCTGACCTGACAACCTCTGGGCTCCCTTATCCTCTATTCCCCTTAGAGATCCAAGGACTTCCTCTCCTGATTATTACTTCTTGTCTGCCAGGAGTGTGAAGCCCTTGGCTCCCAATGGGAGAGGATGTGAATGACCACAGACAGAGTCCTTGGGGTGTATTTTGGACCCATGTATTTCTTTGTTCATCATCAGGCTAAGATTTTTTTGTTTTTAACTCACCACCCTTTTTCTATAATGTTGTAGGCACTGGGAAATAGCCATGATTGAAACAGAATTCATGCTTTCCTGGAGTTCATTCTGTTGAGTAGATAGGTCTACCTATATGGCATCAGATGAGTTATTAACTCCTCCAAGCCTGTTTCACCATACTCAAAAAAAAATTTGCAATAGCCAGGTACTGTTGGCTTATGCCCATAATCCTAGCTTCTCAGGAGGCTGAGATCTGAGGATCCTGGTTTGAGGCCCACTCAGGGAATCTATGAGACTCTTTTTTTTTTTTTTTTGACTGGTTCTGGGGCCTGAACTCTGGGCCTGGGTGCTATCCCTCAGCTCTTCAGCTCAAGGCTAGCGCTCTACCACTTGAGCCACAGCACCACTTCCGGCTTTTTTTTCTTTTTGCTTATGTGGTGCTGAGGAATTGAACCCAGGGCCTCATGAATGCAAGGCAAGAACTCTACCACTGAGCCACTTTCCCAGCCCTCTATGAGTCTCTTAACTACAAATAACCACCAGAAAACTACAAGGGGTGCTGTCACTCAAAGTGGTAAAGCCCTAGCCTAGAGCAAAAAAGCTCAGGGGCAGTGCCTAGGTTCTGAGTTCAGGGTCCACAACTGACAAAAAACAAAGAGACTGAGCAAAAGTGAGAAACCCTAAGTTTAAGCTCCAGTACTGGTGCATACACACACACAAAAAAGGAATAAAATTAAGATTGTCTTGTGTTTTCGTTGTCTTGGGGATTCAACCCAGGCTTCCTCTAGGCTAAGCAAGTGCTCTGCATTGCGCTTCACACTCAACCCTATTAATACAGTTTAAGGATTAAGTGAAATAATCTAAATCATACATACGGTACCTATCAAATGTTCAGTATATATTACCTGTTACTGTTAATAGGAAAGGTTTCCTTGTTAAAGGGTCTAATTCTTTCTCTCTTTTGTTATTCTTAGGTAATTCAGTACCAAACTGTCCGATATGATATCCTCCCCTTATCTCCTGTGTCCCGGAATAGGCTAGGTGAGTACACTGGCTAGGAAGACGCTTGGAGGTAGGGTTCCAGCACTGGGCTGGAGGTCGGTTGTTGTTGTTCCTTCCCATTGTGGTTCAGCCCAGGTGAAGAGGAAGATCCTGGTGCTGGATCTGGATGAGACACTAATTCACTCTCATCACGATGGGGTCCTGAGGCCTACAGTGCGGCCTGGAACACCTCCTGACTTTATCCTCAAGGTGTGTAGGGGGAGAAAGTGAGGAAATGCTTATGTCTGTTACCCTGCCCAGACCCAGACTTCTCTTACCCAGTCCCAGGGCCTGGTCTCCTTAAAGCAAAGAAACAACCAGTGGAAGTGGGGGGAGGGAGGGGGAGGTAGTAGCATGCCCTTTAGGCATGTATGGTGGTGTACGGGACTTCCCCAACCATGCCCTATTCCTTTATAGGTGGTAATTGACAAACATCCTGTCCGGTTTTTTGTTCATAAGAGACCTCACGTGGATTTCTTCTTAGAAGTGGTGAGTGTATTTGAGATAAAGACAGCTTTGTGGTCAACTGGTTGTAGGGCTCTGGTTGGAGGAAAGGATGAGAAGTGGGTTAAAGAAGTTTTGGTAAGGAAATAGCTTACAGTATTTGGCGATTCATCTGTTATACTGATGTAATTCTATTTTTCCACAGGCATTCTGTGCTTTTGTATCAGCATATCTGAATCTTAAAAGCTGCAGGATGTCTCAGACACTGAATTTGAAAGTTTGGGGGAGGAGGTTCAAAGTTTTGTGTATTCAGAGACACGTGATGTTGCTTTAAGGCCTGAAGGACTTGATTGAAAGAGAACTGTGTCTGAACAAATAATCACCTTATATTATACACATCTCTCCCTCTCCCAACCCTTACCCCTCTGCCAATCAATTTCAGGTAAGCCAGTGGTATGAGCTTGTGGTATTTACAGCAAGCATGGAGATTTACGGCTCTGCAGTGGCAGACAAATTGGACAACAGCAGAAGCATTCTTAAGAGGAGATACTATAGACAGGTAAGTGGCTAGAATAAGGTTGGAGATGTGGACTGGGTGGGAGGGATCTGAGTGTGAGGCATTTGTCTTCATGGGGATATTGGCAGGAGTGCTACAAAATCCTCTCTGCTTTCCAGCACTGCACTTTGGAGTTGGGCAGCTACATCAAGGACCTCTCTGTAGTCCACAGTGACCTCTCCAGCATTGTGATCCTAGATAACTCCCCAGGGGCTTATAGGAGCCATCCAGGTATGTGGGAAGGTGGGGAGGTTTTTGTTTCATTTTTTGGTGTTTGTTGGTTTTGGTTTGTACTCTGGCCCTTGGGTTTGCTTGCTCAGTTGGCACTCTACCATTTAGAGTCATCCTCTATCTCTGTTTTATTTATTTTGTTTGTTTGTTTGTTTTTGTTTTAAACAGGGTATTGTATAGTTAGGCTAGCTTGAACGTTTTTGTTTTTGTTTTTGATGGTGCTACTAGGTATAGAATCCAGGACCTTTACTACTGAAGTACACCCCAGGTTCCTGAGATTGTGTGTGTGTGTGTGTGTGTGTATTGGGAATTGAACTCAGGGACTCTGAATTCTATGCAATCTACCATTGAATTAAATCCCTACCCCTCTGGAAAGTATTTTGAATATAGGGAACTAGTAAACAGGACACCTTGGTTTTGGTCCTAGAAAGCTGCAATTCTTTGGTATACTATAGGTGTAAACACTAGTTATTGTAAATGAAACCCATTTATCCATTTCACAGTTAACTTCCTAGTCATATTTACATCAAGTAAGGCCAACTAATAGTAAGTTTGACTAGAAGTCTCACACTAGTCTGAGATCTGGTGATTAATAATTTTAAGGTTTTTGGGCTGAGTGGCTCAGCGGTAGAATGCTTGCCTCATATGCATGAGGCCCTGGGTTCAATTCCTCAGTACCACATAAAAAGAAAAAAAGCCAGAAGTGGTACTGTGGCCCACGTATTACAGTGCTAGCCTTGAGCAAAAGCAGCAAAAAAAAAAAAAAAAAGGGCATAAGGTTTTAAGCTGATGACTGTGGGGGTGGGCCATGGACAGTATGGCTTTTTAAGAAAATTTTCCGAGAATAAACAACAGGTTTTCTTGAATTCTTTGTTTCTTCTCATCTGCATTTCACCCACTCTAGACAACGCTATCCCGATCAAATCCTGGTTCAGTGACCCCAGTGACACGGCCCTTCTTAACCTGCTCCCAATGCTGGATGCCCTCAGGTAAGGGAAGTAGGCTAGACACATGGCTTTCTGAGGAAAGGAGAAGGTGAGGAATCCCAAGAGAATAAAAAAAGTTTGTCCTATTTTACTTATTTACCTCTCTTCCCTTAAAAAAGATTTAGTGTTTGAAAGGTCTTCCTACTCCAAAGATCATCACTTTCAGCTATTAGGTTTTGGTCAAATTAAACCTGTCTCATGTGAAAGTCCCACTTCTCCAGTGAGGCTGCCTTATGCTAGTGTTGTGAAGATGTCAACTAAAGGTACTCCACCAATGCAAGTTATTGTCATCCCAGGTTCACCGCTGATGTCCGTTCCGTGCTGAGCCGAAACCTTCACCAACATAGGCTCTGGTGACAGCTGCTCCCCCTCCACCTGCATTGGGGTGGGGGGGAAAGGGAGGGCCAGCCCTTGGGATGCCTTCAGTTGCTTTGTCCAATGTGAGGACTGCCTGGGCAGGGTCTACCCCTCCCATCCCTCTCTGCCTTGGGAGCCCTACACTCCACTTGGAGTCTGGATGGACACATGGGCCAGACTGAGAAGCAGCCTCACTCTAACTTCGTGTTCACACTCCATGGAAATCCCAGACTGGGACAGGTGGAAGTCTTGGAGAGCTGAAACAGTATCTGTTGGAGAGGCAGGACTGGCCAGAGTGAGAGACATACATACAGTGATCCTGGAGGCTTAAAGAGAAGCCAAGTCAGCTTTGTTGTGATTTGATTTTTTAAAAATTCTTGTACAAAACTGATCTAATTCTTCACTCCTGCTCCAAGGGCTATGGGTGGGAGATTGGGATTTTGGGCCACTGGATCTTCCTCAAACTTGTCCTTCCCTCAGTTTTTCTTTCTCTAGAATCCCCAATACTTGTAACCAACTTTCTCTCCCCACCCCCTTTCCTCTCTTTTAAACCATGCATTATAACTTTGAAACCAAATCTGCCCTAGGTCCTTCTCTGGGTATTTGGGAAATGGAGGAAACTTTATGTCCCACCCTGTCCTTGAGGCAGAGGGGAAAGACTGCTGTTGGGGTAAAGGGGAAAGTGGCTTTTAAAATGAGAATGGAGTAAGCCCAAGTGACAAGATGCTGTGGTGGGGAATGGATGGACCGCTCCAGAGCGGCAGGATAATACAGGAGAAACCTGGACCCCTAAAAATGCTTAAAGCAAGAAAGCTTTTGCTGGGGGTGGGAGGGGTAGGGAGGAGCAGGGGAGTGACATGAATATGCTAAGCAGGTCCTGCCCTCTGGCTGCTGGCACCGGGACGCCCTGCGGATCGGGGCGGGGCTGCAGCCTCACTGCTCCCTCTAGGCCCCGCCTCGGCGGCTCCTCCCCAAGCCGGCTCTACTTCTCACTAGCCACGTGACGCTCCTCCCCCCCCCCTAGGTCACATGATCTTATCCAAACCTGAAACCTGAAGTGTTCCTCCGCGCTAGCGTAACCCTTACTTTTCGGATCCCTTCTGCAGTTCCTGTTGGACCACTCCTTTGTGAACCCCAAGTGTTATGTCCGTCTTTCTAAACCTCTGTTGCCTTTCTACCCTGTTATTTCTGGATCTCAACTTTTTTGGGGGTACTATTTTGTTTTGGTGTCAACGGCCGCCTTCAGCGTAACAACACGTTTCGTGAATAGCCAGCCTTGTAATTGTCTGCTCTTCCTCCTACGTAATTTCCGAAAAGAACAGAACGTCTGGAAAACTAAGCCCCATTGCCACTTTCTACCCTCTTTTCTGCCCAGATTTGTGGGGGATGGAGATCGGGAAAGGGTTTTCAGTTATTTACAGCAGCAGCAAAAGCCAACCATCTTTGCTACGTTTCTGGCGTAGCCCACAAATAGGTTCCAAAGCGATTACGCCGAATGGGGGGGGGGCGCCGCGGAGGGGGGAGGGGGAGGGGGGAAGAGGTTGAGCGTGTTGCTACGTTTGCGGCGGTCATGTGCTCCGCCAGTGGCGTATCTCAGCAGGCGGGGCTCTCCCGGATGGTCGGGGGCGGGGTTGGTGAATAGGGAAGTGGCGCAAATTCGTGGATCTTTCCGCTGAGTCTGCCCGCGCGTCGCCTCCTCCGCCGCCGCCTTAGCCGCCGCCGCCCCCTATCCCAGCCCCCCTCCCCCGGTTCCCTCTGCGCATCTCGGTCCAGCCCGGTTCCCGGGAGGATGAAGTTCGTGTACAAAGAAGAGCATCCGTTCGAGAAGCGCCGCTCTGAGGGCGAGAAGATCAGGAAGAAATACCCGGACCGGGTCCCGGTGAGGACAGTAGCCAGGGCCCAGGCGGCGCTGGGCGCTGACGCCACAGCTTCGGCTTGGGTCTCAGGACGGGCAACTCTGGGTTCAGCCTGCAGTTTGTGGTGGGGCTGGGAAAGCCTGAAACTGCTGTTCTGGAACCAGGAGTGAAAAGAGTGGAGTTGAGGGTGAAAGGATGCACGCGAGAGAGACAGAGAGAGACTCAGTCAGAGAGAGAGAGTGGGGGGGGGGCGCAGATTGGTATCCGTGGGAATGGAGGTCTTAAGACTTGAGTTTGACAGCCGGAAGCTCACATGGTTGTGCGGTTATCCTCCCAGCTAGCTAGGTTTTCGACAGTGAAGCTCAAATCGACCCAGGTAGACCATCCTGTTCATCGGGTTAAGATGGTTGTTTATTATGACGTGCTATCCGGGATCGATCGCCGATATAAAGGTGAACTAGTGGGGTCAGGATCACTGCTTAGGACTGCACCGTGTGTACAAGACAAAGAGAAATGGGATTGGCATAGGTCTAAGTACTGGAAACATTATAGCTTGAGTCCTTGACATGTGGAGCTGTGGGTTGTATTCCTTACATCTTCTAATTTACATTTTCCCTTTTGTCAGGTGATAGTAGAAAAGGCTCCTAAAGCTCGGATAGGAGATCTGGACAAAAAGAAATACCTGGTGCCTTCTGATCTCACAGGTAGGAATCTGATCTAAGTCCCGAATTTGTCTCCTGAGGGTGGGTGGGGGTGCCATCTCTCTGGGGAGGCTCTACCTAACAGCTGGGTTGGGTTATGTTTTTCTTAGGTTGATGATCTCTCTCTCTCTCTCTCTTGCACCTTTTATCTTTGGCAGTTGGTCAATTCTATTTCTTGATCAGGAAGCGAATTCATCTCCGAGCTGAGGATGCCTTGTTTTTCTTTGTCAACAATGTCATTCCACCCACTAGTGCCACGATGGGTCAGCTCTACCAGGTATGGTAGCTGGGAAGTATTGGAGGTTTTGGAGAGGAGTCTTAGGAGAGTAGAAAATCAGCAGTTCTTGGACTGCTTACCTGCTGGCATGCTAGCCGTAAAATTTCATGATAGTCTTGGGTTGGGCTTTGGACAGAGAAGTGAGTGTAGAGAGAAGGGCAGAGACCTGTGAGTTAGAAGAATTGTTCTGATGGTGATTCTACCTAGGTGTCTAACCAGTTCCAAGATATCAAAGAACAGTTAAAGATGTATATGTGTGTATAATTTTCTTTTCGGTTGTGGGGCTTGAATTGAGGGCCTAGGCACTGTCTTTGAGCTCTTTTTGTTCAAGGCTAGTGCTCTACCACTTTGAACCACAGCTTCACTTCTGGTTTTCTGGTGGTTAACTGGAGCTAAGAGTCTCTCAGACTTTCATGCTGGGGCTTGGCTTTGAACCACAACCTTCAAATCTCAGCCTCCTCAACTAGGATTACAGGTGAGCCACCAGTGCCCAGCTCCATGAGATTCTCCAATAAATTACTCAGTGGCGCTGTGGCTCAAGTGGTAGAGCACTAGCTTTGAGCTGAGAATACCTGAGGAACAGCGCCCAGGCCCAGAGTTCAGGCCTCACTACAGACAAAAACAAAACAAAAAACAATGGTTCTTATCTGTGCAGTTCAAAGTCAGTCTAGGCAGGAAAGTATGTGAGACTTTTATCTCCAATGAACTCCTCAGAAAAAGCCAGAAGTTATTCTGTAGATCAAGAGTTAGAGTCCTAGCCTTGAGCACAAAGAAGTTCAGGGACAACACCCTAGCCCAGAGTTCAAGCCTAAGGCAACAATGGTTCTTGCTGAGAGCTGGGGCTTAAACCCTTAATCGTAACTACTCTTGAGGCTGTGATCTCAGATCTGAGCCAGTCCCAAAAAATGAATCCTTGAGACACTTCTCTCCAGTTAATTAGCAGAAAGCTAGAACTGGAGATATGTCTCAAGCTTAAGTGTCAGTTAAAATGTTCTTACTGAGCATGGTAATGCATGCATGTAATCTCAGCACTTGTGAGGCTAAGGCAGAAAGATTTTGAGTTGGAAGGCAGCTTGGGCTACATATAGTAAGTTCAAGGCCAGTCTAGATACATAGTTAGATTCTGTCTCAAGAGAAAAAGGAATTAAAGAATGTATCCCAGTATAGATGGTTCAACTAACTGAAGCCTGGTTACCTGAATACTGTTTTCCATTTTCACACTAGGAACACCATGAAGAAGACTTCTTTCTATACATTGCCTACAGTGATGAAAGTGTCTACGGTCTGTGAAGCTACTGCCCCAAAAGTGGGGGATCCCATTCTACAAAGAGAGAGGTGGTGTCCCTTCCTTGACTCAACCATCTCCTTCAGGCTCAAACACCATCTCCCTTCTTCAGGACCTACACTTTTTAATGTTCAAGGCTTTCTCTCCATCCCCTCTCAGCAGGAGGGGTAATGGTGGACGTGGCCTCTTGTACCTCTCCTTTCTCTTTCTTCCACTTCCTTTTATCCTCTGACCTATTCTTCTTTAGACTTCTTGATTGTCAATCTCTCACATCCAGCGATTGTTTGGTTTCTATTTCCTTTCTAACTGCCCAAGGGGCTCAAAACCCCAACAAACCATCCTTTCACTACCTTCTTTTTTTGGGGTAGATGGAATGGACTGAAATTGGAAGGGTAGGAGGCACGTCAATAAAGAGGAAACCACCAAGCTGAACTGAATTTTGCCTTGTGTTTTCCCCTTCTCCTCTTGCTTTTTGTCTCTAGAATGTTCGTGGGCTTTAATGGTGGAGAAAAGATGGAATGAGGGAAAAGGAGGTTGGAAGACTAGAAATAAATTTTGGCTTATTTTGTTGAAGTTGGGAATTTTCTTCTCTGCAAAGGGTATATTTATCTACTTATGTATTTTAAAATTTGTTATTCCACATTTTGTAGGCTTTTCATGTATACTATTTGGTATCTGCACACACACACACACAATGCCAGCTCCAGGGCTTGAACTCAGGGCCTTGAGAACTTTTTGTTGTTGTTTTGCCTTGGCTGGCACTCTACTATTTGAGACACAACTTTAGATGGCAGGTACATTTTTCTGTGAGTGGAATATTTTTGAGTTTTTTTTTTTTCATGAACCTTTAGTGTGCTTTTTGTTTTTGTTTTTTCTGGTTGGTTGTGGGACCTGAATTCTGAGCCTGGGCGCTGCCCTCAGCTCTTCAGCTAAAGGCTAATGCTCTAGCTCTTTAGCCACAGTACTCCTTCCGGCTTTTTGTGCTTATGTGGTGCTGAGGAATCGAACCCAGGGCCTCATGCTTGCAAGGCAATCACTGAGCCACCTTCCCATCCCCTGAAACTTCAGTTTTATGTGCTATGCTATGTTCTGATATTTTAAAAATATGCTGATTTTTTTTGGGGGGAGGGGAGGTCGGTCGTGGGTTTGAACTCTGGACCTGGGTGCTGTCCCTGTGCTCTTCAGTTCAAGGAGAGCGCTGTACTGCTTGAGCCACAGTGCCACTTCCGGTTTCCTAGTGGTTTTGGGGAGATAAGAGTCTCAGGGACTTACCTGCCAGGGCTGGCTTTGAACTGTGACCATCAGATCTCAGCCTCCTTAGGAGCTAGGATTACAGGAGTGAGCCACTGGTGCCCACTCAAGTATGCGGATTTTTATTGAAAGTTTCTGAGAAGTTGGAAAACACCTGCTTTAGATTAAGCCTATCACAGTTTATAAATGAAGGAAGTGGCGCTGTAGCTCAAGTGGTAGTGCGCTCACCTTGAGTTGAAGAGCTGAGGGACAACGCCCAGGCCCAGAGTTCAAGCCCCACCACCGACAAAAAATAAATAAATAAATAAATAAATGAAGGAAAGAAAAGATAATCATGGGGCAGCTGGTAATAGGAGTATCTTCAGTTGCATGTCATTTGCAGAATTTATGCCAGCATGTGAGCTGCTAAGGAGTGGAATTCCAACTGTGGACAAAACTGGGAAGAGGATGCCTTTATTACCAGAAGGACTTCATTTCCCAGCAACCATTTCTCCGTCTGGCCGGAAGTGGGGCGGTCCCTCTGGGGAGAAAGAAGGTGCAAATGAGGCAGTATGGTGGCCGAGAGTTTTAATCCCTTCTTCCTCTTCTTTCTTGGTCCCGCCCAGCCTACACTTCCCAGGAGCCTGCGCGCGCTTTTCCGTTCTACTCTAAGGCTCCTGATCTCCCCGCCACTCCCCAGGGGAGAGGGAGCGTTTTTACTGCGCATGTTTCAGCACGTGGCTTGCTGGGAACTGAAGTTCTGGAGGCTCTTACGCTCTCTTTTCCGTGGTCCCCGACGGACTACATACCCCTTGGTGCACTGCGCGCCAGCGCTGGCGGGGAGGGAGGGAGGACGGACGAGGAGTGAGGTGGGGGGGAGGAGAGGAGGAGGAGGAGGAGGAGGGAGCAGGCGGCCGGCGGCGCGGGGGGAGGGGGGCCCGGTCCGGGAGTGCGGGAGGCTGTGGTGGAGGGAGGTGGCGGCAGCGGCTAGCGGACTGGAGTTCCAGCCCGGCCGAAGCGTACACTTCTGCGAAGCGAGGCCGTAGGAGCAGCGAGCACCAGAGGCGGCACTGGGATCCCCGGCTCAGGGGAAGGGGGCACCGGGCCGGGAGGTGGGGAGGGGGCGATGCTGGAAGCCATGGCGGAGCCCAGTCCCGAAGGTGAGCCCTCGACCGGCGCCGAGCGGTGGGGGGCGGGTGAGGAATCAATTGGCAAACTTGGAGGCCGAGCCCCGAAGCCCCGCAGGGATGTGCGGGAGCGGGGGTCTGGGGCCCGGCTCTGGAGGTGGGAGGGCGACGAGTTGAGAGCCCCTGGAGAAAGGGGTGGGAGGTTGGGCAGGGGTAGTTGGAGAGCTGGCCGTGTTTGTTGGGGAGGAGGCCCGGAGTCGGAGCTGGAAGCTCTGAGCGAACGGGGGTCAGGGGCTGAAAGGGCCTCGGACTGTTTGGGGCCCTGGCGTTGGGAGGTCCGAGTTGCTGGGGGCCGGAGAGTTGGGAGGCGGGAGGACGGAGCCGAGGGCTGAGCGAGGGGGCCAGGAGTTGGCCGCGGCGGGGGAGTTTGTGGCGGTGGTGCCGGAGCTCCGGTAGTTGCCGCCAGAGATCGCCTGGTGATTGTTACAGGGTGATCAGGTAGTTGTGGGGAGAAGAGCGGGTCTGGGTATTGTCTGTAGCAGAAAGACCTGTACCGGGGGGGCGGCTGCGGGGCGAAAGAGCTGGGACGGGGCGAGGACGGCGGGGCGGGGTGGGGGTTGAGACCGGCGACTTGCGCGGGGGGAGGGGGTGGGTGGTCGGCGAGGTTGAGAGCCCGGGAGTTGTGGAGGGTGAGGCGGGCAGCGACGGCAGCAGCGGCGGGGCTGCTGTGGAGAGTAGCTGCTTGGGCGGAGGAGACTTGAGTTTAGGGGTTCAGAGCCTAATGACTTGGTGAGTTCGGGGGCGGGGGGGGTGGACGGGGGGGGGGAGGCGGCGGCTGGAGAAGCTCAGGACTGGGCCCGGGGCCCCGGCGGGGAACCCGAAGAGCTCGAGACGGGGAGGGGCCAAAGCCCCGGATGGGGGCGGAGGGAGGGCGAAATTGTGGGGAGCACGATGTGGGGGGGCAGGTGGGGCCGCGTCCGGGAGTGAGCTCGCTGGGTCTGTCCCGGACGCAAAGTAGGGCTGGGTGTGTGTTTTGGGTGGGGGACAGGGGCGCGCCCGGCCTCGTGCTCGAGTGGAAGGGGCCGGAGGGCGGGGAGCGGCTCGGCGTGGTCATCTTGGACCCTGGGGGCCGGCGGGCGGCGTGTGCGGTCTCGGAGGGCCCTGGGTGGCGGAACACGGCCGAGTGCGAACTCAGAGCTCCGAGCGCGTGTGAAGGACGGGGGCGAGTAGGGCCCGAGCCGGGCTCCGGGAGCGGTATGGCGGGGTGGGGCGCCGAGAGAGCCTTGTAGACTGGCGGAGCCGCGAGCGGGGGGCGGGGCGCCGGGCCTCCGGTTGGGTTGGGGGAAGGGGAGCGCTATAGCGAGGCCTTGGAGGGCGCGGCGCCCAGGCTCCGCCTCTCCTGGGGCGGAAGGGAAGCAGGGGGCGTGTCCAGTACAGCTGGGCGCCTATTGCCCTGGCGGGGAACCTAGGAGGGGAGGGGGGGTTCATCTGGGACCTCCTAGGTTTAAAGGCGGGGTTTTTTAGCAGACTTTTCTTAGTGGCTTGACTCAGCTTTTATTGCTTCCACAGATCCACCTCCGACTCTTAAGCCAGAGACTCAGGTAAGAGACCTTCCTTACCTTTGTTGGCTCCTATCATTTGATTGTGCTCCCTCTCCTTTCCTGTATTTCTCTTTTTAGGGGCTGTGTCTGTGGGATTGTCCCCTTAACACTTGTGTTTGGCTTTCATGTGACCTATATTTCCTTCCTTTCAGCCGCCAGAAAAACGTAGGAGAACAATTGAGGATTTCAACAAGTTCTGCAGTTTTGTCTTGGCCTATGCTGGTTACATCCCCCCTAGCAAGGAGGTAGGGACAGAACCACCAACCATTTGAGGGGAACTGTACTACTTCATGGGAGGGGCTTGCCTGAAATGATACACAACACTAAGGAAATTAGAAAAATTTAAGGCTGTGGTCGTGTGGGAGGTATAACAGAGTTGGGCTGGCTTGAGCAGCCCCTGATGAGGAATTTGAAGGTATTGTTAAGATTTTGGAATGCTCTTGGCTTACTGTTAATGGAAGGTATTTCTGGAATAAATTTTAGGGAGACGACAGCAAACCAGACTGCAGAAATAAAAGGAATAGGCCTCTATGAGAAGCAGGTTTGGGCAGAGTAGTGGAGAGATGGCTTAGACTTTGAGCAGAAAGGAAGCGATTAGAAAGAGATGACAACTGGGATGGTGGCTCAGTGGTAGAGCACTTGCCTTGCATACCTGAGGCCCTGGGTTCGATTCCTCAGCACCACATAAGCAAAAAGAAAAAGGCCGGAAGTGGTGCTGTGGCTCAAGTGGTAGAGTGCTAGCCTTGAGCTGAAGAGCTGAGGGACAGCGTCCAGGCCCAGAGTTCAGGCCCCACGACCCCACCCCTTCCCCCCCCCCCCAAAAAAAAAAAAAGATGACAATAAGACAGGACACTGGTAAGTTTTGTGTACTGAGGCAGTTTGGTTGGATGGGTACGATACTTCAGCAAAGTGTAGCCCTTGATATTCTGGCTAGATTTGTGGAGGGGGTGGGATGACATTAGGTTCCTGCTGATCCTGGTCTCTTCCTCCTTTTAAGGAAAGTGACTGGCCAGCCTCAGGCTCTAGCTCTCCCTTGCGAGGTGAGAGTGCAGCTGACAGTGATGGCTGGGACTCAGCCCCCTCAGATCTTCGAACAATCCAGACCTTTGTTAAGAAAGCAAAGTCATCCAAAAGAAGGGCAGCTCAAGCAGCTCCCAATCAGCCAGGACCCCCAAGGTCCACTTTCTCTCGTCTGCAGGCTCCTGACAGTGCCACCCTACTTGAGAAGATGAAGCTCAAGGACTCTCTCTTCGATCTGGATGGGCCCAAAGTGGCATCTCCACTGGCACCCTCATCCCTCACACATACCTCCCGGCCCCCTGCTGCTCTCACCCCAGTGCCCCTTTCCCAGGGGGATCTCTCCCAGCCGCCTCGAAAGAAGGACCGAAAGAACAGAAAATTGGGGCCAGGAGGTGGGTCTGGCTTTGGGGTGCTTCGGAGGCCTCGGCCAGCTCCTGGGGATGGGGAAAAGAGGTCTCGAATCAAGAAGAGCAAGAAACGGAAGTTGAAAAAGGGAGAGCGAGGGGATAGACTCCCACCTCCTGGTCCTCCCCGAGCACCCCCAAGTGATACAGACTCTGAAGAGGAGGAGGAGGAGGAAGAGGAGGATGAGGAGGAGGATGAAGAAATGGCAGCAGTGGTAGGGGGTGAAGCCCCAGCCCCTGTGCTCCCAACACCCCCTGAAGCCCCTAGGCCCCCTGCCACTGTGCACCCTGAAGGAGCTCCCCCCACTGACAGTGAAGGCAAGGAGGTAGGCAGCACTGAAACAAGCCAAGATGGTGATGCCAGCTCCAGTGAAGGCGAGATGCGGGTCATGGATGAAGACATCATGGTAGAATCAGGTGAGAAGCTTGGGGTTGCCTAGGGGACAGCTGCCCAAGGATAGTGGATTGGGGGTGGGGGTGGGGGTTGTAGATCCAAGAGCTCAGGCAAAACTCCAACCAAACTTTGTTTTTACCAGGTGATGACTCATGGGATCTGATCACGTGTTACTGCCGAAAGCCCTTTGCAGGAAGGCCCATGATTGAATGCAGCCTTTGTGGCACTTGGATCCACCTCTCCTGTGCTAAGATTAAGAAAACCAATGTCCCTGACTTCTTTTATTGCCAGAAATGCAAGGAACTCCGGCCAGAGGCCCGGCGGTTAGGAGGGCTCCCCAAATCTGGAGAGCCCTGACATGACCATCTTGGGCTGGAACTCTGAATGACAACATGACTTGGGAACTGAGCCTCGGGGTCCTCAGCCTATTCCCTGGAGCTTGGATATTGTGACTTCAAGGCAGGAATTTCCAAAGGAGACTTGTTTGGAATTGTCTTCATTCCTACCCTAGCCTTCCTGCTCCATGGGCTTGAAATTGGACTCTGTCGGAGTCAGCTGGGGGGGGTAGGAGGGGCCTGTCTGGATCTGTGGACACAATCTGTCCCGTAGACCTGTTATCCCTCACTTTCTGGGCCAGGGTTCTAATTGGAGTGGAACAATTGTCTACAAAACTAGTGTAAATATAGCACTCCCCTCCCTCATCTTCTATTTCACTTTCCAGTTATTTTCTTCTACACCGGTTGTATTTTTGATTTTGGACTTCCCCTTTTGAGCATGGCAGCTCAAAGGTGAAGTACCAGAGCCATGCCGAGTGAGGAAGGAAAGCAGAAAGGTGATGATTATCACTCACCTCTTGTTTTTAATAATATTGGCCAGCTGTTTGTACAGCCTACATGTTGTAAATAAAGCAGAGTGGGCTCTTTTGTGTTCATAGCCCTCACTGATTGTCCTGCTTGGGAGGGAGGCTTTGGAAAAGCTGGCTGAAGACCCAGCTGAAATCCATCTTTCAAAGACCTGGGTTTGTAACTTACACATCCCAGAATTACTTTGGAGTAGCCAAACCCTAGGTCCCCAATTGGCTTTGCTCTTCCCACTCCCAGTCCTGCTCCCATCCCAGTAGTTGCCTTTCTCCCAGTGCACACATTCTGGTTGGTTCGTCGTGCCGGCCCAGCCTAGGAAGAGTCAAGCGGGGCGGGGAGGAGGGCGGGGCCTGGCCCACCGGGTGGCCCTTCGGGTGGGTGGGGGTGTCGGGGGGCGGGGTCCTTTAGGGCCGGGAGACCGTTGCGCCGGGCAGCGGTCACGTGGTCGGGGTGCTCTGGAGGATCCCGGGGGTCACGTGATCGGAAAGAGCCACGTGATGGGGCGGGCCCTGTCGCGCGCCGTGGGCAGGATCACGTGGCATGGGGAGAGGTGGGCGGGGACTGGGGGGAGTGCTCACGTCGGCGGCGGCAGCGTTTGCTCCCCCACATACACACCCGCCCTCCGGCCCCCCCCCCCCCCCCATCCCCATCGGTTCCCTCACTCCGCTCCGACGGTCCCACGCCTTACCCTTCTGCCCGTCTTCCACACAGGCCGGGTCCTGTCGGCGTTCGCACATCTGTTTTCGGTTGTGCGCAGGCGCCGCGGGGGTTCTTTGCTGCGTTGGGTGGGCGGCGAAGCCCGGGAGTGCGCGGGCGAGACCATGGCGGGCAGCAGCACGGGGGGCGGTGGGGTCGGGGAAACGAAGGTGATTTACCACCTGGATGAGGAAGAGACACCGTACCTGGTGAAGATCCCCGTTCCCGCCGAGCGCATCACCCTCGGCGATTTCAAGAGCGTTCTGCAGCGGCCCGCAGGCGCTAAGTACTTTTTCAAGTCTATGGATCAGGATTTCGGGTGAGCATAAGGCCTAGACTGGGAAGGATGGGGGCCGAACTAGAGCGGATTGGGCCATATGGAGGGGCACCGAGCTACACTCGAATTTTCTGCCTATAGTGGAGCAGATTGTACTATGCTGAGGACGATTGCCTATCCCAGGAGGGTAAGGTTATCCTTGGACCCTGGTACTCGAATCTACAGAAAGCCAAGACTGGGCTTTAGTAAACCAGAATAGAGGTTAAGTTTTACTGGAATAGATGGAGGCACATTGGTTGGTTTGGAGGATATTCTGGACCTTACTAAGACAGATTGATCAATCCGGTAGTTTGGTATATGCTTAGCAGTTCTGAAGGATAGACTGTGTAGGAATATTCTGTAATCTGATGTAGATTGTATGGTACTGGGGCAATTTGAGATGTTTTGGCCTATAATCGGTAAGGATTATTTTGGGGACATCCTAGTTTATACTAATGCAAAAAGGCCTATATTGAGATGTCCAGGGTAGATTTTCTTAGAAAAACTCGAGTCATTCTTGACTAAACTGGGTTGGTCTTTAAGTTTCCCTTAGGGACAGGCCTTTTATTGGGGTCAGTTAATACAGGGTAAAATAAGGCCATTGAGGCCTGTATTAGCCAGTACAGATAATGCTACTGGAATATTGTCTATATTGGTGCAGACAACTGCTTGTTGAGACGTTGTAGGCTATACTAGAATAGATTGGCCAATCCTGGATTAATTTGGAATCTTTTTGGTGACCCTCAGCTAGACTGTGGGAATGTAAATAGTGCAGAATAAACCCTCTTGTATTTGCATCCTTTGAAACTGAGCCCTCTGGGTCCTCAACCTTTTTGAAGGTGGGTTGGATTAGGTTGGGACAATCTGGGTTGACTGTAACAGGTGTAGGTGTGTGCTAGGGACAAAAAATGAGGAAGAGACTTCCCTACCTGGTAAGATCCCTGGAGTCCAGTGGAGAATATAACCTTGGCTAAGAGAACTTAATGAACTGGACTCTACTTAGATTGTTCAACATGGGAGTTCTGTTGGATTTAAATTAAGATTCTGTTTGTCAGCTTTGTGATTTTGAGCAGTTTAACTTTTGTGCCTTGATTTCCTCATCTGTGACATGGAGATGATCGTAGTGTGAAATGCTCAATTCAGGTGCATGGGACATTATTAATTCTTGGCAAGTGGCCATTTTTATTAGAATTGAGACTAGCACCATAGATTAGATTCTAGCGATACAGGATGGCTGAGCTATGCTCAGGTTGGGATACAGTGACAAAAAACTGCAATATATTGAGCAGATTGGTACAGACTGGCCCGTGTTGTTACCTTGATAGCAAATAGATTAAGATGGCATGTATCCAACTCTCTCAAACCATATTGTTAAAGAGTTATCAGACAGATATCCCCATATGAGGGTGAGGGTTTGTGTATGAAAGCCTCATAACTCGTATGGATTTTCTTTTTTTTTTCATTTAGTCAACAGGTATTTGTTAATGCCTACTAAGTGTAAGAGATGGTGCTGGGTGCTCAGGACAGTGCTGAACAGAATTTGTGTTAATGATTGGATGGATGGGGGAGTGGTAAGAAGAAGGGACAAATCCAGTCCACTTCAAGAAACTGTTCAAGATACTGATCCTTTGTGGTTGGGCTTTGGGATTTATTAGACTGAGGAGCTTGCTTAGGGCTGTTTTGTGCCAAGTGAAGCACAGGGGAATGGGAAGCCTGGCTTTCTCTCTTCTTAGGAGCTTTCCTCCCAAGAAGAGGTGATTTGGAGATGATTTGGAGATACTGTTGCTTCATCTTAATGGATATTTTTGTTGGTGGTGTTGTTTTGGTTTGTATTGGTTCTGGGGCTTGAACTCAGGGCCTGGATGCTATCCCTGAGCTTTTTTACTCAAGGCTAGCACTCTACTACTTGATCCACAGCTCTACTTGTGGCGTTTTTTTTTTTGGTGGTTAATTGGAGATTAGTCTCAAGGACTTACCTGCCCAGACTGGCTTAGAACTGCAATTCTTAGATCTCAGACTCCTGAATAACTAGGATTACAGGCACGAGTGAGCCACCAGTGCTTGGCTTTGTTGTTCCATCTTAATGAGTGGTTTTTTTTGTTTGTTTTTGTTTTTTTGTCGGTCGTGGGGCTTGAGCTCTAGGTTTGGGCACTGTCCCCGTGCTCTTCAGCTCAAGGCAAGCATTCTACCACTTGAGCCACAGCGCCACTTCCAGTTTTCTAGTGACTTATTGGAGATAAGAGTCTCATGGAGGGGCTGGGAAGGTGGCTCAGTGGTAGAGTGCTTGCCTTGCATGCATGAGGCCCTGGGTTCGATTCCTCAGCACCACATACACAGAAAAAGCTGGAAGTGGGTGCTATGGCTCAAGTGGTAGAGTGCTAGCCTTGAGCTGAAGAGCTCAGAACAGTGCCCAGGCCCAGAGTTCAAGCTCCACAACCAGCAAAAAAAAAAAGAGTCTCATGGATTTTCCTGCCCGGGCTGGCTTTGAACTGCGATCCTCAGATCTCAGCCTCCTGAGTAGCTAGGATTACAGGCGTGAGCCACCTGCACCCAGCCTTAATAAGTGTTTTTACCCAGGCAAAGACCACATATTTGGACTGCTGTCTGGTGTGAGTTAAAGAAAACAGAAGGGAAGTGGAACACTAGGGGCTTCTATGAGGACCAAAGCTCTTTGAGGCAGATAGTGTGAAGTATGGGGATCGGATTGGAGGGAGACTGCCAGCCAGACTCCTAAGTCAGACAGGTATATTAGACATCTGGGTAACCATGGGAGGTGGCCTTTGAACTTGTCCTGGAAGAATTGATCAGTCTGAAGGAAATCTTTTGAACAGTTTTGTGCTCTTAAGGATATGTTGGGAAGAGAAAATGAGTGTGAGTGAATAGTTTTAGTAAGGAAAGAGGACTTAGGTCAGGAGAGACTTAACATCCTTGTACTGGATGGAGATTGGGAGAAATGTTGACTAGGATCGAGGGTGGGGATGGCTAGCTTAGCCTTGCTGACCTCTCGTGTGTCTGTCTGTAGGGTGGTGAAGGAAGAAATTTCAGATGACAGTGCTCGCTTGCCTTGCTTCAATGGAAGGGTGGTATCCTGGGTAAGTGGCCCTGACTCATTGCCAAGCTGCTCTGAGCTTTAGTCTGTTTTGATAGCCTTGTCTTTCCAGTAGTTGGTATCCTTCATTGTCTGCCCCTTTACCTACTTGAAGAGCCAGTGTGAGTCCCTTAGCCTTCTATTTCTGGAGCTACTCTTTTTCTAGGCTCTTTCCCCAGGATCTCTGAGACTCTGTCCCCTTGCTAATTGTTTCTTTGCGCCTCTTCTTTTATGCTCCCCATCTCAATGGAGCTACGTTTTCTCATTTGCCCTCTTCTAGCTAGTGTCATCAGATAATCCCCAACCCGAAATGGCTCCCCCAACCCATGAATCTCGGACAGAGCTGGTGCCTCCACCCCCACCATTACCTCCTTTGCCACCTGAGAGGACCAGTGGCATTGGGGACTCAAGGCCTCCATCCTTCCAGTGAGTCCTCTGTATTCCTGACTCCAGGGGAGGGAGATGAGGAGGGAATCCAGGCCTTTGGGAGGAGAGACTGACAGTTTGGAGCGCTGTCGTTACTGACCTGGATTGGAAACTATCTCTCTGCCTGTCTAGCCCTAATGTGTCCAGCAGCCATGAAAATCTGGAACCTGAGACAGAAACGGAGTCAGTAGTGTCACTGAGGCGGGAACGACCTCGAAGGAGAGACAGCAGTGAGCATGGCGGTGAGGGGGACTAGGCCCCGGAATGGCTGGTTAGATTGGGAGCCGGGAAGGGGGCCAGACCTCAGCCTCAATGAGGACATGAAGGACAGGAGTCCTGTTTGCTAATTGTCTTGTTCATGTGTAGCTGGGGGTCACAGGCCCAGCGGTCCCTCAAGGCTTGAGCGCCACCTGGCTGGGTATGAGAGCTCCTCTACCCTTATGACCAGTGAGCTGGAGAGTACCAGCCTGGGCGATTCAGATGAGGACGATACCATGAGTAGGTATGGTTCTACCCGTCTCCTAGGATTTTTTTCCCCTCCATTCCCCTATTCTGTTTTATTTTCCTTCCTTGCAAACAGTTCTCTCATTATTTCTCATGGCCCCTTGAGAACCATCTGAGCCTCCAAATGGTTCCTTTCCCAACTGCTGTCAGGTTTAGCAGCTCCACGGAACAGAGCAGTGCCTCCCGCCTTCTGAAGCGCCACCGACGGCGGAGGAAGCAGCGGCCACCTCGCATGGAGAGGGTGAGGGGGCTCTCATGGGACAAGTGGGGCTTCGTTTAAGGGGATCCCTAGGACACAGAAGCCTCAGGCTTATTTCTAGGTTATTGAAGGGCAGTCCAGCTCCTTTCCTTCTTCCACCCCAGACCTCATCCTTCAGCAGTGTCACAGATTCCACAATGTCTCTCAACATCATCACAGTCACGCTCAACATGGGTATGGAGGAGCCTGGCCGGGGAAAGGGGCAGCATGGGTCTCCAGGGGCTCCCCCTTCTCCTTCTTACATGGGTTACCTCCACAGAGAAGTACAACTTCCTGGGCATTTCCATTGTGGGCCAAAGCAATGAGCGGGGTGATGGAGGCATCTACATCGGTTCCATCATGAAGGGGGGAGCTGTAGCAGCCGATGGGCGCATCGAACCTGGGGACATGCTTTTGCAGGTGTGCTGGGTGGGCTGCTCTCCTCACTTGGTCAGGGACAGTGCCTTTCCATCCTGCCTTTGACTCATTTCCCCTACTTCCAGGTGAATGACATGAACTTTGAAAACATGAGCAATGATGATGCCGTGCGGGTACTGAGAGACATTGTGCACAAGCCGGGGTGAGCCTCTGAGCTGGTCTCAGGTCCTTAGGTCTATTGACTCTTTCACCTTTTGTTTCTTTTTTTTTTTGGGGGGGGGGTCCTGGTCGTGGGGCCTGAACTCGGCCTGGGCACTGTCCCTCAGCTCTTCAGCTCAAGGCTAGCGCTCTACCACTTGAGCCACAGCGCCACTTCTGGCTTTTTCTGCTTATGTGGTGCTGAGGAATCAAACCCAGGGCCTCATACATGCAAGGCAAGCACTCTACCACTGAGCCACCTTCCCAGCCCCTCACCTTTTGTTTTGAAATAACAAACAAACAAGATAAGCCTCATTATGCATAGGAATGTAGAATGAAACAGTGCTAGCGTGATTACACATATCAGTACCACCTAGATCATGAAACAGGAACGTGCTGATACTTCAGAAGATCCACTGCTCAACTTTCCTCTTTCACTTCCAACCTCCTCCCCCCAGAGAGTAATCATCCTCTTGGCTTCTTCTTTTTTTTTTGGTCAGTCATGGGACCTGAACTCTGGGCCTGGGCGCTGTCCCTCAGCATTTCAGCTCCAAGCTAGCACTCTACCACTTGAGCAACAGCACCACTTCTGGCTTTTTGATGCTTATGTGGTGCTTAGGAATTTAACCCAGGGCCTCATGCATGTTAGGCAAGCACTCTACCACTGAGCCAACTTCCTAGCTCCCTCTTGACTTCTTTGGTCAAGAACATCTTTGCTTCATTTGATGGTTTTTCTACTATGCATGAATCCTGAAACAGCATGGTTCAGTGTAATCAGGCTGATATTTGCTGTAAATAAAATTGTACAGCATGTATGCACTCCCTCCTCTTCTCCTGGAGTATGTGTTTTGTTTTGTTTTTGTTGATTGTAGGCTTGAACTCTGGGCCTGGGTGCTGTCCTTGAGCTCTTTTTGCTCAAGGCTAACACTTTACCACTTTGAGCCACAGACCCACTACCAGTTTTTTGGTTGTTAGTTGGAAATAAGAGTCTCATGGACTTTCCTGCCTGGGCTGGCTTTGAACCATAATCCTCAGATCTCAGCCTCTTGAATAGCTAGGATTACAGGCATGAGCCACCGGCACCCAGCTAGCAGTATTTTTAAAAATTATCTGAGTTGATGTACTCATTACCTTATTTATGTAACGGTAACCCCTCTGTATATCACCCTTACAATAAAATAATATTTTAAAAAGTTAAAAAAAATAATCTGAGTTGGTGAGTTGTCCACATTATAGACGACGACCCCCCTTCCCCTTTCTGTGGCCCAGCCATGTGTGTACTTTTCCTTCTCTGTCTCTCAGTCCATTCTAATGCCAAGCCTTGGCCCTCTTTCTTTTTTTGTTTGGTCGGTTGTGGGGCCTTACCTCTGGACCTGGGCGCTGTCCTTCAGATCTTCAGCTTAAAGCTAGAACTCTACCACTTGAGCCACAGAGCCACTTCTGGCTTTTTTTTTTTTCTGCTTATGTTGTACTGAGGAATTGAACTCAGGGCCTCATGCATGCGAGGCAAGCACTCTACCACTGAGCCACCTTCCCAGCCCCAAGTCTTGGGCCTCTTGAGGCCTCTTCTTTGTCTTGATTGGCCTTCTCTTCCCCACAGCCCCATTGTGTTGACTGTTGCCAAGTGTTGGGATCCCTCTCCTCAGGCCTACTTCACCCTCCCTCGAAGTAAGTGATAATCAGGAGTCTGAAGTCAGGAGATTGGGGAGCGGAGAGGCCAGAAGTAGGTCTGGATCTCATACTGTAGGAAATGGGTTGGCGGGGGTCTCAAGGAAGAGGTAGAACAGGAGGCTTGAGTTCTGGAGTGACAGAGCTGGTTTCCTGAAATTGAGAAGTGATTAACTTGGTATCTTTGTCTCAGATGAGCCTATCCAGCCGATTGACCCTGCTGCCTGGGTGTCACACTCTGCTGCTCTGACTGGCACCTTCCCAGCCTATCCAGGCTCATCATCCATGAGCACTATTACATCTGGATCCTCTCTTCCTGATGGTGAACCCCCAGCCCAACTTTCTGGTAGACTGGCCAAGTGTGATCTTCCCTGTTAACCCTGTGCTAGTGGACCCTTTCTCTCATTCCCTATTGTCTCCTCTGTCAGGCTGTGAGGGCCGGGGTCTCTCCATCCATATGGACATGGCATCTGTGACCAAAGCAATGGCAGCTCCAGAATCTGGGCTGGAAGTTCGGGACCGCATGTGGCTCAAGATCACCATCCCCAATGCCTTTCTGGGTACTGCTGGGCCCTGTGTAATGTGGCATGGGAAGGAGAGGAAGCGACCCCTGGTGCACCCCTGGTGCAGGCAGGGGTAAAGGTGGATATTGGGAGGAGAATCTGAGGCCTTTGGTGGGTGGGAATGTGGCTTAGTGGTGGTAGAGTACTTGCCTAGTTTGCATGAAGCCCTGGGTTCCATTCCTCAGTACCACATAAACAGCAGAAAAAGCCAGAAGTGACACTGTAGTGCAAGTGGTAGAGAGCTACTAGCATTGAGGCACAGAAAGGCTCAAAGACAGTGTCCAGGCCCTGAGTTCAAGTCCCAGGACTGTCAAAAAATAAGTAAATGGAATCTGAGGCCTTTTTCCACTGTGGGTGATTTCAGGCTCAGATGTGGTCGACTGGCTCTATCATCATGTGGAGGGCTTTCCTGAGCGTCGAGAAGCCCGCAAGTACGCTAGTGGGCTGCTGAAGGCGGGTCTCATCCGACACACTGTGAACAAGATCACCTTCTCTGAGCAATGCTATTACGTCTTCGGGGACCTCAGTGGTGGCTGTGAGAGTTGTAAGTCCCCAGCCCTGGCCCTAGGAGAGCAAATCGGTCTACCTTGTCCTGCTTCTATAACAACTGGACTTACAGCCAGGGCTGTCATTGATGATCATGGTAGTGTGTCCTGTACTGGCCAAGGATGAGACCAGGGTGGCTGATAGACAACCAAATTCTGCTGAATAAGCCATATACTGGCTGCAGAACTGTGTCCCCTGGGGTAGGGCAAAAAGGGCACCTCTTGCTGAGTCCCACAAAAGCATATTGGGTTAGTGGTGGCCCTAACCTATAAGCAGGTTCATGTCAAAGCCCTTGTAACCTCTTTGACCCCTGTCATAGTGGCTCTGGGGAAATGGTCTCTATTTTTCTCTCTATTGTTGGGAGACTTGGCTTCTGAAAGCCAAGACTTGTTACTCTTAATCTTTATGTTTTCCAGACCTTGTCAACCTGTCTCTGAACGACAATGATGGCTCCAGTGGGGCTTCAGACCAAGACACCCTGGCTCCGCTGCCTGGGGCCACTCCTTGGCCCCTGTTGCCCACTTTCTCCTACCAATATCCAGCTCCTCATCCCTACAGTCCCCAGCCTCCACCCTACCATGAGCTTTCATCTTACACCTATGGGGGCGGCAGTGCCAGCAGTCAGCACAGTGAGGGTAAGTCATCCCGATACCAGTGCAGCCAGAGACTCAGGGCACAGTGGAGGGGAGCTAGGGAGGACAGGCTAGATGGAACAGGGGCTGCCAAAGCCAGAGGACTGGGTTGATGTTCACTTGTTCTATCCCATCTCCCCTCACAGGGAGCCGGAGCAGTGGGTCAACACGAAGCGATGGGGGGGCCGGACGGACAGGGAGGCCTGAGGAGCGGGCTCCTGAGTCCAAGTCTGGCAGCGGCAGTGAGTCTGAGCCCTCCAGCCGGGGGTGCAGCCTTCGGCGGAGTGGGGAAGCTGGTGGGACTGGGAGTGGGGGCCCTCCTCCATCCAGGGGTTCAGCGGGTGGTGCTCCTAATCTCCGAGCCCATCCAGGGCTTCATCCCTATGGCCCTCCCCCTGGCATGGCTCTCCCCTATAATCCCATGATGGTGGTCATGATGCCACCACCTCCACCCCCTGTCCCTGCAGCAGTGCAGCCCCCAGGGGCCCCTCCAGTCCGAGACCTGGGTTCTGTGCCCCCAGAACTGACAGCTAGCCGCCAGAGCTTCCACATGGCCATGGGCAACCCCAGTGAGTTCTTTGTAGATGTGATGTAGAGCCCACTATGGGGCCGTGTTGGGTCTGTACCATAGGCCTGACCACTCTTGGTTTGGTGCTTCTGTTCTGTCAATCATATCTTCATTGTTCCTTACAGTGCCTAGAGGCTGCTGCCTGCCATAATGTTGTTATTGCCACTGTGACTCTCACCAGCAGTGCCTGGTCCTTCCCCTTCCTTCAAGGGCAGGCAAGGAGGGAGGGCCCTTTGGGGTTTTTTAGCTTTATTTTTTATAAGCCTTTTTGGGGGTGAAAATAGACTTTTCTTATATTTTGGGGACTATTTTTTAAATAGGCATTTCCTCTTTTATATGAAGAATCCCTGTCTCCTAAGTCCCTTCTTACTCCACAATGGGATCTCCTCCAGGCACCCAGGCAGTGCTGTCCTGTGCAGGGTGAGGGAAGGGGGTCAGTGGTACTCCAGGAGGAAGAAGGGTGTTAGGTAACCTAGATCGTAGTCCAAGGAAGCTGGGGTATTTGGTATTTGGGGGGCATGTAGTTGCCTTTGTTCTATTTATTTTAGTTACTTGTATAAAACACTAAATAAAGCAATAGAGGCAAACTCCCCAAGCCTCTGGCTCCTTTCTTTGGGAGGGAAGTAGACAGTAGAGGGAAAGAACTGAGAACCAGAAGCAAAGCTTGCCTTGTTAAAAACTGTATTGTGAGGCACCAAGTATTCCTATGAACAGGCACAATCCTGGGAACACAGGCCCCCTCCAAGGGTAAGCAAGGGTACCCAGGATTGGGGGGGTGGGGTGGGTGGGAAGCTATATGGTCAGGCCCTGGTTGGGAGAATTCAGAAGCCCAGGGGGTTGCTGGTGACCACACCACCTCGCTCCACCATTGCCTGGGAGATGGTTTTGAAGTTACGGAAGAGTTCCTGCTGCCGTGGGTCGGACTTCAGAGCAGCCATGTTTTCCCGGATCCGAGCTGAAGCCTGGGAAGAGGGAAAAAGTGATCAGGCCTGTGCCTTCAGCCCCCACCTACCTTGGGTAGTCTCAAGGCTCACCTCAATACACCAGCTGTTACAGAGCATTTTTTCATGCTGGGCTGTAGGGTGGCCCTTATTCAGAGATCTTGAGGCCCTGGCAGGGAAGTAGAAGATAGCCCTGAGGTGTGCCCCTAGCCCAGCACCCTGTGGCTCAGGCCTTCCATCCTGCCTTCTTACCTGGAGAGAACCACCACCATGGCATAAAGGTCAATGGCCCCGTCGGCTAGGCGCTGTAGCAGAAACTGCTCATCTGTCAGGTAAATAGGGAGGATGGGGCCATAGCTGAGGGAGGGGACATAGGTGTGTGTGTGTGGCCGGGGAGGGGGTAGGGGTTGTAGGAGGCAGAGCACACTCACTGACAATCCCTTTCTTATGTTTTATCAGCTTGGCCTCCACCACAGTGGCAAACTGCTCCAAAGCCTGCACTGCCTGAAGAGATGGGGCGGGTACGTAGCTCAGGAGCCATCCATGGCAGCCCTTACTGCAGGCTCTGCCCCACCCCTGACTACTCACCAACTCACCACTCTGACTTAACTCTGGGTGGATAACTCCACTGAGACTCAGGCCGCTGCCCAGCCCTGCCCGCCTGGGAAGAAGAGGGAAGAAAAGGTTGCTACACGCTACCATCCTGCCCTCCCCTGGCCTGTCCCCTGAACTTACCGCCTCAGCTGTTTCCCTGCCTCTCCTAGGAGGAGGCCAGCATTCCCAAAAGGATTCTTTAGGGCATTGCCAAGCCCAGAGAGTTCCTTGCCTTTGTCCTGTGGGGCAGGAGGGTCGAACAATCAGGAATCCCTGTGATCCCCGTCTGTTTACCGTAATCCCATCTGTTCTCCCCGTTTCCCCTCCTTACCATACAGCCCTGAAGAGCCACAAACAGCCGAAGAATGTCATTTGTTCCCTCGAAAATCCGGAAGATGCGAGTATCTCGGAGCACGCGCTCTACCCCTGGCTCCTAGCACAGGGGAAGACACATCGTGAGCCTCTGCTGAGATGAGCACGTCTGCTCCACCCAGCTGCCCCTGCCAAAGACCCGCCTGCACCTTCATGAAGCCCATGCCACCCATGATTTGGATGCACTCGTCTGTCACTTTCCAGGCAGCTTCCTAGGGACAAAATGCCAGATGAAATTGGTTTGGGGGCTGAGCTGTCAAACCGGACTCTCCCTCCTATCATGTCAGAGTCCTTACCGAGCTAAAGATTTTGCTGATGGCAGCTTCTATCTGGAAATCTGTGGATCCTTGGTCCATGTTGGCACTCAGCATGTAAGCCATGGACTGAGGTGGTATGGTTGGGACATGGGAAAGGAAATTGTAAAGGGCTGTGTCAGACACCCAAATCTCCAAGACCAGGTCTGATCTCATCCCCCAGGGCCCATTGCATTCACCTTCTAACTCTATGGTTAAGTACATCTAAATATGTGGTCCTCTGACATGGTACACCAGGGGCTTCTGAACATTGGACTTCTTAAAAAGGGGAGGAGATGAGTGAGGATGGAGTAGATGAACTTTCAGTATCTTTGGGAAGCACCTCAGTGGAACAGCATTACTTCCTTTACAGAAGCTGGACTGACTATGCCTCCCCGCATCCCCTAGGGCATTGGTGTAAAGCTGGAGACCCACTGCCCCAGGTGCTGCTGGGAGTTGTAGTCTGACCCGACCCTGAAGAAAGCCCCACATGGCTCTAAAGAGAGGCATTGGCTTCCCCTCACCTCAGTCACATACTGCAGCATAGCCATCCGGGCCAGCTTTTCCTGGATCAGCCCAAAGTTGTGAATTTTGTCCCCAAACTGGGTACGATTAGCAGCATGGTCTACCTGGAAGAGAGCATACAAATCCATCCTACTATGGGTCTGTAGTCTTGTCTAGGTGGGGGCTGGGATTAGACTGGAGGAATGGGCTTTGGCAACAACTAAGAGTTAAGTCCACACCTGCTGGAGACCTAAGCTAGCAGGTCTGGAGCTGCCAGCAGGGGAGGGGTCTCTAAAGTAGAGTGTGCCTGCAAGGGAACAGGGACACATGGAAAGGGGGACAACATGATTTGCTTAGGCCAGCTCTGGACTCAGGTCTGAATATACTCAGGATACGCACCGCCTTGGCAATGATGGCTTTCATGGTGCCAGCCAGTGTTGCAGCCATCCCAAACCTTCCATTGTTGAGGATGTACATGGCGACCTTGAAGCCACCCCCAACCTCACCCAGTACATTCTCTGATGGCACCCGAACTCCATCAAAGTACACCTCTGTAGTGTTTGAGGCCTTGATGCCCATCTTCTTTTCTGGAGGTCCACTGTGATAGGGCAGGAAAGTCAAGGTGAAAACATAATTGCCATGTTTCCTTCTTTCTTTTCTTCCTTTTTTATTGGTCATGGGGCTTGAACTTTGGGCTTGGGCACTGTCCCTCAGCTCTTCAGCTTAAGGCAAGTGCTCTACCACTTGAGTCACACACAGTGCCACTTCCAGTTTTCTGGTGGTTTATTGCAGATAAGAGTCTCATGGATTTTCCTGCCTAGGCTGGCTTTGAACTGTGATCCTCAGATCTCAGCCTCCTGAGTAGCTAGGATTACAGGTGTGAGCCACCAGCGCCCCGCTTCTCTCCATTTCTTATGATCAAGGAGGAACTGTAATTCCCAGACTGTTAGCACATGTACATACTGTACCGCTTGTAGTTTGGGATTACAGAGGCCTGGCTATATCCTGCTATCCTGCATTGGATTTGGTTGCTGGTACTAAGGTCAGTTCCATACATACATCCCAAAGGGCACATAGTGCCCACAGGTTTTGCTTTTGCACACACTACCCCTCAGGGTGACCTATAACAGCCATGTTCCCTGTGGCTGCTCCCCTTCTTTGGTTCTACCACTTCTACCTCCCCAAACCCACTCACTGGGTGACACCTCCAAAGCTCCTTTCCACGACAAAAGCTGTGATCTTCTCTTTCACGGCCCCCGTGGCTGCATCTGTAACTGGTGTCTTGGCAAAGACTGTGAAAATGTCTGCCAGGCCCCCGTTACTGAGGAAGAATGAGGAGGCGGTTAGCATGGAGGGCTCAGAGCAAAGGAGGCTGAATTAGGTTGAGGGAGAGAAGGGAAAAGAGGGATAAAGATTGCCTGATCCAAAGCTTGCTTCCATTGAGGGTGAAATACTTTCCACAGGGGCTGGGCACAGCTGAGCTTCGGATGGAGGCTGCGTCTGACCCACTTGAGGGTTCAGTTAGGCAAAAGGCGGCTATAGACTCCCCTGGTGAGGAGAGAGCTCTTTTACCAGGAGTCCTGATGGGTATCCAACTGTTGTCATCTCCCCTTATCATCCCAGGCAGATCTTCTTAACATCTCTGGCACAATCCAGTTACTTCCTTGCATTTTCCCATCAGAACTTTGATGCCTTCTGGGACTTGCGCCCCCAAGGGATATGCCAACTAGGGGGTGATCTAAATAGCAACTGGTGGAATCGTTCCAAGCCCAGGACACCTCCCAATCACTGAGTCTCAGGGTTGCCTTACCAGATGCCACTTTGGGGAGGTATTTTTCTTTCTGGGCCTTTGTGCCAAACAGCAAGATGCCTTTGAAACCGATGCTCTGATGAGCCCCCAGGGTAACACCCACACCAAGGTCATGTGTGCCCACAATCTCTGCCAAGCGAGCGTACTGTAGGGGAAGCAGACATCTGGGCTGTAACTGGCTTCACAGGGTCTTGCCTTTAGCAGGAGAGTATGGACAACAAGGCAGGACCTGGTCTGGGCCATTTCTCCATGTGGGGAAGGAAAGAGGAATCAAAAAGCAATGCAGCTGGGGATAGAGTGGGTAGTAGAGTGTCTACCATGTGTAAAGCCCTAGGTGCCATCTCCTGCACTGGGTATTGGTGGGTAAGGGAGTGTGTAGGTGGGTGGTACTTCAGTGAGAGGTATTGGTGTATACCTTAGCTCTTATTACCCTACTGTTGTCAGTTCTCAAGGACTTGGGAACCAGGGTGAGATCCGTGGGGAGTAAGAGACTGCGCGTATATGGTGTTTTGTTTTTAGGGTAAGGGTTGTCCACACAGCTGAGAAAGTTAACAGTTCCACAGTGCTGCTCTGCACCCCCCTAGGCATAACAGTTGGCTTGGAGAAGACCTTGGCCCTAGGAGTAAGAAGGAGCTGAAACTGCCAAATTGGAGTAGAGTGGAACACTGCTGAATAAGGAGGCTCCTCTCACCTGGGTGTTGCTGAGGCCCACACCACCCAGTTCACTGGGCACTTGTAGACCAAAGGCCCCCAGCTCCTTGAGCCCCTGCAAAGTGGTCTCTTCTACTCGCTCCAGAGTGTCATTCTTGGCAGGATCATTCACCTCCTGGAGAGAAAACAAAGGATCTCATACACAGGCTTTTTGTTTTTTTTTTTGGGGGGGGGGGGGCTGTTCTGGGACTTGAACTTGGGGCTTGGGTGCTGTCTCTGAGCTTCTTTTGCTCAAGGCTAGCACTCTACCACTTGAGCCATACAGTATCACTTCCAGCTTTTTCTGAGTAGTTCACTGGACTTTCCTGCTTCACTGGCTTCAAACTATGATCCTCAGATCTCAGCATCCTGAGTAGCCAGGATTACAGCTGTGAGCCATGGGTGCCAGGCCCAGGCTCTTTTTATGCTCCTTCACATCTCCACCTACCCCATCAGGGATTGTATGAAAGTTATTCCTCACCTCAAAGAAACGGGCCACAGGCCCCACCAGCTCTTTGAGAAACTGAGTCTGCTCCTCGTTGAGCACTGCATAGGTGGGGAGGAAAGGAACAGGCTAGTCAGGGTGATGTTGTCAGAAGATATCCCTGAACCTCACACAGTACTGACCTTCCTCCTACCTGATGGGTATGGGAACACCTGATCAGTGATGAGCTGGCCTTTGAACATCCCCACAGCAAAGGACTTGGATTCCTGGGCAGGGAGAAAGGTGTTTCAGGGAGCTGGTTGGGGCAGGTCCACCCCAGGCTTTGGTAAAGTCTGCCTCCCAGCCACATACCGCCTTGGCTGGTTTTTCTTTGGTGGCAGCATCTGAGGAGAGGGTGTCTGATTTGTCGAGAACCGCCTAGGGAAAGGGATAGTTGCCAGTTTGGGAAAAGAGTTTCTGGGGCTAAGGAGAGCTCAAGGGAAGAGCTAGCTGTGGGGGTTGGGTGGATTCGTTGCCTTTTCCCTAGTCTCATCCTGGGTCACCCTGGCTTGCCCTTTCCCCTACTTTCGGTGTCAGAGCTGCCACCAGGTGACATGGAGGAGGGAGACCTCTACTGGTAGCAGGGTGGTGAAAGCCGCGGCGGAATCACTTCCACAGCCTTTCCAGGACCGCTGTCACTTACCTGAGTGGTCCCACTAGCATAAGGTCGACGGGCAGGGACAGGCCAGGGCTGCCCCAGGAACTCACTGGGTCGCAGGCTGTGGGGAGTAAGGAGTTTAGTTCTGGCCCGGTTCCCAGTCTCGCTGTCCCCCAACTGTTCCTGTTATACACACACCTTCGGCCCCTCAACTTCAGCAGCTGTCGCCCCACTGTTTGCATCTCTGAGCCTCTCCAGATGCCACTTCCTTGGACGCCGACCCGTCTGGCTTGTCCCGCTTGTACAACGCTGGGCGTCCCAGCCCTGACTCATCGTCCACAATGCACCGCGCGACGGGGAGGCGGGGATTCCGGGTGCCGGTGCTTTTGGGAGTTGTAGTTTCGGACAGTCCTCGCATATTCTCACTTAGTGGGATCTCCAAGCGTCCCTGGTCTCTCCCCAAACCTTTCATACTACCGGTCTGAACTAAAGCCTAGTCTCCTGAAGGGAGGATGGGATAGGATGGGCAGAAGAGGAGTTGCTTAGGCAATAGCAGCCAAAGGTATGGAGGTAGAAGGAAGGGAGGACTTCTCAGGTAGAGCAGGGAGAAGTGAGAAGAGCAAGGTAGATGCTTGAGACACAGGCATAGGTTTTCGTGAACTTTGGCCCCATTAACACAAAAAGAGAGGAATGGCGGGGCAGCAGACTTGAGCTGGAGAGTGTCCCAAGCAAATTCTCTTGAGAGCTAGGAGTTGTCACTAACTCAAAACACAAAAAAGTGCACAGTAGGAGGAATCCCTGGGTTCACTGTCAATTCCTTAAGACTTCTGGGAGCTTCTTGAACATCTGTGCTCTGCTTCTTGCAG
Source organism: Dipodomys spectabilis (assembly GCF_019054845.1). Lineage (NCBI taxonomy): Eukaryota > Metazoa > Chordata > Mammalia > Rodentia > Heteromyidae > Dipodomys > Dipodomys spectabilis. Next base: position 1,521,301 of record NW_024871253.1, read on the forward strand.
AGCCCTTGTGCCCTGGCTAGACCTCTAAACAGTTGGATTCTTCCAGGCCCAAGAAGGTCTATAGAAATTCTGCTCACAACCTCCCACCCTACCTCTCTAGCCTTTGGTCAAGAAGTTACAAGACATTTATATTCCTTTTTGTACTGGGATCAGGCCTGAGAGGAGAGAAAGAGCTGGGCTCATCTTTCTTTTTTGAGTTGTTATACTCTTCTTGGGGAAGACCTTCCCAACCTCACAGGAAAGTATAACTCAGTTATGGCTAGCTTTGGGAAGAGGGGGCCACAGTATGTGGAACAGGGTGTTTGTGATGGTTCTTGGGACCTGCAGATGAATGACAGCCATTCCTCTGGCTCAGAGTCTGCCCATTTTACCCATCAGCGAGAATTGAGTGGGGAGAAAGCAGCTCAACTCCAATCCTGGCGGATTAGGGAGATTACAGTGAGAGAAGAGAGAGATGTCTCAGAGACCAAGAGGTAAAAATAACAGGTCCTTGTGGAAAGGAAGCCTGGGAGCGTAGTGGGGGTATGAGACTCAGTGCTATTTCTCCCTGAATCATTCCCTAGTGTCTGGGGCAGCTGAGGTGACAGTATGCTAGTCTCTTCCTGGTTCCAATCCTCTGTCACTTGCTTTTCACCAGCTCCCAGGTCAGCCCTTTGGCTTCTTGCTCCCCCATTATTGCGGTGGGCACCTCCTCTCCTCACAGTACTGCACAGTGACCTCTTCCAGGCTTTACTGGGTGAGTAACTCCAGTTTTTTGAGGGGCCATGGTGAAAAGGGCTGGCTTGGGCTATCACGGCAAGTACTGAACTTCAGGTCTCATTGGGACCTTAGAGAGCATTTGGTCTAAGATGGAGTCCCTCGTAGGTCATTGTAATAGTGTCTTCCCTCAGCATTGGTCAATCTTGCTAGAGGAGATTCTCCTCTACCAGAAAGAAGTGCCATGGCCAGGGTGGCTTGAGAGGCCTGGCATGGTGATGATTGACTGACTTAGTTCAGTTCGGTGTTTGTGACAGATATCCTGGACTATTACGAGGACTCCATCTCAGAGAGTCAGGTAAGCAGTTGGGGGTGGGTATGTAGCCTCCTAGGCTTGAGCAAAGTTCTGCTAATATTAAACTGACACTTGGGGACCCTGGTCACAAAGTCTGGAGTCGTTGGCATACAAGTTGTGTGTGTGTATGTGGGGGGGGGACATTGAAAATGTGCTTTCTTCTGCCAGTCCTGTAGCCCTTCTCCTTTCTCCCCCCTTTTGCTTGCCCCAATTTCAAACACTAAAGAGTCCAAGGCATAATTGATCTCAGGCGTCCTCCTGTGAATCCTGAGAACTGGTTCCCCAGGGATTCCCTCCTTCCAGCCCCTCCCTCACCTCCTAGCCCCCACCCTGGGATCCCTCTAGTATTTAACCACTGAGGATGCTCCCAGCCCTGGTTGAGAAATGAAATCCATCCTCGTGGTCTTCGCTGTCATGGTTGGAGGCTGGCCAGGTCTCCATGTTTGCCTTAGGGCCTCTCTGATTTTGCTTCTATCTCCTTTCCCATTATCCGGGTTCCTGCCAGCACCGAAGGAGTTAACACTGCCAAGGCACCCCCCCCATTCTGGCTCCTAGCTCCCTCCCTCCCTCCCCCTGCTTCCTCTCTCCTCCTCTCTCCCCTTCCCTCCTCGGCTCCAAGGCTCCCTCGGCCGCTGCCGTCTCCAACCCCCCCACCCCACTCCCCCGCCACGGCCCCTAGCCCCTGGCCGTTTGGCAAGACCCTTCCCTATCCCGGGGCTCCCCGAAATCCAGTTCCCCTCCCCCACCCCAGCTCATGCCCCAGCCCCCGAACTCCGGGGCTGCCAGCCCCTGGTTCCCCTGCCCCTCCTGAGAATCAGGGTGTGCTCCCCAAGCCCCTTCCCCTCCACTGGGGAGCCCCTTTTAGGGCCCCCCTCTCCTCCCTCCCACGCTCCCCAACCCTTCCCTTCTCCAACCCCCACCTTCCCCTCTCACCCCTCCCCCCATCCTGGCCCCCCCTGCAAAAGTGGGGTGCGGAGGGGGGAGGGGTGAGAACCCACCGAGGGGAGGAAGGAAACTCCAATGAAGTCAGAGCCCCTTACCCGCCGCCGCGGCCAGGCCCCCCAACATGGACTGTCTCTGTATAGTGACAACCAAGGTAAGCATGATGGGGGGGGTATAAACTGGGGAGAGATAATGAATTTGTGGAGAGGGGTTAGGCCACCTTCTCTGGGGCTGGGGGCTCTAGAGTGAAGTGGATGAGAAGTAAGATGTATTTTGGGGTCACAATTTAATGTGGGGGTTCACATCTGAGAAAATGCTGGGTTTGTCCACAGGTGCCCCCAGGAGTGATCCCTTTCTACCTATAGAGATGGAAATTTGGGGATATTCCATAGTTTGGTAGCCTGGTGGGTTTAGGGGTTCAGTAACATTTGAGGGCGACTTATTTAAGGAGAAGCCTGGCTTCCATGGTAGTCATGCTAGTGTATGTGGGAAGGTGGGCTATATGTGTGTGAAGGTTCCTTTTCTCTCCTGGGGGAAAAAGCTGGTTTCAAGATGTCTTGTTCAATTTTGAGGGAGAGGGTTCCTCTTGATGTAAGGGTAAAGGTTACCTGCTTGTACCTTGTCTGGGGATGTCATCTGTCAAAGAGCCTTCAGGCTATAGACCAAGCCTCTTAATAGTATAAATGTTCTCTCTTGATTTTAGAGAACTCTTAATTTGCGGTTCAGTTATATGGAATGGATATAGTTAGGAGTTGCTGGGGGGCTGAGGCCAGAGAGAATCGGCCAGGTGAGGTTAGGATCTGGGGTACTCCAGGGAAGCTGAAAGGTTGCAGGCAGCTGAACTTGTCAGTTTCTGAGAAGGATGATGAGAGGTTGAGGAGAGCATTTGAGGAGGGGTCAAGTAGGTGGTGCAAATTTTGGGGTGGCCCAATCAAGTGCCCACTAGCCCCATCTCCTCCCACACTACATCTAGCCCTGGTCAAGAGAGTGGGAGAAGAGCAGATAGAGGAGACTTGCTACCCCACACACTTCAGATCAAGGTGGTGGAGGACACCTGGATGTTAGGGTCCCTAAGGACTTATGACCAAGGTTATGGAATGAAGACGGTACTAGGGTGAAAAGGTGTGCAGGAGGAGGGCAGGGCTGGTAGAATATGCATCTGTACAAGGGTGTCCCTGTGGTTGGAGCCTGGGAATGAGCAGATCTGGATGAAGAGTCCAAGCAAGCTCCTTATGGGTTGCAGAATACCTAGGTCTTTGCTTCTAGACTCCAGGACTGGCAAGCTGGAGCCTGGTGTGTGTGTAGGGAGGCTTGGGCAGGTGGCAGGCAGCTGGGGGTTGGGGGGTGGGACAGGAAGTGGGGGCCGGGGGAGGCGGGGTCCAAGTGAGTCACAGGCTGGGGAGGGGGTTATATTTAGTGGGAACTGCAGCTTCTCATGGGAGGATGCTGAGGACACACATGTTCCCTGCCACAAACTCACACATGTGTGTACACATGTGTTGTGCACGTGTGGGCATGATTGGAAGAGACTGCTGGAGCCTGAGGTCCTTTAGATCCTATTCTCTTCCCCTGTCTCCATCTGGGCTACTTGCTTTCTTCCCCATTCTGTGGGGTTTCCCCCCATGTCTGTGGGTTTCTCTCAGGTTGCTTCTTTACTCCATCACATGTAGTTTCAGTAGATTTTTTTTTTTTTTTGGTGCCTCAGTTCCTCTGGCATTAGGGTTTCTTTTAAATATCTGTGAGGTCTTGTGCTCCTTCTTTCTCCTGCTCCTTGGCCTTGGCTCCCTGGCTGGTGTTTCCTGTGTACAGATGTATACAGAGAAAGTCCACTGGAATGTGTGGGTTCTGTTTCTGACACGTGAATGCAAGCAAAGGTGAGGGGCTTGCCTGCACTGGCAGCTATTCTTGGTGGGTGGGTGGGTTTATTCATTCCCACCTCCAGAATCTTATTTCTTCCATGGAGCCCAGGGTGGAGCATCTCTGAAAGAAGGAGGCTTGCAGAGAAGATTGTGCATTCAGGGGTTTTATGATGCGTGGAGACCCAGGCTTGCCACATTCCTTGGCTGGAAAACTTGTCAGTCTCGGGATGAGGGGACTCCAACTCCCATAAGGCCTGGAGGCATAAGATCCTTCAGTATTAAAGTGTTTCTGCCCTTAGGACTGTTGGGAGTTGTGGTTCATCTCTATTCAGGGCAGAGGAGGGTAGCCTAGAAAGAACCAGCAGGGGGCACAAGGCTCCTACCCTTCGAACATGCCGGGTGGGTTAGGGCGTGCTCAGGTTTTTTGGTCTTGAGCTCCCCAGCTCTGTCTGACGGCCCACCATCTTTCGTTGTCTATATTTATAGTCTCTTGCCGCAGTAATTTACAGAAAATTTATTCAGTGCCTACTATGTGTTCAGCCCAGTGCTCTGTGAAAACTGCTTCACAGTTACCACTTAATCTCACTCCGTTCCTCTATCTCTGCCAGTTATCTCTGTCTCTGAGCATCTCTTTCTCCCACTCCGCCCCCGTCCCTCCCCCTTCTCCCCGCGCTGCTGCCGCCGTTGCTATGGTAATCAGCGACGACTGAAGTTGCGTGGCGGACTAGAGGGCCGGGCGAGGGTGGCGGAGGGCGGAGCAGAACAAGTGGGGGTGGGGGTAAACTGGAGAAAAGACCGCGGGTGTTGGTCAGGCCCCGGAGGTGAAGCGGTTAAACCCTCTGGGTGGTCCTTATTGGGCAAAGCTAAGATGCCAGAGGCGGGGCAGTGTGGCCAACGGCCACATTCATTGGCCGGCAGGGGCGTGGCGGAAGGACAAGTGTGGGCGAGGCCGGGGGAGCGATGGGCGGGAAGTGGACGGAGGCGTGGTCTCCTGGAGACGGGTGGGCGGGGCCTGGCTTACTCTATCCGAGGAGGCGGGCCGCAGCCTTCAGAAAGGGGCGGGGCTATGTTACCTCACTGGGAAATAAGGGCGGGGCTGACCTGGGAGGACTGTGCGTGGTTTCCTGTGCGGAAGGGAGGCCGCATTGGAGGGGCTGTTGTCCAAGTAACTGGGCGCGGGGGTCTTTGGCACGGGGAATCCGGGGGCTGGAGGTCTGACGTCTCAATTTTCCTAAGATGGAGGCCTGTTCAGATTTCATCAGAATACCCCTCCTACCTCAGCTCCATGTTCCTGGGATACGGTTGCTAGGCGACGGCAAAGTCCTTGATTGCTTGGTTGCCTGGCAACGGGGAAACGGAAAATGGAGGGAAAAAAGGAAATGGGGGCTGAGGGAGGGTCTTAATGGGCCATAGCGCCCACTTGTGGAGAAGCCGAGCCTATACATTTTCTACTCTAGAAAGGAACTTTGAGTATAGGCCATTCTGCACTGTCTGAAGACCCAGCATTCTATCCAGATATGAAACTAGGACATCGGGGGATCTTTTTTGGGCCATCTAACAGATGCCTATCAATGTATGAGCGAGAGTCTAGGGAAGTCATCCATTCTGCAGTGGCTGGGTATTTTATATAAGTTGAATAGTTAGCCAGGCACCAGTGGCTCAAGCCTGTAATCCAGCCACTCAGTCAGGAGCTGAGATATGAGGATCAAAGTTCAATTTATTTCTTCCTTCCTTCCTTCCTTCCTTCTTTTCTCTCTTTCTTTTTCTTTCTTTCTTTCTTTTTCTTTCTTTTTATTGGTCTGTCGTGGGCGTAAGCTCACGGTCTGGGCTCTGTCCCTCAGCTCTTCAGCTCAAGGCTAGCACTCTACCACTTGAGCCAGAGCACCACTTCCAGCTTTTTCTGTTTATGTGGTGCTGAGGAATCAAACCCAGGGCCTCATGCATGCAAGGCAAGCACTCTACCACGGACCCATCTTCCCAGCCCTTGAGGATCGAAGTTCAAAGCGAGACCAGGAAGGAAAGTCCCTGAGACTCTTATCTTCAGTTAACTACCAGAAAAGCAGAAATGGCCCTGTGATTCAAAGTGGTAAAGTGCTAGCTTTGACCAAAAAAGCTCAGGGACAGAGCGGAGACCCTGAGGTCAAACCTAGGACCCACAAAAAACATAAAAGATGGATAACTGAGACCATTTATTTATTTATTTTTGTTGTGGTGCTTGAACTCTTGGACCTGGATGCTATCCTTAAATTCAAGGCCAGTGCTCTACCACTTAAGCCACGAGAGCTCCACTTGTAGTTTTCTGGTGGTCCATTGGAGATAAGAGTCTCACTTGGCTGGGTGCCAGTGGCTCACGCCTGTAATCCTAGCTACTCAGGAGGCTGAGATCTGGGGATCGTGGTTCAAAGCCAGCCAGGACAGGAAAATCTGTGAGACTCTGTTTTTTTTTGGGATCCGGTCGTGGGGCCTGAACTCTGGGCCTGGGCACTGTCCCTCAGTTCTTCAGCTCAAAGCTAACACTCTACCACTTGAGCCACAGCACCACTTTCGGTTTTTTTCTTTTTGCTTATGTGGTGCTGAGGAATCGAACCCAGGGCCTCATGCATGCAAGGCAAGCGCTCCACCACTGAGCCACGTTCCCAGCCCCGTGAGACTCTTATCTCTGGAAATTAACTACCAGAAAACTGGAAGTGGTGCTGTGGCTCAAGTGGTAGAGCGCTTGCCTTGAGCTGAAGAGCTCAGGGACAGTACCCAGGCCCAGAGTTCAAGCCCCACATCTGACAGAAAGAAAAAACTCTCATGGACATTCCTGCCTGAGCTAGCTTTGAACTTTGATTCTCAGATCTCAGCCTCCGGAGTAGCTAGGATTATAGGTGTGAGCCACTGGCACCAGGCCCCTTTCATTGTTTGTTTTGTTGGTCATGAGGCTTGAACTCTGGGCTTGAGCACTGTCCTTCAGCTCTTCAGCTCAAGGTGAGCACTCTACTACTTGAGCTACAGTGCCACTTCCCGTTTTCTGGTGGTTTATTGGAGATAAGAGTTTCACGGACTTTCCTACCTGGGCTAGTTTTGAACTGTGACCCTCAGATCTCAGCCTCCTGAGTAGCTAGGATTACAGGTGTGAGCCAGGGGTGTCCAGCTTCATTGAGTTTTAAAAGCTGGAGAAGGGCTGGGAATGTGGCTTAGTGGTAGAGTACTTAACCAAGCATGCATGAACCACATAAACAGAAAAATGCTCGGAGTAGTGCTGCGACTCAAGAGGTAGAATGCCAGCCTTGAGCAAAAGAAGCTCAGGGACAGTGCCCAGGCCATGAATTCAAGTCCCAGGACTGTCAGAAATAAATATATAAATAATGATTGTTTTTTGAGACTTGAATGTAGAGATGATATATTTAGGAACAATGGCCCAGCAAAATTACTATTAAGAGAGGTAATAGGGAGATCTAGGGAGGGCAGTCAGAAAAGGGAGCACTGTCTAAACTTGAGAGGTAAAGAAATCGAGTAAAGAAATGGAATAACTCAAAGAGATGACAATTTAATTTGGACAGTCTTGCTCTAAGGTGGTAGATTAAATAGTCTCTGAAAATGGGTTCGATTATGGGTTTGAGGACTGGTATATTAGAAAGTCCTGAATATCATTAGGTTCAGTGATTTGGACAGGGGACCCTAAATTTGAAGACTGGTTATATTACAACAAGAGAAATATTTTCATTAATTTCAAGGTACCTCGGGGAGGACTAGGGAACGTGCATAATTTAGAAAGGTAAGATTTAAGGGGCATATTAATTTCAGGACACAAGAAAGATCTAAGTGGCCCTTTAAACTCGAAGAAACCTTGTCTGGTTATCAGGGAGAACTGTGTTGGTTAGAGTTAGAGATGTCTTGGAATCCCAGGTAATTCAGTTTATAGGAGCAGCCGGGGTGAAAGGCCTTGTAGACCCCTTCGGGGTTCTAATTGAAGAATCAATGCTGGCTCCTTCCTTGTTCCCAGGGAGGACAGTATTGATGAGCTGTCAAGCCAGTGAGGTTTTGGAATGGTTGGAGGCCTGGTGATCTGGTGGTGGTGGAGGATTAGGTGGCATCATGGAGCTCTGAGAACTAGAGAAATAAATTTCAGAAGTGTCTCCATTTGCAGAGGGGTCGAAATAGGAATATACCGTAGAAGGTGAAGTACTCAGAGAAACACTTGGAACCGGGGAAGTTGGTGGATAAGAGGGTCTCCCCTCACCCCTCTCTCTCCCGTCGTGACGCTCTTACTTACTGCGCAGGCGCCTCCCCCCCCCCCTCTGGCCGCAGCCTCCTGTCGCCGCGGCCGCCGCAGCCCCCGCCCCTCTGCCCCTCCCCCTCCCCCAACCCGGGACCCTAGCTACTCACCCACCCCCTCCCCTTCGCCCCTTCCCCTTCTCCATGTCCATGTCGGCTCGGAACAGATTCGCCTCCATGTGTCTCTGCGTGGTACGTGCCGCGGTACGGGATCCGGCCGCGCTCCCCCTCTTCCCGGACCCCCCAAAATCTCAAGCGTGTGAGCTTCAAGTGCTGTCCCTCTTCCCTCTGCTTGGTGCGGGGTCTCTGGGTTGCAACTTCTCGCGGACAGGACCAGTGGGGTCGCCCCTCTTGTCATCCACTTTAACTCACACCCCTCAATTTTGGGGTGCAAGCCTGGGTTCCAGGTCATTCTGTGCATCTGGGGCTTTGGAGGTGAGGGGAAGGGGGAAGGAACAACAGCGATTCTCTGTCCCCCAGGCCTTTCTCTCCTCTCAAGCCCTAATATATTGGGGGTGCAGACTTGTCCCAGTAGTATAGGAGCTTGTCATCCTTAAGGGCCCTGAATCCCAGTGGGGTAAAAAGGGTGGGGGGGGGGGCGGGTGGAGATGTCTACCTTCCTGTTCTGCTTCAGCTACCCTATAATCTAGAGAGGTTCTGGCACCCCTACCCCTGCAACTCTGCAGTTTCAGAATTTCTCTTTTCCACTCATACCCCGCCCCCCCCCCCCCCCAAATGCACATCAGAAATGTGTCTAGGGACTGAACCTAGGTCCAACATACTCCAGCTTCATTTGGGGAACTTTTTTCTTCCTGGGCTATTTTCCTCACATCGTCTTCCAATTTCCAGAAGCCTTTTCCTCAGTTGCCTCACACACACTACCCTCCTCTCCTGAGGTGGGCCAGGAGAGATAGCTGTGATAAAAAGCTTACCTTCATTTCTTCCCTAGAATGAATTATATATTGCACCTTTTCACCTTTCCATTTCCTCTGGTGCACCCTGAGAAGTTGCCATCAGGTTCAAGGTGAGGTGGGGCGAAGATGGAACATTGGGCTCAAATCCTCCTCCAATCTCCAAAAGTTACAACTACAAGTTTTGGCCCTGTTAAATTTCTTTTTTTTTTTTTTTTTTTTCTTTCTTTCTTTTTTTTGTCGGCCGTGGGGCTTGAACTCTGGGCCTGGGCGCTGTCCCTCAGCTCTATAGCTCAAGGCGAGCGCTCTACCACTTGAGCCCCAGTGCCACTTCCGGTTTTCTGGTGGTTTATTGGAGATAGGAGTCTCACGGTCTCTCTTGCCCGGGCTGGCTTTGAACCACGATCCTCAGATCTCAGCCTCCTGAGTAGCTAGGATTACAAGCATGAGCCACCAGCGCCCGGTGGCCCTGGTAAATTTCTATGTAAGATATTTGGGGGCTTTATGAAGTGAGGGGAGAGAGCTGCTTCCTACCCTTCTTCCTGGAGTCCCCAATGGGGGACATTGACCCTTAGCTTGTGCAGTCTAAGCTGTAGACCTCCTCAGGATATGCAATGAACAACCCCTTTCTTTCATAAAACTGCTAACCCAAGAGGACTCAATCTTTAAGGAGTGCTGATTGCTTATATTCTTTCTACTTTTCTTCATTTACTTTTTGTGCCCATGGTATTGATCCTAGAGTTCAAGATTCTCTTAAGTCTGATGGCTCAGAGTTAGGCCCTGGACCCTATTTCACATGTGTGTGTTGGAACTGAGGCTGGAACTTAGGACCTTACACTCTTCCTCAGCTTTTTTTTTCTCTCTCTCATGGTTGGCTCTCTACCACTGAGCCATTTCTATAGTCCATCATTTTGCTGGTTAATTGGAGATAAGAGTCTCTGGATTTTTCTGCTTGAGCTGGCTTTGAACCCATGATCCTCAGATCTCAGCCTCCTGAGTAGCTAGGATTTCAGATGTGAGCCACCTTTGCCTGGCTATGTTTTTCATTTTCTTTTCAGAGAGAGTGTGTGTGTGTGTGTGTGTGTGTGTGTGTGTGTGTGTGTGTGTGTGTGTGTGTGTGTGTGTGTGTGTGTGTGTGTCTGAACTTGGTGCCTAGGTGCTGTTCCTGACCTTTTGTGCTCAAGGCTAGGGCTCTATCATTTGAGACTCAGTTCTACTTCTGGCTTTTTGGTTGTCAATTGGAAAGAAGAATTTCTGTACCTTTCTATGGGGCTATCTTGGATTTCATGATCCTCAGATCTCAATTACAGTCATGGGCCACCTATACTGGCTACCTTTTTCCTTCTTTAAGGCTCTTTAATCATATAGGGTCCTTTTTATTCTGATTGTCTCTGTGTACTAGCTTGAGAGTATTGATGTTGACAGGACCATTTTCATTCCCCATTCTCTTATTGTACCCCTTAATCTTTGGCAAAATTGGGTGACATCCTCAGCCTTGCTTCATCATTCTCAGAATTTCTAGAATCACTCTAGTATTAGGCATTGTCCTTCTTCTCATTTGATCTTTCAAATGTTACTCTCCAAATGTTGGGGGTATTCTTAGCTTCTCAGAAACTTTTGGGAGGGAAATTCTGCCCATGTGCATTAGTGGGTGTATTTTGTCTTCTCTGGTCCCTTAGGGAGCCTTGCATCTGGTATTTCCTCTTTTTTTCTGATTCTGGACATTTGGGCTGTTCTGCTTTTGTGGGGGTCAGCTCCTGAGGGGCACAGAAGAACAGAGGCAGATGTGGAAGGCACCAGGCAGAGTTGTTGTCCTCCACTGCAGTCTCCATCTGCCTTTTTCCTCTCTGCTTCCCAGTTAATCTCCTTTACTAGTGTGTCACTATTAAGCGTGCGTGACAGGGTCTTGAGATGGCAGCTAGTTAGGCAATGAGTCAGGGGGCATGAGTCTTTAACCCCTCAAGGCCAAAGGGAGACAAGAGACGTTCATTCTTAGGTCCAACAGGCCCTCCTCCTCCTCCTCTGTCAGGGGCCTCCAACCTATTCCTGTTCATGTCCCGAGCCCTCCTGCTTATCCCTCCCTTTCCTCCCTATGTCATCTCTGTCTAGTATATCCGGATTAGCCGTATGGGATGAGGGCTGTTGGAGGGTTGGGGCCAACTCCTGGGCCCTCTGCTGACTGACTACTTGGGATCAAGGCAGGCCAGTGAAGGGAGCAGGGCAGGCCTTGACCTGCCCCCCGGGGGGGGGGGGGGTCCATGCCAAGTACCTTTTAGTTGAAGGACCTGACTTTGGTCCTGCTTTTGGCATGTAAGGTACTGCAGAACAAATTGCTTATGGGGGAGCGACTACAAAAGGGGAAACTGAGGCCATAAAAGAGGGAGTGCACAACAGGAGCAGCAAATGGAGTTTGAGGAGGATGTCTGGCCTGTGGGAGTAGGATTACGATGAGGGAAATAAAGTTGTGGATGGGGTGTAGGAAATAGGGGTACAAAGGTGGGGGGAGGGGCTAGAGCTTTTGAAAATGGGGGTGGAAGATGAAGGCCTAAGGAAAGGGCTGAAGACAATGGATCCTGAAGGGGTGGGGGAATGTAGGGTGGAAGGCCAAGGCCCCCAGGAGGTGAGGAGTAGGAGTGAGGGGGATGGGGTTGAGACTTGGGGCGAGATGAGAGGTGCTGAGGGCCTGGCAGGAGAGGGGGCTGTCCAAAGGGTGGAGAGAGGGGAGCCAATGGGCTGGAGGGGAGGGAGGGGGAGGAGCTGGTCAGGCCCCAGGGCCTTCCGCACTGCACTGGCTGGGGAAGAAGAGGCTTTCCGGTGGCCTGGAGCCTTAGGCACTGGACCCGCCTGGTGACGCTTCGGTCCCCATCCTCAGAAATACCGCTACCAAGATGAAGACACGCCCCCTCTGGAGCACAGCCCGGCCCACCTCCCCAACCAGGTAAACGCCCCCGAGCCGGTGCACGTGGCGGAGAGGAACTTGTCCCACCTCGAGGCTGTCCACGGGGTCGTGGGCCACGCCCACCTCTCCCCCCTCCAGGTAGGAGACCCTGGCGGCCCCCTCCCCAGTGCGGCCCTCGGAGTCTCGGAGCTGCCACCATCCCCCAAGGGCCGGTAGGGCGACAGCTGTGGGGGAGGGCAGGGACGGGGAGGGAGGGGGGTTGTCTAGGTCTTTGGCTCCTGGGGCCCCGGGAAGGGGGCGTTTGGGGAAACTGGAAACACGTTGTCCCTTGGAGGAGAAACAGGCCAGGCGAGTGGGAGTGGGCTAGAGCCTAAAGCCAGAATATCTATGTGTGTCTGTGCAACTGTGCTGTTGTGAGCATGTTGAGATGTGTGGGTGCACCAGAATCCCCCTACCCCAAACAAAAAGCCAGGGCCCTCATTCCATCACACCCCCATCTCCATATCCTTGTTCGGTGTCCAGAGCTCTGTTGCAAGCGCCTGCTGCCCTCATTTGCTCTCGTCCCTTCCCTGCCCCCCACCCCCTCCGCCTCTGGGCTTGGCTCTGCCTGTCCCCAGTCTCCAGCTCGTCCCATATGTCTGGCCTGAGACTGTATGTCGTCGTCGTCGTTGGACCTTCCTGCCTCTTCCTCTGCTCCAGCCTTTGCTCTCTTCCTGTGCTCCCTCCTCCTCCACCACCTTTCCCTCCCTGCTGGCTGGCTGGCTGGTTCTTGATGCTGTCTCTCTCTTCCTCCCACGCATGCATCTCCTTCCCCCTCTCGCTGATCCCCAGCTCAGGCCTCTGCGGCCTGATCAGTCTTCCCCTTCCAGCACCTTTTCCTAATGTCACCCTTCCCGGGTTCTCTCTCTTTTCTTCTACCTTCTGGGCTCACCCTCCACCCTTCTCTTCTTTCTCATCCCTCCTCTCCATTATTATTCACCACCACCTGTTTGGCCTTCTCTCCTTTGTGCTTACTGTGTACTTTCTCTTCTCTGGCCCTACTAGGCCTTGTTTCTGAGACCTTCCATTTCTCTTTCCCACCCCTCCCTCCAGTCTTCTCTTCTGAGGACACAAGGTGGGGATGAATGGAGAGTACTAGGGAAGCTGTGAGATTGAGGGGGAACAGTACTCAGGGGTATAGGATGCCTCAGGAAAGGGGAGATTGCTGAGATTTTACCAAGATAATGGGGAGGAGGTTTCTGAGCCAAGGGATGAGGCCGAGAGGAGGCTGCAGCAGGCTCTTGGGTTGGCAGTGGCCTGAGAGGATTTGGAAAGGGTTAGCAAAGGTAAGGGTGCTGGGACAGAGGACAGACAAGAATGAAATTGAAATTAGGGCAGTGCATTGAGTTAGTTGACGAAGGAAAATGAAACCCTGGAAATGGGAGTGGTACAGAGTATTTATGTACAACTCTGTGGCTGCAAAGAGTGAAGGAAGATTCCAGATGCTTTTTGCAAGATGGGGCTGTTGTGTCCCCCGGAAGGAAAAAGACAGACGGGAGGCTTGGTGGGTAGTATAGTACAGTCTGGTGGGTCAGAGCTGAGGGAACAGGTGGAAGACTTCCCTCGGGTGAGGGTGGGAAATTGCATGACAAGGTTTCACCTGGGAACAGGAAAAGCCCTGATTTTCAGAGGAGATGGAGAGTGTGTGTGTTGAGAGTGAAGGCATATACTTTGGGGGTAGAAGCTTGAGGATTTGAAGATGGGGGCAAGGAGTAATGGTGAGGCTCTCTTGGGAATCAAATTGGGATGGAGAGTGAGGACAGATGGTAAAGGATGGGGCTGGAGGGCAGGAGAGGGATGGTAAAGTAGGTGGAGAATGGAGACTGAGGTTGGGAGATGGAAAGTGAAGACTGAGGACAGGGATCTAGGTGGTTGTGGGGTAGCGATAGAGATAATTATGAGTAGGTGGGGATGAAGGGTGGTGGATGGGGGAGATTCTAGGATCAAGGATGGGGTATGAGATGGAGAATGAAGTATTGGTGGAGATTTCTTGCCTACAGTATTTGGCTGCAATTTCGAGGGCTGGGAGTTAGGCTTTAATAAATGCTTGGGTATGAAGTCTATTGCAGAGCCTGAAAATGGCTGGGGGATTCTATGATTGAGAAATAGGAATAGGAAAGGAGGGACCCTTTGGGGGGGGGAAGCGGAAAGGAGATTGAGGAATATTCACCCTTGATTGGCCCCCAAAACTTGAGGAACTAGGTTGGGTACCCCGGAAGGAGGCCCTTAGCAGCCTCCTTCTATTACCATAGAGATGTGGCTTCCGTTGCCCTGGCAATTGGGGAAGCCCCTAGGACTGGCTAAAAGCTAGCCCCGCCCCAGGAGTCTAGAGACCTGGCAGTGTCTGGGCGACTGACGACTGACGTCAGGGATCCAGGCACGCCCCGTTTTAACCCTTTCCTTAATGACTTGGGGGAGGGAGATGAGCAGGCTGGGTCCTGAATTTCTTTCACCACTCTTTCTTTCTGACGTCCTTTGCACTGTTTGCACTGTAGGATGAGGGTGCAAGGTTGAGAGGAAAACTGGTTAATACAGCATGCGCAGTGCCCAGGAATCCCTGGGGCCTGGCCGCCTCTGGGACGGGCTAGAGAAGGGCGGGGCTCAGGATTGGAGGGGCGGGACTAACGGTAGCCCTTCTGCGCTTGTGTGTCTGGCCGACCCTAAGCCACGCCTCCCGTTGTCCTGACGACAGGACCTCCAGTAGGTGGGTCTCCCCGGGTCTTGGCTGGTCTTAGATACGGTTGCTAGGCAACATGGTCCCTGGAGGAAGGGATGGATTGGATGGCGGGTGAGCGAGAGGGAGGGAGGGACTTGCAGCTGGGGAAACCCCGGATTCCCGTGCACTGGGTTTACAGCAAATAACATGAAGGTGAGGGTCAAATCTGGGGAAGATTCTAAAGATACCCGGCTAGATATAAGGAGATAGGGACGGGAAAAGGAAAGAAGGACCTGGAGGACATGAACCCTAGGGTATACGTGTGTAGCACGTAAAGCATGTAACACCCTGTGGTGTTACATCCGGTGAGAATGCCCCCCCTCACCATCTGCTGCTCCCCTTTCCGTCTGGCTGTCTCTCCCTTCCTGCTCATACATCTTCCACATGCAGGAGGTGTGTGTGGGGGGATTGAGCAGAGTTGGATCCATGCACATGTGTGTGTGTGTGTGTGTGTGTGTGCGCGGGTGTGCGTGTGCCTGCGAGAGAGAGAGAGAGAGAGAGAGAGAGACTGAGAGAGAGAGAGAGAGAGAGAGAGAGAGAGAGAGAGAGATGTACTTTGGTTGGACCTTAAGGCACCCTAAGAGCAATGGGCTTTGCTAAGTCTCTGAAAGGGGAGTCCGGGTGTGGGAGTCCACCCTTGGTGATGTGGGATCCTCTGGGGCAAAGGCTTAGGCAGCTTTTTTTGTTTTCTCTTTCCCCTTACAGGCCAATTCTCCCCCTGTGATTGTCAATACAGACACCCTAGAAGCCCCAGGATATGTGAGTTGTTTAGATTTTGGAGCTGGGGGCTATTGCAGGAGGAGGGAAAGAAGATATGGGTCCTTACAAGGGGAGTGAGAGGTGAGTTCCAGTCTGGAATGTCTGTCTCACTGTTTTTGTATTTCTGCCCCGTGCTGGAGTTGCAGGTGAACGGGACCGAGGGGGAGATGGAATACGAGGAGATCACATTGGAAAGGGTAAGCCAGCTCCTCCATCTTTGGCTCCTTGCCTGTGTGTCCCTCTGAGCCTGTTTTCTAGGTGATCAACCTCTTCATTGTGTCCATTTGTGTTCTGGCAGGGCCTTTCCAACCCATTCCCCTCCCCACTTGCCTTGACTAGAATTGTGCAATAAGGGGAGCTGACTTTCTTGCCTTCTTCTTTCTCCCCAGGGTAACTCAGGTCTGGGCTTCAGCATCGCAGGTGGCACTGACAACCCACACATTGGTGACGACCCATCCATTTTCATCACCAAGATCATTCCTGGCGGGGCTGCAGCCCAGGATGGCCGCCTCAGGTGGGGAGAGTAGACAGGGGTTAAGAAGCTGGTACCCTTGGAAAGAGGGTCAGGTGGGACTGGGAAGGTGGCTCAGTGGTAGAGTGCTTGCCTTGCATGCATGAGACCCTGGGTTCGATTCCTCAGCACCACATAAGCAGAAAAAGCCGGAAGTGGCGCTGTGGCTCAAGTGGTAGAGTGCTAAGCTTACAGCTGAAGAGCTGAGGGACAGTGCCCAGGCCCAACAACAAAAAAAAAAAAAAGAAAAGAAAAGAGGGTCAGGGCAACCGGAAGCCCCTGGCTTAGTCCTAGTATGCTGTTCCTAGGGTCAATGAC
This sequence comes from Dipodomys spectabilis, assembly GCF_019054845.1. NCBI lineage: Eukaryota > Metazoa > Chordata > Mammalia > Rodentia > Heteromyidae > Dipodomys > Dipodomys spectabilis. Next base: position 1,537,566 of record NW_024871253.1, read on the forward strand.
AGCATCCTGTTTGTAAATGAAGTGGATGTGCGGGAAGTGACCCACTCAGCAGCAGTGGAGGCCCTCAAAGAGGCAGGCTCCATTGTGCGCCTCTATGTCATGCGCCGGAAACCTCCAGCTGAGAAGGTCATGGAGATCAAACTCATCAAGGGGCCTAAAGGTAGTAAGCTATTTTTCCCCCCTCAACCTCCACTTAAGCTGTACTACTTCCCTTCATCTCCCAGGCCTGCTTCCCAGACACATGGGCATGCACCTTGTTCTTCCCATCATCTAGGTCTTGGCTTCAGCATCGCAGGGGGCGTAGGGAACCAGCACATCCCCGGTGATAATAGCATCTATGTAACTAAGATCATCGAAGGGGGTGCCGCCCACAAGGATGGGAGGTTGCAGATTGGAGACAAGATCTTGGCGGTGAGGACCTGCCTCACATTTCTTGCCCTTGGGTTTCCCTTGGAGGCTTGTATCTACCTTGGGGCCATTTCTGGCTCTGTTTGAACACTGCTTCCCTTGTCCCTTCCCTCCCCTCTTCTCCCCAGGTCAACAGTGTGGGGCTGGAGGACGTCATGCATGAAGATGCTGTGGCAGCCCTGAAGAACACTTATGATGTTGTCTACCTAAAAGTGGCCAAGCCCAGCAATGCCTACCTGAGTGACAGCTATGCTCCCCCAGACATCACAACCTGTGAGAGCCCTCCAAACCCCAAAGCTCCCCCTGACTCATTACCCTCATGACATACATGCAAGTCTGTGTCATCCTTTGTGGCCGTTCCTCTGTAAATTATCTCCATGAAATGGCCACAGCCTCTGATGCTTGCAGTGGTTGGAGAAGAGATGGAAAAATCAGTTACTGCAGAAGCACTAGAAAATATCATCAATGCTTTTTTTCCCTGACAGGACAGGAGGCCCACTCAGTTTTAAGGCTCATTTGATGAAATACTCAAGGAATAGAGGATTCTTCTGCTCCTTAAAAGTATAGGCAAAGATAAAAGACTCCACTTGCCTTTTTCTTTTTTTTTTTTTGGTGCTATGCCTGAGGCTTGAACTCAGGATCTGAGCGCTGTCCCTCAGCTTTTGTGCTTAAGGCTAGCACTCTACCACTTGAGCCACAGCTCCACTTCTAGTTGTTTGTTTTGGAGATAGGGAAGTCTTTTCTTCCCTCCATTGGCTTTGAGCCATGATCCTCAGATCTCAGCCGCCTGAGTAGTTAGGATTGTAGGCATGAGCCACCAGCCTCACATGTCTTTTTCTTTTTGTCGTCATGGGGCCTGAACTCCGAGCCTGGGCGCTGTCCCTCAGCTCTTCAGCTCAAGGCTAGTGCTCTACCACCTGAGCCACAGCACCACTTCCAGCTTTTTCTGCTTATGTGGTGCTGAGGAATCGAACCCAGGGCCTCATGCATGCAAGGCAAGCACTCTACCACTGAGCCACCTTTCCCATCCCTCACATGTCATTTTATAAAGCCAGTTTAAATGATCACAAAGTTTACATAGAATGTGTAAGTTTACAATACCATAGTAGGAACCCAAACACAAAAGCAAGATAACAATGTTACAAAATGAGGTTTGTTTCAGAAAACTAAAGGTAGTTCAACATTAGGAAATCCTTTACTACTCATTATATTACTTTGGTGTGTGTGTGTGTGTGTGTGTGTGTGTGTGTGTGTGTGTGTGTGTGTGTGTGTGTGTGTGTGTGTGTGTGTGTGTGTGTGTGTGTGTGTGTGTGTGTGTGTGTGTGTTCACCCACTGGTAGTAGAGCTTGAACTCAGGGCCTCGTGCCCTAACCTGGCTTTTTTGCTCAAGTCTGGTGTAACATTTGCCACACTTCCAATTCCTGATCCATTATATTGAAAAGCTAAAAAAGAAAAGGTTTAATGTCATCTTGAATAGATGTAGGAAAGTCAATTGAAATTCATATATATGTTGCAGTACTAGGGCTTGAACTCAGGGCCTGGCACTGTCCTTAAGTTTCCTTGCTTAAGGCTAGTATTGTACCACTTGATCCACAGCTCCACTTTTGTCTTTTTTGCTGGTTAATTTGTGATAGAGTCTCATGGGCTTTCTTGCCAGGGTTGGCTTCAAAAACATGGTCCTCATATCTTAGCCTTCTGAGTAGCTACAATTACTAGTTAGCCCAGCTTTAATATCTATTTTCAGTTGAAAACTTAGTAAGCTAGAAGCAGAGGCATTTACCTAATATAATGAAGAATAGTTATTGGCAACAAACAAATATTTCATGACAAAATCCTAGCAGTGTGTCCATTAATTTAGGAAGTAGACATGGGCGCTTCTATCATTGCTGTTGTTTTTCATTGCTTTGGTGCAGTTTCTCTGTGTTGGTAGTATTAACATTTGTGGACATTTTTTTTAGATGCTATTTGATTTATCCCCTTCCTTTCTTTCTCCATCCTTTCCCTTTCTCTCTCTTTCTCTCTCTCCAGTACTGGAGTTTGAACTCAGGCTGGTGTGCTCTACTACTTGAGCCATAGCTCTACTTTTTGGTGGTTAATTGGAGATAAGGCCTCATGGACTTTTCCGGGCTGGCTTTGAACTGTGATCCTTAGATCTCAGCCTCAAGTACCTAGAGTTATAGATGTGAGCCAGCGGTGTGGACTCCTTCCTTTCTCCTTTTATTACTGTGCTAAGGATTAAACCCAGGGTTTCACATCTGCTAAGCAATAGCTGTACCACTATACCTTTAGTCCCTACAAAATTTGTATCCATATGTCTTTTTATTGCTACAGATTCTTGTTATTTATAGTACATAGCCACATTCTTATTCTCTTAAGTTTTTCAGTTCACTTAAGATATTAATCTAGGTGGGTCATAGTATAATTTTCAAATACAAGATAATTTTATTTGCGCTTTCTTTTTTCTTGCTTTCTTTTCTTTTTTTTTTTTTGGGGGGGGGGTCCGGTCGTGGGGCCTGAACTCTAGGCCTGGGCGCTGTCCCTCAGCTCTTCAGCTCAAGGCTAGCACTCTACCACTTGAGCCACAGCGCCACTTCCGGCTTTTTTCTTTTTGCTTATGTGGTGCTGAGGAATCGAACCCAGGGCCTCAGGCATGCAAGGCGAGTGCTCTACCATTGAGCCACCTTCCCAGCCCTGTGCTCTCTTTTTTTAGTATAGCATCTATTTGTTCCTCATCTATAGAGCAGCCATTCTCAACCACAGTAACTTTGCTGGGGCAGTTTTGTCACATAGCTTTTTGATAATGAGTAAGTGGGAAGTAAAGAGGAGGAGTATTGTCATCCAATAGAAATATAAGTGAGAAAAAAATGATGAAATTTTACTGAAGGACATTATAAAACAGTGTTTCTGGGTGGAAAATCTTAATATGCAAAAGATTTCAACACTTTCCAAATTAGTCTGGATCTTTATCTGAATTTTCTTTTCTTTTTTTTTTTTTTTTTTGGGTCCGGTCATGGGGCCTGAACTCTGGGCCTGGGCGCTGTCCCTCAGCTCTTCAGCTCAAGGCTAGCGCTCTACCACTTGAGCCACAGCGCCACTTCCGGCTTTTTTCTTTTTGCTTATGTGGTGCTGGGAATCGAACCCAGGGCCTCAAGCACCACTTCCGGCTTTTTTCTTTTTGCTTATGTGGTGCTGGGAATCGAACCCAGGGCCTCAGGCATGCAAGGCAAGCGCTCTACCACTGAACTACCTTCCCAGCCCCGGTAGGCATTTTGGAAAAGAATCAAATGTGACAAAATACAAAGTTAATGTTAAAGCCATAATAAAATCACAGGACTGGCCCAGTGCCAGTGACTCACGCCTGTAATCCTAGCCACTTTGGAGGCTGAGATCTGAGGATCATGGTTCAAAGCCAGCCTGGGCAGCAAAATCCATGAGACCCCAATAAATCACTAGAAAACTGGAAGTGACACTGTCGCTCAGGTGGTAGAGCGCTTTCCTTGAGCTGAAGAGCACAGGGACAGTGCCCAAACCCAGAGTTCCAGCCTCACAACCGACAAAAAATAAAATAAATCACAGGACTATTTATTTTAATTTTGCAAATTCTTTTATTGTGATTAAGTGATTACATAATTTCACAAATTTCACAGTATTGTGGGATAGTGATGCTTAAAGTCACAAACACATTCTAACCTTCATGGGAAAATTGTCTATCGTGTCTATAACGTTTATGAGTTCTATGGGCTTTGACAATACAGTTATTTCTTCCACATCGGGTCATGTGTACATTCCTTTCCTTTTGCATAGCATCAGCTGTTCCCTCTTTTCCACTCATTCCCTCCCTCCCATCGCTGCCATTAAGTTGCTTGGTTCGTTTTAATCAATGTCCAATGCAGCTGATGGGTCCCACTGTTGTATGTTTTTCCCTGATTCCCTCTAGTTCTGTGTCTTCCTCCTAGTTTCCCTCCGGTGTGTACATACCATATATGTGATCAGCAGCATGGGGTTATTTAGTAGTGATACGATCAGATGAGTGGAGATCACAGGGCTATTTCTAAATACTGTAACCTATTAAAAGGAACTTGGGATCTTTGGAAAAAGGGTTGATTCCAAATTTTGGATAATATTTTTTTTTTGCCAGTCCTGGGGCTTGAACTCAGGGTCTGGGCACTGCCCTTGAGTTTCTTTTGTTCAATGCCAGCACTCTACCACTTGAGCCACCGTACCACTTCTGGCCTTTTCTGTTTTTATGATGCTGAGGAATCAAACCCAGGGCTTCACTCATGCTAGGCAATCATTCTACCACTAAAGTCACATTCCCAGCCCTTGGACAAGAAATATATAAGATGTGAGCAAATGGTAATACCTGTAATCCCAGAACTAGGAGGTTGAACCCAGTTATATAGTGAAATCCTGCATTAGAAAAAGGCACAAAAAATGTATAGGATGTGTTTTAATGTCTTTCAAACTAGAAAGCAAGGATGATATCGATTCCTAGGGTAGCCAGGTGTCAGTGACTCATGCTTGTTTTCCTAGCTAATCCACAGGCTGAGATCCTGAGGATAGTGGTTCAGTGCTGGCCTCGACAGAAAAGACTGCTAGACTCCATCTCCAAAAATAACCAGCAAAGAGTAGTTGGAACAAGTGACAGAATGACAACGCAAGCAAGCCAAACAAGTGTGAGGCTCTGAGTTCAAACCCCAGTTCTGCTAAAAATGGTGAGGAAGCCAGGTATGGTTGTGTGCACCAGATACTTAGGAAGCTAAGTCCAGAGAATTGTTTGAGCTCAGAATCAAGTATAAGCAATAGTGAGACTCTGACTGGAAAAGAACCACCATAAATCAAATGAGCATCAGGCTCAGGGTACAGCTTATGTATCATGAGCATAGCCTTAGGTTCAGTCTCCAGCACTTCAGGAAAAAAAGAATTACACACCTTTGGATGACGATAGGCTTTCTTGGGGGAAAGTCTTTCATTCTGAAAATATAAAGAGAATCAATCTGTCCTCCTTTTTCTGTGCAAATTGCACCTTAGAGTTAACCAAAAGGTGATAGTTCCCTTGTGTGTGAGTGTGTGTGTGTGTATGTGTGTGTTGGTCCTGAATGCTTGAACTCCTGAATGCTTGGGCACTGTTCCTGAGCTTTTTTGCTCCAAACTTGTACTCTACCACTTGAGCCACAGCTTCACTTCCAGCTTTAATTAATTAATTGGGGATGAATCTCATGGACTTTTCTGTCCAGGCTGGCTTTGAGCCATGATCCTCACATCTCAGCCTCTTGTAGGTAGAAATTACAGGTGTGAGCAACAAGTGTCCAGCCATCATCATCATTGTCATCATCATCATTATTATTTGGCTGTGGGGCTTGAACTCAGGCTTGGGTACTGTCCTTGAGCTCTTTTATTCAAGGCTAGCACTCTAGCAATTTGAGCCACAGCTCCATTTCTGATTTGTGAATGGTTAATTGGAGATAAAAGTCTCATAGACTTTTCATCCTGGACTGCCTTTGAGCCCAGATCCTCAGATCTCAGACTCTTAAATAGCTAGGATTACAGGCATTAGCCACTGGTACCAGCTTGATTTTTTTTTTTTTATCGGTCAGTGGTCTTGAATTCTGGGCCAGGGCCCTGTCTCTCAGCTCTTCAGCTCAAGGGGAGTGCTCTACCACTTGAGCCACAGCACCACTTCCGGTTTTCTGGTGGTTTATTGGAGATAAGAGTCTCATGGACTTTCCTGCCCAGGCTGGCTTTGAACTGCAGTCCTCAGATCTCTGCCTCCTGAGTAGCTAGGATTACAGGTGTGAGTTACCGGCCCTAGCTTTGATTTTTTTTTTTAATGGTACTGAATTTGAACTCAGGGCCTTATACTTGCTCAGCTGATGCTCTACCACTTGAGCCATACCTCCAGTTCTGGCTTTGGTGTTTAATTGGAGATAAAACATGTTTCTGCTGGGGCTGGCTTAGAATGAACCGTGATCCTCAGATCTTAGCCTCCTGAATAGCTAGTACTACAGGTGTGAAAAACCAGTGCCCAGCTTGCTGGTTAATTTGGAGATGGAGTCTAGTGAGCTTTTCTGCTTGGGCTGGCTTTGAACTATGATCCTTCAGATCTCAGTTGTCTGGTTAGGATTATAGGCATGAGCCTGTAATGCCTGTCTGATGTTCTTTATGGAAGTTCCACTAATGTTCATCCTTTCTCCCTCCCAAGAGAATAGACTCACCCTATTGCAATCTCTGGTATCATAATCTGGCAGTGATAATGAATGGCTATGAAAGGTTAGGGTAACGGTTGATGGGGCACATCAAATGGGTGGTGCAGGCTAGCAACTCCTGAACTTACCAGTGGATCTTCACTAACAGAAAGACAATCAGATGCCATTGCATCTTGTGACGATACAGTAGGATGCACACAGTGCCTCTTGGGAAATGCACTCACTCACACATTGATTTTGATAATTAAGTTTTTTGTGTTGTTTTGGCAGTATTAGAGATTGAACAAATGCCCTCTGCATGCTAGGCGAATGCTACATCCCCAGCTCTTCACACATTGAATTTGAATCTGATTTAGCCTGTAGGACAAGCCCCTGGTTTACATGTTACAAGATTATGGGGATGTAAGCAGGAATGCTCCTGTTAGAATGTGGGAAAATCTAGACAACTGACCTAGTTTTTCAACAAATGAAAGGGGAAAAAGAAAAAGGAATTTTATGGATTAAGAGATTTGAGACATATGAACCAAAGGAAACCCCCCTAAACTGTAGTATTATATCCACCTTTGATTTTAACATCCCTGGTAAACTGAAGACATACAACCTTAAAGTCCTTTATCCTTGTAGTAGAACAAAGCTCTGTTATCACTTCTAAATTCCCTTAGTTACCCCATCAAGTGTCTCTAGCAATACAACTTCTCTTTCAAGCAGGGCACAATGTCTTGAACCTGTAATAGTAGCTATCAGCTAGGCTAAAATGAGGATGATCATGGTTCAAGGCCAGGCTGGGCAATAAAAGTTAAACCCCGTCTGAAAAAAAACCTGCGTGTTGTGATGCATACTTGTCAATCCCAAGAGGGAAATGAAAATAGGAAGATCAGGTTGGGAATGTGTCTCCGTGGTAGAGTGCTTGTCTAGCATGCATGAAGCCCTGAGTTTGATTCCTCAGTACCACATAAGCAGAAAAAGCTGGAAGTGGCGTTGTGGCTCAAGTAGTAGAGTGCTAGCCTTGAGCTGAAGAGCTGAGGGACAGTGCCCAGGCCCAGAGTTCAAGCCCCACAACATGAAAAAAAAAAAAAAAAGGATCACAGTTTGGGTTAGCCCAGGCAAAAAGTGAGGTGTTGTCTCAAAAATAACTAAGTAAAAAGGTCTGGAGGCTTGAGTGATAGAACTCTTGTCTAGTAAGCTCAAAACCCTGAATTTAAACCCCAGTACTGCCAAAAAAATTTAAATAAAATACATAAACTAACTTCCCTGTTGCCTGAGTCTGGCTTTCTTGGTTTCCTTTGGCTCCTCTGGAGAAGTGGGGGGCTTGTGGGGGCTGTTTGCTCCTTACATTTCCATCTCATCCTTCCCTGTCTTCTCTCAGCTTACTCCCAGCACCTGGACAACGAGATCAGTCACAGCAGCTACCTGGGCACTGACTACCCCACAGCCATGACCCCCACCTCCCCTCGCCGCTACTCCCCAGTGGCCAAGGACCTGCTTGGGGAGGAAGATATTCCCCGAGAACCGAGGCGAATTGTGATCCACCGGGGCTCCACGGGCCTGGGCTTCAACATTGTGGGGGGCGAGGATGGTGAAGGCATCTTCATCTCCTTCATCCTGGCCGGGGGCCCTGCGGACCTAAGTGGGGAGCTGCGGAAGGGGGACCAGATCCTGTCGGTGAGGAAAGGCCTGCCCCCCCGCCTGTACCATTCCCGTCCCTAGGGCAGAGCCCAGTGCTCTTGGGAAGGGGCTGGGTGGGCTGAAGCCTGGTCTTGCTGGACCCTGCTCCATTTAGACCTGAGAACTGCTGCCTCCCTGGCCCTGGTGACAGCCTTTTCTGCCCTCTGTAGGTCAACGGTGTTGATCTCCGCAATGCCAGTCATGAGCAGGCTGCCATTGCCCTGAAGAATGCGGGTCAGACAGTCACGATAATTGCTCAGTATAAACCAGAAGGTACCAGACTTGAGATGTCCTTTCCTTTTCCTTTTCCTTTCCTTGTCCCTTGTCCCTTGTCCCTTTCCCTTTCCTTCTTTCCTTTCCATTTTGTGCCAGTCCTGATGCTTGAACTCAGGGCCTGAGCACTGTCCCTGATCTTTTGCTTAAGGGTAGTACTCTACCACTTGAACTACAGCTCCACATCCAGCTTTTTCTATGTGGTTCTAAGGAATAGAATCCAGGGTTTCATACATACTAGGCAAGCACTTTACCACAAAGCCACATTCCCAGCCCCTTTTAAGCTTAATTTTTTTTTAAAAGCACTCTAACAACTTGAGCCATAGCTTCTGGCTTTTTTGTTAGTTAACTGGAGATGACTCTCCTGGCCTTTCCTGCCCAGCCTGGCTTTGAACTGCAACCCTCAGATCTCAGCCTCCTGAGTAGCTGGGATTCCAGGCATGAGCCACTGTCTCCTGGCAAGAGAATTTTTTGGTTGGGGCTAAGATAGTTCCCAGAATTCTGTTGAGCTACTCAGAGATGGAGGTGATAGTGGCAGCAGAATCAGGCAGAGTTAAGAACTTTCTTGGGCTGGGACGTTGGCTCAGTGGTAGAGTGCTTGCCTTGCATGCATGAGGCCCTTGGTTTGATGCCTCAACACCACATAAACAGGAAAAACCAGAAGTGGTACTGTGGCTCAAGTGGTAAAGTGCTAGCCTTGAGCTGAAGAGCTGAGGGACAGCACCTAGGCCCAGAGTTCAAGCCCCACGACTGACAAAAAAAAAAAAAAAGAATCTTCTTGTCCTTCCTCAGAGTACAGCCGATTTGAGGCCAAGATCCACGATCTCCGGGAACAGCTCATGAACAGCAGCCTGGGCTCAGGGACTGCCTCGCTGAGGAGCAACCCCAAACGGGGTTTCTACATCAGGTCAGAAACGTCAAGGGCTGGGCTTCTCAGGCTCAGGAAGATTCCTCTTCCCTTGTGCTGACCCCTGTTCCTCAAGCCAGCTTGGCTTTTGCTCCTCTACTCATGCCTTACACTTAGCTGGTGCTCATGGGTTTGACTACACAGGCTGCCCTTCTAGAATGTACCATCTGGATTGGAAAATAGTTTCTGTCTTAAGCGTCCCAATTGTTTTCTAGCCCCTGGTCACCCTGGCAGTTCCCTAAGGATCCCCTGACTGCCTCACAGTTGGGTACTTAAAAGGTCAATCAGTGTATGGCATAGGGTGGACCTATAGGATTTTTTTTTTTTCTTGTCGGCTGTGGGACTTGAACTCTGGGCTTGGGTGCTATCCCTGTGCTCTTCAGCTCAAGGCGAGCATTCTACCGCTTGAGCCACAGCACCACTTCCAGTTTTCTAGTGGTTAGCTGGAGATAAGAGTCTCATGACCATTCCTGTTTGGGCTGGCTTTGACCTGCGATCCTCAGATCTCAGCCTCTTGAGTAGCTAGGATTACAGGCTTGAGCCACCAGAGCCCAGCCTTATTTATTTTTGTGCTGGTCCTGGGACTTGAACTCAGGGCCTGGGTGCTGTCTCTAAGCTTTTTGGCTCAAGGCTAGTGCTCTACTACTTGAGCCACAGCTTTACTTCTAGTTTTTAATAGTTAATTGGAGATAAGAGTATCAAGGACTTTCCTGCCTGGGCTGGCTTTGAACTGGGTTCCTCAGATCTCAGCCTCCTGAGTAGCTAGGATTACAGGTATAAACCAACAGTGCCCAGTTCTTTCTGGAGTTCTTGCTCTCACAGTGGAAATTGCATACATTGTTTGCATTATTGTGGCATTTTGAATTATAGCAGTTTTTGGTCTGTATAGTTTGGGTTGCTGTGTGCATGTCATTAGCAGCCTGTACTTTGTGTGTGTGTGTGTGTGTGTGTGTGTGTGTGTGTGTGTGTGTGTGTGTGTGTGTGTGTGATGGGGCTTGAACTCAGGGCCTGAGTGCTGTCCCTGAGCTTTTTTGCTCAAGGCTAGCACTCTACCACTTTGATCCACATTGCCACTTCTGGTTTTCTAATGGTTAATCGGAGATAAGAGTCTCACCCACTTTCCTGCCTGGGCTGCCTTTGAACTGAGATCCCCAGATCTCAGCCTCCTGAGTAGCTTGAATTATAGGTGTGAACCTCTGGCACTTGGCAGCAGCCTGTGTTTTCTAGGACCTCTTTATTTGTATCTCCCTACTGGTTTCAGGGTGGCTGATGCATTCTTCCTGGAGTCCTCAGCTAGACCCTGACCTGTAGCTTTTTACCCTCTAGGGCCCTGTTTGATTATGACAAGACCAAGGACTGCGGCTTCCTGAGCCAGGCTCTGAGCTTCCACTTTGGGGATGTGCTTCACGTAATTGACGCTAGTGATGAAGAGTGGTGGCAGGCACGGCGGGTCCACTCTGATAGTGAGACCGATGATATTGGCTTTATTCCCAGCAAACGACGGTGAGGCTCCTGGGAACTGAGCCTTCCTGCTACAGGCCCTGAAGTTTCCCAGGTTCTCCCATGGGCAGCCAGTAGGGGACTCATGGTGTGTGTGTGGGGGGTGGGGTGGGGGGGTGTCAGGTGTCAGGAGACTATGGCTCCTGTGAACCTTTGCGTCAGACAACTCCATTGAGGAGAACTGGGCCCAGATGCTGCTAGAAGATGGAGTTCTCAATTGGTCCAGAAAGTAAGGGCTATTCCTCATCCCAACCTGTATCCCACAGGGTTGAGCGACGGGAGTGGTCAAGGTTAAAAGCCAAGGTAGGTGGAGGAGGGGTAAGCTTGGTGGAAGAGTTGGGGTTGTGTGAAGCTGAACCCTTAACCCACCATGTGGCCTTTTTCTCTTCCTAGGACTGGGGCTCCAGCTCTGGATCACAGGGTAGGTAGAATCAATCAGGAAACTCTGGGGTGAGAGGAGCACTGAGATGCTCTTGATCTCCTCAAGAAGGCAGGTGAGCCCGGTGCCATTGGCTCACACCTGTAATCCTAACAAATCATAGTTTGAAGCCATCTGGGGCGGAAAAGTTTGGGAGACTCCTATCTCCAGTTAAACACACACACACACACACACACACACACACACACACACACACACACACACACACACACACACACGCACACACGCACACGCACACACAGCTGAAAGTGGAGCTGTGACTCAAGTAGTAGAATACTAGTCTTGAGCAAAAGGAGCTTAGGTACAGCACCCAGACTGAGGTCAAGCCCCAGTACTTGCGAAAGAAAGAAAGAAAGAAAGAAAGAAAGAAAGAAAGAAAGAAAGAAAACCAGCCAGCCAGCCAGGTGCTGGTGGCTCACACCTGTAATCCCAGTTACTCAGGAGGCTGAGATCTAAGGATCGTGTTTAAAGCCATCCCAAGCAGGAAAGACTAGGAGACTCTTCTCTACAATTTGCCATCTAAAAACCAGAAGTGGAGTTGTGGCTCAGAGTGGTAGAGCGCTAGCCTTGAGCAAAAACTTGCTCAGGGACAGTGTCCGAGCCTGAGTTCAAGCCCCATGGCTGACAAAAAAAAGGCAGGTGAGACAAGGGCTGCAAGGCTTCTGGCTTGGAGGCTCTTGCAGATGCCTGTTTCCTTCCAGGTCGAGAAGACTCTGTTCTGAGCTACGAGACAGTGACACAGATGGAAGGTGAGCCCTGAGCCCTGGCCCCTGCTTTGGCCTCAGCCTTTCTGTTCCCCTGGTCTTGTTCACAGCCTAAGCCTGGCTCTCTCCTCAGTGCACTATGCTCGCCCCATCATCATCCTTGGCCCCACTAAGGACCGAGCCAACGATGATCTTCTCTCTGAGTTCCCCGACAAGTTTGGATCCTGTGTCCCTCGTGAGTGTTTGGATGGAGGTGGGGGGCGGGGATGGAGGGTGGGGAGGGACTGAGGAGCCCCACTTGTGACATAGATATAGACAGAACTGCCTGTGGGTATTGGGGTGCTAGGGGACATGTTTTGTCATGGGAGGGGTGTGTCTCATCTACCCTTGTATTCCCCAGTAGGCAAGTCCAAGCCAGAAACTAGGGGGCCTCCCCTGGGAGACAGTTCTGTCTCTCCTCAATTTTGCGCCCCCCGCAATAGCCTTCTTCCAAGACCAACTGGACATTCTTGGGGGGGGGGGCAGGGGTTGATCTTGGTCAGTATTCAAGTGGGGGATGGTGGTTAGATCTTTGTGGGGTGGGGTCACTTCCTGGCAGATACGACACGGCCTAAGCGGGAATATGAGATAGATGGCCGGGATTACCATTTTGTATCGTCCCGGGAGAAAATGGAGAAGGACATTCAGGCACACAAGTTCATCGAGGCTGGCCAGTATAACAGCCACCTCTATGGAACCAGCGTCCAGTCTGTGCGAGAGGTAGCCGAGCAGGTAGGACCCAGTGGGTGCTCCATCCTCTTCCTCCTGCCCTCTCCCCACCCCTTTGCCTCCTTCCAGCTCTCTCTAACTCTCTTTCTCTCTGTCTCTTTCCCTGCTGGGTCTCCACTACGCTCGGCTCCTCACCTCCCTCTCTTGGGCAACTCTGACCGTCCGCTCTTTGTGCCCTTTTCCCCTCACTTCCTGACCCCACATTCCTCACCACCATCTGTCTCTTTCTCCTCACTGCTTCCCTTCTCCTTGCCCTCATTTCTCGACATTTCCTGTGGTCTTGTCTTTGGTGCCTTGGTCTCCCCCAACTTCCTGACTCCCCTCTGGCTTTTTCCCCCCCTCCCTTTCCTTGGGGGTACTAACTCCCCTCTCCCACTCCCAACTCCTTTTCCCTGCTGCTCTGTACCCTGCCTGCCCTCCCTCCTTGGCTCCTTTTCTCCATCTGCCTCCTCTCCCTCCCATCTGTCTCTCCTGTTTCTTCCATCTGTCTGTCCTCTGTCTGTCCTCCCCTCCCTCCTCCCTGTATCCTACTTCTTTTCTCTTTTCCCTTGGCTTTCTTTCCCTACCTGGCCTGGCCTGCCATCCACTCCTCGCTCCTCGGTCTGTTGCTCTGCTGGCCTCTACTTTGCCTCCATCTTTTTGGGTCCCCCTCCCTGCCTGTTTCTTACCACATCCTCCACTCTGTTCCTTTCCTGCCCTCCCATCTGGCTTGCCGTTTCCCCTTCCTTTCTTTTCTCTCTGTCTCCATTCTGTCCATACCTCTTTCAACGCTCGCTCACATGTCTTTTGACACCCGTCCCCACCTTTCCATGGCCTGCCATCCCTTCCTGGCACCTCTGTCTGTCCTTTTCTGCTACCTGCTGGTCCCCCTCCGCCTACCCTGCCTGCCCCCAGGGGAAGCACTGCATCCTTGATGTCTCCGCCAATGCTGTGCGGCGGCTGCAGGCGGCCCACCTGCACCCTATCGCCATCTTCATTCGCCCCCGATCCCTGGAGAATGTGCTGTGAGTATGGTCTTGGGGGCCTTCCCTCTGCTCCCCACACCTCTGTGGTTCTGGGCCTCTTAAGGCCGCTGCATTACATTTGCCCTCAGAGCCCTGGGCAGTGACTCCAGCAGCTCACAAAGGTGCTGTTGCATGGAAAGCTAAAGCCCCAGGTTGCAGGAAGTTCCAGGCCTTTCCTATCCTCTTCTGCCTTGCAGCTAAGCAGGGTTACAACTCTCAGCAGCCTCTGGAACATACAGCAGCCACAGCCTCAAGAGTAGTTAAGAGTTAAGGTCAGGCTGGGAAGGTGGCTTAGTGGTAGAGTGCTTGTCTAGCATTCATGAAACCCTGGGTTCGATTCCTCAGTACCACATGAACAGAAAAAGCCCTCAGGGGTGCTGTGGCTCAATAGATAAAGTGCTAGCCTTGAGCAAAAAGAAACTCAGGGACACTGCCCAGGCCCTAAGTTCAAGCCCCAGGACTGGCAAAAAATAAAATAAAAACAGTTAAAGTCTTCTGGATCTTTTCTCTGAGGCTGAAGACTAGTGGGACAAGCGCCTGAAAAGTCTTGCGAACCGGGTTGGGGTGGGTCATGTGGGTGAGGCTCATCTGTGAATCAGGAGGGTATCAGAACTTTTTTTTGCTACATGCTCCAAATAAGAAAATCCAGGTTGCAACTTAACATCCCTGAATGGAGGAGGTAAAAGGCAGAGGGTAGGCCCACCGTCAAGTCTCTGTTTCTTTCCCTCTTTACAGAGAGATTAACAAGCGGATCACAGAGGAACAAGCCCGTAAAGCCTTCGACAGAGCCACCAAACTGGAGCAGGAGTTCACAGAATGCTTTTCAGGTGAGATTGCAGGCAGGCTGGTACCATATGGGTGATGTCCACAGGGTGCCTTTGCTCAGACTTCACATAGTGCCCCACGGTGGGAATAGCATAGGAAGAGGCACCTTTGTACCTCTGTAGAGAGGTGGGGGGAGGGGGGAGAAGTACAGCCCTACAGCTCATGGCTTGGAGAATTAGAGGAGAAAAAAAAATGGGAACCTAGTGCCAGTGGCTCATGCCTATAATCCTAACTACTCAGGAGGCTGAGATCTGAGGATCACAGTTCAAAGCCAGCTCAGGCAGGAAAGACTGTGAGACTCTTATCTCCAATAAACTACCCGAAAACCAGAAGTGACGCAATGGCTCAAGTGGTAGAGCACTTGCCTTGAGCTGAAGAGCTGAGGGACAGCGCCCAGGCCCAGAGTTCAAGCCCCATGACCAACAAAAAGAAAAAAAAAAGTGCTCCAGCTGGGTTCAGGTGGCTCACACCTGCAATCCTAGCTATTCAGGAGGCTAAAATCTGAGGATTGTGGTTTGAAGCCAGCCTGGGCAGAAAAGTCAGTGAGAGGCTTATCTCCAGTTAGCCAGTAAAAAGCTGTAAGTGAAGGTATGGTTCAAGTGATAAAGCACCAGCCTTGATTAAGAAATTATACACACACACACACACACACACACACACACACACACACACACGCACACACATACATATGTATGTATATATGTATATATGTGAAACCAAGTGCCAGTAGCTCATGTCTGTAATCCTAGCTGTTCAAGAGTCTGAGATCTGAGGATCCTGGTTTGACACCAGCCTGGGCAGAAAAGTCCTTCAGACTCTTATCTCCAGTTAACCACCAGAAAACCAGTTGTGGTGCTGTGCTCAAAGGTGCTAGTCTTGAGTGAATAAAGCTCTTGGATAGCACCCAGGCCCTGAGTTTAAGCCCCATGACTAACAAAATACAGGAAAAAAGAAAAAAAAAAAAAAAAGATAAGTGAGAGTGCAAAGCCCTGAGTTCAAGTCCGTAGTACTGATCAAAATAAAATAAAATGTAATAAGGTACTTCTTCCTCTGGGCTCCTCCCCTTCCCTTGGTTAAACAACCATTGGCCTCACTCTTGGTTGCATTCACTCCTAGCCATCGTGGAGGGTGACAGCTTTGAGGAGATTTACCACAAGGTGAAGCGTGTCATCGAGGACCTCTCAGGCCCCTACATCTGGGTTCCAGCCCGAGAGAGACTCTGATTCCTGCCCTGGCTTGGCCTGGACTCGCCCTGCCTCCATCGCCTGGGCCCTTGGTCTGGACTGAATTGCCCAAGCCCTATACATCCCCAGTCTCCCTCCCATTCCTTCTTATTTATTTCCTTTCTAACTGGATCCAGCCTATTGGAGGGGGGGGGACACTCCTCTGCATGTATCCTTGCACCCCAGAACTGGGCTCCTGAACCCCAGGAACCTGGGGTCTGGGTGGGGGAGCAGGGCTCCTGGCTTCAAGCCCTTGCTCCTTAGAACCCCACCCCCCTGCCCTCTCCCAATGCACACACAGACCCACTGGGGGCTGCTGCCTCCCCCATCTTCTCCCATACACATTCCAGAAGTCGGGGGTCCTCTCAAGGAACACCCTCTATAGGGATGCAGAGCCCCAGGCCTCTGCGCTCCCCTGAGGCAGGGTCTGGGGTCATCCCTGCCCCTCCCCCATCATAATTCCCCATGTCCCTTGAGTTCTCATTTATTTTCTCCATTTTTTTTTCCTTCTCAAAGGTGGTTTTTGGAGGGAGAACTAAGGGGTCCTTCTGTGGGTTCCCTGCCTTCCACACGGCCCCCCCCCCCACCCCCCACCTTTTTTCTTTGCCGGTTTGCATGAGTGGAAGGTCTAACTGTGGCTTTTTTTTTTTTTCCTGGGATTTTTTTTTTTCTTTTTACTTTTTTCTTTTTTCTTTTTTCTTTGGGAAAGGGGAGGGATGGGTCTAGGGACTGGGGAAGTGGGAGGGAGGAGGGAGGGCTGGGGTCAGGGGTTGGGTGTCTGGGAGCCAGGGGAAGACTGGAAATGCTGCCGCCTTCTGCAATTTATTTATTTTTTTCTTTTGAGAGAGTGAAAGGAAGAGACAGATACTTGAAATTCAGTGTGTGGCCTGGTTATTTGGGACCTGAGTGTGGAAGGAGATAGTGTGGGGGCCTAGGGTTTGATGGGTATAGTAAGTTGAGGTTTTTCTTCACTCCAACCCAGGGAGAAAAGGGTGGCTTGAATAAGAGTCCCTGGGGGAACCAGCAAGTCAGGAAGAGCTGGAGCTTCATCCAAGGTCACTGATACACTTGCATTAGGTCCTGCAAATAATCCAGCCTGCATCTCTGCCCTGGGCTATCTCAACCTGGTGGACAGTACATTAGTCATTTAAGGAAAATACAGAAGTTTTTCATCTTACAGTGAGCTCCTCTGAAATCCATGAAAACTCATCGTAAGTTGAAAATATCTTAAGTGAAAACTGCATTTAATACACCTGGCCTACCACACATCATGGCTTATCCAGGCTACTGTAAACGTATTCACAATACACTTTAGCCCATAGATAGGCTACATCATCAAACACATATCTTCCTGTACAAATAAATACTAAATATCCAGTGGCACTGTCTAGGCCTACTGCTCTTGCCACCTAGGGTAGGAAAGTAGAAATTTGATACCCAAGACAGATATACAAATGAATGCACTAGCTCTAAGAGTAAATAAGTATCCCTGGGTTTCCTGGTAGGTAGGTCAAAAAGGGAAATGGCCCAGTACCCAGTTCCTTATTATAAGAAGAATTCTGCTTCTGTGATATCACATTTTTCTGGCCCTACATTCTTACTGAAGTGTCTCCAATTGCTGCTGTATGGAAAAGTGCATCTCATCTTGGCTGCTGTTTCTGGGATTGAGAAGCTCCCACTATGAAGTTGTCAGCTATGCTAGGCCAATTGCTGCTTGTAGCTATGATACTACCCCCTTGACCAGCTGACTGACAGATGCCCCAGTGGGGAAGGCTGGGGTGGAGAGCCCTAAGTATTGTAGTTAAATCTGGAACAGTTACAAAAGTAGTTTTGTAACCAACCCTGAGCAAAAGTGAGTGAGGGTTGCAAAACACACAGGGGCAGTGATTCTGAGGAGGGCATTAATTCCCTGGTTTCAAAACAGGCCCAAGGGCTGGGAAGGTGGCTCAGTGGTAGAGCGCTTGCCTTGCATGCATGAGGCCCTGGGTTCGATTCCTCAGCACCACATAAACAAAAAAGCCGGGAGTGATGCTGTGGCTCAAGTGGTAGAGCGCTAGCCTTGAGCTGAAGAGCTGAGGGACAGTGCCCAGGCCCAGAATTCAGGCCCCACGACTGGACCCCCCCCCAAAAAAAAACAAAAAAAAACCCCACAAAAACAGACCCAAGTCTAGTGGTTCATGCCTGTAATCCTAGCTATTCAGGAGGCTAAGATCTGAGAATCACAGTTCAAAGCCAGCCAGTACAGAAAAGTCCATGAGACTCTAAGCTTTAATTCATCAGCAAAAAAGCTGGAAATGGAGGGTTTGGTTCAAGTGGTAAATGCTACTTTTTGAGTGAAAAAGCCAAGTGAGAGCATGAAGCTCTGAGTTCAAGCCCTACTGCTGGCACAAACCAAGAACAACAGGTCCAAGAGTCAAAGCAGAAATCCCTGAGGAGTTTCTTAAGCCAGTCATCCTCTGCTGGCTGGGATGGCTGGGAAGAATTTTCTATGCAGCTCTTTGTCCAGCCCACAACATCTGGCTCTGGGGTTGGGAATCTCAGAGGCGCACCCCAGGTAATTCTGATATTTTGCATTGCTTTAGGATGTTTTCAAATGCTCCTCATAGCTTATTCTGTGGAATGAGGCTGTGCTAATATCTTCTACTGTGCTACAGGGAGAAACCTAGAAGACATAATAGGTAGTGGGTCTGGGCCTAAGGAGTTAGAGGGGGTAGAATTACCTAATTCTGTATGCTTTATTTTTAAATTATAAAAGTAATCTATGTACCTGACAAATATTCAAATCTAGAAATATGTGCAGTTAAAAAAATTTCCTTCCCACTTTGTTCCATATTCTTGCCATAACTATGTGGGATGGATCTGCCCAAGTTTATGAGAGAACTCTCCCCTAGTCTCTCCAGAGGCAGCTCCTTTAGTTGGCAGAATCCTGGACTCCTCTTTTCCTGAGTCCTTTCATATATTTCAGTAAATCCTTCTTTGGATCTCACTTGGTGCCAGAGAGTATTTTAAATACCAGGGAAGGCAAGGATCTCTGTTCTCAGAGAATGTGACAGGAAACAGATGAATATAGATAATTTGAAATGATGAGTGCCATTAAGTGAATAAAGTGACTGCTTGGCATGTGTCCATGTCTCATTTACACAGTGTGACTAAAGAAGTCCCTTCCTTCCTTCCTTCCTTCCTTCCTTCCTTCCTTCCTTCCTTCCTTCCTCCCTCCCTCTCTCCTTCCCTCCCTCGTTCCCTCCCTTTCAAAAAGTTACCTAGACACCAGCTGCTGTAATCCTAGCTACTCAGGAGGCTGAGATCTGAAGATCACAGGTTCCAAGCCAGCCTAAAAAAACATCTGAGAGACTCCTCTCAAAATAATCAGCAAAAAGCCAGAAGTGGAGATGAGGCTCAAACAGCAGAGTGCTTAACCTTGAGCCAAAAACCAAGTGAGAGTGTGAGGTCTTGAGTTCAAGCTCCAGTACTGGCATAAATAAAAAAGAAAGAAAAAAAAGATTATAGTAACTGCCTGTCTCGCTGGATTTTTGAGAGGAATGAAGAAGACTATAAAGCCTTCAGGGCTGTGTCTGGCACACTATGGGAAATGGTTATAAGGACTGTTACTGGGTGCTTTCCAGTCATTGGGAAAACCTGAAAGTCAACATTTGGAGTTTTAACTCCTCCTAAATTGTTACCCTCTAAAAGTAGGAAAGAGGCATTGAGAGTGTTGTGAATCAGAATCCCAGCTGTGCCTTGACTGAGACGTGCCAGGGGCTGAGAAAGGGGATTTGGGGATGAGAAAGATCCTGTTAAGGCAGAGCACACAGATGCCTCAGCCCCACTGAGATGAGACCTTGCAGGGTGGTCACAGGGTGGTCGGGTCAGTTAAGACTGTCCATGCCCCTACCATCTCATCCTTCCAGGCCCTGGAGTCTGTCTTCCCCAGCTTCTATCTCCTGGTGCTGATCCCTCCAGCCCAGACCTCTCCTGCTTCATCTATTTACAAGTCCCTAGTTATAGGAATGCGTAGGCCACCTCTTCAGAAAAGCCAGTGCTGAGTCACGTTTTCTGTGTGCCTGCCAATATTAGGGCTTGAACTCAGAGCCTCGTACTCCTGTGTTGTTTTGTTTGTTTGTTTTTCTGCCATACCTTTACTTCTGGCTTTCTGCTAGTTTTGGAGATAAAAGTCTTACAGAGCTGCCTACCCAGGCTGGCTTTCAGTGTGATTTTCAGATCTCGGCCTCCAAGTGTATTCTCTCTACACGTGATGTTGGAAGCGCTCCAAGAGGCAGCTTAGAATACAAGACTGGTCTTCTGTGGAAAGGAAGGGGTTGTTTGAATTGAATCCCCTCCCAGCGCTCCAGCTCTGCCCCAGAGACATAGCTTATCATCATCTGGGGCGCACAGAGAGACATTGTATGCTATTGAGATCCCAGACCCTACGTCCCCGCACACCTGAAAAGGCCACAACGTCTAACTCAATTCTTGGCTGTTTCGTTGAGTGAGAATAAAAATAAAACGAGGGCTGGGAAGGTGGCTCAGTGGTAAAGTGCTTGCCTTGCATGCCAGAGGCCCTGGGTTCGATTCCTCAGCACCACTAAGCAAAATGAAAAAAAGCCAGAAGTGGCACTGTGGCTCAAGTGGTAGAGCGCTAGCCTTGAGCTGAAGAGCTGAGGGACAGCGCTCAGGCCCAGAGTTCAGGCCCCATGACCGGACCCAAAAAAAAAAAACGAGGGCTGGGAAGGTGGCTCAGTGGTAGAGCGCTTGCCTTGCATGCCTGAGGCCCTGGGTTCGATTCCTCAGCACCACATAAGCAAAAAGAAAAAAGCTGGAAGTGGCGCTGTGGCTCAAGTGGTAGAGCGCCAGCCTTGAGCTGAAGAGCTGAGGGACAGCACCCAGGCCCAGAGTTCAGGCCCTATGACCGGACCCCCCCCACCCCCCCAAAAAAATTAAATAAAACGAGACATACATGGTGGCTCAGACCTGGAATCATAACTTCTTGGAAAGCCATCTTTTTTTTTGCTCAAGGCAAGTACTCTATCACTTGAGCCACAGCACCACTTCCTGTGTTCTGGTGGTTAATTAGAGATAAGAGTCTCATAGACTTTCCTGCCTGGGCTGGCTTTGAACTATGATCCTCAGATCTCAGCCTCCTGAGTAGTTAGGATTACAAGCGTGAGCCACTGGCACAGGCTGTGAGACTCCATCTTAACCAAACGCTGGGCTTGGTACATGTGTTTGTTCATCCCCAGTGACAAGGTTAGCTGAAGTAGGGGGATTGCAGTCTGGCCTGGGCATAAAGTAAGACTCTACCTCGAAAAGAGACAATTCTACCTCAAAAAAGCTTAAGATATGCCTTAACTATAGAGTGCTTGCCTAGCAAGTGCAAGGCCTGTAATTCAAATCCCATCACTGCCAAAGATAAAATAAAAATAGGCAACATATGCTGAGCATTTTAGTTTATGCAGACACAGTGCTAACTGCTTTTTTTTTTTTTTTTTTGTCTGTTGTGGGGCTTGAACTCACTGCCTAAGCATTGTCTCTGACCTTTTCACTCAAGGCTAGTTCTGTATCACTCTGAGCCACAGTGCCACTTCTGGTTTCTGGTGACTAACTGAAAATGAGTTTCACAGACTTTCTTGCCTGGGCTGGCTTTGAACCGTGATCCTCAGATCTCAGCCTCCTGAGTAACTAGGATGACAGGTGTGGGCCACTGGCTCACAGGCTGTGACTGCTTTTTACTAACCATCCCATTTAACCTTAACAAGGACTCTGAGGTTGGCATTAAACTCATTTCCCAGATGAAGACAAGATGAGCAAAGCTCTGTCTAATAAGGGATTTCAACCTTTTGCCCTCCTGCCCCCAACTTCCTCCTGGGGAATCTTTTATGGCACATTCATACCCATTCTCAGCAGCCATGCTTGTTTTCTGCCAGCTCCTTTTCTGCTTTTCAGTAGCTTAGGCCTTTCAGGCTGAAAAATAACCTCTTTTTTCTCTCCCCATCTTCTCCCCCCTTCCTCTCTCTCTCTTTTTTTTTTTTTGTTGGTAGTGGGGCTTGAACTCTGGGCCTGGGCACTGTCCTTGAACTCTTCAGCTCAAGGTGAGTGCTCTACCACTTGAGCTCCACTTCCAGGTTTTCTAGTGGTTTATTGGAGATACGAATCTCACCACCATTCCCACAGAGAGTGATGCAGGGATCAGAGATAAGAGAGACCTTGCAAAGGCATGTCCCCAGTGATCTTTTTGTAACTACTTCCTAATAGTCCATTCAATTACATTAAAATGGGTTAATGTAATCAATTATTTGTTGCTTTCTTTCCACTCCACCCCCTCACTGACTAGGCCTTGTTCCAGGACACTAGTTTGGTTTTTTAAAATTGTATATATACATACACATATTTTTTTTTCTGGTCTTTTATTTTTAGGTACTGGGGATTGAACCCAGGATATTGTACTTGCTAGGCAAGTGCTTTGCCACTGAGCTACATACTAGTCCATGACTAAGTTTCTGCCTTTAGGATTTATAATACAGAAACCTCTGTGGACTCCCAATAGACTTTTTTTTTTTTTTTTTGTCGGTCGTGGGGCCTGAACTCTGGGCCTGGGCGCTGTCCCTCAACTCTTCAGCTCAAGGCTAGCACTCTACTACTTGAGCCACAGCGCCATTTCTGGCTGTTTTCTTTTTGCTTATGTGGTGCTGAGGAACCGAACCCAGGGCCTCATGCATGCAAGGCAAGTGCTCTACCACTGAGACACCTTCCCAGCCCCTTATTTTTATTTTTTAAGAGGGAGGGAAGAGCTTGAACTCAAGGCCTTGCAATTTTGCCTGCCTTTTTCCCACAAGGCTGACACTCTACCACTTGAACCAAATCTCCACTTCTGTTTTTTGTTGTTTAACTGGAGAGAAGAGTCTCACAGGCTTTTTTTTTTTTTTTTTTTTGGTCATGGGGCTTGAACTTAGGGCCTGGGCACTGTCCCTCAGCTCTTTTTTGCTCAAGGCTAGTGCTCTACCACTTTGATCCACAGTGTCACTTCTGGTTTTTTGCTCAAGGCTAGTGCTCTACCACTTTGATCCACAGTGTCACTTCTGGTTTTTGAGTGGTAAATGGAAATAAAGAGTCTCACATAGACTTTTCTGTCCAGGGTGGCTTTGAACCACAGTCCTCAGATCTCAATCTCCTGAGCAGCTAGGAGTACAGACATGAGCCATTGATGCCTGGCTTCTCAACAAGATTTCCTTCCTTCCTCCCTTCCTTTCTTCCTTCCTTCCATTTTTTCTTTCTCTTTTTCTTTGTTTCTTTCTTTCTTGTGGGGCTTGAGCTTGGGGCCTGGATGCTATTCCTAAGCTCTTCTGTTCAAGGCTAGTGCTCTACCACTTTGAGCCACAGCGCCACTTCTGGTTTTCTGGTGGTTAATTGGAGATAAGCCTGCCTTGACTTCTCAATCTTCAGATCTCATCCTCTAGAGTAGCTAGGATAACAGTGAGGCTCTAGTACCTAGCTTCCAGTAGTCTTCTGGACCCTGGTCAGGTATACTGCTGCTCTCCTTCCTTCTTTTCCCTATCTCATGCACATTTATATCCACCAGGCCCATTCGATTCTCTTGATGAAGTTGTCATGTGGTCTCTTCCTGTCTGGCCTCAAGGTCATAGCTTCTCACTGGGATTAACAACCTCCAGATTGCTTTCCTTACCTGTGGCTGACCTCCTTTGACACAGCTTCCACATCAAGGGCAAGTTATTCCTCACCTGCCTGCAACTTTTTTTTTTTTTTTTTTCAGTTCTGGGGCTTGAACTCTGGGCCTGGGTGCTGTCCATCAGCTCTTCAGCTCAAGGCTAACACTCTACCACTTGAGCCACAGCACCACTTCCAGTTTTCTGGTGGTTAATTGGAGATAAGAGTCTCATGGACTTTTCTGTGCAGGGTGGCTTTGAACCGTGATCCTCAGATCTCAGCCTCCTGAGTAGCTAAGATTTACAGGCATGGGCTGGGAAGGTGGCTCAGTGGTAGAGCGCTTGCCTTGCATGCTCGAGGCCCTGGGTTCGATTCCTCAGCACCACATAAGCAAAAAGAAAAAAGCTGGAAGTGGTGCTGTGGCTCAAGTGGTAGAGCGCTAGCCTTGAGCTGAAGAGCTGAGGGACAGCGCCCAGGCCCAGAGTTCAGGCCCCACGACCAGACCCAAAAAAAAAAAAAAAAAAAAAAAGATTTACAGGCATGAGCCACTGCTGCCCAGCTACCTGTGACTTTTTTGTGTCTGTGGTACTGGGATCAAACTCAGGACCTTGCATGTGTTAGGTATGCACCTTACCACGGAGCTACGTCTTCAGCCCTCTGCAACTCTCCATGGCCCTCCCAGCCTATGGTTTGATCATGCATCCCCAAAAGTCAAATGGTTCTAGCACATATTCCCCAAGCAGACACTTGCCCATCCTTTAAGATGGCCCCAACTAGCTTCCCATCCTGGGATTTGCACCCTTGAGTGACTCCTCCCACAGTGAGTAGGAATGACCTGACAGCACAGTGAAGAAATGATGGTTACTTCTAAGGCTAGACCATAGAAAGAACCATGTTCTCAGTCACTCACTCTGGGAGGATACTCAAGCAGTCCTGGGGCATCCTGCCAACAGCTACCATTAAGTCGTTCAACCTGTGACTTGGTTACTTGGAATGTGATCTTCCAATCTGGGTCACATCTTCACATGAATGTGCCATTGATTGACTGACATCTCGGTTGTACCTTTGCAAGAGATCCTGGGCCAGAACCCATGGTTAAAGCTGCATTCTGACATCGGGGAAACTGGGTGAGAGGATCTTGTTTAAGGTTCTAGGTTGTAAGGTACTTATTTTGTAGCAGGAGATCACTAATTCACGAGTGCAACTATACTTATCTATTATGTACATTGTAAGTCATAGCCCTTTTCCAAAGATAATGGATGAAGCCGAGTGCCCGTGGCTCACGCCTGTAATCCTAGCTACTCAGGAGGCTGAGATCTGAGGATTATGGTTCAAAGCCAGCCCGGGCAGGAAAGTCCGTGAGACTCTGATCTCCAATAAACAACTCAGAAAACCGGAAGTGGCACTGTGGCTCAAGTGGTAGAGTTTTAGTCTTGAGCTGAAGAGCTGAGGGACAGCGCCCAGGCCCAGAGTTCAAGCCCCATGACCGACAAGAAAAAAAAAAAGGATGAAAAAATATAAAGAGCTGTATACACATATGGGTTCTGATCCCAGCACTATTCCCTAATAAAATAAAATTTCTGAACATGGTTATAGGATAGAAATCAGATTTTGAGATGTCTTCCTTCAGGATATCCTACCATAGAAAGATACACGGATCATCAGATCATGTTTACAGCTTTCTACAAGGCTTTTTTTTTTTTTTTGCCAGTCCTGGAGCTTAAACTCAGGGCCTGAGCTTCTTTTACTCAAGGCTAGCACTCTATCACTCGAGCCACAGGACCACTTCCAGCTTTTTGTTTGTGTGGTACTGAGGAATTGAACCCAGGGCTTCATGAATGCTACGCAAGTATTCTAACACTATGCCCAAGCTTGCTTGCTTGCTTGCTTGCTTTCTCTTTCTTTCTTTTCCTTTCTTCCTTCCTTCCTTTTCTTTCTTTCTTACTTTCTTTTCCTTCCTTCCTTCCTTCCTTTTCTTTCTTTCTTCCTTTCTTTCTTTCTCTTTCTTTCTTCCTTCCTTCCTTTTCTTTCTTTCTTTCTTCCTTTCTTTCTTTCTCTTTCTTTCTTTTCCTTCCTTCCTTCCTTTCCCTTCCTTCCTCTTTCCTTCCTTCCTTCCTTCCTTCCTTCTTTCCTTCCTTTCCCTTCCTTCCTCCTTCCTTCCTTCCTTTCTTTCTTTCTTTCTTTCTTTCTTTCTTTCTTTCTTTCTTTCTTTCTTTCTTTCTTTCTTTCTTTCTTTCTTTCTTTCTTTCTTTCTTTCTTTCTTTCTTTCTTTTTCTTTTGGGTCCAGTTGTGGGGCCTGAACTCTGGGCCAGGGCACTGTCCCTCAGCTCTTCAGTTCAAGGCTAGCACTCTACCACTTGAACCACAGTGCTACTTCCGGCTTTTTTTCTTTTTGCTTATGTGGTGCTGAGGAATCGAACCCAGGGCCTCAAGCATGCAAGGCAAGCGCTCTACCACTGAGCCACCTTCCCAGCCCCTCTTCCTTTCTTCCTTCCTTCCTTTCTTCCTTTTCTTTTTGGTCACTTGTGAGGCTTGAACTCTGGGCCTGGGCACTGTCCCTCAGCTCTTCAGCTCAAGGCTAGCGCTCTACCGCTTAAGCCACAGCACCCACTTCTGGCCTTTTCTATTTATGTGGGCTGAGGAATTGAACCTAGGACCTCATGCATGCAAGGCCAGCACTCTACACTGAGCCACCTTCCCAGCCCCTCTTCTTTTTTTGTTTTTGTTTTTTACTTTTTTTTTTCTTGTAGTGGTACTGGGGCTTGAAAACTCTGAGCCTTGTACTCTTGTTGGCCTTTTCCTCTTAAGTTTAGCATTCTGTCACTTGAGCCACAGCTCCACTTCCAGCTTTTTGGTGGTTAACTGGAGAGAAGAGTCTCACAGTCCTTCCTGCCTGAGCTGGCTTTGAACAGCAATCCTAGGATCTTAGCTTCCTGAGCACCTAGACATGAGCCACCAGTGCCAAACAGCTTTCTGTAGCTTTAAAGCTTAATACAACGGATAGTCAGCATCCAGATGAATACTCTAAAACCCTCTTTAGCTAGCTTCCTGCTAGAACTTGTTCTGAGGGTAAACCACTGTTCTTGCTAAATCAGCATAGTTTCATTTGCCTGAACAAACCAGATTCTAAGTGATAACATCAGACAGTGTTAAATGAGCAGGCCCAATTATCACCAAAATCACTGGCAGCAGGCCCAGTGCATGTCAACAGCACAAGGGTTTTTAGGACATAGACAAATGAGGGTGACACCAGATGGAGGTAAGGTTTAGTGAAACTTTCCTTTAAATATAATAGCAACATTCAGGGTCCTTGACGTCAATTGCAGAATAAGAATTTCTGGACAAGTCACAATGGTTAGAAAACTTGGCAGAGCTTTATTGAGTAAGTAAACAAGAAGGCAAGCAGACAGACAAAAAAGCAGACACACAGAAGGACGGGCACACTCTAGCAGAGTGTGGGTGCTCTCATAGGGACAGACACACAGATACAGTCATGCACACGCACACACAACACAGAGAGAGAGAGAGAGAGAGAGAGAGAGAGGGGGGAGAGGGAGAGGGAGAGGAAGAGGAGAGGGGAAGGGAGAGGGAGAGGGAGAGGGAGAGGGAGAGGGAGGGAGACACCCAGAGACACACAACTTCTTGGGCTGTTGGGTATTTATAGGGTAAAGGCAAAGGGTCTGGCTTTAAGTTATACAAAGCTAGGTGCTTTCTCTTTGCTGTAACCACACCTGGAGTTATTCTCTGAATTAACAGGATAACTTAAGGAAACTGAGGCCTGGTGAAGGCAACTCAAAAATATGGTATTTAAAAACTTAGAAATGCCATCTTTGTGGGGCTGGGAAGGTGGCTCAGTGGTAGAGCGCTTGGCTTGCAGGCCTGAGGCCCTGGGTTCGATTCCTCAGCACCACATAAGCAAAAAGAAAAAAGCCGGAAGTGGTGCTGTGGCTCAAATGGTAGAGCGCTGGCCTTGAGCTGAAGAGCTGAGGGACAGCACCCAGGCCCAGAGTTCAGGCCCCACGACCGGACCCCCCCCCCCAAAAAAAAAAAAAAGAAATGCCATCTTTGCTTCAAAGAGAGACAACTGAATGCATTCTTTCCTGAAGAATGCGTTTCTCACGCAAGGATTAACAACTGTTTGACAGGATGCCCCCAAATGCAGATAGCAGGGTGTTTCCTTGTTTCAAGGATAAGTATCTGTTTTATGGCAAGGTGCATTCTTACTTGGAAACTCAGAGAATAACACCATGTGTGGTGGGCTCAGGTTGCTCACCTGCAGAAAGGATTGCATTCTGATGACTGGAGTGGAGAATCCTCAATCCCAAGGGAGATCCTCCCTGCCCTCCTCCCAATGCTTGGAGGACTGAGCCAGAGTGAGTGGGTCAAGTTAAGTCTGAACTGCTGGCAGGTGAGCCTACAGAAAGCTGAGGCCTGTGACTTTACCCTGATGCCAGGATCACAGCCCAGGACTGGGCACAAGCAGGCAACTTGTTGGTACCTTTGATCCAGACTATTAGGAGAAACAATTCTGGGAAATTTAGAGGAGGAAATCAAAGAGAGAGAGGGACAGAGAGGAAAGACTCCTCATCCCTTTGGGTCTAGCTCCCCCTCCCAAATTCTGCAATGAGGAATAAGGTGACTGTGTGTGCTTGTGCGCGTGCCTGTGCATGTGTGTGAAGACCCGGGAGTGACTCCTCCCTCGGGAGGAGGAGGGCAGAGTAACCCATCCCCCACACCCACCCACACATATCCCTCAAGTTCCAAATCCATTTCCACCTCTGTTTACTGTCCAAAGTCCCAAACCCTGGAGATGCCAGGTTCTACGTGCTCAGATACCCAGACACACAGGGCCCTCATATGGACCCTGTCTCTTCCCTTCCCTCTTGCTTTCAGCCCCCTCCTTAAGCCTGGAATTGGCACACAAAATTGAGGGACCTGAGAGTCAGATCTCCAGATCTTCAGTAAGTAAAATGGGGAGAAAGGCTGAGAGTGTGGGGGACCACTGAGGGAGGGGTGAGGGGCTCCGTGGGGGAGGGGAGGGGAAGGGTGGGAAATGGCAGAGGGTGGATGGTAGGTGTGAGGTTTGGGAGGAGATGGAGGAGAGAGAAAGGATCTCGGTGGGGTCGTAGTGTGGAGGTAACCCAGCTGGATAGGAAAAGGGACCGGGATCTCACGCACCTTCCAGCACCAGCCCTATCATGACGAAGGAATATCAAGATCTCCAGCACCTGGACAATGAGGACAATGACCACCATCAGCTCCGGAGAGGTGAGGGATACCTCTCCATGTACAAGGCCAGATTTGGTGGCTTTCACCCTTAAGCTTCAGCTCCTGGACCCCTTTCCAGAACCCTTGGCTCTATTCCTGGCTCTCTGCCTCATTCTCACAGAAAATGGTGGCTCAGTAGCTCCTAGAGTGAAGAGAATAGGGGTGTGTGTGTGTGTGTGTGTGTGTTCATATTTGGGGAATTTTAAGGGAAGGAGAAAGAATGTGAGGAATGTGCCTGTTCTTCCTGCATGCAGCCAACGGTGGGTAGAATTCATGGAGAGAGGAAGAAACCTCTACTCTACTTCCATGGTTGGAGCCTTGGCTCCCTGCGGACAGCTGAGAGATTTATAAGTTGCAGTGACAAAATAATACCACTAGGTGTCAGCAAAGACACAGGACCTCTGTTGTGCTGGAGCCAGTCAAAGCTTTGCACCCCTTTTCCTTTCCCAGGTCGTGTTGCTTCTGGCCTTACAGGTTACCTGCTGGCCAGATTGCTTAATCTAAAGGCTTCCTCCCAGTCGCCTAGAGATTCTTAGCCTGCTCTCCTTCTAGAATCAGGCTACATCTGGCTCCCTGTTTCTCTGACCTCTGACACCCTCTCTTTGCAGGGCCTCTTCCTTCCAAGCCCTGGTTGCAGCGTCTTTGCTCTGGACCCCGTCTTTTCCTCCTCTCCCTGGGCCTCAGCCTCCTGCTGCTGGTGGTGGTCTGTGTGATCGGATCCCAAAGTGGGTGTGCCAAGAGTGGGCAGAGAAGGGAGAACTCTGGATGGGGGAGCGTGGGGAATGCTGGTGAGGGGAATGACGGGTGCGATGGTGGATGCCACCATTTTGTTCCACCTACACTCTCTCCTCCACAGATTCTCAGCTGCAGGGGGAGCTGCTGTCCCTGAGGGCAATCTTCAGCAACTTCACCGTGAGCATTGAGGCTGAGTTCAAGGCCCTGAGCACCCAGGGTGAGGGGCTTGGAAACTGGGTCCCTGGGGCTGAGGGGTAGTTAGGGATGTCTGGCCACTGAATGAGTTTCTCCCCTAGGAGGCAATGTGGGAAGAAAGATGAAGTCGCTGGAATCCCAGATGGAGAAAGAGCAGCAAAACCTGAGAGAAGGTGAGGGGGAGAAGGAGGGAGGGGAGAGAGAGAGAGAGAGAGAGAGAGCCCTACTGATACAGATAGAGCCACAGAGACAGATAGACAGAGCCACAGAGACAGAGACACACAGAGATAACAGAGAGCATCTGTGTTTGGTTTGTTCAGGGAAGTGCAAGAGTCTCTCCTCATGTTTACACTGACCTCATTTCCCTCTCCCACTCTCTTCCTTCTACCCTCTGTCTGCCCAGATCATATCAGCTTGCTGCTCCACGTGAAGCAGTTTGTGTCTGACCTGCGAAGTTTGAACTGTCAGATGGCTGTGCTGCAGGGCAATGGTGAGGGGGAGGGGGAGCAGTTCCACTTTCCTGCCCACATTCTCCTGCAAGCAATGCCTCAGCCCGTCACCCTCCTTTTCTCCACACAGGCTCGGAGAAGTCCTGCTGCCCCATTAACTGGGTGGCGTATGAAGGCAGCTGCTACTGGTTCTCCAACTCTGGGAAACCCTGGCCGGAGGCTGACAAGTATTGCCAGCTGGAGAATGCCCACCTGGTGGTGGTGAACTCTCAGGAGGAGCAGGTGAGGCCCCAAGGGGCTCATCTGGGAGTCTAGCTGGTAGAAGGGAGAGATCACTACCTTCTCTTCTCTCTTCAGCAATTTGTTCAGCACCACACTGGTCCTATAAACACCTGGATGGGTCTAACTGATCAAAATGGCCCCTGGAGATGGGTGGATGGGACTACTTATGATACTGGCTTCATGTGAGTGTGTGCATCTTCCCACAACTGGCTCCCTTTGCCTGGAATCACCTCCCCCCCCCCCCTTTCCCAAACCTATGGCCCCAGGGCTGGTGGGGCTTCTGGGGACCTGGTTGAAAGGCTGGCCTACTGGAGCACATGGCTGTCTCCTGTCTACAGAAACTGGAGACCAGAGCAGCCAGATAACTGGTATGGGCACGGGCTGGGAGGCGGCGAGGACTGTGCCCATTTCACCGCCGATGGTCGCTGGAATGATGACGTCTGCCAGAGGCCCTACCGCTGGGTCTGTGAGACAAAGCTGGACAAGGACAGCTAGGAACTTTCTTCCTCTAATTTATTTCCTCACTGTCTTGAGCAGCTGAAGTTTAGGATTGAGATTCCTCCAATCTGGCCGTCTCTACACTCTTGATTTTCCTCTAGAACAAGAAAGGGGAAAGGGAAAGGATGGTATGTGAGGAGGGTGGGTGATTTCTGATGGGGGAGATGGAAACGCAAGACACTTGAGGCAATGTGCAACTTATTATTGTCAACTTTTTCTAAGGTTAAAAAGAGAGCGAAAATGTATGTCCACACTCGGAGTTGTCTGGTCATTGGGATTAGGAGTCAGGGAAGGGGTCCACTGACATTTGAAAGCCTTGGGAGAGCCAGGCTGCCACCAGAGCTTTGAACCAGAGCTTTGGCTAGGAGCCTGGCTTTGTTGTTTATAATCTATGACAGGGAAAAGTTAATCTTTTCTGAATCTCAGTTGTAAAACAGTTTCGTTACTGATGATCCCCCACCCCACCCCCCAACCCTTTTAGCCCCCAGCTGACCCCTCCCAATTTTCTAAATGCTTCAAAAACCTTGAATGACATTCACTGTTATCATAGTAAACAGAAGCCACAGGCAAAGACAGGTGACAAATAGTGGGAGTCCACAACCCAGAGTCACCAAACACACAGCACGAAGAGGAGAAACACCCATGGGAATAGCATCAACAACCGGGGAGGGGAGCAAGAACTGACCAGTCACGGTTCACAGATGCTTCTGGAATTATTCATAGAAGTGGAGAAAATATTTTCTCCTCAATTAAATCCCAACTGATTACAAAACGGAGCCATACTCTTATCAGGCTAAAGCAGTTAGAAAAATGAACATGGTAGTCCATCCTGGAAGCTGTATCAACATATAATTTTCTCACCATCCTGCTTAGAAAATTAGAAAAATGTAGTCAGGTGCTGGTGTCTTACATCTGCAATCCTAGCTACACAGGAAGCTGAGATCTGAGGATCAGCCACCTCTGGCAGAAAAGTCTGTGAGACTCTTATCCCTAATTAACCAGCCTAAAAAAAACTAGACTGGAAGTGTGACTCAAGTGCTAGACTGCCAGCCTTTAGTGAAAAAGCCAAGGCAGAGTGCAAAACCCTGAGGTCAAACCCCAGTACTGACTCGTAAAAAAGAAAATAAAAATACAGATAATGATCCACTCCATACTCTAGCCCAACAGCATCAGAAAAAAGTTTACATCTCTCTCTGATAGATAGACTTAATAGGAAAGTAAACACAATGTTTTTTATTTACCATTACCATTGTTATATTTCCTTGGGTAAATTCCTTAGTAGTAGAGGTTGTAACTTCTAAACTTCCAAACAGGAAAATGGAAGGAAATAAGTATTCTAAAGGAATATAGACAGGGCTGGGTGTTGGTGGCTCATACCTGTAATCCTAGCTTCTCAGGAGGCTGAGATCTGAGGCAGGAAAGTCTGTAAGACTCTTATCTCCAATAAACCACCAGAAAACCAGAAGTGGTGCTGTAGCTCAAGTGGTAGAGTGCTTGCCTTAAGCTGAAGAGCTGAGGGACAGTGCCCAGACCCAGAGTTCAAGCCCCATGACCGACAAAAGAGAAAAAAAAAAGGAATATAGGAAAGTAGACCGGGAAAGAAAAGACCAACCCATGGGCTGGGAATGTGGCTTAGTGGTAGAGTGCTTGCCTAGCATGCATGAAGCCTGGGTTTGATTTCTCAGTACCACATACACAGACAAAGCCAGAAGTGGCGCTGTGGCTCAAGTGGTAAGAGTGCTAACCTTGAGCACAGAGATGCTCAGGGACAGTGCCTAGGCCTTGAGTGCAAGCCACAGGATTGACCAAAAAACCCAACCACAACAACACAAAAAACCAATCCAGAACAAGAACCTACAAAAAAGCAAGTTTGCATTTGTTGCCTGTGATGAGCCCTAGGGAAGTTTCAGTGGAAGAGGAGAGACCTCTGCACACCTGGAATAGATTGAAAGGAAAAGTATGTATTCAGTAGATAAATTATTATATAAAATATACTTTATAATAAAATGCTATTAAAGAGGATCACTTGCCAATGATAAAAATTTCAATTCAACAGGAAGGTACACCAATAATATATGTATACTGACTAGCATAGCCACAAAACATATAAAACTAAACATTTTTAAGTGCAAGGTAAAGGTAGTCCAATTTACTCCTTTTTAAATAGAAAAGGTTGTATAACCATCAAGCCAACAAAAAGCCTTATGGATATAGATGTTTTGAACCCTATATTGAATCATCATGATCAAATGGACATATTTAGTATATTGTATTCATCAATTACAGAATAACCAATCCTTTCACTCATTTCTTTTGGATAGTACTAGGATTTGAACTCAGGGCCTTGCCTTCATCCAGGCTTTTGGCTGGTTTTTTTAGAGATGGAGTCTTATGGACTTTTCTGTCTTAGAACCATATTCTTCTAAGTCTTAGCCTCCTGAGTAGCTAGGATTACAGGCTATTGGCACCACCTTCAAAAAGCCAGCAGAGGCAGGAAAGTCTGTGCGACTCTTGAATTAATTACCATAAAGTCAGAAGTGGAGCTGTGACTCAAATGGTAGAAGGTCAGCCTTGAGACAAAAATGAGTGTGAGGCCCTGAGTTCAAACACCAGTACCACCATTCATATGCACACAAGAAAATAAAACAGGAAACTTCTAGAACAAGGAGTGCATGGGTCTAATATGCATGTGAAGATATGTATACACTAGCAACTATAGAAATGCAATTGTGAACATTGGTGAGTCATCTTTTCACATTTACCCAACTCGCAGTAAAAATAGAGAAAGGCGAGTGCTGGGAAGGACGTGGGAGAAATGAGTGCCATATGGATTGCTGATGGGAGTGTAAATTGGAAGCCATTGTGTAAGTATTTAGTAGAATTAAGAATGCCTAGCTGGGCACCGGTGGCTCATGCCTGTAATCCTAGCTACTCAGGAGGCTGAGATCTGAGGATCACGGTTCAAAGCCAGTCTGGGCAGGAAAGTCCGTGACACTCTTATCTCCAATAAACCACTAGAAAACCGGAAGTGGCGCTGTGGCTCAAGCGGTAGAGCACTGGCCTTGAGCTGAAGAGCTCAGGGACAGCGCCCAAGCCCAGAGTTCAAGCCCCATGACCAAAAAAAAAAAAAAAATGCCTATATAGACCAGGCACTGGTGGCTCATGCCTGTAATTCTAGCTACTCAGAAGACTGAGATCTGAGGATTGTAGATTGAAGTCATCCTGGTCAGAAAAAAACAAGCCAAAAAAAAAAAAAAAAGCCAGAATTGGAGGTATGGTCAAGGGCAAAAAAGCTAAGGGACAGCATGCGGGCCCTGAGTTCACGCCCCAGCACATGTACCAGCACAAAACAACAACAACAACAGTCAAACAAAAACTGAAAAAATAAATGACTAGGTATACAGCCATAAGAATAGGCCTCAAATCAGCGAAGGCTGAGAAGTAAAAAACAAAATGCAATCAACAACATCAATCAAAGTCAAAACCTGATACCCACATTACGTTACATAATATTTAAAGATATATAATATATAAAATATATAATATATTATATAACACATATGTTATATTAACTAATACACTATGTTGTGTGTGTGTGTGTGGCTTGAATTCTGAATTCTAGGCCTAGGCACTGTCCCTGAGCTCTTCAACTCAAGACTAGCACTCTACCACTTGAGCCACAGCACCACTTCCAGTTTTCTAGTGGTTTATTGGAGGTAAGAATCTCACAGACTTTCTTGCCCTGGCTGGCTTTAAACTACAATCCTTAGATCTCAGCCTCCTGAGTAGCTAGGATTATAGGCATGAGCCACCAGTACCCTGCTGAATACACATTATATTACAATATATAACTTATAATATTCAATATATAACATTACATTAGTATGTTAATATATATCATTATATATATTGTTAGGTTATATATATCTTTTTGGTTGGTTGTGGGGCTTTTTTGCTCAAGGCTAGTGCTCTACCACTTTGAGCAACAACACCACT
This sequence comes from Dipodomys spectabilis, assembly GCF_019054845.1. NCBI lineage: Eukaryota > Metazoa > Chordata > Mammalia > Rodentia > Heteromyidae > Dipodomys > Dipodomys spectabilis. The sequence continues at coordinate 1,572,570 of NW_024871253.1, forward strand.
TCTAGGTTTTGAATGATTAACTGGAGATAAGAGTCTCATGGGGACTTTTCTGCCTAGACTGGTTTTGGACCTCAATCCTCAAATCTCAGCCTCCTGAGTAGCTAGGATTATAGGCATGAGCCTCAAGCGCCCGGCAGGATCTATATATTTTCAAGAACAAATGCCAAACTGATTCAAGTGTTTGCTTAGGAAGGAAGGAGTTTGGGAGTGTAACCAGAATGAAGGGAAAAAATGGAAATAAGAAAATACCCATGGTGGGGGGAGTGTAGTTTTGGAGATGGGAGGGCAGGGATGGTAGGGGAAAAACAAAGGAGGAGGTAAAAGTGCTTGATAAGAAATGTACTCATTACCTGCTCATGTAACTGTCACTCATCTGTACAGTATTTTCACAATAAAAAACATAACAAAAAAAAAATACCCATGGTGAGAGTGTGCCTTGTATTGCAGAGGGGAGGCTCCAGCTCCAGCTCTGGTCTAGCAGGAACAACATGTGTGCGCTTTGAAGCCCCACAGCCCTAGAGGTCCTAACCAAGAGAGATGAGGCATGCTCCCAGAGAAGGAAGCATTGGCAGCTGGACTAGTTCTGAAAGTCCATCCAGAGAAAGAAAGAAGAATCAAAAGGTGATGAGTCAGGTACTGGTGGCTCACGCTTGTAAATGTAGCTACCCAGGAAACTGAGATCTGAAGGCCATGGTTCAAAGCCAGCCCAGGTAGGAAAAGTCTGTGAGACTCTTATCTTCAATTAACCAGCAAAATGCTGGAAGTGGAGGTATGGCTCAAGTAATGGTGCACCAGCCTTGAATGAAAAAAGCTAAGGGACAGCACCCAAACCCCAAGTTCAAGCCCGAGTACTGGCACCAAAAAAGTCCCTCCCCCCACATTTGTGGGCATATGTCTCTTCCATTGTGATGCAATAGTAAAGACACATCCTGACATGTGCAATGATTGTGTCAGAGGACCTTGAACCTGAATCTGATGAGTTCTAATGACTGGAAATGCAGTGGGAGAGAAATATCCACTGAAGAATGGGTTTATCACTCCTGGGAGGTTGATGATTTTTTTTTGCACAGTCCATTTCTGATTTTTTCAATGAGAAAAAAAAATGTTAAGACAAAAAAAAGGAGGGAGTTGTGGGGGGGGCGGAAAGAGGAGGAATGCTTATAGTTTAAAATAGATGGAAGAGACACAGTAACTAAGTTCACTGCTTGGACTTTGGATCCTGACTTGAATAAACTAATTGCAAAAAGACTGGAAGTACTGGAGGCATGACTCAAGTGATAGTACAGCTGCCTACCAAGCACAGAGCCGGAGTTCAAACCCCTACAGTAGCAAAAACAAACAAAAATCAAAGAAATACACAACTAAAGGAACAACAACAAAACCCTTGGGGAAATCAGATAAATTTATAAATTCACTAGATTGGGCTTCCTTCTTTCTTTCCTTGCTTCCTTGCTTCCTTGCTTCCTTCCTTCCTGCCTTCCTTCCTGCCTGCCTGCCTTCCCAGCCCTGGGGCTTGAACCTCGGGCCTTAGCACCTTCGCTGAGCTTTTTGCTCAAGGCTAGTGCTCTACCACTTGAGCCACTGGTTAATTAAAGAGACAAGAGTCTTTCTTATATGGGTGCTGGTGGCTCACACCTATAATCCTAGCTACTCTAGAGGCTGAGATCTGAGGATCTCAGTTCAAAGCCAGCCTGGGCAGGAAATCCCATGAGACTCTTATCTCCAATTAGTCACTTGAAAACCCAAAGTGGAGCTAAAAAGCTCAAGGACAAGCCAGGTGCTGGTGGCTCACACCTGTAATCCTAGCTACTCAGGAGGCTGAGATCTGAGGATTGAGGTTCAAAGCCAGCCTGGGCAGGAAAGTCCATGAGACTCTTCAATGACACCAGAAAACCAGAAATGGTGCTTTGGCTCAAGTGGTAGAGCACTAGCCTTGAGCTGAAGAGCTCAAGGATGGTACCCAGGCCCAGAGTTCAAACCCCACAACTGGCCAAAAATTAAAAAAAAAGTTCAGAGACAGTGCCAAGCCATGAGTTCAAGCCCTGTGACTGACCAAAACAAAACAAAACAAAACAAAAACAGAACAAAAAGCAACCTCATAGACTTTCTTACCTGAGCTGACTTTGAATGGCAATTCTCAGATCTCAGCCTTTTGAGTAGATAGGTTTATAGGTGTGAGGCACCTATAAACCCAGTGCATTTTTTAAATTAAAAAAAAATTTTTTTTTGCCAGTCTTGGTGTCTGAGCACTGTTCCTGAGCTTTTGTGCTCAAGGCAAGATGTCTACCACTTGAGCACAGATCTACCTCTGACTTTTTGGTGCATAATCAGAGTTTTCTGCCTGGGTTGGCTTCACACAACAATCCTCAGATCTCAGCTTTCTGAGTAACTAGGATTATCGGTGTGAGCCACTGATGCCTGGCTATTTTTTAAGTTAAAAATAATATTTTTAAGTAATTGTACGAAGTAGATAGAACATTCTTTGTGTGTGTGTGTGTGTGTGTGTGTGTGTGTGTGTGTGTGTGTGTGTGTGTGTTTGCTGGTATTGTGCTCTCGCTTGGATTTTTCACTGAAGGCAGATACTCTACCACTTGAGCCACACCCACATTGATGGCCTTTTGCTAGTTAATTGGAGATGAGAGTCTCATAGACTTTTCTTCTGGGCTATCTATGAGATCTTCAAATTTCAGCCTCCCAAGTAGCTAGCATTCTAGGCATGAGCCACCAGTGCCCAACATGGGTGAGGCATTCTTAAAAATATTTTTTTTGTATAGTATTGCAGTTAAGAAAAGAAGATTCTGTATGTTAGATACACATGCTGAAATAGTTATAGTTAAAATAATGTATCTGTGATTTGCTCTGAAAAAAATTTAGCAGGTTTAGTGAGATGGGGGCAGAGTGTAGATGAAACAGAACTGGTTGAAGGTGGGTAACTGCTAAAGTGAGTGGCTGTAGACAAGTATGAGTTGTATTGTATTATCCCAACTTTTTTTTTTTTTTGGCCAATCCTGGGGCTTGAACTCAGGCCTGGACATTGTCCCTGAGCTTCTTTTGCTCAAGGCTAGCACTCTACTACTTGAACGACAGCAGCACTTCCAGCTTTTTCTATTTATGTGGTATTTAGGAATGGAACCCAGGGCTTCATGCATGCTAGGCAAGCATACTACTGCTAAACCATATTCCCAGCCCTATCCCAACTTTTGTATGCATTTTATTCATTAGAGCCAAGTCAGAAACTTCAGGGCTTAAGGATAAGACTTAACCAAAATACAGTAGATGATTATTTTGTTTTACAAAAGGCTATGTGGGAAAATAATATTTTGCCTCTACAGAAACGATTGACAGATCTGACAACTAAAACTAGAAACAAGCAATAGGTTTGGATGAAATATCTGCAACATTTCTAGCAAGCAACTAATATCCAGACTTTAAAGAACTCTTACGATGTAACAAGAAAAAATTAACAATCCAAGGAAGGAATGGGCAAAGGATAGTATAGTAAACATTTGTTTACTCTAGTTGAGGGAATCTTTTATTATATTCATAAGCAGCCAAGGAAGCATATCATTCCTTTTGTCTCCTGCTGTAGCTGGGAGTGGGTATGAGTTCCACAAGTTGCCCTGGGCTGCTGCTCCTACAGCACTGAGTCTTGTGGCTCATGCCTATAGTGTGGCTCATGCTTTTTTTTTTTTTTTGTCAGTTGTGGGCATGAACTCTGGGCTTGGGCGCTGTCCCTCAGCTCTTCAGCTCAAGGTTAGCCCTCTACCACCTGAGCCACAGTGCCACTTCCAGCTTTTTCTGCTTATGTGGTGCTGAAGAATCAAACCCAGGGCCTCATGCATGCTAGGCAAGCACTCTATCACTGAGCCACCTTCCTAGCCTGTGGCTCATGCCACAGTACTCATGCCACATAGTACTCAGAGGCTGAGATTTGAGGATCATGATTCAAAGCTAGCCCAAGCAGAAAGTCTGTGAAACTCCTCTTTCCAAGTAACCACCAAAAAGTTAGAAGTGGAGCTGTGGCTCAAGTGGTAAAGTGACAGCCTACAGTGAAAAATCCTTGAGAGAAAAAGCCAAGGGACAGTGTTCAGGCCCCAAATTCAAGTCCCAGTATCAGCACACACACACACACACACACACACACACACACACACACACACACACACACAATTTTAAAGAAATTCAGTAACAAATGCATGGTGCAAAATAATGTATACAGTTGAGTCCATGTAGCTATCCTTAAAAAACACACTCACAACCAAAATGAAACCACAGCAATAAAACAAAATCTCTCCATAATATCAATGTATGGATTTGGTTTTATCCTGAGATTGCTACATCTATAAAACTTCTGTGACTCTAAAATATGGTAAGCTGCACAGGAATTTCTAATGTATTACAGGCTCCACAGCAAGCAGCAGAGTATGGCTATTTGGCCTCCCAATGGAGGAGCAGAGTGGAGCTTCAACTCACAACACTGTCCCTTAGCTTTTTACTCAGGCTGGCGCGCTGCCCCTTGAGCCACATCTCCACTTCTGATTTTTTTGCTAGTTAATTGGAGATAAGAGTCTCACAGATTGTTTTCTTCCACTCGGATGGCTTTGAACCTTAATCTTCCCATCTCACCTTCCTGAGTAGCTAGGACTACAGGCGTGAGTCATTTGGTGCTTGGCATACACTGTTAGTACAAATTTTCACCATATATACAAGACTCACTGTTTTGGGAGCAGGAACCCAGAGGAACAACACATCTGAGTGTGTGTGAGCATGCACGTAGGTGTCACCAGCAGGAGGTCAGAGAAGAAGTTATATCCATCAGCACACTTCCCTCCCGACCTCCTTCAGGTTTTCTTTCCTTCCTTCCTTCCTTTTCCTTTTCTTTCTCTCTCTTTCTTTCTTTCTTTTTTTGCCAGTTCCCAGGGCCTGAGCACTGTCCTTGAGCTTCTTTTGCTCAAGGTTACCACTCTACCACTTGAGCCCCAGCACCAGTTCTGGCTTTTTTTGTGTATGTGGTGCTGAGGAATTGAACCCAGGGCTTCATGCATGCTAGACAAGCACTCTACCACTGAGCCACCTTCCCAGCCTTCCCCTTGGTTTTGTAAGGGCCACTTTAGCCATTCCCACCTGTCATCTTTGTGGGTCCTCCATCAAGGACTCCCCCTCTCCCTGAAGCAAGGCTGGGCATGGGCTCCTCATTGTAGGCCACACTGTCCCAGCACTACTTGACAGCTGGGTGTAGGTTTCTTGGCAGCTGGGAAACAAGCAGGTTCAAATTGTTCTCCTATAGAATTGAGTTGCTTCGTTATGAGTCAGAATCCCATAGGAAGATCATCTTATTTTGAGTGTCTTCCAGAAGCAGAGCTGGAAAGGATGGCTTGTGGGAGGTGACTTTCCTGAGGGCTGATCCCCAAAAGCTGGGAGTGAAGGAGAGGAGGGGGATGTGATGATGAGTGCAGTAGAGAGGCATTGGCGAAGTGGCTGCCCATTTTGGATCACGAAGGCTCACCAGCATCCTGAGCAGACAGAATGGTGGACCTCAGCGTCACACAACTAGAGGATTAACCCAGCAGCCCTTGCTTTCCATGGCTGTTAACTTTGGTTGGCACTGGGGCTTGAACTCAGGGCCTGAGTGCTGTGCTTTAGTGTTTTTGCTCAAGGTTGATGCTCTATCACTTGAGCCGTAGCTTCCATTTCTGGCTTTTTGGAGGTTAATTGGAGATAAAAGTTTCATGGCCTTTTCTACCCAGGCTGGCTTCAAACCATAATCCTGAAATCTCAGCCTCCTGAGGAGCTAAGGTTATATATGGGAGCCACCAGCACTTGGCACAAGCTGTTTGATTTCACATGAAATATCTACTGTGTTGCAAATGGACAGTGGGGCAAGAATGTAAGGTGGGGGTATGAGACATTAGAGTGTCCCCTATGGTCCCATCCTCAAACTCTGGGAAGAATGATGAGGATTCCTGAACATAAAATGCCAAAGAATAAATTTGAGGAACGTGCAAAAGGTGTGTGCAAACAACTGTCAGATATGAAAATGGAGTAGGGCTGAAGGTGGGTGGCTCATGCCTGTAATTCTGGCTACTCAGGAGGCTGAGATCTGAGGATTGCAGTTCAAAGCCAGACCCAGGCAGGAATGTCCATGAGACTCTCTTTTTTTTTTTTTCTTTTGTCGGTTGTGGGGCTTCAACTCTGGGCTTGGACGCTGTCTCTGTGCTCTTCAGCTCAAGGCAAGTGCTCTACCACTTGGGCCACAGTGTCACTTCTGGTTTTCTAATGGTTTATTGGAGGTAAGAGTCTCATGCCCAGGCTGGCTTTGAACCTTGATCCTCAGATCTCAGCCTCCTGAGTATCTAGGATTACAGGCCTGAGCCACTGGCACCAGGCTTGAGACTCTTATCTCCAATAAACTACCAGAAAACCAGAAGTGGCACTGTAGTTCAAGTGATATATATATATATATATATATATATATATATATTTTTTACATATACACATATATACTCATAATTTGTTAATATATATGATATACTATAATTAAATTTATAACATGCATATATTAACATATACAGAACACATATATATTAAATAGTATATGCATATCTTTTTTTTTTTTTTTTGGGGTCTGGTCGTGGGGTCTGAACTCTGGGCCTGGGCGCTGTCCCTCAGCTCTTCAGCTCAAGGCTAGTGCTCTACCACTTGAGCCATAGCGCCACTTCCAGCTTTTTTCTTTTTGCTTATGTGGTGCTGAGGAATCGAACCCAGGACCTCAGGCATGCAAGGCAAGCACTCTACCACTGAGTCACCTTCCCAGCCCAATATATGTATATCTTAACATATACATCACACACATTTTTTTTGGTTGGTTGTGGGGCTTGAACTCTGGGCCTGGGCACTGTCCCTGAGCACTTCAGCTCAAGGCTAGCATTCTACCATTTGAGCCACAGAGCCACTTCTGGTTTTCTGGTGGTTAATTGAAGATAAGAGTCTCACAGATAGGGGCTGGGAAGGTGGCTCAGTGGTAGAGCACTTGCCTTGTGTGCATGAGGCCCTGGGTTCGATTCCTCAGCACCACAAAAGAAGAAAAAAAAAAGCCAGAAGTGATGCTGTGGCTCAAGTGGTAGAGCGGTAGCCTTGAGCTGAAGAGCTAAGGGGCAGCGCCCACACCCAGAGTTCAGGCCCATGACCCGACCTCCCCCCCCCCACAAAAAAAAAGAGTGTCACAGATTTTGCTGTCCAGGCTGGCTTCGAACCAGGATCCTCAGATTTCAGCCTCCTGAGTAGCTAGGATTATAGGCGTGAGCAATGGGCACCTGGCTATCACACACAAATATTAAAAATGTCTAAAACACACTCAGTATTAGTATAGGGATGGACAAACTAGTCAGTGAGACCGAATATACTTCTAAGACCGACTTGAGTGAACTAGTTGGTAGTGTTTTTGCTGTCTGTGAAAAAATTCAGTGGAATGAGCTGAGGCAAAGGGAGGTGATTAGAAGGCTAGGGCGCCTCTCATTGGATCTCTGTATAAAAACACAGTTGGAACCCGCGCCACAAGAGGGACTGGCTCTGTGCTGGGGACACAGGACGTTGTTTTTGTGTTGGAGCTCTGCTTCCTGCACAGTATTTGCTCATTCTCAGTGTGATTGATTTCTCTGTTCTTCTGATTTCATCCTTGACATACTCCTAAGCTTTATAATTTACATATCCTTTGTGCTCTCTGTCTGGCTCTCTCTCTATTTTTCTCTCTGTCCTTTTCCCAAAACTGGGAAGACACTGGCTGTGTTTGAGTCAGCTGTACTAATAAACTGGGGTCAAGGGTTTCAGCACAGCTGCTGCGGTGACCTTGTGGAAAGAAGGTGAGAGGTCACAGAAATGTGGAAGTGGTGAGAGAGGGCTCTCCCTCTCCCTCTCCCTCTCCCTCTCTCCCTCTCTCCCCCCTCCCTCTCCCCTCCCCCTTTCTCTCCCCTCCCCCTCCCTCTCCCTTCCCCCCCCCCTCTCTCTCTCTCTTTCTCTCTCTCTCTCTCTCTCTCGTTATGGGGTTTGAACTCTGAGCCTGGGCACTGTCCCTCAGCTCTTCAGCTCAAGGTGAGTGCTCTACCACTTAAACCACACAGTGCCACTTCCAGTGTTCTGGTGATTAAATGGAGATAGGAGTCTCACAGACTTTCCTGACTGGGTTGGATTTGAACTACAATCCTCAGATTTCAGCCTCCTGAGTAGCTAGGATTACAGGCATGAGGCACCAGCACACTTTCTTTCTTTCTCTCTCTCTCTCTCTTTCTTTCTTTCTTTTTCTTTCCTTCCTTTCTTTCTCTCTTTCTCCCTTCCTCCCTTTCTCTCTCTCTTCCTCCCCTCTCCCCTCTCTCCTCTCCCCTCCCCTCCCCTCAGATCATTTCCCCTCCTCTCCTCTCCTCTTCTTTCCTATCTGTTGTGCCAGTTCTAGAGCTTGAACTCTGGTCCTGGGCGCTGTCTCTCAGCTTTTCTGTTCAAGGTAAGCGCTCTACCAATTGGGCCATAGCACCACTTCCGGTTTTCTGGTGGTTTATTGGAAACAAGAGTCTCATGGACTTTTCTGGACCATGATCCTCAGATCTCAGCCTCCTGAGTAGCTAGGATTATTATAGGTGTAAACCACTGGCACCTGGCATCTTTGCTTTTTCACTCAAAGCCAGCACTCTACAACTTGAGCCACAGCTCCACTTCCAGCTTTTTGGTGGTTAATTGGAGTAAGAGTCTTATGCACTTTTCTGCCCAGGCTGGCTTTGAACCATGATCTTCAGATCTTAGTCTCCTGAGTAGCTAGGATTACATGTGTGAGCCACTGGTGCCTGGCTATCGATCTCTATCATATCCATATCTATAGGAATTTGGTAGATAATTAAGGAAGAGTTTCACATCTGAGAAAAAAATAGAGTAAATAGTAGTGAGACAGATTTTTAATTAATCCAATGCACTGATTCTATCACTTTTATTTATTAAGATTTAATGATGGTAATAATTTATTTCTGGCAAGTTATTTTTCTCTATTTCAAATGCCTGGCAAGATACTTCTCAAAAATCCTGGTTCAAAAGTTACATTTCCTGCTAACTGGCTTAAAAAGAAAAAGAAAAATTTGATACAAAAGAGCTCCTTTCTGTGAAGCAGAAAGCTCCCAACCCAAACCCACTGGTTTTTTACCATAAATAAACTCACTAAAACAGCACTTAATATGTATCCTGCATGGTAGAAAGCTAACAGAGGGCAGTACCTATATGCCCCCAACAGATTTGCTGAGTCTGACCATTCAGGGACATATTTCTATTGATTGGTTTTCTAAAGACCTTTCTGCCACATACAATACCTTCCACACACCCATATTTTTTAGCATACTTCCTTCAATATTCAGATCTTTTGATTATAGTGCTTATGCTGCCACTTCTGACAGGATAGTAATAACAGGTATAAATGACTCTCTTTCTAACTGAAAAAGAAAGTAAACTCCAAAATATCAAAATATTTTTTTTTTTTTTTGTTGGTTGTGGGGCTTGAACTCTGGGCCTGGGCGCTGTCCCTCAGCTCAAGGCGAGCGCTCTACCACTTGAGCTACAGTGCCACTTCTGGTTTTCTGGTGGTTTATTGGAGATTGGAGTCTCATGGTCTGGTCTCTCCTGCCCGGGCGGGCTGGCTTTGAACCGCGATCCTCAGATCTCAGCCTCCTGAGTAACTAGGATTACAGGCGTGAGCCACCAGCGCCCAGCTCAAAATATCAAAATATTTTATACTTAAAGCCAAATGCATTTGGTTCCCTTTATTTTGTGCCAGTCCAGCACTGGGACTTGAACTCAAGCCCTCGTGTTGTTTTTCTAACTCCAGGCTGGCACTCTACCCTTTGAATCAAACATCCACTCTGGCCTTTGGGAGTAGGCAGTACTGGGATATGAACTCAGGACTTGGGCCCTGTCCTTTAGCTTTTTTGTTCAGACTGATGTTTTACCACTTGAGCCATAACTCTATTTCTAGCCTTTATCAGGTTAGCTAAAGTTCCTCAGATCTCAGCCTCCTAAACTGCTAGGATTACATGGATGAGCTAAATTAGGATTTATTATATAATAGAATCCTACAAAAGATGAATGTATCCAACAAAATTTGTACAAATGAATTCCTAGTTTGGAATCTGTATTTGATTGGTTAACTTGCTAATTTACAAGATTTTAGATTTGGCAAAGTAGGCTAGCAGAAGATTCTATCAGCCCTTTCACTACTTAAGTTCATTTGAAGTGTTGAAAATGACATGTGTCCCTTTTTATCTTTTAGGTACCCTTTCAGCCCACCCCACTGGCTCCTTTGAAGTGACTTGATTCTACTCCCATTAACTACATTTTTTTTTTTTTTTATTGGTCGTGGGGCTTAAACTCTGGGCTTGGGCACTATCCTTGGGCTCCTCAGCTCAAAGAGAGCGCTCTATTGCTTGAGCCACAACGCCACTTCTGGGTTTTCTAGTGGTTAATTGGAGATAAGAGTCTCACAGACTTTTCTACTTAGGCTGGCTTTGAATTGTGATCCTCAGATCTCAGCCTCCTCAGTAGTTAGGATTACAGGCGTGAGCCACCGGCGCCCAGCTTAATTACATTTTTTTTTATTCTAAAGGGGTTATAGTTATATAAGTCACATTGTGACTACATTTCTTTTGAAGTATTACCCCTCCGTTTTCTCCCATTAATTTTTCATTAATTAATTTTTCATTGCAGTTTCTAAGTGAAGATTCCTTATTCCTTCTGGATGATGTCTGCCAATTTAGCTTCCATCCCCATAGTGATCTGAATTCTTTGTGTTCTTAGTGGTTTGTTTTTCTGTAAAGGAATACCTGGAGTGGAAGAAACAAAAGTTAAACAAACAACTTTGACTTAGCTTGGGTATGTGTGCCTGTGTGCCTGTGTGCGCGCGTGTGGGTGTGCGTGTGCGTGAGTGTGTGCGTGTGGGTGTGCGTGTGCGTGAGTGTGTGCGTGTGTGCGTGTATGTGTGTGTGTGTGTGTGTATGCAGATACTGGGGTTTGAACCAAGGGCTTCATCTTCTTCCTTAGCTCTTTTGCTCAAGGATGGTGCTCTACCTCTTGAGCAACATCTTCACTTCTTTTTTTTGCTGGCGAATTGGAGTTAAGATTCTCTTTGGTATTATTGCTGGGTTGGCTTTAAACTGTGATCCTCAAGTCTGTCTCTTAAGTAGTGAGGATTACAGGTGTGAGACAAGCCACTCAGCTTTAATGTTGATTTTGTAGCCCTCTCTCTCTTTCTCTTCCCTGAGGGTGGAAGGTATTATTGGCAAGGAGGACAGTTTTGTTCTCTGTCATTTCCAGGAGAAGGCCATACTTCCTGCTTTTGTGGTAGCAAAGAGAGTAACTTATAAACCTGAAGTCCAAAGTAAATTCTTTAAAACCCAGCATAAAGTTGCACTTTCTTATCTAACCACTAGACTAGTTTTTCTTAGATAGTTTAGAAACATAATAAAAATACTTAATGTGTCTTAACAAGAGGTCATTTCTCAGTTGGACAATGCAGTTTGTTGTTTAAAGGTAGAACTAAATTTAAAAAGCACATCATAGTCATACTGATTAATTGTATTTTTATTGCAAACATTTAATGTCTTCAAAAGACAAAGGGTCATATTCTCATTGGTGAAATAACAACTTAGGTTTGTTTTGGGAATAAAACTCTTCCTTATCAGCACTTTCTGGGTTTGGGAAGTGAAGGGAGTGTGTATAAAAAAACAAATAAGCCTGAAATAAATATTTAAAACATAAATTCCATGCCAGGGCTGGGAAGGTGGCTCAGTGGTAGAGCGCTTGCCTTACATGCATGAGGCCCTGGGTTCAGTTCCTCAGCACCACATAAGCAGGAAAAAAAAAAAAAAAGCTGGAAGTGGCGTTGTGGCTCAAGTGGTAGAGCGCTAGCCTTGAGCTGAAGAGCTGAGGGACAGCGCCCAGGCCCAGAGTTCAGGCCCCACGACCGGACTCTCCCCCCAAAAAAAATAAATTCCATGGCAGAGGTATAATCTATATGGACAGACAAGTCAAGACAGATTGCAGGGAGGGGCGGGGGAAGTGGGGAAGATACACTTGTGGTGCCACCCTACCACTTGAGTCACAGCGCCACTTCCGGTTTTCTGGTGGTTTATTGGAGATAAGAGTCTCACAGACTTTCCTGCCCAGGCTGGCTTTGAATGGAGATCCTCAGATCTCAGCCCCCTGAGTAGCTAGGATGACAGGCATAAGCCACCAGCACCCTGCTCCCTGAGCTTTTGTGCTCAAGGCTAGTGCTCTACCACTTGAGCCACAGCTCCACTTCTAGTTTTTTAGTGGTTAATTGGAGATAAGAGTCTCCTGGAGGGCTGGGAAGGTGGCTCAGTGGTAGAGTGCTTGCCTTGCATGCATGAGGCCCTGGGTTCGATTCCTCAGCACCACATAAGCAAAAAGAAAAAAGCCGGAAGTGGCGCTGTGGCTCAAGTGGTAGGGCACTAGCCTTGAGCTGAAGAGCTGAGGGACAGTGCTCAGGCCCAGAGTTCAGGCCCCACAACTGGACCAAAAAAAAAAATAATAAAAAGAGTCTCCTGGACTTTCCTGCCAGGGCTGGCTTTGAACCCTGATCCTCAGAGCTCAGCTTCCTGAGTTGCTACAATGACAGGTGAGCCACCAGTGCTTAACTCTAAGAAACTCTTATTTCCAGTTAACCACCAAAAAGCTGGAAGTGGAACTGTGGCTTAAGCAAAAAAAAGAGCCAAGTGAGACTTTGAGACCTTGAGTTCAAGTCTCAGTGGTGGTGTGTGAGTGAGCACACATAGACATACACACAAAAGTGTATCAAAAATCAAACCCCAAACAAATCCTGAAGCTGGGCACTGGTGGCTCATGCCTGTCATCCTTGCTACTCAGGAGGCTGAGATCTGAGGATCGTGGTTCAAAGCCAGCCCAGGTACCAAAGTCTGTGAGACTTATCTCTAACCACCAGAAAACTGAAAGTGGGGCTGTGGCTCAAACTGGTAGAGCACTAACCTTGAGCTGAAGAGCTCAAAGGACAGTGCCCAGGCCCAGAGTTCAAGCCCCATGACCAACAACAACAAAAAACCACAAACAAAAAACCAAAAACAATTCTGCTAAGGTTTTCAAGGTAGATTGTGCTTTTAAGTAATTTACCTGTGCATTGAAGGGAAATGTTGCTCCTTCTAAGAAGAAGGAAATTTTAAATTCTGGACACTTTACAGTGAAGAAGACCAGTCCAAGGACAGCAAACAGATTGGGAATACCCAGAGGAGACCCAGGGGATGGAGCAGGATGCCTGTTGGAGGAATGTAGGGTCCTGGGGCTGAGGAAGTACAGTGTTTACCTGCCGTGGAGGTTGCGGAGAAGCAGTGGGTGGAGCAAAAAGGTCGCCAGTAGCCACACCCCGAAGACTTGGTGGAAGAAGCAGAATGTGTTTGGGGAAGGGAGAATAACATGGGTGTGGCCAAGGAAAGGGCACAGCCCAGAAAAAAACCCCAACACTTCCTGTTCTGTCATCTCAACAACCTCTAGTCTGATGAACCATGCTGAGGGGATATTTAAGAATCAGATGGAGTATTTTTTTCCCCCCTGGTCCTCAGGCTTGAACTCAGGGTCTGGGCTCTGTCTCTGAGCCTCCCTGTGCTCATGGCTAGCACTCTACATCTTGAGCCATAGCTCTACTTCTCATTTTTAAGTGGTTAATTGGAGACAGGAATCTCAAGGATTTTCTTGCCCTGGCTGGCTTTGAACCGTAATTCTCAGATCTCAGCCTGAGTAGCTAGGACTTGTCAAAAAGCCCTTCTCCTCCTCCTCCTCCTCCTCCTCCTTCTTCTCTTCTTTTCTTCTTCTTCTTCTTTCTTCTTCTTCCTCTTCTTCTTCCTCCTCTTCCTCCTCCTCCTCCTCCTCCTCCTCCTCCTCCTTCATCATGGGACTTGAACTCTGGGCCTGGGAGCTGTCCCTGAGCTCTTCAGCCCAAGGCAAGCACTCTTCCACTTGAGCCATGGCACCACTCCAGTTTTCTGGTGGGTCATTGGAGATAAGAGTCTCATGGACTTTCCTGCCCTGGCTGGTTTTGAACCATGATCCTCAGATCTCAGCCTCCTGAATAGTTAGGATTATAGGCCTGAGCCACCGGCACCCAGCCAGAGAGCCCTTATTCTTTTTTTTTTTTTTTGGTGGTTTTAAAAAATATTTACTTTTATTAAGTAGCTGTACATAGGGGTTTCAATTCCAGAAATCAGGTTAGGAGTACAATGCATCTTTTTTTTTGGGGGGGGGGACCAGTCGTGGGGCCTGAACTCTGGGTCTGGGCGCTGTCCCTCAGCTCTTCAGCTCAAGGCTAGCGCTCTACCACTTGAGCCACAGTGCCACTTCCGGCTTTTTTCTTTTTGCTTATGTGGTGCTGAGGAATCGAACCCAGGGCCTCAGGCATGCAAGGCAAGTGCTCTACCACTGAGCCACCTTCCCAGCCCACATGCATCTTTTGATAAGGTTTTATTTCCCTGTAACTCAGTAGTGTGTGTCTTTGAGAAGCCTCAATAGGTTCTGCTACATGCTAACTTTATACTTAATACTTTTTTTTTAAACAGGTGTCATGTTATTTTTTAATTTTTTATTATCTTTAAGTAGTTGTACAAAGAAATTCCCATTCTACAAAACAGTATATGAATACAAAATGTCTGACAACATGGTTACCCATCTCTCCTAACCCACCCCTTTTCACTTTTCTTTTCTTTTTTTTTTTTTATTGAGATTAGGTGATTACATAAATTTCATGTATTTCACAGTATTGTGGAATAGTAATACTTAGTTAAAGTACACATTTTAACCTTCACAAGGCAAATTGTCATTATGATGGCCTATAAAGTTTGTGAATTCTATGAGCTTTGACAGTACAATTATTTCTTCCACATCAGGTGATATTTGCATTTCTTGGCTTTTGCTGAGTGTAAGCCGTTCCCTCTTTCCTTCTCATTCCTCCCTTCCCATGGCTGTCTTTGGGTTGCTTAGTTCATTTTCATCTATGTCCAGTGCAGCTGATGGGCCCCTCTGTTGTATGTTTTCCCGTTTCCCACTGATTATATATTTTATATGTGTGTGTGTGTGTGTGTGTGTGTGTGTGTGGTCAAGAACATGGAGTCATTTAGCAATGATACGACAAAATGAGTGGCAGTCCTTTGTTTCTCCAGTCCTGTTTACTTTCCCATATTTCCTTGCATTTTGGTTTTAGCATCCACATATCAGGTAGACCTTGTGCCCTTTGTCTTTGTGCTTTTGGCTCACCTCGCTCAAAATGATTTGTTCTAGTTCTATCCATTTCCCTGCAAATGCCATTATTTTGTCCTTTCTAATGGCTGCATAATATTCCATTGTATATAGGTACCATAATTTTTGGATCCATTCATCAGTAGTGGGGCATCTGGGTTGTTTCTGTATCTTGGCTATTGTGAACAGTGCTGCAATGAACATGGAGGTGCATGTGTCCTTGTATCCTGGTTCCTTTGTTCAGGGTAGATGCCTAGGAGTGGTATATGACTGGGTCATAGGGAAGGTCTATATTCAGCTTTCTGAGATACCTCGAGATTGAGAAAGCCCTAATTCTTGAAGAACCATGGAGACAGTCATTTAAAAGGGCCATAGCTGTATGTTGGCGGCTCATGACTGTAATCCTAGCTCCTCAGGAGGCTGAGATCTGAAAATCATGGTTTAAAGCCAACCCAGCAAGAAGGTCAGTGAGACTCTATCTCCAATTAACCACCAAAAAGCCAGAAGTGGAGCTGTGGCTAAAGTGGTAGAGCACTAGCCTTGAGCACAAAAGCTTGGGGACATGCCCAGACCCTGTAAACAAACAAACAAACAAATGGGCTAGACCTGCCTTGTAGAGAGAATCAATTAAATCTACTAGGTATTATTTCCTGCCTTCTTTCTTTCTTCTTTCTTTTTTTTCTTTTGCCAGTCCTGGGGCTTGAATTCAGGGCCTGGGCATGCTCCCTGAGTTGCTTTTTGCTCAAGGCTAGCACTCTACCACTTGAGCCACAGCACCACTTCTGGCTTTTTCTGTTTATGTGGTACTGAGGAATCAAACCCAGGACTTCATGCATACTAGGCAAGCACTCTACCACTAAGCCACCTTCCCAGCCCTTCCTCCTTGTTTCTGAAGCTACAGCTGCAAACAGGCCCTACACAGTCCCAATGTGCCATGCTACAGGCATACTGTTGTTACTGTGCGTCTGGGAAGAGGAAAGGTCATGTCTTCATACCATGCTCAGCTCTGGTACCCCTAAGCCATCAGACGCCTGAGCTGTGGGAGTTTTAGCATCAAAACTAATTATTATTATTTGTACTGGTACTGGGGCTTGAACTCAGGCTCTCACGCTCTTGCTTTGCTTTTTTTGCTCAAGGCTGGTGCTATACCATTTGAGCAATACCTCTACTTTTATCGTTTTTTTTTTTCTGGTTAGTTGGAGATGATTTTTGCAGATTTTTCTGCCCAGACTGGCTTGAACCAATGATCCTCAGATCTGTCTCCTGTAATTATTATTATTATTTTTTTCATTTTTGCCAGTCCTGGGGCTTGAACTCAGGGCCTGGGCACTGTCCCTGAGTTTCTTTTTGCTTAAGGCTAGTGCTCTACCACTTGAGCCACTGTGCCACTTCCAGCTTTTTCTGTTTATATGGTGCTGAGGAATCAAACCCAGGGTTTTATGCATGCTAGGCAAGCACTCTACCACTATTCCACATTCTCAGCCCTCCAGTAGTTATTAGTGACACAAAATTGTACGCATTTGCCAAGTCCTGTGTGGTGACTTGTTACATATATGCATTGAAACAAGAAACTTGTTGTACCTATTAGCTTGATGCTTGTTCAGAGTGAACCTTACTTTTGCATCATGCCCTTAATCTTCAGTGCCAAGACCTTGGGCTCCCAAGGGCATGCTAATAGTTCATTCATATTTCCACTCAGCGATGGTCTCCAAACACATCTGAACATCTCTCTGATCAGGAGCACATTCAACCTAGCTTCTCCAAGGCCTTACCCCTGACACAAGGTCCAATGGACTGAACATTTGCTTCCCCTCCAAATTCAGGTATTGAAGTCTGGAACAGTATTGGTATTGGTGTCTTCGGGAGATAATTAGTTTAAATGAGATCCCCAGGGTGGGGTTCCTATGATGGGGTTAGTGACTGCTTCGAAGGAGAGGTATTGACAAGAGCATGCACACATTCTCTCCTTCTACCACATCAGTGCTTAGCAAAAACACATCTATTTATAAACCAGGAAAGCCGGGTGCCAGATGGCTCATGCCTGGAATCCTAGCTACTCAGGAAGCTGAGATCTGAGGATCACATTTCAAAGCCAGACTGGGCAGGAAAGTCTGTGAGACTCTTATCTCTAATAAAAACCACTAGAAAACCGGAAGTGGCATTATAGCTCAAGCAACAGAGTGCTTGCCTTGAGCTGAAGAGCTGAGGGACAGCACCCAGGCCCAGACTTCAAGCCCCACAACCAATATATATATATATATAAACAAACAAACAAACCAGGAAGATGTCCCTTGGCAGACATCAGATCTTCTGGTACTTTGATCTTGGGTGTTTCAGCTTCCAGAACTGGGAGAAATAATTATTAAGACACTCATTCTGTGGCATTTTATTACAGCAGCCTTAGTTAACTAAGATGAAAGTTACTGGTTCTGTTCCCTCCTTCAGTCATGATGGATTCCACTTGGGCCATTTCACTCTTTGCTGTCCGCAGACCTTAACTAGAGCCATCTTTGTCCATTGAAGAGGTTCGAAAGAAAACAGTTGGGGTTGTAAATCCTAGCTTGTAGGTCCTAGCCCATGGGAGGCTGAGGCAGGAGAATTGAGAACTGGAAGCCAGACTGGGCTGTATAAATGAAGTCTGAAAAAAGAATTCCTTTGGCTCCCATGGAGGCCACCTCTTCTCCTCTCGCTGGGCATACCAAGGCTGGTGGTGGAAGGGAAGGCAGTGCTGGCTTTTATTTAAACCTCTAGGTTTGAACAGAAGCTATGGGCTGCAGCAGAATAAGAATGTCTTGCCAGGTCATTTACTGACTCCAATTGCCAAGGAGGTTGTTAGCAACTCTGAAATGTCAGCTTGGGTGCAAAAACCAGGTCTTAGTTCCTGTAATCCAGCACCGGGTTTTTATCATTACAAGTGAATAGTGAATGAGAGGAGAAGTTATGGCCATCATGAGTAACAGGCAGGCCAGGTGGCTTGGACTCACCAGGGAGGCTGGGTGGGGACAAGGGTGGATTACATTCCTGAAGATTCAAGCTTACCTGAGGGTAGGAATGGAACTCTCAGATGATCCTGAACCCACGGAGGGCAGAGCTGAGCTGAGGAGAATCATACTACTTGGCTGTGAGGGGTCAAGAATACTGTTCCAGCCCCTTCTGCCTGTCTCTTCCACCTGTCTCTTCTGCCTGTTCCCAGCAGTTGACTCTGGCAAAGTCCACAAGCATTCAACTTGCCCACTTTTGTTCCAGTCTGAGCTGCTTCATGCTCTTCAGTCCCTGGCTCCTTACTGCTTTCTCTGGCCATCTTGGACACCTCAAAGCCAATCTTAGCCTGGTGGCTCACTCTTAGAATCCTAGACTTAAGAGGATGAGTACTGAAGATTGCAGTTCAAAGCCAGCCCAGGTAGGAAAGTTTACGAGACTCTTATATCCACTTAACTAGCAAAAAGCTGGATCTGGAGATCAAGTGATAGAGTGTTAGCCTTGAGTAAAGAAAGCTAGCTAGAGTGTGAGGCTTGAGTTCAAGCCCCAATATACCAACACAAAAACAAAACCCAAATCACCATTTGTATGGCTTTTATGGTTTCTTCAGTCCTGAAGATCTAGGATGAAAACAGGGGAACTGCCACTTTCTGATGCCAAGCAACAGTGATTTCCAGGGCTTTTGGATACCTTTATTGACTCTGAAGAATAATCAGTGAAACTGAATCAGAAAAAAATTACTAAAAGACATGCTGAGCACTAGTGGCTCCTGCTTGTAACCCTAGTTACTTAGGAGGCTGAGATCTGAGGATTAAAGTTTGAAGCCAGCCTGGGAAAGAAAGTCTGTAAGACTCTGATTATTAACCAAATAAAAAAAAGAAAAATCCAGAAGTGGAGCTATGGCAAAAGTGGTAGAGTGCTAGTCTTGAGCAAAAATGCTCAGGGACAGTGTCCAGGCTCTGAGTTCAAGCTCCATAACCAGCACCCACAAAAAGTTAAAAGAATGGTCAGACTGACAAATTGCTCTTGGAATCCAACTAAAAAATTTTAGCTACAAGATTGAGCTCTTTACTGTTTAATATTTCACTCCAGCTATTGGGAAAGAGAGAAAATTGGAGGGGGCGGGGGGGGAGGGGGGGGGGGGGGGGAGGGGGGGGAGCCGTAGATTGGGGAATCTGGCCCCTCACAGATGTGACCACACGGTGGCGCTGCCATCCTGAATTTTGTTACATGAGGGGAAAAAATAAAATTCAACTTCTTTAGAGGTGAAAGAAAAACAAACAAAACCCCTCCAAAACATGAAGTAAGCTTTTATGCTTATTGCAGTAATCAAAATTTAAATTGATTTAATGATTTAGGGAAGTGTTATGCCACTGAGCTACATTTGCAGTGGACCTTAAAAATGTTTTTTAATCTTAGGTACTCAAGAGGCTAAGATCTAAGGATCACTGCTTGAAGCCTGGAAAATCTGTGAGACTTTTATCGTCAATAAACTACTAAAAATAACCAGAAGGGCTGGGAAGGTGGCTCAGTGGTAGAGCGCTTGCCTTGCATGCCTGAGGCCCTGGGTTCAATTCCTCAGCATCACATAAGCAAAAAGAAAAAAGCCGGAAGTGGTGCTGTGGCTCAAGTGGTAGAGCGCTAGCCTTGAGCTGAAGAGCTAAGGGACAGTGCCCAGGCCCAGAGTTCAGGCCCCACAACCGGACCCCCCCCCAAAAAACAAAACAAAACAAAACAAAAAAACAACCCCAGAAGTAGAGCTGTGACTCAAATGATAAAGCAGAGTTCAAGCCCCAGAGCACTGTCAATAAATAAATAAATAAAAATACACACAACTTTGAGCTTGCCACCTTAACTTTCCTCTTGCTTCAGCCTCGCAAATTCTGGTATTACAGATATATACCACCTTACTCAGCTCTGTAATTCTTTAGGTAGTACTAGGCTGAACTTATGATCTCATACTTACTGGGCTGGCATTCTACTAACACTTAGCCCTATTGCTTATTACCCCCTTTTTTTGGGGGGGGGGGAGAAGGGCCAGTCTTGGGGCTTAAACTCAAGGCTTGTCCCTTAGCTTTTCTGCTCAAGGCTAAGATAAGAGAATCATAGACTTTCCTGCTTGGTTGTTTTTGAACTGTTATCATCACATCTCAACTTTCCTGGGTAGTTAGAATTACAGGTGTGAACCATCAGTGCCTGAATCTTTAGCCCATTTTAGTGATGGTTATTTTTACTTATTTTTGTAACAGACCTGGGGCTTGAACTCAGGGCCTAGGCTTGGTCCCTATGATTTTGTGTTCAAGGCTAGCACTCTACCTCTTGAGCCATGACCCTACTTTTAGATTTTTGGTGGTTAATTGGAGATAAGAGTCTCACAGACTTTTCTGCCTGGGTTGGCTTCAAACCATGATCCTCAGATCTCAGCTTCCTGAGTAGTTAAGAGTACACGTGTAAACCACCAGTGCCCAGCTGTGTTGGTTATTTTTTGAGATAAGGCTCATGCCTGGGCTACCATCTGCCTATTTTATACTTCCCATTGTAGCTGGGATGATAGCCATGTGCTATTTTACTCGTCTATGTGTTGAGAAGGTGTCTTGGGAACTGTTCTGCCTTAACTATTCTTGAAATTCAATGGTCCTGTTCTCAGCCTCCCAAGTAGACATGACTACAGCTGTGAGCCACCAGCTCCTGGCTCTCAAGTTTTTGAGAAGCCATCATACATTTTTCCATTTGCTGGAGATTGAGTTTAGATCCTTGCACAAGCTGGGCCAGTGCCTTAACCCTGAGCTACATCAGCCCACTGTAGCACTAAAAAAACAAAAACAAACAAAAACTAAAAAACAAACAAAACTTTAACAATGCTTGACAAGAAATGTACTCATTACCTTACCCATGTAACCGTAACCACTCTGTACAGAATCTTTACAATAAAATAAAATTAAAATTAAAAAAGTAAACTCTGGGCCTGGGCACTATCACCCAGCTCTTCAGCTCAAAGCTAGCACTCTATCTAGCACTCTATCACTTGAGCCACAGTACCACTTCCAGTTTTCTGGTGGTTAACTGGAGATAAGAATCTCATGGACTTTCTTGCCTAGACTGGCTTTGAATCGTGATCCTCAGATCTCAGCCTCCGGAGTAGCTAGATTACAGGTGTGAGCCATTGGTGCCAGGCTTAAAAAAAAAAAATACTTGGAACCATATCACAAAGTCATTAAATCAGGCTGGGCCCTGGTGGCTTATGCTTATAATCCTAGCTACTTAGGAGGCAGAGGTCAGGACGACTGAGATTTGAAACCAGCCTGGATAGAGAAGTCCCTGAGACTCCATTTAAATCCATAGCTGGGCAAGGTAGCATGGGCCTTGGATGAGATTTGGAGGAGGTAGCTCTAGGCCAGCCAGGGCAAAAGAGTTTATGAGACCCCATTTCTACAGGAAAAGAAAAGCTGAATGTGGTAGTGCACATCTGTCATCTCAGCAGGAAGCATGAATAGGAGGATCACAGTCCAGACTGGCCCATACAAAAATTGCCAGAGCTGGAAGTGTGGCTCAAGTGGTCAAGCACCTCCAAAAAATGCCACTTTTCTGTAGCCTGTGATTTTGAGGTTCCTATGGTGTGATCGGTCACATTGTGACAGATAGTGAGGGGGAAGAAGAGGCAGTGGAGACTCAGGGGAGAGCTCTAGGAATCCTCTGGTGGAAATTTACCCTCTTCTGTTGTTACCAGCAACTCCTCCTCAGTCCTAGCAGGGCAAGTGAGTTATGAAGTGCAAACAGTTGTAAAGCTGGTGGGCAAAATGCATTGTTCCATATTTTTGGATGAGTTGTTTCCTGGGAGTTTTCCAACATTTGTACTAGAACATCATTCTTCCTCTATCTTGTCTTTAAAAGCAAAGGAGGAAGGGAATCGGGGCAGCCATATTCTGGGTCCCATCAGAATGTTAGAGACAAAGAAACAAAAAGCCATAGGCCTCACTTGAAGAGTGTCACATACAACTTGAGAAGCAGACAGCGCAGCAGGACCAGGCTCTGCATGGAGGTAGTGAGGAGGAAGGCTCAGGGATGCCTGCTGACTGAGTCAGGACGGGCTTCTGGAAGGAGATGACTCAAAATTTGTATTTAGAAGATGAACTGGAGGTCACTGGGAAGAAGGGAGAAGCTCTGTGTGTGTGTGTGTGTGTGTGAGTGTGTGTGCGTGTGTTGTGTGTTGTGTATGTATGTACTGGGACTTGAACACAGGGCCTGGATGATATCCTTTAGCTTTTTCACTCAAAGCTGGGGCTCGACCACTTGAGCCACAGCTCCATTTCTGGCTTTTTGCTGATGAATTATATGTGAGTCTTTTGAATTTGTCTGCCTGGGCTGGCTTTGAACTGTGATCCTCAGATCTCAGCCTCCTTAGTAGCTAGGATTACAGGTGTGAGCTACCAGTGCCCTAAAAGACCCTCCAATCAAACACACACACACACACACACAAAACAAAACAAACAAACAAACAAAAGCTGGCTTCAAGGATTCCAATTCTGGGCTGGGAAGTTGGCTCAGTGGCAGAGCGCTTGCCTTGCATGCCTAAGGCCCTGGGTTCAATTCCTCAGCACCACATACGCAAAAAGAAAAAAGCCGGAAGTGGTGCTGTGGCTCAAGTGGTAGAGCGCTAGCTTTGAGCTGAAGAGCTGAGGGACAGCACTCAGGCCCAGAGTTCAGGCCCCACGACCGGATCCAAAAAAAAAAAAGGATTCCAATTCTCCCTATTTAACCCAAGGCCAATCTCCATAATAAAGAAGATGGGGAAAGATGGCTGAAATGGGCTGAAGTTCTGTTTCCCATGGCATATCTAACCACATCCTGTCTTTCTCTGCTACATTTCTTTTTTTTTTTTCTTTTTTTCTTTTTTTTTTTGTCGGTCATGGGGCTTGAACTCTGGGCCTGGGCGCTGTCCCTCAGCTCTTCAGCTCAAGGCGAGCGCTCTACCACTTGAGCTACAGCGCCACTTCTGGTTTTCTGGTGGTTTATTGGAAATAGGAGTCTCACAGTCTCTCCTGCCCGGGCTGGCTTTGAACCGCGATCCTCAGATCTCAGCCTCCTGAGTAGCTAGGATTACAGGCGTGAGCCACCAGCGCCCGGCTTCTCTGCTACATTTCTAATAAACTTCCCTATCACTTTCATTTATGTTCATGTCTTGCCTAAATTATCCTTTTGCCAAATGCAAGTATTGAGGTCAATTTAGCTGCCCTAAATTTCCTGTAGCAGTTTCATTACCATGATTTTTTTCATGTTGTGTGTTATCCAGTAGCAATTTTTTTTTTCTCCTTGGAGAGTTCTTTTTTTTTTTTTTTTTGTGCCAGTCCTGGGGCTTGAACTTAGGGACTGGGCACTGTCTCTGAGTTTCTTTTGCTCAAGGATAGCACTTTACCACTTGAGCCACAGTGTCACTTCTGGCCTTTTCTGTTTATGTGGTACTGAGGAATCAAATCCAGGATTTCATGCATGGTAGGCAAGCACTCCACCACTAAGCCACATTCCCAGCCCCTGGAGAGTTCATTTTGACTCTAATATTTATTTATTTAGGTGCCAGTACTGGGGCTTGAACTCAGGGCCTAGGTGCTGCCCCTTAGCTTTCTCATTCAAGGCTGGTGTTCCATCACCTGAACCATAGATCTACTTCGGTGTAATATTTAATTTCAAACCATTTCATATTAAATGAACACAAATAAATAAATACTATCTGTTTGTTGTAATCTGAACTCCCAGAGTTCACTCACCTCTGGCCTTAGGTGTGTGGGGTAGGAAGTCTAGAGAGCCAAGTTCTGGCTGAACTCCCAAACTACCCAGGTGCCAGCTTCTACAAAAGCTCTTTATGGTCAGGTGCCGGTGGCTCATGCCTGTAATCCTAGTACTCAGGAGGGTGAGGCCTGAGGATTGTGGTTCCAAGCTAGCCCAGTTAGAAAGTTCATGAGATTCTTTTTTTTTTGGTCGATCCTGGAGCTTGAACTCTGGGCTTGGGTGCTATTCCTGTGCTCCTCAGCTCAAGGCTATAACTTTACCACTTGAGCCACAGTGCCAGTTCCGGTTTTCTAGTGGTTTTTATTGGAGATCAGAGTCTCATGGACTTTCCTGCCCAGGCTGGCTTTGAACCACGATCCTCAGATCTCAGCCTCCTGGGTTGCTAGGATTACAGGCATGACCCACTGGCGCCCGGCTTCATGAGACTCTTATCTCCAATGAGCCATCAGGAAACTGGAAATGGTGCTGTGGATCAAAGTGGTAGAGTGCTAGCCTGGAGCAAAAGAGCTCAGGGACAATGGCCAGGTCCTGAGTTCAAGCCTCCAGGACCAACAAAAATCTAAAAAGATAAAAAGAAAAAAAAAGCTCTTTAGGAACACCCTCCTCCTGGGGTACCACTCATTCCTGAATTGTACCAGTTATAGATCTGTGTTTCCTTGTCTCCATGTTGGTCAACTGTGCTTCTAGGCCAAAACAAGAGCCTGTCATCCAGTGACACTTACACTTCTGGTCTCTAGTATCTCCATGGCAGGCATGCTAATTATTCATTTGTGTGTGTGTGTGTGTGTGTGTGTGTGTGTGTGTGTGTGTGTGTGTGTGTGCATGCATGCGTACTCTGATATTGGGCTTGAACTCGGGGCCTCACACCCTCATTTAGTTTTTTCGCTCAAGGTTTGCCCTCTCTCACTTGAGTCTCACCTCTACTTTCATCATTTTGCTCATGAATTGGAGATGAGAGTCTCAGAGTTTTCTGCTCAGGCTGTTTTCAGACTTCAGTCCTCAGATCTCAGCCTCCTAAGTAGCTAGTATTTCAGATAGGGACTTTGGCTTGTAGTGCTTCTTCTATTTTGAAGGATAACTTTATTGGGTATAATAATCTTGACTAGAAGTTATTTGAAGTCACATCATTTTTAAAAGTTTAGAAGTTTTTGTTTTTCAGGCATTCCAACACTTTCAGTATTTTTGGACTTGGTTAGAAGCTTCTGGAAGCGTCATAGTGACCTTTTCACATTACTTGCACTTCTATATTGTGATAGAAGTTGTGTACATCTAGGTTGGATATCTTTTCTTTTCTGCTACTTAGAGGAGAGAAAGCATACAACAGTGATAAAATAATCAATTGTAGCTGGGTGCCAGTGGTTCATGCTGTAATCCTAGCTACTCAGGAGGCTGAGATCTGAGGATTAAGATTCAATGGCAGTCTGGGCAGGAAAGTCCACAAGACTCTTATTTCCAATCAATCACCAAAAAGCTAGAAGTAGAGTGTGGCTCAAGTGGTAGAGCATTAGCCTGGAGCAAAAAAACCTCAGGGACAGCACTCTGAGTTCAAGCCCCAGGACTGGCACCAAAAAACAAAACGAAAACAAAAAAATGGAAAGCATATGTATATAGATATATTTAGTTGTCTTTTCTTTTTGTTGGTGGTACTAGGTTTGAACTTAGGCCCTCAATATTTCTGGGCTGGCATTGTATCATTTTGGCCACATTTTCAGTTTTCTTTTCCCTTTTCTTTCTTTCTTTTTTTTTTTTTGCCAGTCATGGGGCCTGAACTCTGGGCCTGGGCGCTGTCCCTCAGCTCTTCAGTTCAAGGCTAGTGCTCTACCACTTGAGCCACAGCCCACTTCCGGCTTTTTCTGCTTATGTGGTGCTGAGGAATCGAACCCAGGGCCTCATGCATGCAAGGCAAGCACTCTACCACTGAGCCACCTTCCCAACCCCTCTTTTCTTTCTTTTTGCATGGTATATAGAACCTTTTGTTTGTCTGGTAAGCACTCTACTACTTGAGCCATCTCCCCAGTCCTTTCGCATACAGAGCCTCACACTAACTGTGCCTTGGCTGGCTTTGTACGTGTACCATCACACTGGGATTTTTTTATTTTTATTTTTTATTTTTGTCAGTCGTGGGGCCTAAACTCTGGGCCTGGGCGCTGTCCCTCAGCTCTTCAGCTCAAGACTAGCACTCTACTACTTGAGCCATAGCACTACTTCCAGCTTTTTCTGCTTATGTGGTGCTGAGGAATAGAATCCAGGGCCTCATGCATGCAAGGCAAGCACTCTACTACTGAGCCCCCTTCCCAGCCCCCTTGGATTGTTTTTAAGATAAGACCTTTCTAACTTTGGGCTGATCTCAAACAGCAATTTTGTTGCTACTTCCTTAGTTGCTGTGATTACAGACATGTACTACCATGCCTGGCCCCAAACCAAGTATTCAAATGTAGTTTAAAAAATTGGATTATCAGCTCCATCTCTAATATGGTTGTAGAAGAAAAGAACTAAGGTTCTTATAGGATAAACTGTGTATTTAAAATAGAGGTATTAAAAAGTATAAGGTATTAAAAATTAAGTAGTAAAGAAAAGAAGAATGAGAGAAGGAAGAAAGAAAAAGACAAGGAAAGGAGGGAGAAGTATACAAGATAAAGATATACAATATAGTAGTGTTTAAGAACCTTATGTAATTTCATGTGTGTGCATGTCAGTCATGGGGTTTGAACTCAGGGCCTGGGTTCTGTCCCTGAGCTCTTTTGCTCAGGGCTCTACCACTTTGAGCCACAGCTCCACTTTCAGTTTCTTGGTGGTTAATTGGAAATAAGAGTCTCACAAACTTTCATCCCTGGGCTGACTTTGAACCGTGATCCTCATATCTCAGCCTCCTGAGTATCTAGAATTACAGGTGTAAACCACCAGCATCCGGTGAAACTTGTATAATTATTACAGAGAAAAACAATACAACCAGGCGCTGGTGGCTCATGCCTATAGTCCTAGCTACTTAGGAGGCTGAGATCTGAGGACTGGGGTTCAAAGCCAGCACAGGCAGGAAAGTCCATGTGAGACTTATCTCCAATTAACCACCAGAAAACCACAAGTGGCTCTGTGGCTCAAGTGGTAGAGCGCTCACCTTGAGCTGAAGAGCTGAGGGATAGCGCCCAGGCCCAGAGTTCAAGTTTCACAACCCTCCCCCAAAAAGTACAATCAGGAAAAGAGAAGGGAAAAAAATAGGAAGAAAAAGGAAGTGGCGCTGTGGCTCAAGCTGTAGAGCACTCGCCTTGAGCTGAAGAGCGCAGGGACAGTGCCCTAGCCCAGAGTTCAAGCCACAGGACCAAAAAAAAAAAAGGAAGAAAAAGTACTTTTCCTGGCTGAGGAGGAGGGCTCCATTAGGGAGCTCACTTCCTGGTCTTTGGCCCTCAGATCTCTGTCCAGGCCCTCCTCATGGGCCTGAGGTAGTCTATGATTTCTTTCTGGGTGCAGCCTGGGTAAAGGGTGGGTGATTGTCTAAGGCTTGGGCCTGGGGCGGTGGCTGGGGTGAGGGGAGGTAGCTTAGGCACATGCCAGTGGCCCGGTGTGGGTGGAGGTGGAGCAGGTCCCCTTGAGTAGTAGCAACTCAAGCGCAGGGGTGAGTCTCATGGTTTAGCAGTAGCTAGGGGTGGAGGCAGGGCAGCTCTGGCTGCCAGTAGCAGTTGGTGGATGAGGAAGAGAGAGTAGAATGGCTTCCTGGTATGGGCTGTCTGTTTCCAGTGAAGTTTGCATGCTCCTGAGATTTAGAGTGCTGGCTCTTGAGTAAAACTGATTTCCTTCCCACCAAGTCTTACCTTCCAACTATTAGCTTAAATTTTTTAATTTTTATGTGTGTGTGCGTGCGCATGCAGGTCCTGGGATTTGAACTCAGGCCATGAGTGCTGTCCCTGAGCTTTTTTTTTTCCCTCAAGGTGAGTGCTCTACCACTTGAGACACAACTCTATTAGCTATGTTAATTGGAGTAAGAGTGTCACAAAAATTCCTGCCCAGGCTAACTTTTAGCCACAATCCTCTGATCTCATACTCTTGAGTAGCTAAGATTACAGGCCTGAGCCACTGGTGCCTAACCTGAAATATTGGCTATTTTTTTTTTTTTTTGCTTATTGTTTTGGTTTTACTTTATTGTAAAGGTGATGTACAGAGGGGTTACAGGCACACTTCCTTTTGAATAGTATCACCTCCTCCCTCATTTTCTCCCAAGTTTTCCATCCTGCCCCCTCCCTCAAGTTATATAGCTCATTTCCAACAGAGTGTCTAGTGAGTACAAATACTGGCTTTTGAACAGCAAACAGCTGGCTACAACTGGGTCTAGCCCACAAATATCTGAGATAAATCAACTTAAAGTGAAAATAAGCTTTTTTTAGAGATGTCGGTTCATGATCCCTTGGCCCTGCTGCTTTGGAACTGCTGAAGTGGCACATGATACCAGGGAGTATGTGTGGGAGCAAAGCCATTTGCCACACTGAGAATCAGGAGAGGAAGAAGGCTGGGGTCATGGTATCCTTTGAGAGGATGAGTGACCAAGGACCTAAATACCTCCCATGGGGCCACACCATTTAAAATTCCTACCATCTCCCAGTAGTGCCAAAGTCTAGAGACAAAGTGTCTAATACATGAGTCCTTGGGGAAACATTCTACCCTCAAACTCTTCTACCTCCTGCCTGGAGCAAGTCATGTCATCTCCCCAAGGCTCCATTTCCTCCCCTGTTATCCCCCTGGGAATAAGGAAGGCGTCCCTCTTGTGTTGTGTTTGTGAGGGTTAAGTGAGAAAACATGTATAACGAAATTACAGGAGTGGACTAATGTTTGTGATGTTTGTGTTCCTGGGCCTGGCAGGGTGCCTGGGCCACAGAAAGTGCTTATGAAGGTGACTTTTCTCCTACTCTAAGAGAGCTGCTTTCTATGACACACTCATTTAGCCCTCTAGGATCACTAGCAGCATTCGTAATTCTCCCACTCTTAACAATCCTAGAATTTACAGTAGCATTAATTCAAGCCTACGTCTTTATCCTATTTCTCTTCCTCCCTGCAACTGAAGGAACTTTTGCTCCCCAGAAAGGTGATTGAGTTGGGCAGGGGTTGGGGTACCTGGAGCTGAGTCCCCAGGGCTGGCATGCAAGGTTCACAAGCCCAGATTGGGAAAGAGCTGGGAACCGGTCGGTCTCTCTTATCCTGGTCAGGGAACTTCGGAGAAACCAGCACTGCTGGAAAATTCAGGGACAGGAAATGGAAGGGGGAGGGACAGAGGGAAAACAGCTCGTGGTATCTCAACACTTCCAGGCCTAGCTCCCTTGCCTCAGTCATGAAATGAGGGGTAGATTGACTGGAGATTGGGGATGGAGGTGGTGGACCCAGAAGACCCCCTTCTCTGAGGATAAATAGCAATTGTTGTGTCGCTTACCCCCACTACTCATGGCGTGAGTTCCAGCTCTGTTTATATTTCTATTTAACTGTCCAAAGTCCTCTCAGCCAGGAGATGCTGTGTTAGATTCACTTGGACACTCAGATACAGGGGTTCAGGGTGATTGCCTGGACCAGCCTCCTCTTCCCCTCTCCCCTCACACCTCCTTCCCCTATCTTCCCGGCATTCACATCTCTTCTTTCTAGGGTCTGGACTGTTGGTGGGAGCAAGTCAGCTCTTTATACTTTTAACAGGTAATGAAGGTCAGGGGGTGAGGGCAGGTGGTATTGTAGATGTCTGTGGTTCAGGGACAAGAGGGGTTGGATGGGAAGGTGTGGGCTGCTCTGGGAAAGCTCCTGGCCTTGTCAAGGAGACATGAGATGGGACAGGAAACTAAGATAGTTCAAACCTTTCCTCCAAACTTATCTTCAACTTCATATCCAACCTCAGCTGTCACCTTGCTCTACTCTTAGGCCTTATTTTATTATTATTATTATTATTATCATCATCGTCATTGTTGCTGCTGGGTCTGGACTGGCTTCAAACCTCAGTCCTCAGATCTCAGCCTCCCTGAGTAGCTAGGATTACAGGCATGAGCCATCAGCACCTGGTGTCATTCCTTACTTTAATCTGTCCACATGAATTTGCTTGTCAGTTCAAAGTCTATCCATAAACACAGCTTCAGCTTCAGCCTGAAGAACAAGCCTCACTCCCAGCTCCAACACCAGCCTGGGGCCCATCATGGACAAGGACTTTCAAGACATCCAGCAGCTTGACTCGGAGGAAACTAACCATCAGTTCAGTGGTGGTGAGGAGCTAGGCACTCATGGGCAGAACCCCAGGAGAGAAAGTCCATTTTGGAAAGGCAAGTACCAGTTTCAGGGTCTTCACCCCCTGAACCCTTGTCTCAATTGCCAAGTGCTCTCTGTCTATGTGCTCAGGGGGCAGGGACTGCGTTCCTCCTCTAATTATAGAGGGCCCCAGAAAGAATGTATGCCCAGAGGTGAGGGCATATTGGAACCGGAGGAGACTTTCTCCCTCTTTCTCCTACCCTGAGGCACATGTGTGCTGTGTGTGTGTGTGTGTGTGTGTACATATGCAGGCATGTCCACAGCCAGCCAGAACTATGAGTATACATAAGCGTGAGGGTGGGAGATGAGCTGGGAAGAGTGGGGAAATGAGCTGAAAGGGCCCTGCTCCCCCTAGATCCTCCTGGGCCTGTCCTGGGAAAATGTTGAACATAATTCTCCAAGTGATCGGTGGAAAGATTTTAGAGACATTGGTGTGGTTCTAGGTAGAAAGGTAGGAAACAGGTGGAGGAACGTCAGGGTGGGAGCTGAGATTGGAGCCAGGCTCTGTGGAAGCAGAGGGGACCAGGGCACATGCTCAGGGGAGAGGAGAGAGGGGATGTGTTACCCTGAGGCTGGGGGACTGAGGGAAGGATTGTGCCGGGCAGGAAAGGAAGGGCCAAGAGAAACCTACTCCGGGCTGGGAAGGTGGCTCAGTGGTAGAGCGCTTGCCTTGCATGCCTGAGGCCCTGGGTTCGATTCCTCAGCACCACATAAGCAAAAAGAAAAAAGCCGGAAGTGGCGCTGTGGCTCAAGTGGTAGAGCACTAGCCTTGCGCTGAAGAGCTGAGGGACAGCGCCCAGACCCAGCGTTCAGGCCCCACAACTGGACCCCAAAAAAAAAAAAAAAGAGAGAGAGAGAAACCTATTCCACCTATCACATCTCCTTCCTGGAAGTGGGGTGGCAGGCCTCCCCCCGCCCAACAGTCTCTACAGGGACTAAGGCCCACCTACCTCACTTTGCTCTGAAGCTGTTTGTGGGACCAAGAACTAGTGGAACACTCAATGGCTTTGGGTGTTGCTAAATCTTCTGAGGGTGAAAGGATTCAGCATTTGGACAAAAAGCTTAGAGAGAGTCCACGATTCTTTAAATTGATGGGAGAGGGGGATTGCTTAAGTGGCCTGAAGGAGAGCACAGAGGGGGAAATGGAGATACTGCACACCTGTCACATACTTCCTTCAAGCAGCCGCGGCTGTCTAGGAAGGAGCGTGGTCATGGGAACGCGTTTTGACCGCTGATGGCTTTCTGCCTTTTCCTGTCACTTTATGTGTACAGTTTTCAAGACTTTTCTTTTTTGTGCTAGTCTCAGGGCCTAGTCACGGTCCCTAAGCATTTTTTTGCTTCAGGCTAGCGCTTTACCACTTGAGCTACACTTCCATGTCCAGCTTGTTGGTGGTTAAGTGGAGAAAAAAGTCTCATGGCCTTTCTTACCCTGCAATCCTCGGATTTCAGCCTCTTGAGAAGCTAGGATTATATGTACAAGCCACCAGTGCCTGGCTGGATTTAATTTAATATAATTAATTATTATTATTATTTTTTTTTTGCCAATCATGACACTTAAACTCAGGGCCTGGGCTCTGTATGAACCTCTCTGTGCTCAAGGCTAGTACTCTACCACTTGAGCCACAGTGCCACTTGCAAACTTTTTTCTGTTTTTGTGGTACTGAGGAATTGAACCCAGGGCTCATGCATGCTAGGCAAGTACTCTACCACTACGCCATATTCCCAGCCCTAATTAATTAACTAGTGTGTGTGTGTGTGTGTGTGTGTGTGTGTGTGTGTGTGCATGCTTGAACAGGCATTTAATGCTAGACGTGGTTGTTTTCATCTCTAAAGCTCAACTTTGGACTTTTAAATACCTTTCACAGCTGTCTGCTTAAAGTTGTTTTTCTTTTTTTCCACACATGCATTTATATGTATGAATATATGGGCTATAACTACAATATCTGTTTCAAGGACATTGTTTACAATTCTTTTTTTCTTATTTTTTTGTCAGTTGTACGGCTTGAACTGAGGACCTCGGTGCCATCCCTGAGCTGGTTTTGCTCCAGGCTAATGCTCTACCACTCTGAGCCATAGCATCACTTCCATTTTTCTAGTGGTTAATTTGAGATAAGAGTCTCATGGGCTTTCCTATCCAGGCTGGCTTCAAATAGTCATCCTCAGATCTCAGTCTCTTGAGTAGCTAAGATTATAGGTGTGAGCCACTAGTGTCGGGCTTAATTCTAACATCTGTGTCCATTCTGCATCCATTTTATTTATTTTATTTTATTTTTTTTGGGTCCGGTCGTGGGGCCTGAACTCTGGGCCTGGGCGCTGTCCCTCAGCTCTTCAGCTCAAGGCTAGTGCTCTACCACTTGAGCCACAGCGCCACTTCTGACTTTTTTTCTTTTTGTTTATGTGGTGCTGAGGAATTGAACCCAGGGCCTCAGGCATGCAAGGTAAATGCTCTACCACTGAGCCACCTTCCCAGCTCCTCTGCATCCATTTAAATAGATTTTTTCATTTACTTTTGGTGCTGAAGATGGGATCTAGGTCATGGGCGAGGCAAGCACTCTATATCCTCAGCCTGTTTGATTGATTTATTAACCTCCTCAGTATGAGCTGTGTTTTCCTGTACATCTTATGCATCTTGTATATCTTTGACTGGATGCCAGATTTTGTGAATTTTACCACACCAGGTGCTGGATACTTTTGTATTCCTCTATATACTCTTGAGCTTTCTTCTAGGATACAGTAACTTGCAATCTGTCTGATCCAGTGAGTCCTGACCATCTTGAGCTCGAACTCTAAATTCTATCTCCTGGACTAGGGAAGCTACTGGCCTCTGTCTTGATTTCCCTTCCATGTCCTGTGGCCCAAAAACTCTCTCTAAGTATAAAATGGGGCATTTTGCCAGGTGCTGGTGGCTCATACTCGTAATCCTAGCTACTCAGGAGGCTGAGATATGAGGATCACAATTCAAAACCAGCCTGGGCCGAAAAGTCTGAGACTCCTATCTCAAATTAACCACCAGAAAACCAGCAGTGGTGCTGTGGCTCAAATGGTAGAGTGCTTGCCTTGAGCTGAAGAGCTGAGAGACAGCACCCAGGCCCAGAGTTCAAGCCCCACAGCCGACCAAAAGAAAAAAAAAAAGATGGAGTATTTTGGTTCATCTTATTTGTTTCCTCTTTTTCAGGAATCAATGCCTTTCCTTTGCTGATGTCGTGTCTTGAAAAGTGTTGCTCCCCTCCTCCTACCGATACTGGGACTTGAACCTAGGGCCTCAAGCTCTTGCTTAGTTTTTTTCACTCAAGGACAGTGCTCTACCACTTGAGCCACATCCCCACTTTTGGCTTTTGGCCGATTATTTGGAGATAAGGGTCTCTTGAACTTGTCAGGCTGGGTTCTTGAGCTATGATTCTCAGATCTTAACTTCCTGGGTATCTAGGATTACAGGCATGAGCCACTAGCATCCACTAGCCCTCTTATGAAGCATGTCTAGCAAAGGGCAGGTGTGTCCCTCATCTCAGGTGTAAGAGCTTGGTTTTTCACAGAGCTGTTGTGACTATTGTGTACTATGTGTGTGTATGTTATATGTACCTGTGTGTGTGTGTATGTGTGTGTGTGGTGTGCATGCTTGCCCATGTTCCTGTAGGTGCCGATGTATAAATGTTCTGTGTTTAACACCCCATTAATGAGGTCAAATCCATTGGCTCCTCCAGAATGCCATACTTGTTTCTTTCCTTGCCCTGTTCCTGTCCCTTGAATGTGTGGCTTCTGACACTCTTTTTCTCTTACAGGGCAGCCTCCTTCCCAGACCTTTCCAAAACGCCTCTGCTCCAGCTTCCATCTCAGTCTGCTCGCCCTGAGCCTCAATGTCCTGCTGCTGGTGGCCGTCTGTGTGAT
Organism: Dipodomys spectabilis; assembly: GCF_019054845.1. NCBI lineage: Eukaryota > Metazoa > Chordata > Mammalia > Rodentia > Heteromyidae > Dipodomys > Dipodomys spectabilis. Next base: position 1,606,764 of record NW_024871253.1, read on the forward strand.
CGGGTCTCAAAGTGAGGTTACAGGGATGAGACAAAGATGGGGATGGGTTATGGATAATGATGAGGCAGTGAGGAGAGCAATGAGAGGGGAAGAGGTGGAGGCAGCATGCTACAGGTGCTGAGCGCAATAAGAAGTCAAGAATGGGATCAATAGCCAGGTGATAGTGGCTCATGCCTATAATCCTAGCTATTCAGGAGGCTGAGATCGGGGCTGGGAAGGTGGCTCAGTGGTAGAGTGCTTGCCTTGCATGCATGAGGCCCTGGGTTCGATTCCTCAGCACCACATAAGCAGAAAAAGCCAGAAGTGGGGCTGAGGCTCAAGTGGTAGAGCACTAGTCTACAGCTGAAGAGCTGAGGAACAATGCCCAGGCCTGGAGTTCAGGCCCCATGATTGACCAAAAAATAAATAAATAAATAAGTTAAAAAAAAAAAGAGGCTGAGATCTGAGGATCGTAGTTCAAAGCCAGCCCAGGCAGGAAAATCCATGAGACGCTTATCTCCAATTAAGCATCTAACAAACCAGAAGTAGAGGCGTGGTTCAAGTGGTAGAGTGCTAGCCTTGAGCAGAAAAGCTCAGGGACTGGGATTGGAGGCATGGCTTAGTTGGTAGAATGCCAGCCAATGAGCATAGGTGTCAGGTACTGAGTTTGGGTTCTGGTTTTGTACCTAAAAAATAAATAAATAAAAGCTCAGGGACAGCACCTAGACCCGGAGTTCAAGTCCCAGGACTAGCACAACCTCTCCTCCTACCCCTCCCCCCAAAAAAGAATGGGATGGATGAAGGGGCAGTGATGGGCAGTGAGGGGGATAGGCACATGGATGGTAATGGGGGCACAGTCCCACACCCCTTCCTGTCTCACTGTCTCCTGACAAGGCACACGGCTGCAGGAAGAGCTGCGTACCCTGAAGGAAACTTTCAACAACTTCTCCTCCAGCACCCTGGTGGAGGTCCTGGCCCTGGGCTCCCATAGTGAGTGGCTGGCCGTTGTTTATCCACACAGATTTATCTGCTGGGCTCAGTGCTGAATCTGCTCAGGGGCTGTGGGGATGAAGCCCAGGGCAGATGATCTAGCCCTGAGGAGCTAGCAAGACTTCTACAGGTACTGGCCATAACTTGAGGGGCCCTGGGGACCAACTGAGGCAGGCAGGGTGAGTGCCAGCCAGAGAGAAGAGGCTGTGAACCACAGGAGGTGAGGAAGAGCACTGTGTGTTTGGGGGACTGAGGACAATTCTAGGAACTGGGGTGGGGGAGGGAGCTGTGAGGGGGTCAGAGGTCAGAGAGTGGGAGCAAGTTGCAGCAAGTTGTGTGGACTGCATGGGACTGGGCTGTGTGAACACAGGGACCCAAGGAAGGAATTTCAACAGCACAGTGGCCTAAGCCCCTGCAGGTGCAGAGCAGCCTGATGGGGCTGAGGGTTCAGAGGTTGACTAGGCCATGTTCCACGGGAGGCTGTGGGCTCCAAATGGCGCCCCCTAGTGTGTGAGGCTGGAGGTGGGTGCAGGAGGCTGAAGGAGGAATTTGTCTTCCTTTTTTTTTCAGAAGGCAGCATGAGCGACAAATTGACATCTCTGGAGGCCCAGCTGGAGAAACAACATCAGGACGTAAAAGCAGGTCACATTTTCCTCCTGAAGCATGCGTGTGGTCTGTGTGTGAGGTGGATGTGTGTATTGTGTCTGTGATATGCGAGGTGTGCGTGTGTGGGTGTTGTGTGTGTGGTGTGAGTATGGGGTGGTATCTGTGTGCAGTATGTGCTCTGGTGTTGGTGGAGTTGTATGAGTGTGGTATGTGTGTTGTGTGGAGTGTTATATGTGACTCATGTGCTCCATCTGAAGCAGTTTAGTGTGTTTATGGTATGTGATGTGGTGTGCGTGTGGCATGCGTGCAATGTGTGTTAGACTTTGCCAGAAAACCACGCAGACATTTAGGCACAAAGAACAAAGGAAAGGTTTAGTGGCAGCAAGAGGACCAGCAAGACTCCTTCTCACAAGAGAGAAGTGCTATTGTCTGAGGTGACCAATGTAAGCTTCAGGGGCTAGGAGGGGCTTGGAGGTGGAGACACGGTGTAGGTCTGTGGACCAGGGGCTTCATCATGGCGGGATAGGATTTATGGCTGCTGCCCAAGTGGCAGATAAGGGGCTGCAGCTGCCCAGACTGAAGGTTACTTTAAGGGGGTTGTAACTACCCCAATGGAGTGTCATCTCAAGGTAAAGAGGGGAGGAGGTCTGTTATTTGCTATCTGTACTAAATGGGCCTAGTTCTGTCTAGGAAAAGAACATGCTAAGCTGCAGGAGAGGAGGCTACTGGGCCAACAGTGTGTGTGTGTGTGTGTGTGTGTGTGTGTGTGTGTGTGATGGGGTACATGTGTTATGCTGTGTGTTTGGTGTGTGGGGTGTGTTATGTGTGCATTAGGTGTGTTGTGGTGCGTATTTGGTGTGTGTGGTGTGTTATGTATGCTGTATTGTGTTCTATGTGCTGTGGGGTGGGATAGATACAGTGTGTGTGGTGTGTGTTATATATGTTTTGGTGTGCATTTGGTGTGTGTGGTGTGGTATGTGTTTGGTATGTGTGTTGTGATATGTGTATTGTGGTATGTGTTTGGTGTATGTAGTGTGGTATGTGGTTGGGGGGTGTGGTATGGTATGTGTGTGGTATGTGTGTTGGGGTATATGTGGCGTGGGCTGTGGTGTGGGTATACTGTATTAGGTGATGTGCAGTGTGGGTGTGTGTTGTGTCTGTATGGTATGTGTTTTGTGGTGTGTGTATGGTGTGAGGTTCTGAAGCCTCCAGATGGGGTCCTGCACCTGGTCCTGGCGGGAGGGGACCCACACATTCCTCCCACTGTCCCTCTGTCCCCTAGACCACGCTACCTTGTTCCTGCACCTGAAGCACTTCCCCACGGATATGAGCTCCCTGAAGTGTAACATGGTGTTTCTCCAAAGCAACGGTAGGGACTCAGTGGCGCTGGTCCCCGTGTCTCTGTCCCGGCCACAACAGGGCCTTATCACCCTCTGGCCTGTGTCCCCTCAGGCACGAAATGTTGTCCTGTTAATTGGGTGAAATATGGAGGCAGCTGCTACTGGTTCTCACGTGCTGGGATGAATTGGCACGAGGCCTACGCATACTGCCAGCTGGAGAATGCCCACCTGGTGGTTATCAACTCTTGGGATGAACAGGTGAGGCCCTGCTGTCTGGAGGCCAGAGGAAAACCGGAATGCTTTGAATGAGTAGGCCCAAGTAGGCTTGTTTTCCCTGCTTCTTAACCTAAAACAGAATCCAGAAGAGGAAGTGTGGCAGAGTTTGGGCAGGTACACAGTGGAGCAGCCACTGAGTCTAAGAAGTGGGAGATGGTAGCCAGGAGTTGACAGAAAGTGACAAGGAGCCAGTTGGGAGATAAACCTTGAGGCAGGACATGGCGAGTCTGTGAATCCCAATGTTGGCCTTCAGATGTGGTTTTTGTCTGTGTCAAGAGAACAGAGTAGTGGGATTCCATTGACTGCTCTCCTGCCCTGCGTGTCTGGAGCCCTGCAAGGTGCCCTTTGCCTCTCATTTCCATTGCTGCCACCAGACAGTGACCTTGAACATGGTTCACAGAGGAAGAACCAACCCATTAGAACACATAAGACATTTTTGTGCCATTTTTTGTTGTTGTTGTTGGTTGTGGGGCTTGAACTCAGGGCCTGGGCACTGTCCCTGAGCTCTTTTGCTCATGACTAGCACTCTACCACTTTGAGGCACAGCACCACTTCCTGTTTTCTGGTGGTCTCATGGACTTTCCTGCCCAAGCCGACTTCAAAATGAGATCCTCAGATCTCAGACTCCTCAGTAGCTAGGATTCTAGGCATGGGCCACCAGCTCCTGGCTGATTTTTGTGCATTTTATTTTTTATTTTTATTTTTTGCCAGTCCTGGGTCTTGAACTCAGTGCCTGGGTACTGTCCCTGAGCTTCTTTTGTTCAAGGCTAGCACTCTACCAGTGGAGCCACAGCACCACTTCCAGCTTTTTCTGTTTATGTGGTACTGAGGAATCAAATCCAGGATTATATGCATGCTAGGCAAGCACTTTATCACTAAGTCACATTCCCAGCTCTTTTGTGCATTTTATTTTTTTATTTTTTTATTTTTTTTGTCGGTCATGGGGCTTGAACTCTGGGCCTGGGCGCTGTCCCTCAGCTCTTCAGCTCAAGGCGAGCGCTCTACCACTTGAGCTACAGCGCCACTTCCGGTTTTCTAGTGGTTTATTGGAGATAGGAGTCTCACGGTCTTTTCTGCCCGGGCTGGCTTTGAACCGAGATTCTCAGATCTCAGCCTCCTGAGTAGCTAGGATTACAGGCGTGAGCCACTGGCGCCCGGCATCTTTTATGCATTTTAAATTGTTATTATTAAGTAGTTGTACAAAGGAGTTACAATTCTATAAGTCAGGTTATGAGTATAATGTTTCTTGGTCAATCAGACAAGACATTTCAAAAAATTTCTTATTGTTATTGTAAAAGGTACAGTTACGTAAGTCAGGTAAAGAGTATATTTCTTTTTGGGCAATGTTACCCCTTCCTTCACTCTCTCCCAATTTTTCCCTCCCATCCTCCTCACCAACAAATTGTATTGTTCATTTTCAATAGAGTGTCCGGTGAGTACCACTGCTCACTCTTAGTCCCTCCATTTCTGTGCCCCTTTACCCTTCTAAAGCTCAGAGATTGGGCATATCACAGTTTGAGGTCTGCCCAGGAAAAGAGTTTGAAATACCTTAGCCAGTAGCTGGGTGTGGTGGTACATGCCTGTCATCCCAAGATACAGGGAAAGCACAAATAGGAGGATCACAGTCTAGACTGACTGTGGCACAAAGTGAGACCCCATCTTAAAATCCCAGCACCTCCACTACCATAAAAACAACAACAAAAAAAGTCAAAAGTCAATGTGATGCCATTCATAAGGTCTCCATGCTCTTGTGATTTGACTCAGAAGTTCATGCTGTCTACAGCTTTGTGGTGGGTGTGCACTCATCACTATGCCATGAATGCCAATATATCATCTAATGATTTTTAATTTTTGGTCTTGAATTAATCCATAGTGATACAAATGGCATGGTTTTTTATTTATTTTTTATTTATTTTTTTGTCGGTCATGGGGCCTAAACTCTGGGGCTGGGCGCTGTCCTTCAACTCTTCAGCTCAAGGCTAGTACTCTACCACTTGAGCCACAGCGCCACTTCCAGCCTTTTCTGCGTATGTGGTGCTAGGAATCGAACCCAGGGCCTCATACATGCAAGGCAAGCACTCTACCACTGAGCCACCTTCCCAGCCCTATTTTTGTTTTTATTACAGACATGTAAATATTATATTTTGCTCAGAATTACTTTCTCTATTGCCTTCTTTCCCCCTGCCTCCAATCTCCTACTAGTCAACAGCTTTGAGATTCCTAATGCTATCTTCACCCTCCATCTTTCTTTTTTTCTTTCTCCTTCCCCTCATTCTTCTAAATAGTCCCATAGTTAGAACCATATTCTGGATATATATATATATATATATATAATATATACACATATATGCATACATACATATATACATTCAGATATATGTATATGTATATGTCCATGAACTATGAGTATGCCTTTTAGGTCTAGCGTCCACATAAAAATGAAATTTGCATTTTGCGGGTTTGGTTTATCTTGCTTGACATGTTGTTCTCCAATTCCACTCATTTTTCTAGAAGTGACTTAATTTCATTTTTCACTAGGGCTATATGATATTCTGTGGTATACTACTCCATAAATATATAGTATATATATATATATATATATATCTGTATATATGTACTACATATGTACTATATCTTCTTTATCCACTCATCTGTGATTGGGCACCTTGGCTGATTCTGCCATTTGGTTATTGTGAGCAGCACTATTATAAACATGGATTTCAGGTATGTTTCTCCTTTAGATATATGCCCAATAGTGGCATATATCTAACAGGATATATATCTGACAGGATCATAGGTAGGTGCATTTTTAGTTTTTTGAAGAACTGACAAACTGACATACTGATTTCCATGGTGGTTGCACTAGTTTACCTCCTCACCAGCAGTGCATGGAGGCTTCCTTTTTTCTCATATGCTCACCAGCATTTGTTATTGTTTGTTTTCTTAAGGATTGTCATTCTGAATAAGAGTAGTGTGTTTTTTTTTTGTTTTTTTTGTCAGTCATGGGGCTTGAACTCAGCTTGGGTGCTGTCCCTGCGCTCTTCAGCTCAAGGCGAGCGCTCTACCATTTGAGGTACAGCACTACTTCCAGTTTTCTGAGTAGTTTATTGGAGATCAGAGTCTCGTGGACTTTCCTGCGTGGGCTGGCTTTGAACTGAGATCCTCAGATCTCAGCCTCCTGAGTAACTAGGATTACAGGCGTGAGCTACCAGTGCCCTGATTAGTTTTGTTTTTATACCAGTGTGAAGGTTTGAACTCAGGGCCTCAAACTCTGGCTTAGCTTTTTACTCTCAAGGCTGGTGCTCTACCACTTGAGCCACATCTTCACTGTGGCTTTTATTTGACCATTGGTTTTTGTTTTTTTGTTTTTTTTGGTTGGTGATGGGGCCTGACTCCTTGGCCTAGGTGCTGTCCCTCAGCTCTTCAGCTCAAGGCTAGCACTCTACCACTTGAACCATAGATCCACTTCTGGCTTTTTCTGCTTATGTGGTGCTGAGGACTTGAACCCAGGGCCACATGAATGCAAGGCAAGCACTCTACCACTGAGCCACCTTCCCAGCCTTTTTTTTTTGTCGGTCATGGGGCTATCCCTCAGCTCTTCAGCTCAAGTTGAGCGCTCTACTGCTTGAGCCACAGTGCCACTTCCGGTTTTCTAGTGGTTTATTGGAGATAAAAGTCTCATGGACTTTCCTTACCCGGGCTGGCTTTGAATCATGATCCTCAGATCTCAGCCTCCTGAGTAGCTAGGATTACAGGCGTGAGCCACCGGCACCCAGCTCCTTTTTTGACCATTGGAAATAGGTATCTCACAGATTTGTCTGCATTGGCTGACTCTGAACCACAATTCTCAGATCTCAGTCTCCTGAGTAGCTTGGCTTACAGGTGTGAATGTCTTTCTGCCCAGCTTTTAGATTTCTTTTGACAGTATGACAATTTTAAGAAAATTGGTTCAAGTCCTCATGTTTGCTAAGCAAACTAGTTCCTCCCCTCCCTCCCTCACCCCTTCCTATAGATTTCAAGCTAGTCTCAAACTCCTGGTGTCAAGTGATCTTCCCACTTCAGGCTTCTGAGTAACTGGAATGACTTTTCTGTTAAAAGGTGAATGTATTCATTTAACATTTATCTTTAGTAGACATGTTTAGTATTAGTCCTGTTTATTTTTATTTTATTTAATTTTTTGTAGGTCATGGAGCTTGAACTCGGGGCCTGGTGCCGTTCCTGAGCTTTTTTAGTCAAGTCTAGTGCTTGACCACTTTGAGCCACAGCATCACTTTTGGTTTTCTGGTGGTTAATTGGAAATAAGAGTCTCAGACTTTTCTGCATAGAATAGCTTGGAAATGTGATCCTCAGATCTCAGCCTCCTGAGTAGATAGGATTACAAGCATGAACCACTGGCACCCAGCAGTCCTGTTTATTTTTAAGGGTTTTATGCTTCTTTTGCTTTCTCACATTTACTTTGTTTTCTCCTCTATTGTATTTTGGAATAGTGGCAATTCACTCTTAGTTTTACTAGTGATTACTTTTATAACTTTAAATGGTAACTGAAATTTTTTGGCTTCAGAAACCAGAAGTTTATATAACTCTTCATTTGAAAGATGAGAAAATCTGCTGGATGTAGCTCAAGTGGTAGAGTGTGGAATGATTTTTATGATGATTTTCTTTTTGTTACTCTTATGAAAATGGGTGTAATTCTTCCTTTCCTGTTACTCATCCAGGAAGTGAGAAAGAATGATCCTGAATGATTTTTCTCTGCTCATCTGAGATTTCTTTACTCAGTCTTTGATCCAGAGACCTGAGTATTGATAATCTATATATTTACTTCAGTGATTCTATTTCTTTGTTGATAAGAAGAGGCCACTGAGAAGGCAGTGAATAGACTACTTTGTGTCTAGGTCTCTTCTTCCCAGTTCTGTCAACCCTCTGAACATGAGGAGCAACTTCACCAAACCCTGGGGTTGCCTCTTCATCAACAGGATACTGTGCAATGTACTAGAACTGATCCAGCCCTTGAACGAGGTGATCAATTACAACCTTGGTTGTGTCTCTAAGGAATGAAAATGGAATTAGGTGATTTGTCTTCCAATTTAACCTTTTTTCACACACTGTTGAGAGGATTGTTAGGGTAGATGTCCAAAAAACTAGGCTGATCACATAATTCCTTTGCAGCATTTTCACCCATGGTGATTTAAGTCTTTTGGGATAGCCATCTCTGTCAAAGGGGCTCTAGATTCTGCTGGATGTAGCTCAAGTGGTAGAGTGGGGACCTGTTTATTAAGCTCAGAGACATTTTCACCCATGCCCTTGCCAGTGGGCTAGCACCCTCAAACTCATCCATTCATCATAGACCTGCTAGACCCTGTTGCCAGGTCATATTGGATTCTACCCTGTGAGTCCAAGCTCAGAAGCTTGAGGACTGGCAAACCTCAGGAAATGACAGCCACACAAAGAAAGGTCAATCAGGGGCAGATGGATGTGGAAGGGGAGTGAACTCAAGATTATTTATGGGTTCTGGGATATGTGGGAGCTGCAGGAGCTGAGAATCCAAGTGTTGGAAGCTGTAGATAGAAGACAAGAAGAGGACCAGAGTCAGAGTAGCAGTCAAAATGGGTGAAATGTCAGCTAGGCCTAGAAACAGTGTGGTAGGTAGGAATTAGATGCTGGATTGGCTCTCTGCATTCTATTACCTTGCAAAGTGACAATCACTATGACAATCAACTTAGAGGACTTTTGAGGATTAAATGAGGTAATTTTTTGTTCTGGTTTTGGGGCTTGAACTCAGTCAGAGCCTGGGGGTTACCCCTGAGATTTTTTTTTCTCAAGGCTAATACTCTAATGCTGGAGCAACAGCTCTACTTCTGCTGTTCTGGGGGTTAATTAGAGATAAGAGTCTCATGGACTTTCCTGCCTGGGCTGACTTCAAACCATGACCCTTAGCTCTCAGCCTCCTGAGTAGCTAGGATTACAGGCATGAGCTGCTGCCTACCTCCTAAATGAGGTCATTTTTGTAAAGCACTAACTGCAAAGTTTGTCCTAGAAAATGTCCATTAAATAGCCATGGGGATATCCAACTTGAGATTTCCCTTCTCTTCAAAGAGTCCACTTTTACAAATGTGTCTTTCTTTCAACTTTTGCTTTTAAATAAACTTACTTTGTTTACATTAAAATAAATAAAACAAAACACTCAACAGGGCTGGGAATGTGGCTTAGTGGTAGAGTGCTTGCCTAGCATGTATGAAACCCTAGGTTCGATTCCTCAGCACCACCTAAACAGAAAAAGCTGGAGGTGGTGCTATAGCTCAAGTGGTAGAACGCTCGTCTTAAGTACAGAGACGCTCAGGGACAGAGCCCAGGCCCTGAGTTCAAGCCCCAGGACTGGCAAAAAGCACTCAACAGCTATTGTTATAGAGGAAGAACAAGGAAACCCTTCCTGGGGAGGGAGGGATGTCTTAGCTTGGGGAAGATCAGGCTGAGGAAGCAGAAGGAGGCACACCTGCACAGATACATCATGATTGTACAAGACATTTCTGGAATCTAGCAACTTCTTCCCACATGTTTTTCCAGAGATTCATCGTGGAACACATGAGCCCCTTTCACACCTGGATAGGTCTCTCTGACATACAGGGCCCGTGGAGATGGGTGGATGGAACCAACTATGAGCACAACTACCAGTAAGTGGCTTCTCTGTATCCCTTGGTTAGCTTGCCAGTTGACCTTTCACCCCAACACACAAATCCCTTAGGGGCCAACTTCCCCAACGTTCCCTCCCCGACTTTCTACCTTGATGGTCCCACTGAGCGATCCGTGCCTTTTTGGGGGATTAGCAGATTGGATTGGTGGGAGACGGTGAGGGGAGAGCCTAAGCTTTGTCCTGTCTTCTTAGGCACTGGGGTATGGCTCAGCCAGATAACTGGCAGGGCCACGAGGTGGGCGCAGGAGATGACTGTGCGGTAGTCTTGGCAAATGGCTTCTGGAACGACAAATTCTGTGCAGAGCTGAACCACTGGGCCTGTGAGATGAAACATAATATCACCGTGTAGGAGCCCGGCTTCAGTGTCTCCCATTGGTACCTGCCACGGCCCACTTCTGCATCAATCTAGCTTCTCCATGGAGGAGGATTGTGAAGAACAGAAGATAAATGGAATCCCAGGCATGGGGAAGAGGAGTTGAGGAGAAATAGGAAGTGGGTGCTGGGAAGGCTGAGATCCCACCTTAGACCACAATGTGTTGCAATTAGTCTCATGCTCACCCTTCTCAATGGAGTAGGGAAAAGAAGACACAAATCCTTGAAACTGTGTGGCTTGGTTATTTGGGACTGGGACATGAAGGGGACAAAGAAGGCCAGACAGAAGGGCTGGAGGAGGAAGGAGACAAGGAGTAACCCTATAGCCTTGCAGCTTGGCAAACACCACCAGTGGGATTGTGGAGGGTTAGGGAGGAGAGGAGAGAGACTAGGACCAGAAATGCTCAGTGACAGTTATGAGGGGAAGTTAGAGGCCATCCAGGTCCTCTTTCCTTTCTCTGCATTTGGAGACAAACCTCAACCTCTAGGGAAGATGTGTGTGAAGAACAGAAGGTTTGCTCAGATCCCTGTCCACCATTTCCAGCCTGGCTGGTCCATTTGAATTCCAAAGACATTATCTCCAACACAGGTTATCTCCATCAGTTTCTGCAGTGGGTGGCTTTAGAAAGACCTTTAAGCAATTATATTTTAAGGTGGTTTTTTTTTTTTTTTGCCATTTTTGAGATATTAGGGATTGAACTGAAGACCTTACACAAGCCAGTTTCTCTATTATTTACCTATCTATCTGTCTGTCTGTCTGTCTGTCTATCTATCTCTATTATCTATCTTTCATCCCTCTCTATCATCTACATATCTCTTGTTAGTATTGAGGTCTGAACTGAAGGTCTTGCACTTGCTAGGCAATTTTTTTTTTGTGCCAGTCCTGAGGCTTGAACTCAGGGCCTGGGCACTGTCCCTGAGTTTCTTTTGCTCAAGGCTAGCACTCTACCACTTGAACCATAGTGCCACTTCCAGCTTTTTCTGTGTATGTGGTACTGAAGACTCAAACCCAGGGCTTCCTGCATGCTTGGTAAGCATTCTACCACTAAGCCACATTCCCAGCCATAGGCAAAAATTTAAAACTGTGAAGTTATATATGATGTTAGTAAAAAAAAATGGTTGTTCATAGACACACATATGTGCACATGCATGCACACACCCAGTGACTTTTCTTCCTTTTCTCTCCTCAGTGTTATATATTTCTGGATATCTTCTCAGAATGTTTCCTGCATAAATGCAATACTCTGTAGAATCATGTAGCTCTTTTTCTCCACTGTACAATGTCTTATGATCATTTTTCTAATCAATGCCATTGCCCAAAAGGGTTTTACTTCATTGAATTTTAAAGCCATAGAGAATTTCAAAGTATAGATATACCACCCAATATTTAGCCACTCTCTGTGATGGGCAAACAGTTTCTGTTTTTGTTTTTGCCAGTTCTGGGGCTTGAACTCAAGGGTCTGAGCACTGTCCCTAAGCTTTTGTGCTCAAGGCTAGTGTACTACCACCTGAACCACAGCTTCATTTCTGGCTTTTTGTGGTTAATTGGACATGAATTTCATGGATTTTCCTGGCCAGACTGGCTTTGAATTTCAATACTTAGATCTCAGCCTCTTGAGTAGCTAGGACTACAGAGGCTAGTTTCATTTTTGATTGTTTTCAACAAATAATGTTTCAAGTAATTTTTGCTTGTAAGTTTGTAATAGGTCAAGATTACTCAATCACAAAATTGACTAGGACTGTTCTTTTTTTTTTTTTTTTTTGCCAGTCCTGGGGCTTGAACTCAGGGCCTGGGCTCTGACCCTGAGCCTCTCTGTGCTCAGGGCTAGTACTCTACCACTTGAGCCACAGCACCACTTCTGGCTTTTTCTATTTAGGTGGTACTGTTTATGTGGTACTGTTTATGAGGAATCGAACCCAGGGCTTCATACATGCTAGGTAAGCACTCTATCACTGTTCTTTTTATGTACATGATTAATATTAAATAAAATAAAGCTGGATGGCTCACACCTGTAATTCTGGCTACTCAGGAGGCTGAGATCTGAGGATCATGGTTTGAAGCCAGCCTGGGCAGGAAAGTCTGTAAGACTCCTATCTCCAATTAACCACCAGAAAATGGGAAGTAGAACTGTGGTGCAAAGGGAGTGAAAAAGCTCAAGAATAGTGCCCAGGTCCTGAGTTCAAGACCCATGACTGTCCAAAAAAAAAAAAGCAAAACACTTTAAAGTCATGCAGGGTCATGCAGGGTTTCAATCGATTTAGCTATTCCTGCTGCCCAGAAAAACTGCTTTCAATGCTCTGCTTCCTCTACTTTTCACATTTGTAGTTGTAAGTATCACACATAAACTTACAGCTCTTTATCATCAGTTATGGGCATTATTTGGCCACTGTCACATAGATGGAATAAGATTTCACAATTTTGTCTATAAAAATTTAATTAATTTAATTTAGTTCTTAATTCCAAATATGTATCAGTTATGGATGGTACTAATATTGTTACTGATGAATAAATTCTTTTGTTGTTGGTGGTGGTGGTTGTGGGCCTGAACTCTGGGCCTGGGTGCTGTCCCTCAGTTCTTCAGCTCAAGGCTACTACTCTACCACTTGAGCCACAGTGCAACTTCTGGCTTTTTCTGCTTATGTGGTGCTGAGGAATCAAACCCAGGGCCTCATGCATGCAAGGCAAACACTCTACCACTAAGCTACCTTCCCAGCCCCAATGAATAAATTCTGGTAACAATCCTTTCTTCTTTTTACACACACACACACACACACACACACACACACACACACACACACACACACACACACACACACACACACTCTTACAGATTTATATAAATACAGGAAAATTTCCCAGCCCTAGACAACATACCTCTTAGCCTGCCTGCCTGCCTGCCTTCCTTCCTTCCTTCCTTTCTTCCTTCCTTCCTTCCTTCCTTCCTTCCTTCCTTCCTTCCTTCCTTCCTTCCTTCCTTCCTTCCTTCCTTCCCTTCCTCCCTCCCTCCCTCCCTCCCTCCCCTCTGTACACAGAAATTAGAAATTAGGACAATTCAGAATTGGACATACAGCTCTCTCTGCTCTTTTCTAGCTCTCTCTGCTCTTTTCTAGCTCTTCTCTAGCTCTTCTCCTTTCTAGCTATTTTCTCTCTTTTCTAGCTCTCTCTTAGCTTTTTCCCCAGCTCTCTCTTTCCCAGGCCTTTCCCCACCGCATGGAGGATCAAGATGGCCTGGTGCCAGCCTGAACCAGCCGTGTGGAGTGCCAACCTTGCCTGGTCCCAGCAGATCTACTGAATAAACCTACCCCTTACCTGAAAAAAAAAAAAAAGAGTTGGACATACATTTACTAAACAAGTTTTGATCCATTGGCTTCTTGGTACAGCACAATGCCATCAATTCTGGTGCCAAAGGCTCACACCATTATGTGGAAATTGTGAACACTAATTTCTTTTCTTTCTTTCTTTCCTTTTATTTATTTATTTATTTTGTTAGTCGTGAGGCCTGAACTCTGGGCCTGGGCTCCGCCCCTCAGCTCTTCAGCTTAAGGCTATGCTCTACCACTTGAGTCACAGCGCCACTTCTGGCTTTTTCTGCTTATGTGGTGCTCATGCATGCAAAGCAAGCACTCTACCACTGAGCCACCTTCCCAGCCCAATGAACACTAATTTCTTAGGTAGAGAGGTCAGCCTTATAACTCCTTCTCTTGTATCCCTCTGGTCCACCATGATTCATAAATACTTAGACTTTTTTTTCTCAAATGATATAATCTTTGGTGATCACTAAACTATGAATTTCTTAAAAGTTAGATATGAGAATAAATGACATTTACCTTTCTAAATGTAGATTTGTTTCCCTGGCTGGCTTTGAACCTTGGTTCTTAGATCTCAGCCTCCTGAATAGCTAGGATTACAGGCATGAGCCACTGGCACATGGTGAAGGGAGAGATTTTTGTTGTTGTTGTTGGTCATGGGGCTTGAACTCTGGGCCTGTATGCTGTGCCTCAGCTCTTTAGCTTAAGATGAGTGCTCTACCACTTGAGCCACAACACCACTTCTGGTTTTCTGGTGGTTAATTGAAGATAAGATTCTCACAGACGTTCCTGTCTAGGCTGGCTTTGAACTGTGATCCTCAGATCCCAGCCTTCTTAGTAGCTAGGTTTATAGGCATGAGCCACCGTCACCTGGCAAGGGAGAGATTTTTAAGGTGGTATTCTCTTGTTAAAATACAGTTAAAGCCGGGCGCTGGTGGCTCACGCCTGTAATCCTAGCTACTCAGGAGGCTGAGATCTGAGGATCATGGTTCAAAGCCAGCCATGCAGGAAAGTTTGTGAGACTCTTATCTCCAATAAACCGCTAGAAAACTGGAAGTGGCGCTGTGGCTCAAGCGGTAGAGCACTTGCCTTGAGCTGAAGAGCACAAGGACAGCACCTAAGCCCAGAGTTCAAGCCCCATGACTGACAAAAATAAATAAATAAATAATAAAAATACAGTTAAATTAAAATCATTTACAAAAATTAAAAAGGAAGCTTAGCTATTTGTAAAGGAAGAAATATTTTACCATATTACTATGATCTAAAGGGAAAATTATATGTAAAATAATGAGCTATATCAGCACATATAGGATGGAGCTAAAGCTGGGTTCTGAGGAAAATGTACAGCTTCAAGGTTGTTGTTATTGTTGTTGTTGTTGTTGGTGGTGGTGGTGGTGGTGGGGTGTGTGTGTGCGTGTGTGTGTGTGTGTGTGTGTGTGTGTGTGTATGTATGCTGATCCTGGTGCTTGAACTCAGGGCCTGATCTTTTTTGCTCAAGGCTAGTTAGTACTTTACCAGTTAAGTCACAATCTAGTCCTGGCTTTTTGGTGATTAATTGGAGATAACAGTTTCACAGGACAGTGATCCTCAAATGTCAGCTTTCCTGAGTAGGCATGAGCCTATATTTTTACTTTTTACTAAAATGTAAGATGTAAAAATGTATTGTAAAAATATATAAACCTAGCATCTGACTTAGAACAGAAAAAAATCAACTGTAAGATAAAATGTAGTGCCAGGAGGGAATTAATAATGATAGAATAGTAGAAAATTCCCCAAGTTAGTCGTCTGAATAAAGCTAAACCCTACTGAAGAAAATTCATATGCAGTTGTAAGAAATAATACAGAGAACATATATAACATACAGGGCTGGGAAGGTGGCTCAGTGGTAGAGGGCTTGCCTTGTATGCATGAGGCCCTGGGTTCGATTCCTCAGCACCACATATGCAGAAAAAGCCGGAAGTGGTGCTGTGGCTCAAGTGGTAGAGTGCTAGCCTTGAGCTGAAGAGCTGAGGGACAGCGCCCAGGCCCAGAGTTCTGGCCCCATGACCAGCAAAAAACAACAACAAAAACAAAAATAACTTTTATACAGTTATTTTTTTCTGGTGCAAAACCATCATACGAGGCTGGGTGTGGTCACTCAAGCCTGTCATCACAGTTACTTGGGAGGCAAAGAGAGCAGACTTCATTTCAACCAATAAAATCTAGGCACGGTGCTGCATGCCTGTCATCCTAGATGTAAGTAGGGTGGTAGTCTAGGCAGACAGAAGTGCAAGATCTTACTTGAAAAGTTATTAATGCAAAAAGACTTGAAAGTGTGACTCAAGTGGTAGAATTCTGCATAGCAAATTCAAATGCCTGTACCTCCAACCTCCTCTCCTCCCCCAGAAACCCACTTTTACAAACAACAAAAATCACACAATATCATGAGCAAGGTATTCATTCACACGGTGACACAATTATTGTGATACAGTCACAACACAGAACATGTCTAGCACTTCAGGGTCTTGTCTATCCCTGCCCTTTCTTTTGTTTGGTGGTGCTGGGGATTGAGTCAGGGCCTCACACGTGTTAGGTAAGTACTCTACTTAAGTGAGTCATACACTCAGACACTCCTGTACCTTTGCCAATACTAAGGCTTTAACCCAGGGTCTAATGCCCTTGATTAATTTGCTCACTCACAGCTCACATTCTACCACTTGAGCCATGCTTCCAGTCCAGTATTTGGCTGGTTAATTGGAGATAGAGCCTCATGGGCTTTTCTACTAGAGCTGACATACAATCTTGATCCTCAGCCCCCTGAGAGGTAGGAGATTTTAACTACCAACACCCAGCTTAGTTCATTTCTTTCTTTTACTGGAAAGTGTTCGTACAAACTGTTTAGCCATTCATTCATTGATGAACATCTGGGTTCATCAGGCTCCAGTCATAGGGCTTGAACTCCCAGCCTGGGTGTTGTCCCTGAGCTCTTTTGCTTGAGGCTACTGCTGTACCACTTTGAGCTACCATTTCTGGTTTTCTGGTGGTTAATTGGAGATAAGAGTCTCATAGACTTTCTTACCCTGGCTGGCTTTGAACCATTGACCCTCAGATCTCAGCCTCTTGAGTAGCTAGGATTAAAGGTGTGAGCTATCAGTGCCCAGCTGTTTCCAGGTTTTGGATATTAAAAATCTATAAACGTTCATTTACAAAATTTTGTATGGACACATATTTACTTCTGTGACTAATGCAAATATTGTCATATAGTGTAAGTTACTCAAGAAACTGCAAAACTGATTTATATTCTCAACAACATTGTATAAATTATCTATTTTTTCCATTTCTTATCTGAATTTCCTGATGGCTAAAATGTGCATCTTTTTTTTTTTTTTAGGTCTGGTCGTGGGGCCTGAACTCTGGGCCTGGGCACTGTCTCTCAGCTCTTCAGCTCAAGGCTAGCGCTCTACCACTTGAGCCACAGTGCCACTTTCGGCTTTTTTTTTTTTGCTTATGTGGTGCTGAGGAATCGAACCCAGGGCCTCAGGCATGCAAGGCAAGCGCTCTACCACTGAGCTGCCTTCCCAGCCCAAAATGTGCATCTTTTAAGTCTCAGCATCTCTCTTCAGCCAAATGTCTCTTTATGCCTTTTTTTCACATTTTTTAGTTGCCTTTGATTGTTTTACTAGTGAGTTTTCAGGATTCTTTCCTTTTTGTTTTTGCAGTGCTGGGATTTGAACTCAGGACTTTGCACTTGTTAGAAAAGTATTCTACTCTACCAGTCTGAATTCTCAAAATTCTTCCTTTCCACCCTTCCCCTTTCTCCCCCCGCCCCCCCCTTTCTTGCTGGGAATCAGATTTGAGTTATTTGCACTCTTGCTTAGCTTTTTTGCTCAGCACTAGTGCTCTACCACTTGAGTCACACTTCCATCTTTTGCTTTTTGCTGGTTAATTTGCTGATAAAAATCTCATGGACTTTTCTGCCTAGGCTAATTTCAAACTGAAATCCTCAGATCTCAGCCTCCTGAGTAGTTAGATTACAGGCATGAGCCATCAGTGCCTGGTTCTCAAAATTCTTTACAACATTGTAGATGCTATGCTCTTGTTGGTTGGGTGGTCTGTAAATATTTCTTCCAAGTTGTCTTTTCATCCTCTGTGTGTGTGTGCGTGTGTGAGTATGCGTGTGTGTGTGTGTGTGTCTGTGCCAGTATTGGGTTTGAACTGAGGGCCTGGGTACTGTCCTGAAGGTTTTTATGTTCAAGCATAGTGCTCTATTACTTAAGCCACAGCTCCACTTTTAGCATTTCAGTTGTTAATTGGAGATAAGAGTGTCATGGGCTTTCCTGCCCAGGCTGGCTTCGACCATGGATCCTCATATCTCAGCTTCCTGAGTAGGTAGGATTACAAGAGTGAGCTATTGGTGCCCAGCTTTTTCATCCCAGAAATGTTAAAAAATGGAACTGAGAAAAGTGACCAGAGCTCATGAAATAGGAGGTTAAAGGAGATTTTTCCTGTTTTCAAAAGCTGCGGCAGATGATTGTTGGTGTTCATATGTTTAAAAACCCTAAGGTAGCGAGGCACATCTGAGCAGAACTCACTTAGAGGGGACAAAACAAGCAAGGGAGTTTATTCAAGGGAGTCTTCAACTCTCACTCCATGTGGAAGTAGACTGTTTCTCTACTCCCTCACCAACCAGATGACAGCCACAGGGCACCATTCATACAGAGTTTGCCTGCAAGTGGGGAGACAGGAATCTGCTATTTGAGAGGGTCAAGTGTTTAAGAAGCCAGGTATTGGTGGCTCATGCCTGTAATCCTAGCTACTCAGGAGGCTGAGGTCTGAAGATCCCAGCTCGAAGTCAGCCCCGGCAGGAAAGGCCTTGTCTCCAATGAACTACTCAGAAAAAGCCAGAAGTAGGGCTGTGGCTCGTGGGCGAGTGCAGGCATTGAGCAAAAGAAGCTCAGGGACAGTGTACAGGCTGTGAGTTTAAGGCTCAGAACTGGCATGGACATACACACACACACACACACACACACACACACATACACAGAGTTTTTAAGAGAGGCAGTGGAATGCCCTCAGTAGTTCTGTGGTAATAAAGAAATGGACTGACTCATCTTTGTTTCTTTTTTGTTGGTGGTGGTGGTTGTGGGGCCTGAACTCTGGGCTTGGGTGCTGTCCCTCAGCTCTATAGCTCAAGGCTAGTGCTCTATCTCTTGAGCCACAGTGTCATTTCCATCATCTCTGTTTCTTTTTTTTGGGGTGGGGGGGTCCGGTTGTGGGGCCTGAACTCTGGGCGTGGGCGCTGTCCCTCAGCTCTTCAGCTCAAGGCTAGTGCTCTACCACTTGAGCCACTGCACCACTTCTGGATTTTTTCTTTTTGCTTATGTGGTGCTGAGGAATCAAACCCAGGGCCTCATGCACGCAAGGCAAGCACTCTACCACTGAGCCACCTTCCCAGCCCCCTCATCTCTGTTTCTTGACAGCAAAATCTGAAGGTATATAAACATCTGGGAAAGGCTGGGTACTGGTGGCTCACACCTATAATCTAGCTTTTTATGAGCCTGAGATCTGAGGATCTCAGTTTGGAGCCAAAACCAGGAAGACAATCTGAGTGACTCTTATCTCTAATGAACCAGCAAAAATCTGGAAGTGAAGGTATGGCTCAAGCAATACAGCACCAGCCTTGGGTAAAAATGCCAAACAAGAGTGTAAGGCCCTGAGTTCAAGCCCCAAAACTGACACAATGCTTGCTGTGAAAAGCACCTCTACCACCTCCAACTATGAGCTAGGGTCTTGGGCTCTTGCTTAGCTTTTTTATTTAAGACCCACATCTACCATATGAGGCACACTTACACTTAGGTGGTTTTTTCGCTAGTTATTTGGAGATAAGAATCTCTTGTATTTTTCTGCCAGGGCTTGGAACAGGGATCCTTAGATCTCAGGCTTCAGAGTAACTAGGATGACAGGTGTGAGCTATTGGAGCCAAGCCCAGCCTCTGACCTTCAATTCTCTCCTTTGTTCTAGAGAATCAGGAAAGGAAGACAAGAAAGGGGAACTGAACTATTTGAGAGGAGGATCCATGGTGAAAGTAATTCATTAGAAGTCATTCTGGAGAAGATAACGAGTAGGGGAACAAGGAAGCGGGATAAGGAAGAGGAGAGGTCAATAGAAGCTGACTGTAAGAGGATTTTTTTGTGAAAGTGATGCATAGGTTCACAGAAGTCATTGCAGGCAATTACAAATGAAGTGTCATGGTGGTGACTTTATCTGAATTTAGCTTAAAATCCCACAGAGGAAGCATAAGTCACATCAAAGTTGTCCCTTAGGAAGAAGGAAGTTGTAGTATTTATATCTTGACACTCATCAGTGTTTGGCTAATACTCTCTGTAGTTGGCAACAATGTCCTTCCAAGGTATGTCCTATGTGGCCATGTGACTTGTAGGAGGGCAGTTCTCTGACCAAGAGGTACTGATGCCAGATGTGGCTGCTCATGTCCATAATTCTGGTTACTTGAGAGGTATCAATAGCCTTTGTGAGTACAAGCTTACCAAACAAAATTTACAGCAGGCATTCCCAGAGAAATTCTGCAAGATTGTCAGTGTTAACACATATAGACAAGGATCCTCTTGATGGCAAAACTCAGCACTTTTTTTTCCTAACACATGATTTTCATATTCACAAAAATCATGGCATGTCCTTAGCATCAGCATTAGAGAAGTCTCAGAGAAAGTTGTTTTTCTCAGAGTCAGCGATTTATAGGAAATGCTCAGTTTAATTTATTTTGGGGACTAGAAAGAGAACAATTGTTCTTTTTTTTTTTTTTAATGACCATGCAATTTATTTTATTTTAATGAACTCTGTGTGTGAGTGTGTGTGTGTGTGTGTGTGTGTGTGTGTGTGTGTGTGTGTGTGCATGTCTGTGTGCTGGTCCTGGGGCTTGAACTCAGGCTAGCGTACCTGTCTCGGAGCTTTTGTGCTCAAGGCTAGAACTCTACCACTTGAGCTTAAGCTCCATGTAAGGTATATTAAATAAGTAGGTTTCATTAGGTAGCCGATGAAGAGAACACCACGCGCTATTCAGCAGGAAAAGAAGTTTATTTACCAAATGCTGTCCCCACTGTGCATGGTGGAGAAGCATGGCTGAAAAAGGGGCGACCCACCCCTGGGCCAGGACTTATCTAGGCCAGGGACAGGAAGAGGTGTGGCCAGGTGGGGGAAAGGTGTGGCCACACTGGATCGAATGTGACCTCAGGGTGTGGGACCCTCCTAACAGTGGGAGGCATGTGACCAGACGCGGCCCAGGATGTGACCTAGCTTCTAGGTGTGCCAGTTACCTAGGTATCAGATATTGGGTAGAAACTTAGCCAAGAGGGCCTGCATGGCCGGGGTAGACCTTACATTCCATTTCTGGCTTTTTTGGTAGTTAATTGGAGATAAGGGTCTCACGAACTTCCTGCTTAGGGTTGGCTTTGAGCCATGATCCTCAGATCTCAGTCTCCTGTGTAGCTAGGATTACACATGTGAGCCACTACTGCCGGGCTGATACTCTATTTTTGCCACCATATTAAAAATGCTTTATGTCACCATCTCCTCCAAGGCACTGTCACATGTGACATTAGGCTGTATGTGTGTGTGTGTATATATATATATATATATATACTTTTCTAATTCCTTTGTTTATCTGTCAGCTGCTGGAAGGTGATCTCAGTGGACACTGGGCCTTTGTCTGGTAGACCGTTTCACAAGTAGCTTGTCTGGCTGCAGACCCTCTATGTTGAGTGGATGAATAAATGCGCTGCGCTGCAACTAGAGGAACACGGCATGTTCTCTGAAGGGAACAACACTGCAAAAAGCTGATTATCCCAATTCCTATATGAACTCAACACAATACTACACTAGTCACAGATGAATTGCCCAATCCCTTTTCTAGGAAACATTTGGTGACCACTGAAGGGAAGGAGTGTGATCTGCTGACAGCCATTTCTGCTGAAGGCATGTGCAACCAGTGACCAGAAGGCTAGGGCTATATGGAGCCCTGTTCCATGCTCATGCCTGGATGCTGATCTACTACCATGGCAACATGGTTCTAGTTATCAGAAGTCCCTTCAGGACTGGCTGATGCCAAGATGTGCCTCCCTCAATTCATCATTACTTCTTCCTTTCCCAGGAGCTGAACTCCTAATAAGTAGCTCATACCTCAAATTCACATCAGCATTTGCTTCTCCAAAGAAAACTGTGTTAGCCTGCTTTCTATCCAAATGCCTGGTAAAGCCAGGTGCCAGTGGCTTACATCTGTAATCCCAGCTACTTAGAAGGCTGAGGCCTAAGGATCACAATTCAGAGTCAGCTTGGGGAGAAAAGTCTGTGATACTCCATCTCCAAAAAAAAAATCCAGCAAAATGCTGGGCTGGAGGCATGGTTCAAGTGGCAGAGTACTAGCCATAAGCAAGAAAGCTGAATGAGAGTGGAAGGGCCTGAGTTCAAGTCCTGGTACCAGCACACAAACCAACCAAAAACTAGTTTAGCATAATCAACCTATAAAGAGATAAAAGTTTATTTTGGCTCACATTTTTAGTGGTTTTACTGTACAATCAGTTTGCCCTTGTTGCTTTAGGCTTGTGGCAAGGAGCACACCATGGCAGGAGTATGTGTTAGAGCAAAACTACTCACCTTAAGGGCAGGAGACAAAAGAGAAAAAGGAAGGCGTAAGGCTCCTACAATCCCTTTCAGAGACACATAGTCAATGAAGAGAAGACCTCCCACTAGGTTGGTAAAGTCCTGGGTCCTGCAAATACATCCACTGACTCAAAAATGCAAAGCAAGGAGTCTTTATTAGCTGTGCAGTGACTACACCCCACTCACTGAGTAATGGAGTGTAGCAGCCAAGCTCTCTCAGGGCATGGCTGATAAAGGAAAAGAGCCACACGCAGGTGGTGGTGTGCATGACAGAAGCAGAACCAGCAGTCAATAATCAAAAATAGCAATTTCCAATGAACAAAACACTAAGTCAGAAGCAAAGAGCAATCCGATTTTCCCTTTGTTAGGAGTTTAACTGATGTTTACCAAAACATGTTCCAAGCTTCCTATTTACAAAAACACCTCCTAAGCTTCCTATTTAGCAAGTCTAAGGCCAAATGGCCTTCTGGCCTCCCAGGTTCCCAGGTTTTCCTGAATTCTGCTGCTATTTACCACATTTCAGAAACCTGATGTTTAACTTGTTTATGATTTCACTCCCTAATTCACTTTGGGTCTTTACCTCTGGAATTTCTCTTTAATAATTAACTTGGAGTTTCTCTCTACAAAGAGGTTCTGCCTTAAATGCTTTGCCCTATTTTTAATAATCAATAATTTTGCTCTGTCTCTGATTTCCCATTTTACAATATTCCACCATTGAGATACCTCCCAACTGTGCCATGCTGGCAACATTGCCTCCAGCACATAGGCCTTTTAAAGATCTTCCAGGTCCAAACTGAAACACCATCCTGCAACACAAAATAAGCAAAACATCAAATAACAATCAGAAGTAAAATTAGGAAACAAAGCCAAAGTAGGAAATACCCTATGTTTAAAAACAGGGAGCTGTAGCAGGGTGGCACATACTTGTAAATCTCAGCACTAGGGAGACTGAAGTAGGGATTGTGAGTTTGAGGCCAACCTCAGTTATATAGATACTTGAACTCTAGGCCTGGGTATGGTTCTGAGCTTTGTTTGTCTAGTGTTTTTGGTCATAGGGCTCGAACTCAGGGCCTGGGTGCTATCCCTGAGCCTCTTTGTGCTCAAAGCTAGCGCTCTACCACTTTGAGCCACAGCTCCACTTCTGGTATTTGAGAGGTTAATTGGAGATAAGAGTTTCACAGGGACTTTTCTGCCAGGACTGGCTTTGAACTGTGATCATCAGATCTCAGTCTCCTGAGAAGCTAGGATTACAGGACAGACACTTGAGCTTTTATGCTCAATGCTAGTGCTCTACCACAGCTTGAGCCACAGCTCCACTTCTGGCTATTTGTGGAGATAAGAGTCTCATAGACTTTCTGGATACAGCTGGCTGAGATCCTTAGATCTCAGCCTCTTTGAACATATGTTTACTGCAGCACTATTTGCAAGAGCCACATAATGAAATCAGACTAGATGTTCATCAACCTGAATGGATAAAGAAAATGTAGTATACATATAAAATGGAGTATTATGCAGCCATAAAGGAGACTAGGCCATTTGCAGGAAAATGGATAGAACTGAAGAGCATGCCAGGGAAATAAACTAGATTCAGAAAGATAAATCAAGTTTCTTCTCATATTCAGACTTTAGGCACAAAAAATATACATATCATGAACATAGAAGAGAGATTGTTTGGAGGACAACCAGGAGAGGAAGAAAGAAGAAGGTGGTTAAAGGGGCAATATAATTAAATATATATATATGTGTGTGTGTGTATAATATATATGCATATCTAATCTAATATACATATAATTATGTATGTGAACCCCAGTACTGGGGCTTGAACTCAGGGCCTTGAGCTCTTACTTGGCTTTTCCAGCCATGGCTGGCATTCTACTCCATTTCTGGATCTCCATCTCAGATTTTCTGCCAGGGCTGGTTTTGAATTCTGGATCTCAGCCTGCTAAGGTAGCTTGGATTATAGGTGTACTTGTAGTGGCTATTTATGTATGAAAATGTTATGAATTATCTTTTTAAAAAAGGAAAGGAAATGCCAGAACATAGGATAATAAAATGAGTTACCGATGTGTAGAAATGTTTCTGATACATTGTCAATTCAGTTAAAAAGCAAAAGCAAAACAAATAGAAGAACACAAGGCAATTTATTTATTTATCTTATTTATTTATTCTTGTCAGTCATGGGGCTTGAACTCAGGGCCTGGATGCTTCCCCTGAGTTCTTCAGCTCAAGGCAAGTGCTCTTGAGCCACAGTACAACTACTGATTTTTCTGGTGGTTAATTGGAGGTACCAGTCTCATAGACGTTCCTGCCTGGGCTGGCTTCGAACCTCGATCCTCAGATCTCAGCCTCACAATGCAATTTAAATAGAAGATTAACTACAAGCTATTTGCTTTGCTTGTCCACAGTTGGGTCCCTTTCTTGTTAAAAGGGTTGTGTTCAGTGGCTCAAAGCAGTCTACCCAGGAGTACTGGCCGGGCTCCTGGCATGAAATGGAAGCAAGTTGTGAAGTCAATGAGGGTGCAGAGTCAGGCCAAGGATGCTTAGATGCCAGAGAAGTCAGCCTAAGGTTTGAAGAAGAGCAGAGAATAAGCACGGCTAAGATGAAGGCTCAATAATGGACACATGGACTATTCTGACAAATGTATAAGCAGGAAGTGAATACACACATAAGAACAAGGAGGAAAATTAATACTGTTCTTTCTGGTCCAGCTCTACATCCCACATGATAAAAATGAGGAAGTCAAGGAGGCTCTAAAAAAGAGGAAAAGGAGAAGACACACCCAGTGGGAAGAGCCCAAAATGGGCTCCACATCCCCCCTCCCCACATCTGCCTGTGTTCCAATTATAATTTATTCTCAGTGTTACTTACTGTCCAAAGTTGAGAAATGGGATTACACTTAACTGGACTTTTAGGCTAAGATCAGCAAGACTCCACATAGCTCCTCCTTTGGTCCCTCCCACCCCTAGAAAGTCTAAGTGACCCCAGCCTCTCTGGAGAACACGAAAGCCAGGATCACGGCCTCCAGACCTCCCACAGGTAACTGGGCTGGGGACGCCTGTGAGACCCAGGGACAGAGAAGATGTCAGAGGAAGAGAGAGGAGAGACTTTGGGTTTTGGTTGTAATTGGGAAGAAACAGAAGGAGCCACCATGGGATTTAATTATCAATTACTACTTGAGATTATCTTCCCTTCACTGGATTCTAGATTAGACTATGGCAGCCAGAATCCACAGTCACAAACTAAAATTCAAACTTAGCTTGATCTCTGGTCCAATTCCACCTTGATCTTCAGGCTCAATCCCAGTTCTAACCTCAGCTCTGACTTGAATCCCATCCTCAGCTTTAGCCAAGATCCAACTTGGATCTCAACTTTAAACTTGAACCTTAACTCCATTCTACTTCTAGTTCCAGGGCCAAGCTTAGGCCCAATTCCCATGAGCATGAATGCTACTACTAGAATGTGACAGAATATCAAGTCCAGAATCATTTTACACCCAGTTGAAAAAAAATGAATTTAGCTCCAACTTACTTCTGAATTAATTCTAAATTCAGTTCAACTTCTGCTCACCACCTGTAACCTCAGGTGGAAACTCAGGAATGTTTTTATTTTGGTTCAGGGCTCATTCTCAAATGGAATGTTATATCTTATTATTCCAGTCTTGATGTACTCTACCTTGCTTCCAGCCTCTTTATTGGCCATAGCTCTGCTCCATTTGTGCCTTGGTTTCTTCATTACAGCTCAGACAGCCTCAGAGACCGGCTGGGTTCAAGCATGACAATGGCATATGAAAATTTTCAAGATGTGGGGAGCGACGAAAAAACCCAAAAGATTGACAAAGGTGAGAGGAAAAGAGAGAATGCTCTCCTGAACTGTCTTCTTAAAATGTCTAACAGTAGCCAGGTGCTGGTGGCTCACGCCTGTAATCCTAGCTACCCAGGAGGCTGAGATCTGAGGATTGTGGTTCAAAGCCAGTCCTGGCAGGAAAGTCTGTGAGACTTTTATCTACAATTAAGCACCAAGTGGTAGAGCTCTCACCTTGAGCTGAAGAGCTGAGGGACAGTGTCTAGGCCCAGAATTAATCCCCACGACCGACCAAAAAAAAAAAAAAATCTAGAAGTGGTGCTTGTGGCTCAAGCAGTAGAGTGTTCACCTTGAGCTGAAGAGTGCAAGGACAGCGCCCAAGCCCAGAGTTCAAGTCCCACAACCAACAACAACAACAAAAAGAAGTCTAACATTGTTTCAGCTATATGTCTGCACCTCTAAAAAGTATGGTGTTGGGGGTCCATTCTAGTCAGCTCCTCAGATCTGAGGGCCCATTGTAAAGAGGATAGAAGATCCTCAGCAAGACAGGGAAGACCTCAGTGCCTTGGCTTGGCTCTATTCTGTGGGCAGAAAATAAGAGTTATGTCTTGCTGGGTGCTGGTAGCTCATGCCTGTATTACTAGCTACTTGGGAGGCTGAGATCTGAGGATCACAATTTGAAGCCAGCCCAGGCAGAAAAATCTATGAGACTCTTATCTCCAATTAACTACCAGAAAATCAGAAGTGGCACTGTGACTCAAAGTGATAGAGTGCTAGTACTGCTGGGCCTTTCATAGATTTTCACACATTGGCCTGCTTGTTATAAAATAACTAATTTCCCCTCCAAATGAACCTGTCAGGTATAACTCTTTTTTTTTTTTTTTCTTTTGGTCAGTTGTGGAGCTTGAACTCAGAGCCTGAGTGCTGTCCCTAGCTTTATCGCTCAAAGCTAGAGCTCCATTTCTGGTTTTTTGAGCGGTTTTTGGAGAATAAGAGTCTCATAGGGAGTTTTCTGCCAGACCTGGCTTTGAACTGTAATGCTTAGATCTCAGCGTCCTGAGTAGCTAGTATTATAGGTGTGAACCACCAGCACCTGGCTTATTTCTCTTTTATCCTACTTCTATCTCACTCTTCTCTGATGAGGAAGCCACAGACATTGCCACAGTTTCTGCCTGTGTCTGCTTATATGCATGTGGTCTCCTCGGGGGTACATACATGGGCCTCCAGAAGTATGAGAGGTAAATGTGAAATGGATTCCACAATTCTTCTCAGTTAAGTCTACCACGCCCCCAGCAGTCCTAAGGTTCATCCTAAATCCCAAGGCAGGTTCCTGGGGCCCCTCCCATTGTCCTGCCTGTTTCATAGCTTGGACCTCTCTTGTAGGAACATCCTCTTTTTCAGCCCTTCCTTTTCCTTCGGCCATGTGGAATATCTGCTCAGCATTCCGTCTTCTCCTGTTCTCCCTGGGACTCGGCCTCCTGCTGTTGGTGGTTGTCGGTATCATTGGATCTCAAAGTAGGTACCCACAGGTACCCAGGGATGAAAGTAATCATGGGGTAATCAGTGGTGGGCCATGGGGGGTGACAGTGAGAAGATAAGCAGGGATAATGATGGATACACTGGCACTGATAGGGCATTATGACAATGCCACTGCTGTGGACAGCCAGAGAGGCCCACATGGGCAGTGGCTTTCATGGGCAAGTGATGGTTCCTGTGGTGGGTGCTGGGGGGAAAGCCAGGGACCTGTGATGGGATCACTGCTCGCTTTGGCCTTATCTTTGGCTGTCTGCTGCATTCCTTCACCCCAGGTCTAGGTTTCCTCATACACAATACCAGACGACAGCCCTGATGGCCCACTGGGTCAGGGTGAGACTATGGAATGAGGTTCTGCATGTCAAGTGGCCTGCTCAGGGCCAGTACAGATGGACCCTCATCAGTCTTAGTCCTGACCATATTCCTTCCACTCATCAGATTCCCAGGCACGGAAAGACCTGCTCATGCTGAGGAGGAATTTCAGTAACTTCACCTCAGACACAATGGCTAATATCCAGAAATTGACATCCCAGGGTGAGCTGGGCTTGCCCAGGGCTCTGGGATGGGGTGGGAGTGGGTGGTGATTTGATTTCTTTCTTTCTTTTTTTTTTTTGGTCAGTTGTGGGGCTTGAACTCTGGGCCTGGGCACTGTCCCTCAGCTTTTCAGCTCAAGGCAAGCGCTCTACCACTTGAGCCATAGCGCCACTTCTGATTTTCTGGTGGTTTATTGGAGATAAGAATCTCACAGACTTTTCCTGCCTGGACTGGCTTTGAACTACAATCCTCAGATCTCAGCCTCCTGAGTAGCTAGGATTATAGGCAGGAGCCACCAGTGCCCAGTGTGAGTGGGTGGTGATTTGATTTCTGAGCTCAATTCCCACATTGTTTAGGCCACAGCTTGCAAGAAATGACCAAATCTCTGAAAGATGAAGTGGAGGATCACAGGCAGGAATTGCAAACAAGTAAGAGGCCTTGGTTACCAAAAGTATGTAGAATGGCGGGGGAGGGAGAGGGCGGGCCTCATGGTGCTGAGCCCCATCTCGTTCAGTCCGCAGCTTTAACCAGAACATGGCTTCCCTGAAGAGCACTCTGGAGAAAAAGGAGGAGGAACTCAAAACAGGTCAGATGATTGTGGCTTAGTAGGTGAGCATGTGTAAGCATGCAGGGAGGTTCCTGGGCCAAGTCCTGTACTGGATTCCTATCTGTGTGTCCAATGTATTCCTATCTGTGTGTCCCAGAGCAATCTGCCATGCTCCTGAAAATCCAGCAGCTGGTGAAGGATTTGAGGACCGTGAACTGTGGGCTAGCTGACCTAAGGAGAAATGGTGAGAAGCACTATGGATATCGTTGGCCCCAGTTTCCTTCTAATGGTGCACTGGGCAGTGCTTCAGCCTCTGCACCCTGTTTGAAACCCATAGGCTCTGTAAAGACCTGTTGCCCCCTTCATTGGCTGGAGCATGATGGCAGCTGCTATTGGTTCTCCCAATCTGAGAAATCTTGGTCAGAGGCTGACAAGGTCTGCCAGCTGGAGGATGCATACCTGGTGGTGGTGAACTCCCAGGAGGAGCAGGTAACACACACCTGGAGAGAGAGGAGGAGGCTCTTCTGGGAGACTGGCTGCTGTTAAGAGAGTTTACTACCCCATCTTGTCTCTTCAGAATTTTATCAAGAGTCACAAAAGTACTTTTAACACTTGGATGGGCCTAACTGACCAAAATGGACCTTGGAGATGGGTGGATGGGACTGACTACAATCAAGGCTTCAAGTGAGTGTACATCTACCCAAAGTTGGTTTCCTCAAGTTGGGGCTAGCCTACCCGCCCTGCCGTGGTCCCAGGCCTGGTTGATGGTGGGAGTCTGACTTCAGCATATGGCTGTCTCCTGTCTGCAGGAATTGGAGACCAGATCAGCCAGATAACTGGTACGGGCACGGGCTGGGAGGCGGCGAGGACTGTGCCCATTTCACCTCTGATGGTCGCTGGAATGATGACGTCTGCCAGAGGCTCTACCGCTGGGTCTGTGAGACAAAGCTGGACAAGGCCAGCTAGGAATGTTCTTCCTCTTAATTTATTTCTTTAATGGTTTGAGCCACTGAGGTCTAGGATTCAGAGTCTTCCTTCCTGGGGATCTCCATATTCTTCATGGTGTTCCTCTAGAAGTTTAAGGGGAAAGGAATGGATGATGTCTAGAATGTAAGATGATGTTTGATGACACCTTATGCAGCGTGCAGCTCATTATGGGCAACCTTTTATTAAATAAAAGAGAAATATACTTAACTGTTTTATGAGTTATCTTGTCACAGATGCGAACAGGAGTGGGCTCACTGGTATTAGGAAGCCTTGGGAGGGCCAGGCCTTCATGAGAGCCAAATGAGCTTCGGTCCAGATGGCCTGGTTAGGATGTTGGCTCAGAGATCACTCTGTTCTCTGAGTCTCAGTTATAAAATCTTATTGTTACTGGTAACTTCCTGCTTGTTCCAATATCCTCCAATATCATCCCTGGAGCCGAACGATTTCCTAAGTGCTTCCAAAACTTGGAATGACTATTGGGGTCTATTACCTTTATCACAGAAAAGAGAAGCTGCATGCAGAGAGGTGACAAACACCATGAGTTTACAACCCAGAGTCACCAAACACAGCACAAGCAGGACTGTAAGGAGGAGCCTTGGTTGTTGATTATTGATTTTCAACACCCAGGAATGGCAATGAGAACTGACCAAGTAGGATTAGCAGATGCTTATGAAATTGTTAATAAAAATGGAGTGAATGTTTGCTCTTAAATAAGACCTCAACTGATTCCAAAATAGAGCAATGCTCTGACTAGGCTGGAACAATTGGAAATTCACATGAAAGTACATTCTAGGAACCTGTATTAACATATAATTTTCTCACTGTCTAATCTGGGTTCAGGAGACAATCGAAATTGAAGGGAGGATAGGCCAAGATGATGGGCTACACCCATCTGCCATCTCTACCCTCTGAATAAGAATAATTAGTGTTAGGGGCTGGGAAGGTGGCTCAGTGGTAGAGCGCTTGCCTTGCATGCCTGAGGCCCTGGGTTCCATTCCTCAGCACCACATAAGCAAAAAGAAAAAAGCCAGAAGTGGCGCTGTGGCTCGTGTGGTAGAGCGCTAGCCTTGAGCTGAAGAGCTGAGGGACAGCGCCCAGGCCGAGTTCAGGCCCCACAACCAGACCCCCCCCCCAAAAAAAAAGAATAATCAGTGTTAGAGAAGAGACTAGAGTCTGAAGTGAGAAAGAAAGGGAACCAGAATCCACCAAAGAAATAAAAGAGTGGCTGATAACTGAGGAGCAACTTGCCTGGCAGAAGAAGAGCAGAGAAAGATGAAGAGTGGGCACCCTGCTCCTCTGAATGGAGGAAGGGAGCCTTAAGACTCCAATACAAAGTAAAATCAGACAGTCCTCTTGGTGCCAACTCCAGCTGAGTGAAAAGCCGCCATTCATGGCAAGCCTTAATCCCACTGAAGGGATCTGTGAGGCAGCAGGTATCCTGGTAAGAGATTAGGATTAGGGAAGAAAGGTAGTCTGTGGCTCCTATGTCCTGGAGAATGGCAGCATTGCCATCTTGAATGTGAGCCTGTTTTCAGAACAGAGCTCCTTTGGAGATGAAATCAGTTTATTGACTCATAGAACCTTTTTGCTACAGAATTCAGGTATGTCAGTCATAAGAGATGGTGGAGGATGGGGATGGGAAGGTGGCTCAGTGGTAGAGTGGTAGCCTTGAGCTGAAAAGCTGAGGGACAGTGCCCATGCCCAGAGTTCAGGCCCCACAACCGGACCTCCCCCCCAAAAAAAAGAGATGGTGGAGGAGATGTTGGGGGGGGAAACCTTAAATTTCAAGAAGCAAGATTGTTAGTTTAGATGCCAGTATTTTGGGAAGTCTGTCTGTGTGTCTTGAGAAGCAACATTTTCAGTTTAGATGCCAGTGTTTTGTTACCTGTGCCTCAGGATATCGATTCCTCAGTACCACATAAACAGAAAAGGCTGGAAGTAGTGCTATGGTTCAAGTGGTAGAGCACTAGCCTGGAGCAAAAGAAGCTCAGAGACAGTGCCCAGGCCCTGAGTTTAAGCCCCAGGACTGGCAAAAAAAAGTTTGACAGAAAGGAAGTGACTACTTTGATAGAAGAGAGGGTTTTGTATTACCTGTGATGCAAAGTTGGGATTTCCTGACTGCTGGGGTTTACAGAACTAGCTTAGGTCTGACAGGCAGTGTTTCTACCCCTGGAGAGCTTCAGCAGCAACATGTAATACCCCACACAAGCTACTGGTAAAGGCAGCTGAGGCCCCTAAAGGCAGCCACTCTAGTAATCTGGCACTGGAGGAGTTTGGGAAACCATTGCCTGGCCATAGAGCAGAGAAACCATAACATAAATCTGTAAAGTCTCTGAATGTGTGGGCATGTCAATTCTTGGTAACTCTATCCTCACTGGCTGGGAGAGTACTGCAAAATCAGAAGCCAGGGAAGTCTTGAACTTCTGAATAGGAGGTCTGGGACTTAGTCACTATCCTGAGCCTGTTACCTGGCTTTAACCTACTGACTTTTGAGGAAGACAGAGCACTCATACCCAGATGTAAAGAACATGATCACAGAGCTTCCCATGCCTTGCAAAGAATAGTACATAGATAAATAGATATATTCACACACAGCTTCCCATGCCTTGCAAAGAATAGTACATAGATAAATAGATATATTCACACACATTGGCAATAAAAATATATACTTTGGGAGGTACAAGGGGTGAACAAGGGTAGCAGTGGTACTTACTTGCACTGTTGGATGAACTCTACAACTTGTGGGTGGAGATGGGAGAGAAAAACTGGGAGAGAGCAAGGGAAGGGGTGACATTGTCGAAAAAGAAATGTCCTCATTACCTGACTTAGGTAACTGTAACCCCTCTCTATGTCACGTTTATAATGACAATTAAAAAACTGAAAAGGCTTGGGATGCGGCTCAGTGGCAGAGTGCTTGCCTAGCATGCATGAAGCCCTGGGTTCAGTTCATCAGTACCACATACACAGAAAAAGCCAGAAGTGGCTTGGTGGCTCAAGTGGTAGAGTGCTAGCCTTGAGCAAAAAGAAGCTCAGGTTCAGTGCCCAGGCACTGAGTTTAAGCACAGGAGAGGGGGGAAAAAAAGAAAAAAAACTGAAAAAAAGAAAAAGCAGACCATTCAAATTCTTTAGAATGTACGGAAACGATGGTAGCTTTGTAATATTCCTTAACACGTGTAAATTTAAAATAATTTACCTTTATCCTTGTATCCACCTAAATCCAAATTTGGAGCAAAAAATTATGCAAGCAAATCATACTTTGTATTACGTTAGTCTATCTTTAATTTCTCTTTAATTTTGTATATGGGCTGGTCCTGGGGCTTGGACTTCAAATCTTATGCTGTCTCTCCATTGGCTGATTTGTTCATGCCTTAACTTGACCGCTGAGACCACACCTCCACTTTCAGCTTTTTGCTGGTTATATGGAGGTAAGAATCTTGTGGATTCGGGTTGGGGATGTGGCTTAGTGGTAGAGGGCTGGCCTAGCATGCATGAAGCCTTGGGTTCAATTCTTCAGTACCATAAACAGAAAAAGCCAGGAGTGGCACTGTGGCTCAAGTGGTAGAGTGCTAGCTTTGAGCAAAAGAAGCTGAGAGACAGTTCCCAGGCCCTGAGTCCAAGCTCTAAGACTGGCAAAACAAACCAACCAACCAACAAAAAACAAAGCACAAAAGAATCTTGTGGATTTGTCAGCTAGGGCTGGCATCTAACCGAGATTCTCAAATCTTAGCCTCATGAATATCTAGGATTATAGGTTTATACCACCAGCTCCTGGCTTGTTTGAATTTTTTTTCTGTCTGAGACCCCAAAACCCCTCAAACTTGCTATGATGCTTGGCTTTGGCTCATTGGTTGGTGCCATGCCTCCAACTCCATTTTAATTTTTTGTCGGTTGTGGGGCTTGAACTCTGAGTTTGGGCACTGTACCTGAGTTCTTCAGCTCAAAGCAAACACTATACTACTTGAGCCACAGCACTACTTCCAGTTTGCTGGTAAATTGGAGATAAGAGTCTCACAGACTTTCCTGCCCAGGCTGGTTTTGAACCATGATTCTCACATTTCAGTCTTCTGAGTAGCTAGGATTACAGGCATGAGCCACCACCAGTGCCCGGCCCATTTTAATTTTTTTTTTTGGTTGGTCGTGGGGCTTGAACCCTGGGACTGGGCGCTGTCCCTCAGCTTTTCAGCTCAAGGCAAGTGCTCTACCACTTGAGCCACAGTACCACTTCCGGTTTTCTGAGTGGTTTATTGGAGATAGGAGTCTCACAGTCTTTCCTGCCCGGGCTGGCTTTGAACCGAGATCCTCAGATCTCAGCCTCCTAAGTAGCTAGGATTATAGGCATGAGCCACTGGTGCCCGGCCCCATTTTAATTTTTTATTCATGTAAATATATAGATTACCCCCCATATAACATATAGACCATTTACTTTTTTATTTTAAATTTTTAGTGTTAGCCCAATGAGCTCCTGTCCCATAGCTTAGCATACTCCTTCCCCCTTCCACAGCTTGGCATGCCCCCTTCCTAGGCACAACACCGTGCCTATTTAGTAAAGGCAGTAAATAATCAGCCTCCAATCCCCCTTGACCTTGAAATGGCATTCCTCTGGGGCAGCTACCACCATATAAGGCAGCAAGAGCTCTTTAGAGTGACCTTCAGGTCTGCGCAGCTGCAGGGCCCCTTATCTACTACTTGGGCAGCAGCCATATATCCTAGTCCACCATAGTGAAGCCCCTGGTACTCACGTCTACACCAGGGTCTCTGCCTCCTAGGTCCTTGTAGCCTCTCCTAGCCTCAGTAGGTTATATAGGTCACCTCAGATGATAGCTGGCACTTCTCACTTCTCTCTTGTGAGAAGGGATCTTGCTGGTCCCTTTGCTGGCAATAAACCTTTTCTTTGTTCTTTGTATGGATGTTTGCATAGCTTTCTGGCAAAGTCTAATTTATTCTAACATTTAGTATAGATGATTTACCATATCCCATTCACTCGTTAGTCCTGTCTTCCTTTTCTTTGAACTCTACCACAACAGATAGCTGCCTTTTTTTGGGGGGGGGGGGGGCAGTCATGGGCTTGAACTCAGGGCCTGGTGCTGTCCCTGAGCTTTTGCACAAGGCTAGCCTTCTACCACTTTGAGCCATAACTCCACTTCTGGTTATCTGGTGGTTAATTGGAGATAGTCTCATGAACTTTCCTGCCAAGGATGGCTTTGAACCACCACCACATTCTCAGATCTCAGCCTCTCAACTAGTTTAATGAGCTACCTGTGCTTGACTAAGCTAGTTGCCTCTTAGTATTCAATTTTTTTTTTAATTTTTTTTTTTGGATCCGGTCATGGGGCCTGAACTCTGGGCCTGGGCGCTGTCCCTCAGCTCTTCAGCTCAAGGCTAGTGCTCTACCACTTGAGCCACAGCGTCACTTCTGGCTTTTTTTCTTTTTTGCTTATGTGGTGCTGAGGAATGGAACCCAGGGCCTCAGGCATGCAAGGCAAGCGCTCTACCACTGAGCCACCTTCCCAGCCCCTTAGTATTCAATTTTAAACCATAGTTTTGCACTTTTTCTATAGCCCTTCCTCATTTTTTTCTGTTTCTCTGCAGATAGAACTGCTATCTTGCCCATTTTTTTTTCTGTTCCTGTTACTTACCCTTCCTAAACTCTTACCAAGGAACTAGAATTATCCAAACATCATCTATTTTAACTGTTTTTTATTTCTGTTTTGTGTTATATAGTTTGAGTTCTGATTTGATTGATTGCTTTCTTTTCTTTTTTCTTTCTTTGTTGTTAGTGTTAGTTAGGGGGGTCCCCAACTCGTTTTGTGTCCTAGTGGTACAACTCCCAGTTCTGATAATGAAACTGTACATGTCACCAGCCTTCGTGTTTGTGCGCATGTCAGTAGGGATGTGTACACTGGTTAGCAAGGGGTGTGCACACTGGAACAGACTCAGGTCTTCCGAGGAGTTTAGTCATGGACATCCCTTTCCTCACAATCTTGTAGCCATCCCTCCCCTGTCTTCATCCCTAAATAGGTCTTTTTCCTATCTATCTCATTTCCTGCCTCCCCCCGCCCCCATCCTGACACTCTCTTCTCTTTCACAGTCTCCTCCCAGGTTGGCCCTGTGGAATCTGTGCGGTTGGCCCTGTGGAATCTGTGCTCTGAGACCTACTCCCTCCTGTTCTTTCTTAGCTTCAACCTCCTGCTGCTGCTGCTGATTGTCTGTATCATCAGATACCAATGTGGGTGCCCAGGGAAGACAGCAAGCATGGGATGCAGTGGTGGGCCATGGTAGGGTGATATTAAGAACCTAAGCAGGGAGGGACACACAGGGGCTGATATGAGCCAACAATAGGATTGTGACAATGCCACTGCTGTGGACAGCCAGAGAGGCCCACATGGGCAGTGGCGTTCATGGGCAAGTGATGGTTCTGGTGGTGGGTGCTGGTGGGGAGAGCAAAAGACCTGTGATGGAATCACTACTGGCTTTGGCCTTATCTTTGGCTGCCTGCTTGCATTCCTTCACCCCAGACAGGCCTAGGTTTCCTCATATACAATACTGGATGACAGCACTGATGGCCCACTGGGTCACAGTGAGACTATGGAATGAGCTACTGCATGTCAAGTGGCCTGCTCAGGGTCAGTACAGATGGGCTCTCATCAGTGTTAGTTCTGATCATATCCCCTCCACTCATCAGATTCCCAGGTACAGGGAGACTAGCTCATCACCCTGAGGAGGAATTTCAGGAACTGCACCTCAGATAAAGAGGCTCATGTCTAGGAACGGATGTCCCAGGGTGAGTTGGGCTTGGCCAGGGCTCTGGGATGGAGTGGGAGTGGATGGCCATTTGACTCTTATGCTCAGTAGTCCTCACAACCTCCAGGTCCTAGTTTACAAGAAGAGATCAAATCTCTGAATGCTAATGTGGAAGATCACAGGCAGGAACTACAAACAGATGAGAGGCCCTGAGCTCCAAGAATTTGAGAGTGAGCCAGTGGCTCATACCTGTAATTCTAGCTACTCAGGAGGTTGAGATCTGAGGATCTTGGTTTGAAACCATTCTGGCAGAAAAGTCCCCTTGCGATTCTTCTTCTTCTTCCTCCTCTTCTTCTTCTTCTTCTTCTTCTTCTTCTTCTTCTTCTTCTTCTCCTTCTCCTTCTTCTTCTTCTTCTTCTTCTTCCTCCTCCTCCTCCTCCTCCTCCTCCTCCTCCTCCTCCTCCTCCTCCTCCTCCTCCTCCTCCTCCTCCTCCTCCTCCTCCTCCTCCTCCTCTTCCTCTTCTTCTCCTCCTCCTCCTCCTCCTCCTCCTTCTTCTTCTTCTTCCTCTTCTTCTTCTTCCCCTCCTCCTCCTCCTCCTCCTTCCTCTTCTTCTCCTTCTCCTTTGCATGCAAGGCAAGCACTCTACCACTGAGCCTTGACTCATCTCCAATTAACTACTCAAAAACCAGAAATGGTGCTGTGACTCAAAGTGGTAGAGTGTTAGCCTTGAGTGAAAGAGCTCAGGGACAGAGCCCTAGCCCTGAGCTCAAGCCCCACGACTGACAAAAAGAAAAAGAGAAAAAAGAAAAGAAAAGAATTTGAGAGTGGATGCTTGGTGCTGAGCCCTCTTACCTGCAGTCCTTAGTGTGAATTTGATGGTGGCTGGCCTGGAGATCAAGCTGGAGAAATAGGGCTGGGAACTCAAAACAGGCCAAATGACTGGGCCCCTGCATTTGCAAATAAGATGTGTAGGAATGCAAGGAGGTTTTAAGTTGGGCCCTATGCACGTTGAGCTCACAGAATATCATACCCTGTGCACGTACCATTCCTGTCTATGTATCCCAGATCAATCTGCCATTTTCCTGCAAGTCCAGCAGTGATCAACTCCAAGGAGGAGCAGGGAAGGTCCTGGGGGTGCTTCTGAGAAGCTGGCTTTGTATAAGGGAGACTCACTCTTTTCTTCCCAGAGATTTCTCAAGGATCATGTGAACCCTAAACACATTTGGATAGGCCTCACTGATCAAAGTGGGTCCTGGAGATGGGTTGATGGGACTGACTACCAGACAGGCTTCAAATAAATACATATCTGACCACAGCTGGCCCCTTTCACCTTCTCAGAGTATGTGTGTGGAGGTGTGTTGGGGAGACCGCACTGAGAATCTGACTTCCTGAGGCACATGATCGTCTCTTTCTACATGAACTCGAGACCAGAGCAGCCAGATAACTGGCATGGGCATGGGATGGGAGGAAGTTAGGACTGTGCTCATTTGGGCCTCAATGGTCTTTGGAACGATGATGTCTGCAAGAAGCACTACCACTGGATCTGTGAGACAGAGCTGAGCAAGGCCAGCTAGGAGCCTTCCTCCCTCTAATTGATTTCCTCAGTGCCTTGAGCCATTGAGGTCTAAGTTTAGGAATCCACCTCTGTGTGTGTGTGTGTGTGTGTGTGTGTGTGTGTGTGTGTGTGTGTGTGTGTGTGTGTGTGTGTGTGTGTGTGTGTGTGTATGTGTTCATACTCGGGGAATTTTAAGGGAAGGAGAAAGAATGTGAGGAATATGGATGATGTTTGGGGTGGGGGAAGATTAAAACCCATGAGACTTTGTAGAGTGTGTAGTTTAGTGTAGTTTATTCCTGTCAGCTTTTTCTTCAGTTAAAAGAAGAGAAATAGACTTAAACACTTAAACACTCTGAGTTGTCTGGTCATTGGGATTGGGAACCAAGGGTTGGCTCACTGGCACTTGGACACTTTGGGACGGTCAAACCATCATGAGAACTGAGTAGTCTGGTTAGGATACTGGCTTTGTTGTTCATAGGATATGGGCTGGGGGAGTCATTCTGTTCTCTGAGTCTTAGCTATAAAATAGAATTGTTACTGGTGGCCATCATATTGCTCCAGAATCTTCCCTGCCCCATAGCAGGGCAAGTGTTTCAAAAACTTGGAATGACACTCACTGGGGTCTGTTGCCTTCACCACAGTAAATAGAAGCTGTGTGCACAGATAGGCGACAAACACCATTAGTCCACAACCCAGAGTCACCAAACACACAGCATAAGCAGGACCGTGAAGAGAAATACCCACAGGAATAGAATCAACCAGGGAGGGGAGCAAGAACTGACCAATCAGTCTTTATAGATGCTTATGGAATTGTTCATAGAAGTGGAGAAAATATTTCCTCTTCAATAAGACCTTAACTAATTACAAAATGGAGCCCTGTTCTCATCAGGCTAAAGTAGTTAGAAAAATGAACACAAATATACATATATCCTATGTTAAATCCAAACTGCAAGGAGAGATGACAAAGTAAAAGGACTCAAGAAACAGGGTTGGGAAGGTGGCTCAGTGGTAGAGTGCTTGCCTCGAATGCATGAGGCCCTGGGTTCGATTCCTCAGCACCACATAAGCAGAAAAAGCCTGAAGTGGCACTGTGGCTCAAGTGGTAGAGTGCTAGCCTTGAGCTGAAGAGCTGAGGGGTAGTTGACCAGGCCCAGAGTTCAAGCCCCACAACCAACAAAAGAAAAGAAAAGAAAAGAAACAAAGGACCTTCACGCAATTTGTCATATCATTTCTAAAGGGCTCCACGTTCTTGACCACATATGCACACCTCTGAGGGAAGCTAGGAGGAGAGCACAGAATCAGAAGGAAACAAGGGAAAACATACAACAGAGGGGCCCATCAGCTGCACTGGACATAAATGAAAATGAACTAAGCAACTCAAGGGCAGTGATGGGAGGGAGGGAATGAGAGGCAAAGAGGGAATAGTAAGCAAAAGAAAAGAAATGTACATAGCACCCGATGTGGAAAAAAATAGTTGTATTGTCAAAGCTCATAGAATTCACACACATTATAGATCACGATCATGACAATTTGCCTTGTGAAGGTTAAAATGTGTTCGTGATTTTAACTAAGTATCACTATTCCAACAGTATTATGAAATTTATGTAATCACTTAATCTCAATAAAAAATTATTTTTAAAAAAAGTACATCCTTGAAGCGGTATCAACAAATAATTTTCTCACCATCTTTCTAAGCATTTTGAGTCCAAATAAAAATGTGGAGAGAATTGGAGAAGCCCAGTGGGACACTGCATGCTGAAACTGTGGAGTAGTCTAGAGCTGTTTCAGAATGTTCTTAGATGTATAGCACAGTTGTTGCCACTGAGATGCAATGCATAGGGTCCAGCTATGTTCTCACTTAAGAAACTGGAGAAAGAAGAACCACACAGATTGGGGCCATGTAATGTACTCGCCTAGCAAGTGTAAGGTCCTGAGTTCAAGACCCTAGTAGTGTATATACACACACACAGACACACACACAGACACACACACACACACACACACAGAGTAATAATAAAGAACCACAAACTATACTCCAAATAGAGTAAATGACTTTATATAAATATATTAAAAATGAAAAACATTATTGAAAATTAATGAACTATAAAATGAATATATATGATCAATAAAAGTAAAATTTATTCTTGGAAACAGGTAATAAAATAAATACTAATAACAAGAGGAGCTGTAAAGTCTGCTTTAAAAAATAAAATTTGTTACTAAGTACAGAGAAAGAATTATTTAACAGTTCCATATTTACAAGAGCAACATAAACTGGGTATTATGGCATATTGCCTAAAATCCCACTAGTTGGTAAGTTAAGACAGGAGTGTTGCTACTCTGAGGTATTTAGGGAAACATTTTCTACAAATAAAACAGCAATGTGTATTCCATGCTTTTTACAACTATCATAGCAACTTTTATGTAAATTATTTGGTAGCTGACATAATTTCTAACCAAATTATCAGGAAATATGGAGAAATAACTGAAGGAAAGCAAAAAAAAAAAAAAAAAAGCAAAATACCTAAACCTTGAGCAAAGAAAGGATACAAATAAAAGATTAGTTATGACCTAAATCAATTGCTAATTATATTAAATGCAAGAGTATGTCTTTTTTCCCATTTTTTATTGTTATTATAAAGGTGATGTATAGAGGGGTTATAGTGACATAAGGTTGGTAAAGGTTGCATTTCTTTTTGGACAATGTTACCCTTTCCCCCTCTCTCCCAGTTTTCCCATCTCATCCCCACCCCTAAGTTGTATAGTTCATAAGACAGCCTTGGGGCTGGGAAGGTGGCTCAGTGGCAGAGTGCTTGCCTTGCATGCATGAGGCCTTGGGTTCGATTCCTTGGCACTACATAAGCAAAAAAAAAAAAGCCGGAAGTGGCGCTGTGGCTCAAGTGGTAGAGCGCTAGCCTTGAGCTGAAGAGCTGAGGGACAGCACCTAGACCCCAGAGTTCAGGCCCCATCACTGGACCCAAAAAAAAAAAAGACTTAGTCTTTTTTGTCAGTCATGGGGCCTGAACTCTGGGCCTGGGCACTGTTCTCAGCTCTTCAGCTCAAGGCTAGCGCTCTACCATTGAGCCACAGCACCACTTCCAGTTTTCTGAGTGGTTTATTGGAGATAAGAGTCTCACGTACTTTCCTGCCTGGGCTAGCTTTGAACCATGATCTTCAGGTCTCAACCTCCTGAGTAGTTAAGATTACAGGTGTGAGCCACTGGCGCCTGGCAGACTAAGTCTTCTTAAAAGACTGTCCCGACCCGCAGGACTTCAACCAGGGCAGTGAACCTAAGCGAGAAGGAATGAAGGGACAAGAGACACGAAGAAGGACAGCAAGACAAGGATTCTGATCAAGCTGCCAAATTTTATTTTTCACACAGGGATATTTATATGCTTAGAATAAGGAAGCTTTTTCATTGGGCGTAGCAGCTGCAGGATGCTTGCTTAGGGCAATGTGAAAAGGTGGTCAATAGCAGCTACCTGGTCTTTGTTTGGGGCAGGATGCAAAGACAAGATTCTGTAAATAGCCTTGAGAGATGTTCCAGCGAGATAGCCAAGCTTATCATGCAGAGAGACTCCCTGCAGGGCTCTCAACATCTCCCCCTTTCTTATTTAGAAAATTGACCATCAATTGTTGGTGCTCTTTTTGAGGGGGTGACAGAGGCTCTGTTCCTCTAAGGGCCCAGGGTTTTTCTCCGCTCTGAGCGAGCGTCCTCACTCGGGGAGGGGAATTTTACAGACCTTGGCATGTTTTTTGAGGAGACGGCTTGTGGGTATGCATGCCAACCGTCATGCACCAGAGCTTGCCACTCAGGGGTCTTGGGTTTTGGGATCTCGCGGATCCATCCCCCTGCAGTCTTACCTGCACCCTTGATTAGAGCATTTCTTCTTCCTCCCATAGGTGCATCCTCCCCCAAGCGGAGGGGCCTATAGGAGGAGGGGCGAACCTATCCCTTATGGCAATAGGTCTTGCCCGTTGAATGGTCAGGAGTTATGAATAAGGAGGGTTTTCTAAATAAGAAAAAAAGGAGGGCTGTTTCCCACTGGAACAAGCTCATGGCAAAACACTAATTAAAAGCCTGGGGTCAATCCTAGATCTCGATGCTGCGGTCTGCCATATCAAGGCGATGGTGATGAACCTGTTTGGGCTTAGAAACCAAGAGATTAATCTGTTATTTAATAAATTTAAACAGGATGGTCCATGTCTGGAGTTCTAGCTGCATCTGCAAGAGAAAAGGCATCATCCTCGGGGGGAAGGCTTCCCCTGGGTTGTGGTAAGCCATTCACCTGTTTTATCAAGCGTTCTGGCAGCCACCTTGGGGCCGCTTGTTCTTGATCTAAAATACAGGCTGAACCTCGCCCCCAGATAAGAACAGGATCTGGGCCCTTCCATTTGCCTGTAAGGGGGTCTCGCCACATGACAGACGGGCGGGCAGAACTGGAAGATGGGTGCCAATGCCTGTCAGCTGCCGAGTGGCCTTCACTGTCCAGAGTTAGAAAATTAAGGGCAAACAATGTGTGACTAAGGCGATCCCTAGGAGTGGAAAATGAAAAGGCAGAGGCTTTGAGGCGAGTAAGCCAGGTTTTTAGGGTGTGGTGGGCTCGTTCTACAATGCCCTGACCTTGGGGGTTATAGGGAATCCCAGTAGTATGACAAATCTGGAAAATAGCACAAAACTGTTTAAACTTGGCACTGGTATAGGCTGGGCCATTGTCTGTCTTTATGTGGGCTGGTTTTCCCATTACAGAAAAGGCTAGAACAAGGTGAGAGAGAACATCTTTGGCAGTTTCTCCTGAGTGTGGTGAAGCAAAAACAAACCCGCTAAATGTGTCTATGGAGACATGTATATATCTTGTTTTTCCAAATTCAGGAAAATGGGTAACATCCATTTGCCAGATTTGATTGGGTAGCAGTCCACGGGGGTTAACACCCAGATGTTGTACAGGAAGGGAGACAACACAGGCAGGGCATGCCTTTACTATCTCCCGTGCTTGTTGTCTAGTAATTTTACAAAGCAATCGAAGGCTCTGGGAGTTTAGATGGTGGAGATTATGTAATTCTGTAGCCTTTTGGACAGACCCAACAAAAACCGGAAAAATGGAACGAGTGGCCGCATCAGCTTGAGCGTTACCCTGTGTAAGAGGGCCAGGGAGATCAGAATGTGCCCTAATGTGTCCCAGAAAAAATGGATGTCTCCTGGCCTGAATTAGCTGTTGAAGCTGAGTAAATAAAAATGCCGCATTGGAAGAAGTTTTAATAGCGGGTGAAATTTCTAGCAAGGGAACAGAATGAGCAATGTAAGCACTATCTGTATAAATATTAATAGGCTTATCAAAAAACGTCATAAAAACCTGTGTTATAGCAAATAACTCCACAAGCTGGGCTGATTGGTAAGGGGCATCAAAGGTGGTGGTATGGTTGTTAACAACAAAGGCTGCACGGCCATTGCTTGAGCCATCTGTAAAGACAGTGAGGGCTTGAGGAATGGGAGCCTTTTGAGTAACCTTGGGAAAAACAAATGGATGTAGCTGGGCGAAGTGTAAAAGGGGATCATTGGGGAGATGATTATCAATTAGTCCTAAAAATCCTGACAGGGCGATGCCCCATTCATCCCCAGTCTGAAGTAAAAATTGAGTCTGGTCTTTGGTGTATGGAATTAAAATGGTATCAGGGTCCTTGCCGAAATATTGTCGAGAAAGCAAGCGACCTTTGATAATGATAGAGGCTACCTGGGCAGGGTAAACAGCAATAACCTTGGGGGATGTGGTGGGTAAATGGACCCAAAGCAGGGGACTGCCCTTATTATTGGAGTGGGGAATCTGTTGCCAAACAATCCTGTGGGTGTATGAGGGGTATGTAAAATAATTAAGACCAGAGGAAGATTATAGGAAATCTGTGTAACAAACTGCTGGGCAATGGCCTCAGTAACTTGGGTTAAAGCATTTCGAGCATTGGGAGTAAGCTTGCGAGGAGAGGAGGGGTCAGAATCCCCTTTTAAAATCTCATTAAGAGGCAAAAGCACGCTGGTGGGCAACCTTAGGTATGGCCTAAGCCATTGAATATCTCCAAGCAGCTTTTGAAAATCATTAAGGGTGTGAAGATGGTCTAAACGAAGTTGAATTTGAGGAACCCGAATTTGATTATTTTGGAGTTCTAGACCCAAATAAGTATAGGGATCCTGTGTTTGAACTTTATCGGGGGCAACCTGTAGTCCCAGGGCAGTAAGGGCTTTATAAAGGTCTAAATAGCAGTTTCTAAGTTCGTGGGTGTCAGGTGCAGCAAGCAACAAGTCATCCATATAATGTAATATATAGACGCGCTGCCATCGTTTTCTCACAGGGTCCACTGCCTGGGCAACATATTTTTGACAAAGGCTAGGGCTATTAGCCATACCTTGAGGAAGTACCTTCCATTGAAATCTTTGCATGGGGCCTTGAAAGTTAATGCGAGGAAGGCTAAAGGCAAAATAGGGTCTGTCCTCAGGATGTAGGGGAATGGTAAAAAAACAATCTTTTAAATCAATAACCATTTTGTAATAGTCCCTGGGAATAGCCACCGGTGTGGGAATGCCTGGCTGTAGTGCTCCCATTGGGCGCATAGCTTTATTAA
This sequence comes from Dipodomys spectabilis, assembly GCF_019054845.1. Taxonomy (NCBI): domain Eukaryota; kingdom Metazoa; phylum Chordata; class Mammalia; order Rodentia; family Heteromyidae; genus Dipodomys; species Dipodomys spectabilis. The sequence goes on from NW_024871253.1 coordinate 1,651,288, forward strand.
CGGCGCGTAGATCTTGTAAAAGGCGCCATTTGCCTGATTTTTTCTTTATAACAAAAATAGGAGTATTCCATGGTGAAGTAGAGGGCTCTATATGGCCTGCCACCAGCTGTTCCTGTACTAACATGGAGGCAGCCTCCAATTTTTCTTGGGTAAGGGGCCACTGATCCACCCACACAGGCGTTTGGGATTCCCAAATGATTTTATCTGCATGGGGCACAGGAGGGTCAGGGGCCGATACTAAAAATCCGAATACCCAAACCCATGTTTATCTATTTTTTGGGTAGCTTGGATGGGCTCAACGATTCCTTCTCCTGATTTTCCAAGACCCGTACCAGGGACAAAATCCATACTGAGCATTTGATGTGTAACCACAGAATTGGGACTAGCAAGGATAACTTTCATCTGGGTCAAGATATCGCGACCCCATAGGTTAACAGGGAGGTCAGGAACAACAAAAGGAGTTCCCTTATTGCCCTCTTTGTCAGTCCAATTAAGAACCCTGGAGCTTACCAAAGGGTTTTTTGACTGCCCTATGCCTTTAAGGTCAGTTAGGGACGGGGTAAGGGGCCAACTTGGTGGCCAATATTTTTGGGAAATAATTGTGGCATCTGCACCAGTATCCAAAATTCCCTGAAACTCCTTTCCTTCAATTCGCAGGGTGAGGGTGGGTCTTTTTTGAGTGATAGGCTGAACCCAATACGCATCAGAAGACCCCAAAGAAGCAGTTCCTCGCGGTGTGGTCTGAGCAGTGGAAGAATCCCCTGAATTTAATGGGAGCAGTATCAATTGTGCAAGCCTAGTTCCAGCTGGAATAGCTGCAATCCCATTAATGGCCGTGGCCAAAATTTTTATTTCTCCTGTATAATCATTATCAATAATACCAGGAAAAACTTGGACACCTTGTAAGGTAGCAGAGGCTCTTCCAAGAATAAGGGCACACATATGAGACGGAGGGGGTCCCAGGGTCCCAGTGGGTATTATTTGAGGTCCTTGTATAGAGTCTAGTACTGTGTCGGTGGCGGCACAGAGGTCCAGTCCTGCACTGCCTGGGGTTGCCCGCTGGAGGGAGGCAATTGTGGAGAGAGGTGGGGGGCTTGTGTAGGCCTGGGAGTTTGGGAGGGGACAAACCCTATTGCCCCTGGGCTTGTCTTGGGGATGGTCGGGGCCAGGGGCTGGCCCCGAGGGAAGTTTCCCGAAAACCGAGAGAGAATGGGCTGTCCAAGGGCATTTGTTTTGGATCTACATTCGTTGGCCCAATGATGGCCCTTACCACATTTGGGACAAAGAATGGCAGGGAGTGGTCTACCTGTAGCTCCCCTCCCCGAGTGAGGACGCTCGCTCGGAGCAGAGAAAAACCCTGGGCCCTTAGAGGAACAGAGCCTCTGTCACCCCCTTAAAAAGAGCAGCCAACAATTGATGGTCAATTTTCTAAACAAGAAAGGGGGAGATGTTGGGAGCCAAAAGTTAAGTCTCTCAAACTTGATAGGCTTAACTATCTCACTGGAACAACCTGAGCCTGAGTTTACAGAATCCCACCTTTTCACCACGCCTTAAAGTAAACACCCTGCAGCTACTAACGACCACCATTTCACCCTGCCCTAAATCTACTTAACGACCACCTTTTCACCACGCCCTAAGTCCAAGCATATAAATACCCTTGTGTGAAAAATAAAAATTGGCAGCTTGATCAGAATCCTTGTCTTGCTGTCCTTCTTCGTGTCTCTTGTCCCTTCATTCCTTCTCGCTTAGGTTCACTGCCCTGGTTGAAGTCCTGCGGGTCGGGACAACTCCACGTTGGGCGCCAGTTGTCCCGACCCGCAGGACTTCAACCAGGGCAGTGAACCTAAGCGAGAAGGAATGAAGGGACAAGAGACACGAAGAAGGACAGCAAGACAAGGATTCTGATCAAGCTGCCAAATTTTATTTTTCACACAGGGATATTTATATGCTTAGAATAAGGAAGCTTTTTCATTGGGCGTAGCAGCTGCAGGATGCTTGCTTAGGGCAATGTGAAAAGGTGGTCAATAGCAGCTACCTGGTCTTTGTTTGGGGCAGGATGCAAAGACAAGATTCTGTAAATAGCCTTGAGAGATGTTCCAGCGAGATAGCCAAGCTTATCATGCAGAGAGACTCCCTGCAGGGCTCTCAACAAAAGACAAAAAGTTCCAGATATTGTAAAAAGTTAAAATCCAGCCAGGCACCCCTGGTTATGCCTATAATTGAGTGAAAAACCAGTGACAGTAAGAAACCCTGAGTTCAAGCCCCCGTTCATACACACACATACAAACACACTAATAATAATAATAATAATAGGCTGCACGATTTTCTTTGGCTACCAGAGTCTCCTTTTTGTTATCTTAGGCACCGGAGTGATGACTTTTTGAAACCAGATTTCTTCCAATAAGTCTAGAATTCCTGAGCAGACATAGAAGGCTTGGGCCTGTCACCATCTCTCATAAGTGAGGTCTCTGCACTCAAGGGGATCTGTACTTGTTACCACTATTTTTCCATGTCTATTTTTCTAGTCTATCCTGCCTCATTTTTCCAAAGGAATGACTTAGATCCCTCATCTTAAGGGAAGTTGATGATGACCTATCTTCTGTAAATGCTTCAAGCTGAGTAGGGGACTCTGGCCCTGCCTAGCCAGAGACCTGAAGTCTTATCCTATCTTACTAAGAGGTAACATGGGAAATTCAGTTGTAGAATTGCCAGGATCAGATGTCATAAGAAACGTTTTTTTCCCCCAGACTGGAAAGGAAACCATATGAGAAATTAGGGAGGATATAACAAGCCACCAAAACAATATAAATAACAACAAATCAGTATTTCCCACATGTTAGTACCAAAAAGAAAAATCATTATAAGGAGCTCATTAAAGCCAAAAACAGAGTCAGATATGGTTTATCTGAGTATCTAGATCCTGAAGGGCTGAGGGGATATTATCTGAGTTTCTGGAATATACATATAACATTTAGCTTTTTACAACTGTAGAGATTTCTTCTTGAGCTGCAGTAAGGATGCTTAACACCATACTATTTTGAAAGACAGCATGCTTCACTATTTTTCTCTGAATTTAACAAAGAGATCCCTTTGGTGGTATCCTTCAGACCAGCAGATGGAATGGAGACAGAGGCCAGGTGATCATACCGTGGGAAAACAGACCAGTTGGGTGTCTACTCTGAGGGAATCAGCTCCTGGGGTCTGATGGTCCATTGCGAAGAGAATGCAGGGTCCTTAGAAAGACAGGGAAGACCTTGGAGGCCAGAGCCCTCTGTGGGGAAGGGCTAAGAAATGTGCCTTGCAAGGAAATGGGTCTGGAAGGGAGATTGATTATCTGTAAACTAGTTATGCTTCTGAGAGTGTCTGCTAAGGGCCTGCCTGTTTGCAACTCTCTGTGTGTCCTAGTGGTTCCATTTCCAGCTCTGACAATAAGACTGCACTTATCCATTGTTCTTATATGCATACTGGCTGCTAAGGCTGTGTATATGAATCACCAGATAGCGTGCAAGGCCTGTGTGAGTGAGGATTGTGCTAGATTGATGGGGATGAGTGGTGGGGGCAGTTGGAGCTCTTTAGGCAAAGCCACAGATAGACAATATCAGCAAAGTTTGCATTCTTGAAACTTAAAGTCAGTGAGGCAGGGCACTCGTGGCCCAAACCTGTAATCCTATCTACTTAGGAAGCTAAGATCTAAAGATCAAGGTTTGAAGCCAGCCCAAGCAGAAAAATTCCCTTATCTCTAATTAGCCACTCAAAAACTGGAAGTGGCACTGTCACTCAAAGTGGTAGAGAGCTAGCCTTGAGCAAAAGAACTCAGGGACAGCACTCGAACCCTGAGTTCAAACCCCACAACTGACAAAAAAAAAAAAAAAAAAAGGGTAGTCCATGAAATACTATTAAAACATAGCCTAGATAAGGAGTAGAAAAGACAGGAGGCTTTTGTTCTTAGCGCTTGGATTTTAGGGACATGAGTCCATTGAATCTGTGCTAAGTATCATAAACTTGCTTCATATAACCCGCATGCTTCCCATTTCCCTGCTTGAGAGCCTCCTACAAGATAAAGAAGGGGAAAGGTCTGAGCATCTTCATCCCACCACCTTCCTTATTCAACACCACCCCATTCTCAGTTGCCAAGATTCAGCCTTTACTAAGACAAGTTCCTGGTGCTCTTTTCCACATCCTGGTCCTCCCTCATTCTAACGCGCTCTTCTCGTATCTCCATTCTGTCCTGTGGAATATCTGCTCTGTGTCCTGTCTCCTCCTGTTCTCCCTGGGCCTCAGCCTCATGCTGCTGCTGGTTATCTGTGTGGTCGGATACCAATGTGGGTGCCCAGGGAAGAGAGCAATCATGGGGTACAGTGATGGACCATGGTGGGTAATGGTAAGAACTTTAGCAGGGACAGTGGTGGCCACAAAGGAGCTGATATGGACCAATAATGGGGTAGTGCCAGTGCCAGTGCTATTTATTGACAGCCAGAGAGACCTACATGGGCAGTGGCTTTCATGGACAAGTAATTGTAAGGTATATTAACTAGGTAGGTTTCATTAGGTAGCCAATGAAAAGAACACCACACACTATTCAGGCAGAAGTTTATTTACTGAACTGCTGCCCCCGCTATGCATGGTGGAGAGGCATGGCTGAAAAAGGGGCGACCCACCCCTGGGCCAGGATTTATCTAGGCCAGGGACAGGAAGAAGTGTGGCCAAGTGGAGGAAAGGTGTGGCCACACTGGATCCGGATGTGACCTTAGGGTGTGGGATCCTCCTAAGGTCCAATGGGAGGCCTGTGACAAGAGGTAGACCAGGATGCGACCTAGCCAGTGGGGGGGGTGAGGTGACTGCTTCTAGGTGTGCCAGTTACCTAGGTAACAGATACTGGGTGGAAACTTAAGCCAAGAGGTAGAGAGGTGTCTGCACAGGGCCTGCATTGTCAGGGCAGACCTTACAATGATGGTTCCTGTGGTGGGTGCTGGTGGGCAAAGCCAAGGACCTGTGATGGGATCACTGCTGGCTTTGGCCTTATCTTTGCTTACCTGCTGCATTCCTTCATCCCAGGCCTAGGTTTCTTCATACACAATACCAGACTGGTGGCCCACTGAGACTAGGGAATGAGGTTCTGCATGTCAAGTGGCCTGCTCAGGGCCAGTACAGATGGACCCTCATCAGTCTTAGTCCTGACCGTATTCCTTCCACTCATCAGATTCCCAGGTACAGAGAGACCAGTTCACCCAGAGGAGGGTAACTTCTCCTCAGACACAATGGCTGATGTCCAGGAACTGATCTAGGATGAGCTGGGTTTGGCCTGGGCTCTGGGATGGAGTGGAAGTAGGTGATGATTTGACTGCTGAACTCAGTCCTCATGTTCTCCAGACCAGAGCCTTCAAGAAATGATTAAAGTCTCTGAGAGATGAAATCAGAATCACTGCTGCAAACAGTGATGGGCCCTGATCTCCTACAGTGTGCAGAATGGTGGTAGGCGTGGCCTCCTGGCTTCCTGTTGCTAAGCTGCCCTCTCCTCCAGTCCATAGCTTGAACCTGAAGGTGGTTGCCCTGGAGATCTGGCTGGAGAAACAGGAACAAGAACTCAAAGGCAGATGAAGGGTGCCCATGCATTCAGGCAGGAAGTGTGTGGGAGGGCAGAGAGGTTTTTAAGCTAATCCTGAGCAGAGCATCTGAGGTCCAGAACTCACTAGCAGCAGCCATACCCAGTATACTGTCCATTCCTATGTATGTGTCCCAGATCAAACTGTGGTATTTCTTGTGAGTCCAGTAGCTGGACTTTCTAACTGGTTAATGTCAAAATGATCAGGAAGGTTATGGATGTGGCTCATCCTACTTGGAGATTGTGCCCTTCTTATCCTTTCTTTCCCTTATCAGACTCTGAAAGGACCTGCTGCCCCTTTAACTGGCTGGAGTATGAGACAGTCTCTCCTAGTTCTTTCAAAGTAATTTCTGGCCTGAGGCCAGTTGTAGAATTCCCACCAAGTGGTCTTCAGCTCCAAGCAGGAGCAGATGAAAACCTCTGTTCTTCAGTGTCCAAGATGTGTCCAATTTACAGAAATCATCCTTAACTTTATTTTTTAAGATTTATTTATTTATTTATTGCCAATCTTGGGCTCGAACTTAGGGCCTGGGCACTGTCCCTGAGCTTCTCTTGCTCACAGCTAGCACCTACCACTTGAGCCACAGCGCCACTTCTGGCTTTTTCTGTTTATCTGATACTGAGGAATTGAACTCTGGGCTTCATGAATGCTAGGCAAGCACTCTACCATTAAGCCACATTCCCAGCCCCTATCCTTAACTTTAGCTGCACTTTATCACCAACCTAGAAGGTTTCTTCACTGGGCTCTCATTTTTCATTGGTCTGGACATTGAGATAAACATGCAAAACTCCTCCATTGACTGAAAACACAGCTAATGCTCAGAATCAATAGCCCAGGGAGTTCATTGGAATGGGAAGTCATGATTATTTTTCTGTCACTCAGGGTTTTGTCCAGAGATTTGTAGATTCCTTATAGACCTGGATAAACCTCAGTGAGCCTGAAGGCATCTGGGAATGGGTAGATAAGACCTAGTATGAGTCCAACTTTTGAGTGCACTCTGGCTCTCTCTATACCCCATGTCCTTCGGGCTGTGGCCCTCAGAGAGCTGATCTGGAGTGTCTCCTTTCCAGACCTGAATTCTGCTCCATTTACCCTTCCTAGCGTGCTGTTTTCTTCTCCCTTCAGGAACTGGATGCCAAACCAGCCACATGATTGGCATAGGCATGGTCTGCATGGTGATGGGAACTGTGCCACCCCTACCCCAATGGTAAAACAGAACAATTATATCTGCCAGAGTCTCCCAGCCTGTGAAGCCAGCCAAAGTACCACCAATCAGGAAACATTTCTGTTAGGTCACTTGGCCACAGAATGGTAGTAGAGAGAGGCTTCTCCCCAAGGAATCCCTACTATAACCTTTCTGGGAAAGGAATAAACCCTGGGAGATTAGAAGCACTGCTATTTATTTTGATTTTTTTTTCTTCCACTAACGTAGAGTTCCTAATGTTCTCCCCTACCCCACAAATTTCAAAATCAATTTTATTGAGAAATATCTTTTTTGTTTTTGTTTTTGTTTTTTTGGGTCCGGTCATGGGGCCTGAACTCTGGGCCTGGGTTCTGTCCCTCAGCTCTTCAGCTCAAGGCTAGCGCCCTACCACTTGAGCCACAGCGCCACTTCTGGCTTTTTTCTGCTTATGTGGTGCTGAGGAATCAAACCCAGGGCCTCATGCATGCAAGGCAAGCGCTCTACCACTGAGCCACCTTCCCAGCCCCTGAGGAATATCTTTTGCATAATAAAATGTTCCTATTTAAAGATACGACTTTTTACCAGCGTTGGTGACTCACACCTGTAATCCTAGCTACTCAGGATCAAGGTTTTTGAAGCCAGCCTGGGCAGGAAAGTCCACAAGACTCTTATCTCCAATTAACCACCGAAAAAGCTGAAGTAGAGCTGTGGCATAATGGTACAGTGCCAGCCTCGAGCAAAAGGGCTCAGGGATAACCCCCAGAGCCCAGGATCAGCACAACACACACACACACACACACACACACACACACACACACACACACGCACACACACACACACACACACACAGAGGCAAGCTATTCTGTTATTTATCCTGGAGTTATGTTGTTTAAATACCAAAATCTAGTTGGTAATATAAATTGTAACCAGCTAGGCACTATTGGCTCACACTTGTAATACTAGCTACTCAGGAGGCTGAGATCCGAGGATCACAGTACAAAGCCAGCCTGGGCAGGAATGTCTGTGAGACTCTTCTCTCCAATTAACTGCCAGAAAACTGGAAACAGAGTTGTAGCTCAATAGCATTGAGTGAAAGAGCTAAAGGACAGCACCCAGACCCTGAGTTCAAGCCCATAACTAACACAAATAAAACTTTTAAAAATGTTTTTTTTCACTAACTTATGTTGCAATGATGCAATGGAATACCATGTCTCCTGGTATTAAATCATTTTTATCATTTTATCATTAAAATGATAAACAGTTGATATGGGAAGATTTGTAAGGTGAAGAAACTGAGAAATCAAGTCAAAATGGTATAGTAATTATGCTATTTGGATGAGAAATATTTAAATTTTTTTGGGGGGTCCGGTCATGAGGCCTGAACTCTGGGCCTGGGTTCTGTCCCTCAGCTCTTCAGCTCAAGGCTAGCGCTCTACCACTTGAGCCACAGCGCCACTTCCAGCTTTTTTCTTTTTGCTTATGTGGTGCTGAGGAATCGAACCCAGGGCCTCATGCATGCAAGGCAAGCGCTCTACCACTGAGCCCCCTTCCCAGCCCTGGATGAGAAATATTTAAATGTGTCTGAAGATACGTAGAGTGTCTCAGGAAAATATATATATGAAATGATGATTGAATAGCTTCCATGGAAGACTAAGTAGCTATGAAAGAAGAAGAAGAGGAAGTTTTTCCATAGCCTACTTCTTGTATTTTTAAAACTTGGTTTTCTGTGCATACATTACTGAAGAAAAACAAGCAAACAAAGCACACAAAACCTAAGAGGAGGATTACGGTGCGGCTTGTGTGGTAGAGCACATGATCCTTAAGTTCAAGCATGAGACCCTGAGTGCGCTCAAACCCCAGTACCATAGAAACAAAACAACAGGGCTGGGAAGGTGGCTGAGTGGTAGAGCGCTTGCCTTGCATTCCTGAGGCCGTGGGTTCGATTCCTCAGCACCACATAAGCAAAAAGAAAAGAGCCAGAAGTGGCGCTGTGGTTCAAGTGATAGGGCGCTAGCCTTGAGCTGAAGAGCTGAGGGACAGTGCCCAGGCCCAGAGTTCAGGCCCCACAACCAGACCTCAAAAAAAAAAAGAAACAAAACAACAAACAGCCACTTCCACCACCAAACAAATAGTCAAAACCCACCAATAACTACCATTGACCAAAGAGTAAAGGCACATGGCGGCCATGATGTGTTGGAGTTGTTGTTGGGCTGAGGGCTGGATGGCTTATGTCTGCCAGTGCTGTGGAGCTATCTGGAGTTCTGGCTGCCTCTTTTCCCACTGCTTCTGGAGTCCTTCCTGCAAGACTTCCTGTGGCAGTTCCTGGCTATCAGTTTCTAGGAAGAGTCCTGGAAGCCATTCCAACCTCAGTCCCAGACTGATATGAGCAAAGTGATTTGCAAATGAGTTTTGCAGCCCAGGAGGGACCCAGTCCCTTTTGAAGGATGTGTACCCCATTCATAAGATTTTGGTGAGGCCCAGCTAGGATTCCTAGAGGTACTTTAAGGAGAAAATAATTCCCAATAACAATAGGATGCAGCCTATGAGGGGTGGAAAAGAAACTGAGCTTCCTTTCATCCCAGAGCATGGTGCAAGGCAAGCTGTGCCAAGGCCTTCATGGCATCAGTGTGTGTGTGTGTGTGTGTGTGTGTGTCCGTGCGCACGTGCACGTGTATGTATGTGCATGCGGTTAATGGGGGCTTGAACTCAGGGCCTAGGAGCTACCCCTCGGCTTTTGGCATTCAAAGAAGGTACTTTATCACTTGAGCCACAGCTCCATTTTAGGCTTTTTGCTGGAGAAAGGGAGATACAAGTCTTATGAACTTTCTTGCCTGGGCTGGCCTCAAACTGCATTCCTTAGATCTCAGCCTCCTGAGTAGCTAGGATTATAGGCATGAGCCACAGATGCCCTGGCACAGCACTGTTGTTGTTGTTTGTTTTTTTTTTTTTAAGTTAGACACTAAGAAGCTTCATTATCACAGGAAATTTTTGAACAAAAATAGGCTCATTATGAGGCAGTCATATATTCTTCCAATTGCCCAACGGAAGCCAGCACCACTTAGTCTTCCTCTAGAACCCATTCATGAGGCTGGGAGGGATTGGTATGACATACTTTTGGAGGAGCTAGCCATGATGCTCAGTGCGTGGAGCAACCAGATGGAGACACTGGAGCTGCAGGGGGAGGAATGGGAATTGTGAGAAAAGATGTTCAAGCATCAGCACTGTTGCTGAAGCTAGGCTGGCCAAGGTGGCATCCCTTTCCTTACAAGAGATTCATCTTGAATATAGACCAGTAAGTCACTTTACAGCCATCTTGGAATCCAGGAAGAACCAGACTGCCTGCCAGGTGTCAATGGCTTATTTATCCTGACCAGACTGCTCTCCTTGAGTGAAAAAGCAATAGCAACTTTTCCAAAATTCCTTCAAGTACAAAGGCCCAGAAAATGATCACCAGATCTCTCTATACCTGGGTCCATTTACCTCTGCATATCTTTTGTCCTCTGCCCCTAACTCTTTGTCTATTGACATAGAAAGGCCCAGAAATTAAGGGCCTGGGATCTAAAACTCTAGCTTCTGAAAGTTTATTAAGTTGTAATGAAGAGCTGGAAATGTGGCTTAGTGGGAGAGTGCTTGCCTAGTATGCATGAAGCCCTGGGTTCAATTCCTCAGTACCACATAAACAGAAAAAGCGCCAGAAGTGGCACTGTGGCTCAAGTGGTAGAGTGCTAGCCTTGAGCACAGAGAGGCTCGGGGACAGTGCCCAGATCCTAAGTTCAAGCCCCAGGACTGGCACAAAGAAAAGAAAGAAAAAAGAAAGAAAAGAAAATGATGAACTGGCAACTCCTCCTCACTGTGATCACAGATGAAAGCATGTTAGGGGGTTTCTAGGCTCAGGGTCAAGGTGAGTCCAACACTGAAGCAGATAGGGGTAAGGATTACCTGAACCCAACTGATGATCCTGTGACTCTTTTGTTATTGTTGGTGGTGGTGGTTGTGGGGCTTGAACTCTGGGCCTGGGTGCTGTCCTTGAGCTTTTCAGCTCAAGGCTAGCACTTTACCACTTGAGCCACAGAGCCACTTCTGGTTTTCTGGGGATTTCTTGGAGATAAGGGTCTCATGGACTTTCCTGCCCGGGCTGGCTTTGAACTGCAACCCTCAGATCTCAACCTCTTGAGTAGCTAGGATTACAGGTGTGAGCGAGCCACCAGCAGCTAGCCCTGTGACTCTTAAGAAATAAGTACAGGGGCTGGGAAGGTGGCTCAGTGGTAGAGCGCTTGCCTTGCATGCCTGAGGCCCTGGGTTCGATTCCTCAGCACCACATAAGAAAAAAGAAAAAAGCCAGAAGTGGCACTGTGGCTCAAGTGGTAGTGCGCTAGCCTTGAGCTGAAGAGCTGAGGGACAGTGCTCAGGCCCAGAGTTCAGGCTCCACAACTGGACCAAAAAAAAAAAAAGTACAGCAAGATTGTAGGACACAAGATCACTATACAAAATAAATAAATAATTTAAAAAAAACCCTCTATATACATATAAGGAGCAAGCTGTTATTGAACCCTGGAAGTGATGGAATGCTTGACCACAGCATAATATGTGAACATCTGCCTGAAATGTCCCATTCTGAGCTGGATTCCTTTAGATACAGCAAGGAAAGTTAGGAGGCCCAGTAACAGCCCAGTGTGTGTATGTGTGTGTGTGAGTGTGTGTGTGTGTGTGTGTGTGTGTGTGTGTGTGTTGGTAATGGGGATTTAAACTCAGGAACTCATATTTTGCTCCCCCAGCACTCTATCACTTGAGTCATGTCCAGCTTTTTGATGGTTAATTGGAAATAAAAAAGTCTCATGGATTTGTCTGCCCAGGCTGACTTTGAACCTTGATCCTCAGATCTCAGCCTCCTGAGTAGCTAGGATTACAGGTGTGATCCACAAGCACCTGGCTACTTTCTTCCTTCCGAGTATAATGTGGAAAGTGAAGCCAAAGATGAGGAACTTGACACCTGGGACTCCAGAGGATGCCCAGGTACCAGATACCCAGGCTACAACTGACCAAGAACACAGAAGAGGTTCTGGAGGGCAATGCTGTGAATTTCAGAGGCAGCAAGTGAAAGGAGGGGTGGGGTAGAGAAGTAACTACAGATTGTACCCTGAACTTTTCAGGTCCAGTTCCCTCTCCCAGATGTTAAAAATGAGGAAATTCATTACTGGTAAGAATGAAGAGAAAAAGGAACACTTGTACATTGTTGATGGGAATGTAAATTAGTAAAGCCCTTATGGAAAACAAAAACATTAAAATACAATGCAATAAATAAAACCAGTATTTTGAAGAAACATCTGTATGCCCAGGTTATGGTTGGGCTATTCACAATAGCCAAGAAACAGAAACAACTTACATCTTTTTCCATTATCTAGAAGACTAGGTAATAAAAATGGGGTACATAAACTCAATGAACTACCCAGATAAGCCAGAAGTGGAACTGTGGTTCAACTGATTTTGAGTCTTGGATTCATTTTTGCCTCTAAGTGGAGAAAAGACCAGAAACAAGCCAGTGTGATGGTAGAGCCACTTGATACAACTACTTGATGGCTCAGACACTAGGAAATTAGATCAGCATTGGGCAAGAGAAGGAAGTGGGCTCTACTGAAACCAAGTCAAAAACATCTGGAGACATGATAAATGCAGGAAGAAAAAGGAATGTGGCAGAGGAAAAAGAATACTTTGTACCTATGGCCCAGCTTGCACTACAGAAGACAAAAAATGAGAAAGTTAGGGGATCTAGAAAGAAGAAGAAGGAAGTAGACAGGCCCTGGAGGAAGACAGCCAAGTAGGTCTCATTTCCCACTGCCACCTATATAAACCCTCCTATGCCTGGATACCAATTGCTTCATCCCTAGGTGGGGTCTGTGCCCCACCCCAGACACCACACACACACACACACACACACACACACACACACACACACACACACACACACACACACACACACACACACACACACACAGTCAGGAAGGATCCGATCACTTGCAGGAATCCTTTTGACTCTATTGTCTTCCTCTCAAGATTTCCTGAACCTGGTAACTGTGCTGCTTTTAAAAACCTGGCAATTACATTCTCCATTTCTAGGCAGGTAATTGGATGGGCATGGGTGTTGAAAAAGCGTTGGTGAAAGCAAGGAGATGGTGACTCCGTGTTTCACCTGAAGACAAATGGGAATACAGCTCAGAGATCAAACTACTGACTTCCAGATTGGGCTGGACAGGCCTAAAGCAGCACAATCCCAGCTTCCGCCTCTGCTGGGGCCTCCAACTTCAGCCTCAAAGTCAGCACTAACCTAAACCCAAACAAATATAACTGAATTTCAGCTCTAAATTCATCCCTAAAGCCAAACCTCTATCTTAACTGCAGCTCCCGCGTGCCCCTCCACCCACCCCACCTCCGCATCCACTAAGGGTGGGATTCCAACCTCCCCCAAAATTCTATCCCAACATGAGCACTCTGCATGATTTTAGCCTGGTCTAAATAGATCTCATTTTCAGCCCAGACATCAGACCTGCTTTTATTCCCATCTTAATTCAAATGTCAACACCAACCTCACCTGATCTCACATCAAATCCCAATCTCAGCTGCAAACAAAAGGTCCTAACTCCATTTCTACTCCCAGCTCTATAAGAATTCTTCATGACTATCACAAGGGACTACGCAGAGACAGGCAGGAACAGGAGAAAGATTATTATAAGGTTTGTTAGAGGACCATACCTCCCCGGGAGAGGGAGCACATCGTCTGCCCCTATCCAAGTTGCAAGTAAGTCTGGGAGGAGAGAGAGAGTGCCTAGCTATATGGCAGGAATTCTAGGGCAGGGAGTAGCTCAGGTCTGTGTAGAGCTGAGGACCAGAGTTGGGGATAATACTAACAAGCTGGACTGGGAAGGTGGCTCAGTGGTAGAGTGCTTGCCTTGTGTGTATGAGGCCCTGGGTTCGGTTCCTCAGCACCACATAAGCAGAAGAAGCTGGAAGTGGTAGAGTGCTCACCTTGAGCTGAAGAGCTCTGAGACAGTGCCCAGGCCTAGCATTCAGGCCCCAAAACTGACAACAAACCAAAACAAAACAAAAACTAACAAGCTCAATCTCTACCGGACCCCCATTTTCTATCTCAAAACCAGCTCTAACCTGCCTCCAAGCTCTCCCTAAAGAATCCGGACACCCAGGCTGGGCATCATGAGATCTGAGGATCAAAGCTTGACTCCATGAGACTACTATCTCCAATTAACAAACAAAAAGCTGCGACTCAAGTGGTAGAGTGCTAACTTTGAGTGGAAAGTGCCCAGGCCCTGAGATCAAGCACACATGCTTACGTATGTACACACACAGAATCCTGACCTGTCCCAGGAAAATACTATTGTTTCGACTATTTCTGCCTCTGTCCTGGCCCCATAGCCTCAGAAATCACTACAACTCAAGGATATCAATGAAGCATAAAAGCCTCAAATACAGAGTGAGAATGAACAGGGCCTTACAAAAGGTAAAATGGCTGCCTCCTAGTGGTAGGCCATTTCCACAGTGTGCTGCAGATGGAGCCAATTCTTCCATAGCTACGTCATTGCAATTTGTTCATCCTGCTCAATAAGCACCTCAGCACTGTCCACACTTTCTCTGTCCTCCCCACTGCTGCCTATGGCCACCTCTCAAGCCCCTGGATGTACATAGTAACAGCTCAGATTACTGCCCAGAGGACAAGCCCCTCAAACATGCTCAAGACTATTTGGGCTTTATACATCAACTTTACAATAAAAATAAAAATTAGCCAGGCACCAGTGATTCATATCTGTAATCCCAGCTACTCAGGAGACTGAGATCTGAGGATCACAATTCAAAGCTAGTCTGGACAGGCTTTGAGACTCTTTTCCCCAATAAACTATTCAGGAAAAGCTGAAAGTAACACTGTGGCTCAGGAGGTAGAGCACTAGCCTTGAGCACAAAGAGGTTCAGGGACAGAGCTCAGGCCTTAAGTTCAAGCCCCAGGATCAGCAAAATCAATAAATAGATTAAAAAATTAATAATAATTTAAAAAAGATTGTTTGAGGTGGTTGATCTGACTCCTACGTACCCAGAATATGACTTAGACGGGTAGGTATGAGTTAGCATGAGCATGTCCCATAGCCCTGCAGACTCAGCCCATGTCAAGGGATGGAGTCAGAGAAGGGATATGAAGGCCAGGAATTCTGGTAGGTGGGGGTGTAAGGCCAGTACTACACCCCTAAAACCAGCTTCACCGTTTCTTCTCTGGTCCTGGGTTTATGCAGTCAGCTGCAGACCTGCATCCCTGAAACTTTGACTGTTGCTATTAAAAATGAAACTTTTGACATGTGGAAAAACTTTACTCTCTTTTCTCTGTCACAGTCTGACTTACGGCAATCCAAAACAACTTTGGCTGTCAGACTGTTGCTTCTTAACAGGAGTTTTAAAAATCCATTTCAGCAGTTCTATTGAGAGCTTTTGTCAGGGTTCATACACACCCCAATTTAGGCCTCTGACTGAAGACAGCTGTCACATAGCTGCATGGTGAGGCAGGAGTATGTTGGCATGGGGCTTCGTCACAGACTGAAGAAAACTGTGTTAAAGTTACATTTATAAAGAAACGAGAGGGGCTGGGAAGGTGGCTCAGTGGTAGAGTGCTTGCCTTGCATGCATGAGGCCCTGGGTTTGATTCCTTAGCACCACATAAGCAAAAAGAAAAGAGCCGGAAGTAGCGCTGTGGCTCAAGTGGTAGAGCGCTAACCTTGAGCTGAAGAGCTGAGGGACAGCGCCCAGGCCCAGAGTTCAGGCCCCACGACTGGACCCCCCCAAAAATAAAGTAAAATAAAATAAATAAAGCAACAAGAAGTCAGGGGCCGGTGGCTCACGCCTATATTTGTTGCTACTCAGGAGGCAGAGAACTGAGGATCACAGTTCAAAGCCAGGTCCCAGCAGAAAAGTCCCCGTGAAACTCTTATCTCCAATTAACCACCAGAAAACTGGGAGTGGCACTGTGGCTAAAGTGGTTAAGCTCTAGCCTTGAGCTGAAGATCTCAGGGATGGTGCCCAGCCCAGAATTCAAGTCCCACATCCCAAAAAAAAAAAAGTCAGGCACCTGTGGCTCACACCTGTAATCCTAACTATACATAAAGCTGAGGTGTGAGGATCACAGTTCAAAGCCAGCCCAGACAGGAAAGTCAGTAAGACTTTTATCGCCAATGAACTACCAAAAAGCCGAAAGTAGAGTTGTGGTTCAAGTAGTAAAGCACTAGCCTTGACTTAAAAAAAAACAAGGGACAGAATCCTCGTCCAGAGTTCAAGCCCCAGCATTGGCACAAAAATAAATCAACAAAGAATAAACAAATAAACAACAACAAAACTCAGAATTTCTTCTGCCTGTTAAGGATACATTTTAAGAGAAGACCATTTTTGAATTTAGGAAATGTCTCCTACTGGCTTTCTAATTGGGCAAAGGAATCTTTCAATGTTATGTAAAACTATCTTCCAAAAAATACCTTTCTGGTTTGCTTCGAGACAGGGAATTAGGTAAGGATCAGGATGAGATGATGGAAGAGTTGGCTTGACACTGGCTTGAATCTCTATTAGAGTCCTGAATTAGCTGGGCAGAGTAGCACATGCCTGTAATCACAGCACTGAGGAGACTGAAGCAGAAAGACTAGGCGTCTAGACCCCATCTAAAGGACTAAAAAAAAAAAAAAGGAATCTTGTATGAGAAAGACTTATAAGTACTGGTATAAACTAAAACAAATATCTCTGAGCTTAGTTACAGTTTCAACACTTAAAGCAACAAGAAGTCAGGGGCAGGTGGCTCACCCCTATAATCCTAGCTACTTTGGAGGCTAAGATCTGAGGATCTCAAAGCCAGCCCAAGAAAGTCCATGAAAGTCTAAATAACTACTAAAAAGCCGGAAATGGTGCTGTGGCTCCAAGTGGTAGAGCACTATCCTTGTGCACAAAAGCTCAGGGAGAGGAGCTGGGAAGGTGGCTCAGTGGTAGAGTGCTTGCCTTGCATGCCTGATGCCCTGGGTTCGATTCCTCAGCACCACATAAGCAAAAAGAAAAAAGCCGGAAGTGGCGCTATGGCTCAAGTGGTAGAGCACTAGCCTTGAGCTGAAGAGCTGAGGGACAGCGCCCAGGCCCAGAGTTCAGGCCCCACGACCGGACCCCCCCCCCCAAAAAAAAGCTCAGGGAGAGTGCCTAGGCCCTGAGTTCAAGCTCCAGAACCAGCACACACAAAATAAAAACCTCTGAACTAGCATGCATGGTGGGCTGAAGCCTGTAATCTTAGTTATTTGGGAAGAGAAGATGAGAGATTGAGGCTTAGAGTCAGCTTGGGCAAAAAGTTCTTGAGACTTTGTCTCAACTAATGGGTGGGTGCAATGTCACACGTCTGTCACCAGAGTAACACTAGCACAAGTAGGAAGATCATCGTCCAAGTTAGCATGGGCATAAACTGAGGTTCTAGTTCAAAAGTAACGAACACCACTCAGGCGGCTGAGATCTGAGGATAGCAGTTTGAAGCCAGCCCAGGCAGGAAAGTCCCTGAGACTCTTATTTCCAGTTAGCCACCAGAAAACTGAAGTGGAATTGTAGCTTAAAGTGGTAGGGCACTGGCCTTGAGCAAAAAAGCTGAGGAAAGTACCCAGGCCCTAAGTACAAACCCCATTGACCACCACCACCAACAACAAAATAACCAACACAAAACAGATATCAGGGTGTGGCTCAGATGGTACAGTGTTTGACTTGTAAGTATGAGGCCTTAGTTCAATTCCTAGTACCAGAAAAATAAGTGTGTGCACATAGACACACACACACACACACACACACACACACACACACACACTCACTACTTGAGGGCATTCTTTTTTTTGGCCAGTCCAGGGGCTTGAACTCTGGGCCTAGACACTCTCCCTGGGCTTCTTTTGCTCAAGGCTAGTGTTCTACCACTTTGAGGTACAGCACCACTTCCAGTTTTCTGGTGATTAATTGGAGCTAAGAGTTTCAGGGGGACTTTTCAGCCCAGGCTGCCTTCAAATCGTGATCCTCAGATCTCAGCCCCCCAAGTAGCTAGGATGACAAACATGAGCCACCAGCACCTGGCTGAGACCATTCTTTTTTTTTGGGGGGGGATCTGGTTGTGGGGCCTGAACTCTGGGCCTGGGTGCTGTCCCTCAGTTCTTCAGCTCAAGGCTAGCGCTCTACCACTTGAGCCACAGCGCCACTTCCACCTTTTTTCTTATGTGGTGCTGAGGAATCGAACCCAGGGCCTCAGGCATGCAAGGCAAGCACTCTACCACTGAGCCAACTTCCCAGCCCCGCTGAGACCATTCTTTTTTTTTTTTTTTTTGTCGGCCGTGGGGCTTGAACTCTGGGCCTGGGCGCTGTCCCTCAGCTCTTCAGCTCAAGGCGAGCGCTCTACCACTTGATCTACAGCGCCACTTCCGGTTTTCTGGTGGTTTATTGGAGATAGGAGTCTCATGGTCTCTCCTGCCCGGGCTGGCTTTGAACTGTGATCCTCAGATCTCAGCCTCCTGAGTAGCTAGGATTACAGGCGTGAGCCACCAGCGCCCAGCTGAGACCATTCTTTACCATCCATTTAAAGGTTGAATTGTATCCTCCAAAAATATGCTGAAGTTCTCATCTCTACCTGATCTCAGCAATATGAATTTGCTTGAAAATCGTCCCGGCTGTGTAAATAAGCTGAGGGAATGTTGGAATAGAGTCTAATGTGATGAGAGCTCTCAGACATACCAGGGATGGAGCCTTACAGTGAAGCAGAGACTGCAGTGCTGTAGGTTGGTCCAGGACCTTCTACATCTACCCAGGTAGTAGCAAGGCTAGCTAGCCAAGTGTTCTACCTGCCACAGGGCTGCTTTCTCAGCTTGAAGTGCTGCATTTGGAAACCAAGGAATGCCAAGTATTCCTGATAAGTCATCCGAAATAGAGCTGAGCTCCCTTACAAGGTTCAGAGGAAGCCTGGGCTTTACCAATACCTTCAATGTCTAGCTTTTCACCTCTAGACCTGGGACATTTTATGTTGTCATTTGATGCCTTACTTTGGTAAGGTACACAATCCTGGGGTAGAGAAATGGCAGAAGCTCTAGGAGAGGCTGGAGAAGGAACAGGAACCAGGAACCAGGAAAGTTTCTCTTCTTCTTCATCTGCTTTATTCCTCTTTCCCAGTACAGACTGTCCATTCTTCTCTGACTGAAAAACGAACACAATCTGCGGTTTCCAGTTCTATCTTTGTTCCCATAAGCAGGACCAGGCCAGGCGCTGGTAACTGACGCCTGTAATCCTAGCTACTCAGGAGGCTGAGATCTGAGGATCATGGTTCAAAGCCAGCCGGGGCAGGAAAGTTCGTGAGACTCTTATCTCAAATAAACCACTAGAAAACTGGAAGTGGCGCTGTGGCTCAAGCAGTAGAGCACTCGCCTTGAGCTGAAGAGCGCAAGGACAGCACCCAAGCCCAGAGTTCAAGCCCCATGACCAGCCAAAAAAAAAAAAAAAAAGCAGGACCCAGGCTGCAAGTTGCCCAGGCTATCCCCTCCTCACTTCATTACCAAGAGCTAGAATTATGATTGACTGAGGCTGATGAAAACACAGCTACTCTCTTTTGTCTGTGATTGTTTAGAGCTGGGAGTTGTTTACTTAATAGATGGAATACAAGCCTTGTTCTAGACACTGACTAAAGCACGTCATGAATCTTATCTGTAATGAAAGTACTTCATGTTTAAACTTCATGTTAAAACCCAAGGTTTAAGGGAAAAGAATGACAAGGGTTAATACAATATGAACAAAATATATGAATCATTAGTTAGAAAGGAAGACAAATACCTCTAGGAGTGCCCCCAGAATTCTTAAGCTTTCAAATGTCAGAATGAGTCATAACTGGTCATGTTTTATAAGTTAAAAAGCCAATGCTATTGTGTATTATTCACAGGGTACATGATTACTTCATGGGGGTGGACAGGAACAATCTATTATTGCCATTTGATGACAGAATGGTTTCAGAATGAGAAAAGAAAACCATTCAATAAATCAGGAGAAGCAGTGGGCAGCCACTTGACTCCATCCGTTTTCTGCAGTCCGTTTGTACTGTGTGAGAATGAGGGAGAAATATAACCATCCATTGTGGTCGGGAGCCCCAAGGGTTCATGTATTGTAAGTTTGGTCCCCAGTGTGAGGATGTGACAGGTGACAGAACTTTTAAGACTTGGAATCAAGAGGGAGGAGGCAATTAAGTCATTGAAGGCATCGTTCTTAGCAAGGGTTAATGCTAGTTTAAGGAATGAGTTAGTTCCTGTAAGCGTGAGTTGTGATAGATCTTGTACAAGATCCTGTTATTATAGTATTATCCACGAGGGGGCACTCACCAGAGCTGAGCATATACCAACACTGTTTTTGAGACTCCAAATGAAGCAAATCTCTTTTATATATAAAGCAACCTGCCTCCGGGTTTTGGTTTTGGTTTTTGGTGGTGCTGAGATTTGAACTCAAGACCTAACACTTGCTAGGTAGGTACTCT
The DNA here is from genome assembly GCF_019054845.1 of Dipodomys spectabilis. Lineage (NCBI taxonomy): Eukaryota > Metazoa > Chordata > Mammalia > Rodentia > Heteromyidae > Dipodomys > Dipodomys spectabilis. The sequence goes on from NW_024871253.1 coordinate 1,671,626, forward strand.
AACTCGAGCAACATCCTCAGTCTTGGACTTTTTTTTTTTTTTGTCTGTTGTGGGGCTTGAACTCTGGACCTGGGCATTGTCCCTCAGCTCTTCAGCTCAAGGCAAGTGCTCTACCACTTGAGCCACAGCACCACTCTGGTTTTCTGAGTAGTTTATTGGAGATAAGAGTCTCATGGACTTTCCTTGCCCAGGCTGGCTTTGAACCATGATCTTCAGATCTCAGTCTTCTGAGTAGCTAGGATGACAGGTGTGAGCCACTGTCGCCCGGACAGCAACTGAAAATGGACGAATATACTTTCTTTTCTATACACTAAGGCACAGTCACTATCACCAACATTATCCAATTAAAAAAATTTACATGTAAGGGCTGGGAAGGTGTGGCTCAGTGGTAGTGGTAGAGCGCTTGCCTTGCATGCCTGAGACCCTGGGTTCAATTCCTCAACACCACATAAGCAAAAAGAAAAAAGCCGGGAGTAGCACTGTGGCTAAAGTGGTAGAGCACTAGCCTTGAGCTGAAGAGCTGAGGGACAGCGCCCAGGCCCCGAGTTCAGACCCCATGACTGGACCAAAAAAAAAAAAAAAAAATTAACATGTAAACTCTACAGGTTGACCTTGACCATGGTGAATTGAGACTGGGACTGCAGTGATCCTATTCCAGAAGATCACAAGGAACAGAACATTTCTATGAGCTAGACTGCTTCTGATATCTGTAAAAAGTAAAATAAAAATTGCATAGATGTCAGCTGTAGAACACTAAAAACTAGCCAGGCACTTGTAGTTCATGTCTGTAATCTTAGCTATTCAGGAGGCTGAGATTTAAGGGTTGTGATTCAAAGTCAATCCAGGCAGAAAAGACTATGAGATTCTTTTTTTTTTGTCGGTTGTGGGGCTTGAACTCTGGGCCTGGGCGCTGTCCCTCAGCTCTTCAGCTCAAGGCGAGCGCTCTACCACTTGAGCTACAGCGCCACTTCCGGTTTTCTGGTGGTTTATTGGAGATAGGAGTCTCACAGTCTCTCCTGCCCGGGCTGGCTTTGAACCACAATCCTCAGATCTCAGCCTCCTGAGTAGCTAGGATTACAGGCGTGAGCCACCAGGGCCCGGCGACTATGAGATTCTAATCTCCAGTTAGCCAGTAGAGTGCAAGTAGTGGAAATTTGCAAAAAAAAAAAAAAAAATCAAGTGAGATCGTGAGGCTCTGAGTTTAAGCCCCCAGTACGTGCATACATGTGCACACACAAACTTAAAAGTCATTTTCCCCCCAATACATAGCAAAATGATGGATCTGAAATTGTCCTGGGATGTGTTGCCCCAGCAGAGGGCATGCATGAAGAGGAAGTGACCTTGTCACCATTATACATCCAAGTATAAGGAGCTGGAATCATTTCCCTTCTTGCCTTCTCTGTCCTCATTCTGCATTGCTCTTCAAACTCTTCTGGGACTTTCAGGATGTTTGGTTTCTTCCTGCAAGATCGTCTCCATCACTCTAATTAAAAGCAAAAGGCTGCCAATTTTCACTCTTTGTGTCTGAAAATTACCCCACTTCTTTGATGGGACCTAGAAAATGGGCTAAGTGTGCAAGCTAGGCAATGAAACAAAGTTTTTAAACTTCTGTTTGCCATCTGAGGAGAGATCATTCCTCTGAAGGGAAGTCACTTGCTATAGGTGACTTTTGCATGCGTTAGGGCATTATTGCCACATGTGGTCCCCACCAGCTTACCTAGTAACAGGTCACTCCAGTCTCAGCCTAACGTACTGGCCCTGAAATGTGGTAAGCAGCAGTGAATATTCTCCACTAGAAATGTCTGTATTTTAATAGACTCTCTTCCTTCCTTCCTTCCTTCCTTCCTTCCTTCCTTCCTTCCTTCCTTCCTTCCTTCCTTCCTTCCTTCCTTCCTTCCTTCCTTCCTTCCTTCCTTCCTTCCTTCCTTCCTTCCTCTTTCCTTCTTTTGTGCTGGTCCTGAGGCTTGAAATCAGGGCTTGGGCATCGTTCCTTAGCTTTTTCCCTCAAGGCTGGTACTCTACCATTTAGCCACAGCTTCACTTTCAGCTTTTTGCTAGTTCATTGGAGATAAGTGTCTCAAGAACTTTTCTGCCTGGGCTGGCCATTCTTACTTAGATCTTAGATCTTACTTAGTCTCATGAGTAGCTAGGATTTAAGGCCTGAGCCAGCTGCACCCAGTTCTTACTTACATTGTCAAATTCTCTTCTATTTACTTAAACGTATTTGATGCATTTCAGCATCCAAAGTCCACACTGCTCTCATTTTTCTGTTTGCTGTCCCTGCTGACTCATCCATGATGCCCAGATTTCTTTTGGGCTCTGTGTGTGTGTGTGTGTGTGTGTGTGTGTGTGTGTGTGTGTGTGTGTTTAAAGGCCTTAAGCTTGGAGATTTCAGAACTATGTCTCCTAAAATTCTTTCAGGTCTGCTCTTATATAGTATATTCCCTCAGAGGATTTGTGTTTACTTTTTGCCAAGTGCCTGGGGGCCTTCTAAGCTGGTATTGCTTTAATAAAATGCACAGCTGGAGGTTTCTTGAACTGTTGATGGGGTATGTTTATGTGCTATTCCCGCCTGGGGAGAAGGTTTCTGGTTATGAATTTTTACGGGAGTCTTTTAATTCTCTACCAGAGCTAGGAGTAAGACAGACCAGTTTTCTTCAAGATTTTGTAAGTTCTTCCTTCTGTAAGTCCTTCCGGTGTCTATTGTCATGATCTGACCCTCCACCTCACTTAAGCCTTTGAAAAAGAGTCTCACGGGGACATTTCTGCCTAGGCTGTCTTCAAAGTGAGATCCTTAGATCTCAGACTCCTGAGTAGCTAGGATTACAGGCGTGAGCCTCTGGCACCTGGCAAATGGGCTGGGAAGGTGGCTCAGTGGTAGAGTGCTTGGCTTGCATGCATGAGGCCCTGGGATTGATTCCTCAGCACCACATAAACAGAAAAACCTGGAAGTAACGCTGTGGCTCAAGTGGTAGAGTGCTAGCCTTAAGCTGAAGGGCTGAGGGAAAGTGCTCAGGCGCAGAGTTCAGGCCCTACAACCAACAAAAACAAAAACAAAAAGTTTCTCTATCTCAAAAAAAAATGTTTCTCTCAATTGGTCCCCAGTGACTCCTGCCTGTAATCCTAGCTACTTGGGAAGTTGAGATGTAAGGATCACACTTTGAAGCCAGTCTGGGCAGAGAAGTCTGTGAGATTCTTATCTCTAATTAAGTACCTAAAAGCCAGATGTGGAGATAAGGCTCAAGTGGTAGAGATCCAGCCCTGACGAAAAAAATCTAAACAAAACTAAACAAGAACATAGGTCCTGAGTTCAAGCCCTCCTATTGGCATTTAAAAAGGTTTTTTTCCCCCCCTTTCTCTTTTTAATCTGTCTTTAGGTATTTTGCAGTATGAGAGTTTCAGGAAAGTTAGATGCCATATGTTAGCTACTGCTAAAGTTTAAATTAATGTTTCATGTTTTATATCTTATATCCAGCCATCTTGTCAATTTTTTAAATTAATTCTGATTTTTTGACACTGGAGTCTGAATTTCCTAGTATGCAATTTATAATTGTGTACTTTTTTCTGTACTTTCTAGAACTTGCAGATGTTGTTGAATAGGAATGATAAGATCCTGCTTAGGTTTTTTTTTTTCTTTTTCAATACATACTTTTATTGTTACAATTACATGAAAGGGTTTCTTTGGTGTGAGATAGATTTAGTGGTTTTTCTCTACAGAAAATTGGCTTTAAATAAAAAAGCTAGGTGTGATGGCTCATGCATATAATCCTAGCTATTTGGAAGGCAGAGATCCCAGGATCATGGTTCAAGGCAAGTCTAGGCAAAAGGTAGTTTTTGAGACTCCATCTAAACCAATGGCTGAATATGGTGTTGCACATCTGTTACTCCAGCTACAGGGACAATGCACATACCTGTTATCGAAGGAGCACAAGTAGGTGGAGCGCAGTCCAGGCTGGTCTCAGCATAAAGCAAGACTTTACCTTAAAAATAACCTATAGAAAGCTGGGCACTGGTAGCTCACACCTGCAATTTAAGCTACTCACGAGACTGAGATATGAGGATCAAGGCTAAAAGCCAGCCTGGGCAGGGGAGTTCATAAGACATTTATCGCCAATTAACTAGCAAAAAGCTGGAAGGGATATAAGCTCAAGTGGCAGAATGCCAGCCTTGAGTACAATAGCTAAGGGACAATGCCGTCTCCCTGAGTTTAAGTCCCAGTACTGGTAAACATACACACACACACACACACACACACACACACACACACACACACACACACACACACACACTTTACAAAATTTTGGGAAAAAATTACCTTTATTAAATTAGAGATGTCTACTTTAGTTACAGGGTTGTTTTTTTTCCTCCCCTAATCCTAGGATTGAACTCAGGGACTGGGCACTGTGCCTGAATTGTGCCCAAGGCTTGTGCTCTACCACTTTGAACCACAGCTCCATTTCTGGCTCTTTTCGTAGTTATTTGGGGATGAGTCTCAAGAACTTTCCTATCTGGGCTGGCTATGAACAATGATCGTCAGATCTCAGTGTCCTGAGTAGCTAGGATTATAGAGTGAGCCACTGATGCCCAGTTCCACTTAAAGACTTTATTTTTCAATTTTGTGCCAGTACTAGGACTTGAACTTAGGGCCTAAGCACTGTCCCTGAGTTTTTCCCCTCAAGGCTGGTGGTCTACCACTTGAGTCACAGCTCCACTTCCAGCTTTTTGGTGACTTATAGGAGAAAAGAGTTTCAAAGACTTTTATGTCCAGGCTAGCTTTGAACTGTGACCCTCAGCTTCCTGAGTAGTTAAGATTATAGGCATGAGGTACTGGTGCTTGGCTAAGTTTATGTGGTTGTTCAATTAGAATGTGGCTGCTGGAGTTGGTCCAATATATCCTTGAATTTATTGGTGTTATGTGTTTAATTTTTAACCAAGTCCTTCCTGTTCATCCTTCAAACATGTACTCCTTGCAGGTCTGAGGCTAAGGATAGAACAGAGGGAACTCTGACAGTTTTCAGACTGCATTCAAGTGATAAAGGATCTTTTGTGTTTGGCCAAGGAGACAAGCCTTTCTCCTGAGGTCAGGTGACTTTGAGAGACAATCAGATTTAAATAATGAAGAAAAAAAAATCACTTTATTACAGGGATGAGAGTTGATTGTTGGGTCTAGCTGAAGTCAGAAGTTCACTTAACATGTAGCTATAGCCATGAAGGCCAGGGAAGAAGGTTACACACTTCCAGAAGTAAAAGCTATTATTATCCTCATTATCTTTTTTTTTTTATGGATAAGGAAACTATTGCACGGCAGAGTTAAACAATTTGGTCTGTTCAGGCCATATACATGTTATATGGCAAAGCTGGAGTCTGAAGTCAGGCAGTCTGGTTACAGGCATTACCTTTCAATTAGTGAGTTTATTTAAAAATATGCTCACATCACACAGTAAATATAACGTTTTTTTTCTGTTTAGCTTTTTTTACTTAGAGCTTCATGATTATTAATCAAGCAATCTACCTCAGCCCTTCTTGCTTTCATTATTGTTTAAAATAGGGTCTCATGCTTTTCCCTTCAGAGCTGACTTCAGACCCAAATCGTCTTAACTCTATTCCCCGTCCCCCCATCCCTCCACCCCCTGTAGCTCAGATTACAAGTATATGCCACCATGCCCAGCTTGTTCTTTGAGATAGAGCCTTATTAACTTTACTCAAGTGGTACAGCACTCACCTTGAGCTGAAGAGCTCAGGGACAGCACCCAGTCCCAGAGTTCAAGCTCCACGACTGACTCCCCCCACCCCCAAATACAATCTTCTTATTTTCACCTTCCACATAGCTAGAATTATAGGCGTGGGCCATCATACTCCACCCAGCTGTACTGACTTTCCAGTAAGAAATATGAGCGAAGTACATTGCATGGACCTTGAAGATTTTTGGTTGTTGTTGTTGTTGGTTGTGGGGCTTGAACTCTGGTCCTGGGCACTGTCACTCAGCTCTTCAGCTCAGCTCAAGGCTAGCACTCTACCACTTAAGTCACAGTACCCCTTCCGGTTTCCTAGTGGTTTATTAGATGTAAGAGTGTCACGGACTTTCCTGCCCGAGTTGGCTTTGAATCGTGATCCTCAGATCACAGCCTCCTGAATAGCTAGGATTACAGGTGTGAGCCACTGGTGCCCGGCTCCTTGATTTTTGTACAAGGAGTTCATTGAAACGGAGATTGACTCTATAAATTTCTCAGCAATCATGCTGAATATCTAAGAAGTGATGGTCACTGAGGAAAAATCATCCTACAAATTGTTTTCCAATATAACAAAAAATTAAGAATATAGTTTTATGTGTGCATTTGTGTGCACATGTGCATGCACTCTGTGTGTTTGTGTATGTGTATGTCTGTTTGTATTGCGGTTTGAACTCAGAGCCTGCACTGTCCCTTAGCTTTTTCACTGAACACTAGCCTCTACCACTTGAACCACTTGCCATCTCTGGTATTTTGCTGGAGAATTAGAGATAAGAGTCTCACGACTTTCCTTCCTGAGCTGGTTTTAAACCATGATCCTCAGGTCACAGCTTCCTAAGTAGCTAAGATTACAGATATAAGCCACTAGTAGCCAGTAGAAAGACAAATTTTCAAACATTCATTATTTTAGGATTTCACTTTTCTTTTTTGCATTTTGGAATCCATGAACTTTTGTACACCTTAAGCATTTATGTAAGCGCCTGAAAAGCTTTAGCCCTAAGCCCTGCATAACCCAGGGGATAAATCATCTTTCCTTAGAACGACAAGGAAATCAGCTCAAAACCTACAGCCACCTAAAACCACTCAGAAAGCAGGCGTGGCTCACACCTATAGGTCCCAGCTACTGGTGAGGCTAAGGTACGACTGTCCTTCAAAATGAAAATTATTTTTTAAAAAAGAAATTAAAAGAAGTTACATGATTTCTTAATTTTAAAATAACAATGAAATTATGTTGTTTTCAGGAAAACAGAGGGAACTGGAAATGATTATGTTATGTGAAATAAGCCAGTCTCATAGAGACAAGTATTGTGTTTGTTCTTATATGTCAAGTCCGGGGTGGGGAAAGGAAGGACATGGAAGCAAAGACTTCTGGGATGTAGGAGAAAGGGACAGGGTATGGGAAAGAGTGAATATTGAATATTGATAGTTAGCAGCTAGCTGTGAGTGACCAGGAAATGCAAAGGGAAGCCAAAATGGAGTTGAACTCATATGATCTCTAAGAGAAAATATTGGAATTAAGACTTCCACACTCTCAAGTGACCTTAACCCTGTAGACTGTACCTAGAGGTGGAAATTTCTTACAATTGGAGTCAGTTCTACAAGTCTCACCCTGGAGACAATCCACTTTCAGTCGATTGAAGGTGTATTTGTAACAAATACAGCCTGACATCTGGGCTTGCGTGTTGTGTTTGTCATTGTTCTAAGCTGTTCTCACCACAGTTACTTTGTAATCACCGTGGGTTCCAGAAAAGACAGGACTGATCCAGAACAATTTCATGTCAAGGACTAAAATGATCTCTAAGGAACAGCAGAGCCTCACAGGACAGGTCACTCTCAGACAAGGATAATTGCCAGTAATGATCACCTTGGAGCCCGGGACATTGTCTCATGGGAATCAGATTGCACCCTTCAAATGATGATAGCCATAATAATGTCTTCAGAATCCAGAAGAACCAGAACTGAGATGATGACCAGCCAGGTTACACCTATAACTGGGACTCTTAGACTACACACATTTGTCCTCTGTCCCTAATTCTTCCTCTCCTTAAACCCAGGGCTTATATCTATCCTCTGAAGATGGCTGAAGATGAGAAGTGAATTGTCATTTTCTCCTGGCATCATACCATGTAATCTCCTTTCTCTGCCATATTTCCTCCTCTTCCTCTTTCTCTTCCTCTTCTTCTCCTCCTCCTGTTCTTCTTCTTCTTCTTCTTCTTCTTCTTCTTCTTCTTCTTCTTCTTCTTCTTCTTCTTCTTCTTCTTCTTCTTCTTCTTCTTCTTCTTCTTCTTCTTCTTCTCCTCCTCCTCTTCCTCCTCCTCTTCCTCCTCTTCCTCCTCCTCCTCCTCCTCCTCTTCCTCCTCCTCCTCCTTCTTTTCCTCCTCCTCCTCCTTCTTTTCTATTTTTGTGTCAGTACTGGAACTTGAACTCAGATCCTGGGTTCTGTCCCTTAACTTTTTAGGCTGGCATTCTATCAATTGAGCCACAGCTCCACTTCCAGCTTTCTGCTGGAAATTTGAAGATAAGAGTCTCCGCTTTCCTGCCTCACTGCAATCCTCAGATCTCAGCCTCCTGAGTAGGTAGAATTACAGGCATGGGCCACCAGTCCCCAGCCTGCCATATTTCTTTCTTTTTTTTTCTTTTTTTGTTGGTCGTAGGACTTGAACTCAGGGCCTGGGCACTGTCTGTCCATTATCTATTTTGCTCAAGGCTAGTGCTTTACCACTTTGAACTACCACTTCTGGTTCTCTGGTGGCTAATTGAAGATAAGAGTCTCATGGACTTTCCTACCTGGCCTGGTGTCGAACTGCCCTCCTCAGATCTGAGCCTCCTGAGTAGCTAGGATTACAGGCATGAGCCACCAGTTCCCAGATTGTCATATTTCTTTTCTTTTTCTTTTCTTTCTTTCTTTTATTTATTTATTTTTTTGGTCGTGGGGCTTGAACTCTGGGCTTGGGCGCTATCCTGTGCTCTTTAGCTCAAGGCGAGCACTCTACCTCTGGAGCCACAGCGCCACCTCTGGTTTTATTGGAGATCAGAGTTTCACGGACATTTATGCCCGGGCTGGCTTTGAACCGTGATCCTCAGATCTCAGCCTCCAGAGAAGCTAGGATTACAGGCGTCAGCCACAGGCCTCTGGGGATTGTCATATTTCTTTGCAAATAAACTTTCCTACTTTTGCAGTTTGCTTGACTTCTTTCCATGCTGGATGCAAGCATGGAGGTTGATTAGCTGCACTGACTTTCCAGTAATAAATCAAAGCCCCTTGCTTGCATGTATGGAAATATTGTAACAAAAACTTTCATTTTATATAATTAATAGATGCTCATGAATGATTCATCAATTGTAGAAAAGAACAGCCAGGAGATTTGTATTGTGAGGTTTCCTGAGTTGCCTCCCCTGGCCCCCTGTGGGGCTCACTGGCACAGGCCTTTGGCACCAACTTCCTGCCTCCCAGATCCCTGCACACACAACGCCTTCCTAGGCAGCCAGTTCGGGTTGTCCAGGGCTTTGTCTCGCCTCTGTAGACCTTGGCAGGTGTAACTTCCCTCCAGGTGCACTGTGACACCCCCATACCCTCCTGTGTTTTTAACCCAGGCTAGTCCCAACTTGAAGGTCTCCTGGTGATGAATCAAAGAAGGAGAGCTTCAAATGCAGTTACATAATGTTGTGTAAAGCTGTTTGCCTGAGTGAGAAAGAGAAGGAACCCTTAGGAAGATAGGCTGCCAAGATTTATAGGTGTGTGTGAGAGAGAGAGAGAGGAATCCTTCACATCCATCCAGGGGACCACCAGGAGGCAAGCAGGCACAGAAGTAAGATTATTATGAGGTTTATCAGAGGAGCCATATTTCCCTGAAGAGGGAGCACATGGCGTCTGTCCCTAATCAAGTAGTAGGAGGGTCTGGGGCACTGGAAGTGAGGTAGGTACGTGCTCAGGTGGGTCTGGGTGGAGAGAGGGAGTATCCAGCTATACGGTGGCAGGAACTCTAGGGCTGTAAGAAGCTGAGGTCTGGGTGGAGCTGAGGATCAAAGGTGGGCATAATGTAACAGTGTGTATGCTAGTGCTTGATTCAGGGCCTGGTGCGGACCTCCCTTAACTTTTTCTTTTAGAGTTGGCAGTCTATCACTAAAGCCACAACTCCATTTCTGGCTTATTACTGGTTAATTGGATTTAAGACTTTTTTCTTCCTGAGATGCCTTCAAACCTTGATTCTCAGCCACCCGTGTGCATGCTTTAAAGGGCTTCAAAAGTAAAGGAGAGGCTGGAGAAAGCTTTGTAGAGGAAATGTTCTTGAGTTGGGCAAGGGCAAAGAAGATTCCTGGCAGATAAGAGGAACAATGTTCATAAGTGATTTACCAAAAGACCAAAAAAAAAAAAATGCACTCAGTGATAGGGCAAGAAAAGGGTTATATGTACTGGCTGGCTGGCACAGCTTCATCTCCTGGACCTTCATGGTGCTTTGGGACTTTCCCACAGTTTGTTCAGACACCACCCAACTTTATCCAGGCATTTCTGCCTTGATGTTGAATAAGGTACTTTCTGCTTCCTTGGTCCAGAAAATTCAGCGTTGTGTATACATATTTTTAAATGGTATTACAGATGGCACTCAGGGCCTGGAGCGTGCTAGGTAAATGCTCTACCACAGTGTCACCGTTCCTCTCCCCCCCAAGTCTCCAAAGCCTTTAGAATGTCTAATTTATATCCATATAACTGCAAGAAAATGTGTTTGTTGTTTGACTCCCTGTCTCCTCCCATCTTGGCTTCTGTTTGTCTCAGCTGAGAAGTGGAGATTCTGGCCTGACTGGACTGTTGAGGCCCTCAGGGCCGATCTAGGGGGTATCAGGTCACTAATCCATGAGAGATAAAGTAAGTCAGAAAGCCATAGTCACAGGTGAGGGTTGGAAAGGAGGTCAAATGGGCCCAGAAAGCTTGGCTATAAAGCTGGGCACTGGTGGCTCATGCCTAAAATCTTAACTGCTCAAGAAGCTGAGCTCTAGGATGGAGGTTCAATGCCAGCCCATGCAAACAAATTGGAGAGACTCTCATCTCCAACTAGCTACTCCCCTAGAAGCCAGAAATAGAGGTGTGGCTCAAGTGATAAGAACCAGCCTTGATTGGAAGGAGCCAAGCCGTGTGCAAAGCTCTGAGTTCAAGCCCAGTATTGGCACACGCTCACATACCTCCCTTCCTCCGCCCGCCTCTCCCCCTGCCCCCCAGCCAGGTGCTGCTGGCTCACACCTATAATCCTAGCTATTCAGGAGAAGGCTGAGGTCTGAGGGTTGCCATTTGAAGCCAGCCCCAGCAGGAAAATATGTGAGATTCTTATCTCCAATTAACCACTAAAAAAGCCAGAAGTGAAAGAAAGGAAGGAAGAAAGAAAGAAAGAAAGAGAGAGAGAGAGAGAGAGCGAAAGAAAGGAAGGAAGGAAAAGAAGAAAGGAAGGAAGGAAGAAATAAATAGAGGAAGGAACGGAGGGAAAGAAGTTTGTTGGGACTGAAAAGATGATAGATGATAGAAGGAAGGAAAGAAAGAAGGAAAGAAAGAAAGGAAAGCTCATTGGAGCTGGAAGGTTGGTCACTACAGAGGGAAAAAAATGACAAACATCATCAAGTCAACCTTTATGCCCCAGGAATGGACTACAATTCTCCTGGAACTCTCTCCCTTTAGCTCTCTCTCCCTACCTCTCTCCCTCCTCTCTGTCTTTCTCTGTCTCTGTCTCTTCATTCTTTTTTTTTTTTTCTTTTGGTCGGTTGTGGGGCCTGAACTCTGGGCCTGGGCACTGTCCCACTGCTCTTCAGCTCAAGGCTAGCACTCTATCACTTGAACCACAGTGCCACTTCCAGCTGTTTATGCTTATGTGGTGCTGAGGAATTGAACCCAGGGCCTCATGCATGCAAGGCAAGCGCTCTACCACTGAGCCACCTTCCCAGCCCCTCTTTCTTCATTCTTGTGTGTCACAACTCAGGTTCTCATGTTCTTGCTTGGCTTCCCATTCAGGGCTGGTGTTCTACCACTTGAGCCATACTCTATTTTTGGCTTTTTGTTGGTTAATGAGAGATAAGAGTCATGGAGATTTTTCTGCTTTATTTGTTTTTTGTTTGTTTATTGGCAGTCCTAGGGCTTGAACTCAGGACCTAGATGCTGTCCCTGCGGTTTGTTTTTGTTTTTATTTTTTGGCTAAAGGCTAGTGTTCTATCATTTAAGTCGCAGCTCTACTTCCAACTTTTTATTGGGTACTTTGGAGATAAGAATCTCAGGGACTGGGGCTGGGAAGGTGGCTCAGTGGTAGAGTGCTTGCCTTGCATGCCTGAGGCCCTGGGTTCGATTCCTCAGCACCATATAAGCAAAAAGAAAAAAAGCCAGAGGTGGCGCTGTGGCTCAAGTGGTAGAGCGCTAAGCCTTGAGCTGAAGAGCTGAGGGACAGCGCCCAGGCCCAGAGTTCAGGCCCCACGACCAGACCCCAAAAAGAAAAAAAAAAAAATCTCAGGGACTTTCCTTCCCAGACTAGCTTCAAACTATGATCCTCAGATCTTAGCCTCCCAAGCAGTTATGATTACAGGTATAAGCTTTGGAGCTCAGCAAACCTATTTATTTTTAACACACAATCTCACTATGTAGCCTGTACTGGCCTCAAACTTGAGATCTTCCTGTCTCTACTTCCTGAGTGCTGGGATTATAGTGTTTGAATTATTTATTTTTAAGAGACAGTGTCTTACTATATTGCCCAAGAGGGCCTCAAACTCTTGGACTCAAATGATCCTGCCTCAGCCTCCATAGTAGTTGGGACTATAGTATATACCACCAAACACAGCTCCAGCTTATTATTGTTGATGGGAGACAGAACCTATGTGTGTGCAGATATTGGAAATACCAGGTGCTTGTTTTCCTTGTGCCCCTTCCAGCAAGGATGAGAAGTGATCAGGATCACAGCTCTGGTTTTAGATTTGAGAGAGAGTGATACAAAGAAGCCAAGAACATTTCTGCACAGTCGCAGGACCCAGTGGTCACAGAAGGCTGCAGCAGAGGCATCTGGTGCCCTATCAGTGGCTTTAGCAACCCACTTAGACTCACAGTGGTTCCTGTTTGCACCTGCAGCTATCTTAGTAATTTTGTGAGCTGCCCAATTTCCAGGAATAAACCATTTCTTTCCTTCAATAAGCCAGAGCTAATGTTTCTAAGAATTTTGACACTGGCTAACTTGAAACATTGGCCAAAGTTCCAGAATTCCATTACCCCAGTAGAGTTGGGGTAGAGCCAGTCTCTATCCCAAAAGTCAAATTCACCAGACAGACCTTCACTATGGGGAGAGGGGTGACAGAGGAAGGGATGGGAGCTGGACTGGAGGAGAGGTGGCTGACAGGCTTGGCAGATGGTATGAACCATCTCACTCTAGGCCTTGGCTCCAACCTGCTTCCAAGCTCACCTGCTTCATCTGTACCAATCCCAACCTTATCAGCAACGTCCCACTGGCTTAGTTCTCCATTCTTGCCATTCCCCTGGTCATCCAGGTAGACTTGTTTCATATGTTAGGCCCCACAGCCCTCTGCTTCATTGCCTGTCTTAACAGAGGTACACTCTTGCTTCTGAATCTTATACCTGGCCTTTTGTGTCCTCCCTCTCTTCCTAGGTCATATTCTTCTTCCACTTTTCTAGGCTTTGGTCCTGGGTTTTGAGATCTGTGCTGATCTTCTGTGACCTGGTCCCTAGGTGAATTGGGGAAAGGAAGCAAACTAGAGAGTTAGAGGCAGCTATTAGTTCCTAGAAGGCCAACATCAGCCAAGCCAAATAATATATAAAGTTTCTTTTTTTTTTTTTTTTTTTAGTTCCTCTAAAAGAGCAAAGTTCCCTGTGAATAACACCTCTCATCCTTGTCTGTCCCTTCTTTCCCTGACCACCTTCTAAAGACTCTGATGTGCCTGGGAATAGCTGGTCTCAGAGAAGAGCTTCCCTGAGAATTCAAAGCCCTAAGAACCTGCCAGGGAGGCTGCAGAGACATTTTATAGTACACAAGCACCGACATACTCCCAGATCCAATGTCCCCACAACAAATTATGTATATATAAGCCTTAACTCTCTCTTTTAGGGTCTCCCTTAAGATCCTACATGGCTCAGTATCTCCTTCTGGGGCCTTCTCCACATGGGCAGGCATAATGAATTTAGTCAATTAACCATTCTTTCTAGGTGCCTGATGCCTGACATCTTCAGGTACCAAGTTCACATGATGAGTGATTCTGTCTAGCATTCTTTTCTTTCAATAATTCATTATTCACTTTTTTTTTTTTTTGTGCCAGTACTAAGGCTTGAATTCAGGGTCTAAGTGCTTGGTGCTGCTCAAGGTTAATGCTCTACCACTTGAGCCACAATTCCACTCTTGGCTCTTTTTGATCATTAATTGGAGATCAGAATGTCATGGACTTCCCTGCCAGGGCTAGCTTTCAATTGTGGTCCTCAGAGCTCAGCCTCCTAAGCAGCAAGGATTATAGGCATGAGCCATGGCACCTGACAGAGAACTCATCAGACTGATATGGTTCCTTGAGCTTAAGGCATTGATAGTGAGGTGGAGAAAGGCAGAGGGTGCTGATGGCTCTAGCAAGTTCCCCTGCATCACAACAGTGGCAGCCATCTGTCTAACACGTGCCATACTCAAGCACTCTTCTAAGTCCTTAATTTACACATGCACACATAGTGACATTTAATTCTTCTATCAACCTGATTAGGTAGCTACCTTTATTCCACCCATTTTAGGAATGAGGAAACAGGTCCAGAGAGGCTGAATAACTTGGCTTGCAATCATATAGCTAAGTGGTGGAACTGTAAGTCAAACTGAGAGGTTCATTGGGGGTTCATTCTTCTGATCTCTATGCTATACTACTTCCATGAGTCAACAGATGCCAATTCTGGCTAAGAAGCTAGGGGACATGATATAGGAGCGAAATGAGGCCAGGCGTTGGTGGCTCACGCCTGTAATCCTAGCTACTCAGTAGGCTTTGATCTGAGGATCTCAGTTCAAAGCCAGCCCAAGCAGGCTCAGAGTTCAAGCCTCATGATGGACCAAGGGGGGGGGGGTGGGGGGAGGAGAGGGAGAGGGAGAGAGAGAGAGAGAGAGAGAAAGAGAGAGGGAGAGGGAGAGGGAGAGAGAGGAGAGCTCTTTCACAATCAATTACTCCAGTCTAGTGCTCTGGAATGTATTCCTGACTTTTGGATCCTGCATAAGTACTTTTGACATGACGTGGTTCAAATCCCTTCTGTCTACTTTTTTTTTTTTTTTTTTTTGCCAGTCCTGGGGCTTGAACTCTGGGCCTAGGTGCTGTCCCTGAGCTCCTTTTGCTCAAGGCTAGTGCTATACCACTAGAGCCACAGCACCACTCCAGCTTTTTCTGTGATTTATTGATGATAAGAGTCTCATGGACTTTCTTGCCTGGGCTGGTTTCGAACCATGATCCTCAGATCTAAGCCTCCTGAGTAGTTAGGATTACAGGTGTGAGCCACCAGGGTCTGGCTTCTCTTCTTTTTCTTCTCTCTCTTTCTTTCTTCCTTTCCTTTCCTTTCTTTCTTCTTTTTTTTCTTTTTTTGGTCATGGGGCTTAAACTTAGTACCTGGGCACTGTCCCCAAGTTTTTTCACTTGAAGCTAGCACTCTACCACTCTACCACTTTGAGCTACAGTGCCACTTCCAGTTTTCTGGTGCCTAACTGGAGATAAGAGTCTCATAGACTTTCCTCCCTGGGGCTGGCTTTGAACCATGATCCTCAGATCTCAGCCCCTTGAATAGCTAGGATTAGAGGCGTAAGCCACCAGCACATAGCTTCTGTCTATATTTCTACTTCACCAGGGAGAGTGACTCCTTTCAATCCTTGTCCTTGTTCTGATCACAGCAGGGTGCTTACCAGCCTGTTCTAAAGTAGCAGGTTCCCTACCTCCTGGGCAGCTAAGGACCTGCTAGCTCCTCTACCTTGGTGACTTTGAAAAGAGAACTTGAGGCTGGGGAAACCAGTGAGTCCACTTTCTTGAAGTGTCCTTGGCAGTGTACCTTAAACTTTCCTGGACTCCTGTACCTCATCCTGAACATTTCAGCCGAGCAAATGATCTATATTAAAATCCAGAAGAAAAGGTGAGGCATATTCATGGAGCAGGTAAGACAGCTGGTGAGAGAAAGAGGGAGACTTAATTAGAAGCCTGGGTCTACCTTTAGTTATTGTAAAAAGGTCTTATACAGAAAGTGAAGAAATTTGATTTTTCCCTCTAAGGGGCAATGGAGAGCCACTGAAGGTCAAACTGGATTTTTGGTTTACAGTCTCTCAACATTAGCTTTTTTTTTTCTTACATGTAGAAATTTCTCAACAATAAAGAAATACTGCCATCGTGTGGCTATTGGTTGATGCATGCTCTCACCTGGGATTTCAATGTATTGTTTAATAATTAATCCAAAGACTATATCTCTCTATTAAAACGACTGAAGTCAAGCAATGCTAACTAGTATAACAAAGGATTCATCTAGAGGGCTCAAAAGATTCTGATATTTTATTTTCCTTTTGTTTATTAAAAAACATCCTGTGTGTTGCCAGGCGTCGATGGCTCATATCTGGAATCCTAGCTACTCAGGAGGCTGAGATCTGAGGATTGTGGTTCAAAGCCAGCACAGGCAGGAAAGTCCGTCCAATAAACCACCAAAAAACTGGAAGTGGTGCTGTGACTTAAGGGGGGGGCACAACACGACCCTGGGTGTGCTGGTATTGGAGCTTGAACTTAGGACCTTGAGCATTTCTTGCTCAAGGCTTGTGTTCTACGACTTGAGCCACATTCCCACCTTGGAGTTTTTACTGGTTAATTGGAGACAGTCTCACAGACTTTTCTGCCCTGGCTAGCTTCCAATTGTGATCCTCAGATCTCAGGCTCCTGAGCAGCTAGAATTACAGGTATGAGCCACAAACGCCCAGTTTATTTTTCTCTTAAGCTTTTAGCTCGTCTTTAGGGATTCTGATAGCAAAGATGTTTTCTATTTGCAGTCACTCTTATTTTGGAATCATAAGCTCTCTGGCTCTGTGAAGGTGCCAGTTCTTTCTAGGCCATTTTCAGCAACCATGGTAAATATTTTTTTTACTCCTAGATCTGTTCTCTCTGCAGTTGGGCCGGCCTAATTCAGATTTTCCCACCATTTTTTTTTTTTTTTAAGATGGGAAATCCTTAACCTCTGAGTTTTAGCTACTCTTCTGTAAAATGGGAGTGGCAGGCAGACACTCACTGAAGGCTCACTGTAATCACAGTTACTCAGGACGCTAAGATTTGAGCCAGCCCCAGCTGATAAATCCGAGAGGCTCTCCAATTAACCAGCAAAAAGCCCGAATTGGAGGGGAGATAGAGTAGCAGCCTGAAGCAGAAAAAGCAAGGAATGAGAAGCCTTGTGTACGAGCCCCATGATCAACACCCGCCCACACAATGGGAATGGCACTTTCCCCCCTGGGGCTTTTGTAGAGGTGAGCGGGTAACACATCACCGATCCTCTTATTAGGAAGTCCTCTCCCTTTCCTTGGGGGTGGTTGCTATTGCAGAGCGCAGAGCCGTCCGGCACCCATTGGCAGCCAATCCTTCCACAACCGAGACTTGCCACTTCCTCCGAAGGAAACTACTCATTCCCAAAGGTTTTGGAGACCACGCCGGCTTCCATGCGTGGATGCCTTGCCTGGGTAGCGGTCCACAGGTTAGGTAGGGATTGCAATCCCCGCCAACTCCTGGGTGCGCAGCTGCCGGCAGGTGCGTGGGCCGGAGCCTGGTGCGGCGGGGCGGGGCCACTCGCATTCATTCCTCGCCACTCCCTACCGGGGCTGGGGGTTGCGTGTGGACAATCCGATCCCCGTGGGACTCGGCGGCGGGCCCCATCCGCGGCTTGGCGGATTGGCTGAGTGTCCCAGCTCCCCCTCCCTGCCCTCGGTACCCCCCCCCTCCACGCGTCCCAGGTGGCTCAGGCCCCGGTGGTGATCTCTGTTTACGGAGAGAGCCTGTCCAAGTTGGGGCTCCATCTCTGCGTTCGCTTCTCTCCCGGGCCCTGCCCGCCCGGGAAGCGGGGAGAAAACCCGGCTGAATCCTTCCTCGCCCTTCCCTTCCCCCCAACGCCCAGAGAGATCGGGTAAGGGGAAAATGGTGTGGGAGGGGGACTCGGCTGCCCCGTCCTCCCAGGACCCCGCGAGCACCCCAGACTTCTATCCCCAGGCCTGTCCCCCGCGCCCACGCTCGGGGCGCTGCGCCCACCCGGGGCGAGCAGCCCAAGGCTGGCTCGCAGCTCCCGGGCGGAGAAGCAGGCATGGAGCCTTCGTTCACAGGTGTCTCCCCACCCCCACCCCTGCAGACGGCGATGACCCCCAAGCTGGCCGGACCCCCGGATGGGGGCTGGGGCTGGGTGGTGGCGGCCTCAGCCTTCGCGGTGAACGGCCTCTCCTACGGGCTCTTGCGCTCTCTGGGTCTGGCCCTCCCTGACCTCGCCGAGCACTTTGACCGGAGCGCCCAGGAGACTGCGTGGGTCAGCGCCCTGGCCTTGGCCGTGCAGCAGGCAGCCAGTGAGGGGGGCCCCGAGGTGGGAGGCGGGCATGGGGTGGAGACGCCCTGACCGTAGCGTTGGGAGACCCACTTGCTTATCAGACGACCTGAAAAAAAAAAAGAAAACAAAAACCAAAAACCTACTGATGGGACCGAATTCTAGAAGAGTGGGGGGGGTCAAGAGGTCAAGGGGAGGAGTCTGAGGCCAAACAGCCAGTGCAGAGCGCGGGAGAAAGTTCGGGGGTTCCGAAGCAGGTCTCCCGTTGACTCCGCCCCCTCCTAGGCCCCGTGGGCAGCGCCCTGAGCACACGCTGGGGGGCGCGCCCGGTGGTGATGATCGGGGGCGTGCTGACCTCGCTCGGCTTCTTCTTCTCGGCTTTCGCCCGAAGCCTGCTGCACCTTTACCTGGGCCTGGGCCTCCTCGCTGGTGAGGGGAGTGGGATGCCCGGGGCCTTCGGGGGCGACGGTGGGGACGACGGGAGCTGGTTTGGGGGCTACGCTCACCCTATGCCATCGACTTGCAGGCGCCGGCTGGGCCCTGGTGTTCGCCCCTGCCCTGGGCACCCTGTCGCGGTACTTCTCCCGCCGTCGGGTCTTGGCGGTGGGGCTGGCACTCACGGGTAACGGGGCGTCCTCGCTGGTGCTGGCGCCGGCCCTGCAGCTCCTTCTGGATACTTTCGGCTGGCGGGGCGCGCTGCTTCTTCTAGGCGCGGTCACCCTCCACCTCACCCCCTGTGGCGCCCTGCTGCGACCCCTGGCTCTCACTGGCGATCCCCCTGCTCCACCACGTAGCCCCCTAGCTGCCCTCGGCCTGGGTCTCTTTAAGCGCAGGGCCTTTTCCATCTTTGCCCTGGGCACAGCCCTGATTGGGGGCGGGTACTTCGTCCCTTATGTGCACTTGGCCCCCCATGCTTTAGATCGGGGTCTGGGAGGGTATGGGGCAGCGCTGGTAGTGGCCGTCGCTGCAGTGGGGGATGCCAGCGCCCGGCTGGTCTGCGGGTGGCTGGCCGACCAGGGCTGGGTACCCCTCCCGCGGCTGCTGGCCGTGTTCGGGGGTCTGACCGGACTGGGGATCTTGGCGGTGGGACTGGTGCCCACGGTGGAGAGCGAGGACAGCTGGGGGGGACCTCTGCTGGCCGCGGCTGGGGCCTACGGACTGAGCGCTGGAAGTTACGCCCCACTGGTTTTCGGTGTGCTTCCGGGGCTGGTGGGCATCGGAGGTGTGGTGCAGGCCACTGGACTGGTGATGATGCTGATGAGTCTCGGGGGCCTCCTAGGCCCTCCCCTGTCAGGTAAGGGCTGATCCAGCAGATTTGGTCACCAGCATCTTCAGCCCCTTGGAGTGGAAGACCTCTAAATTCCTTTACCCTTCTACTCAGGCTTCCTAAGGGATGAGACTGGAGACTTCAGCGCCTCTTTCCTAGTGTGTGGATCGTTCATCCTTTCTGGCAGCTTCATCTACATGGGGCTGCCCAGAGCTATCCCCTCTTGCAGGCCAGCCTCACCTCCAGCTACACCTCCTCCTGAGAGGGGGGAACTGCTGCCAGTTCCCCAAGCCATTCTGCTCTCCCCAAGAGGCCTGGCCTCCGCCAGGGATACAACTTGTTGATCATCTATTTGTGCAAGCCCCTCCCCCAATAAAGAATTTTTATGTGATTTTTTTTATTCCCCTTGAAAACTGCATTAGCCAATTCAGGACCTTGAAAATTCAAGAAAGATATCTCAAAAGGCTGGCTAAAGTAGAACAGAACTCCAAGTAACTCTGGGTGTTGGAGGAAGGTTTTTCTGTGTTCAGCTAGTTCATTTTTCTTTACCCAAGTCCTGTACCTCAGAGGGAGTCTTGAAAAGTTACCAGTTTTAAACTGTTCAGGGTAGGGGAGTGAGGGAAAGGAAGAGATGTTCATGTGTTCCCTCTGCTCTGCATTATTCATCTTAGTTACTGGGGCTGAAATCCTGAACTCAGGGTCAGGCCCTGAGTTCAAGTCTTAATTCTGGAAGAAAAAATTAGTATCTAAATCTCACAGACTCCTTTCTGCACTTCAATCTCCCTAAGTTGGCCTAAGAATCTAATGAGGTGGGGCACATGCCTGTAAGGCCAGCATGCAACACGACATCACTTTGCACCTGCACTCAGCAGGAGTATCTTGCTGGAACAAATAGCAAGATGGTCTTGAAACAACAAAGGAAAACAAAAGGCCAAATTTCCTTTGTTCCTTCCTTTCTTCCTCTTTCTTTTCTTTCTTTCTCTAAAATCATAAGGACAGGGGCTGGGAAGGTGACTCAGTGGTAGAGCGCTTGCCTTGCACGTATGAGGCCGTGGGTTCAATTCCTCAGCACCACATAAGCAAAAAGAAAAAAGCTGGAAGTGGTGCTGTGGCTCAAGTGGTAGAGCGCTAGCCTTGAGCTGAAGAGCTAAGGGACAGCGCCCAGGCCCAGAGTTCAGGCCCACGACCGGACACCCCCCCCCAAAAAAAATCATAAGGACAGTAAGGAAAAGGAAGCTAGTTACAAAGACAGGAGGGTGGAACTCTGGGTCACCAGAGTTCATGAACACCTCCACTCCCCTGCTCAGCCATGACTCCATTAGCTGACCAAACCAAATGAGGCCCTTGGTCTTTCTGAAGTTATGATTATTATCCAGTTCCCTTATTTGATATTATCTCAAACCAACATCTATGTTTCCCAAACATCTGTTTTTTAGAGAGGAAACTTGCGGGGGTCAACACTAGAGATCACATATAAAACATGAGAACACTCCAGCCTTTTTTTTTTTTTTTTTGTCAGTTGTAGGGCTTGAACTCAGGGCCTGAGTGTTGTCCCTGACCTGTTTTTTGCTCAAAGCTAGTGCTGTCTACCACTTTGAGCCACAGCGCCACATCTGGTTTTCTGGTAGTTAAATGAAGAGTCTCACAGACTTTCTTGCAGAGGCTGGCTTTGAATCATGATCCTCAGATCTCAGCCTCCTGAGTAGCTAGGATTCCAGGCGTGAGCCACTAGCACCTGGCTCACTCCCAGCCTTTGATTTTCAATTGATTCACAGTTCAGTGAAGCAAGATTTCCTGGATCCAAAACAAAACAAAACAAACACACTGGGAGAACAAAGGAGCAGAAATGAGAGCCCTCAACAATATACAAAGGTTTGGCACACACACCTCAGAAACCCCTGGTCTGCTCTAAGGAGACATTTCAAGAATTGTAAGGCACTGTGATTTGTGGAGGTCAGAGACAGGGCAGAAGACTTGGATTTGTCAAGCTTTGACTTTCTAGACTTGACTGCCTCTGGCTGGAGTTCAGTCCTTTCCCAGCCCCTCCTCCTTGGACAGAGGGACTTTGGTATGCGGTGCTTCGATTACAAGGTCCTGGGATCTGGAGGTAGGAGCTGGACAGCAGGAGAAGGAATAGGGCAGAGTGATGAGAACTCCACTCCCTGCGAGAAGGAAGGCCCCAGCCACCACAAAGGAAACCGTGTAGTTGCCTGTCACATCTCGGAGGTAGCCTAGGTCCAAGAGAGAAAAAAAAAATACATGTGGGTGATCTGTACACTGGGGCAGGTGGCTTAGACCCATTTTATTGGGGGGCAGGGAACCCACTATCTTGAAAGAGCTGGAATCCCAAGGTTATAGTTACAGGAATATGAGAACTCTAGATTCCCAAAGGGCCCCAAAAAGTAATTTCACCCTTTATTGCTTTTGGAAAAGTCTGCCACACCAGCTCATGGGGATCTAGTAAACCAGCATAAGTGAGGCACACCTGAAGGTTTCTTTCTACATGTACAGTTAATAGTTAAGAGGAAAGTGTCAAAGTTTAGAAGGTTCTGCCATCTTGAGCCTGGAGTACTTTAACCGGATGGACCAGACACCTGGGTTGTGGCCCAGTAGACCAAAGGAAGACAACAGAATGCCACAGTCCTCTGAAACTCCAGACTATAGTTAAACAGTCTTTCTACACAGACCTTCTCAGCCCAGCCCCAAGTCCTTTGCCCGATGGCCTTATTTCAGGACTTATGTAGGCTGTGTTACTGTACCATCCCCAAAGGCAATAAGCACATACATTATAATGAGACTAGTCAGTCCCTTACCCCAGTGGTGTACCATGACAGCCCTGGCCCACCTGGCAATCCCATTTCCCTTACCTGAGAGAGGAGCCCCCAGTAGCCCCCCGATGCTTTCTACCATCTGCACCAGTCCCAGGCCACAGTACATCCTTCCAGTTCCCACAAGTTCGGGCACCACGGAGAAGGCCACTGGGGTCAGGGCCCCTGAGGTAAATCCATAGGCCACAGCTAGAACTACCAGGGCTGTAGAAGCCTGAGCCACAGGGAACAGGACGAGTAACACCCCAGTCAAGGTAGTCCAGAGTATCAGGAGTCGTGCCACAGGTCCTGGAATGGCATCTCCCAGCCACCCAGAGGCCACACGTCCCACAAGGTCAGCAATGGCAGCCACTGAGAGTATGAAAGCAGCAGGCAGTGGGTCCCAACCCAGGTCCTGGAGATGGGCCACCAGATGGACATAGGGAATGAAGTAGCCAGTGTTGATCAGTGTAAGGGCAATAGTATAACGGAGGAAGGGGCCATTATGGAGGAGGGAGATGAGTTGGGCCCCAGGGCCACCCACAGCAGAGTCCTCAGCCAGGGATAGTGGTCGGAGGAGTGAACCACAGGCCACCAGGTGGAAGGAGAGGGCAGACACTAGCATCAGGGCCCCCCGCCAGGCATAGTGGTTGAGCAGCCACTGGAATAGGGGGGCAAATGCAAAAGAGGAGAGGCCCACTCCCGTCAGTGCCAGTCCCATGGCCAAAGATCGACGACGAGAGAAGTAACGGGACAGGCAGGCCAGGGTCGGAGTGAAGGTCAAGGCCCAGCCAGAGCCTGTCAAAAAGGAAGAAATGGGGTTGCGGACTTTAGGGGAGCTCAAGGGATCCAGTAATCCCAAGACCACCCAGCAGACTTTGCTCTGGAGTCCTACAGGCCTGGGTTACAGTCCAGGTTTTGACACTTCCTAGTTGTAAAGCTTTGTATGTTACATTTATCTCCCAGCCTCACTCTGCTCATCTGTTAAGTGGAGTTAACACTCTTAAGGAGAGGATAAAAATGTTTATAAAGTAACTAGCAGAGGGCTAGGAAGGTGGCTCAGTGGTAGAGCACTTGCCTTGCATGCATGAGGCCCTGGGTTCGATTCCTCAGCACCACATAAGCAAAAAGAAAAAGCCTGGAAGTGGTGCTGTGGCTCAAGTGGTCGAGTGTTAGCCTTGAGCTGAAGAGCTGAGGGACAGCGCCCAGGCCCAGAGTTCAGGCCCCATGACCGGACCCAAAAAAAAAAAAAGTAACTAGCAGAGAACTCTGGAGTTAGACCTCAGCTCTATTTCTGGCTGTGTAACCTTCCTTTGCCAAGTTGCATAAATGATTGAACGTTTTCTTTGTATACTGATACCTATTTCACCATCTTACAGAAATTCTTTTTACATTCCAATCCTTCTAGCCTTGGGCTTGTATGCTGGGGATTCATAACTTTCCTAGTACGTTTATCAACTTAGTTATTCCTTCTAAGAAATCTATTCAGGACACAAGTGCTACTCAAACTTTCCCTAGGCTTCTCCCTGAAGCTTTTAGGAGTGGGAAGAAAGTAAAAATCCAGGAGCCAAAGATCCAGGCATTGGCTCTTCCTGTCCTTGTCCGGCGTCTCACCTGAGATCAGTCCAATACTTAAGTATAGGTGGGTCAAGGAGGTAGCAAATGAGGCTAGCAGCATCCCCAGTGCAGCCAAGATGCCCCCGGTCATCACCACAGGCCTGGGCCCGAACTTCGTGCTCAGGGCACTGCCTATTGGGCCTGGGGAAGAGGAAGGCATTCTGCGATGTAGTCTCAGGCGACCTTCCCCAGCATCCTCCGGAACCCTTCGCCCTTTCCCTTTCCGGTCCCTACCTTCCCTCCCTCTTCTGAGGCTCACAGGACATCAGACCCAGGCACCAGCACTCACTTCCAAATTGCTGCACCGCGATTCCGATGGAGGCGATCCAGGAGACGCGTGCTGCCTGCTCCTCGAACGCAGCCACGAACTTCACGAAGAAGATGCCAAAGGAGCGGAGCACCCCGAACACCAGCGCCGACTGGAAGAACGCTGAGAGCACCACCATCCATCCCCAGCCCCCATCGGGGGGCTCAGTCCGGCGCGCCATCGGGGCCCGGTCCTCCACTAAGACCCCTGGCGGGAGCTGGCTCCTGAGCGCTCCACCGCTGCCCACCCACCCAATCTGGCGGCTGGGCGGCGAGCAGGGAAGAAAGCGGGTGGAGGGGAAGTCACTGAAGGGGCGATGTGAAGCGCTTGCGCCTTTCTCCGCAGGGGGCAGCCAAGGAAAGGGGCGGGGGGTGGGGGAGACGGGGAAGCCAGTGCCGACCGCCGCCAGGAGCAAGCGGAAGCGGTGCTCTATTTGGCCCGCAGCCGAGAAAATGGGCCCGATCTTTTGCACCCCAGACCCACAGAGAACGTGATAGCTTGGCCCCACCCCTGACGCACGCCTGTCAAGGTGTGGATTTCTTTGATTTTATTTCAGGGGCATGTAGGCACCTGGCTAAGGGGGCCCACAGTCAGACCATAACTAGCCAATGAGGACGCGGACTCGGGAACAGAGGGCGGAGCCAGAAGGGAGGGGCAAGATTTAGAACATTGTTCAGGCTCAGCAGTGGGCTGGGCGCATGCGTAAGGAGGGGCCCACTGGGTGACCCCACGTGACCACGGAGGGACTCTATCTGCTTTTGGGGTGCTGCAATCCCGCTTCCTCTTGGACGTCAACTCATCCACATTTCAGCAGCAAATACCCACGTGTGAGGCCAGTGGTGGGCAAACAGGATCTGGAGAGGCAGGCAATGACTTGCTTAGTGAAGAATTCTGGAATTGTCATGGGTATGTGGGGAGAGGACAGAGGTTGCGAGATAAGACACAACCGGGTAGAACACCTGCGGTGGCTAATGCAGCTAGGCAAACATGCAGCTGGGGAAATCTGGACTCCGTGGATTCCTGATGTCCAGAGGTCAAGGGAAAAAAGGAGGGGAGGGACTGGGAGGCTCAGTGGTAGAGCGCTAGCCTTGAGCTGAAGAGCTGAGGGGCAGTGCCTAGGCCCAGAGTTCAGGCCCCATGACCGGAAAAAAAAAAAAAAAAGGAAGAGGAACTGGTGAATTGTTGGACTCTGGCATTCATTTATATGATAACTCATTTCTCTCTTTACTGTTCCAACCAACAGGAAGCCTACAGGTCACTGGGACCCAAAAATAACTAGAGAGAGGAAAGGTGGGTGTAAGCTCACACAAGGTTCTACCAGCACAACCTACGGCCTCCTCAGTGGGGCTGGAACTTTTCTTTTCCTCCATCCTCTATTAAGTCATTTTCTAACTGCAGATTTTGATCTCATGATGGAGCATACTGGAGACAAGCTATAACCCAGCCAATGACACATGCCCTTCCCACTGGCCAGTACTCAAGTCCCTAATAAACACTACCTACATGTACTAATTAATGATTTGGGTTTCCTGTCCTTCATTTTAACTCCAGCTCCTCAAGTTCATAACCAGAGCAGTGGGGAAAGTTTGTGTGTGTGTGTGTGTGTGATTTTCTTGTAAGTATAGTCAACTAAGCACTGGCTAGTAGAGAATATGCCAAAGAGACAGAAATTGTTCTGGCCCAGGGGACTGGGAAGGTGGCTCAGTGGTAGAGCGCTTGCCTTGCATGCCTGAGGCCCTAGGTTTGATTCCTCAGCACCACATAAACAAAAAGAAAAAAGCCGGAAGTGGTGCTGTGGCTGAAGTGGTAGAGCGCTAGCCTTGAGCTGAAGAACTGAGGGACAGCGCCCAGGCCCAGAGTTCAGGCCTCACGACTGGACCCCCCCCCCCCCAAAAAAAGGAATTGTTGTGGCCCTATACCAGTTTTTAAGAGCTGAACTTTTATAACTTAATATCTGATCAAGACAATGAGCCTCTTACCCCGTTGGTAAGTTGAGGGTAATGATTTAGGGTTACCAAGGGACTTAAAAGTAGAAATTCCAGACATTTACATGCTTAGTTTAGGGCCTGACGTGTAACATGAAGAAAGTAATATTAGCTGGTCTTATTTTCAATAGGAAATTAAGCTATAGTGGTAGGTAAAAGAAGGCTTTAGTTTACTTTTCTCTTAGTTTAAAAAAATCTACTTCAGGTAATTGGTTTTAAAAGATTAAGACACACAATCTCAGCTTATAAGTGTTAGAAAGTACTGCAGAGATCACCTTAACTGACATTTATCACAGATGAGAACTTTAAGGCCCAGAGAGAAGTAATATCAGAATAACCTGTCAGTGGGCCAGAACAGACCTATACAGCCATCTCATTGCCACTTCTAGTTTAGACCTTACAGGATTCAAGTCCTATCCCATTTTCCTTGATGATAGTGATTGTGGGTCCTAAGCCATCAAGATCCCCAGCCTCTTGGTATTACTATTGGTTTTCTAGTTTTTCCCTGTTGCCTCCACAACTCAGGCAGGAAGTGACTTCATACCAGCAGGATGCAGGTGGCTCCGGAGAAACTTCATGAAGTCATTGGTTTCCTACACAATGAGCAGGAAGGCAAGGGCAGGGAGAGAACAAGGACCATTTGAAATGTCTAGTGGGATGGGACAGTGAAATGAGCTCTAAATCCAAGTTGTTATTTAGGAGGGAGAACTTGCTTTTTAAACCCTTAGAATCTTTTTCACACCTCCCCCCCCCCCCCATACATATGAGAGAACCCACAAAACAGTGAGTAGCAGGGAGAGGCTTCTTTATTCCAAGGGCACAATCTTGCCAGATCTACATTTCATATCAACACCTTCCAATTCCCCATCCAGTCTGCTAAACAGAAATCATGGCTCTTTCTAACATCTCCCCTCTGATTTTCCTATCTTCTTCAATTCTGTAATGGGGTGATGGGGAGTATGGTGGAAAGAGAGAAAATAGCTTTCTCACCAGTCCCCAAATGACAGTCAATGTCGCAAGTACTAACTTATCTTGAGGAAGTTCCACACCACCAATTCAAAAGTGTCTGTTACTCTTCACTCATGTTCTACTTAAATTTATGTCCCAGGGCAACAATACTCAGGACTATAAATTAAAGCTTTGGGTATTATCCAACATTTTAGACACTTCATCTAGACAAGGCACAATACTACTCTTAACTTTCTACCTACTTGGTCTACACCAGAAACTGAACCCTCCTCAATCCTTTTAATTCTACATGGCAATTTGGTCAACCAGAAAGGGCCTTTAGCCCATTAATCAACCAGTCTTTTAAATTTCTTAAACCTATAATCCCAACAATAATTCCAATCATAATCCCAAGTACGACAAACCCAGAATGGAACTCAGTCAGTCCCCCTTTCGTCTTCTTGTGGAAGGTTCTAGTGCATTCACTGGTTCCAGACAGGGATGCTGTGATAGGAAGACTAGATCACAGACACAGATTTTTCTAAAGGAAGAAAATTACAAAGAACCTGCAATTCAGAGAGACAAAGTAGCTTCTTAAATCTGGACACTTACCCACAGATGTCCAAAAATCCACTAAAGGAAGGGGTTCATCTCAAGGAGGAAAAAACTCCAAGGAATTCTTCAAATTCAGATCTTATGCAGTAAATAATGGTTCATGAACCTTTACCTTAGTTAAGGTAAGGAGTGTCATAATACTCTGCAGATCCTAACATTCTTAGAGATTGAGAGACATCCTAAAAGGTCACATAATCTCAGATTTCTTTCCCATGGAGGTATCAAGTCAGTGCTAAGAACAGGCCCAGTGGGAACATTTTGGGTTCAACTTAACTCCTTGAGGGTTCTACTGCGACAGATGGATGCACTGCAGTAAAACCTAGGTGATCAGCTTAAAGGGACCACTTACGTTCTGAACTATCTTGCAAGAAAAACTACCAACCAACCTTCACTTAGGTAGATGAGGCTTCAGGAGGCATTTATGATATTCATTTTTGGGTTCACCACAAACATTCCTATCATCCTTGAAGAAGATGGAAAAAATTCTAGCCTGCTAGAGAAGTTGCAATATTCAGAATACCAGAAAGGGTTCCTGACCCATACTATTTGTCTCTAGGGCTTGCCCTAGAAACAATAAAGGTTCTAGACCTAGAGTTAGAGGTATAGGACACAGAGAATCACTATTTCCATTTTAAACAAACCAACAAGCAAATAGGAGAAAGAACTCTAAAAATAAAAGTTATGACAATAACAATACAAGACACTCAAGCCAAAGGACAGAAGCCAAGTGATAATAATCTCTGCCAGCAGAGCTGTGACCTCACCAGAATTCTGTGTTTCAGGTCATTTGATTCCATTTGTGGAAGAAGTGGGAAATGCAACAGAATGAAGGTCCTGATGCTACCCACAGGACTTAATAAATAATATATTTACAAATAAACCAGATGAGATACAGGCTGCAGGTGGAGCCTGCAACCTTTCCCTTCCCCCAGCCCCTAGCTAAACAATCAGGATTGTAGGGAAGAGGTTTTGACCAGCAAAACGGAGGCAGATCTAGCTGGGATCTGCCACCCCTGCTCTCCCCACCAAAAGATTAAGGTGGCAGCAGTTTCTGATAGCAGAGTGGTCCTGTACACTTCTATATAAGACATATAGGGAAGCCAGGCCTGAACCTGCAGCTTTTCTGGCCCCCCCAGAGGGCGAGTAGCATGGGCAGAGACCCAACTAGGGCCCCCCCAGAATGTGATAGTGCACTTTCGTATTTGTAGCAGCTCCGTGTTTTTGGCGCAGATGTAGTCTCAGTTGACTCTTGTGCCGGAAATGCAGGCCACAGGGGTCGCACTGTGGGAGGGAAAACCGGGTCAGATCCCTCCCCTTCTAAAATCACCTTTCCTTGGGGCTTTGAGCAAGATTGTCCAGCCTTTCCCGGAGAATTAACCCTTTGGAACTCATTATCCAACTCCTGGGAGGGGGGAAGTGGTGCCCCCGGGAACCAGCTAGCAAAACTTGCCCACATCTGTTAGGCCCTCTCCCTAAAAATAAGGACCCAGCCCAGGAACTCAAGGACCCAATCCCCCTTATCCTCTAGGACTCCCCCAGGTCATCAAGCATTCTCAAAGCGCTCTAGGCTGGCCAGCAAGGCCCGATCCTCTCCCCGGAGAGGTGAATGGGAAGTAATTCTCAGGCCAGGCCACACTGGTTACCCACGTGGTAAGGCTTCTCTCCCGTGTGGATGCGAACGTGGCTCTTGAGAGTTTGTAGGTGACGGAAGCGGGTTCCGCAGGTAGGGCAGGGATAGGGCTTCTCCCCAGTGTGGATGAGCACGTGCGCGCGCAGATGCGCCACCTGCGGGGGGCGGGGGGAGAGAGGAGCCTCAGACCCGGCCCGGGGGCGGATTCTGCGCAGGCCCCGCCCCGCACGCCCTGCCTCCGAATCCTCCCGGGTGGAGACCCTCCCTACCTGCACAAACCGCGAGCCGCAGGTCTCACACTTGTAGGGTTTCTCTCCTGAATGGATGCGGCTGTGAGTTTTCAGGTTCGCTGGTCGGTTAAATCGTGCTCCGCAGATGGAGCAGTGGTAAGGTTTTTCCCCTGCGGGTGGGACAAAAGGAGGTCAGGAACTGTACTTACCCAGAGCAGTGGTGGGCATGAAGGCCAAAGTCCTCTCCTTCCTTACCTGTGTGCACAGTGCGGTGACTGGCCAGGTTGCCTTTGTAGCGGAAGGCAGACCGGCAAAGCTGACACTTATAGGGCTTGTCCTCGTCTCCCGGAGTCAAAGGGTTCAGTCCAGATGACCGCCCAGCCACAGCCTCACAGTTCTGGCAGCTGAAAAACTCACTTCCTGGGAAGGGAGTGAGCAGTGATAACCATAGTTAGTGACGGAGGGCTCCTTTGATGCTGGGAAAATCCTCAAACACACAGGATCGGGCTTTCTTTTTCCCAATTTATTGTGAAGGAGCTCATCGGACTTGCCCCAAGCCTGAGAGCTAGTGGGATCTGACCCCAACATCTGTCAGGTTCCAGAGGACTCTACAGGGGTGGTTATAGGTGAAAGCCCTTGTGAATGGATGGAGGGTACGGTTTCAATTTCTCTTGCACCACTCCGGGTCAGAAACAGACAGAGAGGCCCTGCCCCACCCTGAGCAGACAACTCATCCTCAGATAATACTAGGCCAGAAATTTTTATGTTTTTATTTTTTTTGTCGATTGTGGAGCTTGAACTCAGGTCTTGGGCATTGTCCCTGAGACTCTTTATGCTCAAGGTTAGTGCTCTACTACTTGAGCCACAGAAACACTTCTGGTTTTTTGAGTGGTCAATTGGAGATGAGAGTCTCATGGGGATTTTTCTGCCCAGTCTGCTTTGAACCGTAATTTTCAGATTTTAGCCTCCTGAGTAGCTAGGATTATAGGCATGAGCCACAGGTTGGTTCCTGGCTGGGCCAGAAAACTACTATGCAGTTCACGAAAAGCACCTAGGGGTCTTTAGAAAATACTGTTGGCCTGTCAGGTGCTGGTGGCTCACATCTGTAATTCCAGCAACCCAGGAAGCTGACATCTTAGTATCATGGTTTGAAGCCAGCCCAGGTAGGACAATCTGTGAGATTCTTACCTCCAATTAACCAGCACAAAAGCTAGAAGTGGAGTTGTGGCTCAAGTGGTAGAGTGCCAATCTTGAGAGTGAAAAGCTAACAGATAGCACCCAGGTCTTGAGTTCAAGCCTCAGTACCAGCACGCGTACACACACACAGAGGAGGTGACATCAATCAAGATGCACTGTATTCATAAACTGATTTGTTGAATGGTAATTCCTGTGCACAACTATTTTAATATAATAAGTATCCAGTCAAAAATACTAATGTGGGGGGAGGGGGGGGAGATGGGAAGGGATGGGAAGGGAAAACAGGAGGAGGCAACAATGCTTGATAAGAAATGTACTCATTATCTTGCCCATGTAATTGTAACCCCTCTGTACTGTATTTTCACACACACACAC
The DNA here is from genome assembly GCF_019054845.1 of Dipodomys spectabilis. Classification (NCBI taxonomy): domain Eukaryota; kingdom Metazoa; phylum Chordata; class Mammalia; order Rodentia; family Heteromyidae; genus Dipodomys; species Dipodomys spectabilis. The sequence goes on from NW_024871253.1 coordinate 1,702,859, forward strand.
ACACACACACACACAAAGAAGCTGGTAAAAAGAAAATACTAATGCCTGTTGCTTATTTCCAGACATTCAGATCTTTGGGGTGTGATATGAGTAATGGAGTCTGTAAAGTGTCCTGGGTGATTCTGATTTACAGTAAAGTTCAGAAGCCATTGCAATAGACCATATATATAGGCTCTTTTTGAAGCCTCTTGACTCAGACTGGCCTGAAGCAGAAAGGCTCTTACCTGGTGGTGGATGAGCCCGTTCAAAGGGTGATCTAATGGCTTCTTGAGCCCGAGGTGTGAGGAAATAGGGGGTATTCGATGTAGCTCCACATTTGAACTGTCCAGTGGTAGCAGCTGGAGAGAATCTAGGAGAGATTATGAGTATGTGATGATGGTGGTGGTGTTTTCTTTCCTGGAGAACTTAAGAGGTGAAGGCCTATCCTCTGCAGGTGAGTTAATATCAGCCAATGAGCCACATCATTGCAAGGTCCAAGTCGTTTTCCGCCCCCCCCCCCATACACATATACACTATCAGCCTGGCCTGTTAGGGCAAGCTAGTTATCTCCAGACCACCCACTCCCATCTACCTCCCTCCTGACCACAACCTACTCAAAATCGTTCTGCCTCTTAGCTGAGGCCAGCCTCTACAAAGTCATGGAATTTCCCATTCTGTACCTGCTCTGGGGGCCAGGTGTGGTTCCTTCTTCACTGCTGCTGCAGGCTTCATCTCCACTGGGGAGCCTGGCTTGGGGGCAAGGTTGATCAGAACTGGTCTCCCCTACAAGGCTTCCTGCTTGGGAGGCTTGAGAGTTTAGCACAATGAACTTGTACTTTTTCCAGTTGCAAGCTTTGGGGTCTGGGCTGGTTGGACTTGGGGGCCCTTGACTGCAGCTTCGAGATTCAGTAGGTGGGTCTGGATGCCCTTCTGATCGCCTGGGACTGCCAGGTGGAGGAGCTGTTGGGGGTGTGGGAGGTTCTGCCTCCAGAGGCCGTAGGGAGATGCCTAGAGGTTCATAGCTAGGAAAAGTGGTGATCATTAGTGTTATTTCTTTTATCATCATTATTATTTTTCCATGTGTTAGTACTAGGACTTGAAATCAGGGCCTGTAATCCTAGCTACTCAGGAGGCTGAGATCTGAGGATCGGTGGTTCAAAGCCAGCCTAGGCAGTCAAGTCCATGAGACCCTTATCTCGACTTAATCACTAGAAAACAGATAGTGGACTTGAGGCTCTAAGTGGTAGAGCACTATCTTATTCGCAAAAGAGCTGAGAACTAGGCCCTGAGTTCAAACCCCAGGACTGATAAGAGAATTTCATGGATTTTTCCTGCCTGAACTGGCGTTGTACGACACTCCTCAAGTCTCAGCCTATTTTTTTTTTTTTGGTCGGTCGTGGGGCTTGAACTATGGGCCTGGGCGATGTCCCTGAGCTCTTTAGCTCGAGGCGAGTGTTCTACCACTTGAGCCACAGAGACACTTCCGGTTTCCTGGTGGTTTACTGGAGATGAGTCGTGTGGACTTTTCTGCCGGGGTTGGCTTTGAACACTGATCCTCAGATCTCAGTCTCCTGAGTAGCTAGGATTGCGGACGAGAGCCAAGGGCACCAGGCTCAGTCTCAACCCCTTGAGCAGCTAGAGTTATAGGCTTGAGCCTGGGGCACCCAGCTCATTAGTGCTATTTCATACTCCTTGCCTTTGCCCGTGGCTGAGCCGGGAGAGCACAGAGCCAGGTCTCCCTCACCTGGCCTGGATGAAGCGGTGGCATGCTTGGACCACATGTTCCATTTGCAAGTAGGTAGCTGCTGCAAGAACTGCTGGTGCGGTGGCGGGAGAGAGGCGAAGCCGCGACGTGTACATGAAATCCAGGAGAGGAGCAAAACCTCTGGCTTCGGGGCCCCCGGGCAGAGAGAGCACGTCCACCCCCACTCCTGCTCGGCCCCGGAAAATTGAGTAAAAGAAGCCACTGGAAAGCGAGTAGGTAGATAGATCATGTTAGGGACCAGGAGCCCAAGGGGCATACCCATTGCTTTAGAAAGTCCCCCCTCCCCACGGCCACCCCCATCATCCCCAGTCCTGGGAGGCCCCCCTTCTTGCTCGTTGGAAGGTGTGGGCCCTGGATTCCCTCTAAGTTGCTTCTTGGCAGCTCGAGCCCCATCTGCCCCGCGAACCTGCAGGCGATGAGAACCGCCTTATGCGCCCGGAGGGGTTGCCCGCCGACCAGCAGCGTGACGTCAGTGAGGATCCCGCGCAGGCGCAGTTCGTTCAGATTGCCGAGTACGTCGGACGAGTGGCGAGTGAACTCGCGGACGTAGCCCAGGGCTCCCTCGGGGGCCGCGGCGGAGCCCATGGCGACGCACAGGCCTGCGGGGAGCAGGGAAGAAAGGGTTCGGAGATGCAGGCAGTCCCACAGATCTCTTTCTGCCTTGCTTTCGCCTCTCCCCGAGGTGCTGCCGGGGAACCGGGGCCTCCGGATTCCCCAGCACACGCAGCCCTACAGAACTCATCTAGTCCATTCTGCCCCTCCAGCTTGCGATCGCTCTCCTCCCTCTGCTGGATCCCAGAGCGCGGGAAGCCAGTAGAAGATTCCCACACAGCTGCGATGACGGTGATCATGAATCCTGCACGCAGCGCCTTCGGTTCGAGCACCGCCTGCCTTCCTTTCCCCGGCTCGCAGTGCGCCTGGGTCTCAGGTGCCTGGTCCTACCAAGTGACCACAGATGGCCTGCGGTCCACCATCCCTACACGCCCCAGACCCCCCCCCCTCCCCAAAACCAGAGTCCTGTATTCCTATCTAGTTCCCGATTTCTAGTTGGGCACAATTTTAGGGAGTTATGCCTAACTATCCTCAGCAAGGGTCAAGTTCTTGGGGGCGGGAGGGGGGGAACCCAAGAATCTGGTTCCCTTCAAGTCAGGTTCTTACCCCCGTCCTGCAGGGGCTGCGGTTTCTCTTCTCAAGGGGGGGCGGGTCTCTTTCCCCTCGAGCCTCGGCTCCTTTATCAGGCCGGGATGTCGGGGGCGGGGGTGGAGGTGGGGTGAACGCCTGGGTCCGTATCCTTCCTTCCTCCCTCCCTCTCCAGATGGCGAGCCCGGGGCGGGGTCTCCATCTCAAAGGCGGGTCCTCAGAAACGAGGGGTAATAGGAAAGTAGGTGCGTTGCTGAACTACCAGTGGCGCCGTGGATGAGGATATTGGAGTTGGGGGAGGAGAGGCGTGTTGAGGTTGGAAATGGGGAGGGGGGCGGGGAGAACATCTGCCGAAGGGCACGGAACGTTGAAAATCGGCGTGCTGTCTTTCAGAGCCTGTTCAAGGAGAAAATGAATACAACAACAACAGTCCCTTTTTTGTGTACTGTGTTAAGGGGGTGATGTGGGAACGCAACGCACCGGGTTTGGGGAGGTGTTGATAGGGTCGCGGGGTCTCAGACAGTGAGTGACAGGCCCTTCTAGCAGGTCCTATAAAAAGGAGGTGGGGGGGGGGACCTCTGACCGGGCGGAGTAGGAAGAGGGCGGATATGATTTCTAGTTAGTTTCCTTCCATTGTCCCTTGACCGGATGGCCCTTGCCAGCTGCTTCCCCTCGAGGAGGTGGGGAAAGCCCCGGGTGGGGGCCAAGAGATGCTCGGGAGATCTAGGCGTCCGGCTACTTGCTCCTGAGGACTGTTTCCAGAGGGAAGGACTCCTTTTCCCAGACGCTCGCTCGTCCGTCCTCCGCTATTTCCAGCTCACTACGGCCGAAACCTCCCGCCCGTTCGCTGCTCTTTGAGCCTGGCGGGACGCCGCGGTCCAGAGCCGCAAGCAAGCAAAGCTCGACAATGTCTGGTTCCTTCCACGAGGGGGCGGCCGAGTATCAGCCTCGCACGGCCCTGTTGCTCTCCCCCCGCCCCCCTGCTTCCCCTCCCACCTTCCCCCCCCCCCCCCCCCCCAATCCGGCAGCGGGTGCTCAGACCCAGGAACAGGATGGATTGGATCTGGGCGACTGAAACTTTTACCTCTTTTCCTAAACAGCAATTTCTTTTGCACCTTTCACTCTTCGAGGGGGTACTCTGCAAGAAGAGGTGGAGTTAGGGGATTGCGAGGTCTCTCTGGCTGGCTGGCTGGAGGTCTTTCTGAGGTGGAAAGCCCACAGGCTTTGGGAATGAGGGGAGTGGGTCGGACAAGGAGTGGAGCTTGTGCCAGAATTTTATTTTATTTTTACTTTTAGCTAATTAAGATACACTGTTAAGTAGGGCTTTGTGACACCCATTTATAATCCCAGTACTGGAATGCTCAGGCAGGAGGATTGTGACTTCAAGCTCAGCCTAGGTTACATTTTAAAAGGTAGACCTTGGGGCTGGGATGGTGGCTCAGTGGTAGAGTGCTTGCCTCTCGCATGCATGAGGCCCAGGGTGCAAATCCTCAGCACCACATAAGCACAAAAAGCCGAAAGTGGCACTGTGGTTCAAGTGGTAGAGCACTAGCCTTGAGCTGAATTGTTCAAGCCCCATGCCTGGGAAAAAAAAAAAAAAAGACCTAATATCTAGATGTCATCAGAGGCGATTTTTTAAGTGAAAATTAATATAAAAATTGAGTGGAATAAACTCTGAGAAAAGGAGGGGCACTGTGGGGGTGAGGGGAGAAGAAAGGGACATAGGCATGGACCACATCCTTATGTTTTTGTTTGGGGATGGCCAAGATTGATCTGGGAAAAAGGGCTCAGGTTAGAAGCAGGTTGGGGTTCAAAAGTGTATACAAGCGACCAACAATGGCTGAGCAGTGACCATGGAGCTGCACAAAAGAAAAGTGGGAATTGGGGACAGACAACTGAGGATTCAGGGTAATGGGGTATTACTTTGGAGAGTTACTGATTTGGGAGATGAGAGTTACTTTGGAGAGTTACTGATTTTGGAAGTGAGAGCTAGATTAGTGATTCTTTTCGATATCAGGATGGACTGTCAGCTGATCATCTCTGTAGTAACATTATTATAGAGCATGGAATTCATTGAGTCTGTTTTTATCCTTGAGAGTCTCTAATACTAAAATTTGAGAGGTGAATATGGATGCTACATTGTGGGGTTTTTTGGGGGGAGGGGGTCTGACATGCACACTTTAGGTAATTGTCTATTTCTATCATTTTGCACTACCAGTAGAGCCAGAGTACCCAGGCTGATTTGGGAGTCAGTCTATTGTAGTGCCATAGACATTTCAAGGCTGTGATTAGATTGCTGGAGAAATGAAATTCAATATGGAGCTTAAAAAATTACTTTGAACATGATGGGGAAGGAGGTGGGAGCAAGTGTAAAAGCTGTTGGGGGTTGGGGAGGACTGAAAATGAAGTTTTATATTTGAGTCTTATAGAGACTTACTTTGAGGGGAGACTATTCCTGTGTAGGCATGGATAGTCATGAAATTTCCAGAGGACAAACAATGTGAAGGCTGCCAAGGTAGAAGACTATAAAGTTTTGGGGTGTCTTTACTTAGGGGCGTTTTGTTACTCTGAACACACTTAGAGAAGGTAGGAGAGGGATGATAAAATGATTTGGAGATTTACCTAACATATTTCTAATTTGGAATGTCATTTGCTGATAACACCCTTTCACCCCGAATTCTAGAAATTTCTTTAATGAACCCCCAAAACAGCATAGCATTTGGAGGGAAAAAAAATCTGGAAAAGGCACATTGTCTCCTCCCGGACTTCGTAGTATGTGGCCTGGATAGATCTGAGACCTGAGGAGGAAAGGGTAGTTTCAGCCTCTGATCCTAAAGAGAGAGAGAGAGAGAGAAAAAAATCCCATTAGTGTGGGGGTAGGTGCAGGAAAATGGGGTGTCACTTGGCTAAGTGCACACCTCTGAGCAGGGCAATGCATTTGGAACTGTGGCTAGGAGGGGTCGTGGTGGGGTACAAAGAAGTGATTCCAGCACCCCGATCTTCTAGGACAAGAGCCCCAAACAGAAAGCAGGCAGAGAGGGACTGAGTATGAGTGAGCTGAGGGGGAGGGGTGCTCCACGGCAGCAAGGGGCTAGAGGCTAAGCCAGGCCAGATCTTCCCGCCTGGGTCCCGGCTCTCTCCGGCTCTCCTCCCCTCTCTCCCTCCTACCGCCCACCCCCCCAACCCAAGGAAAAAAAAAACTGCCTGTGCAACAGCAATGGCAGATTCCAATCCTCCAGGCTTCCCTAAACCACCACCGAGACCAGCCAGGGGGGAGGGGAGGGGAGGATCGGGCTTTGCTTGCTTCCTTGAGACAGGGGCAATGAACTTGACCTCCTGGCCCCTAGCCCTTTGAGGAGTGCCCCCCCTGTCTGGAAGCCAGGTGTCCTGGACCCTAGCCCCCCCGAGCGGGGGGGCCTGGAGAGACCGGGAGGAGGAAGGAGGGAGTGACTTCCAAAATTGGCATCGGGACAGAGCAGGGCTGGCGGGAGACAGACGAAAGACAGAATTTTCCTGAAAAAACGGGGGTATCTAAGGACCCCAAATTTGGAGAGCTAGTTCAGGACCGTCTTCCAAACATCCTTGATTTTTTGGGGATTTTTTGGGGGTCCCGGGACCCCTCTAGATGGGGTGAGGAATGTAGTGTTGGGGGAATCTGACTGGGGCATTGCAGCTGCCTCTCCCGCCGAGTTGGAGACGGATGGGCTGGGACGGGTTTTGGGGGGGGTGTCCCCAATTCTGACTTGGAGTGGAGGAACCCCCTCCAGAGTTCTCTTGTGGGGGTCCCCCCTCTCCAGGGCACTCCCCAGTCCCTGAGCCAGCCAAGAGGAAGGAGGCCAGCGATGCGAGTGGGGCGGCTCCTTTCTCCTGCACCCCAAATGTGAGGGATGCACCCCAAATTTTGCTCCTTTCAAAATAGGGGACCACCATCTCAGGGGAGAGTAGCTGAGGTAAGTGGGGAGGAAAGTGTCCCCTGTTTTCAGGAGAGACATGGCGGATGGGGGGAGGTTTGGAGGTGCGTGTTGGGGTGGGGTTGGGCTTTGTCAGTCTTGGAGTTGGGGGGATGACTTGAGAAGCTTTCTCTTATGCCCCTAAATTGAAGCCCTCCAGATGGAAACCAAGGCCTGACACCAGAGAGCCCTCCAACATCCACAGTCATTAGGATGGTGTTTGATTTCTTTTTTTACCCCCACCAAGGTTCTGCCGGGGTGGAAGCTAGGGCAGCTGTTTTTTTGGGGGGCTCTGGAGGGTAATAGTGAGGAGCAAGAGACCTTGGCAGGGCTTGCTGGGGACAAATAGAGCACTTCGGGAGAAATTCTGGCATCTTCAGGGGCCTAAAAAGACTGCATACATACACCATCTTAGATCTTTTTTGATTGCTAAGAGTTTTGGGGGGTGTGTCGGAAGGGGGGCAGTAAAAGGTGCGATGGGATATAGGAGGATAACACTGGGGTTTTACAGTGTATTATTTTGATTGCAGGAGGGATTTGGCCCTTGGATTTTTGCACTCTGGGAGGTGCTTTTAAAAATTCAAGTCCTGGACAGGAGAAAAAGGCTGGGGAAGGCCTAGAGTTGGGGGATGGGAAGAGGCATGTTTGTCTCTGCTTTAAACGTGGCTCTCAGGGGTGGGCCTGCCTGCCAGGGCCTAGTGGATAGACTGAGGAGAGTTGCTGTGGGTCTCGGATACGGGCCTTGGGGGGTCATGGGGAATGAGAACAGCACTGGGGTCACAATACCTGGCTCCCAGGTCCAGATGCCCCTCTTTCAGGGCCCTGCTGTACCCCTTTCCCCCCTGGCCTCCATTTCCTGCCTTTGGCCTCCATCTTGTGGCAGGAGCAGGGCCCAAGGCGACTTCCGGCCCCCCTCTTCCAACCATGTTCCGGCCCCACCACCTCTGGACTGCCAACTCCCAATCCTGCAGTCCTTGGCCCTCTGTCTCTTCTAGCGTTATTCTTGGGTTCTGACCTAGGGAGGGGAGGATTTCAGACACAGGAAGCCTTGGGGCCCTGCCCTTGCTGAGGCAGTTTGTTGGTTTCCCCAACTCCCCTATTTTCTTTGCCCGTGTCCCCCACTCTAGAGCTCCCCTATGCTGAGTTTCTACAGAGGGAAGATGGTTCTAGTCTTATCAAACTGAGCTCCGAGCCAGGTCCCTCTTCCAGTTGCCTGCTCAACTCCCGTCTGGTTCCTGGTTTTCCCTAACTTCTTTGGGACCATGTTCACCTTTTCCGCCTTCCTTTATTTTCCTGCTCTTGGTGATGGAGGATTTCACAGCCCTGTGTTGTATTTTCCTCTCAATCCATCCCAGCCAGTCCTGCTCCCGCCCCAGCAGCACACTGTGGTTTGTACGGCACTGTGGCCACGTCCAAACCACACTGTGGTGTTAGAGCGAGGGTAGGGGACACACAGCTGAGGCCTGGGCCTAGAAAGCCATTCTGGAGAAGCCGCATCTGGGGCCTCATGATAAGCTCTTGCAAGGTGGGGAAGAAGGTATGAAAAAACCTCTGTAAAGCCCCCAAGGCTGTCTCGGAAACACTGCCTTTCAGCGACATGGAAGTTCTGGCTCCAGAGAGCAAAGACTCCAGTTTTTGTTGCCCACACCCAGCTCCCCTGGCTCTAGCAGCACAGAAATATTGGCACTGGGGAAACAAGTCTGCCAATATTGGCTGTGCTGCTCCAGGCAGGGTGGTGAGAGCTACAGGAGGGGCCTGAGGCTGAAGAGAGAAGAGGGAGCAGCAACTGACAGCACTATGGTGGGAGAAATCTTTATTGTTGTCTGTATAAAAATGTCCATCTGATGGAGGTGAGGGGGGGGACAGACGGTTCTTAGGAGGTACCAAGCAGATTGCTCCAGCAGCCCTCTGATCCTCTCTCCTGAAGGCTTTGCTCAAAGTTCCATGTGATCCACAGGTCCAAAGTGAACAGTGAGAGGGTCAGAGGTGGAAGGGTCAGCAGGAGAGTAGAGGAACATCAGTAGAGGTCGGGAGAAGGCCAGAATCCAGCGTCAGGCTGTCTGGAACAGGAAGTAAAATGAACGGAGATGGAGCAAGACTCAAGCAGGCTTCCAAGACAATGCCCACCTCCCCAGATAACCTGTTTACTGACCCAATCGCCTGCACTGAGCACCTTTCCTTCCCAAGCCCTTGCACCAATGTGGGAGGAGAAGGACTCCTACCCTGGTCAAAGTTGAGTTTCTTGGCGGGAGGAGTTTCTCCTAGCCCTTCAATATCCACCAGGTCACTGTTGGCGTCGGAGTCGTTCAGAGCACTGAGGGTCACATCTGGGAGGGGGCATAGGCTAGGTTCTAGGTCCCCAGCTTTCCAAAGCTTCCTATTTTACTATCCCTCCCCCCTCTGGAAACCACCACAGGGAAAGGAACATATATCTGTCCTTTGACCCAGGCCCTATCTTCTCATTGACCTTCAGATGGGATCTTTAACCTCTACCCTAGTCAGCAACTCCACAGCCCTCACCAGTCTTCTGTTTCTTCAGTGCAGGACCGCTGGCATCAGGGGCACTGGAACTGCTGCTGAGTGGAGGGGCAGGTGCAGGAGGTGACAGGACACCAGATGCCACCTTTTTGGGACCTTTTTTGGGTGACTCCGCTGGAAGAGGGATGCCAGAGTCCTCATATACTTTTCGTTTCACAGTGGCCTTTATCTGAGCCCTGAAGAGAAGAGGCAGCAGGTTAGTGAAGGCGTCACCAGAGAGAGGCTGAAGGAAGAGGATATGGGAAGGGGTAATGGGTTATTCTGAAGGAATTTTAGGAGCTCCTTCATAAGAATCCAGGCCAGGGCTCCAGCCCACTGGCAGCGTTCTCATTTTACCTGAAGCTTTTCACTTATGTAAAGCCAATAGGATGAAAGAGTGGAGTCCTTGAACTAACTAGCCAGAAAGGACCACTTCCTAATTCTTTTCTGGGAGAGATGTATGAATGTGTAGGGCTACCAGGTAAGGCTTATTGATTTACAGGTAGGTTGAGACTTAGATCCTGATCAACTAGTTCAGAATCACAATAACCCTAGAAACATGAGTGCATATAATTACCAAAAAAGTCCCACTATTAAATATAATAATCGAATATATTGGGCACCCTTAAAATTGTATTCTCAGACAATCCTTGTTACTACAGCATTGTCTGAACTTCTGAAATATGGTGACAATTCTTACATTTTCCCCCCCAATCTTCAAGGGAATGCTAATAAAACTAGCAACAAAATAAGAAAGATGTGCAATCAGAAGGGAGCTCTAAGGAAGACGGGTGATAGGTACAGAGGAAGCAAGTTGCCCCACCCCCCCTTGCTCTGCAAGCCACCCTCCCTCACACTGTTCGTTCCTTGATGACACAGCTGATGTGATTAAGATCGTCCCCAAATCGCTTCACAGCAGCCCTCAGCATCTCTATCTCCGTGTCCGTCCACTTGGCACTGTCGGAAGGGGGAGGAGGATAGCAAAAAACGGGAGGAGGACGGTGTGGAGCTAGCCCATGGACTATGCATCCCACAGCCAAGCAGCCCCCTCCCACCGATCTGAGGATCCCCCAGGGGGTCTCCGGAGGCTTCCAACTACATGAAATTGTATCCATTTGTCACTTTTGAACTTGTCTCTCAAAACGTGCAAGAGCTGTGACAGCCCACGGAAACCAATTCAACGCATAGGGGCTTTACAAACAATCCCTCAACAGTCTGCAGCTGAGGGAGTCCCAATGCGGGGGCCAGAGTAACGGTCGGTAAACTGTCGATTCGCAACAGGGGAGTAACAGAAATCTGGGTCGTGGACCAGTCTGTGTCTTCACCTGCCATTCATTCACTCATCCGAGAATCGTTTATTAACACCTACTCGGTGCTGTGTCAGGCACGAAGAGCAACTAACCCTTGTCCCTGCGCTACATAGGGGCCGTGTCTGTGACTGAGTGCCAGCGTCCGCTCTCGGCGTCCACGTCCCAGCCCGAGCTCACGTACCCCGCTGGGGAAGAGTCGGCCACTGGGTGCAACTGCATCGTCAGCTCCCCGAGCTTCGTGAACGCGGCGCCGGCCGCCGAGAAGATCTCTCCGACCTGGGGGCGGGGCGGCGCGTTACAGGGGGCCGGCGACGCCGCAAACCGGCCGGCCCTGCGCCCCTAGCCCCACCCCAGGCTCGGGCCCGCCCGTCCCCCACTCATCGCGGAAGACACCAGAGCCAGGCAGGGGGCCCACCCCCCCGTGGCCACCAGGGAGCGCTGTCCGGGAGGGAGGTCGAACCTTTGTGGACGCTGACGTCATGGCCCCCGCGCACCTCCTAACGGAGACGCTCCGCCGCCGCCACCACGCGAGCCAGGACCGCGGAGAGCCGGTCGACCCGGCCGCTCCGGCCCCCGCGCAGGAAGTCCCGCCCTCCCCGCAGCTGATTGGCCCGCAGCTGGTCTCTCCCCGCCCCACCAACCGCCGTCACTTAGACTACCACGGCGCTCCGGGGCAGGAGCGGTGTGGGACTCCGCCTCACTTCCGGCCGGCTTCACTTCACTTCCGTCGCTGAGAAGGGACTCCCCATCTTAAAGGCCGAGCCGAGGCCCGTCCCCCTCACTAAAGCACAGACACGAGGTTTGAGGGAGCGGTCGCTGTTTATTGTGGCTCGAGACTAGGAGAAGGGAGCAAGCGGACCCCTTAGTTGGGGCGGGACGCCAGAGATTAGAGAACCAGGGATCCCACCTCTCGACAGGGAAGCCTGGTTCCGCGGAGGACGCCGGTGGGGTGGGGTGGACCAGGTGAGGCTTGGGAGTCTTTAAATAGAGGAGGCCGGTGGGGGGGAGACGGGAGCGTGATCTAGCGCACCATGTATTCTTTGCGCTTATTGAGTCGAACTTGGCAGAGAGAGAAGCCTCCGAGGAGGAGGTAGAGGCCCGCGGCGATGAAGCAGTTGTAGCTGACTTGCTCGTAAAGGTTGTATATGCTCTGTGGGCCATTCCTGAGGATGGCAAGCGGCAAACATTAAGAACGTCTAACGGGGTATTTACTATGCCCAAAGCACCATCCTAAGCACTTTTACTTGTATTTGTCTTGGTTTTTCTTTTTGTGTGCTCGTACTGGGGCTGGAACGAGGGCCTGGGCACTCTCAGCTTTATTGCCCAAGGCTGGCGCTCTACCACTTGAGCCACAGCTCCACTTCTAGCTGATCAATTGGACATAAAAGTTTCACGGAGGGCTGGGAAGGTGGCTCAGTGGTAGAGCACTTGCCTTGCATGCTCGAGGCCCTGGGTTCGATTCCTCAGCACCACATAAACAGAAAAACCTGGAAGTGGCGCTGTGGCTCAAGTGGTAGAGTGCTAGCCTTGAGCTGAAGAGCTGAGGGACAGCGCCCAGGCCCAGAGTTCAGGCCCCACGACCGGACCCCCCCCCCCCCAAAAAAAAAAAAAAAAAAGAAAAAGTTTCACTGACTTTTCTACTTAGGCTGGCTTGGAATATAGACTATCACATCTCAGCCTCCTGAGCAGTTAGGATTACGGTGTTGAGCCACCGGCAGAAATTAAGAGTCTCACGGGCTTTCCGGACTAGCCTGGCTCTCAACTTTGATCCTCGGACAGGACATCAGCCTCCTGCATACCTCGGATTACAGGCGAGAGCCACGGGCGCCAGGCTTTTTTTTTTTTTTGACAGGGTTCTGCTATGTTACAGGCTGGCTTCAGATTCCTGATGCTACTGCTTCTGTCTCCCCAGTGCTGGGATTACAGGCATGCACCATACCTGGTTATCTTTTTAAGTATTATTTTTGGTGTTGGCCCTGGGGTTTGGGTTCAGGGTCTGAGCATTGTCCCTAAAGTTTTTTTTGCTTAAGGCTAGCACTCTACCTTTTGAGCCACAGTTCCATGTCTGGCTTTTTGGAAGTTAACTAGAGAAAAGCCTCTCAGGCTCTTTCCTGCCTGGCTGGCTTTGAGCCTTGATCCTCAGGTCTCACCCTCTTGAGTAGAAGGATTACAGGTGTGAGCCACTGGCATCTGGCCTCTTAAATTTTATTTACAAATATGTGGGATGCATTCTGCTACAGTACTCATTTTGCAAAAGTAAAATTCTTAGAGGCCACAGTATGGCTGCTGAAGCCTGATTTCAACACATGCAGTAAACTACATTCCATTTCACTCCTCCCTTTTTTCTTCTTTTTGGTGCTGGGGACTGAACCTAGAACTTCACATATTCAGCATCCCTAGCCCACTCTCAACTGCTTTCTAAAGCGAGCATCTCTTCTCTTCCAGTTCCTTAACCTCACTCAGGACTCAAGCATTCATTCTTCCTCCAGCAATTTCTCACCCATTATTTTAATAGTAGGCCTTGTCAAGCCCCCACTTGCACCCAGTCTCACATCCCATAGCCAGATCACTTACTCAAAATCTTTCTCCGTGAATGGGACATCCTCAATTAAGACAGCAGAATGGACATTGAAAAATATTCCGAGCATTATCTGGGGGGCGGAGAGGGGAGAGAAAAAAGGAATAGATAGGTAGTCAAGCTCAGGCATCTGACTCTGGTCATTTCCTAAAACCCTCCCCTTTTCAATGTTGCCCCAACACCAGCATCTGGGATTAACCTGAAAAAACTAGAAGCAGGAGTGGTTGTGGCTGGATTTGGACTTGGCCACCTGATGCAGGGTGTGAGGTGGAAACAAATGGCTGGGATAAGGGTGGGAATAAGTGAACAACTTGTCATTTCTAAGAACCTGCACTATCCTCCCCCCCCAACCACGTCATTATCATGGGACCAAGCCAAAGAAGTGAGGGAGAACCCACTTCATATTTCTGCAAGTGATGGTGGGTAGAAACAAGACCCAGCTACCCTTTTACCCTTTCCCCCAAGACTGTAATTTCAATTGAACTCAAGCCTATCTCAGGATCCTAGCTTTTCTCTTACCTTGAGAGGTCGGCAAATTTACCAGCCCTGGCTCCCATTCCAGGCTCCAAGCCTTAGAATCCACTCGCTACAGTTCCCCATTTTTCGACTATGTATCTCCTCTTATTTCCAGTTACCTCCCCAACCATCCCCTTAGCCTGCTGGCGGCGTTCTAAGGCCCGGGTCTCCTGGTATTTCAGCCCTCCAAGCCCGGAGCCCCTCGGGCCCTCTCGGATCCTTGCAGGGCAATCCCCTCACCAACATGATCACTCCCCAGGCGCTGAGGACGATGCCGCAGGCGGCCAGTTTTGGCCCACAGCACAGGAGCGACGCCATGAGGGAGTCGGGGGGGTCTCCCGAGTGTGAAGGGGAAGGCGGAAGCCGTGAGCGATCCCGGACGCGCGAGGCCGGGAGGGGGATTTGGGAAGTGGAGCCGGCCGAGGGCGGCGGAGGGGGCGTGGTCACGGGCCCAAACCACCTTCTCCGGGGCGGCAGGGGAGACGGTCGCCTTGGGGCGGGTCCCCTAGGGTTTTGGCGGTAGTGTTGCAAACCTAGCTATTTCACCTTAAAAATCTTTTCTGGACCCACATAGCGGGAGCCTGAATTTCAGAGGGGAGAGCCTCCGGATTCTTGGTCCGTCCCCCAGGTTGGAATGGTAGGCGCTAGCAGGTCACGTGACCAGATTTGGGCGGTCACCTGACGAGTAGTGAGCCGTCTCCCCCCCCCCCCCCCCCCCCCCCCCAGCCTCCAGAGAAGTCTCGGCTCCGGTCGGCTTCCTGGTGCACTGGGTCGTGATCTGTTAGGGTGAGAGGCGTGGGATCTTGTAATTTTCCCTGGTATTCCTTTGATGGGGAACTGGTAAGTGAGGCGGGGAGATTTGTTCCGAGAGGCCGCGCGCCTGTGGCGTTTCCATTCACGATTCCCTCTTTGACACTGTAAAAGGAGGTGGTAGCACCCTTCGGAAGCCGTTAGGACGCTTTGAAGTGGCGGAGAGTTCTTCAGACTTCAGATATTTCACTTAACTAAGCGTATTTGAAATACTTTATAGTTCAGGACAGATAGTAGGCTAGGGGAAACCCGGGGAAAGCAGACTAAATGAGCAGGTAATGAAGGCGAGAAAGGGTAAGTTTACAAATATGTCACTTCCCTGTTAACCTCCCTGTAAACTGTCAGGTCCTTCGAGTAAAATAGATTAAAAAAATATGAACAAGCCATAAAAAAGCAAAAAAAGTTTTTTTTTTGTTTTTTGTTTTTTTTTGGTCAGTCGTGGGGCCTGAACTCTGGGCCTGGGCGCTGTCCCTCAGCTCTTCAGCTCAAGACGAGCACTCTACCACTTGAGCTACAGCACCACTTCCAGTTTTCTGGAGGTTTATTGGAGATCAGAGTCTCACAGACTTTCCTGAAAGTCCGGGCTGGCTTTGAACTAAGATCCTCAGATTTTATCCTCCTCAGTAGCTAGGATTACAGGCGTGAGCCACCAGCGCCCGGCTCTAAAAAAAAAAAAGTTTGTAAAGCCGGGTGCTGGTGGCTTACAAAAAAAGTTTGTAAAGCCGGGTGCTGGTGGCTCACGCCTGTAATCCTAGCTACTGAGGAGGCTAAAATCTGAGGATCGCGGTTCAAAGCCAGCCCGGACAGGAAAGTCTGTGGGACTCTTATCTCCAACAAACCACCAGAAAACCTACAAGTGGCTCTGTGGCTCTAGTGGTAGAGTGCTAGTTTTGAGCTGAAGTGTTGAGGGACAGCACCCAGGCCCAAAGTTCAAGCCCCATGACTGACCAAAAAAAAAAGTTTGTAGGGGTCGCTAGTGAGAAATGGAGATAGTTGAAGAAAAAGTTTCTTTTTAAATGCTAGTGTTTGAACCTAGGGCCTCAGGTGTGAAACACAATCTTCCACTGAGCTTGTACCTATTCTAGTAAGGGCAATGACCACATCATAATTAAGAGAGATCATTTAGTTCTTTTCTTTTCTTTTTCTTTTTTTGGTCCGGTCCTGGGCCTGAATTCTGGGCCTGGGCGCTGTCCCTCAGCAATTCAGCTCAAGGCTAGCTCTCTACCACTTGAGCCACAGCACCACTTCCACCTTTTTTTTTTTTTCCTGCTTAGGATTGAACTCAGGGCCTCATGCATGCAAGGAAAGCGCTCTACAACTGAGCCACCTTCCCAGCCCCATCATTTAGCTCTTGAGGACCAACCCCAACCAAAGATTGTCATGGACTAATGTAATATTTTCCCATTTATTTTGTGTACGTAGTGTGTATGTATGTATGTATATATCTATGTGCCTTGGTGCTTGAACTCATGGCCTGGGCATTGTCCCTGAGCTTTTTTCCCCCCTCAAGTCTAGTGCTCTATCTCTTGAGCATAGCTCCAGTTTCAGCTTTTTGATAGTTAACTGAAGATAGAAGTTTCATGGGCTTTCCTGACTAACCTTGCTCTGAACTGCAGTTCTCAGATCTCAGTCTCTTGACTAGCTAGGGTTACAGGTGTGAGCTACTTGTGCCCAGCTGCATATTTTTTAAAGGGTTGTGAAAGAGAACTTGGAATTTGGAAAGCACATAGAGATCACTGAGCATTAAAGGGGATGTGAAAGTGGCTTTGATTTTTGTTGTTGTTGTTGTTGTAATTGATTTTGTTTTGAAACAGGATAGTATGAAGCCCAAGTTTGCTTGAACTGTGAAGTATCTTTATAGTGAGTGCTAGGATTACAGCTGTATACTAACACATTGGCTGCAAAGTGCCTTTGAATCCAGAGTTTCATATTTCTTTCCTTCTGGAGTGTCTGTTGCAAAGGTTTTCATTATGGGCTAAGAACAGCTTTCTTTTGGGGCATGTTAGTAGTTCATATCTGAATAGGAGGAACAGGAATGGAGGGAAAATTGTCAAGGAACATAGAAAACTGCAAGTTGGCCACCAAGCATGAAGTCCAGTTCTTGTAGGGAGAATTAGCTGAGGAAATCTTTTCCTCCAAGTCCTGCTCTTGGATGTTTTGGAAGTGGAGATAGGGCCTCAGGCTGGTGTAAGGTTAAAATTCATTCTGAAACTGATGCATGACCACAAGCAAAGTGCATTGAGCAAATGGTAGAGGCAGCAGAAATACAGCCAAAACCTCACTGTTGTCCAAACAAAACACCTCACCCTAAGTAAATCCCAAACAAAAACAAAAAAAAAATAGTTATATAAACCAAAAACCATGTTCGTAGCACGTGAAGTTTATATCTCAGTGTCCATAAAGTTTTATTGAAACAATCATTCATTTGCTTACATAATGATACAGTGAAAAAAAAAACTGAGTAATTATGGCAGAGATTGTATTGCTTAAAATGCTCTCAGGCTCTTTCCCAAAAAAAGGTAGTGCACTTTGGGTGAGTAGAATTACTGATGTAAGAGAGTTTAATTGGGAGAGAATTAGAGCCTTAGCAGTAGAGACTTGGAAAAGCATGAAATCAAGATGGAAATGTTCTGAAGTTGCTGTGGAATCCAGGTGGGGTCATGCTAGGTCTCAGATTGTGATACTGTTCTCTATGAGGCTGGGCTTCAGATATTCGTAAGGCAATTCAAGTTGTTCATTCCGAACTGTAATCTCATTTTCCAAGTTTTCCAGATCTGCATGGAACTGGCTTAGCACAGCTTTGGCCTTGGGGCTTGAGAAATATTTTTCTTTGTGATGTCCCAGCGGCACCTGAGACAGAAAAGGGGATAAGAATAAGTCAGGTTCTAGTCTGAATACTGAGCCACCTAGGATTCAGCCTCACTACAATATTCCCTTTCCAATAATCATTTCCCTCTCATTAGGATCCCCTCTTACCATGTCTGGCTGGTGACGACCCAGATGCCATGTGATGGTCATTTGAAGACAGGACTTCTGGATATCAGGTAGTGACCTCATCAACGTGGCCATTGTCACATCCTCCTTGGTGGTAGGTGGGGGCATCCTCATTGTACAAGGTGCATTAGGGACCCAGGCATACCAGTCCAGCTGGGGGAAGAAACTGTAATCCTAGGACCCTAGAACTTAGTAGGGCTTGAGTTTCCCATCACTCCCTTGGGTCTCCCAAGGTCCAGACACTTATCTTCGGGGACCTAAGCTTTCAGCTGTCCATACCTGGCCCTTGTTGATGGCTGTATGCTGAGCAGTGCATGTGAAGACACACATAGTAAGGAAATGGCAGAGTTGAGCCTGGGACTGGATGGAGATAGGGAAACCTGGCCAGGAAAGGAACAGGATTTAGAAACTTCAGCATAAGAAGAAAGAAATGAAGGGTGATGGCTCACTAGAGTGTCTTTTAGAAGTTATGGGTGTTTGTTCCTTTGTTCGTTTAATTATATATATTTACATAATATAGGGGCTTCACTCCTGGCCTAATTACTTACAGCTTTGTTACACTGAGCAAATTACTTTATCTTTCTATACTTAACTTTTTTTTCATCTGTAAAGTGTGGCTCATATTTGCCTTTGTAAAGGAAGTACTGTGTTAAAATCACCTGTTCTATAATAAGTACTCAACAAATTATAGTTATTATTGTCATTATAGACAGGTTAGAGCCTGAAAAGGTCTGAATTATCAAGTATCCCTAGCCCCAAAAAGAATTTAGGGATGTTCCAAGACAAGAAATTGTATCTCTCAGTTATAAGATAGGGAGTAAGAGAAATCCTGGATTCCTATTGTCACAGCTAAGAGAGTTTCTTCAAGAGTTATCTCAAGCCACTTGGTTTACTGTGGTTGTAGGAGCTCAAAAGCCAATAATCCTATCAGTTAAGTGGAACATATATATTTACTTGCTTTTTTTTTAGTGCCAGTACTGGGACTTGAACTCAGGTGCTATCCCTTGGATTTTTTTGCCCAGTGCTGATAGTCTACCACTGAGTCGTGTCTTTACTTATAGCTTCTTTTTCCTGGTTAATTTGAGATAAGAATCTCAGGGACTTTACTGCAAGGTCTGACTTTGAATTTCAATCCTCAGTCCTCAGCCTCAGGATTACCAGTATGAGCCAACAGTGTAAGCTTTACTCCCACTTTATAGATAAGGAAAATCAAGACCAGCGAAATTAAACTGCTTGCCAGGATCTCCCAGTTGGGGAAAGCAAAAGTTGTCCCTAAATTTTGGGCTCTTTCTTGACTGATTATCCATTGCTCTTTTTTATTATGTTATACCTCCTCTAAAAAGTCTGTCAGGAACTAGGCAAAGATGAGCTATGGAAACTGAGGGAGATTAAGAGGGAAGGAAGAATGGGAGGAATTAATAGAGGTTTGAGTTAATGTATATGTCATGGACTGAATGTTTCTGTTCCCCACCAAATTTGTATGTTGAAACCTAATCCTCAATGTGGTATTATATGGACCTGTACCCTTTAAGAGGTAATTAGATCACGAAGGAAATTTTGAGAATGCCATTAAGTGCCTTTATGATAGGAGTCCCTCTTTCTGCCATCTGAGGGTCTGAGGAGAAGTTGCCTGTCTACATCCTGGAAAAGGGTCCTTACCAGAACCTGACTAAGCTGGCACACTTATCTTGAATTTCTTGGATTCCTGGACTGTGAGAAAGAAATTTATCAGTCTATGAAATTTTGTTATAGTTGCCCAAACTGACCAAGACACTGTGAGTATTTACTTCAAATTTCCACATGTAGATAGAGTTTGTTGAGAAGTTGACAAGGGAGCTTTTGAAATGAGGAGCTTGAGGGTCAGGCCTGATAAGCACTAGAGAGAGTTTGGTTCTGGAAGGGTGAGGTAGTATATCACAGATTCCTCAGAGAGAGGCCCTCTCAGGAGGAAAGGAAGTTGCTCATATAGGAGTTGGTCAGTTTAGCTCCTTAGTAAAAGTTTATAGTTGTCCCACCGAAGTAGCAGATAGAATTTAAGGTGTTGGTCTGAGGTATGAGAGGCAGTTGGCTGTAAGATGGCTCAAAGAAATGCAGGCTGGAGGGGAGGATGAACCTAGGAATAACCCAGGAAAGGTTTTTTGTTTTTTGTTTTTTTTTTTTGTGGATGGTGGGGCTTGAACTCTGGGCCTGGGTACTGTCCCACAGTTCTTCAGCTCATGACAAGTGCTCTATCACTTGAGCCACAGCACCACTTCCAGTTTTCTGGTGGTTTATTGGAGATGAGTCTCATGGACTTTCCTGCCTGGGCTGGCTTTGAACCAAGATCCACAGATCTCAGCCTCCTGAGTAGCTAGGATTACAAGCATGAGCCACCACTGTCCGGCTGGCTGTTTCTTCTTTAGAGATTAAAATATGAGGGTTAGAGGCATGTAGGATGTATGAATGGAGAGCCAGATGGGCCAAACCCAGAGCCCCAGAGTTCAGGATATTGAGTTTAGGTTTGACCCAAAGCATGTACAGTACTGAGCATACAGCTACAAATGTCGTTGTGCCCTGGCAAGTGCGCAATATGCCTGGCCCCTGTGTGTGTGATAGACATAGCAGGCAGGAGAAGGAAGGGAAAGCTGTGAAGGATCATCATGGCCTTTGGTATGAAGTTTTTACATTTATATCATCAGGTAGGAAAATAAGAGAGCCATGAAGACAGAGGGGCTGGGCAAAAGCCCTTATGGCTGTGGCTCTGGCCTGTGATTCATGCTCCATGCATGGCAGATTATGGGTATAACTGGGAGGAGGTGGGCAGGAGTAAAGGTTGATGGCCAGAGTCTCTGCAGTGGACAACCTGAGGGTGTCTGGAATGATTCTAGTGATAGAAAGTGTGAATAGTATTTAGATGCCTTCGTATATGGAGGAAGAGGTGTGATGATGATTAGGGTCTAGAAGGGATTTTGGCAGAGTTTTGCAGGAGCTCCTGGCTCTGGGATGGATCTTACCTCGGTCCTGAGCCTGGCACAGCCCCACCTCAGTTATCTCCCGACACCAGGCCTGCAGCTCAGGGTCCCCTCTCACAATGTCATCCCTCTGGTAGAAGAGATGGACGATGCCCTCCACATACCTGTCCAGAGACGTTAGCTGAGCTCTCTAAGACCATAATGCTCCAGCTTCTGTCCTTTGTTCTTTGTTTCTGTAGCCTCTGATCAGCTAACTCAAACTGCACCTGTATCAGATCCTAACATGTTTGCTTTTTTGAGCTTTCTGCCCCTCCTCCTTGCAGTGTCAGGGATCAAACCCAAGTCCATGCATGTACTAGACAAGCTCTCCACCACAGGAGCAACATCTCCAGCCCTCTTGATGGTTTTTTGTTTTTTGTTTGGCATACTAATTATTGTAAAAGGAGAAGATACAGGACAGTAGTTCTAAGAATTCCTTATCTGTGGTTGCTAGCTATCCTAAGACAATCCAGATTTTTCAGATTCCTTGATCTCCTCACCCCTTCTCACCTCAGTATCTTGCCCCTGTTCTAGTTTCATTTTTAGACTTCAGTCATTGTCTCCTCACTCTTCTTCTTCTCTCTTTTAGTTTTAACACTTTAGTTTTGTCTTACGCTGATATCAAGCCAGAGCCTGTTTTCTATCTCTTCTCTCCATTTGTTAGCTCCTTCTTACTCACCGGGCAATGATTTCCCATATTCGTAAAGCATCCTGGGCATACAGAGCACTTGGGATTCCCAACAGGCCCCGGGCAGCCAGGTCATCAGGAGGACAGAGGGAGCTATAGGTAAGCTGAGCCAGTGCCCGGCCAAGCAACTGCACATGGCCCCCTCCACCTGTGTTCACTGCCTGGGACAAGAGAGTTGACAGGTCTTGAGTGGTGGAAGCAGTACTAGAGAATTATGGTCTATTTAATAAAGGGTCAGAGATGGTGTTTTCAGATTTGAAGTCACATCTACAAAGGGACAATATTCATAGGGTAAAAGTCAGAACATTCAGACTTTGGCTTGGGATCCTGAAGGTGCTATAAGATCATAGAGAGCTGGATGATTAGGCAACTTCATATCTCATTCCTGCCTTACCTTATCAAATATTCCTCCATCTGAGATAAGTTGGGTACGGCCCCTGGTGTTGATTTCCATAGTGTATCGGACATGGGGAATCAGAAGCTAGGGTGGAGGAGATTGGAGGAGATGGTTAATGGAGGTTCTGCCTGGATCTTTTCTTGTAGAGTCTGATGGCCTGCTCTCCTTTTGATGTTTTGTATGTGTTGCTGCCATGTGGGCTGAACCTATTCTCTGATGACTCACTTTCATGATCTCTGGCTCTGGAGTCACAGTGGTTAAGATTTCAATATACATTTTACTGTACTCTAATACTGTAGCAAGTTCTACTGTACTCTAATACTGTAGCAACTCTGTAGCCTGCAGTCTCCTCATCTGTCAACAGGGGGCAATATTAGGATCTCTTATCTCAGAGAACTATAGTGTCTAATTATGAGAGTAATGTGTGAAGTATTAAGTACACATAGAAGTCCTCTAATAGTAGCTGTTATCATACTGTTTGTTTGCCCTTTCTCTCTGTCTCTGTCTCTCTCTTTCTGCATGTAAGTAGCGGGGCTTGAACTCAGGCACTGTCCTTCAGATTTTTTGCTCAAAGCTCCTCGTGCTCCACCACAGCTTTTTGGTGGTTAATTGGAGATAAGAGTCTCATGGGCTGGCTTCAAACGGTGATCCTCAGATCTCAGCCACCTGAGTAGCTAGGATTACAGGTCTAACAACTGGCACCTGGCTTCTCTTTATTGTTTCTCTCTTGAGTGTAGTTCTGTCTCAAGAATCAATCCATTTTGATTTTCTTTTTTTTTTTTTTTTTTTAATTGTGAAAATACTGTCATTTTGATTTCCTTTGTATGTCTTTTTTTTGGGGGGGGGTCAGTTATGGGGCTTGAACTCTGGGCCTGAGTGTTATTCTTCAGCTCTTCAGCTCAAGGCTAGCGCTCTACCACTTGAGCCACAGCGCCACTTCCTGCTTTTTTCTTTTTGCTTATGTGGTGCTGAGGAATCGAACCCAGGGCCTCATGCATGCAAGGCAAGCGCTCTACCACCGAGCCACCTTCCCAGCCCCCAAGATCCTATTAATCAGACTGTTACCAGATAGGTAGCTCTAAAGGGGTCACAGCTTCATTGGCCAGGCTTGGGGGCTGGAATAGAGGTCCTCATCTGTGCTCCTTATGAAGTATTTACTTGTGTACTTTGTCAACACTTCATACTCCATGAAAGTATACACAAGCATTTCAGTTTTTCTCCAAAACTAGCTTTTTTTTTTTGCTCTAAGATCAGGACTTGAACTTGGTACCTGATGCTTTCACTCATTAGCTAGTGCTCTAACAATGGAGCCATGCTGCCAATCCCAAAATTAGCTTCTTCTAGCTTTACTATTTCCGATAACTTCTCTGATTCACCAACCCTGTATCATTGTTGTTTTTCTTTTCTTTTTTTGGGTCCGGTGGTGGGGCCTGAACTCTGGGCCTGGGCGCTGTCCCTCAGCTCTTCAGCTCAAGGCTAGTGCTCTACCACTTGAGCCACAGCACCACTTCCAGGTTTTTTCTTTTTGCTTATGTGTTGCTGAGGAATCGAACCCAGGGCCTCATGCATGCAAGGCAAGTGCTCTACCACTGAGACACTTTCCCAGCCCCTCTTTATCTTTTTTTTTTTTTTTTGTCGGTCATGGGGCCTGAACTCTGGGCCTGGGTGCTGTCCCTGAGCTCTTCAGCTCAAGGCGAGTGCTCTACCTCTTCAGCCATAGAGCCATGTCTGGTTTCTAGTGGTTTATTGGAGATAAGAGTCTCACGGACTTTCCTGCCCGGGCTGGCTTTGAACTGAGGCCCTCAGATCTCAGCCTCCTGAGTAGCTAGGATTACAGGCGTGAGCCACCGGTGCCTGGCTGTAATAACATTTTTTTTTTTTTTTTGGTCATGGGGCCTGAACACTATCTCTCAGCTTTTCAGCTCAAGGATAGTGCTCTACCACTTGAGCTACAGCACTAGTTCCAGATTTTTCTGCTTATGTGGTTTTGAGGAATTGAACCCCAGGCCTCATGCATGCAAAGCAAGCACTCTACCACTGAGTACCTTCCCAGCACCTATAATAACATTTTTTTGACATACATATTTCCTATATGTAAAGTTTTATCAAGATTTTGAGAACATTTTTTCTTTTACTTGTGCTGACACTTGGACTTGAATTTAGGTGTTCATGCTCTCACCCTTTTTGCTCACAGCTGGCACTCCATCACTTGAGTCGCACTTCTGGTTCTGGCTTTTTGCTATTTATTGGAGATGAGAGTCTCACAGAATTTTTCTGGCTGGCTGGCTTCAAATGACAATCCTTAGATCTCAGCCTCCTAAATAGTTAGGATTGTAAGGCATGGCTTGAGAACATTTTTTGTTGTTGTTGTTGGTCATGGGGCTTGAACTCTGGGCCTGGGCACCGTCCCTGCATTCTTCAGCTCAAGGCGAGCGCTCTAACGCTTAAGCCACAGTGCCACTTCCAGTTTTCTAGTGGTTTATTGGAAATAAGAGTTTCATGGAGTTTCCTACCCGAGCTGGCTTTGAACCACGATCCTCAGATCTCAGCCTCCTCAGTAGCTAGGATTATAAGTGTGAGCCACCGGTGCTCAGCTAGAGAACATTTTTTATAATTAGCACAGTCTTGTTTTGCAGCCTTCTGCCTAACAATCAATACTCATGAAATTGCAGCATGTCCAAGTCACTGTGGGCTTGGAGGTGTCACAGAGACCTGCTTGGACCTTTAGCTTGTCTCTCTTCAGTCTTGCACCCAGGTATGCTGCAGCTATCTTTTCATTCCTCTCTCTATCACACTAATATAGATCTTTATCCTTCTTACTCTTGGGCAGATATAAAGAACCTGTTGTTGTTGGTTGTGGGGCTTGATCTCTGGGCTTGGGCTCTGTCTCCCAGCTCTCCAGCTAAAGGCCAGCACTCTACCACTTGAACTACAGCTCCACTTCCAGTTTTCTGGTAGTTAATTGGAGATAAGAGTCTCACAGACTTTCCTGCCCAGGCAGGAACCGCGATCCTCAGATTTCAGCCTCCTAAGTAGCTAGGATTATAGGCGTGAGCCACCAGTGCCCAGCCAGATTCTTTTTTGTTTTTGGTTCCTACTTAGCTAACTACGTGGTTGGTATGGAACATTCTTCATCAGTACTACATTGCTTAGATGCTGTCTCTTATCATTTCAGATTTGCTCCAGATATTGTTCTCTGGTTGGTTCTTATCCATTTGTCTTCTCAGCTAAATATGAACTTTCCTAAGGAAAAAGGCTTTTTTTGTTGTTGTTGTTACTAACAAGAGTCTAACTATAGTGCAAGTTTATTGCTAGACTGTCAGATGTTTGAGAATTTCAGAGGATGCCCTTACAGTGTCTCCTGAGGAAATGTTAATTGGTTCAACTTGATTAAAAGTCTCAGAATAGGGATACAGTCTTCTGATGTTCTCTTTATTTTCAGTCACAGATTGCCATAAAGCTGTTTTACTGTTGCTGTTTTACTGTTTGAGACAAGGCCACCAAGGGCTTATACTAGTATCCCTAGCTACTCAGGGAGGCTGAGATCTGAGATCGTGGTTCAAAGTAGCATGGGCAGGAAAGTCAGTGAGACTCTTATCTCCAATTAACCACCAGAAAGCTGGAAGTGGAGCCATGGCTTAAGTGGTAGAGTACTAGCATTCATCACTAAAGCTAAAGGACAATGTGTAGGCCCTGAGTTCAGACCCCAAGACTGGCACAGACAAACAAAATCCTTTGAGCCTGAGAGATCAGCCTTATTTGGCTCTGAGGGAGCTGGGACAGAAGTTGTACCTTGAATATAGGGTGGAGTCCTGGGAGGCACCTCATGGTGGCAACAGCAATCACCTCAGCCACTAGATGAGTATTCAGCAAATGAAATTGGAGCTCCTGCAGTTGGAAATCTGAATTACGGACCCAGGACTTGGCTAGGAGCCAGGCAAGTGGAGGATCTGA
Source organism: Dipodomys spectabilis (assembly GCF_019054845.1). NCBI lineage: Eukaryota > Metazoa > Chordata > Mammalia > Rodentia > Heteromyidae > Dipodomys > Dipodomys spectabilis. Next base: position 1,728,447 of record NW_024871253.1, read on the forward strand.
GGGCAGGAACAGTGTTGGGGTTGGGGTGCTGGGACTAGGAGGCTGAATCTAGGAGAAACAGAAATTGAACATTTCTTGAACTGCCACTTTTGTAAGACATGGTCAGCATTCCAGGAGAAATAATATGACTAAGCAAGGCTATTGCCATCCGGGTCATTATTCTCTTGTATTAAGAATGAGAACCATATCACTCTGCCTCTCACTAGCTATAGTGCTATAATGGTCTGACAATGCAGGAGAGACCAGAAACAGGGAGTCAAGTTACAAGGTTAAGTAGTAGAATGGGAAACTGAATCTGGATGTATAGAATTGACAGTAGTCATCAGTGATTGTTTTGACTAGTCAGAGAAAGATAGTCAAGACACAATGCGTGTGCAGAATCAATCAGAAGAGATTAGACAGTGGTGTGTGTGTGTGTGTGTGTGTGTGTGTGTGTGTGTGTGTGTGTGTGTGTGTGTGAGTGAGTGAGTGTGTGTAGATACTTGGGCTTGAACTCAGCACCTTGCACTCTTGTTTGGCTTTTTTGCTTAAGGCTAATGATCTACCATTTGGGTAGCTTTTTGCTAGTTGTTTGGAGATAAAAGTCTTAAGGATTTGTCTGCCTGGGCTGGTTTTGAACCTTTATCCTCAGATCTCAGTCTCCTGAGTAGCTAGAATCACAGGCATGAGCTACTGATGTCCAGCTTAAAGGGTAATTCTTAAGTATGATCCTGAAATAGGAATATCAGTGTTACTTTGGAACTTGTAAGACTGCACATTCTCAGTTTCTACCATAGACAAGAGTGAACCATAGAATCAGGTAGTAGGATATAGCAATTTTATTTTTGTTTGTTACTGGACAGTTTGTTACTGGGCTTTGCATATGCTAGGCAAATGCTCTACCAATGAGCTACACCATCAACCCACTAACCTGTGTATAATAAGAATTTGTGACTTAGAAGCACACTAATTTTTTTTTTTTTGATCGGTCGTGGGGCTTGAACTCTGGGCATTGTCTTCAGATCAAGGCTAGTGCTCTACCAATTGAGCCACAGCACCAGTTTAATGTTTGAGAACTGTTGGTTATAGAATGAGAACTCCATGAAGCCATTATGCCTTTTTTTTTTTTTTTAAGACAAGGTTTTACTTTGTAGCCCTAGCTAATCTGGAACTCATTTTGTAGTCCAGGCTGGCCTGGAACTCATGATCTTCCTGCTTGAAGCACTTTTCCAAGTGCTGGGGTTACAGGTATACTACCCCATACAACTACTATTATGTCTCCTGAATAAAGTACATAATGGTGAATCAGGGGATCTTGAATGAATGGTGAATCAGGAATCTTGCAGCCTGGTCTAGGCTGCAAGAAAGCAGTGAAATGAGGATAGTTCTCAGGGAGGATGGCTTCAGGAGTCAGGGACTATATGACTGAGTTTCTGTGAACAGAAGGAACAGTGAACAAACAAGAATGTTAAGAAGGAGATATTTAGGTCCTCACCTGGATGACCATGGGCAGCAGCTTTCCATTGGAATCCAGCTTCAGCATGACAAGGGGGGCAGCTAGGTACTGCTTTTCTCCCTGGATCACATTGGCTGGAATTCCATCCAGCAGAATAAAGTCTACCTCAAACAGGGAACCATTCTGGAGAAAGGAACAATGTTTCAATTTTTAAAGTTCAGAGTCTACCCCAAGGGTAGAGTGGCTGGTGTGCTTAGGGAGGGAAGGGTAAAGCAGTTGAGAACATGCAGTCCAGCCTTTTTCCTTATGTATTCTAGTTCACTTCCTCTCAGTTTAAAGTAAAAAAACATTCTAGTAAGGGTAACTGTCTTGTGCAAGGATGTGTATAGTAGATTTGGGTTCAAAACCAGACATACTCAATACAGTTTGCATCACAGGCATTAACTCCATACCCAGAGGAGCCTCTGCCCTGTTGTCCCCTAGTGCTCTGATCTCTGGTAGGCTCCCATTCACTCAGCAATCCTTTTTTTTTTTAATTTTATTTAAATTTGAGGGTAGCAGCTACAACCTCTCTTAGCTATTGTTTCCTTTGTTATTGTTGTCATCCTCCAGGTGGATAACCCATATCTCCTAAACCAAGGGTCTAAAAGGTTTTACAAAATCTGAGTCCCCCCTTCCCCCATCCCTTTTCCCCAGTGGCCTAGGCTTTCCCTTTCCCTAGCCATGAACACTGGTGTTTAGAACACTGCACCAAGGAGCAACCTCTTTTTCTCTGACTTAGCTTTGCTTTCTTGTCTCATCAGTTTTTCTCACCACACTGTTAAGCAATGCCTGGTGGGGTCAGGTACCTGGAGTTGTTTCTCCAGCTGAGCTCGAAGCTCTTCTGTCCCAGAGGGCAACACCAGCCTGGGGGGCAGAGAGGTGGAACGTCTCAACAGCATGGGGTTGGCGCCATTGAGGAACTGGTAGCCAAAAAGCTCATCATCCTGCCAGCGCTGGTGAACCTTCTCTGTGGGTTGGGCATGGGAGGGAGAGTATTTATCACAACTTGGCTATCTCTCTTCTCTAGCTGTACCATTTAGACTATCATAGTTCCCAGCCCCTTTCTTTCATTCTCCAGTCCTCAGTGAGGTCAACAAGTATTCTGTGTTTTAATTTGGCAAGGAATTATGGAGAACATGTAGTGTAATGAATGGGTCAGCAAAAGGGACCCTCAAGGGGTTATGGAGACATGGGGGAGCCACTGACCAGCTAGAGCACTTTTTTGGCCCCAGAAGATTTGATCAAAGTCTTCTAAGCGGTTCCAGCAGCTCAGGAGGGTGTAAACACGTTTGAGGATGGTCTCCAGAGCCCTAGAACAAGTATTGAGGCATGAACCTATAAGCTGACCCCTCAGTCCCTCACTATACATAGCCATTCTTGGATCACCCAGCCCCGATGCCACACTGTGCTCCAGTCTTGTTCTTACCCTGCCTTCAGTGACCATTCAAAGTCCCGCCTCTTCTCCTCGTGGAATCTCATATTTGGAGGTAGTTCCTCCTTACAGTCTGCAGCTATTGTCTTGGGTAAGCCTTCCTTCCAGGTGGCCCAGCTAAAGTTGGGGAAAATACTTTAGGGAAGATGTTGAGGTTAGTGAGGGGGGGTAGAGGTAGGGAAAGGGTAGGACAATTGGGAGGCCTGTGGGTGAGTGGTCACCGGTAGATCTGCTGTCTTTCCTTCAGTTCCTTCTCTCGATGCTTCTGGAAGACATCCAAAGCGTTGTCTCCTGCCAGCCGGGCTGGGGAAACATTAAGATTAGCCATAGACCTTTGTCTGATCTAGGACTCTCTTCTAATTCTCCTCAGATCCCTTTATATAGTAAGAATCCATGGTTTTAGTCATGCTTGGTTGTTTTGTATATCTGGCTTTATCTTTTTTGTGGGGGGAGGGGGATGGGCAGGAGGTTTGAACTCAGGACCTGGGTGCTATCCCTGAGCTTCTTTTGCTCAAGGCTAGCATTCTACTACTTGAGCCACCGTACCACTTTCAGCTTTTTCTGTTTATATAGTACTGAGGAATTAAACCCAGGCCTTCATGCATGTTAGACAAGCATTGTACCACTAGCCACATTCCCAGCCCTGGCTTTACCTTTGATGATTCTCAGTCATGTCTATTCCATTGCCTCTCATAAACTTTCAATTTAACTTATTTTAGCTACATCTTTTGCTAGGGCACCAAAGTCTTATCTCTTAACTTATCTTCTACCAGATTACATTTCATCACCATCCAAGGCTGGAAAAAATAATCTCAGTTAAAGTAACAAAATCTTAGTCACCCATGGGCACACATCTATTTGCTGCTGGATACTTGGCTAATTTCATAGGTGTTAAATCTCACCTGACACATCTTTACCTGTCTTCCAAAGATTCTGTGTTGTTTACTTTCATTACCTGGCTTCATTTTTTGGACTTAACATTATTCTGTTTTTATTGACTTGTCCCTACTACTACCTATCTTAAACTCACCTGTCTCAAAGCCATATATTTCATGTTTCCATCCTTATTTGCCTGTGTTTACTGTGTTTTCCACAGTAAAAAAGTTCAATATCTGTTGCCCTTATTCATCCCCAACTCCTGCTACAAGTACTCCTTATCTTTCAAGTTATCTGTTATTCCAGTCAAATCAGCTTTCCACATCATGTTGGTGTCTATAGTGGTTATTGCCCACCTCCTACTCCATGGGTTCCTCACCTGGTTTCTTCGCTAACTTGTTCTGAGTCACAGAGAGATGTCCTTTCTGCTGTAATTTTGCTTCTGTTTTCCTGCTGTTGGCTGCCCCTCATACTGCCTGCCCAATGTTTCTTGGAAGACAGGCTCTTCAGTACACTCATCCCTCTCTGCAACCTCATTTGCAGCATTACATACTCTGGGCAGCACTTTGTGAATTCACAGCTTCTTCCCATTTCCTGCCTTGCATCCTGTATCTTTATTCTTCACCTGTCATGGAGTCATCTTTTTCTAAGTCCCCTTTGTCCTTTCTCAGTTTTGTCCCACTGCTCCCAGCAGAACAGGCCATGTGTTCACTCACCCGTACCCTCTGGCAGGCTCAAGACGCCCTTGCCTTGAACCCAGCGGTAGCATGGGAAGGCCACTTCTTCTGCGCAGGCTCCGGGGCCCTGCACAGTGATTTGGTCGCAGAACCACGCATCGTCCACTAGTACATGCTCTTTGTGCAGCTTCACAAATTGCAGTGGCCCCAAGTCCTGAGGGGTGTCCAGGTAAAATTTCTCTTCCTGTGGGAGCCCAAACCACCAGACTCAGCAAGGACTGGGTGAGGCTGCTCTGAGGACAGAGCCGCCCCTTTGGCGAGCCTCAGTTTGTCAAAGCCTCTAGTGACAACACTCCATCTATTGCACAACCTGTCTGGTAGGTCTCAGGTGCCTCTTTTCTGTGAGAAAGACCAGGGACCACAGGGTTCCTTTGCCCATATCATCCCATTCTTGAGCTCTTACTGCATAGGTACTTGGCAGAGCTTCATGTCTGACCACCGATCATATATTTATTCTGGCTTGGGCCATTTGGTGCAGGAGTCAGATGCTGTCAAGATTTAGGGTTGGGGAGACACGTTTCCTCCTTGTGCCTGACTATGTTCCAGACTTACAAGCTTGCCAACTTGCACTCCCAGCCTTCTGTCTCTTGTCTGTTCTTGTCTGGTCTCCCACCTGCTCCCCCTCTGGCTGGCCAGCAACCAGGGTCCCAACTCATCACCCACTGACCTGGCCTCGTGTGGGCCGCAGCTGCAGCTCCAGCTCTGCCTCCCCGTGGGCCCCAACCAGCCACAGTTGCACACGGTTGTACGATCCTGAGAAGAGCCAGGCCCCTGTGGTCACGCGGATACAGTAGCGGCCCATGGCGCCCTCCAGATGTTCCAACGAGGGAACCAGGACTAGCTCTAGTTGCTGGACTACCTAGGGTGGTTGCCTCAGGGCTAGTTCCAGGACTTTAAAAGATAGGTCTGTGTGCCCGCCCTCACACTCCCAAGTCCCGCCCCAGACTAGCCTGAACCTGTGAGCCAAGCCGTAGAGCAGGCTATGGGGAAGGCTGTGCCTCCTATGGGCTACTTACCCCAAGATAAAAGAACCCAGGCCTGGGTGAGGCCAAGAGCTGGGCTGTGGCAGGGACTTTCTGGACTGCCTCCTTCTACCCAGCCTGAGGACAGCAGCCTCTGGGTGCGACGGACCAGCTCGGCTGGAGCACTGGAACGGACGGGACAGGGATCTCGGGATAGGTGGGCAAGGAGTCGGCGAAGTGACAAACAGACTCAGACTCAAAAGAGTTGCATCTGAGTGTATCTTTATTGAGGAGAATTAACATTTTTATACAGTGTGTGATTGTGACATAGATTCTTGGTTTATTTAAGCACATAATCAGTTTTTTAAAAAGGCAAAGCATTGATGAATTACATGAAAATTGATGATTATCCCACCAACTGTTTAAGCTAAGTGGTGCGAAACAAGTCTAGCATATTGTTTAATAGAATGCATCATCAATTCAGCCTTTTTATGTTTAATAATTAACAAACCTAAGACAGGGCTGTACTTATATTGTACTCTTTTTATTTTTATCCAACTATTTTCATCTTTATAAGCTCACTGTCTTCCTCCTGCCTCCCACCCCCCATTTCCCACCCCATCGGTTCATCGGTTGGTTCAGGAAATATGATGTTACTAACTTTATATTTTGTGTGAAACCACCATCTATTCCCTATAACATAAGTTGGACTAAACTTAATCATAACTGTTGGGAGAATCTTTCTTTTTCTTTTATAATCAGAAGTCCCTTTTTTTTTTTTAGAACTCTCTGAACTACTGGGATAATTCTTTCTAACTCAGTTTAATTTATAGATTCTGTCTGTTGAACATATCTGGAAATTTTAAGTCTCTATATTTACTATGCATAAGCCGCAAAACCGCTTGTGAAGTTGTAGGAGTTTCTGGAGGCAGCGTCACATCAGATGATAGATTGATTGGGGCATTGCCCACATTTAATCTTTGGTCTTAGTCTTTATTATTTAGAGAAGCCATCTCTATTGGACTGGAAATATACAATATGCTCTGTTCACGGATCAATAGAAAAATAGCCAAAACGAGAATAAAGGCAACGAATGTACAGCCAAGAAGAATATAGTAAGAATAAAGGTAGAGGCTATAAAGGTGCAGCCAAGTGTATGGGAAGCCTTGAACCAACACCCCCTTCCTGCAGGCATGCTTCCTTGAAGCTCTTTGTCTAACGCGATCTCTCACGCAGACTCCGCAGGAGGTGGCGTGGCATCTGGGTATGATTGAACCAGAATAGAACACTTCCTATGTCCAGATCTTGCAGGTATTAGGAGGAAGAAGGGGCAAGGCTAGTCCATCTTCAGAATGGAGGGAAAAGCCATCACTTCTCTAGGCTGGAACTGGGGAAAAGCTTTTGAATGGCTGGACTGGAAGGCTCTGCCAGCTTTTGGGAGGTGCTCTGCTGCTAGATGGCAGGCAGCACCTGCAGCACCTGATCTTTGATGCCTTGGAGCTCTGTCCGAATGACCCAGGATTCCTCATTTGGGAGCCCAGGGAGGATGGAGAAGCAACACTTCAAGATTCACTCTCTTCCTCCTGCCTCCCACCCCCCATTTCCCACCCCATCTAAACATCCCAGGTATTAGGATCCCAAATACACCAAATACCATGTACCATCTTTTTTTTTTTTTTTTTTAAAACCATGTACCATCTTGAGAGAGGCCCAAGGCAGGGTAGTGAAAGCTTCATTCTGTTCAACTTTAACAGTGGCTGTAGAAAATGGGTAGCACTCAAGCATACCAGTCTGGGTTAAGGTGCAGGATAGGGACCCAGTAAGAGATAAACAATTCCCATAAACTTTGTCCTTAAGAGAGTGCAACCTCTTCTCCTTCAGGAAGTTCCAGGTTAATATTTCTTCCCAAGCTGTCTCCTGATCCTTTATGGATTTTAGGTTAGGAAATCCAAGAACAGCAGTAAGGTCAGTACTAGTTAGGGACTTCGTAAACAGTGGAAATCTGGTTCAGGACTCAGGCTTTGTCACCATTCAGGAATCCATCAGTTGAAGTACCTTGCACAGGTGCCTATCTACATCTTTGTGGCTCTCAGTGGAGTTGTCTGGTGGCTTGAGCTAGAACACTATAGGAAAATTGCTTTCTTAAGTCAGACTCAAAAAGTGACTTGGTGTGTTTGATGTAGGGATAAGTCAGAGGGGCTTCTAGCCCCACCATCTGCCATGTTGGAAGCCTACTTCTGCTCATGTGTTCTGTGCTTGGCACTAGGTGTCTGTCATTTGACAGCTCCCTGTCCTAGTTTTTTGAGGTCATCTATTTTGTAAAATCCCCATTGTTCTGTATAGCAGGATCTGACCTCTTGCACACGTTTTCACACATCATTTTTACCTTGTAGAAAAGAGTTTATTTCATACCTAGTTCCGAAGCCAGTCCATAGTTTAGCTAGCTTCTTTGTGTTTTGTAGCTTCCTTTATGCTGTGTGTAGTGCACTGTGGGGTCACATGTAGAGAGAGGGAATGAATAATGGAGAAAAAGAATTCAAGCTGCTATGTAAGCTAAAATGAGTTACTATATTTAAATACTCAGAACAATGCCGGACACATATCAGCTGTTTTTATTTACTTTCTTACTTATTTTTGCTAGTCCTGGGCTGAAACTCAGGGCCTGGGCACTGTCCCTGAGCTTCTTTGTTCAAGGTTAGCACTCTACCACTTGAGCCACAGCGCCACTTCTGGCCTTTTCTGTTTATGTGGTATTGAATAATTGTTGTTTTTGTTTTTTTGTCAGTCAAGGGGCTTGAACTCTAGGCCTGGACACTGTCCCTCAGCTCTTTAGCTCAAGGCTACCACTCTACTACTCTACCACAGTGCCACTTCTGGTTTTCTGGTGGTTTCTTGGAGATAAGAGTCTCATGGACTTTACTGCCCCAATGGCTTTGAACACCGATCCTCAGATCTCAGCTTCCTGAGTAGCTAGGATTACAGGCATGAGCCATTGGCGCCTGGCAGTACTGTAGAATTGAACCCAGGGCTTCATCCATGCTAGGCAAGCACTGTACCACTAAGCCACATTCCCATTCCCTGTTTTTATTGTTTACCCCGAAATGTCGGCTTTAGTCTTAGAATTTTCCCATTATTACTTATCACATTCTGCTTCTTCTTATCCTTTCACAGGCCTCTTCTTCCATTGGGGTTCTTATCCCTGAAGATCCTCCTTCCCTCATTTTTTTTTCTTTTTCTTTGTCAGTCATTAGGCTTGAACTCAGGACCTGGATGCTATCACTGAGTTTCTTTTGTTCAAGGTTGGCGCTCTACCACTTTGAGTGACAGCTCTACTTCTGGTTTTTAGGTAGTTAGAGAAAAGAATCTCATGGGCTTTCCTGCCTGGGTTGGCTTCGAACTCAGTCCTCATATCTCAGTTTCCTGAGTAACTAGAATTACAGATATGAGCCACCAGCACCTAGCTACTTTCTTTTCTTTTTAAGCACATGCATTATATTGCAGAATATATTAATTTTTTGGCAGTCCTGAAATTAAATGTAGCGTTTCCTGCACTCTAGGCAAATACTTTTCCACAGAGGCACACCCAGACTTTGTTTGGGCCCTTAGAAGTACACCAAAGTTCAACTCTCCCTCTACACTAATAGTATCTGCTCTCAGTGCTAATAAAAACTTCTCATTTCCTGCCTTTGTACAATTTCACTTCTTTAAAAAAATTTTTGTGCCAGTCCTGGGGCTTGAACTCAGAGCCTGGGCACTGTCCTTTAGTTCCCCCCCCCCCCCCCCCCCCCGCCCCTTCCTGCTCAAGGCTGGTATGCTACCACTTGAGCCTTACCTTCACTTCCAGCTATTTGGTAGTCAACTGGAGATAAGAGTCTCACAGACTTTCCTACCTATGATCCTCAGATCTTAGCCTTCTGAGGAGTATTACAAGTATGAGCTACCAGCGCCAGGCTTGCCTTTAAATTAACTAATTTGTGGTGCTGGCATATACTAGGCAAGTACTTCTACCCCTGAGCCAGGGTCTCAACCTTAAAATTTAAGTACTTTTTTTTTTTTTTTTTGCTGGTCCTGGGGGCTTGAACTCAGAGTCTGGACACTGTCCCTGTGCATCTTTTGCTCAAGGCTAGTGATCTTCCACTTGAACCACAACACCATTTTCTGCTTTTCTGAGTAGTTTATAGGAGATAAGAGTCTCAAGGACTTTTCTGCCCTGGGCTGGCTTTGAACCATGGTTCTCAGATCTCAGCCTCCAGAGTAGCTAGGATTATAGACGTGAGCAATGGTGCCTGGTTCCCAGCTTTAATGCCTTCATTAAAGCTACTATCACCAGATTATGTTCACTAGGGGTGAGCAAGGATGGACCTTGCATTTTATTATAAAATCTTAAAAGGGCTTTGTTAAGACTTTCTAAACACAAGAACAATTTCATCCTTTTTCTTTCTTTGTTCCAGTTTTTGCTATATCATCATTTAGAGTCCATGTATGGGACTACATAATTCCTATTTGTTTCTTTAGGAACTTACATATAAGCATAACATTATAAATCTTGCAATTTTGAACTATGTAATTGTTGTTTTGTTTTGTTTTTTGGGTCCGGTCGTGGGGCCTGAACTCTGGGCCTGGGCGCTGTCCCTCAGCTCTTCAACTCAAGGCTAGCGCTCTACCACTTGAGCCACAGCGCCACTTCTGGCTTTTTTCTTTTTGCTTATGTGGTGCTGAGGAATCGAACCCAGGGCCTCAGACACGCAAGGCAAGCGTTCTACCACTGAGCCACCTTCCCAGCCCCTGAACTGTGTAATTGTAAGATCTGACTTCAGGGTAGACATTGTAACATCTATTTTTTCAATTAGTAATGTCTCTATCTGCCCTAAGGTCAGCACTTCCCTCTCCAGGTAGTGTCACTTGCTTCTTCATACTGTGGTGTTCCTGGGGTAACCTTTTTCTATGAATTCTTATGGGTTATTCTCTGTGCTGTCACAACAGTGACAGTAAATTTGGGTTTTCAAACTTTATTCACATAGATTAGGGCAGTATCCCCAAGCATGACTGTGTGCTATGGGTCTTTTTCCGTGCTGTCACAACAATGACAATAGATTTGGGTTTTCAAACTTTGTTCACATAGATTAGAGCAATATCCCCAAGCATGACTGTGTGCTATGGGGCTGTGCTAGGGCCACGTCCTTCTTAGCCTTTAAGCTTACAGTTAAGCCTAATCATTAGAACTGTCAACTTTCCTCACAGAGGGTTTTCCTTTGGAATCCTGTTTTTTTTTTGTTGTTGTTTGTTTTTCTTGCTGTTGGACATCTACTGAGACCTGAGACCTTTTAGAGAGGACAGTGATAAGGTTGAGGAGCAAACAATGGAGACTGATAGAAACTGAAAGTTAAGCAAAGCTTTATTTCACGCCAAGCATCAAGAATCAAACTGACCAGTCAGGGCCCTCTCTATGGAGAGAGCGACCCTTCCTAGTCTTACAGGCTAGCTTTTATAGGGCAAAACCACAGATCATAAACTAACTGTAAACATGTAGCAGTTATGAGCTAATTTTACTCTTATTGATTAAAGCAAAAGGGTTACATATGTGTTTTTTTATTGATTGGCCACCTCCACCTGACCTGACTCTTGCCTTTGTTTTTCTGGGCTCTGTTCTGAGGCAGGCAAGCAAGCAAGTACAGAAGGAAATCATAGCAAAAACATAGCCTTGAGTCACAGGAGCATAGGCAAAACATAATCTTGACTTGGTCAGCATGACCGATATTATCAATGCTATTGACACTATTACAGAAATGATTTTTATTATAAGCTCCTGACTAATACAGCAACTCATTACAGCTGGTGATAAGCCTCAAAGTTGTTAGTCACTTTTTGTAAAGCTGCCAACTTGGTAAACTTGACTGAGGGAGAGATGTTCTTTTGCTTTTTAGCACGGATGGGGAAGAGACTAATGGCAGCCTTTGTCTGGGATTTTTTTTTTTAACCTGTTTTTCCCTTATAGACAGGGTCAACTTGCCCTTACTGCACAAACAAAAGGTGTGAGCAAGGTGAGCTCATACTTATACTTTTCAAACCAAATGGCTACCTAGACAAAAAATGGAATTACTTTGGCTAAACTGGGCCTAACACAATACCAAAAATAATCAAGACCTCTCTCTCAGATAACTTTGATTAAATGCCTTTCTTACTAATCAGATTTGCCCTCTCTTCTACCAACTTTGCATATCATGGAAGTTTTGGAGAGAGTACTAGGGGGTGGAGAAGGAGAGATAAGACAGACTGTTTACTTCAAAAGGCTGCTCAAGAGAGGACACTCAAGGCACAGAAGAGACCAGAAAAGTTTGATCCCAGATAGCTGTTTGTGTCCATTCAGAGAAAAAGATTAGATTCTTCAGAACATCAAGGGTTGGAACAGACTGGTTTTGTACCATGATCTTCAGATCTCATCTTCCTGAATAGGTGGAGTATAGGTGTGAGCCAGCACTGGTGCCTGACAGAAACCAGATATTTTGCAAATCCTTTATCTTTTCAGATTTTGAAATTGAGATTTGTCTATATGACTTAATTATACTATAATTATATGTACTGTATTTGTAATTTTAAAATTGTGATTTCATAATGTAATTTTCTTTATATATAGTTACTAAATAAAGCATTATTTTGTTAGTTTGTTAAAAAGAATTTAGGCAGTACTGTGTTTTGAACTCAGGATCTCACACTTAGGCAAGCATTGTGCCACCTGAGCCATTCTACCAGTCAAGAATTTGTTGTTGTTTTTTTTTGGTGGTCATGGGTCCTGAACTCTAGGCCAGGGCGCTGTCCCTGAGCTCTTCAGCTCAAGGCTAGCGCTCTACCACTTGAGACACAGTGCCACATCCAGCCTTTTCTGTTTATGTGATGATAAGGAATCGAACCCAGGGCCTCAAGCATGCAAGGCATGCGCTCTACCACTGAGCCACCTTCCCAGCCCCCCTCTCCCTCACTTCTGAAGGATAATTTTGTTAGATGTAGTTCTTATAGTATTTGAAAAGTATTGTACCACTTTGTTCTGGCCTCTATGACTGACAGATATCCACAGTCATTGTCTTTCTGTGGGTATAGTGTTCTCTCTCATTGTTTTAAAAACTTTGACTTTATTTTCTGGGAATTTGATTGTGATGATGGCATAGTTACTCAATTTCAAGAAATTTAAACTATTATGTTTTTTGTTTTATTTTGTTGTTTTTGGTTATGGGGTTTGAACTCTGGGCCTGGGTGCTGTCCCTCAGCTCTGCAGCTTAAGGCTAGTGCTCTACCACTTGAGCCACAGGGCCACTTCTGGTTTTCTGGTGGTTTATTGGAGATAAGTCTCACGGTCTTTGCTGCCTGGCCTGGCTTTGAATCTCAATCCATCCTCAGATGTTAGCTTTTGAGTAGCTAAGATTACAGGTGTGATCCACCAGCACTTGGCCAGCTATTATGTTTTTGAATACTTTTCAGCCCCACCCTTCTCTCTTTCCTTTTGTGACTAAAGTGATACATATTTTAGATCTTTTGTTTTAAGCCCTTCAGGTCCCTGAGACGTGTTTGTAAGTGTGTGTGTGTGTGTGTGTGTGTGTGTGTATGTGTGTGTGTGTGTGTGTGTGTGTGTTTAGACTGAGTAATTTCTACTTTTTAGTTTACTGATTTGTTCTTCTCTTTTCTATTCTTTGAGTCTGTCAACTAAGTTTTATTTTATTTATTTTTGTGCTACTCAGGGCTTGAACTCAGGGCCTGGGCACTGTACTTTAGCTATTTTGCTCAAGGCTAAGATTCTATTATTTGAGCCACAGATCCACATCCAGGTTTTTGGTGATTAATTGGAGATAAAAGTCTCACAGACTTTTCTGCCTGGGCTGACTTCACACAGTGATCCTCAGATGTCAGCCTCCTGAGTAGCTAGGATCATAGGCATGAGCCACTGACTCCTGGCTAACTTATTTTATATCTTATCTTTAAGTAGGTAGATAAAGGGGTCTTAATTCAACATATCAGTTTATGAGTAAAATGCATCTTGATCAATGTCACTCCTTCCATCATTCTCTCCCATCTCTACAGAGTTATCCTAGTTATAGTTTCAGTTCTAAAATTGGATTTCTTTTATATCTTAAATTCTTTGCTGAGATTTTCTCTCTTTCTTTTTTTTTTGGTCAGTCATGGGCCTTGAACTCTGGGCATGAGTGCCATTCCTGAGCTCTTGAGTTCAAGGCTACTGCTCCATCACTTGAGCCACAGCGCCACCTCTGGTTTTCTGGTGGTTAATTGGAGATAAGAGTCTCACTGACTTTCCTGCCTGGGCTGGCTTTGAACTGTGATCCTCAGAGCTCAGCCTAGCTAGGATTACAGGCATGAGCCACTGGCTCCTGGCTGATCTTCCACTTAAAAAATTAAAATTTTAAATTAAAAAAATTTAAATTAAAAATTGTGGCAGTTGTGCTTATAATTGCTTATTGCAATATTTTTATGATACCTGTTTTAGAATCTTAGACAGTTAATTCCCATGTGTTTGTCACTACTGACAGTCATCTTGGTCAATACTGATAGTCTTTTCTCAGCTGAAATTTATATTTTTCTTGGTATGGTAAGTGATTTATAGGCATTTGGGGTACTATGTCAGGAGGTTCTGGATCTTACACCTTCTGCATTAGCAGGCCTCTGCTGACACTACCCCGGGGGACAAGAAAGATGGAGGCTCATTGCTGCCAGGTAGAGTTGGCAGTTGTGGCTCCCCAGTCAACCTCTCTGAAGCTCATCTGTCTGGGAGCTGGAAGAAGACATGACTGTGCACCCCTGATGGCCTCTATTCATGCTTCAGTGAGTGATAGTGGAAGTTCCACTAGGCCTCCTCCTCCTCTGACTCCACTGAGAAGGGGGAATAACACCTGTTTTTTGCTCCACTAGAGGTCCAAGGCCATCATATGGATTTTTCCTGCCATGTTGATGGAGGGTGCGTATCATTACTATATGCTGATGAAAGGCATAGATTTCCACAGTCCTGTCTCTGTTGTTGGTGGTGGTGGTGGTCGTGGGGCTTGAACTCGGCCAGGGTGCTTTCACTGCACTCTTCAGCTCAAGGCGAGCCCTCTGCCTCTTGAGCCACAGTACCACTTCTGGCTTTCTAGTGGTTTATTGGAGATAAGAGTCTCACAGAAGCCGGGCATTGGTGGCTCAAGCCTGTAATCCTAGCTACTCAGGAGGCTGAGATCTGAGGATCGCGGTTCAAAGCCAGCCCAGGCAGGAGAGACCATGAGACTCCTATCTCCAATAAACCACCAGAAAACCGGAAGTGGCACTGTGGCTCAAGTGGTAGAGCGCTCGCCTTGAGCTGAAGAGCTGAGGGACAGCGCCCAGGCCCAGAGTTCAAGCCCCACGACCAACCAAAAAAAAAAAAGAGTCTCATAGACTTTCCTGCCTGGGCTGGATTTGAACCATGATCCTCAGATCTCAGCCTCCTGAGTAGCTAGGATTACAGGTGTGAGCCACCGGCGTTCAGCTCAGTCCTGCCTTTGATACCACCTTGGCAAGAGAATGTTTTGTGTCTAATTTTAGCTAGGAGAGGTAGGAGTTTAAACTTGCCACTCAGCATTTTCTGATAGGGGTGACAATGGGGTTGTTCCATGGTTTGATGGCCAAAGGGTGATTTTCGTCCAAGCCTTTTCTGTCTTCCTAGGTTACCTCTTTCTAATCCTTTGGCCAGAGAGCAGGCTTTCTTGGGGATTTTATTTGTGTCCACTGGAACTTACAGAAGCATGTCTAGTATCCAATTCCCAGTCTAACAAAACAAAACAAATAGCCCCAAGAATTCACTGCCACATATTGCTGAGATCCTAAGGTCCCTATCCAATTGGTCTTCTCTACTTTTTAGAGTTTTATGTTTGCTTTATATATAGTGTCACTGGTTTTAAACTCATTGCGGGACATTTAGGAAGAAGCACCTCCACTTCACTTTTAGTTCATTCATTCCTTTCTAGAGCTGAGGGTGTCTACAGCCATACCACCCTGAACATGCCTGATCTTGTCTATAGCTGAGGGTAAACTCTCTTATTCTCTGTCTCTGTCTGTCTCTCTGTCTCTCTCTGTCTCTCTCTCTCTTTCTCCCCTCCCCCCCTCTCCTTTCCACCTCCTCTCATGCTGGTCCTGGACCTTGAACTCAGGGCCTGGGCACTTTCTCTGATATTTTTTGTTTAAGGCTAGTGCTTTACCATGTGAACCACAGCTCCAGTTCTAGGTTTTTGGTGGTTAATTGGAGATAAGAGTCTCATGGACTTGCAGACTTTGAACTTAGCCTCAGATCTTAGCCTCCTGAGTAGCTATGTGTGAGCCAGATGTGAGCCACTGGCACCTGACTCCTGAGTACTTTCTCATTACGTAGAAATGCCATGTTTCTTTTTCCTACTTTACCTGTTGATGGGAATTTGGATTGTCTCCAGTTTTTGGCTTTATGAAACAATGCTGCTTTGAACATGGTTTAATGTTGTTATGAGTCTGTATTGTCAGACCTCTGTGTATGTTTTCATTTCTATTGGATAAACACCAAGGAATGCAATTGCTGAGTCATGTGGCATTTATTGTGCATTTAACTTTATGAGAAACTGTCAAACTGTTTCCACAGTAGTGCCATTTGCTTTCACACCTGCAAAGGTTTAGTTGTTCTACATCCTCAACATTTGGTCTTGATTTCTATAGTTTTTATTTTTAATTTTTTAATTTTAATTTACATTTCCCTGCTGACTGATGTTGAACGTTTATATTTGCCCATTTATATGTATCTTTGGCGAAGTGTTAAAATATTTGACTTTTTTATTGGATTTTTTATCCAATAAGGGGTTGTAAGAGTTCTTTTAATATTCTGAATACAATTGTTTCAAATTCATCAATAAAATGTCTGAAAACTAGATCAGTACATTAAGTAGACAGATCATTGGCCATGAAGACAAGATAATGCTCTTCCTCTTTCTTATTCTCTACTCTTTCTGGAACTTTCATAATTTATACATTGGTTCACTTGCATTCTATGAGTTCTGTAGACTTTCCTCACTGTATAAAACATTCTTTTCTCTTTTTGAGTTTTTTTTTTTTTTTTTCCTTTTGTCGGTCGTGGGCCTTGAACTCTGGGCCTGGGCGCTGTCCCTCAGTTCTTCAGCTCAAGGCTAGCGCTCTACCACTTGAGCTACAGCACCACTTCTTCTTTTCTCTTTTTTATTCCTCTGTTTGGATAGTTTCCAGTTATAGATCTTCAGGCTCACCGGTTCTTTTTTTTTTTTTTTTTTTTTTGTCGGTCATGGGGCTTGAACTCTGGGCCTGGGCGCTGTCCCTCAGCTCTTCAGCTCAAGGCTTGAGCTCTACCACTTGAGCTACAGCGCCACTTCCGGTTTTCTGGTGGTTTATTGGAGATCGGAGTCTCACGGTCTCTCCTGCCCGGGCTGGCTTTGAACCGCGATCCTCAGATCTCAGCCTCCTGAGTAGCTAGGATTACAGGCGTGAGCCACCAGCGCCCGGCTTAAATATTTCTTTTTTTTTTCTTTTTGGGTCCAGTCGTGGGGCCTGAACTCTGGGCCTGGGCGCTGTCCCTCAGCTCTTCAGCTCAAGGCTAGCACTCTACCACTTTGAGCCATAGCGCCACTTACAGCTTTTTTTTTCTTTTTGCTTATGTGGTGCTGAGGAATCGAACCCAGGGCCTCATGCATGCAAGGCAAGCACTCTGCCACTGAGCCACCTTCCCAGCCACTCACCGGTTCTTTATTGTACTTGGTTAAGTCTTTTGCTGAAGCTCCCTATTGAATTTTTCAGCTCAGACATTGTGGAATTTTAGTTCTCTTCTTCTTTTTTTTTTTCCTGTAGCATCAGGATTTGAATTCAGGGCCTTGCACTTTCCAGCACCTTACCATTTGACTCAGGCCCACAGCCCTTTTTTTTGTGCTGGTCTTGGAGCTTGAGCTCAGGGATTAGGCTCTGTTCCTGACCCTTAGCTCCAATTAACCACCAGAAAACTGAAAGTGGTGTTGTGTCTCAAGCAGTAGAGCACCACCCTTGAGTAAAAGAGCTCAGGGACAGTGCCCAAGCTCTGAGTTCAAGCTCCACCAACCAGCTAGAAGCAAAGCAAAACAAAATTTGCAATTTATATAAAAAGATAACCATGTTATAAGGATAAAATGAGATCATAGTAGATATTAAAGAGAATAAAACTGGGTAGTATACGTTATAATTGAAATAGAAGAATTGGAAGACTAACATGGAAATCTACTAAGAAGGCAAAGAAGAAAATAGAAAAAAATATAAGAGAAATAAGTCTAGGAGGTTCAATATCTGAATATAGGTGTTCAAAAAGATAGAACAGAGCTGGGTGCCGGTGGCTCAGACCTGTAATCCTAGCTACTTAGGAGGCTGAGATCTGAGGATTGTGGTTCGAAGCCAGCCCTGGCATGAAAATCCGTAGACTCTCATCTCCAATTAACCACCAGAAAATCTGAAGTGGTGCTGTGGCTCAAGTGGTAGAGCACTTGCCTTGAGCTGAAGAGCTCAGGGACAGTGCCCAGGCCCAGAGTTCAAGCTCCGTGACTGACAAAACAAACAAACAGACAGACAAATAATGGGCTGGGAAGGTGGCTCAGTGGTAGAGCGCTTGCCTTGCAAGCCTGAGGCCCTGGGTTCGATTCCTCAGCACCATATAAGCAAAAAGAAAAAAAGCCGGAAGTGGTGCTGTGGCTTAAGTGGTAGAGCGCTAGCCTTGAGCTGAAGAGCTGAGGGACAGCGCCCAGGCCCAGAGTTCAGGCCCCACAACCGGACCCAAAAAAAAAACAAAACAAAAAAACAGACAAATAAATAAAAGAGAACAGAGAAGTCATCAATAAAACAGCACAGAAAAAAATTACCAGAATGGAAGGACATGAGTTTCCAAACTGAAAAAGTTCTCTACCCTGAAAAATGGATGAAATTGACTCATGTGGACACAGAAGTCATGAAATTTTACAAGAAAAGTCAAGAGATCTCAAAAGAAAAGCGGGGAAAGAGAGGCGTAGGAGGACCAGGAGGAGGAGAAAAAAGTAGAGAAGGAAAAGGAAGAGGGGAAGGGAAAGGAGAAAGTAAATAAGAAAATAAAGATCATATATGATGGATCAGGAATTAGACTGCTTTTTTCATGCCTAAACTATGTGGAAGCCAGAAGACACCAGAGCAATGCCTTCAAAATTCTGTTTTTGGGTCTGGTCGTGGGGCCTGAACTCTGGGTCTGGGCGCTGTCCCTCAGCTCTTCAGTTCAAGGCTAGCGCTCTACCACTTGAGCCACAGCGCCACTTCCGGCTCTTTTTTTTCTGCTTATGTGGTGCTGAGGAATCGAACCCCAGGGCCTCAAGCATGCAAGGCAAGCACTCTACCATTGAGCCACCTTCCCAGCCCCTGCCTTCAAAATTCTGAAAGAAAATTATTCCCATTTAGAATTCTGCACCTAGCTAAATTATCAATCATATGAGCACAAAAATAAATGCATGTTCGTTTATGCAAGATTTACCTCCCTGAATCCTTTCTCAAGAAGCTCTGAGAGGCCTTAATGTTTTCCATATGAGAGAACAAGGCAAGAACAAAGAGGGCCTAGAAATCACTAAGCTAAAGATGGGAAAGTACAGGATTATAGTTATACACTAGATACTGAATGAAATAAATATGAATATTGAAGCAGCAGGTCTTCTGGACTCTAGAAAAAGATTAAAGGCTTTTCATCACAATAACCGGATAGTTGTAGGGTTTTTGTTTTTTTTTTGTCTGTCACGGGGCTTGAACTCTGGGCCTGGGTGCTGTCCCTGAGCTCTTGAACTCAAGGCAAGCGTTCTACCACTTGAGCCATAGTGCCACTTCCAGTTTTTCTGGTGGTTTATTGGAGATAAGAGTCAAATGGACTTTCCTGCCGGGGCTGACTTTGAACCACTATCCTCAGATCTCAGCCTCCCGAGTAGCTAGGATTATAACCACCAATGCCTAGCTCTACCTGATTATTTTTTGTTTTGTTGTTGAAACAGGGTCTCACTATGTAGCCCAGGCTGGCTTCAAATTCATGATACTCCTGCCTTAATCTCCCAAATGCTGGGATTACAAGTATGCACCACCACACCCCATACCCAGTTTATCATACAGCCTTTTTTATTGTATGTGCTTGTCCTGGTGCTTGAACTCCGAACCTAGGCAATATTCTTGAGATACTTTTTGCTCAAGACTAGTGCTCTACCACAGCCCCACGAATGGCCTTTTGGTGATTAATTAGAGATATGAGTCTTATCATTTCTACCTGGGCTGGCTTTGAACCACAGCCCTCATATGTCAGCCTAATGAGTAGCTAGGATTTCAGACATGAGTCATTGTCACCTGGCTTCATACTGACTTAGAGCAAGGACTAACACTTAGAGTCTGGGCAGGGTTCTTTTTTGTTTTTTGTTTTTGGTCAGTCAGTTGTGGGGCCTGTACTCTGGGCCTGGGCGCTGTCCCTCAGCTCTTCAGCTCAAGGCCAGTGCTCTACCACTTGAGCCTCAGTCCCACTTCCGGCTTTTTCTGCTTATGTGGTGCTGAGGAATCAAACCCAGGGCCTCATGCATGCGAGACAAGCAATCTACCAATGAGCCACCTTCCCAGCCCCTGGGCAGGGTTTTCTTAGTACTATTTTGGCCACATCCTGGTGCAGTTCCTACCTGTACATCCATGCCTGCTTGCCTGTAATCTGTTAGCCTGTCATCTAGAAATGTTCTGCTTTGATGTGTCTGGGGAGGTGGAGGGGAAGTCATGGAGAACAGAAAATAGAGAACAGCCTTGTCCCTTTGGCAGACATCTAAAGCCTGTCCCGTGCTCCAGTACCACCACATCTCAATGTGCTGAGCCCCATGTTTTCCCGGTGTTACTCATCATCTTACTCAGTGTTTTTCCCATAAAAGGCTCTTGTAAATCCTCAAGGAAGCAGAGGATGCCAGACAACCACCCAGAGACGGTTCAGTTTATTTTCCCCCAGTTGAACCTTCCTCTAACAGTAGACACATCACCCTTTCCTTCCTCTCCTAGATTGGTGCTTGCTTCTCATTTTTTCCAAAACCAAATCTTGTGTTGCTTAGAAATGCCTATAGAGTAAAAGCTCTAAAGGAAAAATGGCAATAATGAGCACAAAGGTCATTAAGCATTTATCACTACAGGGTAAAGAGGCGATAATTGTGGTGGAATAAACACTTCTTAAAGGCTGGCCCTTGTTGTATGTCTGAAATGGAGAGGAGGATGCCCTAAAATAATACTCTACTATCATACTTCACTGGAGTCATTAACTTCATTCGCCCTTCTATTTGTGTGATGCATTTCACAATACACCATTTAAAAATCAGGTGCTGCTACTCAATAAAAGAGAAACTGAGGGCTGGGAAGGTGGCTCAGTGGTAGAATGCTTGCCTTGCATGCATGAGGCCCTGGGTTCGATTCCTCAGCACCACATAAGTAGAAGGAAAAAAAAAGCTAGAAGTGGTGCTATGGCTCAAGTGGTAGCACGCTAGCACGGCCAAAAAAAAAAAAAAATAATAAAAATGTCTGTTTGAATCTTTAGAAAACAATAATGTCAGAAAAGAAAAAAGATAGAGAGGGGCATGTATTTCTGGCTCTTATAAGGAACACAAATTTGAAAACTTAAGAAGAAGGAGCTAGTAGCTCACACTTGTTAGGTACTCAAGAGGCTAAGATCTGAGGACTGCAGTTTGAAGCCAGCCCAGGCAGGAAAGTTCTTGAGATTCTTACCTCCTATTAGTCACCAAAAAATTGGAAGTGAAGCTGTGGTTCAAGTGGTAGAATGTTAACCTTGAGTCAAAAAAAAGCTAAGGAACAGCACCCAGGCCCTGAGTACAAGCCCCAATTCTGGGGGAAAAAGGAGGAGGGGGAAAAGGAGGAGGAGGAAGGAGTTTTTTTTTGTTTATTTTTTAATTCAAATGTGAGATGAACTGGAATGATAAAGGAGCAGTTTTTTCATTCTCCCTTATAAGCATCACTTCATGTCTGACTGCTCTGTTCAGTATAACTGTATAACAATTCTCCCATAAGTTCATCAGCTTTATATAATTATTACCATTTATTTATTGGCCCGTGGTGGTAGTATTGGGAAAGAGATTGGCAGGAGCAATCTGTCTAGTAGCTGAGCCAGCTTGACTGGGATGGAAGGATCTAGATTGACTGAGGTATAGAAATCAGCTAGTGACAGCAGCGAATCCAATCTTAGCAGCATTTCAGTGGGCCTTGATTACAGTACGCAGAGAAGGAAAAAGGGAGATATGAAACCTCTGAATGGTAAAGAACTGGCATCCTCTTTGTTCTGCTGCATTCTGTTGGCAAAGCAGGCTCAGAAGAAGAAATAGACTTCACCTTCTTATGAGAGAAGTGGCAGGGACTTGGAGAAATGAGAAGCATTTTGTTTGTTTGTTGTTGGTCATGAGGCTTGAACTCAGGGCCTGGGCACTAACCAGGAGCTCTTTTGCTCAAGGCTAGCACTCTACTACTTCGAGCCACAGCTGCACTTCCAGTTTTTGGATGGTTACTTGGAGAGAAGAGTTTCATGGACTTTCCTGCCTGGACTGGCTTTGAACCACGATCCTCAGATTTCAGCCTCCTGAGTAGTTAGGATTATAGGCATGAGCCACCAGTGCATAGCTGAGAAGCATTCTTGGTGCTGTTTTTACAACTAGTTTGCTGGATCTTTTCTCCCACTTCATTGTTTGGGTTTGCATTTGACTTTTAGCTAATCCCTGTGTCTATTCATGCTTTTCTGTATCTCCAAAATTTGCTGTTAGCTAGCAAATTCTTTTTGGGTTTTTAGGCTTGAATTTTTAAGAACTGGTTGGTTCAGTTTCTCCTTTCATTTAATTCCAACAATAAGAGGTCAGGCCTTTTTTTTCTAGCTTTTTATTTATTTATTGTTTTATTGGAGATCTGTTTTTTTTTCTCTAGTTTTTATTTTGAAAAATGTTAAGCCAATGCTTATAGACTGGACACTTAGATTCTCCAATTTTATCATTTGCCACATTTGTTTGAGCACATGTTCTGTTGCTATGCATATATGTATAGAATTGGTTGGAAAAATCATGGCATTGTACCTTTAGATGCTTCAACATGTCTTCTGAGAACAAAGGCACTATTTTACATAATCACAACCAACTTATCATGCTCAAGAAATTTAATCTTTAGGTACAACTATAAAAAGTACATGGGTGTATATTTTCAAAATTTTTAATTCAGTATTCAGTCTATGAGCACACATTAAAATTTGTTGTCACTTGGCTTTGAACTCAGGGCCTGGGCGTGTCTCTTCAAAGGCTAGTGCTTTACCACTTTGAGCCACAGCGCCACTTCCAGTTTTCTGGTGGTTAATTGTAGAGTCTCACAGACTTTCCTGCCCTGCTAGCTTTGAACAGCAATCCTCAGGTCTCAGCATCTTGAGTAGCTAGGATTATATAGGCGTGAACCACTAGTGCTCGCTTCTGGTTGCTTTTGGAAGCACAATTCTGCTCTGATAAAACCATCTCTTCAACTCTTGAGTAACAGTTGCCTCTGACTTTTGGTAACTTTCAGTTACCTCACCATCCTGTGTTTGGCTTCTTAGTTTTTCCATTTTCCTGTGTAACCACTTTCCTTATTAAATTTCCTCTTTTTTAGGTTTGAAAATCTAGGGTGGTGTCTTGTTTTCCTGACCAAACTCTGACTAATACAGGTAGGATATTCATCCTCACTCTACTACAGGATTTGGGGAATGGAGTCACATCATAGAAAATAAGGAAGTAGCCAGCAGCAGGAGCCTTAGGAGGACATTATTTTAGAAAGAGGTGTTAGCTTCTTCCCTGTGGGCCTTCTTCCTGGTTACACAAATATGTAAAAGTATACAAAAGTAACTTATTTGAGGGTAATATAATTTTTGGATCATTTATATATATTTTTTATTTTTTGTTTATCTGTGTTACCTAAATTCTTTACAATGAACTTGGATTGTTTTGACAAAAAGGAAAAATTACTGCATGCCATATTAAATTGATAAAATAGTATTGTGCACCTACTGTATGGAATAAGATACATATTAGGCAATTCAGAAATAAATTTGGCCTACAAAAGCATTTTGGCCTCTGAATCTTTTAAAGCACAAAAAGAAGAGGTAATTTATTCAGTATAAGACTAGCAAGAGATTTTTCTCCACAAAATTATTTTTTAATGTTTATTCCATCATATAATTTAATACTTTAAACTAGATTCCAGTGGCTCAATCCTGTAATCCTAGCTACTTAGGAGGCCAACATCTAAGTATTGAGCTTTTAAGCCAGCCCAGCAAACAAATCCACTTATCTCCCATTTACCAGCATGGGCTGGCTTTGAACTGTGATCCTCCAAAGTCTCAACCTCCTGAGTAGATAGAAATACAGTGGGTACCACCAGCAGCCAGCTTTGAGTAAAAAAGATATCACTAAGTACCAGGGCCTTTTGCAGTCATTTAGTTCTGTTCTGATGAGTTTGTGGTTATACCTGTAGCTTATAACCAAATAAAAGTTAATACCTATCAAATTGTAGTTCATTAGTGACATATTTTAAAGCACATGACTCTAAACTATGGGCTTTATATGTCTGTCTTTGGCTCTGCCATTTCCGTATAGTAGTTACTGTTATCTTTAATCAAGAGTCCCCTCAAATTGCCCTAATATTTTAGGCATTTTTAAAACATAATCTAGGAACTGCCCCATACTAACCTCATCAATTGTTTCAAACAAAGTGAGTTGTGGGAGTCAAAGTTACGTAATTAGATTAGAGATGTAGCTCATTGATAAAATACTTGTCTACCATGTGCATGACCATGGGTTTGATTTAGCACTGCAAAAATGAAAAAAAAAAGATTATTCAACAATATACTGAAAATTGGGGCGGGGGAGTAATTGTGGAGGTGGGAGGGAAGGGATGGTAGGGGGAAAACAAAGGAGGAGGCAATAATGCTCAATAGGAAATATACTCATTACCTTGCTCATGTAACTGTAACCCCTCTGTACAGCATTTTTACAATAAAAAATGTACAACCCCCCCCCTCCCCCCAATATACTGAAAGCTAGGCATGGTGGCATATATCTGTAATCCTAGCCCTTAGAGGTGGAGTTAGGATCATGAATCTAAGGCCAGACTGGAGTTACATAGTGAGACCCTGTCTCATAAACAAAATAAATCAAGTTACACAGTTGGTGCTATTGGTTCATACTGTCTATGAATTAACTGAATGTTTTGGCAACCATCCCCAGGTCTGATCAAAGGATTTTATTCTTTACAAATTGGCAAGCAGAATTTGTTTTACTGTTAAGTTTTTCTAAAATGGTTTGTAAGAAACTCTTGGTCCATCACTTTTGGTGCCCTAGTCTGTGCTGTGTCAATTTTGGTCCGTGTGATTGTGGACCTCTTGGGAGATTCTGATCTCACTGGCTGATTTCGTGGTCCAGTGGGTCTAAAAGAAAAAAAAAAATACCTGGATTATGGTTTCCAGGCTTATGTTTTTGAAAAGTTGTCCTACAAGTAGATACCTTAAACGTAAGGGTTTTACAGTAGTTTTTAGTATAGTCTCCAGATCCTTTCTTGTTAATGGTTGAATTTCAGTGGATATATGAATCTTCTAAAATTACATACAAATTTCCTATAAATGTGAGAAAGAATATTTAATCTTTATCACACTATTCAGGAATCAATGCCTCCTCCCCCCCCCAAAAAAAAGGTAAGAGCCAGAGATTTGTCATATTGTCTTAGTATGACTATTTGATTGATACATAGTTTCTTGTTTTTATTTCTAGCCAGTAGAATATGAATATGCAAATATATATGTATATATGTACACACATACCTGTCTGTATATACTTCCAAAATAGTTTAAAGCATATTAAAAAAGCACCCTTAGTAAGCTATTTTGTAATGATTTGGACTTCCAGAGAATTTGTGTAGATAATGCAGCAAATTGTCTCACCCAGTTTGTTTCCCCTATTGTTATTATATTATGTTCCTGAGGTCCTTTGTCAAAACAAAGAGTGGGAAAAACCACAGTACATTACTGGTAATGAAACTGGTCCAGAGTTTTTGTGAATTTTTCCAGTTTTTTTTTTTTTTAGTGTTCATTTGTTACTTTGTAATCCCATTTGGGAAACTACATTGCAATTAGTTGTGTTTCCTTAGTCTCTTAACAGTTTCTAGTTATTCCTTACTTTTAATGACATTTATAAGAATGGCTGTCAGATTGATGTGATGCCCGTGTAACTTTTTTTTTTTTTGCCAGTCCTGGGGCTTGAACTCAGGGTCTGGGCACTGTCCCTGAGATCTTCAGCTCAAGGCTAGCACTCTACAACAGTACCACTTCCAGTTTTCTGGTAGTTTATCAGAGATAAGAGTCTCACGGACTTTCCTCCCCGGGCTGGGTTTGAACCGTGATCCTCAAATCTCAGCCTCCTGAGTAGCTAGGATTATAAGCATGAGCTACTGGCTCTGTGTAACATTTTGTTACTTTTTCACTTCTTTCCTTGTCATCTTCATGCTATAAATCTTTGAATGTGTGTGTATAAACTTTTATAGAAATTGATGATTCCATCATCTTTGTCATATCGGTTTCTATTAACTATGTTTTATCCTGGAAAAGATCATATTTTCCTGTTTCTTTGCATAGCTGGTAATTTTTTTTAACAAGGCAAACAATATTTTATTAGTTATATTCTAAACTTTATTTCCAGCTTTCTTCATTTGAACTACAAAGAATGAATTATGTCTAAACAAAAACTGTAACAGGAAGTGGTGCCCTTCTGTACACTGATTGTGCAGTCAAAGCTTCATCCAAGCTCCGTTAAACTAGTCAGACACACTGGTTTAAAACGCTGAAAAGCATTTCTGTTAGTCTTTCTTTCAGCTTGGCCTGTAATAGTGCTTTGTGCCAGACATGCCTGAACTTTAGGGTCAAAGTACACCATTTAATTTATTTTTAAATTCATTTTTGTATTTTTTGCATGTATGCTTATATGTATGTATGTATATATTTTGTGCCTGTACTGGGGTTTGAACTCAGGGCCTTGTGTTCCTGCTTAGCATTTTTGCTCAAGGCTTGGCATTCTACCACTTGAGCCACGCTTCCACTTCCAGGTTCACCTTTTTAATATCAGAGATGTTTGCCCCTTCTTTTTTTTTTTTTTTTATTTTTTTATTGTAAAGCTACTATACAGAGGGTTACAGTTACATGAGTGAGGTTATGAGTACACTTCCTCTTGAACATTGTTACCCCCTCCATTGTTTTCCCCCTACCATCCCCTCCCTCCCTCCCTTCCCCGAGGTTCTTTTTTTTTTTTTTTTTTTTTTTTTTTGATTGTGATTAAATGATTACATAATTTCAAAGTCACAAGTTCATTCTAACTTCCCTGGAGCAAATTGTCTACCACAGTCTGTAATATATAACAGTGTTCACATGTTATATACCATATTTGTGATCAGCAGCATGAGGATATTTAGTAGTGGTTCAACCAGATGAGCGAGAGTTCTTTGTTTCTTAAGTCCTGTTAGTTTTGTCGTATCACTAACCTTTTGGATTTAGCATCCACTTATGAGGGAGACCATGTACCGTTTGTCTCTTCGTTCTTGGCTTACCTCGCTCAACATGATTCCTTCTAGCTCCATCCATTTCCCTGCAAATGCCATTATTTTGTCATTTCTAATGGCTGCATAATATTCCATTGTGTATAGATACCACAATTTTTGGATCCATTCATCTGTGGTGGGGCACCTAGGTTGTTTCCATATCCTAGCTATTGCGAACAGTGCTGCAATAAACATGGAGGTGCACGTGTCCTTGTATATTGGTTCCTGTTGTTCAGGGTAGATGCCTAGAAGTGGTATGACTGGGTCGTAAGGGAGGTCAATCTTTAGCTTTCTAAGGACCCTCCAGACTGCTTTCCAAAGTGGTTGTATAAGTGTACATTCCCACCAGCAGTGTAATAGGGTTCCTCTTTCTCCACATCCCCTCCAGCATTTGTCGTTGGCTGATTTGTGGATGTGGGACATTCTGACTGGGGTAAGGTGGTATCTCAGGGTTGTCTTTATTTGCATTTCCTTCACCACCAGGGATGATGAACATTTCCTCATGTGTTTCTTTGCCATTTTTATTTCTTCATTTGAGAAGTCCCTCTTTAGTTCCCTTGCCCATTTAGTAATTGGTTTGTTAGGTTTGGGAGGGATTAGTTTCTTGAGTTCCCTGTATATACAGGATGTTAACCCCTTGTCTGATATATTGCTGGTAAATATTTTTTCCCAATTAGTTGGTTGTCTTTCTAGCTTAGTTGCGATAGATTTAGCTGTGCAGAAGCTTTTTATTTTAAGGTAGTCCCATTTGTCGAGTCTCTCTCCAACTTGTTGTGACCCTGGGACTCTGTTCAGGAAGTTCCTTCCTGTGCCTATTAGTTCAAGTGTCTCTCCTACTCTGTCCTGCAGTAGTTTCAGAGATTCAGGTTTAATGTTAAGGTCTTTAATCCATTTTGAGTTGATGTTGGTGCATGGTGATAGGCTGGGGTCCACTTTTAGTTTTCTGCATGTGGCTGCCCAGTTTTCCCAGCACCAGCGGTTGAAGAGGCTGTGTTTCTTCCATTGTATGTCTTTGGCTCCTTTGTCGAATATCAGCTGGCTGTAGGCCTGTGGATTTATATCTGGATCTTCTATTCTGTTCCATTGGTCTTCGGGTCTGTTTTTGTGCCAGTACCATGCTGTCTTTGTGATTATAGCTCTGTAGTAGAGTTTGAAGTTCGGCATGGATAGCCCTCCCATATTGTCTTTATCCCCTAGAATTGTTTTGGCTATTCTAGGTCTTTTGTTGTTCCATATAAATTTTTGGACTGTTTTCTGTATTTCAGTGATGTACGTCATTGGGATTTTAATAGGAATTGCATTGAATTTGTATATTAATTTTGGAAGTATCACCATCTTTACTATATTAAGTCGGCCTATCCAGGAGCATGGGAGGTCTTTCCCAGTTCCTGGTTGCTTTCTTCAGGTTGTGTCCCCCCTCTTAGAATTCTTTGTAATGCTGGCTTAATGTTTATGTATTCATTTAGTTTTTCTTTGCTATTAAAAGTTTTCAGTTCTCCATCGAATGTGAATGCTAGCTTTGCCGGGTATATCAGTCTGGGTTGGCAGTTATTGGCTCTCAGGGCTCGTATGGTGCTTTCCCAGGCTTTTCTTGCATTCATTGTTTGTGTGGAGAGATCTGCAGTGATTCTAATTTTTTTCCCGTTGTAGTATAGCTCCTTCTTCATTTTTGCTGCATGCAGGATTGTTTCCTTATTATTCAGATCCATCATTGTTACTATTATGTGCCTAGAAGTGTTTCTCCTTGGATCTTGCTTGTTGGGTGTTCGATAAGCTTTTGTGATGTAGTTAAGATGGTCGTTTTTGAGGTGGGGAAAATTTTCATTGACTATCTTGTTAAATAGGTGTTGCATTCCCTTGCTCTGGAATTCCTCACCTTCGTCCACTCCGATTATGCGAAGGTTAAATTTTTTAGCATTATCTGCTTGCTCTTGAATTTCCCTTTGGTTTAATTTGAGTGATTTTTCCATATCTGTCACTTTTTGGTCCAGTTGGTGTATTCTGTCTTCTGTATCTGACACTCTACCTTCCATTTCATTCACTCTGTTGACCGTGGCTTCTATTGTGGTTTGCATGGTGGAAATGGATCCCTTTATGGATTCAATGTTGGTTCTCAGAGTACTGATCTCACCTCTCAATGAGGTGATATCAGTATGCATTACCTCTAATTTGGCGTTTATCTCACTTCTTACTGAGGTTTGTGCAGCTTCTATTTTTGCATCCAATTTTTGTTTGATATCCTGTATATCTTTTGATAGTTCATCCTTGTGCTCTTTCAATTTCTGATCCATTTCTCGCTTTATTTCTTGAGTCATTGCCTCCAGCAACCCTTGGATGTAGTTTTTGTCTTCCATTCCTGCTTTGCTCCCACTGGGGCTCTCCCCTGCGTGGCTGCTGGCTTTTGAGGTGAGCTTGCTGTCCTGGGTAGTGGTAAACCTTGTGATTTTTCTCTGTGATTTTCGCATGGGGGTTCAGGAGACTGCTCTTCAATCTTGTTTTGGTGTGTCTGTCTTTGCTTGGTTGCTGATTCTCTATTGGTAGAGAGAGTCTGTGTCTGATCTGGATTCTGTTGGGAGCCTATTTCCAGCTGCTATTCACTTAGGATTCTCAGCTCTCTGCTGTAGCAATTCCCGCCTTTGGAAGGGTTGAGCAGCCTAGACTGCTTGTGTTTGCTCCTGCGGGTGCTCTTGGGAAGATCAGATGCTCTGGATGCACTCTCCCAAATACTGGAGTCTGCTATGGGCTCCTGATGTGTTTTTGTTTGTTTGTTTTGGGCTGGTTGTGGGCTTGAACTCTAGGTTTGGGTGCTGTCCCTCAGCTCTTCAGCTCAGGGCTGGCACCCTACCATTTGAGCCACAGCCCCACTTCTGACCCTTTTTGCTTTGTTCAGGCGCCGGTCCCCTGGCCTGGTTCCGGCCCCAGCCTGGAGCGCGCTCGTTAGGCCTGTGCCTGTAGGTCGTCAGTTGTTGTTGCAGTCCGTCAGTTGTTGTTGCAGTCCGAGTTCAGTTGGGGTGGTTGCGGGCTGGGTTGGGCGGCCCCCCGCCGGGTCGTTGCGATCGCGATTGGGCGGGTGGTCTGCGGACAGGTCCCTTTGTGGCGCTGCTGGTGCCGGGCGGCTTTGGCGGGATGGAGCCTCTCCGCTCCGGTGGAGAGTGATGGGTGGGGTGGGATCCTCCTGGAGACTCCCGGCTGGTAGGTTTCTCTGTTCCTGGCGATCCGCTGTTCTGCAATCCGGTACCTGGTGATCTGCAAGCAGCCCCCTGTGTCTCTGTGGCTCCGGCAGCCCCTGCCGGGCCGGCTGGCCGGCGGCTTGGCGCACTGCCGCGCGGCCAGTAAAGGTTGGGGGAGGGGTCTTCGCTCTTCTCTGTTCTGAAATTCTTCTTTTCCTCTCTTTCTTTTTTTGTTATTTTCCACCTCTGGTTTTTCTCTGAGTGTTCGTCTTTTTGTTGTTGTCGGTCTCTTGGGGAGATTAAAGGTTGGAACTCGAACTCTCTTTTTGGTTGGAGAGAGCTGTGGCGTTTCCCTATCGCCCCGTCGCCATCTTGAGAACTCCCCTGTTTGCCCCTTCTTTAAGGAGAGCCTGAAGTGTTTGGTGTTTTTTCTTTTTCTTTTTTGTTTTCTGTGAACTCCAAGCAGTTTTTCTTCTTTGTGATATTTGAGTAGTTTTTCTGGTTCACCCTGCACAAGCTCTATTTTTATATTGGCCTCTAGGACCATTTATTTTTACCCCAACAATAAGTAGCTGCCTGACACTTTCAGGATATTAGAGTAGGCTTGTTCAGGAAGATTAGCAGATACAGTGCAAAGAATAAGGACACTGTCAAAGAGGAGCTAATAGGGGTGACTAGAGAGGGAGATATAAGAAGGAAGTGGGAGAGAAAAGTGGTTCATCATCACTGTTGACTAGAATGGGGAAGGCTGGTAGCTATAAAAATAGTGTGTATGAATGTGCCATTTAAGGGAATGGCCTCAAGCTCTTTCACCACTTCTAAAAATTTGATGTTTATTTGTCCATACTTTTTCCTATGCATTCTGTAACCATATATAACACACATTACTTTATAGCAGGCAACAGCTATCTGCCTAAGCTTCTGATCTTTCTGCCATTGGCTTCTTTGTTCCTGTGCTGATTCTCCTCCTAACTCCCAGATTGGGTCTTCTTCCTCTCTTGAATGCCTAAGAGGAGGTACAGTTCCATCCTCTGTCTTCAAATTCCTGCTAATGAAAGTAATAGAAAGTCTTAGAAAGTAGTGTTAAAAACCAAGATCTAGCCATGAACCTGTGGCTTATACTTGTAATCCTAACTACTTGGGAGGCTGAGATCTGAGGAACGTGATTTGAATACATCCTAGGCAGAAAACTTCTCCAATTCATCAACATGGAGGCATGACTCAAGTAGTAGTAGACTCAAGTAATAGAGCAAGAAAGCTATGAGCAAGAAAGCCAAACAAGCACAGGCCCTGAGTTCAAGCTCCAGTGTATACTTTCTCCCTCTCCCTCCCCCCCCCACATACACATACACACACACAAACACACAAAAAAAACCTAACAACCACCACCAACAACAACAAAAAACCAAGGTCAGGGCACTAGTTCACTAGTTTTGCTTGTTGCTACCTGGAGTATGATTACTTCTAGTTCTTCTCAACTGACAGTACATGTGTGATACAGATATTTATATATATTTCAATATCATTATCTGTATCTATAAAGCTAAACTAACATATAAAACTGAGCTTATAGTAATGTCTCAAACTCTAAGAACATTATATCTTGATTTTTAACCTTTCTGGTTAATTTTAAGTGTGTTTCATACACAGCTAGTTTTATTTTCCAGAAAATAAAATGAAATAGTAATTGGCAGTGGCGCTGTGGCTCAAGTGGTAGACCGCTAGCCTTGAACTGAAGAGCACAGGGACAGCACCCAGACCCAGAGTTCAAGCCCCAAGACCAACAACAAAAAACCCCCCCACAAAATAGTAATTGGCAGGATTCACTGATTTACATTCATAATCATATATATGTCCGTGGTTCTGTGATATGATTTTATTTCCCATATATGTACATTTACATATATATATAGATAGATGAAGAATTGTATCTTTAACCCTTGTATACTAGTACATCTTGATTCAAACAATAGTTATTCCTTACAAGTGATGCTAAAATTATGTTGCATTAAATTCTGCAATTTTACAATATTAATTTTCATGGCTAGGAATGTGGCTTAATGGATTCCTCAGCACCACATAAACAGAAGAAGCCAGAAGTGGTGCTGTGGTTCAAGTGGTAGAGTGCTAACCTTGGGAAGCTCAGGGACAGTGCCCGGCCTTGAGCTCAAGTCCCAAGAATGGCTAAAAAATAAAAAACTTTCATAATGTTTATAATTTTTCCTGTTTAAATGTGCTTATTCTTTTTTTTTTTTTGTCGGTCGTGGGGCTTGAACTCTGGGCCTGGGCGCTGTCCCTCAGCTCTTCAGCTCAAGGCAAGCGCTCTACCACTTGAGCTACAGCGCCACTTCCGGTTTTCTGGTGGTTTATTGGAGATAGGAGTCTCACGGTCTTTCCTGCCTGGGCTGGCTTTGAACTGCGATCCTCAGATCTCAGCCTCCTGAGTAGCTAGGATTACAGGTGTGAGCCACCAGCGCCCGGCTAAATGTGCTTATTCTTTTAGTACTTGGGTCTTACTCAGTTTTACAACTTTTTCCCCTATTCTCTCATTTTATTGGTCATATAATTCCCACATTAAATCACAGAATAGTTATCCTTTATACCATCCTTATCCTTACCATTGTTTTCATTGTATCTGTAGAAAATATGTTTTTAAAGTGTATTCAATATGTAATTCAAGATCTTATGCCAGTTTCCCTTGGGTGGCTGGAATTTGCCTTCTGGTAGTTTCCATAAGAGCTAATGAGAACAGTATCCTTTCAGTTTTCAATAAGTAATTCAAGACCTTATGCCAGTTTCCCTTGGGTGGCTGGAATTTGCCTTATGGTAGTTTCCATAAGAGCTAATGAGAACAGTATCCTTTCAGTTTTCAGTGTGTTCAAAACTATCCGTGCCCATTACACTAAAAGTGCAATATGGCTGTCTCTAAAAAAGCCTTTCCTTCTTTTTCTTTCTCCTATGTAATTATTGTGGTTCGTTCTATTCTGGCAGAAGTTATTGGTATGGTTAAGTGTGATGTAACCTTTCAGTCTAGCTACCCAAAGAATTCTATTCTTATCTTTAAAGTACAATAACTTTACTGAGATGTATTGTGGTGCTTACTGTGTTAATCAATTTCCCTTGGATATGGTGTGTCCTTTTTTTTTTTTTGTCGGTCCTGGAGCTTGAACTTTGGGTCTGGTTGCCTTCCCTCCACTCTTCAGTTCAAGGCTAGCGCTCTATTACTTGAGCCACACCACCACTTCTAGTTTTCTGGTTAATTGGAGATAAGAGTCTCACTGATTTTCCTGCCCGGACTGGCTTTGAACCACGGTCCTCATATTTCAGCCTCCTGAGTAGCTAGGATTACAGGTGTGAGCCACTAGCACCTGAGTATGTTGTGTCCTTTCTAAACCAAGGTAAAGGAGAATTTGCTTGAGTTATAGTTTAGAGCTTTTGACATGTAGATGTGATTTCCTCTTCACGGGCATGTATTGTGTAGGCACTGGCAAGATTTTAACCTGCATTCCACACTTTTCAATCTTTTCTTTTAGGGCAGGATGCAACACTTCTACACAGGATCAAACTTGGGCCTCATGCATGCTAGGCAAGAGGTCTGCCTCTTGAGCTATACCCCAACCCTTTTGTTTTTTTGTATTTTGTTTCTGAGATAGGGTGTTACCAACTTTGTCAGCACTGGTCTAGAACCCACAATCTTCACACCTCTGCTTCCTGAGTAGCTAGAATTACAGGCATGTGCCACCATACCCAGATTCTTTTTTTTTTTTTATTGTGAAAATACCGTACAGAGGAGTTACAATTACATGGGTAAGATAACGAGTACATTTCTTATCAAGCATTTTTACCTCCTTTTTCCCAGCTTCTTTCTATACCACTGGAAATTTAATCAGTGGGCTCCTCACTGTGCTACTTTAAATTTTATCGCTTCCATTTTTTTTCCCCTCTAAGTTCTACTAGTTCTCATTTTAATTTCCTCTATTGTTTGGTCATCTTTTCCCTACATTATTGTATGTTTTATTTTGTACTGTCTCTTCACTGGCAGTTGCTTTGTTAAATTTTTTGTTTTGTTTTGTTTTGTTTTTGGGTCCAGTCGTGGGGCCTGAACTCTGGGCCTGGGCGCTGTCCCTCAGCTCTTCAGCTCAAGGCTAGCGCTCTACCACTTGAGCCACAGCGCCACTTCCGGCTTTTTTCTTTTTGCTTATGTGGTGCTGAGGAATTGAACCCAGGGTCTCAGGCATGCAAGGCAAGCGCTTTACCACTGAGCCACCTTCCCAGCCCCATGTTAAATATTTTTTAACCAACACTAAAATCTTTATGTATATATATATAATTCAACTGATGAAAACATATTTCTGATGACTGCTTTTCTCATATCTGAAAACATATTCTCTCTATATGAATGCTGTTAATTTGCTACTTAAAACTCATATTTGAATGAGTTAGATTTTTCTATCAGCTATGGCCAGAGGTTCCTGAGTGTTGGGCTACAGAAGTACCAGAATAGCTCACGTATTGCCTTCCTGTTTCTGGAATGATGGGTTGTTTTCTCAAAGTGTCTGCATCATTGAGCCTTCTCAGCCTTAGACCACCAAGGGACCTAGCATTTTTTGTGGGGCTTGAACTCTGGGCCTGGGTGCTGTCCCTCAGCTCTTCATCTCAAGGCGAGTACTCTACCACTTAAGCCACAGCACCACTTCCCGTTTTCTGAGTGGTTTATTGGAGATAAGAGTCTCATGGACTTTCCTGCCTGGGCTGGCTTTGAACCTCTCTCCTCATATCTCAGCCTTCTGAGTAGCTAGGATTACAGGCGTGAGCCACCTACGCCCGGCCTTCCTAGCATTTTTTTTTTTTTAGCACTATTTTCTCACCTTCCACACTGTTGTCTGAGTTCTGCCAATTGGAGGGCACTAAACTGTGCTCCTTCCTCCACAGAGATCTGGGTAGTTCTTCCAGAGTCAATTACTTTTGGACACATTTACATATTTTTGCATTTGCAGCATTTCTCTTAGACTTTTTTTTTTTTTTTTGAGGCAGGCTCTTGCTATGTAGCCCAAGTTGGCATAGACATGGAGATCCTGCTGCCTCTGCTTTCTGCTCAGATTAGAGACATGTACCAGGATGGTGAAATTGATAATTTAGTTTGTTGATCTTTTAAAGTTTCCAGGTGGAGGGGCTGGGAACGTGGCTCAGTGTTAGAGCGCTTGCCTTGCATGCCTGAGGCCCTGGGTTTGATACCTCAGCACCACATAAGCAAAAAGAAAAAAAAAGCCGGAAGTGGCGCTGTGGTTCAAGTGGTAGAGCGCTAGCCTTGAGCTGAAGAGCTGAGGGACAGCGCCCAGGCCCAGAGTTCAGGCCCCACGACCAGACCCAAAAAACAAACAAACAAAAAAAAAAGTTTCCAGGTGGAGAAACGAATATATGTATAAAAATTTAATTTATGTAAATATACAGAATGTATTATATACATCAATATATGAAATTAAATTATACAAAATATGATTTTTATAGACTATATACCACACACATATATAAAGTATATTGAGGTTAAATATAAATATATTTGGTTAATAGATCATATATACATATATATATATATATACACACACACACAATATTTAGTATGTTTAACCTCTTAAGAACCTTGGTGAAAGAACCATTTCATTGAGAAGAAAAGTGAGAGGTTGGCATGTTCAGGTGGTCGAGTGCCTGCCAATGAGCTTTAAGAGCTAGCATGTTTGAGTCCAATGGGAAGGGATGGCACAGGGGAGGGAGAAAGGGAAGAAAAACTATCTCAGAAAAAAAGAGTAGGATGTCAGAAGCACAAAATACATAAAATGTGTTTTTCAATTTAATTAACTTAGTCATGTAAAGGATTTAACTATTGACTTAGGAAACAACCATAACAATACTTAAAATAAAGAAGTAACTTTAAGTTACAGGCAATAAAAGGCAATTTTCTTGTTTGGTAGGCTAACATATATATGATATAAATATAATTAGGCATAGAACATATGTCAGACTACTTTTATATTTTATAGAAAAATAAACATGTAATTTAAAAATATAAAAATGGTGAGGTATGGTAGCTTATAATTATAATCCTAGCTACTCAGGAGGCTGAGATCTGAGGATTACAGTTCAAAGCCAGCTAGGGAACTGGGTACCAGTGGCTAACGCCTGTAATCCTAACTACCCAGGAGGCTGAGATCTGAGGGTCACGGTTCAAAGCCAGCCCAGGCAGGAAAGTCCATGACATTCTTATTTCCAATAAACCACCAGAAAACCAGAAGTGGTGCTGTGATTTAAGTGGTAGAGTGCTAGCCTGAATAGCTGAGGGACAGCGTTCAGGCCCAGAGTTGAAGCCCCATGACCAACCAAAAAATAAAAAAAATTGCCAGCCTGGGCAGGAAAGTCAGTAAGACACTTTATTTCCAATTAAGTGGAAGTAGAACTGTGGAAGTGGAGCTGTGGCTCAAATGGTAGTGTGCCAGCCTTGAGCACAAAAGTTCAGGGACAGAACTTAGGCCCTGAGTTCAAGCCCTAGCACCAGCCAAAAAAAAAAAGCTGGGGATAGTGGTACATGCCTGTCATCCCAGCTAAGTGGGAGTGTAAATAGGGGGATTGTGATCCTAGGCCTAGCTCAGCAAAAATCCCCAAGAAAGACCCTATTTGAGAAATAACTGACTCCCTACAAAGTAGCTGAGATTACAAATATATGGTAGGTCCCTAAGCTTGTTGTTTGAAACGGGATCTCACTGCCAAACTGGCCTCAAACTGTGATCTTCAGGATCTGTCTCAAGTAGTTAGAATGACAGCTGGACTCCTTCCAGTTGTTGAGAAGCCATTTTGTAATTATGAGGATGAAATCCACAAAGGAAAACAGATTTGGAAAGTGGACAGAGCCATATTACCAGCTTCAGGTAGACCAGTTCTATACATGTTACCTGAGGAAAACAAGCCATTTGCTTTGGGGAGCCACTCATACTTGAAGCTGAATGCTATCTCAATTGGTGGCTTTAATATTCAAAATTTAAAACTAGCAAAGGTGGTCCAGTTAAGAGAGTAGACAGCTGATGACTTGCAGATGACTCCTGCAAGAGAAGAGGGGCCCTAGGGGAAGAAGCTGTTCTAGGAAATTGAAAATGTGTACTGGAGTAGGACACTTGTTTTTTGATATCAAAGAAAGAAGAGACATGTACAGAGAGAAGGCAGGCAGGGAGGGAGGAGGGATGGATTGAAGAAGGTAGAGAGAAAAAGGGGAGGGAAGGAGAGAGGGAGATGAAGGATAAAGGAGGCTCCAAGGAAATACTCATTTTCCCTTTTATATTTAGCCTAGCCCCTCTTCTTTCCCAGTCTCATTCATCTATCTCAGATCTCTCATTGTAAGAGTACTCTAATTACCTTTGTCTTCCATTTGGTCATGATAGTCCAAATTGGACCTGAGTTGCCATTTTTCTGCTTAATTTCTTCCCACGCATCCATAGTTACTCAAACTCAATGTCCCTTCAAGTCTCTATAGTCAGATTCTAAACCTTGTACTAATCTCCCTCATTCTCTCCTCCTCTCCTGATGATGTTAGTTCCTCCAATCATTTTGTCTTTACTTCTCAAAGGCTCACCAGAAAAGCTTCTAAATGACCTACTCAAAGATTCTGGGATGCTATGAAGTGAGAGTCTATTGTACACCAAAGATTCTGGGATTCTATGACCTCTGATCTCTGTTACCCACCGGAGAAGGCAAGTTCTGAGTTGAACCACGCCTCCTGCTTGGTGAGACAGAGACAGGAATCACAGGTGGGTGGTTTCCACACATTATTTTGATGGGTCACATATGGCTGTTTCTGCCTTATTCCTTTCTGTTATTGAAATTTCTCAAATACTTGTAGAATACTGAATAGCAAACAGAGGTTGGAGGTATACGATTTTCAAAGGAACAGTCTTTGTCTCACCCTTTGCTGCCATGCAGTGCCTTACCCAAATTGAAGGCATTCATTTCCTCATATTTGACAGACAGCAAGTATCTGACTGTCCTTTGACCTCTATTTTAAGGTTCATGTTATTATGTGCTATTTTTCTTGTCCTTAATTCTTTGATTCTGCCTTTCATACATCCTAGACCTAATACAGTGGTTAATGTCATGTCTTTCTTAATCTTCCTCCATCCCTTGTGGAGACATAGCAAGGAGTCTGTCATTCTTCTTGGTCGCATCCCTGGAAATGGGTAGGAGATTCTACGTGGTCCATGAGTTCCAAGACCTAGTCCACCTGCAGATGGAAGAACCACTCAGGGATCCAGGCTGCTACCTACATATTCTGCCCCTCTTCTGTGTCTGAGGAGCCTCATTATAGATGACTTGGCCTCAGTGAGCAGAAGCACATGGGCCAGCATGCAGGAGGACACATTGGAGACAAAATAGCAGAGCTGGAGGACTCCAAAAAGTTGGAGTACTTCAGGGAAATCAGAAATGTTAGAAGCTGAAAGACCAAGGAAGAAAGGATGCTTAGAAAAAAAAAGGGATGTGACAGTGAACAATGTGGGCATACAGAGAGAGGGAACAGCACCTGGTATTCTGGCCTTTGGATTCTGTGACATTTATAGCAATTATGTGTTGGAATAAAACTTGAGAAACTGTGGAGAATGTAGGAAAGGGTGAATTAAATTACTAATGAATGTAAACAAAATATTAAAAAATGTATAAGAGATGTTTAGAATAGGCAAATGCACAAAAAACTACTTTATACTCAAATCATTGAAATCTGGGAGAAAACTAAAATACTCCAGAGAAAGATATATTTATCTCAGAAGACTAAGGGGAGACTGTAGCTGACTCCTCAATAGAAAGAATAAAAGCAAAGACAAGTATAAAACAGAGTTTCTGCTTACCTACCTCTACACTCAGTATATTCAATAAAATGAAGCCATAGTAAATGTAGCTTTAACAAATGAAAGAGAACTTAACCACCAGCAGATACTTGCTGACAAGAATAATAAAGAAAATTTTAATTGACAAGTAAAAGTACCTACATTTATGGTTTACAGTGTTGCTACCGGCAACCTGGGACAGCATGGCTGGATACTGGAGCCTGAAGAAATGAGAAAAGACAAGGGAGGTGGGGAGAAAGAGAGAGAGAGAGAGGAACTAGGGGGTTCAGTGCTCACTGGCTGCTGAACCCTAAGCCCCTGTAAGCAACATTTAACTTTAATACAAACATTCATCTTATTCCCAAGTTCTCAAGGGTCCAAATAGCTCTAACCTAAACAACCAATAGGGTCCAGTTAATAGTAATTTACAGCTGGATGCTGGTGGCTCAAGCCTGTAATTCTAGCTATTCAGGAGTCTGAGATCTGAGGATCATGGTTCAAAGCCAGCCCGGGCAGGAAAGTCCATGAGACTCTTATCTCCAGTTAACCACCCAAAACTAGACGTGATGCTGTGGCTCAAGTGGTAGAGCGCTTGCCTTGAGCTGAAGAGCTCAAGGACAGTGACCAGGCCCAGAGTTCAAGCCTCATGACCAACAACAACAGCAAGAAAAAAGTAATTTGCATATTTGTTTTGCCTTGTCTGTTGAGTTTTCCGGGGTCCAGTTCTCAGCTTTCTGAGTACTGTTTAAGTTGACATTCCAACCTCATAACCCTTTCCTGGTCTCACAGCTCAGCCTCAGTTTCCTACATTACAACATGATGTTGTGCTGATGCACTATGGAATGGCCAATTCAAGCTGTTTTTTTTTTTTTTTAATTTTCATTTTTGTCAGTCCTGGGGTTTGAACTCAGTGTCTAGAGTCCCTGAGCATTTTTGCTCAAGGCTAGCATGTTAGCACTTTGAGCAGCAGCTTCACTTCCAGTTTTGTAGTGGTTAATTGGAGATAAGTATCAGAGACTTTTCTGCCCTGAGCTCAACCAATCTGAGCAGAGGGGCGGGGCCTGCTGTGTTAGGGATAAATAGGGGAGCAGCCTGCCTGCTCTGTGTGCTTGCTTGTCAGATTTTTGGTTGATGATGTACCCTTCTGTAGACGTAAATTTGACCTTGTTGAGACAATTCTTTGTTTTCATGTCTATCATTTTGACTCCAACAGTTCTTGAAGAGTATATTTATAGTGCATATGCATTACCTAATGTTTTTAGCATTTTGGGGAGGAGGGGTAAAAACACTTAAAATCTCCCTATTAGGATTTTTCAAGTATATAATTAAAAACTAAGGTTGTTGTGATGTACAGCCAATCTCAGGTTTATTCCTCCTGTATAACTGGAACTCTATGTCCTTTGAGTCTCACCTCAATACCCCATACCTAATGTCAATTAACTACCGTGTCCCTCTTGTTTCTGAGAACTTGACTTTTTAGATTAAACATACAAGTAAGATCACAAGGTACTTGTCTTTATTTGACTTATTTCATTCAAACTAGTGACTTCTAGGTTGTTAAAAATGGCAGGATTTCTTTATTTTTGAGGTGGAATAATTTTCCATAGTGCATACTGTTAAGAAACCGAGTCACAAGAGTATTAGAATAAATAAAGAGCTGCAAAGTATCTCAACAGACCAGAACAACTGTAATGGAGAATTGAAGAGAGATGCCATGGTGACCTGAGGAGAGTCAGGAGACACCAGGCATGATGTG
Source organism: Dipodomys spectabilis (assembly GCF_019054845.1). Classification (NCBI taxonomy): domain Eukaryota; kingdom Metazoa; phylum Chordata; class Mammalia; order Rodentia; family Heteromyidae; genus Dipodomys; species Dipodomys spectabilis. The sequence continues at coordinate 1,769,357 of NW_024871253.1, forward strand.
CTAGGGGCAGGGTAAAGGGACTTAAGTAGAATCCTCAGTGTAGGTGACTGGAGGGTACAAAAAGTTTCAGGGCAGGTTTGTGGTTTCAGCCTGAAATAATTGTGCAGCAGGTCCTGGTTCAGCCAGCTGTGGCCTGCTTGGGGGAACTCGGGAGCCTGTTACCTGGAGAGGTGGGAGAGTGGATGTTCACATTTTGGGGATTGCAGATTCCCATCAAATACCTGCTACATTTCCTTTCTTCAGTTGTCCATCAGTAGACACTTCAGTTGATTCCATATCATGGCTCTTATAAATAATATTGCAAGCTGTGCATCAGTAGTTCATAACTGTAATCTTAGCCACTCAGAAGACTGAGATCTAAGGATCATGGTTCAAAGCTAATTAGGGGAGTAAAGCCCTGTTAGACTCTTATCTCTAGTTAACAAGCAAAAAACTACAAGTGGAGTTGCAAGAATGTGAGGCTCTAAGCTACAGTGCTGGTGGTTTATGCCTGTAATCCTGAGATCTGAGGAGTGAGGTCGAAGCCAGTCCAGGCAGGAAAGTTTGTGACTCTTTATCTCCAATAAACCAAAAATTTAAAATAAATAAAATGCTGGAACTGGAGCTCTGGTTCAAGTAGTAGAATGCTACCTTGAGCAAAAAAGCTGAGAGGCAGTGCTCAGGCCCAGAGATCAAGCCCTAGTACAAAGAGAGAAAAAGAGAGGAAGAGAAAGAGAGAGGGAGAAAGAGAAAGAGGGAGAAAAGGAAAGAAGGAAAGAAGACTGTAGTGTCCATGGGAATGCTGTTATCTCTTTGATATACTGTTTTCATATCCTTTGGAAATATATCCAGAACTGGAATTCTTGGGTATTAACTCTAGTTCTTGTAATTTTTTGAGGAACCTCAATATTGTTTCTATAAGGGTTATATCTAATACACATTTTCACCAACAATATACAAAGTTTCCTATTTTCTAAATCTTCACTATATTGTTAATGGTGTTTTCATTAACAGCCATTCTAGCAAGTATGAAGTGATATCACAATTGTGGTTTTAATTTGGATTTCTTTAATAATTTCTTTCATGTGCCTGTTGATCATTTGCATATTTTTTTGTTTTGAAAAGTGCCTTTTCAGGTTGTTTGCCCATCTTTACATTGGATTATTTTCTTACTATTGAGTAGATTGAATTTATGTATTTTAGATATTAATGCCATTATCAGATATATGCTTTATAATTACATTCTCCTATTCTATAGTTGATTCTTCACTCTGTTGATTGTCTTCTTTGCTGTGCAGAAGTTTATTACTCTGATGTGATCTATTTGTGTATTTTCACTTTCCTTGCTTGTTTGGGGACCATAACTAAAAACATAATAGCCCCAACCAATATCATGGTGGTTTCCTCCCATGTTTTCTTCTTACAGTTTTATAGTTTCAGGTACTATTTTTCTATTTGGGGTTGATTGTTGTATATAGTGTGAAGGTCTAATATCTTGAGCAAAAAAGCTCAGGGGCAGCACGATGTCCAGTTTTCTCAGTACGAACATTTATTACTTTGTTTTATTCTACATTTTGGCATTACTGGGGTTTGAGCTCAGGTCCTTGCATTTGTACTGTTCATCTTACTTGGCTATACTCCATCTCTAGCCCTGCTTTTTGCTGGTTATTTTTGACATGGAGTCTAATAGATTTTTTGACTGTTTTTCTTCAAGCCATGATACTTCAGCCTTTTGAATAGTTGAAGCTAGGATGGTAGGTATGTGCAACTGGCACCCAGCCTAGATTTAGTTTAAGATTATGGGTATGCTAATGAGTATGAAGTGTATCTCAGGGTAGTATTTGTGTTTGTGTGTCTGTGTGTTCATGTGTGTGCATGCATGCCAGTACTAGGGCTTGAATTTAGGTCCTGAAGCTCTCTCAGGTTATTAGTAGTGTATAGAAATATAGCTGATTATTTTTGTGTTGCTTTTACACTTTGCTAAAACAGTTTGCAGAGACTTAAGATACACTTTACAGCCTAAGCTAGACACTAATGGAAATGAATCTCTCTGCTCTGCTCTTTCCTGGTGGGATACACACTAAAATATTAAAATCAAATTTAAGTCTGGCTATAGAATCTGATTTAAGTATCTAATAATTTCTCAATTTTAGGTCTATCTGTGAAGGAAATGAAGGCTTGAACATTGTTAAAATCTTATTTAGCCAGGTGCTGGTGGCTCACACCTGTAATCCTAACTACTCAGAAGGCTGAGAGCTGAGGATCCATGTTTGAAGCCAGTCTGTGCAGGAAAGTCTATGAGATTCTTTTTTCCAGTTAACTACCTGCCTCCCCCTCAGCCCCCCCCCCCCCAAAAAAAAGCCAGAAGTGGGGCTATAGCTCAAGACAGCACTCAGGCCCCGAGTTCAAGTCCCAGTACCAGCACAAAAACAACAAAATAAAAAACTCCCAAAATCTTGTTGAATATTTCACAATGCTATATCATAGGTTTTTCTACAGATGGCATTTACTTTTATTTATTTTTAACTTATTTACTGACTAGTTTATTTATGAATGGCTATTTGTTACCTTGTTTATTAATTTAGTCAGCCCCCCTATGTAGCCCAGACAGGCCTCGAATTCAGAATCTTCCTGCTTCTGTGATTCAGGCATGCTCCACGATATTCAGCTCATACAGGTTTACTTAATAATGTGATACCAAAGAGTATGGAGTTGTGAGGAAATTTTAATTCGAATTGGCTATTGCTTGAACAAAGAGTAACTCTTCTTTTAAAAATGTTTACCTTGAGGTCTTCTGCGCCCCCCCAGCCCCCTTCCCGGCATGGCAGCGGAAGACGAGGCGGCATCGCCGCGGCTCCCGGATCTGTTTGAAAGTGGCAGGCAGATGCTGGAAGAGGTGGAAGTGGCCACGGAGCCCACGGGCTCCCGGATGATCCAGGACAAGGTGGCGTGGGGCCTGGAGGTGCTGGAGAAGGCGGAGGCGATGCTGTCGCAGCTCGATCTGTTCAGCCACAACGAGGACTTGGAGGAAATAGCCTCGGCCGACCTGAAGTACCTGATGGTGCCCGCGCTGCTGGGCTCGCTCACGCTCAAGCAGGTGGGCGCCAGCCGGCGCCTGGACCACCTGCAACAGGCCCGTGAGCACTTCCTGCACTTCCTCACCCAGTGCCAGCACTACCGTGTGGCTGACTTCCAGCTGCCATCGGTCACGGACGACGACGAAGCCGACACCGAGGCGGAAGACCCCGCCGGCCGCCCGCCGCCGGCCATCGCTGACCTGGTGGCCATGGCGTCCCAGCGCCAGGCCAAGGTGGAGCGGTATCGGCGGAAGAAGGCCCTGGAGCAGAGGCTGTGTGCGCTCAAGGCGGCCGTGGAGAGCGGGCAGGCGGAGGACGAGCGCGTTCGCGAGTACCACCTCCTCCACCTGCGGAGGTGGGTCAGCATCAGCTTAGAGGAGCTCGAGAGCATCGACCTGGAGATGAAGGTCCTGAGAGACAAGGACTCCTTGGGCGAGGCCTCCACCTCGCACGCACCCGTGCCCGAGCGGCCTCCCATGAAGCCCTTCGTGCTCACGCGGAATAAGGCCCAAGCCAATGTTTTCGGAGCCGGTTATCCGAGTCTGGCAACGATGACGGTGAGTGACTGGTATGAGCAGCGCGGGAAACTCGGAGAATTCTCGGATCAGGGAATAGCCCAGACCCCAGTCCAGTTCTCCAGAGCGCCTCAGCGACAGGAAAGTCAGGAGCAAAAGGAGGAAGAGGATGATGAGAGCGCACTCCACAGAGCGCGGGAGTGGGATGACTGGAAGGACACCCATCCGAGGGGCTATGGCAACCGACAGAACATGGGCTAATCTGCCCTCCACACCCCGAGGATGCACTGCAGCTTCCCTGCCGAGGGAACCCCGGCGTCTTCCCCTCCCCGGCCTCCTGCTTTCAGCCCTGTGCAAGGAAGGTAAAAAGATGCCGAGTCTTGTTTTGTTGTCAATAAAGTATCCAACAGTCAAGTGTCTATTTGTACCCTAGATAATGACCAATGATCTTGTTTTGCCATCACTAATTTTCATCGTGGTCTATTCGATTCCTTTAATGGAACAGAAAAGGCACTTGAGAAATGGTTCTGTATATAATCGATGGCTGTATGAATTCTCTTTTAAAAATAAAAAGTCCCTATCATGTGAGTCTGTGCAGAAAAATATTATTGTATCTTTTGCCTCTTCTTTGTTCTACTAGTCTTCGAGGAGTTTTTTTTTTTTTGTTCTGTACTTTCCAGTTATTTATTATAGAATGTAAATTTGTCTAATCAGGGAGTTGGTCTCCCCAGAACAGGATACTCAATAAATACTTGTTGAGTAAGTAAATAATTCAGTAAGCCCGCGCTGGTGGCTCACGCCTGTAATCCTAGCTACTCAGGAGGCTGAGATCTGAGGATTGCCCTTCGAAGTCAGCCCGGGCAGGAAAGTCCATGAGACTCTTATCTCCAATAAACCACTAGAAAACTGGAAGTGGCGCTGTGACTCAAGCTGTAGAACGCTCACCTTGAGCTGAAGAGCACAGGAACAGCGCCCAAGCCCAGAGTTCAAGCCCCACGAATGACAAAAAAAAAAAAAAAGAGTCTTACAGACTTTCCTGCCCAGGCTGGCTTTGAACCATGATCCTCAGAGCTTAGCCTCTTCAGTAGCTAGGATTACAGTGTGAGCCACCAGTGCCCGCTGCTTGGAGGTTTCTATTAAAGCTGACTTTGCCAAGTGTACATATTTCTTTTCCACCACCAGGGAGTGGTATAACAGCCTAAGTCAAGTACTGGGAATATTTCAGATAGTGACATTTTGTTATTTCTGTAACTTAAAATTTCCTTTCCATTTAGTCTGACTAGCTTGTCCCAAAGCATATGTAATAATAACGGTAAAAATGGTCAGGCATAGAACTTGAGTCTGTAATCATTACACTCAGGAGTATAAGGCAGAAGAATGGCAAGCTGGAAGCCTTTTTGGTCTATGTAGAAAAACATAATCTTAAAAAGCAGTAAATGGGAGGGGGGGCCAAGATGGCGACGGGGCAGTAGGGAAACGCCACAGCTCTCCCCAACCAAAAAGAGAGTTCGAGTTCCAACGCTTAATCTCCGCAAGAGACTGACAACAACAAAAAGACGAACACTCAGAGAAAAACAGGAGGTGGAAAATAACAAAAAAGAGAGGAAAAGAAGAATTTTAGAACAGAGAAGAGCGAAGACCCCTCCGCCAACCTTTACTGGCCACGTGGCAGTGCGCTAAGCCGCGGCCAGCCAGCCGGCGGGGTCTGCTGGAGCCCCAGAGACACAGGGGGCCGCCTGCAGATCACCTGCGCAGAAGCCGCCTGAGGTACTGGTTTGCAGACCAGCTGATCGCCACGAACAGAGAAACCTACCAGCGGGGAGTCTCCATGAAGATCCCACCCCCAGCCCTCACTCTCCACCAGAGCAGAGAGGCTCCATCCCGCCAAAGCCGCCTGGCACCAGCAGCACGACAAAGGGAGCTGTCTGCAGACCACCCGTGCAGAAGCCACCTGAGGCACCAGACCTGCCTGTTTGCGACGACCCGGCGGGGGCCGCCCAGGTCCCAGAGGCACAGGAAGCTGTCTGCAGACCACCCGTGCAAAAGCCGCCTGAGGCACCAGACCTGCAACAGCAACTGATGACCTACGCCACACAGAAACAACTAGCTCCAGGGTGAGTACCCCACAGGGGACAGTGTATCCCTCAAGGGAGACCAGAGCTGGAGGGAATCCCCAGACCCTGATCCAGACTCCCTACCCCAACACCTGGACCACAGGACCCACTAAAACTGGGAACTGTTCGAGAGCTCCACCAGTCCGTGGAGCACACTCCGCTGGCCAGGATAGTGCAAGAGCGCCCCTGGAAGGGAGCTTAAATGCCCAAGCCAGGAACAGCGCCCCTGGGTCAAGACAACCAACAGTAGAAGAAATTTGAACTGTGTACCTCAGGCTGCATAACCTAGGTGGTATACACAGCAGCACAGGCCTAACGAGTGCGCTCCAGGAGGGGGCAAGAACCAGGCCTGGGGATCTGGCGCCTGAACAACACAACCAACTCCTCCCAACTGAAGTCAAAAGCTGAGCATACGCCTCAGCAGAGGGGAGAAAAACAGGGAACAGCACTCCCCGGGAAGCACGCCTGTGACAACAAAAGACCTGGAGGCTCAGGGCAAGAGAAGCCCAAACCCCACCAAAACTCCACCCATATACTCTAGGCTGGGAATTGGGCAACACAGGCCGTCAGCACCTGATAGTAAGCAGGATCTCAGGCTGATAAGGCGGCTCAGCAATAGAGTGATAGTCTTGGATGTACGAGGCCCTGGATCTGTTTCCTCAGCATCACAAAAGCAAAAAGGGTCAGAAGTGGTGCTGTGGCTCAAATGGTAGGGTGCCAGCCTTGAGCTGAAGAGCTGAGGGACAGTACCCAAACCTAGAGTTCAAGCCCACAACCAGCCCAAAACAAACAAAAACACATCAGGAGCCCATAGCAGACTCCAGTATCTGAGAGAGTGTATCCAGAGCATCTGATCTTCCCAAGAGCACCCGCAGGAGCAAACACAAGCAGTCTAGGCTGCTCAACCCTTCCAAAGGCGAGAATTACCAGCAATCTACAGCAGAGAGCTGAGAATCCTAAGTAGGTCTGAACAGCAGCTGGAAATAGGCTCCCAACAGAACCCAGATCAGGCACAGACTCTCTCTACCAATACAGAATCAGCAACAAAACAAAGACAGACACACCAAAACAAAATTGAAGAGCAGTCTCCTGAACCCCCATGTGAAAATCACAGAAAAAAATTACAAGGTTTACCACCACCCAGGACAGCAAGCTAACCTCAAAAGCCAGCAGCCACGCACGGGAGAGCCCCAGTGGGAGCAAAGCAGGAATGGATGACAAAAGCTACATCCAAGGGTTGCTGGAGGCAATGACTCAAGAAATAAAGCGAGAAATTGATCAGAAATTGAAAGAGCACAAGGATGAACTAACAAAAGAGATACAGGATATCAAACAAGAGATGCATGCAAAAATAGAAGCTGCACAAACCTCAGTAAGAAGTGAGATAAACGCCAAATTAAAGGTAATGCATACTGAGATCAGTACTATGAGAACCAACATTGAATCCATAAAGGGATCCATTTCCTCCATGCAAACCACAATAGAAGCCATGGTCAACAGAGTGAATGAAATGGAAGGTAGAGTGTCAGATACAGAAGACAGAATACACCAACTGGACCAAAAAGTGACAGATATGATAAATCACTCAAACCAAAGGGAAATTCAAGAGCAAGCAGATAATGCCAAGAAATGTAACCTTCCTATAATTGGAGTGGACGAAGGTGAGGAATTCCAGAGCAAGGGAATGCAACACCTATTCAATAAGATAATCAGTGAAAATTTTCCCCACCTCAAAAAGGAGCATCTTACCTACATAACAGAAGTGTATAGAACACCCAACAAGCAGGATCCCAGGAGAAACACTTCTAGACACATTATAGTAAAAATGATAGATCTGAATAATAAGGAAACAATCCTGCATGCAGCAAAAATGAAGAAGGAGCTATACTACAAAGGGAAAAAAATTAGAATCACTGTAGATCTCTCCACACAAACAATGAATGCAAGAAAAGCCTGGGAAAGCACCATACGAGCCCTGAAAGCCAATAACTGCCAACCAGACTGATATACCCGGCAAAGCTAGCATTCACATTTGATGGAGAACTGAAAACTTTCAATAGCAAAGAAAAACTAAATGAATACATACACATTAAGCCAGCATTACAAAGAATTCTAAGAGGGGGGACACAACCTGAAGAAAGCAACCAGGAACTGGGACCTGCCCCAGACAGGCATTACTCAAAGTTTAACTGAGCAAGCACAGGAGGAAAGGAAAGAAGAAAACTTAGGAAAACGGAATGGCAGGAACAACAATGCATCTCTCTATACTTTCTCAATATAAATGGGCTGAATTCTCCAATTAAAAGAAAATGAACTGAGGACTGGATCAGAAAAAAAGACCCATCCATCTGTTGCCTTCAGGAGACCCACCTCTCAGCCAAACATACAAACAAACTCAAGAGTGAAGGGTTGGAAAAGGATCTACCAATCAAATGCCCCCAGTAAGAAAGCAGGTGTAGTTATCCTGATATCTGACAAAATAAACTTTTCATTAAAATCAGTACAGAAAGACAAGGACGGACACTACATATTAATAAAGGGAACAATCCAAGAGGAGGATATAACCATCATCAACTTACATGCCCCAAATATCGGTGCACCCAGATATGTCAAACAAATGCTCTCAAACTTACAGAATAAAATAGATCCCAATACGATAATACTAGGAGACTTTAACACGCCACTCTCACCAAAGGACAGGTCTACCAACCAGAGGATTGGCAAAGAAGCTACCGAATTAAGTGAGGCCATACTTCAAGCGGAATTAACTGACATCTACCGAGTATTTCACCCTAAAACAACACAGTACACATTCTTCTCAGCAGCTCATGGAACTTTCTCCAAAATAGACCATATCATAGTTCATGCAAGGAACTTAAGCAAATACAAAGGGATTGACATAATCCCCTGTATCCTATCTGACCACAGTGGAATCAAGCTAGTTCTCAATAACAAAGCATACCACAGAAATTTCTCTAATACATGGAAATTGAACAGCACACTCCTTAGCAATGCCTGGGTAACGGAAGAGATCAGAGAAGAAATAAAGCATTTCCTACAACTCAGTGAAAATGAAAATATCTCACAAAGAAACTTGTGGGACACAGCAAAAGCAGTCCTGAGGGGCAAATTTATTGCCCTCAGTGCCCACATCAAGAGAATGGAGACAGACCAGGTAAATAATCTCATGTTGCAATTAATACAGCTAGAAAACAAGAAAAAATGGAACCTAAAGTTACTAGACGAAGCCAGATAACCAAATTAAGAGCAGAGATTAACCAATTAGAAAATCAGAAAACTATAACCAAACAAACAAACTATAAACCAAACAAAAAGCTGGTTCTTTGAAAAAATAAACAGAATTGATAGCCCGTTGGCAAGATTAATTAAAAAAAGAAGAGAGGAAACCCATTTTAACAGGATTAGGGATGCCACGGGAAAAATCACAACACGTGCCCAAGATATCCAAACAATTCTAACAGACTACTTTCAAAAGTTATACTCTCTAAAGGAAGAAAATCTGGCAGAAATGGATGCATTTTTAGAGAAATAGAAGTTGCCCAAACTGAGCAAAGAAGAAGTCAACCAATTAAATAAGCCAATATCCTATAATGAGATACAGGAAGCTATCAAAAGTCTTCCAACAAAAAAAAGCCCAGGACTAGATGGATTCACAGCAGAATTCTATAAGACTTTTTTTTTTTTGGGGGTCCGGTCATGGGGCCTGAACTCTGGGCCTGGGCACTGTCCCTCAGCTCTTCAGCTCAAGGCTAGTGCTCTACCACTTGAGCCACAGCAACACTTCCGTCTTTTTTCTTTTTGCTTATGTGGTGCTGAGGAATTGAACCCAGGGCCTCAGGCATGCAAGGCAAGTGCTTTAACCACTGAGCCACCTTCTCAGCCCCTCTATAAGACCTTTAAAGAAGAACGAATGCCCATACTTCTCAAGCTCTTCAGAGAAACAGAGAAGGAGGGAGCTATCCCAAACTCATTCTACGAAGCCAATATCACACTCATCCCCAAACCAGGCAAAGACCCAACCAAAAAAGAATTACAGGCCAATCTCCTTGATGAACACAGATGCAAAGATCCTTAACAAGATTCTAGCTAACAGAATCCAGAAACATAAAAAAATTATACACTATGATCAGGTAGGCTTCATCCCAGAGACACAGGGATGGTTTAACATACGTAAGTCAATAAATGTAATCCAACATATCAACAGAGCCAAGGTCAAGAATCACATGATTATTGCTACAGATGCAGAAAAGGCCTTTGATAAAATTCAACATTCATTCATGCTAAAAGCTCTGGAGAAAATAGGAATAGAAGGAACATTTCTAAAAACAATAAAAGCCATTTATGACAGACCAATAGCCAATATTATACTTAATGGGGAAAAGCTACAACCAATTCTCCTAAAATCAGGAACAAGGCAAGGATGCCCACTGTCTCCACTCCTCTTCAACATAGTCCTAGAACCCTTAGCCAGGGCAATAAGGCAAGAAAAAGATATTAAAGGGATCTGCATAGGGAAAGAAGAAGTTAAACTATCCCTTTTTGCAGACGACATGATACACTATACCTCCACGATCCCAAAAACTCCATCCCCAAACTTTTAGAAATCATAAGTCACTTTGGCAAAATAGCAGGATACAAAATAAACCCACAAAAATCAGTTGCCTTCCTATACACTGATAATGTACAGGAAGAGAGGGAAATAAAGGGAGCAACCCCATTCACAATAACCTCCCAAAAAATAAAATATTTAGGAATTAACCTAACCAAAGATGTAAAAGAACTATTTAATGAGAACTATAAAAAGTTAAAGAAAGAAATTGCAGAAGACACTAGGAAATGGAAAGACCTCCCATGCTCTTGGATAGGCCGACTTAATATAGTAAAGATGGTAATACTTCCAAAACTAATATACAAATTCAATGCAATTCCTATTAAAATCCCAATGACGTACATCACTGAAATACAGAAAACAGTCCAAAAATTCATATGGAACAACAAAAGACCTAGAATAGCCAAAACAATTCTAGGGGATAAAGACAATATGGGAGGGCTATCCATGCCGAACTTCAAACTCTACTACAGAGCTATAATAACAAAGACAGTATGGTACTGACACAAAAACAGACCCGAAGACCAATGGAACAGAATAGAAGATCCAGAAATAAATCCACAGGCCTACAGCCAGCTTATATTCGACAAAGGAGCCAAAGACATACAATGGAAGAAACACACCCTCTTCAACTGCTGGTGCTGAAAACTGGGTGGCCACATGCAGAAAACTAAAAGTGGACCCCAGCCTATCACTATGCGCCAATATCAACTCAAAATCATTAAAGATCTTAACATTAAACCTGAATCTCTGAAACTACTGCAGGACAGAGTAGGAGAGACACTTGAACTAATAGGCACAGGAAGGAATTTCCTGAACAGAGTCCCAGGGTCACAACAAGTTGGAGAGAGACTCGACAAATGGGACTACCTTAAAATAAAAAGCTTCTGCACAGCTAAATCTATCGCAACCAAGCTAGAAAGACAACCAACTAATGGGGAAAAAATATTTACCAGCAATATATCAGACAAGGGGTTAACATCCTGTATATACAGGGAACTCAAGAAACTAATCCCTCCCAAACCTAACAAACCAATTACTAAATGGGCAAGGGAACTAAAGAGGGACTTCTCAAATGAAGAAATAAAAATGGCAAAGAAACACATGAGGAAATGTTCATCATCCCTGGTGGTGAAGGAAATGCAAATAAAGACAACCCTGAGATACCACCTTACCCCAGTCAGAATGTCCCACATCCACAAATCAGCCAACGACAAATGCTGGAGGGGATGTGGAGAAAGAGGAACCCTATTACACTGCTGGTGGGAATGTACACTCATACAACCACTTTGGAAAGCAGTCTGGAGGGTCCTTAGAAAGCTAAAGATTGACTTCCCTTACGACCCAGTCATACCACTTCTAGGCATCTACCCTGAACAACAGGAACCAATATACAAGGACACGTGCACCTCCATGTTTATTGCAGCACTGTTCGCAATAGCTAGGATATGGAAACAACCTAGGTGCCCCACCACAGATGAATGGATCAAAATATTGTGGTATCTATACACAATGGAATATTATGCAGCCATTAGAAATGACAAAATAATGGCATTTGCATGGAAATGGCTGGAGCTAGAAGGAATCATGTTGAGCGAGGTAAGCCAAGAACGAAGAGACAAACGGTACATGGTCTCCCTGATAAGTGGATGCTAAATCCAAAATGTTAGGTGATAAGACAAAACTAATAGAACTTAAGAAACAAAGAACTCCCACTCATCTGGTCGAACCACTACTAAATATCCCCATGCTGCTGATCACATGTATGGTGTATAACATGTGAACACCGTTATATGTTAAAGACTGTGATAGACAATTTGCTCCAGGAAAGTTAGAATGAACTTGTGACTTTAAATGAGCATCATTATTCCACAATACTGTGAAATTCCGGAAATTATGTAATCACTTAATCACAATCAAAAAAAAAAAAAAAGGAACCTCGGGGGAGGGAGGGAGGGAAGAGATGACAGGGGGAAAACAATGGAGGGGGTAACAATGTTCAAGAGGAAGTGTACTCATTACCTCAGTCATGTAACTGTAACCCTCTGTATAGTATCTTTACAATAAAAAGAAATATAGTGTCTTTAGATAGAAAAATATATAAATCAGTGTTATGGATTTGTCAGTGGATAAAAAAAATAGTTGGATAAAAATAAAAATAAAAACAGTACAATATAAGTACAAAAAAAAGCAGTAAATGGCAATTTTGCCCTAAGTTTTTATTTATTGATTTAATATAACATTTTCTTTTCCTTTTTTTTTTTAATATCTGCACTAGGACTTGAACTTAGGGTTTGGACATTTTTCCTTATCTTTTTCACCCAAGGCTGGCACTGGAGCACTTGAACCACAACTCCATTTCTGGATTTTGCTGGTTCCTTGGAGGTAAGAGTCTTATAGATGTTCCTGCTTGGTCTGGCTTCAAATCATAATCCTCAGATCTCAGCCTCTTGTGTACTTTGCTAAGATTACAGGTGTGAGTCACTGGTGCTCAACTTTAACATTTTCAATTCATTTGTGCGTTTATGCACTTATTAGTATATATTTATAAAAAGATTCCATTGCACTGTCTTTATACATGCACATTATATACTTTGATCAAATTCACCTCTATTCTTATCTCTTCTGTTATTTTAATAATTTTTAAAATATATTTTTATTGTAAAAATATTGTACAGAGGGGTTACAGTTACATGAGTAAGGTAATGAGTACTTTTTCTATGAAGCATTGTTACCTCCTCCTCCTCTGTTTTTCCCCTACCATCCCTTCCCTTTCCCTCCCCTGACAAAGTTGTAAAGTTCATTTTCAACATAGTGTCTTGTACATCTCATTGTTACAATGGGTCAACCTGTATCCTTGTTTCAGCATTTTGTTATTTCCCTTCCCCTCCCCAAATTAGAAAAATATATATGCAAGATGCAGAGCAGCGACATCAAATACAGTGAAAACAGGTTATTCAATGGGGGAAGAACGTACCAAAGAAACAACAACAACAACAAAAAACACATAGTACATTATAAATACGTTAAAAACAATAGCAAGAAAGAAAAATCCACTTGTGTCCCTATCTTGGGGTTCATTTTACTTAACGTCATCTTGTATGGTCATATGTACATAGCTTTTGACTTTTTCTGCTTGTCCTAGACATATACTAGTTATTGCAGATAAGGGAAACCCATAGGACCTATGTTTTTTGGGGCCAGGCTTGCTTCACTTCATATAATTTTTTCCAAGTCTTTCCATTTCCTAACAAATGGGACGATGTCATTTTTTCTGATGGAGGCATAGAATTCTTTCTGATGGAGGCATAGAATTTTGGCAGAGTTCTTGATATATATACCTTCTTCAGGCCTCCAATCCTCTGCTTTTTGTTATTTGTGAACACATATTTAAAACATGAAAACAACCAGCAAATGGGATTCAAAATGTATAAAATTATCCAGTATATGACTTGTAGATAGATGAAATTTAACCAATCAGTCAAAATTGATTGTATAAATATGTCTTATCCAAAAATCACCTGGCTGCATTAGATATAGTGCCATAGTAAATCAGTGTGGTACAGAGAAAGACAAATTAGTGCATGGAGTCAAATAGACAACTCACAGTCTATTTCAAATATGACGACTTGTGTCAGCATGGAGATTAGTGGGGAAGGATAGGTTTCTGAATATATGATACTGGAATAACTGAAGAGACAAATGAGGAAATAAAATTTGACCTCAATATCCTATCAAGTGAAAACCAATCCTAAGAATTACATAACAAATGGATAAGTCAAACTTCCAGACCAGGAGAAAACTACAGGAGTAGATAGTGGATTTCTCTAAAAGATACAGTTCCAATTAGAAGACCATTCTCACAGGGTACTGAAAGCTGAGGACAGTGCCTCGGGGAGTGAAATATTCAAGTAGGGAACTCAGTTATAGGGTAAAATTAGAATTGTAGCAAGTAGGGAACAGAAAGCAAAGAAGTCTTTAAAGGAGGAGCAGATTAGGCTCAAGTGGTGACACTTTTCTATGCAACTTGGCTTCAGGTATTCATAGGGAATGTCTAGCTTCTCATTTTGGACCACAATTTCCCTCTCCAGTCTGTCTAGTTCTGTTTGAAATCTCCTTAGCACAGCTTTTGGCTCAGGGCCTGAAAAATACCCTACTTTGTGATGACCCAGGGGCACCTAAAGCAGAAAGAAAGGATGCATTAGCTCTGAGTTCCAAGACATAGGGAGATGGAGCCTAGTCCTGCACCTTAGGCTCAGAGCCCCTCTCACCATGTCTGGTGTTCTCCAGCTCAGGAGCCATGTGCTGGCCATCTGAAAACAAGTCTGCCAGACATTAGGTAATGACCCCATTACTGTGGCTTTTGTCATCTTCCTTGATGGTGGATGGGTGCATCCTCATTGAGCCTGGGCTTTTAGGAATCCAGGCATACCAGTCAAACCAGGGAGGAATCATCAGAATTCACCAAGCTGTAATTTCAGGAAAGTTGCTCCCTAATTTCTCTTTCAAGCATCCCCCTTATCTAGACATTGCCCCAAGCTTTCTGTCATCTGTACCTGGCCCTGACTGATGGCTGCATGCTGGGCAATGCATGTTAAGATGTACATGGTAAGGAAGTGACAGAGGTGACAAAGACTAGAAGGAGACAGGGAAGCCTAGAAGAAAGAAAGGTGTTTAGAAGCCATGACCTTGAAATAAGGAAGCAAATACTGTCTGGACACCGGTAACTCACTCCTGTAATCCTCGCTACTCAGGAGGTTGAGATCTGAGGACTATGGTTCAAAGCCAGCCAAGGCTTTGAAGCCAAAAGCCAGAAGTGGAGGTGTGGCTCAAATGGAAGAATGCCACTTGCTTTGAGCAAAGAAGCTAAGGGAGACCACCCAGACTCTGAGTTTAAGCCCTATTACCAACACAAAACAAATCAACAAAAACTGATGTCTTGACCTGTCCATACTCTACAATAACCAACTATTCATTCAAAGAGCATCAAACCACTTTATACCAGGTACTCTAGTCACTGGAAATGCATTGGTACAAAAGAGAGAAATCTTTCCCACCTTATACTGTAGATTCTAGTAGGGAGGAAAGATAAATAGAAGAAAAGCTACATCCAGTATGTTTATGATGATAGTAGAAATAAAGCAGGGTAAGAGGATAGAAACAGAAGAGCTGGATGATAATTCAGTTAAGGGACCAGGAAGTGCCGCTGACATCTATAAAGCGGGATGGACTCATCAAGGGCACTAGCTGTGCCATTCTGCCCTGGTTCTGGCTCTGCTACTGACCTTGAACTGATTGCTCTAGCTGCTTTGAATCTCAAATTTTTCTCTAAAAATGAGGGCCATTGTTACTTATAAATGAGATGGTCCATGCAAAGCCACTCAGTGTGCTGTGACTATCATACAATTTGGAGGCTGAGGCCTAATAGGCTGTATGGTCATATATCATGATTTTAAAAAGTCGTTGGAAGGGGGCTGGGAAGTTGGCTCAGTGGTAGAGCGCTTGCCTTGCATGCCTGAGGCCCTCGGTTCAATTCCTCAGCACCACATAAGCAAAAAGAAAAAAGCTGGAAGTAGTGCTGTGGCTCAAGTGGTAGAGCACTAGCCTTGAGCTGAAGAGCTGAGGGACAGTGCTCAGGCCCAGAGTTCAGGCCCCACGACCGGACCAAAAAAAAAAAAAAAGTCGTTGGAAAAAAAAAAAAAAACAGCAGAAAAAAGCAGACAACCAAAGGGAAAATAGTAAAAGAGTTTAACAGACACTTTCCAAAGGAAGTTACCTAAATTGGATATGAAACCAAAGGCACACAGCTTGACTAGACTTTGGGGCAATACAACTTAACCTCACAATGCAATAATACACAAAACTACTAACATGATAAAAAAAAAAAGAAAAGTATAATATGGAACCAACCCAGATGCCCCTCAGTAAATGAATGGATCAAGAAAATGTGAGATATGGGGCTGGGAAGGTGGCTCAGTGGTAGAGCACTTGCCTTGCATGCATGAGGCCCTGGGTTCAATTCCTCAGCACCACATAAGCAGAAAAAAAAGCCCGAAGTGGCACTGTGGTTCAAGTGGTAGAGTACTAGCCTTGACCTGAAGAGCTGAGGGACAGCGCCCAGATCCAGAATTCAGGCCCCATGACCGGACCCCCCCCCCAAAAAAAAGAAAATGAGATACCCCCCCCCCACACACACACAAAATGGAATTCTATGGCTCCATCAGAAAGAATGACATTGCCCCATTTGTTAGGAAATGGAAAGACTTGGAAAAAATTATATTAAGTGAAGTAAGCCAGGCCCAAAGAAACATAGGTCCCATGGTTTCTCTTATTTGCAATAACTAGTATATGTCTGAGATAAGCAGAAAAGGTCAGATAAGTTGTTGTTAAGTGAAATGAACCCCAAAATAAGTATTCAAATGTTTTTTTCTTTCTTGCGATTGTTTCTAACTTATTTATAAGATGATTTCTTTGTTGCTTTGTATGTCCCTCCCCCAGGGTATAACTCCTGCTTTCATTGTATTTGATGTTGGTATAATTTGTGGAGGGGAAGGGAAAAAACAAATCATTTAAATAGGGATACAGGTGGACCCATTGCAACAATGAGATGTACAAGTCGTTATGTCGAAAAACGAACTTTAGGACTGGGAAGGTGGCTCAGTGGTGCCTTGCATGCATGAGGCCCTGAGTTCGATTCCTCAGCACCACATAAGAAAAAAGAAAAAAGCCGGAAGTGGCTCTGTGGCTCAAGTTGTAGAGTGCTAGCCTTGAGCTGAAGAGCTGAGGGACAGCACCCAGGCCCAGAGTTCAGGCCCCACAACCGGACCCCCCCCCCCCAAAAAAAAGAAAAAAATGGACTTTACAACTTTGTTGGGGGGTGGAGGGTGGAAGATGGGAAGGGATGGGAAGGGGAAACAAAGGAGGAGGCAACAATGCTTGATAAGAAATGTACTCATTACCTTGCCCATGTAACCCCCTCTGTATGGTATTTTCACAATTAAAAAAAAAATGGAAGTGGCTGGGTACTGGTGGCTCATATCTATAACCCTAGCTACTCAAGAGGCTGAGATCTGAGGATCATGGTTTGAAGCCAGCCTGGCAGGAAAGTGCATGAGACTCTTATCTCCAGTTAACCACCAGAAAACTGGAAGTGGCACCATGGCTCAAGTGGTAGAGCACAAAGAGACTCAGGGACAGTGCCTTGAGCACAAAGAGACTCAGGGACAGTGCCCAGGCCCTGAGTTCAAGTCCCACATCGGACCAAAAAGATGGAAGTGCTGTTCTGTTGTAATAGAGAAAATTGAAGGAGTGGGGACGCCCTGTAACTGTAGAATTGGTCATCATGGACCCTACAGTCCATTATTTTCATATCTAGAGTCAGGACCTGTGGAACCCAAGAGACATAATTGAGAAGTACTGTAGAAATTTTAGTCCAGATGGAGTGCTATGGGGTAGGTGAAGAAGATCCTTTAAGGTAAGAGTCCATCCATGCTAGGCATATTGATTATTGATCTGTACATGCCCAGGTCTGGCTGTAATAGTTCCAAACCAGTTTCTTTAATTGTCTCCAAAAAGGTAGAGAATGAGATTTAAGGTGTTGCTCTGACAGATGAAGAGCTTAAGGACAATTGGAATCAGTGCAGAGTAATCCTTGTCTGCTAGAGAAGAATCTGAATCTGGAAGGAGCTGAGAAAAGGCCCTTCTCAAGAGATTAAAATGTGGGCTGAGGGACAGGCTCACACCTGTAATCCTAGCAGAGATTTGAGAATTATGGTTTGAAGTTAGCCAAGGCAGGAAAGTCTGTATGACTGTTATCGCCAATTAATCACCCAAAAGCTGGAAGTGGATCTGTGGCTCAAGTGGCAGAGTGCCAGCTTTGAGCAAAAAAGCACTAAAGGACGGAGCGCCCAGGCCCTGAATACTGGCATGCGCGCGCGCGTGCGCCGCGCGTGCGCGTGCGCCGCGTGCGCGCACACACACACACACACACACACACACACACACGGGGGTCAGGATACTAAAGGTAGTGTCTAGATCCTAATGAGGAAGGCAGTTGAAGCAAAGGTAGATGAGCATCAGGGTTAGCATGCAGAGTTCAGGTTTGAGCCAAAGCATGGACAGTACTGAGGTTATGTTTAGAAATGGCCTTGCCCTCTGGCAAGTATGCAACATGCCCAAGCCCTTGTGTGTGTGCTGGATGTAACAGGCAGGAAGGAAGGTAGGAAAAGCCACAGTGAGTTACCACAGGCTTTGGTATGGAGCTTCTCTCATTGAACTCTAAGATAGAAAAATAGAGAACCATAAAGATGAAACAGAAGCCATCCTGGATATGATTCCGGCCTAGTTTTGGTCATTCATGGCAAGTTATGGGCATGACTGGAAGTAGGGCCAGGAGTAAAGGTTTGAGGCCATGGCCCTCCAGGAAGATGATCTGGCTATCTAGAATGAAAATTGTGAACAGTTAGCTGGGTGTTGATGGCTCACACCTGTAATCCTAGCTACTCAGGAGGCTGAGATCTTAGGATCATGGTTCAAAGCCAGCCAGGGCAGCAAAGTCCGAGAGACTCTTTGTCTCCAATAAACCACTAGAAAACCTGAAGTGGTGCTTTGGCTCAAGCGGTAGAGGACTTGCCTTGAGCTGAAGAGCACAGGGACAGCACCCAAGCCCAGATTTCAAGTCCCAGGACCGACAAAAAATTGTGAATAGTTGCTATGCACTGGTGGCTCACTCTTAGCTACTTGGGAGGCTAAGAATGGGAGGATTTCAGTTCAAGGCCAGTCCAGGCAGAAAAGGTTTACAAGGTCCTTTCTCAACTGGTAACTGGATGCAGTGATATACACCTGTTATTTAAATCTGCACAGAGGCCAACATTGGGCAAGATAGTAATTTTAGATCTGTTCATACAGAAAAGTCCAAAGCACTTCATCTCCATCAAGGGAAATGGAATGCTGTGTAGTTGCCTGTGATCCCAGCAGGAAGCCTAAATTAGGCAGATCCCTGGCAGGAAATGAGACTGTTTCAAAAGTAACCATTGCAAAACAGGCCTAGAGGCATCGGTCAAGTAGTAGAGCTATGGCCTACCAACAAGCCTCAGTACCACACACAATACAAAATATATGTGACCGTCTTGTAGATGTTTTCATGCATGGAGAGGGAGAGGTGTGATTTGGGGTTAAGGTCCTATCCCCAGAGGGGCAGAGCTAGGAAAGGCCTCTGGCAAGAGGCTAGGCGCTCTTGCCTCTGAGATGGATCTTACCTCGGTCCTGAGCCTGGCACAGCCCCACCTCAGTGATTTCCTGACACCAGGCCTGCAGCTCAGGGTCCCCTCTCACAATGTCATCTCCTTGGTAGAAGAGATGGACGATGCCCCCCACATAACTGTTCAGAGACATTAGCTGAGCTCTCTGAGAGCAGAAGGCCCCAACCTCTCCTGTCTGCTCCTCTTTCATGTCACCTCTGCCCAGCTACTGTTTCTCTATGTGTAGGGGTGTGTGGAGGAAGGGATGCAGAACTTACTTCTCTTTGGGACAATTCCTAGATCCTCTTACACATAGAAAATGTGTGTTAATAATTGTAAAAGCTGGATTTCTTTTGGTTCCTTTCTCCTTCCAGCATTTTTCAATGAACTTTTATATACAACAATTTGAGAGAATACGAAAACATGTGAGTTGTATTTAAAAACTACAGTATAAGCTGGGCGCTCGTGGCTCATGCCTGTAATCCTAGCTACTCAGGAGGCTGAGATCTGAGGAACATGGTTCAAAGCCAGCCTGGGCAGGCAAGTCCATGAGACTCTTCAATTAAGCACCAGAAAACTCGAAATGGCACAGTGGCTCAAGTGGTAGAGCACTGGCCTTGAGCAGACAAGCTCAAGACAGTGCCCAGGCCCAGAGTTCAAGCTCCACGCCCAACAAACAAAAACAAAACACCTACATTATAGCCCTGGTACAGTACATTAAAAGATTTTGCTAAAAGAAACAATAATAAAAGGTCTCCATTTAAATGTCTTCATATATACTTTGTGTCAGAGAGCTATATATTTTTTTCATGGTAATAGGATTTACCCGTTAACTATAAGAGCATAAGCAGAGGTGGCCTTGTGCAGCTGCTACAATTGGGCAGTGGCTCAGCTGACCTATGGCTCCCTCTGTCCTCCTGAAGATCTGGCTGCCTGGGGCTTGCTGGGAATCCCAAGTGCTCAGGATGTTGTATGGCTCTGGGAGTTCACTACCCAGTGAGCGAGAGGGGGCTGAGAATTGGAGGTGTGGAAGAGGGGAGGGGGCAGGGATGTGGTTTTAGTTAACATAGGGCCAAAGCAAAGTATAATCAAGAAGGTGCAGATACAAGGAGAAAAAAACTCCGTCTGGAAGAGAGTTGAAGAAGAAGGAGAGAGGGCCAAGGTGGCTCAGTGGTAGAGTGCTTGCCTCGCGTGCATGAGGCCCTGGGTTCAATTCCTCAGCACCACATAAGCAGAAAAAGCCAGAAGTGGCACTGTGGCTCAAGTGGTAGAGCACTAGCCTTGAGCTGAAGAGCTGAGGGACAGCGCCCAGGCCCAGAGTTTAGGTCCCACAATCCGCAAAATAAATAAATAAATAAAAAATCTAGTGTTCAACAGATTCAAAGGCTGCTATGTGCCTGAGGATAAGTACCAACAGAAGCCATGATGATTGTCAGAAAGGAATGACAGGCTGCCGGCAATTCTGACATGCTTTGAACAGTTCTAAGTAATGAGACAAGAGACTTTGTCTATGGGCAAAAGATAATGTGAACAGAGTATATGTTTGGGGGAGATTTCCAGACAACTTACCTGGATGACCATGAGATGTAACTTCCCTTTGCTGTCCATCTTCAGCATAACACGGCGGGCAGCCAAGTAAAGCTTGTGTCCGTGAATTTCATGGCTGGAATTCCATCCAGCAGGATAAAGTCAGCCCCACACAGTGAGTCAGTCTGGGGAAAAGGGTCAACCTATCTATGGTTGGATTCCAAAGTCAGCCTCCAGAGCAAAAGGAAAGAGTTGTAAAGACATTCCATCTAGGTTTTTGCCATTTTTTCTACTTCTGTAGTTAGAGTAGCAGAGCTGAATAAACAATACAAAGCAACAGATCTAAAGCATCTTATTTCACAAAAAAAAAGAAGCAGAGTCTTTTTTTGGTACATGCAATCTGTTTGTAGTGGATGGAGTTATAAGGACTACAGGTTGTCAATCCCTTGTACTCCACAGATTAGTTAAAGTCTTCCCTTGTCAAGATGGCCAGATCCTAGTTATCTCCGGCCTACTATCTTGTTGGCTGCCATTGGTCCTGCATTTTCTCCCTATTTTTCTCTCTATATTTTCCTAGCAGAGGACTTCAGTGTGGTAGCCTCCATTCCCTTATATTCACCTTGTGGTCTGTCGTCATCACTTCTGCTTGCCATACTACCAAAGAGGAAAACAACCATATATGGGAGAAAGTACCTGGAGTTCTTTCTCCAATTGGCCTTGAAGCCCTTCTGTCCCAGAGGGCAACACCAGCCTGGAGGGCAGAGAGGTGGAGCATCTCAACAGCATGGGGTTGGCACCACTGAAGAACTGGTAGCCAAAAAGCTCATCATTCTGCCAACACTGGTGAACCGTCACTGTGAGAGAGAGGATATTTACCCTCTCTACAGGCTATATTCAAGGGTTATGGAGATGTGACCATCTTTTATCCAGAGTTGAGGCCTCCATGAGACCACCAGGTACACTATGTCCTTATTTTACAAGGAGTCCTTATTTTATCATACATGAAGTATAGCAGGTAGGCCATCAGAAATGGCCATCAAGAAACTATAAGACAGCTGGGCTCTTGTGAGTGTTAGAATCAGTGGGGTGAGAAGTCCCATTGATGTCAAGGCCATGCATGCCTCCCCCCAACCCCCCTGCTGGGGAGCAGGGTATCAAAGGGGGTCCACTGGTGGGTGGTTTGTTTGGGCCGACCACCAGATATAGGGAGGCAAGAGGTTTCAGAGAAGACATAGAGAAAGAGACATGCTTCAAGAGATATGCCTCCCAGAGTGGAGCAGAGCAGGCCTGAGGAGAGCCCAGGCTGGCAGAGAAGCCCAAGAAGACCTAGGCCCGAGGAGAGCCCCATGCAGGGCTGAGGGGCCTGTGCAAATGCCTGTGAAGAGCACAGAGGCCTGCACAGAGGCCAGAGGACTGTAGAGAGGCCTGTAAAGAGCAGAGAGGCCTGCAGAGAGCCAAGATGCTTGTGAAGATGTAGAGAGGCCTTCAGATACAGGAGAGGCCTATGGAGATGTGAAGAGGCCTGTGGAGATGGGAGAAGCTTGTGGAGATCAGAGAGACCTGCAGAGATTGGAGAGGCCTGTGGAGAGGTCTGTGGAGAGCAGAGAGACCTGGGGGAAGGAGGAAAAATGAAAAAAAAAAAAAACTTGCCTCCTTGGGGTACAGCTGCTCCTAATTCTAAGGTAACCCAGGACAGCATTGCAGACCAACTAATAAAACTCCTTTGTCACCTTTAACCATGCCTCTGTGAGTTTTCTCGCTCGTAGGTCATTACAGCGAGAGCCTGAAAATCCACGCTGTGAGACTCCTAAAGGATTGGGAGTTTGGAATGCCTTCTCCCAACATACTCTTAGAACAGTGAGAGTTTCCTGGAAAGGTCAATCAGTCCTAGCTTTCCAGGGATTCAGATGTCTATCCTGGGTGTGGGCTAACTCCACCCTAAATGGTATGTGAGCCTGAGGGAAGACTTAGGTTTATACAAATTGTAAGCTGTTTACTGTTTAGCTCTCCCTCCCAGAATAAGGAGGTCATCTACCACTTGTATACAGAGTATTGCCACAGGTTGAAGTTTATACCTTATTTCCTACTCAAGACCAATAAAAACCTTGATTAATGGAACCTTGGGATCTGAAGCTGGCAGAAGGCTGCAGGTCACCTGATACCTCAAACCTCAATTCCATGGTCTGGTCTCCAATACTGCCTTGCGGGCGGGTTAAAGGGCATGTTGTGGTTGCAACAGGTGCTGGTGTCTCATACCTGTAATCCTTGCTATTCAGGAGGATGAGCTCTGAGGATTGTAGTTCAAAACCAGCCTGGGCAGGAAAGTCCATAAGACTCATTTCCAATTAACCACAAGAAAACTGGAAATGGCACTGTGATAGAAAGTGGTAAATCACTAACCCTGAGCAAAAAAGCTCAGGGACAGCATTCAGGCCCTGAGTTCAACCCCCACACTGATCAAAAAAGAAAAGAAAAAAGAAATGACCATCAAAGTTTATAGAGACTTAAGGGAGTCATTAACCAGCTAGGACACTCTTCTTGCCCCAGTAAATCTACTCAAAGTCCACCAGATGGCTCCAGGATGTCATGAAGTACAAACATGCTTGAGGGCAACCTTCAGAGACCTAGGACAGGGTTAAGGATGAAACCACCAACTTACCAAATTCTACCTGTTTGGGGATCTGACAGCCTCCCACTCTACTCCCAACACTTCCTTACCTTGCCCTGATGGCCCATTCAATGTCCTGCTTCTTCTCCTTGTGGAATCTCATATTTAGGGGTAAGTCATTCTTACAGTCTGCAGCTATGGACAATGGCAACACTTCCTTCCAGATGACACAGCTAAAAGATGGGGACCAAGCATCAAGAAGGCATGCTGAAGTCCATAATGGAGAAAGGGGCAGGAAAAGGGAAGGGGCAGGTGACTATGATAGAATGGAGGCTACCACCCTACAGACCTCTGCCAGGAAAATCTAGAGATTCATGTGATATGTAAGGGGAAAATACAGGACCAATGGCAACCAACAAGAGAAGCCTGTGGATAGAGATCTCTGGTAGATCCATTCGTTGTCTTTCCTCCAGTTTCTTCTCTATATTTCTGGAAGATATCCAAGGCATTGTCTCCTCCTGCCAGGCAGGCGAGGGAGATACGAAGAGGGCTGACCACCTTGCTTTATCCAATCTCATGATACACCTTGGCTTGTCCTAATCTCTTATTTCTTAATTGTTACTGCATCATATTCTTACTCCTTTGTCTCTAACTCTTGTGATTGCTTATCATTTATGCCATCCGCATCCAGCCTCTTTTCTTTATTTCACCAATCTTAGCCCTCATAATTGTCTTGGGATAAAAATGGAATGCTTGCCATTCATTCTTAACCCTTAACTCAAATTTCCCTACCTGTCCCTTTCCTTCCTGATTCATGCATTCTCTTCGTAAAACCTGCCATGGCTACACCTTTCCCACGTTATCCCATATTGCTTCTGTTTAATTGTACCTGTCCTTGTCATCTGTCCAAATGACATTTCTTGTTCACTACGCTTTCATCCTGAGACTATCCTTCATCTTCTCTCATTAGATATTCATAAACTAAGGAAATTGATGTGCGCTACCCTCAACTCTGCCATCTCACCTGTCCTAGAAGATAAATAACTTCTCTTTCTCCTTCCTTCTTTCTCTCTCCTCTCCATCCCTCCCGCCCTGCCTTCTTCCCTCCCTCTCTCTCCCTCTGTCTTCCCTTCCTCCCTCTTTCTTGCCTCTCTCTTTCTCTCTCTCTCTCTCTCTCTCTCTCTCTCTCTCTCTCTCTCTCTTCCTTTCAGTGCAGGTACTGGGATTTGAACTCAGGGTCTGGACACTGTTTCTTAGCTTTTTCACTCAAAGTTGGCACTCCACCTATTGAACCACAATTCTACTTTTAGCTTTTGGCTAGTTATTTGAAAATGAGTCTTACAGATTTTTCTGCTTGGCTTGGCTTCAAACATCAGTCCTAAGATCTTAGCCTCTTGAGCAGCTAGGATTATGGGTATGAGACAATAACATCTTCCTTCCTTCCTTCCTTCCTATCCTTTCTTCCTTCCTTTCTCCCTCCCTCTCTCTCCCTTCCTTCCTTCCTTTTATCCCTTTCTTTCTTCTCTTTCTTTCTGTTTGGAAGATAATTTCTTATTTCTGTTTACCTGTCACCTCTTCACAACATACTTTATATTTGTTAACCTGATCTGTTCCTATTCTTACTTTGTGTTCATCAGTCCCTCAAAGGTGCCTTGTTTCCATTCTTTCTTTCTCTTTGGTTATCTCTCTTACAATTACAATGAAGATAACAAATTCTATATTTGCTCTTTTCAGGCATCCCCACCTTTTACCTCTCCCCCTGTCCCTCAGTGTATCATCCATATTTCCCCCATTTCTCTAGTTCTACAACATCATTCTATTAGCTCTGTCAGCTGTCACCACCCAAGAGTCACCTGTCATTTGCTTGGGCCTTCACCTGCCTTTGCTAACTTGTTCTGTTACTTTGGCTTTCATTGTTACAACTCCTGTCCCTGATCTCACCTTGTTGGAACACTGGGTCTTCAGATCACTTATTCTCTGTCACTGTGTTTTACGTGTGGACTTTTTTTTTGTCAGTCGTGGGGCTTGAACTCTGGGCTTGGACGCAGTCCCTGTGCTCTTCAGCTCAAGGAGAGCGCTCTACCGCTTAAGCCACAGCGCCACTTCCATTTTTCTGGTGGTTAATTGGAGATAAGAGTCTCATGGACTTTGCTGCCCGGGCTGGCTTTGAACCCATGATCCTCAGATCTCAGCATCCTGAATAGCTAGGTTTACAGGTGAGCCACTGGCACCTGGCTACTTGTGGACTTTCTATTTTTTCCACCTTCCTTGCATGCGGATACCAATTCTTTCATTGTCCTTTCTCTAAGTAATTCCCCTCCAAGCCTCCTCATCCTGCTTCTCCCACCGCTGGCCAGCTAGGCCATGTGCTCACTTTCCCAATGCTGCCTGCTCACCCGTGCCCTCTGGCAGGCTCACCATGCCCTGGCCCTGAACCCAGCGGTAGCATGGGAAGGCCACCTCTGCACAGGTTCTGGGGCCCCGCACTGTGATTAGGTTGCAGAACCACGTATCATCTATTAGTACATGCTCTTTGTGCAACTTCACGAACTGCAGTGACCCCAAGTTCTGGGGGGTTTCAAGGTCAAATTCCTCTTCCTGTGGGGGCCCAAACCACCAGACTTAGCAAGGGCTGGGAGAGGCTGCTCGAGAACAGAGCCACCCCCTTAGCCAGCCTGTTTACCAGGGCCACACCACCTCACACCACCTGCCCAGTGGACCTCAGAGAACCTGCTGCAGCCAGAAGAGAAGAGGCCACAGCCCGCTACTTGCCTGACTCGAGCTGCTGGTGGACCATCCTCACCATCATCTATTTCCCACAATCCACTGAGCTTCCCATCTGACCACTGGATGGGTATTTATTCGGGTTCTGGGCCATTTGGAGAAGGGTTAGGGATACACTCAGCCCAAACCTCTGGCTCCCAACCTTGTCCCTCCCTGCTCCCCCAACAGATTCTCCACTCCATGGACACAAGTTCCAGCTATGGTGCTTGTATTGCCACTCACTCCTCAGCCTGTCAGTCACTGCCCCTCGACCTCTCCCCCTCCACAGTCGTAGCAGGCCAGGGATCCTGGGCCCCTCTCCATCTGGCCCTGAGGAGGCCACAGCCACAGCCACAGCTCCAGCTCTGTCTCCCTGCGCTCTCCAACCAGCCACAGTTGCACAGCACGGCAAGACCCGGAAAAGCGCCAGGCCCCGGTGGCCAAGCGGATGCCTTGAGGACTCCGGCCTGTAGTTTTAAGGCTCCGCAGGAATGCTGAGTGCTGCTCTTGATGTGTTTTCTGCAGCACCCCGTCCTCAGCTTAATAAAGCAGGGATCTGGGAGTCTGCCCCCTGTAGAATTGGGGCACTCCAGATCCCCACCCTTGACAAGCCTGAAGCTGCAATTGTTCCCGATGAAGGTGGGAAAAGAGCTTGCTTCTCTCAGAGCTATGCAGAGAAGTGGCCAGGGAGGGGAAGGAGGAGGAGAGGGGCTAAGCGTGGACTCTGGGAAGTGGGGACCTAGATGGGGACAGAAGGGGAGTGAAGGATTGATCCCCACCCTGTTGTCCCAGGCCCATACAGACTCCAGGCCAAATCCCAGGTATGTGTGAACTTGTTTGAAGTGCAGGCAGGGCCATCCACCTAAGCCCAGCTGTAAACATCCCATTATGGGCCCAACTGAAAGGCCTCCACCTTCCTTGACCTAGTGGCTTTTTCATTAACCTCTGCCTCCTTGCTTGGACCTTCCATAAAACCCCAGCTCCTGTCCCACCTCTCAGGCACAACCTCCAAACCCGTGGAAAGGTCTGTGTCCCTCGCTGTCCCTCAGTAAACAGTCCTGGCCTGTTGATGATCCAGTCTGGCCTATTCCATTTCCATTCTCCTCCATTTTCCTAACAGGGAGATTCACCAAATTTCTCTCCAGGTCCTTTATCTTCCTCCTTCCCGTTTTTTTATTCTGATTTAACGCTAGTGAGCATTTTCAGAAGATGTTTTGGATGCCACTGGTTGGGATTTGCCTCCCTCCGGGTCTGCCTTTCAGCTCAATGAGGTAACTCTTCCCATGGCTGGTCTCCCAGAGAAAGGGGAAGGGGGCATGTCCCTGTGGGCAAGGCTAGGGAAAACCCAGATTCAGAGAAAAATTGGAGTGTTCATACTAAAATAATTTTCTACATCGACCCATTTAGAAAATACCTAATTTAATTTTCTCCTTTTGTTTTCTACTTTGCAATGCTCACCCCCAAAGAAGTCAGTAATTCCAGTATACTTGTTCCCTTCCTATTTATAGAATTACACCATGTTTTTTTTTCTTCCACAGAAATAAACAATTTTTTTGGGGGGGGGTCCGGTCGTGGGGCCTGAACTCTGGGCCTGGGTGCTGTCCCTCAGCTCTTCAGCTCAAGGCTAGCGCTCTACCACTTGAGCCATAGCGCCACTTCCAGCTTTTTTCTTTTTGCTTATGTGGTGCTGGGGAATCAAACCCAGGGCCTCAGGCATGCAAGGCAAGCGCTCTACCACTGAGCCACCTTCCCAGCCCCATAAACAATTTTTTGTTGTTTTTAGAACGTGCTTTTTTCTTTCTCTCTCTTTTTTAAAACAATACTAACTAAATTATCAAAACAGGTAAGAGAAAACTCCATGATGGGAATATTCAAATCAGTAAGGAGATTTTTTTTCATTATCTTTTAGGATTTATTTATTTATTTGGTGGTACCAGAGTTTGAACTCAGCCTTGCCCAAACATCCTATCATTTGAATCATACCTTGCGCCTTTTTTGAATTTAGGTTATTTTTAAGGTAAGGTGTTATTATTATTATTATTTTCATTTTCTGGTCTTGGAGCTTGAAGTCAGGACCTGGGTGCTGTTGTTTAGCTTTTTTGCTAAGTAAAATGCCATAGGCTTTCCTGCCCAGGCTAGCTTTGAACTACAACCTTCAGATTTCAGACTCCTGAGTAGGTAAGATTACAGGTGTGTGCCACTGATAGGCATCAGTGGCAGTGGCTGGTTTTGCCTGCTGACCTTGGAACATAATCCACCCAATCTCTGCTTCCAAAGTAATTGAGATTATAGACGTGAGCTCTCTTTCCTGGCTGGAGTTCCCCTCTTGCTGGACTTTTATGGTATTATTTATAGTTATAATTATTTATGATGAATCATATGTATATATGTATATATTCACACATCTCTACATATCTTTTATACAGAGCTTTTAAATTATGTCATAGATTCTCCAGAGTGAGATTGTTGTGTTGAATCATATGCATATATATTTTATGTTAATATTGGAAAATTGTTTTCCCAAAAGTTGGTAATAAGATATCAGGACGTACATCTCCCTCACCAACACAAAGAGTTATCACTCTTCCCTCCACCCCCGCCCCTTTTTGTCAGTTTTAAGGTTTCTATTTTAATAGTTGCAAATAATCCATTTAGACTGTATTTAACCTTCATCCTTGTTAGCCCAACCTCCTTCCACTAGTATCTTCCTCTCAAGGTAGTTTTGATTTGCATTCTCTTTCTTTTGGTCCTTTGTGGAGCTTGAACTCAGGTCCTGGGTTCTGTTCTCGAGTTTTTTTTGCTCAAGTACTCTACCACTTTGAGCCACAGTACCACTTCCAGTTTTCTGGTGGTTAGTTGGAGATAACAGTCTCATGAACTTTCCTGCACAGTCTGGTTTTGAATCATGGGCCTCAGATCTCAGCCCCCTGAGTAGCTAGGATTACAGATGTGAGCCACTGGCGTTCTTTATAACACTCTGGCAGGTAAAATTGTGAAAAGTTGGGTAGATGGGAAGGTCTGGAATTTTCCCCTGCTTACAATCGAATCAGTTAGCCAATTACTGTCTATGGGAGGCTAGCAGAAGCCACAGTCTCTTGGATCACAGGAAAAGAACTTCATTATTCACAGAAGGAGCAATGTCAAGAACTTCATGTTCACATTGCTTGCTCCTATACCCATAGTCCCATGGAGGTGACATAGATGGACCTAGCTGAGTTTCATTACAGGAGATTTGGAGGGGCTCATACTATTACATTGAAGCAGAAGCAAATCTGCTCTGCTTCGGGGAGATATTTACCTCATCTCTCAAATTTTCTCCCTACAAACTCATCCTTCAGACTCACCCTAAGTAAAGAAAACTAGGACATTGTGTACTTGGCATAACTAGAAGAATGGTTCCAGGCACTCAAGACTCATGGCAAATTGCCTCTTCCAGGACAAGGTGGGGGTTTAAACACTTGAAACCCTCTAATACCTTCCTATTGATATAAATTAATGTTTAAGTCCCTTGCCAAAATCTAGTGCTACATGTCCAAGCCTACTCTGAATTTAGTGGTAAAGAAGTAATGAAAGAGAGTTGGGGTGTGTGTGTGTGTGAATTCCTTCACATGGTCTTGGCAAATTCCTGGGCATTGATAGAACATTTCCTACCCTATTCTACTAATCTTAAACTAGAAAAGATAGTAAGGCTTCTCTGCCTGGATTCTTCACTCTGCATTAAGACATTCAGCATGTTTCCACTAGAAAAAAATGTTTATGTGTGTATGTGTTTGTGTGTTTGTCTGTGTGTTTGTCTGTCTATCTGTGTGTCTGTCTGTCTGTCTGTTCTGGTACTGGGGCTTGAACTCAGGGTCTTGTGCTCTTGCTTAGCTTTTTTGCTCAAGACTAGTGCTCTACTACTTAAGCCACACCTCCACTTTCATCCATAAAAAAATTTGTCATGCCTGGTGCTGGTGGCTCACACCTATAATCCTAGCTACTCAGAAGGCTGATATCTGAGGAATGCAGTTCAAAGCCAGCCTAGGCCAGAAAGTCCATGAAACTCTTATCTCCAATAAACCACGAGAAAACCAGAAATGGCACTATAGCTCAAGTGGTAGAGTGCTAGCCTTGAGCTAAAGAGTGTAGGGACAGCACTCAGGCCCAGAGTTCAAGCCCCACGACCGACCAAAAAAAGTTTTTTTTTCAGTCAACTTTCCATCACTGTGACAAAAATATCTTATCTAATCAACTGAAGAAGACAAAATATTTATTTTCTCTCCTGGTCCCAGTAAATTTTAAATCATGACTAGGTAGAGAATTACTGTGGCAAGTAAAGCTGTTCACCCCGTTGTACTGGGGAAGCAGTGACATAAGAGGAGATGTCAGGATCTGAATGTTCCCCTCCAAGGTCACATCCCACTGGTTATACAGCCTCCAATAACACCATTGAGCTGAGATCTATCTTTTAGCACATTGATTTTGGAGATTGTGTACTATAATAATCTTCTCCTTGTTCGCAAATGCTTACATACATCCCATATGAAATGTCTTTTGTCCATCTTCAAGAGTTCCTAAAGGGCTGGGAAGGTGGCTCAGTGGTAGGTTGCTTGCCTTGCATGCATGAGGCCCTGGGTTCGATTCCTCAGCACCACATAAGCAAAAAGAAAAAAGCCAGAAGTGGCGCTGTGGCTCAAGTGGTAGAGCGCTAGCCTTGAGCTGAAGAGCTGAGGGACAGCACCCAGGCCCAGAGTTCAGGCCCCACGACTGGACTCTCCTCCCCCCCAAAAAAGAAGTTCCTAAAGCTTCAAAAGTCGAACATTGCTCAAAAATCCAAATCCAAACTTCTAGCTATGATCTCCTGTATAAACCATACTTTAAAAATTACATAGTCAAGTATCAATGGCTCACACATGAAATCCGGGCTACACAGGATTCTTTTTTCTTTCTTTCTTTCTTTCTTCATTCCTTCCTTTCTTTTCCTGTCTGTCTTTCTTTCTTTCTTCCTTCCTTCCTTCCTTCCTTTCTTTCTTTCTTTCTTTCTTCCTTTCTTTCCTTTTTCTTTCTTCCTTTGTTTTCTTCCTTTTCTTTCTTTCTCTCCCTGAATCTCCCTATCTCTCCCTCCCTCTTTCTCTCTTTCTTTTTTTCCCTTCCTTCCTTCTTTTCTTTCTCTCCCTCCCTCCTTCACTCACTCTCTTTCTCTTAGTACTGAGGCTTGAACTCAGGGCCTAGGCACTGTCCTATAGTTTTTTTTTTGCTCAAGGCTAGAGCCCAGTCACTTGAGCCACAGATCCACTTCTGAATTTTTGGTGGTTAATTGGAGCTAAAAGTCTTACAGACTTTCCTGTCCTAGCTAGCGTCAAACCATGAGTCTCATATCTCAGCCTCCTGAGTTGCTAAGATTACAGGTGTGAGCCACTGGCACCAGTTTTTGTTATTAAAGGTTGTTTTAGCAACCATACTCTTCTTGGCCACAACTTTAAATACTTTTGTTTTCTGACAAAACTACAAACATTTCAAATCTTTTGGCCCTGCTGTTTTTTGCTCTTAATTGTTACACCAAATCTGACCAGAGCAGGTATGCTACTAACAGAATTCTGTGACATTTTGAAATTTTTTTCCATTGGATTTATTAGTTCATTACATTTAACTCAGTCTCCCATGAAATCTTGGGGCATGGGCAAAATGTAGATAGATTCTTCACTAGATACAAGACAAATGATCTCTGGTCTATTTCAACAGGTCCTCATTTTCACCCAAAGCCTGAGGAGTTGGAGCATCCTTTGTATCAGCACTCTGGTCTTCTGAGCTCCCACCAGAATCACCTGTTGAGCTCTGCTTATGGCATTCGAGTCTTTCGTTAGTCTGTTCTCCAAACTTTTCCAAATTCCTACTTTAAATGATAGCAGAGTCTCAGAACACCATTGTTTGGTATAATCACAGAAACAGCAAAACTTGACCTCTCAATTTTATGTGTTAGCCAGCTTTCTATTAGTATGACAAAAATACTGAAAATAAGCCAATAAAAAGGAAGAAATACTTAACTTGGCTCACAGTTTCAAAGAGTCCAGTCCATATTCACATGGTCCCATTACTTTGGGCTTGGAGGTGAGGCAGAAAAATCACAACCAGGACCATTGCATGGCTTAGGCATGATGGCTCACACCTGTAATCCCAGCGATGCAGGAAGCCATAGGTAGGCGATTGAGGTCCAAGGTCAGCCCTCAGCAAAAATGTGAGACCCCATATGAAAAAGTAACTAAAACAAAAAGGAGTGGAAATGTAGCTTAAGAGTCAGAGTGTCTTCCTAGCAAGCATGTGGTCCTAAAGTTAGTCCTCAGTACTGCAGGAGAAAAGAAAAGGACCATGGGTTGGAGCAAAGCTGCTTCCCCCAATGGCAGCCTGGAAGCAGAGAGAGACAGCAGAGTCCAGGAGCCAATACCCCCTTCAAAGGCACACCATTGGTCACCTTACTTCCTTCTGGACTCCACCTCCTAAAGACTGTACCACCTCCCAGGAGCTCCAGTGTCTTACAACTAAGATTCTAGCACAAGGCATTTTAGTACATAGACATTTCAGATCCAAATCAACACAGAAAGGATTTCTTTATGGAATAACAGCAACTTTTCTCATCTGTATATCTGAATCTTTATACAATTTTCACACAAACAAATTTAAGCCAAGTACAGGTCCTCAATATCTTGACCAATTGTCAGGTTAACTTTTTGATTGTTGTTGTTGTCAGTTGTGGGGCTTCAACTCAGGGCCCTGTCCCCAAGCTCTTTTTGCTCAAGACTAGTACTCTATCACTTTGAGCTACAGCTCCACTTCTGGTTTTCAAGTGGTTAATTGGAGATAAGAGTCTCACAGGGACTTTTCTTCCCTGGCTGTCTTTGAACAGTGATCCTCAAATCTCAGCCTCTCAAGTAGCTAGGATTACAGGCATGAGCCACTGGCCACCTGGCTTCAGGTTAACTTTTTTTTTGTCGGACATGAGGCTTGATCTCTGGGCCTGGGCACTATCCCTCAGCTCTTCAGCTCAAGGCTAGCACTCTACCACTTGAGCCACAGTGCCGCTTCTGACTTTTCTGCTTTCTTTCATGCTTTTCTGCATGTGATGCTGAGGAATTGAACCCAGGGCCTCATGCATGCAAGGCAAGCACTCTACCACTGAGCCACCTTCCCAGCCCCAGGTTAACATTTTTTAATATAAAACTTAACTTCCTACATATCATCTAACAAATAAGCATAATAGGAATGATATAATTAAAATATTATTGTATTTGTTTTCTAGAACTGCCATTAAAAAAATCTTCCTATACTCTGGACATTGAAACACCAGAAATTAACTTTCTCACTGTTCTAGAGGGAGAAAAATCCAAGAGCAAACTATTAATAAGGTTGGTTTCTTTTTTTTTTTTTAAGTCTGACACAGTGATATGTTATTTTTGTTGTTGTTGTTTTCTCCAGTCCTGGAGCTTGAACTCAGGGCCTGGGCACTGTCCTTGAGCCTCTCTGTTTGCAAGGCTAACACTCTACCACTTGAGCCACAGCACCACTTATTGCCTTTTCTGTTTATGTGGTACTGAGGAATGGAAGCCAGGACTTCATGCATGCTAGGCAAGCACTCTACCGCTAAGCCACATTCCCAGCCCCAATAAGGTTGGTTTCTTATGAACTCTCTCTCTCTTTGGTAGGTGTCTGTCTTCTTGTTGCCTGTATATGTGGTCAGCCCTCTGAATGTGTGAGTCCTAGATGTCTCTCCCTGTGATTTAATGGCAGGAAGAATGGGAATAACTGCTAAATGGACAAGAGTTCTTTCTTTGGACTGAGACAACGTTCTAGAATGAAGTAGTGGTGACAGTTGCACAACACTGTGACTTGTTCCCCAGTATATGCCTGATGACCTAGCTGAATTTCTGCCCCACCCTAAACTTATTTAGTTTGAGGACAAGATGCTTGAAGAACCACAAGTTCCTCTTCAGGGGATTTTGCTAAAACCAGGTGGGTCTGAGATGGCTGAGGTATCAGGCAACCTCCAACTTCATTCCACCCCCCGACTCCCACACTAAGTTACTCACCGACCAGGTTCTGGGACAGAAGAACCAGACCATAAAGGAAGCAAAAAGGGTGGGACCTGAGTTCTAGGAACTCTGCAGATTCTAGAAAAAAGATACACATATTTCTGTCCTTTATGAGTCTGTCCTTTTCTCTCAAACCTTTTACCTAATATCTATGACTGCTTCAACTTCAACAGATGGAGCAGTTGGCTATGAGGTGGACTTCCACATCCCTGTTCGCTTTCCTACTCACTTCCTCATTCACTGGTCCCAATAACCCTGTGTTGTTGGGACCCCATTTCCATTTTGTTATTTGACTTCACACATCTCAACAGGAAAAGGACCTTATCTTAAGGGTTCTTAACAAGATGTGGGTAGCAATGATACTAAAAATCATAAAACTCTAAACTTTGAAATGGTTACCTTTTGATTCTAATAGTGGATGAATGGGAGTGCTCAGAAGGGCCCCCTTCTCCACAAGCAAGAAACAGGCAACACATGAATGGCTTCATTATGAGGTTTATGGTGGAGAGAGAGTATGGGAACTCAACACTGGAGGAACTGGAGCTCTGTAAGATTTGGAGACATTGGGGGAGTAAAAGAACACACTGGCAACCTGAAAAAAGAACAGAACACACTGACAACCCCAGCTCTGCTTCCCCAGTGAGGAGGAGGGGTATTACTAGGTAATAGAGAAGTTCTATTTTCAGGTTTTTGAAGAACCACCATACTGATTTCCATAGTGGTTATACAAATTTACATTTCCACCAATAGTGTGTGTGTGTGTGTGTGTGTGTGTGTGTGTGTGTGTGTGTGTGTGTGTGCCTGCTAGCTAGGGTTTGAACTCAGGGCCTGGGTACCGTTTCTTAGCTTTTTTTTCTCAAGACTGTTGCTGTATCACTTGAGCTACAAACTCTACTTCTGGCTTTTTGGTGATTAAATGGAAATAAATCTCATGAACTTTCCTGCCCAAGCTAGCTTTGAACCACAAAATCCTCAGATCTCATCCTCCTAAGTAGCTAGGATAACAGACTTGAGACATTATCACTATTCTGATTCAGGTTAAATAGAACCTCAATATTGTTTTGATTTACATTTTTGTTATAGCCAGGGATGTTGAACATTCCTTCATGAATTTATTATCCATTTGAACTTCTGAGAAGTTATCTATCTAGCTCCTTTGGCCACTTATTGATTGGGTTATAAATTCTTTGGGGATTTAATTTTTTAAGCATCTTCAATATTCTGGTTCTTGGACCCTTTTTAGATGGATTGCTGGCAAAGATCTTATCCCATTCTGTAAGCTGTCTTTTTAGCTTAGTGACAATGTCCTTTGCTGTGCAGGAACTTTGTAGCTTGATGCAATTTCATTGATCAATTTTCTCTTTTTCTGAGCCTCTGGGGTTCTGATGGGAATCCTTTTGTTCAGCAGTTTCCTTTTGTTCTCTTGCAGCATTGTCCCTGAGCTTTTTGCTCAAGACTAGGGCTCTACCATTTGAGCCACTGCTCAACTTTCAACTTTCTAGTGGTTAATTGGAGATAAGAGTCTCATAGACTGGCACTAACTTCAAACTGATTCTCAGATCTCAGCTTGCTGAGTAGCTAGGATTACAGGCATGAGCCGCAAGTACCCAACCTTTTCTTTTCTTTTTTAATTTTTTATTGTAAAAATACTATACAGAGGGGTTACAGTTACATGAGTAAGTTAACGAGTATATTTCCTATTTGAGCATTGTTACGTCCTCCTTTGTTTTTCCCCTACCCTCCCTTCCTTCCCCACCTCCCCAACTCTTCCTTCCCTGCCTCTTTTTTTAAATTAAAACAAAAAGTGCCCCCAGAGAAATGTCGAGTCCTTTTTTTTTTTTTTTTTTTTTTTTTGGGTCCGGTTGTGGGGCCTGAACTCTAGGCCTGGGCGCTGTCCCTCAGCTCTTCAGCTCAAGGCTAGCGCTCTACCACTTGAGCCACAGTGCCACTTCCGGCTTTTTTCTTTTTGCTTATATGGTGCTGAGGAATTGAACCCAGGGCCTCAGGCTTGCAAGGCAATCTCTCTACCACTGAGCCACCTTCCCAGCCCCAAATGTCGAGTTCTATAAAACATACACACAACATGTTATATTACTATTGAATCATTTCCCTAAAAATCATAGAAAGAAAGTCATTCCCAAACCCAAGAAAGATGTGTTGTGTGAGAATCTCATTGATCAGATGTGTGCAGGTGGGTGATTCTGGCCAGGAGGGAGAGGGCGTCCTGTCTAGCTAGGCAGAGAAGTCAGGAGGGAAAGTTGGACCTTCTGCTCTTGTTTCTGGGTACATAGCTCTGAAATAAGCAGCTCCTGTCCCCATACCTACAGTAACTCAGATTTTGATCTAGGTGAACCTAATAGTAATATCATGGCAGAGAAGTCAATGCTGTGCTTATAAGGGTATGAGAAAAAATAAGTACAACAAGAAACAATAGGCTGAATTTGGTATAAACTCCAAATCCTTAACTAAAGCATGATAGTATTTTTTTTTAATTCAGGGTATAACAACTGTGTTAGTCCATGTTGTGCTGCTATAGCAGAGTAGTTATAAATAACTAGGGGGTTTGTAATGGAAAGGAATTTATACAAAACAATTATAGAGCTTGGCAAACCAATATATTACCATCTGGCAAGACCTTTTTTGTCACATCATAACATGGAAGGAGGCATCACATGGCAAAAGGATGAGTGGAATAGTGAGTTCACTACTGGGATAAGGATATTCATGAGGGCAGAGTCCTCCTGATCCAAAGGCCCCACCTGACAATATCATCATAACGGCTCTTAAACTTGAACATGAATTTTAGAGAGTGGACAAACATTTATTTACAGATTACAATTAAAATTAAATATTTTTCACACACATATACACACACAGACATAATATGCAGATACACATATATACATATATATGATATATATATAGTATGCAATATACAGTATATATATATATATATATATATATGTATATATATATATATATATACTATGATGTGTCCTTTCTGGAATACTATTTTATAATATCTTTTTTTTTTGTCGGTCATGGGGTTTGAACTCGGCCTCGGCACTGTCCCTTCAGCTCAAGCTGAGCACTCTACCACTGTACGATGCCACTTCCAGTGTTGGTGGTTAATTGGAGATAAGAGTCTCAAGGATATTCCTGCCCAGGCTGGCTTGGAACCTCAATCCTCAGATCACAGCCTCCTGAGTAGCTAGGATTACAGTTGTGAGCCACTGGCACCTAGCCTATAAAATCTTTTAAAATGAAGCATGTATACCACTTTACTCAGAAATATCACGGTCTAAGTACAAAAGCTCTGCCTATAAAGTGATCTGTAGATATGAAAATATTCATTAAAGCACTTACCAGGGGCTGGGAAGGTGGCTCAGTGGTAGAGCACTTGCCTTGCATGCCTGAGGCCCTGGGTTCGATTCCTCAGCACCACATAAGCAAAAAGAAAAGAGCCTGAAGTGGCACTGTGGCTTAAGTGGTAGAGCACTAGCCTTGAGCTGAAGAGCTGAGGGACAGCGCCCAGGCCCAGAGTTCAGGCCCCACGACCGGACCCAAAAATACAAACAAACAAAGCACTTACCAAAGTTGTGACTATTAGTTGTAATATAAACTTTTAGGGAAATTCTAAAAGCTGATGAAAAGAACAGTTAGATCTCTACCTACTAATCTGAATATTTTCATCAAGTAGTCCATTCCCATCACACATTTGTAATTGCATCATGTCTTGTTAAAAGCAATTTCCAAGAAAATATTTATACTACAACTTCATTTTGGTGGCAGAAATCACCATGTATAAATGATTCTATAAACAGGAAGAAGTAGAAGTATGGAGTTATGCTAAGCTGTTAAATTTGATCTCTTTGGGTAGGTTTTGGGAGTAGAAAACAGAAGGGAAAAATAACCATATCCCAGCCCAGATTCACGTGTAGAAATATTAACCCTTAGTACCTCAGGACATAACTACATTTCAAGACAAGGATTTTAAAAGGCAATTGCAATAAAATGAAGTCATGTGGGTGGGCCTTGTGACTTGTACAAGGAAAGATGATTAAGACCCAGACATGCATAGAACAAAAAAGGTATTTGAAAGAACAGGAAGAAGATGCCTATCAACAATCGAAGAGAGAAGCCCACAGAAGTCAACCCTGCCAACAATTTGATTTATAGACACTAGGCTACAAAACTATGAGGAAATAAATGTATATTGTTAAGCTACCCTTTCTGTGGTAATTTGTAATCCAAGCTTTACAAGGAATACACTGGTAGATTTATGTTCACCCCAGCCCTCTTCCCAACCCTAATGCTAACTTTAACCCTTTTGACCAGGGACCAGGTTACCAGTCCCAGTGCTGAACTACAACACAGGCCATGTTTTATTAGGTTTTTCTTTCCATCTTCAACAAGCAAAGGCCAATGACCAAATGGGGTATGGAAGCTACCTGAGAGAGTCACAGGAACCAGTCCCTGGGGTGCATTTCTTTATTACCATTTCTCTTTCCCATATTTTGCACTTATTAGTTTCTTAGCTTTAGCCATTGCTTTCCTGTTGTTGGTCTCTGCTCTTCCTAGATGGCCCAGACTTTAAATGTGTCCCTCCCAATATGCTCTTGTTTATGAGATGACATAACAGAGCAGTTGCAAAGGTCTAATGCAATGTAGTGAGGACATCTCATGCTGTGATACAATTAGGACTGTAACACAGGCCACAGAACCCCACGTTCTAAAAGGTCTTTTTTTGTTTTTGTTTTTGTTGGTTGTGGGGCTTGAACTTTGGGCCTGGGTGCCGTCCCTCAGCTCTTCAGCTCAAGGCAAGCGCTTTACTACTTGAGCCACAGCGCCACTTCCATTTTTCTGAGTCAAGAGTCTCATGGACATTCCTGCCCAGGCTGGCTTTGAACCATGATCCTCAGATCTCAGCCTCCTGCATAGCTAAGATTACAGTACAGGTGTGTGCACTGGCACCTGGCTCTAAAAGGTTTTTCAAACACAACACATTCATGTTCTTTCTTTTTCTTTTCTTTTTTTGTCTGCCCTGGGTGTCAAGAACTCTGGGGGTAGCTGTGAGACCAGGAAAGGGCTAAGAGGTTGGACTGCCACCTCATTAGTACTCAGAAGGCTGAGAACTGGACCCTGGAAAGGTCAGACAAAGTAAACAAATGTGTAAGGTATTGATGTTTAAGTTAGAACTCTTTGAACTCTATAAAGCTTGAGACCTTGGGAATAAGATGAATATTTCATATTAAGGTGAAATGTTTCCTGCTCCTCTCTGCTCCCTAACAATAAGGGGGTCAATTATCACTATGCATATAAACTATATCTCACGTTAATGGCTGTAACCACATGATAGATACCTTGTTTTCTGCACGAACCCCTCAGCTGATCTAAATAAACAAGCTTGCTTACGGGAGCTTGGGGTCCAGTGAGCACTGAACCCCTTGGCTCCCTCTCCCCTATCTGTGTCTTTTCTCATTTCTTTGGGCTCCAGTATTCCATTGTGCTGTCCCAGGCTGTGAGTAATAACACTGGAGCTTGAACTAAGGGCCTAGGCACTAGCCCTGAACTTTTGTGCTCAAGGCTAGTGCTCTACCACTTTGAGCCACAGACCCATTTCCAGCATTTGGATAGTTAATTGGAGATGATTCTCAGACTTTACTACCCAGGCTGGTTTTGAACTGAGATCCTCAGATCACAGCTTTCTGAGTTGCTAGGATTATAGGTATGAGCCACCAGTGCCCAGCTAGAAAGGGTTTTTTAAAGTTATATTCTTAGGGTTTTCCTCCTAGAACATATTTGTCTGTGTTACTGTGTGTCTCTACCTGGCATACTAGCAGATGTACCTGTTAGGGTTCTTACACCTCAGCATATTCTCTCTGCTTCTCTTTTAAAGCCCTGGAGTCCAATGAAAAAAGGAATTTCTTTTCCACAAATACATATCTGCTGCCTTATCTTTTCCAATTCTGGCATTTCTTATTTTCTGTCACAAAATTATACCAATTCCTAGGAAGTAAAATATTACCCATTGTCTACCTCTATACCACCCAACTTGCATCAAAACCTAGGTGCATACCTTGTTGCATAGTTTTATTTGAAGCAATAATAATAAGGTCTTCTTAATTTGATAAACTTAAACTCAAACCACAGCCTAAAATCTGAATGCTTTCTAAGTTCTTTATGAACTTAGTATGACTCTGATGTACTTGTAATGATATTAAATCACACTGCAGGAAGTAGAGAGCCAGCCCTGAATAAATAAAGCTAAGGGACAGTGTCCAAGCCCTGAGTTCAAGCCCTGTAACCAGCATATACACACACAAGTTACAATTGGATTAAAATTCAAAATATGAAATAAGTATCTAACAAGCTGATTGCATACATAAATGAGTGGCAAGAATAGACATATTCCCTCACAGAAGTACTCCAATGATTCATGTATATATTCAGGCCTCATGGAATTTGACAGTGTCCAAGCCCTGAGTTCAAGCCCTGTAACCAGCATATACACACACAAGTTACAATTGGATTAAAATTCAAAATATGAAATAAGTATCTAACAAGCTGATTGCATACATAAATGAGTGGCAAGAATAGACATATTCCCTCACAGAAGTACTCCAATGATTCATGTATATATTCAGGCCTCATGGAATTTGGATCTTGAACTCCCACTCATCACATTCTTTTCTAAGGATACCATTGTGGCTGGGACAAAGTAACTTCAGCTGGAGAAACCTGAAGACAGTCTTCCTTGGTACTATTAACACTTCACCTAACATCACGAGTGACAAGTTTTATGTTTAGTATATGCCCTTGATATGGTACAATAAACACAGCTCTTATATTTATAATCTTCTCAAGACCCATAATACACAACTTCAGAAAAACAGTTAAAGCATTCTAAGTATTGTACAGTCTACAAATTATTTAATATGAACGCAAAACTGCCAAGCATTAAAATCTAGGGAGTTTGAGAAACTGTCACAGACAACAGGAGCCTAA
The DNA here is from genome assembly GCF_019054845.1 of Dipodomys spectabilis. Taxonomy (NCBI): domain Eukaryota; kingdom Metazoa; phylum Chordata; class Mammalia; order Rodentia; family Heteromyidae; genus Dipodomys; species Dipodomys spectabilis. The sequence goes on from NW_024871253.1 coordinate 1,810,880, forward strand.
AACCACATGATAGCTCAATATCATTTGGTGTCTTGCATGGCAAGATAAAAGAAGTTAGAAATACAACTAAATAAATCCTAAATAAGGAATAGACTTTAGTTAATAACAGTGTAACAGCCTGAGTTGAATAATTTTTACAAACCACATGATAGCTCAATATCATTTGGTGTCTTGCATGGCAAGATAAAAGAAGTTAGAAATACAACTAAATAAATCCTAAATAAGGAATAGACTTTAGTTAATAACAGTGTAACAGCCTGAGTTGAATAATTTTTACAAACCACATGATAGCTCAATATCATTTGGTGTCTTGCATGGCAAGATAAAAGAAGTTAGAAATACAACTAAATAAATCCTAAATAAGGAATAGACTTTAGTTAATAACAGTGTAACAGCCTGAGTTGAATAATTTTTACAAACCACATGATAGCTCAATATCATTTGGTGTCTTGCATGGCAAGATAAAAGAAGTTAGAAATACAACTAAATAAATCCTAAATAAGGAATAGACTTTAGTTAATAACAGTGTAACAGCCTGAGTTGAATAATTTTTACAAATGTACCATACTAATATCAAATGTTAATACAGAAACTGGGTGTGGAGTATATGCTTGGTGTGAGAATCCTCTAGTATCTTTGTAACTCTTTTTTAAATCAAACTACTTTAAAATAAGTTTAGTTTTGAAAATCTAGTATGTTATTTTGTACAATGAAGCTGCTGTAAAATTAAAGTCTAATTATTTTTTCCCTTACAGCTCTTTCTCTTTGAGAGCATTTAGAATGTTCCTTGTGTTTAGCATTCTTTAACTTGCTATGCTATTTTCAGGTGTGGATAATTCCATGTCTGTTCTGTTGGTCACAGAATAAGCCCTGTGGATCAAATATCTTTTACCAATTCTTGATGCCTTCTAAAAATGTTCCTCATTCTAACTTCTACCTACTTGAGTTCTTCAGTTGAACTCATTCAATTAAATATATCTAGTGTATTCTTTTTTTAAAATTAATTTTATTTTATTTGTGAACATACTGTAGAGAGGGGTTACAATTACATGGGCAGGATAATGCATACATTTCTTACCAATCTAGTGTATTCTTGTATAAGGAATATATCTAGTGTATTCTTGTGAGGAAGCAACTTGCCCAGATTTTTATTGGACAACTTTTGCATTTGGTGGTATAGAGATGACTGAGAATGGAGAACTTCAGGAATCTTGTCTATCTACCCATTTCAACTCATCTTCTGTGAATGGCTTTTGGATATCACTGGCATTAATACATTGTTTCAAAGCTGAATGCCACCTCAAATACTGAGTGGTTTAAAGTCCAATGTTTAGATAACGCTCCCTCTACTGTCCAGCTATGGAATGACAGGATTTGTTATTTTGTTATTTGGCAGGGGATGGGGGGTGGGGGTGGGGTAGTTGAAGGGATTGTCTTCAAGACTCCAGTCACACAGCTGCAGCAGAAATCGCAGAGGGTTCATCCTTTGAAGTGTGTGGCAATGAAGCCCTAGCTGAAACAGATACTACAAGGAAAGAGTTTATCAAAGTCAGCTCAAAGTAATTCAAGATTATCGAAGGTTTGTTGAACCTTGCACAAAAGAAGGGGAGGTCTTCAAAAACTAGTATTACCATATGGTCCAGCAATTCCACTTCTGGGTATAGATCTGAAAGAACTGAAGCAAAATCCTAAAGAAATGTCTGCATACCTATGTTCATTGAATTTTTTTTTTTTGGGGGGGGGGGTCCGGTCATGGGGCCTGAACTCTGGGCCTGGGCGCTGTCCCTCAGCTCTTCAGCTCAAGGCTAGAGCTCTACCACTTAAGCCACAGCACCACTTCCGGCCTTTTTCTTTTTGCTTATGTGGTGCTGAGGAATCGAACCCAGGGCCTCAGGCATGCAAGGCAAGTGCTCTACCACTGAGCCACCTTCCCAGCCCCTGTTCATTGAATTTAAGAGATGGAAGCAAACCAGATATTACCAGCAGATTAATAGATACATAAAGTATGTTCTATATAAGCACAATCAAAGGAACCCAGCTCTCCTTGGGATTTGAGGCACCAGTTAAACACTATTAAGCATTGTTAAATAATAGTAAGTGCTGTTCATTGCTACTAGAATGGTTCTATGTTAAGCTTTCTTCAAGTCTTTCACATTAAAAATGTTCAACTTCAATAATTATAGAAATGCAAACAAAAGTAATTTGTTTTTTTCTCACAGCCAAGATTATCTAAAATATTGTGTATAGTTGTCCAGAATCATATGGTTGTAACCATAGGTTTATTCTAGGCCTTCTATTTGAGTCCATTAGTGTACACATTTTTTTTGTGCCAGCCCATGCTAGGTTTGTTACTATAGCTCTGCAGTAACATTTAAACTCGAGTATTGTGATGACCTTGGCATTCTTCTTTTTTTTTTCATTTGGAAATGTTCTGGCTGTTTGGAGTTTTTCATGTTTCTATGTGAAGTGTACAATTCTATTTCTGTGGAGAATTTCATTGGAATTTTGTCTTTTTTTTTTTTTCCAGGGCTGAGGACCGAACCCAGGGCCTTGCCCGCATCGGGCGGGCGCCCTTCCGCTGGGCTAAACCCCCAGCCCCTTCATTGGAATTTTGATGGTGATTATGTTGAATCTACAGATCATTTTAGGTGATATTCATGGCAACCCTAAACATGGAAGTCCATTGTCAGATTCTGAAGTAGGCACAGGCCTTAGTTGACTAATACACTGCCAAGCCTGCAACCTTACTATCTTCCTTCTTATTCCATCAAAGTACTATGTGCCCCTCATCTCCTCCAGGTAGATGCCCTGCTATCTTCTTCAGGACTGGCTTTGAATGAAACTCATCATTTTCCTCAACTCTTGGCTTCTGAGTTGGGGACCCTGAGTGGTGGGCAGCCTGGATATCTGATTCTGATCACATTCATACTGCTATCCTTGGAGCCCCATACCAATCTACCACACAGGTCTACAGCCTCATATCCCACTATACCCCGCAGTGCAATGATGAGCTCAGCCCCTCACCTCATGCATGCCATACACTACAGGAAACAGGAAATTCATCTCAATGGTTGCAGCCAGGGGCAGGAGAAAGAGACCAAGGAGCTTGCTCCTCCATACATGAGATCTGTGTTCCTCCACTTGCCTGACATTGCCTCAATGGTCATTCTGAGGTCCAGATCGCTGGTAGGCCAGAGGCACATAGGCCTCAGCATGAGGCCTACCATTGCCAGAGGCCCTACCTAAAAATACCAGATTAAAATGTACATTTGCTAAATAAATAGGTATACTAATAAACATATACAAGACTTGTACGCTAACACAACACAATGAATAAAAGTAACAAAAAGTAAAGGTGATTTGAATAAACAGAAAGGTATATTATGTTTATCAACTGGAACTCTCAACTTCGTAATGATGATAATAATCCCCAAATTTGTATTCAGGCTTAACACTCATAATCAAAATTTCTTATAGATATCCATATGAATATTAAAAAGTTTCTATGTAAATTGCAAAAGTATTTGAAGAGCCTAATACTTTTAAAAGAAAAACAAAATGGTATGATAGTCCTTCCAATATCAAGACTAATATATACCTTTTTGCATAAGACTACATTGTTATCAGTCATGTCTAGAAACAGGGACCACAGAACAAAAAACCAAGATATAAACCTATACAAAGAAACCTTGTGAATTTTAAGAGAAAATAAAGACCAAATCAATGGAGGGAGGATAGCATTATCTTTGCTTTTCTTTTGTTGTTGTAAGACTGAGACTCAAACTAAGTACCTGAAATTTTGCTCATTGGCTGGTGTTCTACTGACTGAGCCACACCTCCAACTCCCACATTATCAACTAATGTTTCTAGAACAATTGAACAGACACAAGCATAAATACCTGATTCTCAGTACAAAGCATAATTAAAATATAAAACATTAAAATATGAAACATGTAGATAGGTGCTCTTGCATACTGTTTATTTTTTCTTTGTTTTCTCTGTGTGTGTGTGCACCCGCACGTGCTGGTTGTGAGCCTGGAACTTAGGGCCTGGACACTGTCTCTTGGCTTTTTAACTCTAGGCTAGTGCTCTACCACTTGGACTACACCTTCACTTCTGGCTTTTTGCTGGTTAACTGGAGATAAGAGTCTCATGGACTTTCCTGTCTTGGATTCCTTTGAGCCATAATTCTCAGATCTCAGCCTCCTAAGTAGCTAGAGTTATAGGTGTGAGCCACCAGGGGATGATTTTTCTTTTTAAAACCAATGTACATTAATTGTGCAAAGTGAGGTGTTTTATTCTGACATTCTCACCCACCCATATAATGTACCCTCAGTGTATTCATTTATTTTATGGGTTAATATTAAATCCCCATCCTTGCCCTTTTCTCTCTTCTAGATCCCTTAACAGGCCCCTTTTAAGCTCATAACTGCAGACTCTAAAAAGAGAAAATATGTGATGCTTGTCTTTGAAACTAACTTATTATCATTTAATTTGATGATCTCCAGTTCCATCTATTTTCCTTAAAGTAAAATAATTTTTCTTCTTTAAAGCTGAATAAAGCTTCACTGTGTACATATACACCACATTTTCACTAAAATACAATAAAAATACATGTTCAGGAATCTCCACAGTAAGCTGACTGATTGTTTGGGGTATATATCCAGAAGTTGCACAATGAATCACATGGAAGCTCTGCTTTGAAGTTTTTAAGAAAACCTCCAGCTGATTTCCACCCTGGATGGACTAATTTGTATTCTCAGAATATCAAAATAATTAGGGTTCCCATTTCCTAATCATCACACCATATGACTTTGCATATGTGCCATACAGCTAAGGACTTAGTATTACAAATTGACAGAAATCACCTGGGTGCCTCACACCTGTAATCCTAGCTACTCAGAAGGCTGAGATCCAAGGATTGCAGTTTGAAGCCAGCCCAGGCAGGAGAGTCCCTGAGACTCTTAAATCTTCTTCTTTTTTTCATCAGTAGTGGGGCCTGAACTCTGGGCCTGAGTGCTGTCCCTGAACTCTTCAGTTCAAGGCTAGCACTCTACCACTTGAACCACAGTACCACTTCTGGCTTTTTCTGCTATGTGGTGCTGAGGAATCGAACCCAGGGTCTCATGCATGCAAGGCAAGCGCTCTACCACTGAGCCACCTTCCCAGCCCTCTTAAATCTTATTAACCACCAAAAACTAGAAGTGGAGCTGTGGCTTAAGTGGTAGAGTTCTAGCCTTGACAGCACCTAGGCCCTGAGTTCAAGCCCCATGGCTGGCACACAAAAAATAATAATGGTGTCAGATTATTATGTATCTTCTCTCCCTAATATAGGAACAAAAATGCCATTGACTTTTTTTCTCTCTATTATTTGTTCATGTCCTTTCCCCTCCTTCGCCATGTCTAAAACAGACACAGATGAAGTTCTCTGGTTTGTGAGATAGGAACTGAAAAATTGGGAAGTGAAGCCATCATAAGGTGATCTTGAATGAATTACACATGTCTGTTCCTAGCTTACTAACCATCCTGCATATATTCCATTTCAAGTTTATATGTGAGTATGTGTGTGTATATGTCTCTATATATGTCTCTCTATATATACATACATACAATGGCATAATTGTGCAATGCTTTTTAAAGAGTCAAAGTCCTTTTCCTTAAATCTGTACTTTCTCCTCTATTCCATCAGACTCCATCCTGGCCTTTCATGGGCCTCAAATATTAGAATTTATCTTTGTTGTTATGATAAGAGTCTTGGGATTTCCTTCCTCATCACTGGAATCTGATTCTTTTATTCTAGTTAAATTATGCTTCCTGTCTTATATTCTTAAACCCTCACGTTTTTCCCCTCAGTTGTTAGGTAGGAAGAGTGATGCCAACCACAGAATACTGTTGTGATGATAAATGAATCATATATATTCTCTTTTTTATGGTCCTGGGACTTGAACTCTGGGCCTGGGCATTTCCACTCTCTCTGGGCTCTTTTAACTCAAGGCTCGCATTGTACGGTTTGAGCTACAATACCACTCACAGCTTTTTCTGTGATTAAATAGAGATAAGAGTCTCACAGATATTCCTGTCCAGGCTGGCTCTGAACTGTGATCCTCAGATCTCAGTCTCCTGAGCAGCTAGTATAAACATGAGCCACCAGTGCCGGGGTATAAAGCCCATACATTTAAATCTGCCAATTGGTAATTTATTTGTCCATTTATCTTCAGAGTTTAGGGTTGTGGGCGATATGATACAGTTCATTTCTTACTTATTTATTTACTTGTTGGTCATTGCTTCAACTCAGGTCCTGGATACTGTCCCTGAGCCTTTTTGCTCATGGCTAGCATTCTACCACTTTGACCCACAGTTCCACTTTCCAGTTTTTAGGTGGTTAATTGGAACAAAAAAGTCTCATAGCCCAGGCTGGCTTTGAACTCTGATCTTCACATTTCAGCCTCTTTAGTAGCTAGGGTTCTAGGCGTAAACCTCCATTGCCCAGATTACTTTTAATTTTTCAGGTCTTGTACATAGGTTCACCGTAAGTCAGGTAATGAGTACATTTCTGGTTTTTTGGATAATGTCACTCCTTCCTTCGCAGCATCTTTCCAGGAATCACAGACTCGCCTGATGACATCAAGAAAGAATGCATTGTGAGCCTCGCTCCTCTTCCTCCTGACTTAGGAGTTTCCAACTTCACTCCCTCCTTTTTCAGATCTTTGGGCTGGAAATCTGTGTAGAGATTTTTGGATGTTTGCTTCCTTTCGGTTAATCTTGAGAGAATTGTTTTTCTGAAGGATTCTGGTTCAAAGCCATCCCGGGCAGGAAAGTCCATGAGACTCTTATCTCCAATGAACCACCAGAAAACCGGAAGTGGCGCTGTGGCTCAAGTGGTAGAGCACTCACCATGAGATCAAGAGCTGAGGGACAGCGCCCAGGCCCAGAGGTCAAGCCCCATGACTGACAAAAAAAAAAAAAAAAAAGTAAACTTTGCTTTGCCGAGTTCCTTTTGAGTTACTGTCCTTATTCTTATGTGACATCCCAACATCCCAAGCTATTTGTAACAGTAAGAGTAAGACATCAGAGGGAACTGGGAAAGCCTTATAACTATTAGTGAGTTTGTATAAACCCCAACCTGGACTTCTGGCTGAAAGGGCTGCCTTATGCCATAGGAGATCTTATTTACCTGTTTCCTAAGTGAAGAAGAGTTGAGTACAGACTTCTGTGTTAGAGAGTGAGAAGCTCACTCGTTCTTATAGTCATTTTGGTGAGTTTAGGCTGCTCTGGCATCTGATTGGATCATACATAGCCCTGAAGTATCACAATTTCTTGGGGCCAGTGGGATTTGAACCCATGATTGGCAAAAAGAGTCACCAACACTCACTAAATTGGGCTAGGAATCTTTATTAGCTGCGTGACTGCTCCACACTCTACCAGGGCAGCAAAGAACAGCCTGGAGCTCAAAATGGGGTAGGCTTATATAGGAGAAACCCCCAAGAGGGGACTCACAGGTGGTGAGTGGCAGTTTTGCAATCAGCAAACAAGCAAGTTACAAAAGCAGAACTAACAGTTAGTGATTATAAATGGTGATTACAATTCCAGTAACCAAGGCAATAAGCCATCAAAGCAAAGTAATGAAGGTGGCTGTGCCTAAATAATTTCTTCCTGGTGCCTAGGCAGTAGATGGGGGCTGTGCCCCTAACTCCAAGGCCTGGCGGTGAGGCAAGCCATCCTTTGAAGTGCGGATGCCTGGCTCAATGGGGTGAGCTAGGAGGGCCCTGCTTTAGAGAAATGCAGATGTCATAGCCTTAGGAAAGCATTGATGAGCTTCCTAAATGGCCTAGTGGTGAGACAAGGCATCCTAGTGTTTAACTCTCTACTTTACTCAAGTCTTTATCTGTGCAATTTCCTTTTAGTGACTAGCCTGGAGTTTTTCTCTACAGGGAGGTCCTGCCTTCAATGTTTAGCCCTATTCTTAATCAATAACAAGCTGTTCACAAATGGTCAAGTTTCAAATTTTAGCAGATTTGCTGAGCAAGCAAGCATAACACAAAAACTATTTTTGTTCACTTTTTCAAGTTTCTGTAACTGTCAGACTGCAACCTTGTTCTATTCCCAGGGTCTGTATCTATGTCTCTCAGATTACCTGGGACTTAGTTGTCCCAGTTAAATTTCTTTCTTCCTTGGGCTAATTAATACCCTATCTGCTTAATTTTTTAATATTTATTTTTATTGTAAAAATACTGTACAGAGTGGCTACAGTTACATGAGTAGGGTAATAAGTACATTTCATAGCAAGCATTGTTACCTCCTCCTTTGCTTTCCCCCTACCATCACTTCCCTCCCCACCTCCCCAACTCCTCCTGCCTTCCCCCAAAACATTATAAAGTTCGTTTTCAACATAGTGTCCTGTACATCTCATCGTCACAATGGGTCAGCCTGCATCCCCATTTAAGCATTCCGCTATGCCCCTTCCCCTCCCCAAATTACCAAAATGTATATACAAGACGCAGAACACTGGAATCAAATACAGTGAAAACTGGGGTTATACCATGGGGGAAGAACATGCAAAAAGAAACAAAAGAATCACATAGTGCATTAAAAATACACTAAAAACAATAGCAAGAAAGAAAAAATTGTGTCCCTGTCTTGGGGTACATTTTGCTTAACATTGTCTCGTGGGTATATGCACATAGCCTTTTTTTTCACGGTTTATAACATTTATGAGTTCTATGAGCTTTGCAATACAGTTATTTCTTCCACACTGGGTGATATGTACATTTCTTTTGTTTTGCATAGCATCAGCTGTTCCCTCTTTCCCACTGTTCCTTCCCTCCCATCGCTGCCATTGGGTTGCTTAGTTCATTTTGGTCAGTGTGCAGTGCAGCTGATGGGTCCCACTGTTATATGTTTTTCCCTGATTCCCTCTAGTTCTGTGTCATCTTCCTGGTCCCCCTCTGGTGTACACATGTATACCATACGTGTGATCAGCAGCTTGGGGTTATTTGGTAGTGATTCGACCAGATGAGTGAAAGTCCTTTGTTTCTTAAGTCCTGTTAATTTTGTCGTATCACCTAACATTTTGGATTTAACATCCTCTTATCAGGGAGACCATGTACCGTTTGTCTCTTCGTTCTTGGCTTACCTCGCTCAACATGATTTCTTCTAGCTCCATCCATTTCCCTGCAAATGCCATTATTTTGTCATTTCTAATGGCTGCATAATATTCCATTGTGTATAGATACCACAATTTTTGGATCCATTCATCTGTGGTGGGACATCTGGGTTGTTTCCATTTCCTGGCTATTGTGAACAGTGCTGCAAAAACATGGAGGTGCATGTGTCCTTGTATACTGGTTCCTGTTGTTCAGGATGGATGCCTAGAAGTGGTATGACTGGGTCATAAGGGAGGTCAATATTTAGCTTTCTGAGGATCCTCCAGACTGCTTTCCAAAGTGGTTGTATAAGTGTACATTCCCACCCGCAGTGTAATAGGGTTCCTCTTTCTCCACATCCCTTCCAGCATTTGTCGTTGGCTGATTTGTGGATGTGGGACATTCTGACTGGGGTAAGGTGGTATCTCAGGGTTGTCTTTATTTGCATTTCCTTCACCACCAGGGATGATGAACATTTCCTCATGTGTTTCTTTCCCATTTTTATCTCTTCATCTAAAAAGTCTCTCTTTAGTTCCGTTGCCCATTTAGTAATTGGTTTGTTAGGTTTGGGAGGGATTAGTTTCTTGAGTTCCCTGTATATACTGGATATTAACCCCTTGTTTGATATATTGCTGGTAAATATTTTTTCACAATTAGTTGATTGTCTTTCTAGTTTGGTTGTTATAGCTTTAGCTGTGCAGAAGCTTTTTATTTTAAGGTAGTCTCATTTGTCCAGTCTTTCTCCAATTTGTTGTGACCCTGGGACTCTGTTCAGGAAGTTCCTTCCTGTGCCTATAAATTCAAGTGTCTCTCCTACTCGGTCCTGCAGTAGTTTGAGATTCAGGTTTGATGTTAAGGTCTTTAATCCATTTTGAGTTGATGTTGGTGCTTAGTGTTAGGCTAGGGTCCACTTTTAGTCTTCTGCATGTGGCCACTCAGTTTTCACAGCACCAGTGGTTGAAGAGGTTGTGTTTCTTCCATTGTATGTCTTTGGCTCCTTTGCCAAATATCAGCTGACTGTAGGCATGTGGATTTATTTCTGGATCTTCTATTCTATTCCATTGGTCTTTGGGTCTGTTTTTGTGCCAGTACCATGCTGTCTTTGTTATTATAGCTCTATAGTAGAGTTTGAAGTTTGGCATAGATATCCCTCCCATGTTGTCTTTATTCCCTAGAATTGTTTTGGCTATTCTAGGTCTTTTTTTGTTCCATATGAAGTTTTGGACTGTTTTCTGTATTTCAGTGATGTACGTCATTGGGATTTTAATAGGAATTGCATTGAATTTGTATATTAATTTTGGCAGTATTGCCATTTTCACTATATTAAGTCTGCCTATCCAAGAGCATGGGAGGTCTTTCCATTTCCTAGCGTCTTCTGCAATTTCTTTAACTTTTTATAGTTTTCATTAAATAGTTCTTTTGCATCTTTGGTTAGGTTAATTCCTAAATATTTTATTTTGGGGGGAGGTTATTGTGAATGGGGTTGCTTCCTTTATTTCTCTCTGCTTGTGCATTGTCAGTGTACAGGAAGGTAACTGATTTTTGTGGGTTGATTTTGTATCCTGCTACTTTGCCTAAGTGATTTATGATTTCTAAGAGTTTGGGGATGAATTTTGGGCATTGTGAAGGTATAATATCATGTCATCTGCAAAAAAGGATGGTTTAACTTCTTCTTTCCCTATGCAGATCCCTTTAATGTCTTTTTCTTGCCTGATTGCCCTGGCTAAGGGTTCCAGGACTATATTGAAGAGGAGTGGAGACAGTGGGCATCCTTGCCTTGTTCCTGATTTTAGGAGAATTGGTTGTAGCTTTCCCCATTAAGTATAATATTGGCTATTGGTCTGTCATAAATGGCTTTTATTGTTTTTAGAAATGTTCCTTCTATTCCTATTTTCTCCAGAGCTTTTAGCATGAATGAATGTTGAATTTTATCAAAGGCCTTTTCTGCATCTGTGGAGATAATCATGTGATTCTTGACCTTGGCTCTGTTGATGTGTTGGATTACATTTATTGACTTACATATGTTAAACCATCCTTGCATCTCTGGGATGAAGCCTACCTGGTCATAGTGTATTATTTTTTTTTATGTGTTTCTGGATTCTGTTAGCTAGAATTTTGTTAAGGATCTTTGCATCTGTGTTCATCAAGGAAATTGGCCTGTAATTCTCTTTTTTGTTTGGGTCTTTGCCTGGTTTGGGGATGAGTGTGATATTAGCATCGTAGAATGAGATTGGGATAGCTCCCTCCTTCTCTGTTTCTCTGAAGAGCTTCAGGAGTATGGGTATTAGTTCTTCTTTAAAGGTCTTATAGAATTCTGTTGTGAATCCATCTGGTCCTGGACTTTTCTTTGTTGGAAGACTTCCGATTGCTTCCTGTATCTCGTTGTAAGATATTGGCTTATTTAATTGATTTACTTCTTTACTCAGTTTGGGCAACTTGTATTTCTCTAAAAATGCATCAATTTCTGCCAAGCTTTCTTTCTTTAGAGAGTATAACTTTTGAAAGTAGTCTGTTAAAATTATTTGGATATCTTGGGTTCTTGTTGTGATTTTTCCTGTGGCATCCCTAATCTTGTTAATATGGGTTTCCTCTCTTTTTAATTAATCTTGCCAATGGTCCATCAATTTTATTTCTTCTTTCAAAGAACCAGCTTTTTGTTTGGTTAATTTTGGCTATGATTCTATTCTCTATTTCATTAATCTCCGCTCTTAGTTTGGTTATCTGGCTTTGTCTAGTAACTTTAGGTTCCATTTTTTCATGTTTTTATAGCTGTTTTAATTGCAACATGAGATTATTTACTTAGTCTGTCTCTATTTTCTTGATGTGGGCACTGAAGGCAATAAATTTGCCCCTCAGGGCTGCTTTTGCTGTGTCCCACAAGTTTCTTCATGATGTGTTTTCATTGAGTTGTAGGAATTTTTTTAATTTCTTCTTTAATCTCTTCCATTACCCAGGTGTTGCTTAGAAGTGTGCTGTTCAATTTCCATGTATTTGAGTAATTTCTGCAGTATGCTTTGTTATTGAGAACTAGCTTGATTCCACTGTGGTCAGATAGGATATAGGGGATTATGTCAATCCTCTTGTATTTGCTTAAGTTCCTTGCATGAACTATGATATGGTCTATTTTGGAGAAAGTTCCATGAGCTGCTGAGAAGAATGTGTACTGTATTGTTTTAGGGTGAAATACTCAGTAGATATCAGTTAGTTCCGCTTGAAGTATGGCCTCACTTAATTCGGTAGCTTCTTTGCCAGTCCTCTGGTTGATAGACCTGTCCTTTGGTGAGAGTGGGGTGTTAAAGTCTCCTAGTATTATTGTATTGGGATCTATTTTATTCTGTAAGTTTGAGAGTATTTGCTTAACATATTTGGGTGCTCCAATGTTTGGGGAATATAAGTTGATGATGGTTATATCCTCTTCTTGGATTGTTCCCTGTATTCATATGTAGTGTCCTTCCTTGTATTTTTGTATTGATTTTAATGAAAAGTTTATTTTGTCAGATATCAGGATTGCTACACCTGTTTTCTTACTGGGGGCATTTGATTGGTAGATCCTTTTCCAACCCTTCACTCTTCGTTTGTTTGTATGTTTGGCTGAGAGGTGGGTCTCCTGAAGGTAACAGATGGATGGGTCATGTTTTCTGATCCAATCTGCAGCTCTTTTTCTTCTGATTGGTTTATTAAGACCATTAATATTAAGAGATAGTATAGAGAGATGCATTGTGGTCCCTGTCATTCCCTGTTTTCCTAAGTTTTTCTTCTTTCCTTTCCTCCTGTGCTTGCTCAATTAGACTTCTACTAATGCCTGTCTTTGTGCAGGTCCCTGTTCCTGGTTGCTTTCTTCAGGTTGTGTTCCCCCTCTTAGTATTCTTTGTAATGCTGGCTTAATGTTTATGTATTCATGTAGTTTTTCTTTGCTATTAAAAATGTTCAGTTCTCCATCAAATGTGAATGCTAGCTTTGCTGGATATATCAGTCTGGGTTGGCAGTTATTGGCTCTCAGGGCTCGTATGGTACTTTCCCAGACCTTTCTTGCATTCAGTGTTTGTGTGGAGAGATCTACAGTGATTCTGATTTTTTTCCTGTTGTAGTATAGCTCCTTCTTCATTTTTGCTGCATGCAAGATTGTTCCCTTATTATTCAGATCTATGATTTTTACTATAATGTGTCGAGAAGTGTTTCTCCTGGGATCTTGCTTGTTAGGTGTTCTATATCCTTCTGTTATGTAGGTAAGATGTTCTTTTTTGAGATGGGGAAAATCTTCACCGATTATCTTGTTGAATAGGTGTTGCATTCCCTTGCTTTAATATTCCTCACCTTCGTCCACTCCAATTATATGAAGGTTAAATTTTCTGGCACTATCCGCTTGCTCTTGGATTTCCCTTTGGCATAATTTAAGTGATTTTTCCATATCTGTCACTTTGGGTCCAGTTGGTGTATTCTGTCTTCTGTATCTGACACTCTACATTCCATTTCATTCACTCTGTTAACTACAGCTTCCATTGTGTTTTGCATGGAGGAAATGGACTCACTTATGGGTTCGATGTTGGTTCTCAAAGTATTAATCTCACCTCTTAGTGAGGTGTGTACTGACTCTATTTTTGCACTAATCTCACCTCTGAGTGAGGTGTGTGCTGCCTCTATTTTTGCATGCATCTTCTGTTTGATATCCTGCATCTCTTTTGATAGTTCATCCTTGTGCTCTTTCAATTTCTAGTCTATTTCTCACTTTATTTCTTGAGTCATTGCCTCCAGCATCCCTTGGATGTAGCTTTTGTCTTCCATTCCTGCTTTGCTCCCACTGGGGCTCTCCCCTGGGTGGCTGCTGGCTTTTGAGGATAGCTTGCTATCCTGGGTGTTGATAAACCTTGTAATTTTTCTCTTTGATTTTCACATGGGGATTCAGGGCTTATTGGAGACTAATCTGAAATTTTGGTCAATAGGTGTCTGTCTTTGCTTGGTTGCTGTTTCTGTGCTGGTAGAGAGAGTCTGTACCTGATCTCAGTTCTGTTGGGGGCTGACCTCCAGCTGCTGGTCTGACCCACATAGGGTTCTCGGCTCTCTGCTGTAGATCACTGGCAGTTCCCGCCTTTAGAAGGGTTGAGTAGCCTAGACTGCTCCTGTTTGCTCCTACAGGTGCTCTTGGCGAGATCTGATGTGTTGGATGCATTCTCCCAGTTGCTGGAGTCTGCTATGGGCTCCTGATGTTGTTTTTGGGGGGGTGGGGGCTTGAACTCTGGGCTTGGGTGCTGTCCCTCAGCTCTTTAGCTCAAGGCTGGCACCCTACCATTTGAGCCACAGCCCCACTTCTGGCCCTTTCTGCTATGTGGTGCTGAGGAATCAGATCCAGGGTCTGCACCCAAGACAAGCACTCTACTGCTGAGCCACCTTACCAGCCTGAGCTCCTGCCTATTATAAGGTGCTAGTGACCCGTGTTGCCCAATTCCCAGCCTAGAGTATATGGGTTGGGTTTTGGTGGGGTTTGGGCTTCTCTTGTCCTGAGCGCCCCCCCCCCCAGGTCAGGTCTTTTGTCACAGGCGTAATTCCCAGGGGGTGCAGTTCCCTGTCTCCCCCCCCCCCCCCCCCGCCCCCCAAAGCATATGCTCAGCTTCTGACTTCAGTTGGGAGGAGTTGGTTGTGTTGCTCAGGCACTGGATCCCCAGGCCTGGTCCAGGCCCCCCGCCTGGGGCATGCCGGTTGGACCTGTGCTGTTGTGTATCCCGCCTAGGTTACGCAGCCTGGAGTGCACAGTTCAAATTTCTTCCACTGTTGGCTGTTTCGACCCAGGGGCGCTGTTTCTGGCTTGGGCGTTTAAGCTCCCTTCCAGGGGTGCTCTTGCTTTAGCCTGGCCAGCGGAGTGTGCTCCATGGGCTGGTGGAGCTCTCGAACAGTTCCCAGTTTTAGTGAGTCCTGTGGTCCAGGTGTTGGGTAGGGGTCTGGATCAGGGTCTAGGGATTCCCACCAGCTCTGGTCTCCCTTGAGGGATACACTGCCCCCTGTGGGGTATTCACCCTGGAGCTAGTTGTTTCTGTGTGATGTAGGTCGCTGGTTGCTGTTGCAGTCTGAGTTCAGTTGAGGTGGTTGCGGGCTAGGCTGGGCAGTGGTGGCTCTGTGTGTTTCTCCTCTGTCTCGGTTGATGCGGTTCAGGTCACGCTGCGGGAGGGACCTTGGGCCTCCAGCCGAGGGGTGGGGGAGGGACCTCCGTGCAGGTTCTGAGCGCTGGGGTTTCTCCTCTGTCTCTGCCTCAGTTTGGGTCTGCGCTGCAGGATGGGCCTCTGGCCTCCACCCGAGGGGTGGGGAGCCTCCGTGCAGGTTCTGAGCACTGGGGTGGGTTTGTCTCTGTTTGCACTCTCCAGATCAGCACCAGTACCTTGCAGCCCTTCTGCTCTGGTGTTCTGTGAATGTCCCATGTAGTTCTGGGGTTCCCGCCGTGGGGCCGAGTGGCTTTGGTGGGATGGATCCTCTCTGCTCGGATGGAGAGTGAGGGGTGGGGGTGGGATCTTTGTGCAGGCTGCTGCCTCAGAGGTTTCTCTGTTCTTCCGGATCAGCGGGTCCGACACTGATACCTCAGGCAGCTGCTGCACAGGTGATCTGCAGACGACCCTGTGTCGCCTCTGGCAGCCCCCGCCGAGCTGGCTGGCCGCGGCTTGGTGCGCTGCCGAGCGGCCAGTAAAGGTTAGGGAAGAGGGGTCTTCGCGCTTCTGTTCTGAAATTCTTCTTTTGCCCTCTTTCTTTTTGTTTTTTTTTTCCACCTCCTGTTTTTCTCTGGGTGTTTGTCTTTTTGTTGTTGTTGTCGGTCTCTTGGGGAGATTAAGCATTGGAATTTGAACTCTCTTTTTGGTTGGGGAGAGCTGTGGTATTTCTCTACTGCCCTGTTGCCATCTTGGTCCCTCCTCCCTATCTGCTTAATTTTGACCTAGTCCTAACAGCCCATTTCAACTTTGCTTGAGTCTGCAGCAGAGTGAAGGTCTTTGCTTTCTCAGAGCCATTTATGTCTACTGTCCCAAAGGGTGAGATATAGGCTTCACTATCTCAGCTTTCCCCAGGGTCCCCAGAGAAGGGGCCTCACTTTCACCAGGTCACTGTCTCTTTCTAGGCTGCCTGCAATTCTTTTTGGTGTTGTTGTGGGTCGTGGGACCTGAACTCTCGGCCTGGGCACTATCCCTCAGCTCTTCAGCTCAAGGCTAGTGTTCTATCACTTAAGCCACAGTGCCACTTCTGGCTTTTTCTACTGATGTGGTGCTGAGGAATCAAACCCAAGGCCTCATGCATGCAAGGCAAGCACTCTACCACTGAGCCACCTTCCTAGCCCCTGCCTGGAATTCTTAATCTCCATCACTTTAATGGCGGCCCACTTTGAACCAGAGCTCAGATTGGTGCCTGTAGCTCACTTCTGTGATCCTAGCTACTCAGAGGCTGATATCTAAGGATTTTGGTTTGAAGCCAGCCTGGGAAGACAAATCCCTGAGACTTTTATCTCTAATGAGTCCCACAAAAGCTGGAAGTGGAGGTATGATTCAAGTAGTAAAGCACTACCGTTCAATGGAAAAGAAGCTAACCAAGAGCTCCAGGCCCTAAGTTCAAGCCCCAGTACTCTCACACAATAAAATAAGAACCAAAGCCCAACAGGCCTTTGTTGGTGATGCCCTGGTGCAGGGGATGATGATCTGTCAGTAGAAAGGACAGCAAGATCAGGGGCCTGCAGAGACGCTAGGCTTGACCACCTTTGAGCTAGGAGGCCCTGGAGGAACTGGGGCTCCAACCTTTCATGCATAATCACCTTGTGGGGATAGCAGTTGCGTACCCCAGGGGGTCTTTCCAAGGCTGAGGCTCCAGATCCCTGCAGGCTGCTGCACCTCATTCTCACCCCCCTACTCCAGGGGCACCCATGGGTTCCCAGGTCCTCAACCCTCGTGATGTCACTGACATGTGTACTTGCCTGAGCCTCTAGAAGTACCTTGGAGAATGGAAGCAGGTGAGAGGCTCAGATCCCCAGTCCCAGGAACCACACCCAGACCAGGACCCCTGGGGTGGGTGTTTGAGGTCCCCGTCCTGGGTGTTGGGGGTGGGGGATGATGCCATCACCCACAAGTTACTCCCACATCCAGATGCAGATGTCAGTGTTGCTGTTCCCAGCTTTCTCCAGTCATCCCATAAAGAACATACACATGTATACACACACTCTCCCTGGTACTTCCCTGGGAAGGACTCTCAAAGGCCCTTTTCATGCCCAGCCCTTAGCTGAGCAGGATGAAAATTAAACATCACACACACACCCGTGTGTGACACACACACACACAAACACACTAAATTTTGGTGATAAAAAGGAATAAAAGAGCTAAGGAGAGAGATAGTTTAAAGCCTGGGAGTGCTTTCCAATGGAAATGAGCAAACCATGTTGGTAAGGTTGCTGAGCACTGGGGGCAGGATGAGGAGTTTGGGATTTCCCTTAGGGCCTAGCCATGGAGTTACCATTAGGCTGCCCTGAGGCCAGCAACCAGGGGTGAACATACAAGGATGAGGTGGTGTGGGCCGAGCCCCTCCCGATGGAGACATCAGCCCAAAAACTGAACTGATAGCCCTAACCCAAGCACTCATGCTGTGTAAAGAACAAAAACTGACTGTATATACTGAGAGCCAGTATGCTTTTGCCACGGCCCATGTACATGGTGCCATTTACAAGGAAAGTAGGCTGTTGACAGCAGAAGGAAAGACTATAAAAAATAAAGAAGAAATACTTGCCCTCTTAGCGGTGTGGCTACCCAATAAACTGGCAATAGTACATTGTCCAGGACACCAGAAATCCAGAGATACAGTCTCTAGAGGAAACAACTTGGCAGATGAGACTGCCCAGAAAATAGCTTTACAAAAAGAGACAGTGGAGGTAGTCAGTCTACCAGACCCTGGGCCCCTGAACTTAGCAGAGCAACCACAGTACTCAGATGCTGATTTGGACTGGATTGAGACTATCCCCTGGGGCACAGTGTCTTAACGGATGGTGGCGGGACTTACAAGGCCAGGTAATAGTACCTGAGAAGATGGGAGATAGGATTCTGAGGAAAATGCATCGATCCACTCACAGGGGAGAAAGAAAGATGCAGGACTTGATTAGACATGCAAAAATAAAGATCAAAAGTGCAACTTCCAAGATTCAACAAATTGTCACCTATTGTAAAGCTTGCCAACTAACTAATACCAGCCACAACTCAACCAACGCAGGAAGTCGGATACGTGGAGACAGACCGGGAGCCCACTGGGAGGTTGACTTTACTGAGGAAAAATCTGGCAAGTATGGTTGTAAGTATCTTTTAGTTTTTATAGATACTTTTTCAGGATTCCCCACTAAATGTGAAACAGCACAGGTAGTTGCTAAGAAACTGCTGGAAGACATCTTACCCAGGTATGGATTCCCCATGATGATAGGGTTGGATAATGGACCTGCTTTTGTTTCCAAAGTGAGTCAGGGATATGCATCTATTCTGGGGGCTGATTGGAAATTACATTGTGCCTAGATACCCCAGAGTTCAGGTAGAAAGAATGAGTAGAACTCTACAAGAGACCCTGACTAATTTGACCATGGAGACTGGCGGAGAATGGATGGCCCTCCTTCCCTATGCCTTTATAGGGTACGCAATTCCCCTTACAAACTAGGAGCCACCACATTTGAAATTATGTTTGATGTACCCCCTCCTATACATCCCAATTTATCTGAACATCTATTGGTGGAATTAGATGACTCTGATCTTTTACGTTCCCTAAGAGCCCTGCAGGACGTGTAGCCCCGCTTAAAGGCATGATATGAGACTGAGCCTCCACCGCAGCCTCATGGTTTCCAGTCAGGATACTGGATCTATGTTGAGAGACACCAACAAGAGACTCTAAAGCCTCACTGGAAAGGACTGTATGTGGTGATCCTCACGATGTGCCCTCTACCTCCCCCCAAAGTGGAGGGATTGCCTCCTGGATTTATCACTCGCATGCCAAGGCGGCTTCCACACGTCATGTGAGAGACTTTTTCCTGAACCAAAAGGAGCCTGAGTGGGAAATAGCATCCACTAATAACCCTAACCCTCTTAAGCTTAAACTGCATCGCAGCCTGCAAAAATGATAAGCTTGCTTTTAATAGGATGCTTAACCCCCTTAGAAATTTTGGGAATGATAGATGACAACCCACACCAACTTGTAAACCAAATGTGGGAAATCTTCAACTTCGCTACACAGGAAGGGTTAAATTTCACTTCGCGAGTAGCACCGCTATGGATATGGTTCCCTGATTTGGAGTTTGACTTGGGTAGCTTACTGCAATTATCCCAATCTAATGCAGTAACCCAAACTTGCCCCTTGTATGTATGTCCAGCACACCTCTGTAAACGTTTGGAGTGAGAAAAGTTGGGAGGGGGGAGAAAGACTTTACTGTGGCTCATAGGATTGTGTTTCAACTGGTGACATTTGGTGGACAGCCCCCAGAAAGGGAGATTTACTAACACTGACAAGAAGATCCAAACCACCTTGTGCCAGGGGACGAGCCCCAGTGCAGGTGGCTCCAGTATTGGGAGGAACACAATGGTCACCCGGTTATCAGTGGAAAAGAATGGAAGGACAGTGTCACCCTGTTTCTATGCAATTTTCAGAAATGGGAAAGAAGGACAAGCCCTGGACGGGAGGGTTGCCATGGGGGGTAAGAATTTATGATGTCAACCGACTAACACCTCAGGATGAAGGGGGACTTTTGGGGGTCAGGCTGAGAATAACCGTTGCCCCTCCTAAGGCTGTGGGACCCAACATTGTACTAAAACCTGCCTCCAGCTGTAGACCAAACAAAAAGGAGAAAACCTCCAGGAAAAGCAACCAACCCTCTCTGGTTCCCGGGGACCCCACTGCTTCCGGGGTCCTCTCTGCTTCAGAAGACCCATTAGGCAAATGTTGGTACACACCTACAAGGTCCTCAATCAAACTCGCCCTGAGGTTACTGCTTCTTGCTGGATGTGCTATGATGTGCAATTCCCTTTTAATGAAGGTATAGCAGCAACAGAAAATATCTCCGTAGGCAATAGTGATGCCCAATGCCGGTGGAATCAGAAATCCGCACAGATAACAATGCAGACGGTGACGGGACAGGGGCTTTGCGTAGGGCAGGTGCCTGCAAAATATTTTCAGATGTGCAACCAGACCTATGATCATTCCAACCTAACAGGATACTTGATTACCCGCCCCCCCCCTCCCCCGCTTAACATATGGTGGGCTTGTTCTACCGGTTTGACCCCTTGCCTCTCCTTAGAAGTACTTAATCTCGCTAAGGATAAAAAGAACTCTTTTTGTATTTTAGTACAGCTTCTACCCAGGCTAATTTACCATACCCAAGAGGAAATGCTAACTAGAATGTCATTAGACAACCGGCATAGCAGGACAAAAAGAGAACCAATTACTGCTGTCACCGTTGGAAGCCTGATAGGTGGCTGGACTGGGAATGGGAGTGGCCTCTTTAGTGACCCAAAAAGCTTCTTATGCAAATTTAAGGGCCGCTATAGAGGAGGACATAAAGGAGTTAGAAAATTCATTTCTTCAAAAATCACATGATTCCCTAGCTGAAGTTGTGTTGCAGAATAGAAGAGGGCTGGATTTGGTGTTTTTACAACAAAGCGGGTTGTGTGCTGCATTAGGGAAAGAATGCTGCTTTTATGCAGACCTTTCTGGAGTTATTAAGGAGTCATTAGCAAAGGTGAGGGAAGGATTAGCCAAACGACAAAGAGAGAGGGAGCGTCGGGAGGGATGGTTTGAATCTTGGTTTAATCATTTTTCCTGATTGACTATCCTAGTGTCAACTCTAATTGGACCCTTGCTTGTTCTTCTGATAGTGCTAACACTGGGCCCCTGTATTTTAAATCAGTTGGTAACATTTGTTAAAGAGCACATAAATACAGTCCAGCTTATCGTTTTGAGAGCTCAATATCAGCCCCTTGGAACCGATGGCCCTCTGGGCTCCGGTGTAGAGCTCTGCCAAAGGAAACCATGATTGGTTCTCTCAGTCTCAATAAGAAGGGGGAAATGAAGAGCCGGACTCACTCCATCTTGAACTGTAGAAGCCATTTTAAATGTAACCCTAAAAATAACCCCTTGCACAAACAAGTTCCAAGAAAAACAGCAAAATGTTCTATCAGCAAAAATAACCCCTAGACTGCCTAGACTTGGCTAATCAACAATGCCCAGCTGTGTCTCATGACCGTTTGCGGTTTGGACCCAAAACAGGGACCAATGAAATTTGAACTAGTGTTGCTGTGTAAAGATTAACCAATCAAATGCTTGCCAAACTGGAATTCCCCTAAAGTTGTTTGTTCATGTGTATAAAATGTGCTGTAACCATATGATTGGGGCCTCTTAGCATCACCAGTTGCCGAGTGCCTGGAGGACCAAGCTAGAGCTTACAATAAAGACTCCCTTGCCTTTACATTGGTGCTGGTCTCTGGTGGTCTTTTGGGAAGGGTCTCCTGAACTCAATAATAACAGAGGGAGTGGGTGGTGTCACTCAGCTGATAGTTTATTTATGGGTTAGATATTAAATGGCCCCTAAAACCTTGTGTATTAGATACACAGTCTTCAGTTGAGCAGTGTCCAAGAGGTAGAGCCATTCCAGGGTGACTGGATCATATCCCCCCCTAACACACACACTGTATCTGTGAATCCCTATTTTTCATTTTTTGGTCACCTTCAGCTCAATAACAACTTAGATTTCATTTATTATTTAAAACTCACTTGTAGTATATTACAAATATTCTGGTTTTTCCACTCAACCCAGTATACTATTCTCCATTACTTGAAGATTTTGACTGAGGTACAACAGCAGCAAAACTAAGTTCCTAAGGATTTTTTTTTTTTTTTTTGGTCAGTCATAGGCCTTGAACTCAGGGCCTGAGCTTTCACACTCTAGGCTAGTGCTCCACCAGTTTGAGCCACAGCACCACTTCTGGTTTTATGGTGGTTAACTGGAGATAAGAGACTCACACAAACACTTTCCTGCCCCAGCTGGTTTCAAACCATAACCCTCAGATCTCAGCCTCCTGAGTAGCTAGGATTACAGGTGTGAGCCACCAGTGCCTGGCTTCCTAAGGATTTATAGGTCCCATGTGACACAGTTCAGATGTTCTTGAGTCCTGTGAGCTCCCTATGCTTCCTTCCAACTCATGCCCCTTAGTTGCTTAAGTTGGCTCAAAGGTGTGTTTCTACAGCAATCAACCCTGCAACACATAAGACAAAAAAAAACACATCCTATCCGGAGCAAGTCCAGTTCAACAACTTGGACTCAGAGGCATGGAAATGAAATTGTAAGAAACAACCATGATACATCTTAGGAGATAATGCAAAATCATGGACTTTTGTTCCTTTTCGAATAGCCTGCCCTTCCTGCTGAGTGTTTTTATACTTAATAATTTCTTGGCCTAAGTCTGCAACTTTTCAGTCATTCTTGTTTATTAGTATACTCTTACAATTTTACAGTCTTCAGCCAGATGTAGTGGCTTATACGTGTAATCCCAGCTACTTGGGGAAACTAGTTAGATTGACTATGTAAATTCTCTGGGTAATAGGAACATTTTAACAACATGAATTCTTTGAATATATGAATGTGGGGGATCTTTCCCTCGTTCATGTCCTCTTTAATTTCTTTAATTGATGTTTTTATAACTTTCATAATAGAAATATTTCAAGCTGGGCACCAGTGGCTCACACCTGTAATCCTAAAATACTCAGGAGGCTGAGATCTGAGGATTGTGGTTCAAAGCAAGCCTGGGCAGAAAAGGCCATGTGACTCTTATCTCCAACAAACCACTCAGAAAACCAAAAGTGGCGCTGTGGCTCAAGTGACAGAGTTCTAGCCTTGAGCTGAAGAGCTGAGGGACAGCACCCAGGGTCAGAGTTCAAGCCCCATGACCGACAAAAAAAGAAAAAGAAATATTTCATTTCTTTGGTTAAATTTATTCCTAGGTATGTATTGTCAATGCGCTTGTTTTGTTGATATCTCCTTCTAATAACTTGTTATTGGCATATAGCAATACTACTGAGTTTTGTATGTTTACTTCTATCCTGAAACTCTGTGAATTTATTTTTTAGTTCTAATCATCTTGATACACCTTTTATGGAGAGGAGTGCTATTCATAAGACCAAATCTTTTCACATTCAGTGGCCATAAGATTTCTTTTTCAATTTGTCTGCCATTTGTTTCTCTTGATACATGGCTTTGGTTAGGACATCCAGCATTATGCTGAATAAAGGGGTAAAATAGGGCATTCTTGTTTTATTCCAAGCCTTAGAAAGATTTCAGCTTTCTTCTCAATTCAATGTAACATTTCTTTCTCCCTTTGAATTTCATACTGTCATGTATCCTCTTAGAAGGAAGCCACAAGAAAATGAAGAGGTAAGTCATGACCGCTGAGTTATACCTGTAACTCTAACTACTCAGGAGCCTAAGATCTGAAGATCACAGTTTAAAGCCTGCCTGGGAACAAAATTCCATGAAACATATTTTTGGTTGTTGTTGGTGGTGGTCTTGGGGATTAAACTCGGCCTGGGCATTGTCCCTCAGCTCTTCAGCTCAAGGCCACTACTCTACCACTTGAGCTACAGTGCCACTTCTGGTTTTCTGAGTGGTTTATTGGAGATAAGAGTCTCACGGCCTTTCCTGCCTGAGCTGGCTTTGAACCACTATCCTCAAATCTCAGTCTCTTAAGTAGCTAGGATTACAGGCGTGAGGCACCAGCACCCGGCTTCCATGAAACTTTTATTTCCAGTTAACCAGCAGAAAGCCAGAAGGGCCTGTGGCTCAAGTAGTAGAGCACAAGCCATGAGTAAAAAAGTTAAGGCAAAGTACCCTGGCCCTGAGTTCAAGCCCTAGTACCAGCAGGAGAGACAGAGACAGACAAGGAATTCTACTTATGTGACTAATAAAAAGTATCTCTGCCCCCTTTTTCTGGCTCCATGTGTGGATGTGATGGTTCCTACAGGCAGTGTTTGGTTTTCTTGGAGCAGTGTTTGGTTTCATGCCAATGTTAGCTATCAAAATAACTCCTCCTAGATCAGAAGCTATATTCTACCACTGTGTAGCTTAATACCATTTGTAAGTTAGACCTCCCATTGTCTGACCTTGACAACCTGTAGTCCAATGGCTCCTGGCTTCTGGTAACTTCCACGCCCCTCCATGCAGAGAAACACAAGACATGGAAGTCAGCCGAGTTGGAATTGGCCCCCATCATCTTCTAGGCATAACACATTATGATTCTTGCCACTTCTTCTCACTTGTTAACCTCCATTAAGATTCCTTCATTCAGACATGGGTGGCTCATGCCTGTGATCCTAACTACTCAGAAGACTGAGATCTGAGGATTATGGTTCAAAATCAGCTTTGGCAGGAAAGTCTGTGAGACTCTTCCCCCCCCCCCCCCCCCCCATTCATGGGGCTTGAACTCTGGGCCTGGGCGCTGTCCCTGCACTCTTCAGCTCAAGACAAGTGCTCTACCACTTGAGCCACAGCATCACTTCCAGTTTTCTAGTGGATTATTGGAGATAAGAGTCTCACGGACTTTCCTGCCTGGGCTAGTTTGAACCACGATCCTCAGATCTCAGCCTCCTGAGTAGCTAGGATTACAGTCGTAAGCCACCGGTGCCCGGCCTGTGAGACTCTTATCCCCAATTAAGTACTAAAAATCCATAAATTGTGCTGTGATTCAAAGTGGTAGAGCTCTAGCCTTGAGCACAGGGACAGTGCCCAAGCCCTGAGTTCCAGCCCCAGGTCTGGCGCACGCATACACACACACACACACACACACACACACACACACACACACACACACACACACACGATTACTTCATTCAAAAGTCTCCAGATTATGAGTATTGGTGACTCACATCTGCAATCTCATTTACCTGAAAGTCATTGGGAGGATCACAGCTCATTGACAGCCCAGGCATAAACATGAGACCTAACCAATGGTCCATGTCTGTCAGCCTAGTTGTGTTGGAAGTATCAATAGTTGGACTTAGACTTTATTCAAAAAGATTATAAAGGCCAAAATGACTTGTCTATTCACCTGTCAATGACAAGTATAGGCTAATTCTTTATCTTGGCTGCTGTGAATTGTGACACAATAAAACATGAGTGTGAAGATTTCTCTACTGTATCCTGAATTACATTCTTTCAGGTACACCCTCCAAAGTGGTACAGTAGGATTACAAGGTATTTTGTTTTTTTTTAGTTTTGTTGAGAAACTCCATATTGATTCCCATAGAAGGCACAGTAATTTATACTTGTACCAACAGAGTACAAGCATTCCTTTTGCCTCTTGCCAACATCTGTTGTTTGTTTCCTTGATGATTGTCTTTTTGACATGATGAAGAGATATCTCAATGTAGTTTGGGGACTTATTGTTATTTATTTTCCAAGTACTTTTGTGTGTGTGTGTGTGTGTGTGAGATTGCTGGGGATTAAACTCAAGGCATATTTATTGTTGAGTAAGCACTCTACTATGGAGCCACATCTAAGTTTCTCTATGTAGTTATTTTGTTGGTGGTGGTCACAGGGCTTGAACTAAGGGCCTGGGTGCTGTCTCTTGAGTTTTTTTGCTCAAGGTTAGCACTCCATCGCTTGGAACCACAGTGCCTCTTCTGGTTTTCTAGCAGTTAATTGGAGATAAGAGTCTTATGAACTTTCGTGTTGGGGGTGGGGTTGAACTGTTATCCTCAGATCTCAGTCTCCTGGGTACCTAGGATTATAGGTATGAACCACCAGTGCCTGGCTCTCTACATAGTTTGTATTTGCATTTACTTGGTGGCTAAGTAGGTTGAAAATTTCTTCATGCATTTATTGACCATTTGTACTTCTTTTGAGAACTGGTTGTTCAATTCATTAATCCATTTATTCATTAGATTTTTTGTTCATTTAGTATTGATATATTTAGTTTTTATATATTCTGAATATGAATCCCTTATCAGATGAATTCCAAGAAAAGATTTTCTCCCATTCTTTAGGCTGTCTTGTCAATTTTATAACTGTTTTCATCAATATACAGAAGCTTTTTAACTTGATGTGGTTCCATTTATCAATTTTTCAATTATTTTCTGAACTGTTGTGGTCCTAATGAGAAAGTCCTAACCTGTGGGTATGTTGCCAAATGTTTTTCTCTGAGTTTCCAAGTTTCAGGTCTTATATTAAGGTCTTTAATCAGTTTGAACTTATTTTTTGCACAGGATGGAAGATAGGGATATACTTTCAGTCTTCTAAATGTGGATATCCAGTTCTCCCAACACCCTAGGGTGTTGTTTTTAAAAATAGAAAATACAATCCTAAAATTCACATGGAAACATTAAAAAATCCTAATACCTAAAGCAATACTGAGGTGGGGCACAGTGAAGGAGGTATTATAAATACCTCACTTCAAATTAAATAACAGAAATCTTTACCTGACTTATGTTACTATAACCCCTCTGTACACCACCTTTATAATAACAATTTTAAAAAAATCAAGTGCAATTTTAAGAAAAAACTACGGAACAATGTTAACAAAATAGTGTGTGATCCTGGTACAACAGCAGACAGGTAGACCAATAGAATAGGATACTGGGTGGAAACTTAGCCAAGAGTTAGGGAGGTGACCCTATGCAGACCTTACGGAATGGACTTGGAATTGGTGTGGGTAGAAGGTGATATATAAAGATCTAGTTTCCATTTTCTGCATGTGGATAGTCAGTTTGTCCAGCACCATTTGTTGAAGAGGCTGTTTTTCTTCCAACCTGTGTTTTTGGCTCCCTTATCCAATATTAGGGGCTATACATCTGTGTGTTAATTTCCAGGTCTTCTGTTCTGTTCCATTGGTCCTCCGGCCTAATCTTGTGCCAGTATAAACTGTTTCCATTATATGGCTTTGTAAAAGAGTTTGAAGTTTGGTATTGTTATTCTTGCAATACTGTCCTTCTTGCTAAGGATTGCTTTTGCTATTCAGGGTCTTCTGTTATTCCATATGAATTTTTAGATTGCATTCTCTATCTCATTAAAGAATGCTTTTGGGATTGTGATGTGTATTGCATGGAATTTCTAAATTGCTTTGGGCAGTATTGCCATTTTTTACCATGTTAATTCTTCCAGCTAAACACAGAGAAACACAAGTTACATGATTTCCCTCACTTGTGATAGCAAGAATGTGACTATAAATCTGTAAGTAAAAACACTGGGTGGTAAGCAAGTGAGTGAATTAACTGAAGTATAATAGATTCTATGGAGAGCTCAAACAGAGTAATTCTTTAGAAAGACTAAGTCAAAGCCCAACAACAGAATTACAAGGAAATGGGTACTGGAGAGAGGGGAGGGTGTAGCCAAGTGAAGGGGTAGAAGAATGTGGGCAAGAATGCATTGTATATACTACAGAATTGAGAAAAATAAAGGAAGAGGTTGGTGTAAGGGGTGTGTGTGAAGACACAGATGCATTGTAAACATAAACTGCTTTTGTTATATGGGAATTCAATCACTAAGATATAGAGAAGCCACATTATGAGAAGTTGAATCAGGAGTCTTTATTGCGAAGCTGGTGACTGCTAGCAGATTCATGTCTCAAAGAACCTATAGCCCCAATGTAGTTCTTACAAAGCTTATAAAGGACAAAAAACCCCACATGAATGGTGTGAGGAATTAAACTAATAAAAGTGTGTCACATATAAGCAAAGCAAACTATCTAGAGGGAACAATCAGGGACAACTAAAGGACAGTTTTCTGGGGGGGGGGGAATCAAGGACAACCAGGGGCAAATATTCTCTGGAGCAAGATTTCCCTTAAACTAAATAACTCATGACACAACTCAAACAAATCTACACTTCAAAGAATAACCTATTTCAATTCTAGGGTTCCTGGAAAGTTTCCATCATCTACTAAAATGCTAAGATGGCAGTGAGAATAAGCTGATGTTACTGACACCCAATATCCACATTTCGCTTTGTGAGATGACAACAACAACAACAAAAACTGAAACATGAACAAACATGAGGAAAGGAGTGGGTTAAGAGGGGAAGATGGGAATGTTGAAAGGGTCGACATTGATCAAGATGCACTATTTTCATAAACTGCTTTGTTGAATGGCAACTCCTTTATACTGAAGTAAGGAGGTCAGGTCTGGCCAGCCACCTATTGGCCAGATGGTGGATGTTAGGGTCTGGCATCTTGTCCTCATACTGGGGGAAGAAAACCCCTTGCCCATAACCTGCCTCCCAGGTAATGGGCATGCCTGGATCCCTGGAGGCAGGGGCAGACACTTGGCTGATAGGTTACTGAATCTACCAGTCTAGTGCCTGGGACTGGGAATTCCCTTGCGCCACCTATTTAGGCCTGGACCAGCCTCGCTGCCATTATGCCATGCCACGTGTGTCTCTGTGGTCGTGTCCTGTCTCCTGTCTTCTGGCTCGTCTCCAGTCATCATGGAGTCCCAGTTCAGCTCTCCATTGAAGCTGAATTGGCTTGTTGGTATTGTTTTTGTTATTTCTTTCATCTTTAGCATGTTTCCTAGCTCTGTTATGTGTATTTGTAACAACAGGCAGCCTGTTAACTGTATAATAAAGACTCCAATATTCTATATTCCAAAATATGGCTTCTGGGATGATTCACCTTACAACAATACAACTACTTAAAGATGGTAAAATCATTTTTAAAATAGTTCAAGAAAATGATACAACAGAAACCTCAGAGATCATGAAAAAAAGGGTAGTCCAAAAGTAGATACAAATACGTTCCACTGACATTTGGCAAAGGTGCAAAGACAATTCAATGAAGAAAAATAGTCTTTTAAAGAAATGGTACTGGGAAGTGTTGCTGTGGCTCAAGCGGTAGGGCACTAGCCTTGAGCTGAAGAGCACAGGGACAGTGCCCAAGCCCAGAGTTCAAGCCCCACGACCGACCAAAAAAAAGAAAAGAAAAGAAATGGTACTGGAGAGCACCATTTGTGCACAAATATTCAATATGTAAAACATGAATGTAGCTCACCTTTATACTTTATATTTAATTAGAATAGATCAGAGGCTTATTTGAAATGTGAGGTCATAAATCTTCAAAAATAAAAACCAGAAGAGAATCCTACATGGGGAAGAAAACAGCAAGACATTTGGTGAATTGTACTTTATCATGACTGACAGCTTTGCCATATAATTCCCTCACTGGTGGGCACTAAGGCAAGAAGATCATGACCAAGAGGCCAGCCTGGGATAATACTAAGAGCCTTTCTCAAAAAAACTAAGACAGTAATGACAAAACTCTTCTGCTTAAGACATCTCTGCTAAAAGATGAAAAGAGATTCTTACTGAAACCTTATTTTGTGGGAGACAATATTTGTAAATCATACATCTTACAAAGGACTTACAGCTGAAATAATGTCTATAAAGTATGCTTAAACTAAAGAAGGAGAAAAAAATAGCTGAATTAAAATGGCAAACTTCCAGGTATTGTTGGCTCATACCTGTAATTCTAGCTATTCATGAGACTGGGTTCTGAACTTTGTGGTTCTAAGACAGCTCAGATAGATGAAACTGTGAAACTCGAATACCCAATTAATAAGTGAAATCCCAGAAGTAAAAATATGGTTCAAGTGGGGCTGGGAAGGTGGCTCACTGATAGAGCACTTGCTTTGCATGCATAAGGCCCTGGGTTTGATTCCTCAGCACCACATAAGCAAAAAAGCCAGAAATGGCGCTGTGGCTCAAGTGGTAGAATGCTAGCCTTGAGCTAAAGAGCTGAGGGACGCGCCCAGGCCCAGAGGTCAGGCCTCTCCCCCCCCCAAAAAATATGGTTCAAGTGGAAGACTGTCAACTTTAAGTGAAAAAGCCAAGCATGAAAGGCCCTGAGTTCAAACCTCACTAAGGACATGCACATGAACACACACACACACACACACACACACACACATACACACACCACAGAGCAAAAGTTTGAATAGCTATCATATGGAAATAGATTAAGAAACATCAAATACACAAAACCCTCACTGTAATTAGTCACTAGCAAAACATAAATTAAACCACAATGGCTTGCCACTATGTACCCTCTTGAGTAGCTGACTATAGATCCTCAGCCTTCTGCAAACAAACCACTTCTCTCTACCACAGGCTAACAAGATTAAGTACTGGTAGGGATACAGAGGAATTGGAACTCATACAGTGATAGGGAGATACATATAAACAAAAGAAAAGTGGCATGACTCAAATATAAAAACCAGAACTCTAGCCAGGCACAGTGACTCATATCTGTAATACTAGATACTCAGGAGGCTGAGAGCTGAGGATCTCATCTCAGGCTGGAAAGTCCATAAGACTCTTATCTCCAATTAACTACCAAAAAAGCCAGAAGTGGAGTTGTGGCTCAAGTAGTAGAGAACAAGACCTTAGCAAAAACAGCTTAGGGACAGAGCCTAGGCCTTGCCGTCAAGCCTTAGGACACACACACACACACACACACACACACACACACACACACACACGCCACCATCCCTCAAACAAAACTCTGTCTTATAACCTGTGTAGCAACACACCTTGCAAGTCAAACTAACTTCTGCAGAAATCAGATGAACAAGCCAGATATCTCCCCACCCCCGCTCCCATCCATACAATGGGCCTCAAATGGTCAATACTAGGTCAATAACGGCTAGATTTCCTAACTCTTGACCTTACTTCCACTTAGGACATAGTAGAGAAGGCCCCAAATATGTCCTGAGTCAATTGCTTAGCATCTCCATTCCAAAAGCCTCCCTTTAGTTTGTTGAGAACTTAATTCCAGATGTGTGTACTGGGGCTTAAACTCAGGCCTTGTGCTCTTGCTTTGCTTTTTACTCATCTCTACTCCTTGATCTAGATTTTCCCTCAGAAGTTGATCCAGATTCATTTGGATTTTAGTTCTGAAATCTGAAGCCATTCCTCCAGGACCAACCGTTGTTTTGTTCTATTTTCATGCTCTCTCCCCATCTTGTGTGAATCCAGGAAGCACATCAGGGTATTTTTGTTATGGGGGCACTTGATCCATGAGATACAAGGAAGCCACATTTTGAGAGGTAGAATAGGTACTCTATTAGAAAAGCTGGCAACTGTGAGCAGACTCATGTCCCAAAGAACCTGCACCCTGAATGCAATTATTACAAAGCTTATAAAGGCAAAAAAAAAAAAAAAACCCACGATTGGTGTGAAGAACTATACTTACAAAAGCATATTATACATAAGCAAAGAAAATTACCTAGGGGAAACAATCAGAGGTAACCAAGGGACAGTTTTCTATGCGGGAACAAGAACAACCAAAAGCAAGTATTTTCTGGAGCAAGACTTTCCTGGAGCTTAACAACTCATGACACAACTCACACAGTGTGAGAAGTCCCCATCAGCTATTAAGATATTAGGATGATGCCAAGGACAAAATGGCACAACTTAAACCCAATATCAGTATTTCATTCTGAAGTCTAAATTTTCCCATTGTGCTTCGCTATAAATTACTATCCTTCTCTGGGCGCCTGTGGCTCACGCCTGTAATCCTAGCTACTCAGGAGGCTGAGATCTGAGGACTGCAGTTGCAAGCTAGCCCAGGCAAGAAAGGCCATGAGACTCTTATCTCCAACAAACCACCCCCAAAAATGGAAGTGGCGTGGTGGCTCAAGTGGTAGAGTGCTCGTCTTGAGCTGAAGAGCTGAGGGACAGCGCCCAGGCTCAGAGTTCAAGCCTCACAACTGACAAAAAAAATTACTATCTTTCTATGGATGTTTCTAGTTTGGCAAACAGCACTTCATAGTGTCTCACAGTTCTGTTCCTCCTAAGGCACATGGCAGAACAGCCTTTTCTCCTGCTTGTATCATTATCTGACCTCTGATGTCCAGTTTCTAAAGCATTGTGATTGGCTGAAAATCCTTTCCTCCTCTTCTTCATGTGTGTAGTGAGTTTTTAACACAAAGGGTTGTGCTTGTTAAGCAATGTTTTATCATTTGAGTCATACCTGCTGCCCACAGAATGCTCTTAATGCTCTTTTGAGAATTGTCAGGCAAATGTAAACGGGTGACTCATTCTGACAGTTGTCCTTGTGAAATTCCAGCTTGTAATTGTTGGGAGCACCAGATTTTAGTTTATCCTTTCCTTATTATTTATATTACTGAAGGTACTAGCTTACTCTGTGTCCCCAGGAGGAAGGGATTATTGATATTTGTTTTTTTCAGTTCAGGTGGAGTTTATCAAACATTTCTTGGTACCCACAAGCCCTGACCTTGTATGAAACCTTGGGGAAACCTCACCGAATGTACTGTGATCACACCTATAAGGGGACAGAGACATATACAGGGCTACAATGCCATCTCTGGTGTAAGTAGTAGAAGATAGACAAAAGAAAGTACTAGAGAGGGAGCTGAATCTTTGATGTGGTGAAAGAAGAATTCTCTAGTATTCTACTATAATTGATACTAATGTGAAACAGGAGTACAATCAGAAAGTAGAAGGATGATTAGAATTTTCCAGAAAAAAGTTCTTTCTTCCAGTGAACTATGTGGTAGGTTTGGGAGCAACAAACATCTCCCACCTTGAAGGGCAAATTAGGTTAGGAAGGGCTTTCATGGCCAAGATATCTATCTATCTATCTATCTATCTATCTATCTATCTATCTATCTATCTATCTATCTTGATAGATAGATATATTTTTTAATACCGCAGGTCATAGAGAGGCAGAGGTGGGGGGTGTGGGTGTGGGTGTGTATGCGAATGCACACAAGCATGGCAGACCTAGAGCTTGAACTAAGGACTTACGTACTGTCCCTAAGTTTTTCTTTTTTCTCTCTCTCTCAAGGTTAGCACTCTAACACTCAAGCCACAGCTCCATTTCCGGCTTTTTGGTGCTTCACTGGACATGAGTGTCACAGACTTTCCTGCCCAGGTTGGATTCAAACTGCAGTACTCACATCTCAGCCTCCTGACTAGCTAGGATTACAGGCATGCGCCACTGGTTACCTGCATGAGACTTTTAAACTCATATGAAATGAGCCCAGTACATGACACAGAGAAGGGAAATGCGCATAGTTGGTCAAATTAATGTGGTGGCCCAAATCAACACTCTTTTTCAAATACCACAGGAAGTATTGTCTGTTCTCTGATTTCCCCCACCCTCTGTGCACTCTCGAGCGTGGTGGATGAAATGATTTTAGAGGCTACTGTGTGTGCATTTTAAGTCTAAAGGGACTCCCAGCCATGGCCCTCAACCCAGTCACATCTGTTCCCAAGCATGTCTTTTTACTTGGTTTTCTTTCTTTCTCTTGCTTGCTCCTTCCTTCCTTTACTTTACTTTTTTTCTTTCTTCCTTCCTTGCTTTCTTTCCTTCTTTTCTTTCTTTCTTTCCCTCCTTCCCTCCCTCTTTTCTTCCCTCCCTCTCTCCCTTCCTTCCTTCCTCCCTTCCTCCCTTCCTCCCTTCCTTCCTTCCTTCCCTCTCTCTCTCTCTTGCTTTCTCTCTCTCACTGTCTCTTTTTTTCTTCCCTCCCTCCCTTCTTTTTTTTTTTTTTTTTTTTGTCAGTAGTGTGTCTTGAACTCAGAGCCTAAGCTCTTCTGCTCAAGGCTAGCACTCTACCACTTTGAGCCATAGCTCCACTTCTAGTTTTCTGGTGGTTAGTTGCATTCCAGAGTCTCACAGACTTTCCTGCCTGGGCTCTCTTTGGACTGCATTTCTCACATCTCAGACTCCAGATGGGTTAGGATCGTAGGTGTGAGCCACCAGCGCCTGGCCCTTCACTTGGTTTTTGTGCTGGACTAAGTGTTTATTCCTTTCTGCCCCTTTTTTTTTTGCTGAAATCTTTATCTACTTAACCCTTCCCACTGGCTCCAATTAAAACAGTGATTGGTAGCTCTGCCTAGGCCAGGGCCCCGCTTTTGAGGTTATGCAGAGTCTAGGCTGGTGGAGCTGTGGCCTGATGCATCCTGAGGGGTGGAGTTGATTGGACACCTTATACCCACACCCCAACCCCTAGCAAGGTTTCCAAGAAGGCGGGGATTGAGCTAGGATATTTAGCACACCCACTTTCCCTCACTGTCAGCATCTTCACATCGAAGCATCTGTGAGGACGATGGTTGTCTACCGCATTCTCATCTCCAACGGCAGCTCCTTGTTTGCGGTCTCCAACAACTCTGTGCAGATGTGGCTGATAGGTCAGAAAGGCCAGTCTGCCCTGGGGGTGCTGCTGCGACCCTCCCGGGCCAAGGTAAGCCATGGGAGCTGGGTGGGGTGTGCTACACCAGGATGGGGAGACCACCAGAGCAGGGCCTGGCTCCCCATCTCAGCAGAGAACACATGCACCCCATGCAGGGAGTGTAGGTGCCAAATCTGCGAATGAATCTGGGAATCTGCCGAATCTGGGAATGAAGTGCTCCAGAGAAGCTGCTGGCAAGCAGGCAGCTCTCTCTGTTTCTGTTACCTGGCACCAGGGATGCTAGGCGATACTCATCTGTACACCTCATTCCTCACAGTTCTCTTGTCTCCAAAGTTAGTGGTCTCTGCAGAGGCCACTGTCCTGCTTCCTCGCTCTCTAGGTTTCGTGTTGTATTGTCTTTTAATCTGTTGTTTCCAATTCTGTTGGAGAGGCTCCTGCGGTGGAGTGGGTGGTGGGATGGGAGGGGGGGTGGAGTGGGTGGTGGGATGGGAGGGGGGTGGAGTGGGAGGTGGGATGGGAGGGGGATGGAGTGGGAGGTGGGATGGGAGGGGGGTGGAGTGGGAGGTGGGATGGGAGGGGGGTGGAGTGGGTGGTGGGATGGGAGGGGGGGTAGAGTGGAAGGTGGGATGGGAGGGGATGGAGTGGGAGGTGGGATGGGAGGGGGGGTGGAGTGGGAGGTGGGATGGGAGGGGGGTGGAGTGGGAGGTGGGATGGGAGGGTGGGTGGAGTGTGTGGTGAGATGGGAGGGTGGGTGGAGTGGGTGGTGGGATGGGAGGGGGGTAGAGTGGAAGGTGGGATGGGAGGGGATGGAGTGGGAGGTGGGATGGGAGGGGGGTGGAGTGGGAGGTGGGATGGGAGGGGGGGTGGAGTGGGAGGTGGGATGGGAGGGTGGGTGGAGTGTGTGGTGAGATGGGAGGGTGGGTGGAGTGGGTGGTGGGATGGAAGGGGGGGGTAAAAGAAGGAGGAAGAAGGAAAGACCTGAGAATTTGCGGTTTCTGGACCCTCCTCTCTGCTCACATCTACCTGCTGTTCTAATCCAGTCCTGGCCTTTTTCTTTTTCCCTCCCACAAACCCCAAATTCCCGTCATCTGTCCAGCCTTTTCCCAGATCCACAGATCTCGCTGCCTGTGCCATTAAACCCTTCAGTGGAGCACTGAGAAAGGAGCTTTATCCCTATCCCTCCCATGCCTCTCCTCCTATTTCCATCCCTTCTCCTCCCCGTCACTAAGAATGGAGTAAGCTACATCAGTTTCATCTCCTGCACAATTGGCCTCCTTGTCCTAATATTCTCCTTGGCCTCCAATGTGCCTTGACTTTCCTAACTGGCCTGGTGGCCTCCATTCCAGAGCCTTCTAAAGCCAGAACAATCATTCCCCAATACACTCCCACCCTTAAAACATTGTGCTACTTAAAACATGTGAATGCTTCCTGTGCCAGAAGCTCAAGCATGTCATCCCACCTACTCAGGAGGCTGAGAGCTGAGGATTAAGGTTCAAAGCCAGCCTAAGCAGCAAAGTGCATGAGTCTCTTAGCTCCAATTAACCACCAGAAAACCAGAAGTGGCCCTGTGGCTCACAGTGGCAGAGTGTTATTCTTGAATGGCAAAGCTCAGAGACAGAGTCCAGTCCCAGAGTTGAAGCCCTCCCCCGCCCCCCAACAAAAAATCGAATGGCTCCTGCTCCAAAGCCCTTGGATTAACCTTAGGGATTCTTGGTCCTGCTGTCTCTCCAAACCTGGTACTCTATAATGTTTTTTTTAATATGAACAAAATGTGTTTATTTTAGTTTGTGTTAAAATAAATAAGTCACTATGTACATGATTTCACAGCTACTATTACTTGTGATGAAAATGAAGGCCAAATTATTGAAAAGAGAGTTCATTTAGAAACAAAGCTACCAGTTGGTTGCTGGTGGCTCATGCCTATAATCTTTACAACTTAGGAGACTGAAATCAAGAGGATCACAGTTCAAGGCCAGCCTAGGTTAAAATTTTATTAGAACCCCTTCCCCCCCCCCACACCAGTCTAGCTTCAATGGTGCTTACTTGTCATTCCAGCTGTATGGTAAATGTGAGTAGCAAGGTTATAATGTAGATCAACACAGTCAAAAATGAGATCCAATTGCAAAAATAATTCTATAATGTTGTTCCCCTGTCTGCACCTCTAAGATTATCCCTCTCCCTAAGCCCCAAGGTTGCTACCTGTGCATAAGTCCTGAGGAGGCCCCTCTGGCCTCTGCATGGCTCCGCCTGGCAGTCTTTCTCATTTTCTCCTTGCTGTCATCAACCCTAGCCAGGTCTTTCTCTACCTTCAGATCTTTGCTGGGAGAGAAGCCTATTTCAGATGAGAGGGATCCTTGCTGGCCCTCAGTGTTGGCAGGGTCTCAGCAGTAACTGGTCAGCACTGTCTCCCAGCACAAGTGTGTGCTGGCTGGGACTCTGTGCCTGGTGCTCAGTCCTTTGCCCAGCACTTGGCAGGGTGACTATAGGGAGGAAGATGAAGAATGGGATGCACTTGTCCATTTTGTCTCTACCCCTTCAATCTGGGACGAGAGACTTGGTAACTCAAATCTGGTCATGGTGCCTCAGGCTCTATATACACTCCCTTCCTTCTTGTCACGTTGGCTGTGGACCACCTGGAGGACACCACCCTTACTGTGCTTCACTGTCGCCCACAGGAGGATGAATTCAAGGTGGATGTGTCAGAGTACCTTGAGCCACTGCTGTTTGTGAAACTGCAAAAATCACACTTTGTCCAGGATGACGCCTGGTTCTGGAACTGGATCTCTGTGAAGGGTCCTGGAGATGGAGGGGCTGAATACAGGTTTCCTTGTTACCGCTGGCTGAAGGCAGTGGCACCCTGACCCTTCCAGAGGGCACCGGTGAGTAGAGGCCGGTGGGCTCAGGACACAGGAAAGCCCTTCCACACCCAGAAGGTTGCCACATCTGTTCTGGAATGTGGCAGGCAGGAGTCAAAGGGGAAGCATGTTCCAGTAAGTTTCAAAACTGCAACACGATCATTGCCTTTCCTATGGCATATCATGTGGCAAAAGCTGCATCTTGTAATTTGCAGAAGAATTTTCAGCCACTGTCTCTGAAGCTGCCTTGACTGTGGAGCCACTAAAGCGAGGGGAGGGGCAAGAGCCTGCAGGCAGGAGGCAGAGGCCTTGGGTGGATTCCCACAATGCCCTCCTCCTCCTCCCACCCAGCCTGCACTGTGGTTGAGGACACTCAGGGCCTGTTCAAGAAACACAGAGAAGAAAAGCTGAAGGAGAGAGAGAAGGTGTACAGGTTAGTCCTCCTCCCCTGACTCCAGGTTACCCCACACTGAGCTGCTAAACCTTCTGCAGGACCCAGGCATCGGTTTGTGTCTTGCCCAGGTGGGGGAACTGGAAGGATGGCTTAATCCTGAACATGGCTGGGAAACGCTTATCTGACCTCCCTGCTGATGAGCAATTTCTGGAGGACAAGCTAATGGACTTTGAAACTTCCCTGGCTGTGGGGTGAGAGCAAGGGCAGCGGGCGGGAGGGGAAGGTGACCTGCCTGGTGGAGGTCAGTGGGCTCGTGGACTGCACAGAGCTGTGATGGAAAATGCTTTTTCTTAAAGCACTCACCTTCCCTCAGACAGCCATATCTTACCAGTGTTCTTGCTGCAGACCCCTGAACCATCTTCTCTCCCTTACTCTCTGAACAAATGCACCAGCAGTCTTGGAAGAGAGCCTGAGACCAAGGCCTGGTCTGCTGCTGATGCCCCTGGTATACACAGAGGCTGCTGAAACCTTGAAACTCCTCAGTCGAAATAACATTGCTCACACACTTGGCCTCCATCTCACGCTGATGTCTTCTGCCCACCCCCTCCCCCATTGCCCTCTTTCTGTGTAATAATTAAAGAGTTCTAGTAGTATGGCCAGGTGCCATATCCTGTTCAGCAACCCTAAAGGAGACTTGGTTGTTTTTTCCAGGCTTCACGCCCTAATAAAGCCTGTTGAGTTTGCTTTCTGGTCTTGCTATTCCAATAACCTCATGACTCAATTTCCTTACAGGCTGGACCATTACTGATGCCTGTGGCTGAGATGTTGGGGAAGGTCTAAGAATAACAGTCCAATGTACCCCATTCTCCCTGCAGGCTGACAGGCCTTGTTGTGAAACTACCCATAAATGCTGTGACTCACTGGACTCATTCTGATGACTTTGACTGTGTCTTTAAGAGTAGCTATGGCAAGCTGGCTGGTCAGTTTCCTTGCTCCAGTACTTCCCATATTCCCCGAATCCATCTTGAGGTAGGAAACTTCAAAGATCTGGGTATGGAGAGCAGAGGCTGGGTGCCTCTGTCAGGATGGGCTCATGTGGGGATGATTTGGTGGGGGTTACAAGGACCAGGAGCTTGGATGCCTTAGCACAGTCAACTGCCATCCTCAGGACAGGTTGGAGACTCCTGGAAGAAGGATGCATTCTTTGGGTACCAGTTCCTCAATGGCGCCAACCCCATGCTGCTGAGGCGCTGTGTCAGTTTTCCTGCTTGCCTGGTGTTCCCTCCTGGGATGGAGGAACTGCAGGCCCAGCTGGAGAAGGAGTTCCAGATATGAACATGGGGGTTCTGGGAAAAATCTAGAGCATTGTAGGGTTGAGCAGACTTGGGTTTGTATCCTGCTGTTGTAAGTTCTGTGATCGTAGGCAAGATAGCTAAGCTCTCTGATCATCTATTTCCTCTTCTCTGAAATTAAGCCTAATTCAGATGGATATGGCTTCAGGATGAGGTGACACAAATCTCACAATCCACACCACCATGTAAGGAGGTGGTGGAGACAAGCCATTTTCTCTCTTGTAATCATTTGGGGAGTCAGGGTGGGAAGGAGACACCTGATGCTGACAGTAGTCCTTGCCCTCTCTCTTCCTCCAGGGAGGGACACTGTTTGAAGCTGACTTCTCCCTGCTGGATGGGATCAAGACCAATGTCATCCAGTTTAGGCAGCAGTTCCTGGCTGCCCCTCTGGTCCTGCTGAAACTGCAGCCTGATGGGCAACTCTTACCCATGGCCATCCAGGTGAGAGGCCCCCGGAGTTCTGTTCTACCATGGTGGTCTTCCCAGTCAGCCTGCCCCATCCAAGTTCAGTGAGCACTCTCACTCCCAGCACAGGTGAGGTGCTAAGGTACTGCAGGAGGCATTTGCGGGGGGGGGGGGGAGAGGGGGAGAGAGGCGCAAAGTGTGATTCTTAGGGGTTTGCAGTCTCCCTGGAGAGAAAGACTATGTGATCTAATCTGTGTTAGTGTTACACATCTGTCCATCTATTTTTCTATCTGTCTGTGTATCTATCATCTATCTGTCTGTCTGTCTATCTATCTTTCCATCTGTCTGTTATATATTTGTCTGTCTGTCTGTTTTTGTGCTGCATATAGTTCTGAAGGCAGGTATTGTGGGAGGGGTCCTTACAAGACCCGAGGGTCAAGATGGATTTGGCTAAGCGACTTAGGTGAAGTTGTAAGAGTGCCTGTGAATAATTGGACAGAGTGTGGAGGAATAATGTGAGGTGAGTTGGCCTGGCCTTAGGCAAGGTAAGGGATAGAAACATGGGGAGGTGGAAAAGGC
Source organism: Dipodomys spectabilis (assembly GCF_019054845.1). Classification (NCBI taxonomy): domain Eukaryota; kingdom Metazoa; phylum Chordata; class Mammalia; order Rodentia; family Heteromyidae; genus Dipodomys; species Dipodomys spectabilis. The sequence continues at coordinate 1,850,777 of NW_024871253.1, forward strand.
TGCCGTAAACGCTGTTGTTACAGCAGTTGCATTTAGGATGGATTGAAGTTCTATCTGAAGAAACTAGGGTCTTGTGCTATGGCTGTGGGAAGAGATAGCATCCCCTGTTAGTGACTGACCATAAGTATGGAGAAGATGCACAGAAGAACAGAAGGAAATTTAAGTGGCCTGGGTTCAAAGAGAGGAAAAAGACAAGTTTGGGGACAATACTTCACAAATAGAACAAGCAGGATATAAATGTGCTTTTGTCCTGCCAATTTTCAGGTATAGGGAGGCGTTCAATTCTTTTCATAAGCTTTAGATCACTAGAGACCTCCAGTTCTTTATGCAGAAATCAGATTGAAGCTTGGGGAAAGCCTGAGATTTCTTCACAGGAGTGTGGGATGAAGGAGGCAAGTTCCCCGCCCCCTCCCCACTGAGGGTACTAAAAGCAGAAGCAGAGGCTGGTGGAGGTGGTAGAGGCTCACTTCTTGCAGAGGCTGAAGGCACTCAGGTCTCCACTGTGCAGCACACCACAGTGAATGGCAGGAGACCATGGGGAGAAATGGCAGCTGGCCCGGGCAGCTGCAGTGAAAAGGAGAGAGCCAGGCAACTTTGGAGGAGCAAAGGAGAGTGGACAGGTGCAGGAGAGGGCAATGGCTGGGCCTCTGGCACTCAGCCCTCCTCCAGCTTCTTCCTTTCCACTCTTATCCTTGCTCCAGCTTGAACTGCCAAAAATTGGAACCACCCCACCCCCAATTTTCCTGCCCACGGATCCCCCAGTCGTGTGGCTCCTGGCCAAATGCTGGGTGCGCAACTGTGACTTTCAGCTTCATGAGCTGCAGTCCCGTCTTCTGAGGGGTCACTTGATGGCCGAGGTCTTTGCTGTGGCCACCATGAGGTGTCTTCCGACGATACATCCGGTCTACAAGGTACCAGCTATTCCCAGTCTTCTGTCAGCCTCTCTCCTCTCATCCTCACACAGCCCTGCTGGGCATTCTCTCACGAGAGTTGGTGTAGGAATAGCCCATCAGTGGAAGTCAAGAGAGCAGGGTAGTGTGAGGTGGACTGACCTGGAGTTTCCATGGATGATGGGACTTCCCATTGGGATGAAAGTGATTCCAAGGGAAACGAGTCAAAACTCTTATTCCTTCCATTTATAAAACACAGATATTCACACAACACATAAAGATACAGGAAGTGAAGCAGATCCAACAGTTTCATGAAAATAACACAGAACATTCTTTCCTATAGTCTGAAAAAGTTCAGAGTAATTAATAGTACCTGTTAAAGGGGCTCAGGCCAAGAAGAGCATCTGGGTTGATTGGAGTCTGTCTATTGAGCTATCTATCTATCTATCTATCTATCTATCTATCTATCTATCTATCTATCTATCTATCTATCTATCTATGTATCTATCTATCTATCTATCTAGGCCCATGCCTGCAATAATAGCTACTCAGGAGGTTAAGATGTGAGGATTGCAGATCAAAGCCAGCCCAGGCAGGAAAATCCCTGAGACTCTTTTCTTTTAATTAATTAATTAACAATTGTTATTAAAAAGATGATGTACAGGGGCTGGGAAGGTGGCTCAGTGGTAGAGCTCTTGCCTTGCATGCCTGAGGCCCTGGGTTTGATTCCTCAGCATCACATAAGCAAAAAAAAAAGCCGGAAGTGGTGCTGTGGCTCAAGTGGTAGAGCGCTAGCCTTGAGCTGAAGAACTGAGGGACAGCGTCCAGGCCAAGAGTTCAGGCCCCATGACCGGACCCCCCCCCAAAAAAAAGTGATGTACAAGGGGTTATAGTAACATAAGTCAGGTAATAAGTACATTTCTTTTTGGACAAGTGACTCCTTCCTTTGTTCTCTCCTGTTTTTCCCTTCAATTCCCACCCACAAGTCTGGGAGACTCTTATCCAATTAACCACCAAAAGAAAAGAAGAAAAAGCCAGAAGTGGAGCTGTGCCTCAACTGTAGAGCACTAGCCTTGAGCAAAACAAAACAAAAACCATCTCAGAGACAATATCCAAGCCCTGAGTTCAAGCCCCAGGACCTTGGATGCCTTCCCACACAAGGCCACATTCTAGATGCTAGTACTACATCTGTATCAGGCAAGAACATGATCTCTTAAAGTATCACCTCTAGTAAGGTTAAGACAGCAAAAAGCATATCACAAGATATTGAACATGATAAAAAGCCAGATGCAGAGAAGTAGAACAGGGTGATGTGGTGGTGAATTTAGTTGGGAAAGTATCATTTGAGTAATGACCAATATAGAACAAGACAAGAAGGAGCCAGCCAATGAGATGATCTAGGGCCAGAATGCTTCAGGATGGCAGAACAATTAGTGCACAAGCCATGGAGCCAGAATACAGTTGGTCTATGAGAAATACAGAAAGAAGCCCCACCGAGACAGCAGGGAAAACACGATGCTCTGGAATCACATGATGTCGCGCCTACTCAATGGGTGAAAATCACTGAGAACGTCTTGAACCAATGTCTCACTATGTAGCCCAAATTGACCTTAGTATTTCATCTTCCTGCCTTACCCTTCCAAATGTTGGCATTACTAAGCATTTGAAAAAAATGCCTAGCCCCCCAAATATGATACAGAAAAAGATACACACCCATTGGGGAGAAGACCAAGTAGCATTGACATCATGGGAGGAATAAAGACAAGAAAATTGTCCCATGAAGGTCCTTCGAGAGAGCAGTGATAAGCATAACAATGTACATTAGTGATAAACTTGGTGTTGTGGTCTCCTGATCCTTAGGTCTTTTTATTAGAGATCTGTGCTTTTCCTCCTCTCAATCCTGTTTACCAGTGTCCTGCCTCCTGCCTCTTCCACACTTTGCCTTTTCTCTCTAGCTTCTGCATCCTCACCTGGGATACACCATGGAAATCAACCTCCGGGCCAGAAATGGCTTAGTCTCTGAAGGTGGAGTATTTGGCCGGGTAAGGGACAGAAAATGGGGATTCAAGATCACTCTCCTTTCTGGCTCTGTTTTCAGGGAAGCCAGTTTGCCTGACTCTGCCCCTTTTTGCTCCTTAGTTCACCAACACAGGTGGGGGCGGCCACCTAGACCTACTCAGGTGAGCTGGAAACCTGGTGACCTACAGCTCCTTCTGCCCCCCTGATGACCTGAAAGAGTGAGGCCTCCTGGATGTCAAGTCATCCTACTATGCTCAAGATGCACTGCGGCTGTGGGAAGTCATCCACCGGTGAGGGGAGAGGGAACACAGGGCAGGGGGAGGTGGGCAGAAGGAGAAGAAGGCTTAGGAGAACAAGGGCTCTGTGTCTGGGTTGGGAAGTTGGACTTGCAGAACTGGCCAGTGGGCAAGAGCAGAGGGCTTCAGCTCTCGTGCTCTGGCCCTTGCCTGGCAGGTATGTGGAGGGCATTCTGGATCTCTATTATAAGACGGATGCGGCTGTGAGAGAGGACCATGAGCTGCAGCACTGGTGTCGAGAGATCACTGAAACTGGCCTGCAAGGTGCCCAGGACCGAGGTAGTCGATGACCTTCTCCTGGGTTCTAATACTCCTCCTTGGACCCATTTTACTTCTAGGGAACTTTCCAGAAGCCTTTTCAACCCCTGGGAAAACCCTCAATGCCTTACTACTAACTACTTACTAACTAACTACTAAGTGCTTCCCATCAGGCTCTCCAGAAGAAGTCCTAACTTGTAGCATTTGCCCATTGCCATGGTGTCAGTATTTCCTCTGTGGCTACCAAGGAGATGTAACTAAACACCTGAGCAATTCGCATCCTTGAGTGTGTGAGCCAGCAGCAGCACCCCACTGATGGGGAGCCCAGCAGCAGGCCTCTTCCTGCTTCCTGCCCCACCTATTCTCATGTGGAATTCCACAATGGCTGAGAGTTAGTGGTGTCTTTTGTCATCACTGTTCTGCCTGTGCCTGCTCTCTCTGCTCTGCCCCTTGGCTGAGCCTGGGGGCTGGGTGGGCATCATAACTGGAGCCCCCTCTTGTAGGGTTTCCCACATCTCTGGAGACTCGGGCCCAGGCTTGCCAGTTTGTCACCATGTGCATCTTCACCTGCACTGGCCAGCACTCTTCCATCCACCTGGGCCAGGTATGTCCCAGCAGAGACATCTGGGAATTTGGGTTGGAGTCAGGAAAGGGCTGTGAGCAGGTAGGCTAAGGGTTCTCATGCTCGGCAGCTCTTGACTCTATATCTCCACTCTTCTAGCTGGATTGGCTCTCTTGGGTCCCTAATGCCCCCTGCACCATGCGGCTGCCCCCGCCAACCACCAAGGATGCGACCATGGAGACCCTGATGGATACACTGCCCAATCCCTTTTTGGCTAGTCTCCAGATGACCATCATTTGGCACCTGGGCAGACCCCAGTGTGTTGTGGTGAGTCCTCCTGAACTGTCTGAGATGGTAGGCTCTAAGCTGCCTTACTCTCTCCACCCAAGGTTCCTCTGGGACAGCACCCTGAAGAGTACTTTTCAAGCCTGGAGGCGAAGGCTGTGCTGAGGAAGTTCAGGGAGGAGCTGGCTGAGCTGGATAAGGAAATTGAGGCACGGAATGAGAGCCTGGACATACCTTACGAATACCTGAGGCCCAGCCTGGTGGAAAACAGTGTGGCCATCTGAGTGTCCCAGCTTGTGCTTGTGTCCACACCCTTACCCCTCCCCCATCCCCACCCCTTTGTGGTTCCAGTCCTCCCTGCCAAGCCCTGCCAGCTTCTCCTGCTCACCCTCCCCTAAAGAGTGACTGTGACCATGTCTGGGCCCTTGGTGGACATGTGATCTTTCAGCCACATTTCCTAGTATCTGTTTCTCCAGACTCCCTTCTTCCAATCTCTTGCTCACTTTTCTTTTTAGAGAAAATAATAGCCGGATGTGAAGGGTAAACAAAGGAGCAGGCTGCAATGCTTGATAAGAAATATACGCATTATCCTGCCCATGTAATTGTAACCCCTCTGTACAGTATGTTCACAAAAAGAAAAGAAAAGAAAAAGAAAATAATAGCCAAATTTAGAATGCCTTTTCAAAAATACAATCAAGTGATAATGTATACTTCTTACACATTTTACAAGGTCACATTAAATTTTGAACTTAAATTGAGTTGAGCAATGAAGATAGATACTTTGAATAACTAAAAGAACCACTTAAAAATACTACCATGCATTGATGTATTATATTTCCTCCTTCTAACTGGATACAATTTAGCACACATCCTTAGGACAAAACCATCGACCTAAAAATTCCAAAGAATTGTCAGCTTTCATGATTTTCATTTCCTGGTTCACTTAGAAAATGACAAGTTAGGGGCTGGGAATGTGGCTCAGTGGTAGAGTGCTTGCTTAGCATGCATGAAGCCCTGGTTCGATTCCTCAGTACCACATACACAGAAAAAGCCAGAAGTGGTGCTTGTGGCTCAAGTGGGAGAGTGCTAGCCTTGAGCAAAAGAAGCTCAGGGACAGTGCCCAGGCCCTGAGTTCAAGCGCAGGACTGGCTAAAAAAAAAAAGAAAAAGAAAAAGAAAATGACAAGTTGAGGTAAACCAGTCAAATTTAAGATGGTGATTCTGGCTGGAGATAGTTGATGTCAAATCTTTGGCTTGAGGGACTCATATCTATGGCCTATTTATAATCCACCAATTGAGAAGTTCCTAATTAATCAACAGGAGGAAAATAATCTCATCCTGTAATCCTAGCTACTCAGGAGATCTGAGGATCACAGTTCAAAGCCAGCCCAGGCATGGAGGTCTATGAGACTTTGATCTCCAATTAATTACACATATATATATACATATATATATATATATATTTGTATTTCTGGAGATATATATATATATCCAGAAGTGGAGCTTTGGGTCAAGTGGTAGAGTGCTAGCCTCAAGCACAAAAGTTTAGGGACAGTGCCCAGGCCCAAGTTCAAGCCCAGGACAGGCACACACACACACACTCATGCACGCACACACAAATCTCACAATTATATTAGTGGGGACAAGGATTCAATAAAATTGAACTTGTGTATTTTGTTAAAATTTAGGGAAAATAAATTCGAGTTTCTCATAAAATGAGCAAAATTCCTTCTTGGCTCTGAATGCATTTAATTCCACAGAAGTCCTCTGGGCGATAACTCATCTAATTTTGTTGGAGGAACTAGAAAGAGTTGATGGGTGAGGTAGCTTTGAATACTGGTAACTGGGTAAACAAGTCAAGAGAGCCTTCTAGAGCTGTCTTCACATCAGAATTAAAGCAAGAACTCAGCCTGGGAAGTGGGCAGTGGAGATGGGAAGCAGGCAGTGAAGAAAAACAAGACTGGGAGAGGAGTTGTTAGGTGATCTTTAGGAAACAGTCAGTGGGAGATTTTATAGAAGGGTATGATCAGGTCAAGGAAGTTACTTTCATAAAGCTACTGTCTTCTCCTCCTGTCATTGGTCCCTTTCCTTGGAACCCACGCCACTGTCTCTGCAAACAAGCCCTTTTCTATTCAAATGACCTGGTCATTAGAGGAGCTCACCCTTTCCTTTCAGAGCCACGTTATTCTGGTCCTATCTGGATCCTTTTATGCTGAGGGGTATTCTACCTAGTTCCTGCTAGAGAAAACTACGCATGTTGTTGCTTTCTGGAAATAAATCCTTTGTTTCCCTAAGTTGATTACAAACAGGCTTTCACGATGATCCTATTGGTTAAAACACATAGCCAGGCCTCTTAAGTACTACTGAAGTTACAAAATAAAATGTGAAGGGAAGTATCATAAGCCACATTTCTGTGTGACAAGCAAACTTAATTTCTTACAAGGGACATATTCTAGCAAATACATTTTCTCTTCCTTCCTTCCTTCCTTCCTTCTTTTGCTTTCATCTTTTCATTCTGTGTGTGTGTGTGTGTGTGTGTGTGTGTGAGTCATGGGGCTTGAACTCAGGGCTGGGGTGCTGTCCTAGACCTCTTTTTTTTTTTTTTTTTTGCCAGCCATGAGGCCTGACCTCTGGGCCTGGGCGCTGTCCCTCAGCTCTTCAGCTCAAGGCTAGCGCTCTACCACTGGAGCCACAGTGCCACTTTCAGCTTTTTCTGTTTATGTGGTGCTGAGGAATCGAACCCAGGGCCTCATGCTTGCAAGGCATGCACTCTACCGCTGAGCTACCTTCCCAGCCCCTGTCCTAGACCTCTTTTGCTCAAGGCTAGCACTCTACCATTTTAAGCCACAGCTCCATTTCTGTTTTTTGTTTTTGTTTTTTTGTTTTGGATAATTGGAGATAAGAGTCTCATGATCTTTCCTGCCACTGGCTTTGAACCACAATGTTCAGATCTCAGCTTCCTGATTAGCTAAGATTGCAAATGTGAGCTACTGGGCCTAGCTTTCTTTCTTTCTTTCTTTCTTTCTTTCTTCCTTCCTTCTTTTCTTCCTTTCTTCCTTCCTTCCTTTCTTTCTCTCTTTCTGTCTTTCTCTCTTTCTGTCTTTCCTTTCTTTCTTTCTTTAACTGGTCCTAAGACTCAAACTGAGGGACTCACTTTCTCACTTGGCTTTTAAATACAAAACTAGTGCTCTCCTATTTGAGCCATATCTCTACTTCTGGCATTTTTGGTGGTTAATTAGAGATAAGAGTCATATAGACTTTTTTGCCTGGACTAGATTTGAACCATGATCTTCAGATCTCAGTCTCCTGAGTAGCTAGGATTATAGGCATGAATCACTTGGGTTTTTTAAATGATAATTTCTCTGAGAAATACTCATAATGAATTCTTGTGTTGTTTTGTGATAGTAACACAAATATACTTTATTTTTAGTTCATCTAGATACTTGTATCAAATTAAAACTGAAACATAAAAGCAATGCCATTGTGTTTGTGTGAGTGGGTGAACATATTCGTTTTATTATTGAATCTTGTTCAACTCCAAGTGAGAAGCTTCTGGGTCTTCTCATAGGACAGTGTATAGAAGTGGATGAGTAGGATCAAGATGGAACTCATCCAGAGTTCTTACATACTGATGTCTCTGAAGTCCTTCTGCAGTGTGTCCAAGGTTTAATAGCAGCTAAGCTTCATTTGTGCCGTCTGGAATTGCATCTGACTTCATGTTGGCTAACGTAGCCAAGTGTAAGAACCACATTCAGATGTGCCTATGCAGGGTCTCTAAATGAACACAGTCAACGTCTGAAAACAGAGCCTCTGTCAATGGTCCACATCAACAAATCCAACCTACTTAACATTATTCTCACCTTTGCAGGCCACACCCCTAAATGCATTTCTACAGTCTTCACAATTGTGTGTGTGTGTGTGTGTGTGTGTGCTAGTATTGGGGCTTGAACTCAGGACCTCACATTCTCCTTTGGCTTTTTCAATCAAGGCTAGAGCTATACCACTTGAATCACACCTTCACTTCTGGTGAGAGTGGCCCCGTAGCTGCCAGGGAAAAACAGATCTGACCAATGAGACTACAGCATCCAGACACAGAGATCTACCACAGTGCCCACCAGTCAGCCCATGCCCAACTCCAATACCAGTGAGTATCCTACTGAGGATCCACCACACGGGAGACCAGCATTTGTGGTGACCCACAGAGCTTGGTTCAGACCCCTCCTTCCTACTCAAGAAGGTATACCACATTTGAAAAGGACAAAGAGGCCAGAGGCCTTCCTCATTCTCCCAAGCCCCACCTATCAGCTTCCAGTGAGAGACCACCAGGACTCATACTGGGCGGGTGCTGGACCCTGCATCCTCCACTGCCCTGGCTGTTGGCAGGGAAACCTGACATGCTAGAAGGCAGCAGAAACAAACTCCTGCACACCCACAGGAGTCCGCCCTTTCCAAAGTGCCTGCCCACCCAAGAGGCCTGAATCGAGTCTTCCCAGTCCCACCATACACCAGATGCAGTGTGTGCCAGCCTACAGACAGTCTTCTGGCCCAGGACATAGCTCTGTCAAGATAGCCTGGGGCCAGGCATAAGAAAGCTGGCAGCCAAGTGATGGCCACACACTGGGTAAGAACCAACCCTGGGCTCATCTGCTAAAAGATAGGGAAAAAGCTCCCCCCACACCTGTTGGGAGCTTTCCCCTCCTGAACTCATGCCCATCCCAGATGCCTGAATCTAGCCCTCCAATCCTTGCCCTAGGCCAGATCATGTGCCCATGCCTGGGCTAGTTCACATAGCATGAGCTAGCCTGGGTCAAATGCATGTCACCATCTGTTGGGCATGAGCAAGCCAAGCATGGGCCATGACCCTGACAATCGCTAAACCTGAATGTGAAAATCGCAATGAAAGATGACAAGATTCATGAGCAAGACAACAAACTAAGTCCAAGAGCCAACAACAATCCAGGGAACAAGCTCAGTGAGAGTGAAGGAGAAGAGATGAAGGACAAAAGAACCATTAAAGGAATGATGACAATCTTGGCCCAGGAAACAAAACAGGTATCCCCAAACAATTTCCAGATTACAAAATAGAAATGAGAAAGAGGGGCTGGGAAGGTGGCTCAGTGGTAGAGTGCTTGCCTCACATGCATGAGGCCCTGGGTTCCATTTCTCAGCACCACATAAACAGAAAAAGCCAGAAGTGGCACTGTGGCTCAGTGGTAGAGTGCTAACCTTGAGCTGAGGAACTGAGGGATAGCGCCCAGGCCCAGAGTTCAGAGTTCAAGCTCCACAACTTACAAAGAAAAAGAAAAAGAAAGAAAGAAAGAAAAGAAAAGAAATGAGAACGAGATCAAGGTCTCCCAAAAAGATATAGAGATAAAAATAGAAATGCTATACACCTCATTAAACGATGAAACTAACACTATAAAAACTGATCAAGATAAAACTAACACTATAATAACTGATGTCAACAAAGAACTGAGAAACATAAGAAGTTCAATATCCATATTGCAAACCACAGTGGAATGTCTAGGTAACAAAATAAATGAAATGGAAAACAGAGCATCAGGACTTGAGGATAAAACAGAGGAGCTAGAAAGGCACCAGTGGCTCACGCCTGTAATCATAGCTACTCAGGAGGCTGAGATCTGAGGATCACGGTTCAAAGCCAGCCCGGGCAGGAAAAGCCCATGAGACTCTCCAATAAACCACTCAGAAAATCGGAAGTGGCACTATGGCTCAAATGGTAGAATGCTATCCTTGAGCTGAAGAGCTGGGGGACAGTGCCCAGGCACAGAGTTCAAGCCCCACGACCAACAACAAACCCCCCCCCCCAAAAAAAAAAACACAGAGGAGCTAAAACAAAGTCAAAGGTAAGGAAAAAACACTCAGAATCTATCAAAGTGAAATGCAAGAATTGGCAGACTCGGAGATCAAATTTATGCATAATTGGGATCGATGAGAGGGAAGAGTTCAATTTTAAAGTCACCAAAAATCCTATCCAATAAAATAATAACAGAGAACTTCCTCAATCTTAAAAGAGAAAATCTCACCCACCTGACAGAGGCATATAGAACCCCCTGTAGACAGGATCCAAGAAGAAACATGTCTAGACACATCATAGTAAAAACATTAGTCTTGAAAAGCAAGGAATTGATTTTAAAATCAATTGATCTGCAAAATCAAAGAAGGAACTATATTATAATCGAAAGACAATCAGAATCACTGTAGACATCTCAGAACCTCACTAACTCACAAACTTTCAATTTAAAGAGAGCCTGGAATAGTATAATTCAAGCCCTGAAGATCAACTGCCCACCTAAACTGTTTAGTTTCACATTTGCGGTGAAACTAAAACCTTCCATGACAAATAACAATTAAAGGAATGCATGAACACTAAACCATCATTACAAAGAATACTAAAGGGAAGTATACATCTGAAGAAAACAAAGTCAAGGAAACACATTAGAGAAAAATGACTGAAGGATCAATTTAGTAAGCACAGGATGAGGAAAGAAGCAAAACACAGAAAACCAAGAAAACGGCATGAAACATGAAACATCTCTTCATAATAAGCCTTAAGATTAACAGACTCAATCCCCAACCAAAATATAAAACAGCAGATTGAATTAAAAAAAAAAACAAAAACCAAGAACCATCTATTTGTTGTCTCCAGGAAACCCATCTCACAGATAAAAGTAAATTCTGAGTGAAGAGATAAAAAAAGACCTTTCATGCAAACGCATCTTGCAAGAAGCCATTTTGATATCTGATAAAATAGTCTTTTCATTAAAATCAGTATGATGATACAAGGAAGGTCATAACATAGTAATAAAGATTCATGGAGAGAAAATCACAGTAGTCAATATTTATGCACCAAACAATGGAGCACCTAAATACATTAAACAAGTACTTTTGGACTTACAGAACAGGAGACCTCCCCCACCTAACACAATAATAGTGGGGGATTTTAATAGCCTGTTCTGATCAAAGGACAGGCCAACCAAAGATAAGCAAAGAAGCCTCTGAATTAAATGACACCATCACTCACATGGATTTAACAGACATCTACAGAGTATTCCACAAAACAACGACCCAATTCACATTCTTCTCAGCAGCTCATGGAACATTCTTCAAAACAGATCACAGCATAGTACACACAAAGAACCTAAGCAAATACAAGAGAATTGGCATAATACATTGGATTCTATCTCACCACAATAGAATCGAACTAGTTCTTAACAAGAAAACATAGTGCAGAAATCACTCAAACACATGGAGACTGACAAACACACTACTGAATAACACCTGGGTCACAGAAGAAATAACAAAGTTCTTACTATTCAATGAAAATGAAAACACATCACAATGAAACCTCTGGGATACAGCAAAAGCAGTGTTGAGGGGAGAGTTATAACTTGCACATAAAGAAAACAGGAACAGCTCAAGTACATAACCTCATGACTAGAAAAACAAGAACAAATCACATCTAAAACTACTAGACAGAGAGGGATAGCAAAGATTAGGGCAGGAATCAATGAAATAAAAACTAAAAAAAAAAAAACTACATATAAAATCAATGAAGCAAAGAGGTGGATTTTTTTGGAAAAAAAATAATAAAATTGACAGAGCACTAGCGAGACGGATGAGGAAGAGAGGGAAAGCAAATCAATAAGATCAGAGATGCCACAGGAAACAACACACATCCAAGAACTCCAAATGGTTTTAAAGGACTACTTTCAAAACCTATACTCACACAAAAAGGAAAACCTAGCAGAAATGGACACATTTTTAGAAACATGTAAACTGCTGAAACTCAATGAAAAAAGATATAAACCAGCTAAACAAGCCATTAACATGCAATGAAACAGAGGAAGTAATCAGAAGTCTTTCAACAAGATAAAGCTCAGGCCCAGATGGATTCACCACTGAATTCTTTGTTGTTGTTGTTGGTGGTGGTGGTGGTGGTAGTCATGGGGCTTGAACTCTGGACCTGAGCGCTGTCCCTCAGCTCTTCAGCTCAAGGCTATTGCCCTACCACTTGAGCTACAGCACCACTTCTGGTTTTCTGGTGGGTTATTGGAGATAAGAGTTTCATGGACTTTCTTGCCCAGACTGGCTTTGAACCATAATCCTCAGATCTCAGCCTCCTGAGTAGCTAGGATTATAGGTGTGAGCCACCGGTGCCTGGCTCACTACTGAATTCTTTAAGACTTTTAAAAATGAACTAATACCAATATTCCTCAAGCTTTTCCATGGAATAGAAACAGAGGAAGTGATTCCAAACCCCTTCTATGAAGCCAATAGCACACTCATTCCAAAACCAGGTAAGGATCCAACAAGAAAACATAACAACACACCAATGTCTCTGATAAACACAGATGGAAAGCTCTTCAATAAAATACAACAGAATCCAGAAACAAATTTAAAAAATCATACATTGGGCTGGGAAGGTGGCTCAATGGTAGAGCATTTGCCTTGCATGCATGAGGCCCTGGGTTCGATTCCTCAGCACTACATAAGCAGAAAATAAAAAAGCTGGAAGTGGTGCTACGGCTCAGGTGGTAGAGCGCTAGCCTTGAGCTGAAGAGCTGAGGGACAGCGCCCAGGCCCAGAGTTCAGGTCCCACGACTGGACCTCCTCCCAAAAAAATCATACATTATAACCAAGTAGGTTTCATCCCATAGATACAAGGCAAATTTAACATATGCAAATCAATAACTGTAATTCAACATGTCAACAGCCCCCAAAACAAGAACCATGTGATCATATCAACAGGCACAGAAAACACCTTCAACAAAATACAACATCCATTCATGCTAAAAAGTGTTGGAGAAACTAGGAATAGAAGGGGCATTCCTTAAAACAATAAAGGCTGTAATAACAGACAAACAGACATTATACTGAATGGGGAAAAACTAAAACCATTTATTTCCCTGCAAATCAGGAACAAGGCAAAGATGCCCTCTTTCTCCACTCCTCTTCAATATAGTTCTGGAATTCTTAGCCACAGCAATAAGGCCAGAAAATTATATTCAGGGCTGGGAAGGTGGCTCAGTGGTAGAGCACTTACTTTGCATGCCTGAGGCCCTGGGTTCGATTCCTCAACACCACATAAGCAAAAAGAAAAAAGCCAGAAGTGGTGCTGTGGCTCAAGTGGTAGCGCACTAGCCTTGAGCTGAAGAGCTGAGGGACAGTGCCCAGGCCCAGAGTTCAGGCCCCATGACCGGACCCCCCAAAAAAAAGAATAAAAAAAGAAAATGATATTCAAATTATTTACATAGGGAAAGAATAAATTAAATGATTCCTATTTGTAGATGACACGATCTTATATCTAAAGGGCCCAAAAAACTCCACCACCAAACTCCTAGTGCTAAACAACCACTTTGACAAAGTACCAGGCTACAAAATTAGCCCACACAAATCAATAACTTTTCTGTATGCCCACCATGTACAAGCAGAAAGTGAAATCATGAAAACAACCACATTTGCAATAGCCTCAAAAAATATACCTAAGAATTAACCTAATGAAGATGTAAAAGGGAAGTGGCGCTGTGGGCCAATTGGTAGATCCTTGAGCAAAAGAGCTCAGGGACAGCACCCAGGCCCTGAGTTCAAGCCCCACAACCAACCAAAAAATTAACAAAGATGTAAGGTATTTATAGAAAAAAAACCTATAAAGATCCGAAGAAAGAAATCAAAGAGGATATCAGGAATTGGAAAGACCTTCCATGCTCATGAATAGATAAAATCAATATTGTGAAAATGATCATACTACAAAAAGTGATGTACAAATTCAATGCAATCCCCATCAAAATCCCAATGATGTTGTTTATTGAAATAGAGAAAATGATCCAAAAATTCATATGGAACAACAAAATACCTAGACTAGCCAAAGCAATTCTAGGCAAAAAACCCAACCAACCCAGTGTGGGCAGTATCACAATATCAGAGTTCGAACTCTGCTAGAGAGCCATAATAACAAAAGCATCTGGGTATTGGCACAAAAATAGAGCAGTAAGATCAATGGGACAGATTAGAAGACCCAGAAATAAAATCAGATACTTACAGTCATCTGATATTTTTTTTTTAAAAAAAAAGGAGCCAAAGACATAAAGTGGAAAAACATAGCTTCTTCAAAAATTTGTGTTTAGAAAACTGAGCATCCATATGCAGAAAACAAAAAGTGTATCCCTGCTTCTTACCATGTACTCATATCAATTCAAAGTGGATCAAAGATCTCAGCATCAGATCTGAAACTCTGAAACAACCTCAAGAGAGAGTAGGAGAAACATTAGAACTTCTAGGTATAGGCAGGAACATCTTTAATAGAGTCACAGGAGCTCAACAGATAGGGGAGAGACTTGACAAGTGGAACTACATCAAAACTAAAAGTTTCATCGCTATGAACATAGATACTACACTAGAAAGACAGCCACACAATTAAGAAAAGATCTTTACCAGCAATGTATCAGACAAAAACTTAATATCCAACATATACAAGGAACTCAAGAAACTAACCTCTCCCAAACTTAATACACCAATCCCTAAATGGGCAAGAGAGCTAAGGAGAGACTTCTCAGAAGAAGAGATAAGAATAGCAAAGAAACACATGAGGAAATGCTCATCATCCCTGGCTGCAAAGGAAATGAAAATCAAAACAACTCTGAGATTCCATCCCATCCCAGTTAGACTGGCCAACATTTTGAATTCTAACAGCAAATCCCAGCAAGGATGTGGGGAAAAAGTAACCCTACTACACTGCTGGTGGGAATGTAATCTAGTACAACCACTCTGGACAGCAGTCTGGAGGGTTCTCAAAAATCTAAACATAGACTTTCCCCATAACCCAGCCATACCACCTTAGGCATCTACCCTGAACATCATGAGCCAGGAAATGATAAGGTCATTTGTATGTGCATGTTCAATGCTGCACTATTCACAACAGCCAAGATATAGTAACAGCCCAGAAGCCCCACAATGATGAGTGGATCCAAAAGCTATGGTACCCATATACAATGGAACTTCACACAACCATTAGAAAGAATAAAATAATGCCATTTGCAGGGAAATGGATGGAAGTAGAACAAATCATGTTAAGTGAGGAAAGCTAAAATCAGAGAGACAAACAGCACCTGTTCTCTGTGATTATACAGAAGTTAGATCTAAAATGCACTGGGATATGACAAATTACACAAGATTCTAGATACTCACATATAGTGAGACCAATAAAGGATAGTCTTAGGAGAGAATCACGAAGGTGCAATGCCTGAGTGCTTTTTCATATTCACATAAAATAATGTGCATACTGAAATGAAATTTTTTTTGGGGGTCCAGTCATGGGGCCTGAACTCTGGTCCTGGACAGCGTGGGGCCTGAACTCTGGTCCTGGACGCTGTCCCTCAGCTCTTCAGCTCAAGGCTAGCGCTCTACCACTTGAGCCACAGCGCCACTTTTAGCGTTTTTCTTTTTGCTTATGAGGTGCTGAGGAATTGAACCCAAAGCCTCATGTATGCAAGGCAAGCGCTCTACCACTGAGCCACCTTCCCAGCCCCCTGAAATGAAATTCTAAGGTATGGAAACAAAACTTTTTTGTGTGTTTTCTTTTTCTGATGATCCTGTATTCTTTATCTTATATATGGTGTATTCATGTTTATATCTTTAGGAGGCACAGAATTCTTGGGAAAAGGGAGAAAAAGTGCAGCAGTGGAGCTACACTGGACATTGATGAAAGTGAACTATGCAACTTGTGGGTGGAGATGGGAGGGCAGGACTGGGGGAGAATAAGGGAACAGGTGACACTGTATGGAAGGAAATGTATTCGTTACCTGACTCGTGTAAGAGTAACCCTCTGTACATCACCTCTACAAGAACAATAAAGTAAGTTTTAATGCTTTAAAAAATCAAGCTGTATGGCGGCTGACATGTGTAATCCTACCTACTTAGGAGGCAGAGATGAAGAGTATTGTGATTTGAGACCAGTCCAGGCAAAACACTTGCAAGACCCCTACCTCGACCAATAAGGAGCTGGACATAGTAGCACACACCTATCGATGGAAGTGTAAATATGAGAATTGTGGTCTAGGGTATAAACATGAAACACTAGTAGAAAAATAACTGAAGCAAAAAAAAAATCTAGGGAAGGTGGCTGAAATGGTAGAGTGTCTGCCAACAAATTCAAGACCCTGAGTTCCATCCCTAGTAAAGCCAAAAGAGGTGGTGAATTATATTTTTAAAAACAAAAACAACAAGGAATGAAGACTGATACAAATGTATAATATTTTAGAACTTACAGTGAAAGGGAATAGGCACTCCAAAAGGATATATATTCTACAATTATTTAGCATTCTTGAAGTGACCAAAAAATAATAGAGAACAGATACTTAGTTGCCATAGTTGCCAGGATTTAAGGGAAGAGTGGGAGCAGGAAGGAAGGTGGAATGTGTACTGGGTTTGAAAGATTTAGGGCTGGGAAAGGGAAAAAATATGGCCACAAGGTGGCAGGAGTATACAATTAGCTTTATTTGGACTGGGTAACAGGTGCTGGAGAGGAAGGGATGGGAGATCTGACACCTTGTGGCATAGTATGTATGAGGCCATCATCCAGTGCAGATGGAGAACAAGGGAACTAGCAGGGAAGGGAGGCAGAGAGAATATATGAGCCCAGGTGAAGTCT
This sequence comes from Dipodomys spectabilis, assembly GCF_019054845.1. Lineage (NCBI taxonomy): Eukaryota > Metazoa > Chordata > Mammalia > Rodentia > Heteromyidae > Dipodomys > Dipodomys spectabilis. The sequence goes on from NW_024871253.1 coordinate 1,867,756, forward strand.
TTCAGCAGCACAGGGAGTTTCTGGGGCAGAGCACTCCAGGTGGCTAGCAGCAGCTCCTGTTCATCTCATTCGTAGCTGTCAGTGTTCAATGTAGCTTCTAGGGGTCTGAGAAGTAGGCAGGATCCTGATGGCTAAAAATAAAAATATACATTCAAACAACTGAACATTGCACATTTGAGTGTAGCATGGTGTGGGTGTGGGTGTGAGCAGGCTCCCCACCTACTCTGAACATGAGAATGTAGGGCACATGTGTACTACACATTTAGTTTTCAAGGCATCCATTGATTTAGTATTTATAATACATCCCTGGTGTATGTAGGGGTATGTATCCACATATATACACATACACATACATAATTTTTCTATGTATAGTGGGGGGGGAGTGGTTATGGCAGTCCTGGGGCTTGAATTTAGGGTCTGGGCACTGTCCATGAGCTTTTATTCTCAAGGATGGCATTCTACCACTTGAGCCACAGCCTCTTTTCTGGTTTTATAGTGATTAAGTTAAGAATCTCACAGACTTCTGCCTGGGCTGACTTAGATGGTCAGATCTCAGCTTCCTAAGTAGCTAGGATTATAGACAGGAGCCTCTGGCAGCCAGCTCATATGTATCTTTATAAATAACATTTTGTAGTGTAGCTATGAAAGAATACATAAATGATCTTTGTGATTATACAAATCTGCGTATTCCTTGTATCACTATCCATAATGTGGTTGTTACAATGCACTTACTATATTTCTAGAAGGAGCAAGCACAGGGAAAACTAGATCCATAGGTACATAGGCACTTTCCTATAGTGCTTCTTTTTTATTTATTTTGTGTGTGTGTGTGTGTGTGTGTGTGTCTGTGTGTGTCTGTGTATGTGTGTGTAAGCTGGTACTGAGTCTGGAACTAATGGTCTGGACATTGTCTCTTAGTTTTCTAACTAGAGGCTAGTGCTCTACCACTAAAACTACACCTTCACTTCTGGCCTTTTGCTGGTTAATTGAAGAGTTTCATGGACTGAAAGAGTTTCATGGACTGCCCGGGCTGTCTTTGAGCCATGATTTTCAGGTCTCAGCCTCCTGAGTAGCTAGAGTTATAGGTGTGAGCCACCAGTGTACATTAATTGTACAAAGTGAAGTGCTTTATTCTGACATTCTCATCCACCCATATAATGTACCTTGAGCACATTCATTGTATCCATATAATATATCTTGAGCATACTCATTTCTTGTATTTCATACTTATTTCTTCTTCATTTAAATCCCCCATCCTTGCCCTTATCTCTCTTCTACATCTTAACAATGCTCTTTTAGTTCCCAACTGCAGACTCTAAAAGTAGGAGAAAATATGTGATGATTGTCTTTGTGAAACTGACTTATTTCACTTAATCTTATGATTTCCAGTTCCATCCATTTTCTTGCAAGTAAAATAATTTCATTCTTCTTTAAAGCTGAATAAAACTCCACTGTGTGTATGTGTATGCACTTTTTCCTATCTTTTTATAATTTTTATTGTGATTAAATGAGTATATAAATTTCATAATATTGTGAGATTGCTGCATTCTAACCTTCATGGGGCACATTGTCATTATCGTGGTCTATAAAGTTTGTGAATTCTATGAGCTTTGACAATACAGCGATTTCTTCCATATCAGGTGATAAGTACATTTCTTTCCTTTTGCTTAGTGTCAGCTGTTCCCTCTATCGTTCTCATTCCCTTCCTCCCATTGCTGCCCTTCAGTTGCTTAGTTTGTTTTCATCAACATAGAATGCAGCTTATGTTTTCCATAAACTGCTGTATGTTTTCCCTTGTTTCCCTCTGATTCGGTGTCCTCCTCCTAGTTTCCCTCAGATGTGTGCATGTATATATATCTATATATCTACCTATATATATAGATATCTATCTATCTATCTATATCTATCTATCTATATATATATATATGCCATACATGTGGCCAACAACATGGGTCATTTAGTAATGATACGACAAGATGAGTGGAGGTCCTTTGTTTCTAGAGTCCTGTTTACTCTGTCATATCTCCTTGCATTATATATTTGACATCCACATATCAAGGAAACCACCTGTCATTTGTCTCTTTGCTCTTGGATGATTTTTCTCTAGTTCCATCCATTCCCTGCAAATGCCATTATTTTGTCCTTTCTAATGGTGGTGTAAAATTCTATATAGGTACCACAATTTTTGCATCCATTCATCTCTAGTGGGACATTGGGTTGTTTCCATATCTTGGCCATTGTGAACAATGTTGCAATCAACATGGAAGTGCATGTGTCTTTGTATCCTGGTTCCTGTTGCTTGGTAGATGCCTAAGAGTGGTGTGGCTGGGTCATAGGGGAGGTCTATATTTAGCTTCCTGAAGTACCTCCAGTCTGCTTTCCAAAGTGGTTGTATTAGTGTACATTCCCATCAGCAGTGCAATAGGGTTCCTCTTTCTCCGCATCCCCTCCAGCATTTGTTGTTGGCTGAATTTAGGATGTGGGCCATTCTGACTGGGGTAAGGTGACATCTCAGGGTTGTTTTTATTTGCATTTCCTTTACACCTAGAGATGATGAACATTTCTTCATGTGTTTCTTTGCCATTTTTTTATCTCTTATTCTGAAAAGTCTTTCTTTAGTTCCCTTGCCCATTTAGTAACTGGTGTGTTAGGTTTTGGGATTAGTTTATTGGTTCCCTGTACATAATGGATATTAGGTCCTTGTGTGATATATTGCTGGTAAAGACTTTTCCCAACTAGTTGGCTGTCTTTCTAGTTTGGTTGCTATGTCTTTAGCCATGAAGAAACTTTTTATTTTAATATAGTCCCATTTATTGAGTCTCTCTCCAATTTGTTCTGACCCTGGGACTCTATTCAGGAAGTTCCTGCCAGTGCCTATAAGTTCAAGTGTCTCTCCTATTTTGCCATGCAGTTGCTTCATAGTTTCAGGGGTTTTTTGTTTTTTGTTTTTGTCAGTCATGGGACTTGAACTCTGGGCCTGGGTGCTGTCCCTGGACTCTTCAGCTCAAGGGGAGCACTCTACCACTTGGGCCACAGGTGCCTCTTCCTTTTTTCTAGTGGTTTATTGGAGATAAGAGTCTCACGGACTTTTCTGCCTGGGTTGGCTTTGAACCGTGATCCTCAGATCTCAGCCTCCTGAGTAACTAGGATTATAAGTGGGAGCTACCAGTGCCCAGCTGAGTTTCAGGTTTGATGTGAATGTCTTTAATCCATTTGAATTGATATTAGTGCCTGGTGACAATCTGGGTTCACTTTTACTTTTCTGCATGTGGCTGTGCTTCTTTCACTGTATGTCTTTGGCTCCTTTGTCAAATATCAGCTGACTGTAAGTGTGTGGTTTTATTTCTGGATCTTTGAATCTATTCCATTGGTCTTCAGGCCTGTTTTTGTGCCAATACCAAGCTGTCTTTGTTATTATGGCTCTATAGTAGAGTTTGAAATCCAGTATTGTGATCTCTCCTGTTTGTTTGTTTTTTTTGCCTAAAATTGCTTTGGCTATTCTAGGTCTTTTGTTGTTCCATATGAATTTTTGGATTGTTTTCTCTATTTCATCAAGTACGTAATGGGATTTTAATGGGAATTGAATTTGTATATCAATTTTAGCAGTATGGCCATTTTCACTATATTAATTCTGCCTATACAAGAACATGGAAGGTCTTTCCATTTCCTGGTGTCCTCTATGATTTCTTTCTTTAGGGTTTTATAGCTTTCATTAAGTAGTTCCTTTACATCTTTGGTTAGGTTAATTCCTAAATGTTTTATTTTTTTGAGGTTATTGTGAATGGGGTTGTTTCTTTGATTTCCCTTTCTGCTTGTACATTGTTGGTGTACAGAAAGGCAACTGATTTTGTGGGTTAATTTTGTATCTTGCTACTGAAGTGGTTTATAAGTTCTAAGAGTTTGGGGGGTGGTGTTTTTGGTATCGATGAGGTATAATATCATGTCATCTGCAAAAAGCGATAGTTTAATTTTTTCCTTTCCTATGCAGATCCTTTTGATGTCTTTTGCTTGCCTCATTGCTCTGGCCCAGGATTCCAGAACTATATTGAAGAGGAGTTCAGAGAGTGGGATCCTTGCCTTGTTCCTGTTTTTAGGAGAATTAGTTGTAGTTTTTCCCTGTTAAGTATAATATTGGCTACTGGTCTGTCATGTATGGCTTTTATTGTTTTAAGGAATGTTCCTTCTATTAATATTTTCTCCAGAGCTTTTAACATGGATGAATGTTGTATTTTATCAGAGGCCTTTTCTGCATCAATGGAGATAATCATGTGGTTCTTGACCTTGGATCTATTGATGTGATGGATTACATTTATTGATTTACATATGTTAAACCATCCCTGTATCTCTGGGATGAAGCCTACTTGATCGTAATGTATGATTTTTTGGGATATATTTCTGGATTCTGTTGGCTAAAATTTTATTGAGGAGCTTTGCATCTGTGTTCATCAAGAATGTTGGTCTGTAGTTCTCTTTTTTTGTTGGGTTTTTGCCTGGTTTGGGGATGAATGTTATATTGGCTTCATAGAATGAGTTTGTGATAGCTCCCTCTGTTTCTATTTCTTGGAAAAGTCTGAGGAGTATGGGTATTAGTTCCTCTTTAAAGGTCTTATAGAATTCCATAGTGAATCCATCTGTTCCTGGGCTTTTCCTTGTTGGAAGACTTCTGATCACTTCCTGTATCTCATTGTAAGATATTGGCTTATTTAATTGATTTATTTCTTCTTGGTTCAGTTTGGGCAATTTGTATTTCTCTAAAAGTTCATCCATTTCTGCCAGGTTTTCCTTCCATAGTGAGTATAGATTCTGGAAATAGTTCTTTATAATTGTTTGGATGTCTTGGGTATGTAATTTTTCCTGTGGCATCTCTGATCTTATTGATTTGTGTTTTCTCTCTTCTTTTTTAAGTTAATCTTGCAAGAGGTCCATCAATTTTATTGATTTTTTTTCAAAAACCAGCTTTTTGTTTTATTAATTTTATAGTTTTCTTAGTTTCTATCTTGTTGATTTCAGCTCTTATTTTGGTTATGTCACTCTGTCCTGTAACTTTAGGTTCAATTTTTTCTTGCTTTTCTAACAGTTTTATCATCATGAGATTATTTACTTAGTCTGTCTCTATTTTTTTGATGTGTGCACTGAGAGCAATAAATTTGCCCCTCAGGACTGGTTTGCCATGTCTTACAGGTTTCTTTGTGATGTTTATTCATTTTCATTGGATTGTAGGAACTTTTTAATTTCTTCTTTAATTTCTTCTGTTACCCCAATGTTGCTCAGAAGTGGGCTGTTCAATTTCCTTGTATTTGAGTAATTTCTATTGTATGCTTTGTTATTGAACACTAGCTTGATTCCACTGTAGTCAAACAGAATACAGGGGATTATGTCAATCCTCTTGTATTTGCTTAAGTTCCTCGTATGATATGGTCTGTTTTGGAGAAAGATCCCTGGGCTGCTGAGAAGAATGTGTACTGGGTTGTTATTGGGTGGAAAACTCGGTAGATGTCAATTAATTTCGCTTGAGATATGGCATCATTAAATTTGGAAGCTTCTTTGCCAATCTTCTAGTTGGTAGACCTGTCCTTTGGTGAAAGTGGAGTATTAAAGTCTCCTAGTATTGTATTTGGATCTATTTTATTCTGTAAGTCTGAGAGTATTTGATTAGCATACTTGGGTGCACAATGTTTGGAGAATACAAATTGATAATGATGATATCCTCTTCTTGGATTCTTCCCTCTATTAATATGTAGTGTCTTTCTTTGTCTTTTTGTACTGATTTTAATGAAAACTTTATTTTGTCAGATATCCAGATGGCAACTCTTGCCTTCTTGTTGGGAGCATTTGCATGGTAGATCTTCCTCCATCCCTTCACTTGGAGTTTGTTTTTATCTTTGGTTGTGAGATGGGTCTCTTGAAGGCAACAAATGGATGGATCTTATTTTCTGATCCAATCTGCACTTGTTTTTCTTTTGATTGGTGAATTGATCCTGTTAATATTTACAGTTATTTTAGAGAGATGCATTGTGTTTTCTGTCATTTTCCTGCTTTCCTAAGTTTTTCTTCTTTCCTTTCTTCCTGTGCTTACTAAGTGATATCTGTCTGAAGTGGGTCCCTGATCTTGATTGTTTTCTTCATGTTGTATTCCTCCTCTTAATATTCTTTGTAGTGCTGGATTATTGTTTATTAATTCATTTAGTTTTTCTTTACTATTAAAAATGTTAGTAAAAAAAATTTAGTTTCTCCATTGAATGTGAATGCTAGCTTTTCTGGATCTACCAGTCTGGGCTGGCAGTTATTGGTTCTGAGGGCTCAGATGGTACTTTCCCAGGCTTTCCTTGCATTCAGTGTCTGTATGGAGAGATCTGCAGCAATTCTGATCTTTTCCCATTATAAAATAGCTCCTTCTTTGTTTTTATTGCATGCAAGATTGTTTCTTTATTATTCAGACCTATCATTTTTACAATAATGTGCCTAGAAGTGTTCCTCCTGGGATCCTGCTTGTTAGGTGTTCTGTATACTTCTGTTGTGTAGGTAAGATTTTCTCTTTTAAGATTGGGAAATTTTGGTGATAATCTTATTGAATAAGTGCTGTATTTCTTTATTCTGGTATTCCTCACTTTCATCCATCCCAATTATACAAAGGTTTAATTTCTTAGCACTGTCTGCTTGTTCTTGGACCTCCCTTTGTCATATTTTGAGTGTTTTTTTTCCATTTCTGTAACTTTTTTTTTTCAGGTGCTGCATTTTGTCTTCAGTACCTGATCTTCTATTTTCCATTTCATTCACTCTATTAACTATGGCTTCCATTGTGGTTTACATGGAGGAAATTGATCAATTTATGATTTATATAGTGGTTCTCAGAGTATTAATCTCATCATTTAGTAAGATGTGTACTGCATCTATTTTTTGAATGCATCTCTTCTTTGAAATCCTGTATCTCTTTTGATAAGACATTTCTTTGTTCTTTAAATTTCTGATCCACTTATTACTTTAATTCTTGAGTCATTGCCTCTAACAGCTATTTTTTTTTTGGGGGGGGGTCCAGTTGTGGGGCCTGAACTCTGGGCCTAAGCGCTGTCCCTCAGCTCTTTAGCTCAAGGCTAGCACTCTACCACTTGAGCCACAGTGCCACTTCCGGCTTTTTGCTTTTTGCTTATGTGGTGCTGAGGAATCGAACCCAGGGCCTCATGCATGCAAGGCAGGCACTCTACCACTGAGCCACCTTCCCAGCCCCTCTAACAGCTCTTGAATATAACATTTGCCTTATATTTCTTTTTTGCTTTCACTGGGGTTCTTCCCTGGGTGGCTGCTGGCCTTTGGGGATGGTTTGCTATCTTGGTTGTTGAATCTTGTAATTTTTCGCTGTGATTTTGCATGGGAATTCAGGGATCATTGGAGACCATTCCCAAACTTTGACTGCTTTGGTCAATAGGTAGCTGCCTTTGCTTGGTTCTAGGTTGGTTCTTGGATCAACTGATGAAGCTTGTTCTCGGCCCTGAGTTGGCTGAATCTTTACTTGGTCTCAGTTCTGTTGAGGGAGAGGCCAACCTCCAGCTGGTAGTCTGACCCACTCAGACTCACTCTTGAATGCCTCTACTGAGGCACTCATTCAGTTCTTGACTTCACTCAGGGTCATGTGGTTTAGACAGTGTAGACTCCTGCCTGGGACACAGGTAGGGCTTCTTCATCTGTCTGCTGGAGATCACAGGCAGTTCCCACCTTCAGCCAAGGACTGGCAGCCTAAATTGCACATGCTCCCTCCCAAGGGTGCTCTTGGCAAAACCAGGTGGGATGGGTGTATTCCCACAGTTGCTGGAGTTTACTAGGAGTTCCTGACTATAATCAGGTGCTGGTGGCCTGAGCTGTCTGATTCCCAGCCCAGGACACACAGGTCTTTTGCCTTCACAGACACAGTTCCCAGTGGGTGCAGTTTCCCTGCTTTAGCCAGGGATGGGCCGCAGAGGGGCCGACCTCCTGCTGCTAGTCTGTTCCATGTAGGGCACCCTCTTGTTAGATTCTGGTGGGTAGCCACATTCCATCCTCTGCTGAAGCATGCCCTCAGCCCCTCACTTCAATCAGGCCAGGTGGGTTATGAAGCTCAGGCACCCAGCCTCCAGGCCTGGCCCGGTTGGGCTCTGGTGGGACCTGGGCTGCTGGGTTTACCACCAGGGCACACAGTTAGGATTCCTTCTGCCGCTGGCTGCTGTGGCCCACAAGTGCTGTTCCTGCCTTGAGCATTTAAGCTCCCTCTCAGGAGCACTCTTGGTCAAACCTAGTGGTTTGGGTGTGCTCCATGGGAGAGTGGGGCACTTGCACAGTCTCCAGCTTCAGTGGGACCTGTAGTCCAGATGGTAGAGGGAGGGGTCCAGGTCAAGCTCTGGGGGTTACCACCAGCACTGGTCTCCTTTGGGGGAAGGGGAGGTTGTCCCCTGTGCTGGCTTATCCTAGAAATGGTTGGGAGCTGTCCAGTGGTGCTGTGGCAGATGCTGTTTCTGTGTGCTGTAAGTTGTTGGTTACCACTGCACTTCGTGTTCTGTTGAGATGATTGTGGGCTGGTTGGGTGGTGGTGGTGGCTCCAGGTCTGTGTTTCACACCATCTCTGCCTCTGTTTATGCTGTCCGGGTTGGCAACACGGGCTTTTTTGCGCTGGCCTCCTACAGATTGCTGTGGTTCTGGGGGGCCCCACAGCTTTGGTGGGATGGCATGGAGCAGCTTTGCTGATGAGGGGTAGGGGAGGGGTCTCATGCAGGTTTTAAGCTCTGAGACTTCTGTCTCTGCACTCTCTGGGTCAGCACTGGCACCTTGGGAGTCTTCTGCGCTGGGGTTGTGCAGATGGACCACTGTCGTTCTGGATTTACCCCCGTGGCTACAGGCTGGGTGGCTTTGTTGAGATGGTGTGGGGCTGATCCACCTGTGAGGGTTGGAGGAAGGATCTTTGTTCAGGTTGTAAGCTCCGATCACTGGATCTGGCACTAACACCTTGGGAGTCTTCTGCGCTGGCATTCTGCAGACAGACCCTTGTGGTTCTGGGGTCTCCGGCAGCCCCAGTCCTGGTTGAGCCATGGTTTGGCATGGAGTTGCGCAGCCACCAAAGGGTTGGGGAACGGTCTTCATGCATTTCCATCTTTGTGTAGGTTCAGAAGTTTTATCCTTTTCTTTTTTTCACCCCCTATTTTTCTCTGGGTGTTCGCCTTTTTGCTGTCATTGGTCTCTTTGGGAAACTGAGCATTGGAACTCGAACTCTCTAGTTGGTTGGAGAGAGCTGTGGTGTGTCCCTACTCTTCTGTGGGCATCTTGGCCCCCCTCCTTCCCTATCTATTTTTAACCAAGAATCAATAAAAAATATATATTCAGGAATACCTTCAGTAATCTTTGATTCTTCAGGGTATGTATATACCCAGAAGTTGCACAGTGAATCATATGGAAGCTCTGCTTTGAAGTTTTTAAGAGAACCTCTAGCTCATTTCCAGCATGGCTGGACTAACTTGTATACTCATCAGAAATAGTTGGGGTCCATGTTTCCTCAATCTTCAACACTATAGAGTTGGATGACTTTGCATGTGTGCCATGTACCTAATGATTTCGGATTACAAATTGGCAGAAATCACCTGGGGGGCCTCACACCTGTAATCCTAACTACTCAGAAGGCTGAGATCTGAGGATAGGAATTTGAAGCCAACCCAAGCAGGAGATTCCATGATATTCTTAAATCTTATTAACCACCAAAAACTAGAAGTGGAATTGTGGCTTAAGCGGTAGAGTTCTAGCCTTGAGTGGAAAAAGCTAAGGGACAGCACACAGGCCCTGAGTTCAAGCTCTATGACTGGCACACACACAAAAAAATAATGGTGACAGATCTATTATGTATCTTTTCTCCCTAATATAGGAACAGAAATGCCATTGACATTTTTCTATCAAGTACTTGTTCATGTCCATTCTCCTCATTGGCCATGTCTAAAACTGACACAGATGAAGACCTCTTTCTGATTTGTAAGACAGGAATTGGAAAATGGGGAGGGTAAAGCCATCATAAGGTAATCTTGAGTTACATATGTCTGTTCCTAGCTTCCATTTTAAGTGTATGTGTTTGTGTTTGTGTGTATTCACAGGATATAATTATGCAATGTTTTTAAAGAGTCTTTTTCTTAAATCTGTACTTTCTTCTCCATTCCATCAGATTCCATCCTAGCCTTTCATTGACTTCAGATATTAGAGTTTATTTTTGTTGCCATGATAAGAGTCTGGAGGTTTCTTTTCTCATCACTGGAATTTGACTGTGTTTTATTCTGGTTAAATTATACTTCCTATCTTATATTCTTCAACACTCACATTTCCCCCTCAGTTGTTAGGTAGGAATAGTGATGCCAACCACAGAATGATGTTGTGATGATACATAAAGCATAGGTAGATAGATAGATGTTTATATATGTGTATATTTATATCAAACTATCTATCTATCTCTCTATCTATCTATCTTCTCTTTTTGATGGTCCTGGGGCTTGAACTGGGTATTGTCAACTGTCCCTAGGCTCCTTGAACTCAAGGCTAGCATTCTACCACTTGAGATACTGCACAACTCACAGCTTTTTCTGTGATTAATTAGAGATAAGAATCTCACAGATATTCCTGCCTAGGCTGGCTTTGTGCTGTGATCCTCAGATTTCAGCCTCCTGAGCAGCTAGTACTATATGCATGATCCACCAGCACCTGGCTAGGAAGCCTATATATTTAGATTGCCTGCTGATTGGTAATTTATTTGTCCATTTATCTTCAGGCTCTAGGATTGTATGATAAATGATATGGTTCATTTCTTATTTATTTATTTACTTACTTACTTACTTGTCGGTCACTAGGCTTGAACTCAGGGCCTAGGTGCTGTCCCTGAACTTTTTTACTCATGACTACCATTCTACTACTTTGACCCACAGTGCCACTTCCAGTTTTTGTGTGTGTGTATTATTTGTTGTTGTTGGTGGTCATGGGGCTTGAACTCTGGGTGTGGGCATGGTCTCTCAGCTCTTCCGCTCCAGGCTAGCATTCTAACACTTGAACCACAGCACCACTTCCAGTTTTCTGGTGTGTTATTGGAGAATTGAGTCTCATGGACTTTCCTGCCTGAGCTGGCTTTGAACTGCAATCCTCAGATCTCAACCTCCTGAGTAACTAGGATTACAGGCGTGAGCTGCTGGTGCCCGGCCCACTTCCAGTTTTTAGGTGATTAATTGGAGAAGAAAGTCTCACAGACTTTGAACTGTGATCTTCAGATCTCAGCCTCCTTAGTAGCTAGGATTTCAGGCCTGAACCACCAGTGCCCAGCTTACTTTTTATTTTTCAGGTGTTGTATATAGGGTTACTGTAAGTCAGGTAATTAGTACATTTCTTATTTTGGACAATGTCACTCCTTCCTTTACTTCCTCTGTTTCCCCTCTCTGTCCCTGCCTACAAGTTACATACATACATACATACATACATAGTATATACTGAATGGCACGATTTCATTTGTTCATCCCTCCTACCTCCCTTTCTGCTCCCCTTGTGCCTCCCTCCCCCCGCCCCCAAGAAAAACCCAAAGCAAAAGCATACTACCACCCCCACTAACAACAACAATAACAACAAAACCTCCATGTGTCCATTTCCTGGAGTTGATTTGAATGAATAGTATTTTATTTTATTTTATTTTATTTTTATGAATAGTATTTTAAATGTCCAGAGAAGTTACACCTTTGGGTTCCTTCCTTAAAGACTATCCTTCTTTTGTCTGAATGTCCAGTTTAGCTATCATGTCTTCAGACTGTCATGTCTAGTTATTATGTTTTAATGGTATAGGTGAGAGCAGAAATCAAGGAGGCTTATCAAGAATCGTAGGTCAGATATGACAGCACACAGCTGCCATCCCAGCTTCTCAGAAGGCAGAGATTGGGAGGGTTACAGCTTAAGGCCAGCACTGGTTTTAGAAAAACCCTATCTTAACAAACAAGCTGGGTGTGTTGGAGCCTCTCTATAAGCACAATTACACAGAAGGCGTACTTAGAAGGACTGTGGTCTAAAGCTAATCCAAGACAAAAACCATGAGACTCTATCTGAAAAATAACTAAAACATAAAGGGCTAAGGGTGTGGTTCAAGTGGTAAAGTGCTTGCTCCTCTAGCAAGTGTGAGACCTTGAGGTCAAACCCTAGCAGCTTTAGAAAGAGGAAAGAGGAAAAAAAGGAGAAGGAGGAGGAGATTTGAATCTTGAGCAAGGCCTAAATGAGCCACAGCAGCATCTTTCCAGGAATCACAGACCTTCCTGAGGACATCAAGAAGGCACACATTGTGGGGCCTGAGCTCCTCCTCCTCCTCCTCACACATGAGTCTCTAACCTCCTCCCTTCTTTTTTTTTTTTTTTTGATGTTTGGGTTGGAAATCTGTGTAGAGATTTTTGAAAGTCAGCCAAGGAAGTCTTTTCAAAAGGAAATTAAAAAAAAATTCTGCCAGTTTTTGTACATGATTTATACAGTCCTGTGCTCCATCATAGCCTGTGCCAAGAAGATCCACAGAATCCCAGGGGGTGACATTGTCCCAAAAGAAATATACTTATAAGCCAGGAGCTGGTGGCTCACGCTTGTATTCCTAGCTACTCAGGAGGCTGCAATCTGAAGATCAAAGCCAGCCCAGGCAGGAAAGTCAATGAGACTCTTATCTCTAATAAACACTAGAAAATTGGAAGTGGTGCTGTGGCTCAAGTGGCAGAGCACTCACCTTGAGCTGAAGAGCTGAGGGACAGCGCCCAGGCTCAGAGTTCAAGCCCCATGACTGAATATATATAGATATAGATATAGATATAGATAGATAGATATAGATATACTTATGGACTCTTTGCCACATATATAGGTTTATCTAATTTGGGAATTGGAAGGAAAATAACAAAATGCTGAGATAAGGACAAAGATTAAACTAATACAACAACAATACTCATACAACACTATGATGAAAATGGAACTTCACAACTTGATGGGAAGGGAGTTGGGGGGTAGGGGGAAGAGAGAAAGTGGGAGAAAACAAGGGAGGAGGTAACAATGTTTGACAAGAAATGTACTCATTATTTATGTAACTGTAACTCCTCTGTATATCACCTTTACAAATAAATTAAATTTAAAAAGAAATAGAAATGTACTCATTCCCTGACATATGTAACTATAACCTCTCTGTATATCACCATTATAATAACATTAAAGGTATGCAAAAAGTAAAAACCCAGGCAGTGGTGGCTCATGCCTGTAACTTTAGTTATTCAAGAGTCTGAGATCTGAGGATCACAGTTCAAATACAGCCTGGGCAGAAAAGTCCATGAGACACTCATGTCCAATTAACCACCAGGAAACTGGAAGTAGTATTGTGACTCAAAGTGGTAGTACACTAGCCTTGAGACTCTACAAACTGTGGCCAGGCCCTGAATTCAAGCCCCACAACCTACAAAAGAAAAAGCAAAGAAAAGGACAGAAACAGAAAAGAAAGAAGCAAAGAAGGAAGGAGGAAGAAAGAAAAGAAGGAAGAAAAACTCAGGGACAAAGTGTTCAACTTTAACCCAGCACTCATCTTTGTCCCAGAAATGAAATCAAAATCCTTGTCCTGAGGGAAGGATTCCTGGTTCCTGAGGGAAGCCTTGCTTCATGTTCCTGGCAACAGGTAGGCTTAGCCTATCCTTCCAGTAGTATACTGCGAGGAAGAAGGTGGAGGGTTTGGATCTGGTAGAGAAAGCCTTCACAGATTCACTGGTGCCCTCCAGCAATTCCTCCTGATGCTCCTCATGCAGCTTCAGAGCATGATCACTCACCATACACACAGGACTCATCTTCTTCCTTGAATACAGCTGGAGCAACTCAGACCAGCAAGGTCAGGACTATTTTTTAGAGACAAAGGAGTTTATTGCTAGCAAGAGGAACCAGGCTAGTGTCAGAAAGAAGTTTGGATTCTGAGGGAGGGGAAACCCTGGGTTTTAGACAAGCTGGTCACACAGTGTGGTTACTTAAATCAGATACATAAACCTAGTCTGGAGAAAATAGTGAAGCCACATTTTGAGAGGTGGAATTTTGGAGTCTTTATCAGAGCGTAGCAGTCTGCAGGTGGCCAATTACAAAGACCTGCAGCCAGCCAATACACTTAGTACAGTTAGAAAACAGGCCAGAGAGCAAGGAAAGAACAAAAACAATACCAACAGACCAATTCAGCTCCAACAGAGAGCTGAATTTGGATGCCATGTTAACTGAAGAACAACCTGAAGACAGGACAGGAACACAGAGACACACGGCACGGTGTAATGGCACCGGAGCTGGTCCCAGCCTAAATAGGGAGCAGGGGCAGGGCAGGGGCAGGGGAAACTCCCAGTCCCAGGCACTGGATTGACAGGTCTAGTAACCTATCAACCAAATGCCCACCCTTGCCTCCAGGAATTCAGGTATATCCATCACCTGGGAAGTTGGGACTTCACCTTCCCCCACCATGAAGACAATATACCAAATCTTACTATCTACATGTGGCCAAGATAGTGCTGTCCAGACTCAGTCTCCCTCTAACAATACAAAATAGGCATTCCTCAGATACACAAAAGGTCAGGTGGGCTGAAAATCAACTTCTAACAGGGTGGGTAATTCCTTTCTAGTTGTGCAGAAATCATGACATCATATTTGTAAGCATTATGTCCACCTTTGGTCCTCAGCTCCACTAAGACCTGCTGGTCCCTTCCTCTCTCCGCCAAGACTCACCTGAACTCTCATCTACCTCACTTCCTAACCCCCAGACCCTGCTGCTGAAGTACCAGGCCGAAGACACCCCCCCCCCCCAAATACCACCAGGGAGCCATCGCTGATGTAAATGCATGAGAGTCGTTTATTACAGCTCAAGCCGGACTCACAAACCTTCCCTGAGGCAGTAAGTCAGAAATTGTGAGCCCCGACCCTTCCTCTAGCAGGGTTTTTATAGGGTTTTTAGGGACTTCTATACATCATTGCAACACATAACAAACCCTATCACATCACGGGAAAAATCATAAAATAATTCTAAAAGATGATTAGCATAACCAGTGGTGAGAACCAACCAGGTACTGCGGATTGGCTGGTTCATGGGGGTTGATGCTCTTTGAAATGACTGGCTAAAGCAGATGGTCTGAGCCTCGACCAAGTGGTCTTTAACTTGCAGGAACATCTGGAACTTTGGGTTTTTCCTGTTATCTGCTGATTAGCTGTAGTTAGTGGAATTTACCATACAGGGTTGTTCCTGGAATTTGGGCCCAAAGGGATCAAGGGGAGTTGCTGACACATTTCCTGGGCAAAATGGAATCCAAACCTAAAATTGCTATATTTTGTTCAGGTTTCACATTGCTACCTAGACAGTGAAGGCTGCCATGTCTCTCTCTCCGGGGCAAATATGGCTCCTCAAATAAACCTTCTAATAATCTTTCTCCTGAGCCTGTCTGCCTCCACATGGTCCCCTGGGATAGATGTGGCGGATCCTTTCATTGGTGGCTCTATGAGGATAGGTTCCTGGATGGATTTGTTCCCCCCAGCTCCACTTCGGATGGGGGTCTGACCAGCTTCCCCGGGACCTAGCCTGAGATCCTACACTCCTATCACCAGAGGACCAACAAGGTAACTTTCTCCTGACCAAGTGCTCTACCTGCTGTCCAACACCGGCTAATTAAGTCCTACCTTCCAGGTTAAGTGAAGAGTTTTAGATAATTAAGTCCTAGCTTCCAGGTAAGTGAAGAGTCTTAGATTTCACTGTGCAGGCTTTCTGGGGGAGGGGAGGGGGATGCTTGGCCAAGTATCTAGTTGATGGCCTCCATGGCCAAGGGATGCTGTGGAGAAATGTGACATTTCCCACTGGTTGTTTCCCACTTTTTGAGCCAAATTCACTGCTGGGGACGTTCACGGTCAGATTTTGGGTCCATCAACACTTACCATGGAAAAGGACAGAACTAAATTTCCTTGCAACCAAATTTGGCCCCAAATTTAAAACTCCACTTACACGAGCATCTGGGCAGGTAGAACTCTCTCTCTCTCTCTTAACCTCTCCCTTCCAACTAAAGGTAAAAGCATGGATGAGTTTAAGTTTACACTCCTCTTCTGCAGCCTCCCCCACGAGGCACCCCCTCTTCTGTGGTACCCCTCCTCTGCCTTGGTAGTTGGGGTGGAACCTGAAGCTCCATGCATGCCAGAAGCAATGCACCCTCACTGTCAAAATCTTCAGCCCTCTCTAGCACTGACCATGTGATGGATGCACCATCTTGACATCGTGGGAGCTCAGCTGCTCTTTCGCACCAACTTCATTTTGCGCCTACTCAGCTTGATTCTGTGATCCTCCCCCCCAACTGACCAGCAGTACCTTTATATCATGTCATGTGTTTGTTCTGGTTTCCTGTTTACTAAAAGTTCCTTGTTGTTGGCAATGTTTTGTGTTTTAAACTGACCACATAGTTCCATCATAATTAGGCAAATTAATTCCCAAAAACCTTAAACAACAGATTTTAAAATCTAAGCGCACTCTATAATCTGTGCACAAACTTGTCTGTCTATCTACTTGTCTATATGTAAATGATTATGGTTTCAAGGTTACCAAGTACTCTGCTTACTAAAAATCTTTGTCAATGGAAGCTGTGATTTAATCTAAATTGCTTTAAAACTTTGTGACCTGATTAAGCAAAAGAAAAAACAGGCTGTTTTAAAAGGTCCTGGGAAAGGAGTTAGAAAACATGTTTTTCTTTGCAAAGTAAATGAAATTGGTAATTAGGTTGGCTGTGATTTATGTCATTCCTATGTACATCTTTGCTAAGAGTTAAATATTGTACCTTTGACCATGGCTAGTAAACTAAGGCTAAGGTTTTAATTCTCCATTTTCTCCCCTGTGTGCCAATCAACTCTCTTTAAGATCAAGGGACCAGAATGAAACCAGTGGTAGAAATTTTTACAGATAACCAGCAGGAGGTGCAACACACGCTACAATCTTGCTCAGACTCCGGCCTTGCTCCATCACACATGACCAAAAGCTTGCTAATTTTGGGTAAAACACAAGCCACCTCAGGTATGTTTCTGTAATGTTAATCCCCACAAGTTAGACCGTAAGGGGTGTATGAGCAAAGGATATCAATTGACTTCTATGCTATTTTACAATTGGATGGACATTAAGAAAAACTGCTAATTTCCTAAAGACTCAGACTGCAGGAAAAATGTGGCCAGTTTAAATCTTCAGCCTAGAGGTAAAGGGTATAGCCCAGTGTTTCCATGAAGTATTTAATTGCAGATTAAAGTAACTTTAGAAAAAGGGACTAAAAATGGCGTCCCCTTTGTGAAAATTTAGGAAGTTGTGGAGAGTGGCTGGCCTCCCAATTTTAAAATGAAAATTGTCTTAAAGGTGTCTTTAAAGTATTAAGTAAAAAGTTTGTAGACCTGAGATTATGTCCCTATTCAGATCTGCCTGAATCAGGTTCCTCAGCCAGCCAGCAAAATGCTTTACAAACCAGAGTGTTAAACAAGCGACCCTGCTGTAGCCCAAGATATAAACCACTTTAAACAGGCTGCCCAGAGGCAATGGGTGGTACTTACAGTGCCAATCAGTCTCAGTTAAAAGAAAACATCTACTGGATTTTATTTTTAAAAAAACTCTGGCAAGTAATTGTTAGTCAATTGTTAATAAGTTATAGGTAACTTCTATCTCATTGATCTCCTTGTTGCTTTAATTGGAAATAAAAAGGGCGTTTGTAACAAAGACTCTTGCCACAGTTCAAAGCCATCCCAGGCACAAAGAATCCCTCTAAAACTCCATCTCCCAGCTAATCAGCACTGAACCATACTGGAGGCATGGCTCGAGACTCATCTCTAAGTATCCAGCCAAAGGCTGGAAGTGGTATTGTGACTCTAAGTGGTAGAGCAGTACCCTCGAGCAGGCATGCTCAGGGACAGTGCCCAGGCCTTAAGTCCAAACCCGGTAAATGCCAGCTGGGACAGGTTATCCCAGCAATGGACGCTGAGATACCCACCAGAACAAAGTCAGTCCTGACAATGAAAAACCATGGAGAGGAGTAAGAAGAGATGACATCCTAAATGGAGTCACCTTACACTTGCCCTTTCAAAATTAATCAGAGCCAGAAGATCAAGAGAAAGAGTTGCTTGCTCACCTAATGTCCATATCTGTCTACCTTCTAACTGGACAGAAAGTTAACAGCCTTATCTTTGCCACCTGCTATTTGTATCTATAGTAGTTTCTGACTGGTACTCCCAACCAGTCCATTATGCCCTCTCCTACCCAGTTACCCAAAAGACACTAGATACCCCTTCCTGCCTTCCTTGCCGCAAGTCTAGTTATTCCTCCTTCGCTGTAAAGGGCTGTAATTGGGCTTATACTGTTATGGGGGAAAGAGTCCACCACGCAGAGACAGCTTCATGTAAAAAGATGACTTTAGGGCTGGGTAGGTGGCTCAGTGGTAGAGCGCTTGCCTTGCATGCATGAGGCCCTGGGTTCGATTCCTCAGCACCACATAAGCAAAAAGAAAAAAGCCAGAAGTGGTGCTGTGGCTCAAGTGGTAGAGCGCTAGCCTTGAGCTGAAGAGCTGAGGGACAGCACCCAGGCCCAGAGTTCAGGCCCCACAACCGGACCAAAAAAAAGATGACTTTATTAAGAAAATCGTTAGCTGACCAGCCAGGGACACAGCACAGACTTGGGAGCTGAAACTGCAACCCCGAACAGCCCACAAGCTAGGGTTTTTAAAGGCAAAATCCGTGTGGTCAAACCTAGCCACACACAGGTGGCCAAAAGGATTGTAACACACACATAAAGATTGCATATTTATGTCAGTGGCCAATGGGGTTACAGTCTGTCTCATAGTAACTGTTTGAACTAACCTATCATTTTGGTTTGAACTGGTGTGCAAATTCAGGGTCCCCACACAAAGTAGGTGGATATTCTTACTCATGGGGGCTATACATTCCAGAAACATAATGCCCCGCACCCTTGAAGCTACAGGAGATTTATTACAAAGACAGCTACAGGCGGACACACAACGTGACACAGCAGGTGCCATCCTAATTAGGTAGGATATGAGAGAGTGCCGAAGTCCATGTGAAATAGGTGTTAAGGTCTCCTCTTACAGCCTCTCTTTGTTTTTAGTAAAAGTTCAATTTCTGGGCTTAGTTTTTCTCACACAGTCTGGGACCTTAACAGTCTAGGAGACCCTTCCCTCCTACAAGACTCCAAGTGGAACTTTTCTGGCCCATGGCCAATGTGTGTTCTCCTAGGTCATTCATATTAACTCACCTTGTCACCTTGTCAGCTTTTTGCCTGATCTTTCCGAAAGTCTCTTTCAATAGGATAACATCCCCTGCCCAGGATACCACTTGGGAACAAGTCAAGGCTATCCTGTTCCTTTAGGCAACCAGAGACATTACTTACACTGCCCTGTCTTGCCCAGTGCAAATCTGGACCCTAAAAACCCCAGCTCCAGGGATTCTTGATGCCCCCAGGCCAGCAGGAAGTAGCCAAAAGAGCCCATTCTTTCATGGCACATTCCTCTCTTGAGTTGCTAGCAGCAATTTTGCCTTTTATTAATTGTGTCTTGCATTTTAGGTAACTATTGCCATGGAATAGGAGGACCTTTACCAACCAAACTGTCAACTGTCAAGCAGATGCTTCTTGGGACGGTACCTGGCCAAGCAATGAAGCAGAGACCCCTGACTACTTTGCCCCTTTACAGCAGGAAGTAGCTCCAGAAGAAACTACCTCTGCCCATATCCCCTATTTTTATTAAACAACAGAGTGAGGAATGTAAGCATTATGCCTACCTTTGGTCCTCAGCTCCACCCAGACCTGCTGGCCCCTCCCTCTCTCCACCCAGACCCACCTGAACTCCCATCTACCTCACTTCCTAACCCCTAGACCCTGTAGCTACCTAGATAGTGGAGGCTGCCATGTGCTTTCTCTCTCTCTCTCTCTCTCTGGGACAAATAGGGCTCCTCTAATAAACCTTGTAACAATCTTTCTCCTGTGCCTGCCTGACTCCGCATG
Organism: Dipodomys spectabilis; assembly: GCF_019054845.1. NCBI lineage: Eukaryota > Metazoa > Chordata > Mammalia > Rodentia > Heteromyidae > Dipodomys > Dipodomys spectabilis. The sequence goes on from NW_024871253.1 coordinate 1,887,779, forward strand.
GTCCCCTGGGATGGATGTGACAGATCTTTTCAATGTTACTACCCCTTCCATATTCTTAGTTAGAAAATGCCTTGTGGACTTCTTGCTATCCATTCGGTTATTCCCATCTAGTCTGCCCCCAGCCCACATGTCAGGAATAGGCCCACCAGGCCACATTCCAGCAAAGTGGCCTTTGTTGAGCACATAGTTCCTAGGGAGGTGTAGCTATGTTCTACTTCAGTACATCTCCATCTGCTTTCCCCTCCCTCAGTCCTGCCCTTCCGCTCCCCTCCCCCAATCTTTCTTATCTGTTCTCTCCATCACAGCCCTGCCTCCCTCAGCCACATTACTTCCCAGGGCCTTCACCTATGCCCTCCAGCCAGCACCCATTGGTTGAAGGGGCCTCACCTTGGGTTCTGGGTTCTTCTGCTATCAAAAGGCAATGCCAGGTGCCTATAATCCTAGCTACTCTGGAGGCTGAGATCTTGAGGATCATGATTCAAAGCCTGGGCAGGAAAGACTATGAGACTCTTATCTCCAGTGAACCAGAAGTAGTGCTGTGGCTTGAGTGGTAGAGTGCTTGCCTTGAGCTGAATAGCTCTGGGACAGCGCCTTGGCCCAGAGTTCAAAAGCTACAACAACAAAGAAAAACCTCTAGTGTCCCCATCTTGGGGTTCATTTTCTTAATATCATCTTATGTACATAGCTTTTGAGCTTTTCTGATAAGATTATCCTAGAAATATACTAGTTATTGCAAATAAGGGAAACCATGGGACCTATCTTTCTTTGGGTCTGACTTACTTCACTTACTATGATTTTTTCCCAGTCTTTCCATTTTCTAACAAATGGGGTGGTGTCATTCTTTCTGAAGGAAGCATATAATTCCATTGTGTATATATACCACATTTTCTTCATCTACTGAAGGGCATCTGGGTTGGTTCCATATCTTAACTATGGTGAGTAATGCTGCGATAAACTTAGTTGTTCTGGTAGATTTAGTATGGTCTTGTTTGTGATCATTTGGGTAATGCCCAGAAGTGGGATTCCTAGGTCAGAGGGGAGCTCTCTGTGAAGTCTTTTGAGGAACCTTAGTGCTTATCAGAATGGTTGAGCAAGTTCACACTCCCACCAACAGTGCAATAAGGTTCCCTTTTGGCCACATCCCCTCCAGCATCTGTTATTAGATTTCTTGATTATAGCCATTCTAACTGGGGTGAGGTGAAATCTCAATGTTGTCTTGATTTGCATTTCTTTTATGGCTAGAGAATTTGAGCATTTCTTCATGTGTCTCTTATTCATCTTCAGAGAAGTCTCTCTTTAAGTCGTTAGCCTACTTATTAATGGGGTGGTTGTTTTTTTTGAGGATTTGTTTTGGGGGGGATTTAATTTTTTAAGTTCTAAGTATATTTTAAGGATGAGACCTTTGTCTGTTGTGTGGCTAGTGAAGATCTTCTCCCTATCTTTGGGCTTTCTATTGATCTTGCTAGCTATGTCTTCTGCCACGCAGAAGCTCTGCAGTTTAACACAACCCCATTTGTCCAATTTTGTTTGATTTGTTGTGTTTTGGGGTGTTTATTAAGAAAATTTCAGCCTATGCCAAGGAGCCCTACAGTTTCTCCTATTCCTTCCTGTAATGTTTTCGGGGTGTCTGCTTTGACTTCGAGGTGTTTGATCCATTTGGAGTTGGTTCTGGTTGTCCCTGAGCTTTTTTGCTCAAAGTTAGCACTCACCACTAGTAGCCACAGCATCACTTCTGGTTTTCTAGTGGTTAATTAAACAAGAATTGTATGGACTTTCCTGCCCAGGCTGGCTTTGAACCACAATCCTCAGTTCCCAGTCTTCTGAATGGCTAGAATTACAGGCATAAGCCACTGGCACAATTCAGCTTTTCTTGAGTCCTGTGAGTTCCCTATGCTTCCTTCCAAGTCATGCCCCTTAGTTGATTAAGTTGGCAATAACTTAGTAAGTAGAGCAATCAACCCCACAACACATAGGACAAAAAACACCCTATCCGGAGCAAGTCAAGTTCAACAACTTGGTTTCAGAAGCATGGAAATGAAATTGTGAAAAATAACCATGATACATTTTAGGAGATAAAGCAAAAACATGAACTTTTGTTCCTTTTCTAATAGCCTGCCCTTCCTGCTGAGTGTTTTATTCTTAGTAATTTCTTGGCCTAAGTCCACAATTCTTCAGTCATTCTTGTTTATTAGTATAATCATACAATTATAAAGTCTTCATCCAGGAGCAGTGGCCTATACCTGTAATCCCAGCTACTTGGGGAAACTAGTTAGATTGACTATGTAAATTCTCTGGGTCATAGGAACATTTTAACAGCATGAATTTTTTGAATATATGAATGTGGGGGATCTTTCCCTCGTTCATGTCCTCTAATTTCTTTCATCGATGTTTTATAACTTTCATAATAGAAATATTTCATTTCTTTGGTTAAATTTATTCCTTGGTATTGTCAATGGGCTTGTTTGGTTATATCTCTTTCTGATAATTTTTTTATTGGCGTATAGCAACACTGCTGAGTTTTGTGTGTTGATTTGTTTCCTGAAACTCTGTAAATTTATTTATTTATGTATTTATTTATGGGTCGTGAGACCTGAACTCTGGGCCTGGGCTCTGTCCCTCAGCTCTTCAGCTCAAGGCTAGCACTCTACCACTAGAGCCACAGCACCACTTCTGCCTTTTTCTGCTTATATGGTGCTGAGGAATTGAACCCAGGGCCTCATGCATGTGAGGCAAACACTCTACCACTCTACCACTCTGCCACACCTTCCCAACCCCTGTGAATTTACTTTTTAGTTCTAATCATCTTGATGCACCTCTTGTGGGGAGGAGTGCTATTCATAAGACCAAGTCTTTTTACATTCAGTGACCATTTGACTTCTTTTCCAATTTGTATGCCATTTATTTCTCTTGATACATGGCTTTGGCTAGGACATTTAGCATTATGATGAATAAAGGGGTAAGTTTGGGCACCCTTGTTTTATTCCAACTCTTAGAACGCTTTGAGCTTTTTTCAATTCAATGTAACATTTCTTTCTCCCTTTGAATGTTATACTCTCATAGATCCTCTAAGAAGGAAGCCACAAGAAAATGAAGAGCTAGGCACTGGTGAGTCATGCCTGTAATCCTAACTTAGGAGGTTAAGATCTGAAGATCCCAGTTCAAAGCCAGCTGGGGCACAAAATTCCATGAAAATTTTATCTCCAGTTAACCAGCAAAAAGCTAAGGGAAAGCAGACTGGCCCTGAGTTCAAGCCCTAGTACCACCAGGAGGAAAGACAGAGACAGACAAGCAATTCTACTTATGTGACTCATAAAAAGTATCTCCCTTTTGCTGGCACCATGTGCAGATGTGATTATTCCTACAGGCAGTGTATGGGGTTTGTTGTTGTTGTTGTTGTTTGTGGGTATTTTTGTTGGTCATGGGGCTTGAACTCTGGGCCTGGGTGCTGTCCTTGAGCTCCTCAGCTCAAAGAGAGTGCTCTATTACTTGAACCACAGCACCACTTCCAGTTTTTTGGTGGTTAATTAGAGATCAGAGTCTCGTGGACTTTCTTGCCAGGACTGGCTTCAACTCATGATCCTCAGATCTCAGCCTCCTGAGTAGCTAGGATTACAGGTGTGAACTGCCAGCATCTGGTCAGTATTTGGTTTTCTTGGAGCAATGTTTGGCTTCATGCCAATGCTAGCAAAATAACTCCTCCTAGATCCAAAGCCATATTCTACCACTGTGTAGCTTAATACCATTTGTAGGTTAGACATCCCATAGTCTGACCTTGACAAGCTGCAGTCCAATGGCTCCTGGCCTTCTGGTTGGTAATTTCCATGCCCCTCCATGCAGGCATGGGAGGCAGCTGAGTTGGAATTGGCCCCCATCCTGAGTTGGAATAGGCATAACACATTGTGATTGTGTTAACCCCCATTAAGATTCCTTCATTCAGCTGGCTGCGGGTAGCTCACACCTGTAATTCTAGCTACTTAGGAGGCTGATATCTGAGGACTGTGGTTCAAAGCCAGCTCTGACAGGAAAGTCTGTGAGACTCTGATCCCCAATTAAGTACCAAAAAGCCAGAAATGGCTTTGTGACATGAGCCACTGCCACCTGGCTCTCTATGTAGTTTTGATTTGCATTTACTTGATGGCTGAGGATGAAAATTTCTGCTTTTACTGATCATTTGTACTCCTTTTGAGAACTGTCTGTTCAAGTCGTTTACCCATTTAATCATTCGACCATTTGCTCATTAGTTATTGATATATTTAGTTCTTTATATATTCTGGATATTAATCCCTTATCAGATGAATTCCATGTAAAGGTTTGTTCTTATTTTGTAGGCTGTCTCTTCAATTTTATAACTGTTTACATTGATGTATGTAAGCTTTTTTTTTATTTTTCATTTTATTTTATTTTATGCCAGTCCTGGGACTTGAACTCTGGGCTTGGGCTTTGTCCCTGAGCCTCTCTGTGCTCAAGGCTAGCACTCTACCACTTGAGCCACAGCAGCACTTCTGGCTTTTTCTTTATAGTTTATTAAAGATAAAAGTCTCAGGGACTTTTCTCCCTACAGTTGGCTTTGAAGCACAATCCACAGATCTCAGACTCCTGAGTAGCAAGAATTACAGTTGTGAGCCACCAGGGCCCAGCTGAGGCTTTTTAATTTGATGTAATTCCATTTGACAATTTTTCAATTGTTTCCTGAGCTGTTATAGTCCCACTGAGAAAGTCCCTACCTGTGGCTAAATTGCCAAGTGTTTTTTTTTCTGAGTTTCCAAGTTACAGGTGTTATATGAAGGTCTTTAATCAGTCTGAATTTATTTCTTTGCACAGGATAAAAGATAGGGACATACTTTCAGTCTCCTACATATGGATATCCAGTTTTCCCCAACACCATTGATCTCCCTTCAAACATTAAAGGTGGTTCTTTACAAAATAGAAAATACAATCCTAAAATTCATATGGAAACAAAAAAAAAAAAATCCCAATATCTAAAGCACTTCTGGGGCAGGGAGGGAAACACAGTACATGAGCTATCACACATTCTCCACTTCAGATTAAACTACAGAACCCTTTACCTGACTTACGTTAACTATAATCCCTCTGTACATCACCTTAAGAACAAGAATTTTTTAAAACTTAAATATAATTTTTTAAAAAACTACAGAACCATGTTAACAGAGCAGCATGGTCCTGATACAATAGCAGACAGGTAGACCAATGGAATAGAATAGAAGAGCCAAAAGTAAACCCATGCAGCCATGTGATTCTTTTATATTTTTCATTTTATTGGGGTTTTTGGGGGGAGGATCTGGTCATGGGGCCTGAACTCTGAGCCTGGGCACTGTCCCTCAGCTCTTCAGCTCAAGGTTAGCACTCTACCACTTGAGCCACAGCGCCACTTCCGGCTTTTTTCTTTTTGCTTATGTGGTGCTGAGGAATCGAACCCAGGGCCTCAGGCATGCAAGGCAAGTGCTCTACCACTGAGCCACCTTCCCAGCCCCTTTATTGTGTTTTTTAAAATTTGTTTTCAGTGCTGGGAGTTTGCCTGGTTCTGTGCTCAACCAGTCTTTGAGGTTTGGGTTAGTTTTTCAGAAAGGTTCTCACACTTTTGTCTGGGCTTCCCTCACACTATGATCATCCCATCTCCACTTCTGAATAGTTAAATTATAGCCCTGTGCTACCACACCAGGCTTTTATTTTGTTTTGGGTGATTCTTTTATGGCTTGAAACTAATACATTCTTGCTGTTAGATACCTTGCTGAAACATTTGATGGTTTTTGATACTCAGGTTGCAAACTACGATGGTATATATTTTTGGTTTCTATCCATGGTTTCTGGATCCCTCCTCAAGGCAGAACACTAAAACTAGAATTTCTCTTCCCCAACATGGATCATCAAACATGTAATATTCCCCGCCTTTCTGCCTTGGGAGTTGACCATAAAGAAATTCTATAACCCTACCTTCATTCAGTAGTGGGTTATAAGATTCCCCCTCACTCCAGAGGGCTCCTGTCCCATAACCTGGAGGAAGGAAAGTAGCCCAGTCAGGACCAAAACGACCTGAACAAATGACCATCCGTGCACTTCCACACCCTGTCCGTTAGCAATTATGCCTATGCAAGGTCGTCTCCATCAAACCCCAAAAGTCAGGTTTATACAGTTTTTTGATTTGTTTTGGGGGAGAGGTTGCCCAGACAGAGCTGGGAAGCTCAATGCCCCCTTTCCTGTCTGCTCTCTATTCTTTGTAATATCCTTTATTAAAAAGAAAAACAACACAAAAACCTAAGGGGGGCATAGAAATGGAGGGACAAAGGATGAACAAATGCTGCAGGGTTACTCACTAGATCCTATGATGAAATGACCTACACAACTTGTAGGTGGGGAAAAGTGGGGAGACTGTGAGAGAGTGAAGGAAGGGGTGACATTGTCCAAAAAGAAATGTGCTCATAGGGTTGGGAAGGTGGCTCAGTGGTAGCGCTCTAGCCTTGCATGCATCAGGCCCTGCATTCGATTCCTCAGCACCACATAAGCAGAAAAAGCAAGAAGCAGTGCTGTGGCTCAAGTGGTAGAGCGCTAGCCTTGAGCTGAAGAGCTGAGGGACAGCGCCCAGGCCCAGAGTTTAGGCCCTATGATTGGCAAAAAGAAAAAAATGAAATGTGCTAATTACCTGACTCATGAAATAATAACCCCTCTGTGCATCATCTTTATGAAAAACAATAAAAATACTTAATGAACCAAACATTGGTGCCTCATGCTGGAAATCCTTGCTACTTAGGAGGCCAAGATCTGAGCTGATGGTTCAAAGCTAGCATGGGCAGAAAAGTCCCTGTGATTCTTCAATTAACCACCAGTAAACCAGAAGTGAAGCAGAGGCCCCATGACTGACAAAAATAAATAAATGAAATTTGTTTAAACAAAACAAAGCAGAAATCATGAGCATCAGTGTTTCCTTGAGTTCTGCAAGCCACTTAAATTAAAGCCAAAGAGAGGGATGGTGGGATTTTATAGCCAATTGGTCATAAACACAGGTAAAACAAGACATCTGAAGAGAGTCAGGGGTGTTCTTGAGGATAAGTTGCAACATGTTACCATGGGAGCGGGTGGAAGAAAACCATCTAGAATGTCCTGTAGCCCATGGCTGAGAGGAATGTGAAGAATAACAAGAGATTTTAGGGGAGCAGACATGTGGTAACTGTGTGACGAGGACGTGGAGGACAGGGATTTTTGGGAGTTGTCACAGAAGAGGATTGTTCCAGTAAGTTGCAGAAATGCAACTGCTATCAGGGTCTGTCCTATGACATATCAGATCTGCAAAAACCACATCCTGATATTTGCAGAAACAGTTTTAGAAACTCCCTGTGAACGTTGCTTTGACTATTTCTTCAGAGATGTTACTTTAGCTAACCCTTCCTCCTTCCCCCCTCCCTTTTTAAACTACTTTTAAATATCAAATTACTTCTAGGGAAATTCAGATGAATACAATTGTATTTCTTTATTCATGGGTATACTCTACCCTTCAATGAGGATCATTACAACAGTCAATTCAGTAGGCGGTTGCCATATGGACATTGTTTGTTGCAGGGCGTAAAGGAAAAATGTAAGCTATATCAACACCAATAAGCAGAACCACATAAAAAATAATAATAAAATAAATTGCCAAAGCTGACACAGGAATTCTGGAGAACAAGGAATGAGCAGGAATCTACAATCCTAGGGGAGAGGCCCATAGTACAAATTCCAACAGTTCCTCCTCCTCACATCCAGGACAGTGGAGGTTAGAGACAGAATTCCTATTCAAGAAATTCAGCAAAGGGGAGATAAAAGAGAATGGCCAGTCTGGGCAAGAAAATCTGTGAGAATATTAGTTCCAATAAACTACTCAAAAAAGCTGGATGGAGCTATGGCTCAAGAGGTAGAGGACTACCTCGATCAAAAGAAGCTCAGGACAGTATCCAGGCCTAGTTCAAGCCCCAGGACTGGCAGAGAGAGAGAGAGAGAACGTGAAGCTGTACTGGTTTGTTAGTCCCCCTTCCCTGACCCCAAGTGATTATTAGCTGCTAAATCTTCTGGCACACCAATGTCTCTTTTCATTTCAACTCCTACCAGGTAGAGTAACTGGAAGGATGACTTCATTGTGAATATGGCTGGGAAATGCTTATCTGACCTCCTTCCTGATGATTGATTTCTAGAAAAGAAGCAAATGGACTTTGAAACTTCACTGGCTGTGGGGATGAGAGCCAGGCAGTCTGGTGTGAGATGGAGCCGTCCTGCATGGTGGAGGTCAAGGAGCTTGTGGACTTGAGAGAGCTCTAAGACAAGTGCATGTGGTTGCTTTGTTCAAGAATATACTGCACCAGGGATGGGAATGTGGCTCAGTGGTAGAGCGCTTGCCTTGCATGCATGAGGCCCTGGGTTCAATTCCTTAGCACCACATAAGAAAAAAGCTGGAAGTGGCGCTGTGCCTCAAGTGGTAGAGCGCTAGCCTGGAGCTGAGGAGCTGAGGGACAGCGCCCAGGCCCAGAGTTCAGGCCCCATGACCGGACCCCCCCCCCCCCAAAAAAAAGAATATACTGAACCATATTCTTTGTTCAAGAAGAACTGTCAAACTCTTGTTCCTCACTTGGATGTGAGACAGAGTGTTGCTAGGTAATCTCACCTGTCCTTGAATCTGAGATCTTCCTGCCTCAGCCTCGCAATGCTGGAATTACAGGCATATGTCATCATGCCCAATTTAACAGATATATTTTCTTGTGAGAGAGCATTGAAAATTAGAGCGACCACCTTCATGATAATAAATGGGGGGATACAGGGCCATAATAATAATCAACTTTTCTATGAATGGCTTAGGGAATTTATTTTATTTAAACATTTTTATATTATTATTGTTGTTTGGTTTTCTGAGACATGTATCTCTCTGTAGTCTAGGCTAGCAGGGGATTCATGATCTTCCTGCCTCAATCTCAGAAGTGTTTAGAATTACAGGTATAGACAATGCCCAATTTAACCTTTCTCATAAGAATTTATAAAGAAGGGATGGGAAGGGAAAACTGGGGAAAAGTGAAAGATGAGGCGACCTTGTTCAAACAAGAATTCTACACATTTCCTGACTTATGAAATGTTAGCACCTCTGTATGATGCTTTAATGATGACAATAAAATTATACTTTAAGAAAGTTCATTCAAAATCAGAGCAGAGCAAAAATTGCCTCATGATTAAAGGTGGTGGAACACAGGGAATTATAATAAATACTCTGAATGGCTCAATGGAAATTCTTGCAAACCGGTTTCTAGTATACAATGTTGAGATATCAAGCCATAGAATACCACAAAGAAACTTCATCCCAACCTAGTTATTATTTAGTTTCTTAGGCAAAACTATGGCAAGTATCCTGATATTTTATGCAGCAAAACTTCATTGCTAGCTTCCTTCACAGTTCTCCCACAAGCCCTTCCTCTGGGCCTTTGCATTCTTTTCAAGGTTCCTCATTCATTTTCTAGCACCAGGAACCTCCTGTTTGGGACATAATTTCCAGCTGATGCTAAGTGAAAGAGAATATTGGAATACAGATACTAGCTCTAAGTAATGCCATCTTGGTGTCTTAATCAAAGATGGAGACTCTCTGAGAACTGTAGATGCGATAGAGGACATTCTTTGGGTTGCAGATGTGTCATGACTTGTTAAGCTCCAGGCAAGTCTTGCTTCCCCTAGATAACTGGGGTCCTGCCCGCCCCTTATATTCCCTGGATAGTTGGCTTTGCTTATGTATAACACTTTTGTTAAGATCAAGTATCCTCATCTAGTTCACTCTGCCTATGTATAACAATTTTATTAGGTTTAACTTCTCACAGTGGTTCTGTGATTTTTGCCTTTAAAAATCTTTGTGCAAGAGACCTTCTGGGCTGTGGGTCTTTGAGACAGGAGTCCATCTGCAGTCATCGATTTTCCAATAAAGTCTGCCAGTTCAACCTCTCAAAATGTGGCTTCTCGTTTTTCTCATACCTGAATTCCAGCACAACAGTTGAAGGCCCCAGTGATAACCCAGTGCCAAGGGTAGCACTTGGGTTCCTTGAAGCCCAATGAGCCACCTGCCTAGAGAAGGAAATCTCCACAGGGGCAGAACCCCCTGAGATATTCCAGGGCCCCACAGTCTTTCTGCCACCCCAACATCCAGCTTGTGGGCACCTGACTGGCTATCAAAGCTTTTGGAGTCACTCAGCAGACCTCCAGAGTAAGTTTCTGTTTTTATGTTTTTCTTTGACCTGTTTCCTATTTGTCAGTCTATCTGTTTTCTGGGGATTGGTCCAGTTAGAACTGGTGGAGAAGGGATTGGACACACTGGAGGGTCCCCTCCCCCATTCAGGACCTCAAGGTTACAGACAAGAGCAGAGGGCTTTGGGTAAGAGATCCCAATTCAGGCCTCTCAGAAGAATTGGTGTTTTCCTCAGGAAGGAGATTCTAAGTCAGGCCTCCCAACACTCATGGGACTCTGCTGAAGAAGGAGATTTACTGTTGATCAGGCCTCCCAGTAGAACTGGGGCTCTGCTGAGGAAGGAGATCTAGCCACATTTATAGTACCTTTACAAAAATACAATCAAGTGATAATGTATACTAATTACACATCATACAAAGTCAAATTAAATTTTGAACTTAAATTGAATTGAAAAATAAAAATAGATATTTTGAATAAGCAAAAGAACTGTTTAAAAATATCATGCATCAGTGTGGTTTATTTTCTCCTTCTAACTGTATACAATTTAGCATTGACCCCCAAATTCCCAAGAATTCTCAGGCTTTATAATTTTCATTCCCTGGTTCACCTAGAAAATGACAAATCAGGGTAAACCAGTTAAATTTTTTTCGGCCAGTCATGGGGCTTGAACTCTGGTCCTAGGTATTGTCCCTGAGCTCTTCAGCTAAGGACTAGCTCTCTACCACTTGAGCCACAGTGCCACTTCCAGTTTTGGGTGGTTAATTGGAGATGAGTCTCATGGACTTCCCTGCCTGGGCTGGCTTTGAACCACTATCCTCAGATCTCAGCCTCCTGAGTAGCTAGTATTACAGCCATGAGCCAGCACCTAGCATAAACAAGTCAAATTTAAGAAGGTGATTCCAGCTGAAATTATTTGATGTCAAATCTTTGGTTTGAAGGACCCATATCTATAGCCCATTTACAATCCACCAATTGAGAAGTTCTAATTAATCAATAGAAGGCAGAAGTGTGGGGATGGGGTGGGAACCCTCATCTTATAATCTTAGCCTGTGATCCTAGCTACTGAGGGAACTGAGATCTGAGGTATGAAAAATCATGAGACCCTGATCTCCAATTAACTACCACCAAAAAAAAGCCAGAAGTAGAGCTCTGGTTCAAATGATAGAGAGCTAGCATCAAGCACAAAAGCTTAGAGACAGTGCCCAGGCCTTGAGTTTAAGCCTCAGGATTGGCACACAAAAATACACACACCAGGGCTGGGAAGGTGGCTCAGTGGTAGAGCGCTTGCCTTGCATGCCTGAGGCCCTGGGTTCGATTTCTCAGCACCACATAAGCAAAAAGAAAAAAGCCAGAAGTAGCGCTGTGGCTCAAGTGGTAGAGCACTAGCCTTGAGCTGAAGAGCTGAGGGACAGTGCCCAGGCCCAGAGTTCAGGCCCCACGACCAGACCCAAAAAAAAAAAAAAAATACACACACCATATACATAAACACACACACACACACACACACACACACACACACACACACATCTCCCAATTATTTTGGTGGATAAAGATTCACTAAAATCCAACTTGTGTGTTTTGTTAAAAATTTAAGGAAAGTAAATTTGAGTTTCACTTATAAAATGAACAAAATTCTTTCTTGGCTCTGAATGTATTTAATTCCACAGAAGACCTCTGGATGATACCTGATCTAATTTTGTGGGAGGAACTGGAAAGGAAAGAGTTGAGTCATGAGGTAGTTTTGAATGCTGCTAGCTGGGTAAACAAGTCAGGAGAGCCTTTCTAGAGTTGTATTCACAGCAAAGCTACAGCAGGTACTCAGCCTGGGCAGTGGGCAGTGGAGATGAGAAGCAGGTATGAGAGAGAAGCTGTGTGAAGGTACAAGAGGAAGCCACAATGTCGAGAAGTTAAGTGATCTTTAGGAAGCAGCAATTGAAGGGAATGATAAAGTCTTGTTAGTTGTTTTCATAAAATCACTGTTTTCTCCTCAGAGGGGCTCCCCTGTCATTGGTCCCTTTCCTTGGAAGCCACGCCCCTTTCTCTGGAAAACACTCCCTTTTCCTTGGAAATGACCTGGTCTTTAGAGGAGCTCACCCCTTTCTTTAGATCCATATCATTCTGGCCCATTCTGGATACTTTTATTCTGATAGGTTTTCTATCCAGTTTCTGCTAGAGAAAACCACAAATCTTGTTGCTTTCTGGAAATGAATCCTTTGTTTCCCTAAGTTGGTTACAAATAGGCTTTCATGATGATTCTATTGGCTAACATACCTAGTCAGGCCTCTTAAGTACTACTAAAGTTACAAAATTAAAAAACAACATTTCTTTAAGACTGATAATTTTTTTACAAGGCATATTCTAACAAACACCTTTCTTTCTCTTTCTTTCTTTCTTTCTTTCTTTCTTTCTTTCTTTCTTTCTTTCTTTCTTTCTTTCTTTCTTTCTTTCTCTTAATTCCTTTCCTCCTTTTTTTTCTTTTTGGTGGTGATGGGGCTTGAACTCAGGCTGGGTCCTATATCTGAGCTCTTTTGTTCAAAGCTAGCATTCTACCACTTTAAGCCAAAGCTATCCTTCTGGTTTTTTTGGTGGTTAATTGGAAATAAGTTTCCCACAGTCTTTTCTGTCCAGCTGGTTTTGAACCACAATCCTCAGATCTCAGCCCTCTGAGTAGCTAGAATTACAAATGTGAACCACTGGGCTTGGCTCTCTCTCTCTCTCTCTCTCTCTCTCTCTCTCTCTCTCTCTCTCTCTCTCTCTCTCTCCTTTTCTCTCTTTCTTTCTCTTTCTCTCTTTTTCTTTCCTTTCTTTCAATCCTTCCTTTCTTTCTTCTTCTGATCCTGATGCTTGAACTCAGAAACTCATATTCTCACTTGGCTTTTACACTCAAAGCTAGTGCAACATCTCTACTTTTGGTAGTTAATTAGAGATAAGAGTCTTATAGACTTTTCTGCCTGTACTGGCTTTGAACCATGATCATCAGATCTCAGTCTCCTGAATAGCCAAGATTATAGACACGAAGACACCAATAGAGGGCCAGAAGTTCACTGATATAAGTAAGCAAAACTTAAAATCCTCTCAGCATACAAATGTTATCTTCCACAATCTCACTCTGTATTGATAGCCAAGAGTCTTGGGATTCCATTCTGGTTACTTATTATGAAAACTGATGCAGGAATGCTGGTGGCTCTCTTATCTCCAGTTAACCACCAGAAAACCAAAAGTGAAGCTGTGGCTCAAAGTAGTAGAATCCTAGCCTTGAGCATCAAGAGTTCAGTTATAGCACCCAGACACTGAATTCAAGTCCCATGACTAATAATAATAATAGTGGGGCCAGGAGGGAGTTAAAAAATATTGGGGCTGGGAGGGAGTTACTGTTTGTTTGGATTTTGGTTTGGTTTTTGGCAGGATATCTTCTTCTAAGGAGGTAGTAATAGCTTGTTATGTAGCTGTGAAATTTCAGTTAATGGAGACAATCAAAAGATAAAATTCCTATGACTTTTTTTCTAGGCAACAACCCAATTCTCCCAATCAAATAAGATGTATGCATGATATATAACTGCTTTTAGTGAACAGGCAAAATATTTAAACAGAAACATGTTTAGGCAGCATTCAACTCTACAAAAACTATAAAATGATGATAATGATTCTTCCCATTTCGTGAGACCCAGTTTCGGCAAACTGCTGTTATTAGGTTCATTTGCATAAGTTGATTACTGGAGGCCTTTGCTAACAATCCATTGGTCAGTTCAGAAATAGGCCTATACCTGTTTCTATCACTTGGCAAACCATTATTTGACGTAATGTCTTTGTTGCCATGCCTTAACTGCCAAGCAGTACACGTAGGCCTTATTAGGTTTGCTGCAAGAAAGGCACTGGGGAGCATATCAGAAAAACTTAAGCTTTCTTCTACTTTTTGTCTTAGTTTGCTTTCTAGAAAGTATCTTTGTTAGCTGCACACTGGTGAATCATGTCTGAATCCTAGCTATTCAGAAGGCTGGGATTTAAGGACCACAGTTCAAAACCAGCCAGGTAAGAAAGTCCACGAGTCTCTTATTTCCAATTAACCACCAGAAAGCTGGAAGTGATGCTGTGGTTCAACGTGGTAGAACTCTAGCCTTGAGCAAAAAAGCTCAGGGACATCGTCCAGGTCATGGGTTTAAGCTCCATGGCCAAAAAAAAAAAAAGTCTTTGCTAACTTTATCAGATTAACATAAAAAAACACAATCCTCCTACTTCAACCACTTGAGTAGCTGGGATTACAGGCAAGCATTACCACCTTTAGCATTTTATTTATTCCTTTGTTTGTTTGTTGTATCCTTGTGTAGCCCAGTCTTGCTCAGATTTGTGATCCTCCTACCTTAGACTCCCAAAATGCTGGGATTACAGAAATGTGTGACCATGTCTAGTTCAGAGTTCTTGCAAAACAAATGAAAATCGAGGGCGGAGTGGGGGTGTGCGCTGACACAGAAGACTAGAAAAATGTGCTCAGAAAAGCAGAGCCCAGTGCTTGTCTTCACATTTTAAAATGTAGACATGTTGCTTAGACCAAAGTAATCTTTGAGTATTTAGTATTTTTTTTTGTGCTCATTTGGGGACTTGAACTCAGAGCCTGATGCCATCCCTGACCTCTTTCACTCATGGCTAGGGCTCTACTACTTTGAGCCATAGCTCCACTTCCAGTTTTCTAGTGGTTAACTGGAGATAAGAGTCTCATGGACTTCCCTGCCCAGGCTGGCTTTTAATGGAGATCCTCAGATCTCAGCCTCCTACGTACCTAGGATTACAGACATGAGCCACTGGCACCTAGTGAATGCTGTTGTTTCCCCCTAGTGAATGTTTAATATTGTTAATAACTTTTCCAGAGAACTTGATTGGCTGACTTTCGTAAAAATAAGTAAATCAATGTATCCAAGGTAAAAATGGTTAGAGATATTAGAGCACAATGATATTGAGATTATGCTTTTGAAGCCCCCTCCCAAAAGAATCCAATTCCACACACACACACTTAGAACCAATATGATGAGCTTCATGCCATCTGTTTCCTGTTGTTATTTTTCAATCATGGAAATGGGTTATCCTTGTTTTAGACATGTGAAGCCTGAGGCTGAGAAAAGTGAACCTTGGGGCTATTCAAAGACAGAGCTTTAGAAGTTTGAGGAGCCCCATTTGGGTTATTCAGGTATATCTTTGCTCTTCTACCATAGATGAGATTTGTCAAGTGCATTGAATTTCATTTCTATGAACATGGCCATCTGACCCCTCTAAATTCTTAGGACCTACAGGTGTATTGTCTAGAAACAAGCCTGAATGCATGGTAAGCTGGATGATGAACTGTATCATTATAAACAGTGCTCAAAAGGACTGTACATTAAATTCCATTTGTTCCTGTTGACTGAGCTATTGAATTGAGTATGTATTAGATTATGATTTAAACAGCAGCTGAAAATAGTCATGAATTTAAGGGTATGGATTAGAAATGACCTCCAAAGGTGCAATGAATACAAAGATACAATGTCTGTCTACTTCTGATCTTATAAAAACAATATTTATTGAAATGAACTCCAGGAAATGGAAACAAGAGATTTTCTCCTTTGTTATTGTTTTTCTTTGTTTTTATTTTCTTTTCATCTTGTTTGTTCATTGACCTGTCTTTGGGAGGTTAAGGGGAGACATGGAAATAGAGGAGCAAAGGGTGGACAAATGAACATTATCACTCACTAGACACTATGTTGGAAATGAACTACACAACTTGTGGGGATGGGAGAGTAAAACAGGGAGAAAGCAAGGGAAGGAATGACATTCTCCAAAATGTACTCATTATCTGGCTTATGTACCTGTAACCCCTCTCTCTCTATATATACATATCACTTTTATATAACAATAAAAAATTTAAAAAGAGTAAAAGCCAGACGCTAGTGCCTCTCACCTGTAATCCTAACTACTCAGGAGGCTGAGATCTGAGGATCATGGTTCTAAGCCAACCTGGGCAGGAAAGTCTGTGAGTCTTTTATCTCCAATTAACCATCAGAAAACTAGAAGTAGCACTGTGGCTTAAAGTGGTAGAGTTCTAGTCTTGAATGAAAAAGCAGAGAATGTGGTCCCAAACTCATGGCACTAGTTTTGAAGGTTCTGGAAATTTTAAGAGTTGAGACCTCATTGGACAAAGTAGATCAAATTGGGCCAGGTCTTCAGGAATATTTTGTCCTTGGCCCCTTCCATTCTCTGTCTGCTTCCTAGATGCCATGATATGAACTATTCTGCTTTACTGTACCCTTTTGGTCATTAGGGACCAACATCTCTGAAGCCACCAGCCAAAAAAAAATAAACAAGTGTTTCTGTCAGAACCTGGTAGTCACAGTAATACAACAGAACATGAGTCAATAAAGTGTTGATGGGTTGTTTGAAGAGCAGAGATGGTCATTGTCTTGGTATAACACAAACAGGGTCATTATTTGAACCAGATCATTATTTTGGGTTTTTTTTTATGGGTTCAGAAAGATCCTGAGTGAGAAAGTTATTAACATTTCTGTGACAAGAAGATCTGAGTGTAATGAAAATAAGTAAACTATAATTTGGCCCCCCTTTTATCACAATTGCTATACAATGCATGAGCATTTGAATTTCAAGTCTTGTTCAGTATTGTTTCCATTGTTAAAATTATGTATTGCTTTGAAAACATGCAGCAATATTAAGCCTATTGAACGACAGTTCAAGCAACCTGTTATTAAACCTGTTGTTAAAATACTTGAGTGTGTTGTGATACTTTTTTCCTTAGTGAAATGATCGGTCACAGCAATTTGCACCAATAAGGAGCTAGAAAATACAGAGAAGCTGTTAGAGGTTTGGAATGAATAGTTCACCAGGCAAGAGTGTAGGCTATCATCTGATGATTGTGTTTGGGAGTTTCCTTTGTGGTTGTCCCCTTAACTTGGATTATAAGTGACAACTTGCAAAATTCAGTGAGCAAGGTGAGTGTGACATGGCAAATTCACCTGTCTAGGAAGTAGTAATTTTATCTGAGTTTTTCTTTGTGCTTTTTGGTTTTTCTCGTCCTTGGGCTTGAACTCAGAGGCCTGGGGGTGTCCCTGAGCCTCTTTGTGCTCAAGCCTAGTGCTCTAACACTGGAGTCACAGCACCACTTCCAGCTTTTTCTAAGTAGTTTATTGGAGATAATAATCTCCCACATGTTCCTGCCTGGGCTGGCTTTGAACCATGATCTTCAGACGTCAGTGAGGCCACTAGCACCCAGCTAGTTTGAACTTCGTCTATCAAACTGGATCTACTAGGTAGTTTATATTCTTGAAAGAGAAACAATTCCTTGATTAAGTATGTCCCTAGTTCAGGTCCTCTCTAACACTGAATCAGTGGCTTATTTTCAATGATGACAGTTGCACAACTCACAAATCTCATGTCATCTGAATGTAATACTTCTTTTCTTTTCTTTTTCAGTCACGGGGATTGAACTCAGGCCCAGGGCACTCTGCCTGAGCTCTTTTGCACAAAGCCAGCACTCTACCACCTTGAGCCAAAGCTCTACTTCTGGTTTTTTGAGTGATTAGAGATAAGACTTTTTTGGATGAGGGAGAAGGATGGAAAGGAGTAACTGATCCAGATGCATTGTACTCATAAATTGGAATGTTGACTTGAAACCCCTTTGTGTAACTAACGATAACCAAATTAAAATTTAAAAGTAAATAAAACATTACTCACTATAGAAAATAGAGATAAGAGTCTCAAGGGGACTCTCCTGCCCCAGCTGCCTTTGACCTGTGATCCTCAGATCTCAGCCTCTTGAGTAGTTTGGATTACAGATGTGAGACACTGGCACCAACACAATCACTTCTCTTTTGGGGGGGGGTGGGGAGGAGGGGGTCTGGTCGTGGGGCCTGAACTCTGGGCCTGGGCGCTGTCCCTCAGCTCTTCAGCTCAAGGCTAGCGCTCTACCACTTGATGCACAGCACCACTTCCGGCTTTTTTCTTTTTGCTTATGTGGTGCTGGGGAATCGAACCCAGGGCCTCAGGCATGCAAGGCAAGCGCTCTACCACTGAGCCACCTTCCCAGCCCCACAATCACTTCTTTATTCATGCACATAGGGTCAGAAGGTTTAGCAACTTGTCTACAGGACCTAAACACTATGCCGCCAAGAACTGATATTCAGTGTCTGGAAACTCCATGCCAACTGCAATATTTTCTCTGAAAATCTCAAATCCTTGCCCACCTTTGCTAGCAAAACCAGCTCATAGATCACCTTCTTTCCACCTTCTAGTCTGATTAAGTTTCATTCTTTCTGGTTCTCCATTAATTTCCCATTTTTTTTTATTTCTACATGTAGTTTAGAACAAAGATTATTTCTCTTGAGTGAGCATGTTCCTGGACACGCTTTATTGCTAACAAGAAGTTATGTTCACTCTAGTTTCTCATTTTTTTCCCCTTACAAAATTAGGAATTCCTTTCAAGGCAATACTTGAGTGAGGAAAGATAACATTTTGCCAGAAAGATGCTGGCAAGTCCATTCTTCTCATATTACCTCTCAAGAGTGTTGCTATAAGGGCTGGGAAGGTGGCTCTGTGGTAGAGTGCTTGCCTTGCATGCATGAGGTCCTGGGTTTGATTCCTCAGCACCACATAAGCAAAAAAGAAAAAAGCCAGAAGTGGCACTGTGGCTCAAGTGGTAGAGCACTAGCCTTGAGCTGAAGAGCTGAGGGACAGCGCCCAGGCCCAGAGTTCAGGCCCCACAACCGGACCCCCCCCCCCCCAAAAAAAAAGAGTGTTGCTATAATATCTATGAATTCACTCATACTACCAAAATACAACCCACAGTAACAGATTTCTCTCCTGGTACTGTAGTTGAATAGTGGTTTCCAACAGCTAAAGTAGACCAGAAACCCTGGAAACCCCATCCAAAGCAAAATACCTACTCATTCTTGGCTTTTTCTCTCAAAGCTAGGGATCTACTACTATTATACTGGAACTTGTGGTGAGAAATAGAGAAGACACATTTTAAGAAGTGGAATTGAGAGTCTTTATTAGACAGCAGGTGACTGCAGGATGCCTCCTGTCCCAAAGACCTGCAGCCCAGAAAGTAACTTGCACCAAGTTTTAAAGGCATGTGATGGAGCTGGGCAGGAGTCTTCTTTACTTTTACCACAGTGAGGGTGGTCAGGATGACCACCATCCCTTCCAGGTGGATATGAGGCTATCCTTGACAAACTTCTTAACCAAAATGGAATATCCAGTGGTTGAAGGGATGAACTGGATCTGAGCTGGGCCTGTTTATATACCTCCTGCTGAATTGCCTGTAAGTTCATTAAGGCCAGGGCTTCACTTTAGTGAAATCTATCTCCCAATGCTCTTCTGGTTGCTTCCTCTGAGTATGCTGGCTAGGAAGGCAGGCTGGGGCCAGGAACAATCAATAAAATATTTATGCGCCCCACTAATTTTTAGAGCAGTTTATCAGGCAGTGGCAGTGGCTGTATGATTTTCTCTTACTACAGAATTTCCTTTTGATGCCGGGGATAATGTGCCAGGGTGACAACCTTTGTTAACCAGATTTCTTCCAATAAGGCATAGAAGGCTTAGGCCTCTATCCATCTCTCATGAGTGCAGTCTCCACACATAAGGGGATCTGTACTTGTTACCATTGTTTTGCCATACTTACTCCTTTCATCTGTTTTGTCATTTTTGCAAAACAATGACTTTGGTCCCTTGATCTTCAGGGTGGGGAGGCAGAAGGGTTAATGGGCAAAGATCCATCTTCTGTAACTGCTTCAAGCTCCCTAGACAGAGACCTGAAGTCAGCCTTTCTTACCAAAGGGTTGCCAGGATCAGATGTCATTAGGAGCATTTTTTACTTCCAACTAGAAAGGAAGCCATATGAGAAATGAGGGAATATAATAAGCCACAGAAACAATATAAGGAACAACAAATGAATACTTCTCATATATTAGTACCAAGATGAAAAACCATTAAGTAAGGAGCTTATCAAAGCTAAGAGCAGAGTTGCATACAACATTTAACGTTTCACAACTGCACAGATTTTTCCTTGGTATAGTATAGTCTGTTTAGCATTCCAGTTTGCAAAAACATTTTTTCCTATCTGATTGGGGAAACTATTCTTTGCTGGCCATCACAATACCTAACAGTTACTGTGATGGCTTCCATACAACCCTCAATAGGGACACAATCTCAGGTCCATGCCCCATTGGATAAAAATCTCCTTTCCTGGACAGATGAATTCAAAAATTCAAAAATTTAATGCCAACTAGGGTCTTGAGCAGATACTGGGGACTGGAATTTTTGTTAAATTTGAACTATCCCCATTTGAAAAATCTAGCTTTTAGGCCGGGAAGGTGGCTCAGTGGTAGAGTGCTTGCCTCCCATGCATGAGGCCCTGGGTTTGATTCCTCAGCACCACATAAGCAGAAAAAGCCAGAAGTGGTGCTTAGTGGCTCAAGTGGTAGGGCGCTAGCCTTGAGCTGAAGAGCTGAGGAACAGTGCCCAGGCCCAGAGTTCAGGCCCCACTACTGACAAAAATAAATAAATAAAACAAAGTAAAATGATCCATACATAAGCAGAAAAATCTAGCTTTTTTACTACCCACTATAGCAGATGACTGACAGGCAAGAGTACAAGTTCCTGCCCAGTAGATAGATATGAGTATTACTAATGCTTATAAACTATTTTCTGATGGCCTCCAAGCTCTGATTACTTTTGCAGGGTGAAGCACAAGTGACTCCATTCAAGTCT
Source organism: Dipodomys spectabilis (assembly GCF_019054845.1). NCBI lineage: Eukaryota > Metazoa > Chordata > Mammalia > Rodentia > Heteromyidae > Dipodomys > Dipodomys spectabilis. The sequence goes on from NW_024871253.1 coordinate 1,908,726, forward strand.
GACACGATTCTCTTTTATCCTCCAACTCTGTCTGGATGATCCCCCATCATTAGGACAAGCTTTGTCCCAGGGCTGTCTTCTCCTTGCTGAGACAATGCCCCAATTGGAATTTCCTTTGTCAGTCACTGGCCTGAATTCCGGGCCTGGGCCCTGTCCCTGGACTTTTTTGCTCAAGACTAGTGTTCTACCACTTTGAGCCACAGCATCACTTCCAGTATTCTGATGTTAGAGATAGAGTCTCACAGGGACTTTCTGCCAGGACTGGCTTTGAACCATGATCCTAAGATCAAATGAGTCTTTATAAACAGCCCCTTTACTTTCACTTGAAGCAACAAGGAGATCAATAGAAATAGTTTTTTTTTTAAAGCAGGGTTTAACTGGAACTTATTAAGAATCAAAGATACATCTGATAAACTTGTAAGAGTCATCTGTCCCTCTGTGGGCCTACCTGTAATTGTTACAGAAAATCTGTAAAGACAAAACTTGACAATAGATACAATAAGAATTTGAAAGAGTAACTTTAACTAAATATAGCACCTTAGGACACTAACGGGAACCATCATTACTAAGTCAAACTTCTGGAATTCCAATGAGGAAAGCAGGAAAATGGCTCTATATCTAAGGCAGCTCTATTTCCTTGGGAAATAGACATTAACAGCAAAAAGACCTTGACACAAACAAATACTTACGTGATCTTTGGTAGTTTTAATTGCTTCTTTTTCCACTTTGAAACAAACATATAGGAAAATTCCTTCTTCCAAATCCCTTCACCCAGGAATCCATTTAATTTCTTTTTTAATGCCTTTATTTTACTTTCTCCTTTAGCACTTTACATTCCCGCTGCTTTAATTTTCATTTAATATAACTCTTAGAAACCAGTTAGCTAAAAAAGTTCCTTTTTAATGCAATGTAGTAATCCTTTGAAACACTTGGTAATACTCATTACATTTTTGCAGCCTGAGTTTGAACTTGCCCTTTTTTCCCCTGTACTTTGACTTCTCTTAGAAAACTGTACACTCAAATGGCATACTTTTTCTTAATGTGAAAATTACATGTAGACTGGCACTGCACAAAGAGTCCAGAATTAACAAAAGTAAGGAATCCTGGACCATTTGCTTGCTTTTTCCAAAATGCATCTAATTGTGAAATAGTATTGAGAGTTAAAATTCCATTTTTAGGCAATAGAATAGTACTGTAAATGCTAACTTATATTGAGACAAAATTACATTGCACAGAGAGATTAACCTTTTTTTAACCTGCCTTTTCCATTTTTTAAATACAACCCAAGGGGCCATTTTTAAGAATACTAATCCCATGACCCACATTATTCTCCGTTTTTCTGTCTGTAAAGAAAAGAAAGAAGGAGATGCACTTTCATGGAATGGGCATAGATACCCATCTGATTAAATGGACCATGCCTTAGACCATGCTGGTCTGTAGGGCTAGATGAGCGTGCCTTTCTGCCAGCTCACACCCTTACCTCTCCTAGGGCTAGATGAACTGCATCTATCTTGCCAGCTCATCATTTACCCCTTGAAGATAGTAACACTGGCCCATCCTATGGCCAGATAACTCGATTACAGTACTAACAGTTTTATGCATTAAAATACCAGATTATCTAGAACATGTTTACACACACACACACACACACATGCACACACATGTACATGCACACACACATTGTACACAGAGGTCTTAAAGTGTACAAAATGACTATCAACTGTAACTGGAATTCCAGTAGCAAGAGATACTTTTGCCCCTAGTACCATAGAACCATGGTGGTCAGTGTTAGAAAAACTTAAATACTTTTGCCAACAACCAAACAGAGACTCTTACAGATAACCAAGATCTAGATGTTGAGACAAACTTTGCTAGCAAAGCAAATCAGCTGGCCTCAGAGTCCAGAGCCTGCAAAAACAGGCAATTTTGTTACCAAGACACATCAGCTTATGAATTGACCTTTGAATACCTTTAGATGGTGAAGGAGGAGGAGTAAACTTTCAAACTACCAATGTTAACTAGGGGTCATAATTAGGCCCATGGCCACCTGCACACTGCCTCCAACTGCCCATGAATGAGGGGGACACAGCAGGCCTGTGACCCTCGCCAGATGCCGGAATTTTGACTCTTGGGCATAGAGATGTCTAAAGAATAAGGAACAAGGACAAAGAAAACAAGGATCCATACTACAAACTGGTACTGATTTTTAAGAAAACAGATAAAGATAAGACCAAGACAGAAACACAAAAATGGAAGCCTTCTGGTAAGCCTGATCCAGAGATCTCCCACTTCAGCAGTACCAGAAACCCTCTGCTGTCATCACTAACCTTGAGGGCCTGATGGGGGCATCCTGAGCACATCTGCTCCCCAACAGTCGCAGATGGATTGATCCCTAGAAAACAGAAAAACAGACCAACACACACACACACACACACACCCCAACCAGAGAAAAACAGAAACTTACTCTGGAGGTGTCCTGACTCCAAAATATTTAGCGGCCTGACAGGCATCCATGCACTGGCTGTTGGAGCCACAGAAAAGCCAACAGTCCTTGAGAAAGGTCTTAAGTGGTGCTTAAGGTCTCCCATCCCTTGACAACTAGTTCATCAAGGCCATCTGCCAATGGCCTCAAAAAAAATCCCATTGTGAGCCTGAGGGCAACCAATCTGAGCAAAGGGGCAGAACCTGCTGGTTAGTGATAAATAGTGGAGCAGCCTGCCTGCTGTGTACTTGCTTGCCAGGTTTTTGGCTGATGGTAGACCTTTCTGTGAAACTAAAATTTACCTTGCTGAGGCAATTCTTTATTTTTCTATCATTGTGATTCCTGTAGTTCCTGGAGAGTGTATTTATAATGACAGCAAGAAGGATCTGTCATGCATATTTGGTAATGTGCTAAATAGCACTTGTCACTCATAAAGCATGACAGTGTGGAGGTTGCTTCAGTCAGTCTGGGGGAATATAGTTTCCTAACTCTCGAAAAATCCTATGTGGGTCAGTGACATTGTTATTGGGTGTTTATTTATTTACTTACTTTATTATTTTTTAATTTTTTGTGCAGGTACAAGTGCTTAAACTCAGAGCATTGAGCTCTTCCTTGGCATTTTTTCACCCAAGGATGGTACTCTACCACTTGAGTCCCACCTCCATTTCTAGCTTTTTGCTAAAATTGGAGATAAGGATCTCCTGGACTTTTCGACTTGGGCTGGCTTCAAGTCTCAATCTTTAGATCTCAGCTTCCTGAGTAGCTAGGATTATAGGTATGAAACACCAGCAAATGGCCTGTACCCAGCTTCTTTGCATTATTTTTATGAATGAAACATACTGTAGTTTGTAAACTCTTGGATAAAGGCTAATCTGCATAGCAAACCATCTAACATATAGGTTCATAGTATCTCCTAGTATCACCAGTGGCAAAGAATAGCTGTTTCTGAGCTTGTGAAAATATAGTCTACAATTGCTTTAGTGAGAAGAATGTCCTCTAGGCACTCCCAGAAAATAGATCTGTAACAGAATAAAGTAATTCTTAAATGTCCACTTCTCTGCTTCTCATCTCTTCCTTAGTTATCTTCCCACAGATTTTCCAACCTGTTTCTTGGAGAGCATTGTTTTCCTAAATTTTAGGGAAATATTCCAGCAGCATTTGCCACCATGTTTAAGTGTGGACAACAGATGCTTGGGTCTTACCTTTTGCTGTTCTGTCTTGTCATTTAACTGAAGAATAGTGATTATAGACACTGAGTGTAAAATCTGAGAGTAGTAGTTTCTTCCATTTCAAAAACTAGTAGTTTCTGCCATTAAAAAAAAAAAACTAGAGTATTAGGTTCTTTCCTGATTCTCTAATGCTCATCTATTCATCTGGTGGGATTGGTTTTTCTCTACTTTTTCCATATTTACATTGATCTTCCTCTTCTGTGTGTAAGATGTCTTTGTGTTTCTTCTGCAAAACAGGTTTAGTGGGGATAACTTGTTTTCATGTTTGCTTATCATGGAGTGTTGGTTTTTTTTTAAAATTATTGTAAAGATACTATACAGAGGGGTTACAGTTACATGAGTAAGGTAATGAGTACATTTCCTATCAAGCATTGTTACCCCCTCCTTTGTTTTCCCTTACTACCCCTTCTCCCCCACCTGCCCAATTCCTTCCTCCCCACACCCCGAAGTTGCAAAGTTCATTTTCAACATAGTGTCTTGTACATCTCATTGTTACAATGGGTCAACCTGTATCCTTGTTTCAGCATTTTGTTATTTCGCCTCCCCTCCCCAAATTAGAAAAATGTATGTACAAGATGCAGGGCACAGGAATCAAATACAGTAACAACAGGGATTATACCATGGGGAAGAACATACAAAAGAAACAAAAAAAATCACATAGCACATTAAAAACAACAGTGACAAAGGAAAAACCCCTTGTGTCCCTATCTTGGGGTTCATTTCACTTAGCATCTTATTATATGGTCATGTATACATAGCTTTTGACCTTTTCTGCTTCCCTGGTAAGATTATCCTAGACATATACTGGTTATAGCAAGTAAGGGGAACCATGTTTCTTTGGGTTTGGCTTACTTCACTTAATATAATTTTTTCCAAATCTTGCCATTTCCTAACAAATGGGGCAGTGTCATTCTTTCTGATGGAGGCATAAAATTCCATTTTATATAAATGTATATATATATATGTGTGTGTGTGTGTGTGTGTGTGTGTGTGTGTATACATATATATGTATATATATTTACAAATATATACCACATTTTGTTGATCCGTTTATCTACTGAGGGGCATCTGGGTTGGTTCCATATCTTAGCTATGGTGAATAAGGCTGCAATAAACATAGTTGTGCTGGTAGCTTTAGTATACCCTTGTTTGTGATCATTTGGGTAAATGTCCCAAAATGGAATTGCTGGGTTATAAGGGAGCTCTAGGTATAGTATTTTGAGGATCCTCCATATTGCTTTCCAAAGTGGTTGAACAAGTTTACACTCCTACCAACAATGCAGTAGGGTTCCCTTTTGGCCACATCCCTTCCAGCATCTGTTGTTATTAGATTTCTTTTTTTTTTTTTTTTTTTGGTCATGGGGCCTGAACTCTGGGCCTGGGCGCTGTCCCTCAGCTCTTCAGCTCACAGCTAGCGCTCTACCACTTGAGCCACAGCACCACTTCCAGATTTTTCTGCTTATGTGGTGCTGAGGAATCGAACCCAGGGCCTCATGCATGCAAGGCAAGCACTCTAACCACTGTGCAACCTTCCCAGCCCCTTGTTATTAGATTTCTTGATTATAGCCATTCTAACTGGGGTGAAGTGGAATCTCAATGTTGTTTTGATTTGCATTTTTTTATGGCCAGAAAAGTTAAGCATTTCTTCATATGTCTCATTTCGTCCTCCGAGAAGTCTCTCTTTAAGTCTTTAGCCCACTTATTAATGGAGTGGTTGTTTCTTTTAAGGATTTGTCGTTAGGAGATTTAATTCTTTGAGTTCTGAGTATATTTTAGATCTGAGGCCCTTTTCTGTTGTATGGCTAGTGAAGATCTTCTCCCAATCCATGGGCTTTCTATTGGTCTTGCTAGCTATGTCCTTTGCCATGCAGAAGCTCTGCAGTTTCATGAAATCCCATTTGTTCAACTTTCTTTGATTTGTTGTGTTTCTGGGTCTTTATTAAGAAAATTTTGGCCTGTGCCAAGGAGACCTAGGGTTTCTTCTGTTCCTTCCTGTAATGTGTTTCAGGTGTCTGCTTTGACTTCGAGGTCTTTGATTCATTTGGAGTTGATTCTGGTGCAGGGTGATATATAAGGATCTAGCTTTAGTTTTCTACAGGTGTTTAACCAATTTTGCCAGCACCATTTACTGAAGAGGCTGTCTTTCTTCCATCCTGTTTTTTAGCTCCCTTATCGAAGATTAGGTGGCTATAGGTCTGTGGATTCATTTCTGGCTCTTCAGTTCTATTCCATTGGTCCTCAGCTCTGTTCTTGTGCCAGTACCAACCTGCTTTGATTGTAATGGCTTTATAGTAGAGTTTGAAATTTGGTATTGATATTCCTCCAGCACTGTTCTTTCTGCTAAGGATTGTTTTTGCTATTTAGGGTCTTTTATTGTTCCATATGAATTTTTGTATTGCTCCTTCTATTTCATTGAAGAATGAGGTTGGAATATTGATAGGTATCGCATTAAATTTTGATAGATAGCCTTTGGCAGTATTGCCATTTTCACGATGTTAATCTTCCCAATCCAGGACCATGGGAGGTTTTTCCACTTCCTTAGTTCTGTTTTAATTTCCTTTTTGAGATTTTTAAAGTTTTCATAATAGAGGTCCTTCACTTCTTTAGTTAAGTTAACTCCTGGGTATTTTATTTTTTGTGGGGCTATTACAAAAGGAGTTGGTCTCCTAATTTCAGCCAGCTCTTCTCATTATTGGCATACAGAAAAGCCATTGATTTTTTTTTCTTTGCTGGTCACGGGGCCTGAACTCTGGGCCTAGGCACTGTCCCCCAGCTGTTCAGCTCAAGGCTGACATTCTATCACTTGAGCCACAGCGCAGCTTCCGGCTTTTTCTGCTTATGTGGTGCTGAGGAATAGAACCCAGGGCCTCATGAATGCAAGACAAGCACTCTACCACTGAGCCACCTTCCCAGCCCAAAGCCATTGATTTTTGAGGGCTAATTTTATACCTTCTACTTTGCCAAAGTTTTGGATCAGCTCAAGTAACTTGGGAGTGGAGTCCATGGGGTTCTTTAAATACAAGAACAGGTCATCTGCAAAAACGGAGAGTTTTACTTCATCCTTCCCTATTTGGATCCCCTTTATGTTTGCATCTTGTCTTATTGCTCTAGCGAGGCATTCTAATACTAAATTGAAGAGGAGTGGAGACAGTGGACATCTTGTCTCATTCCTGAATTTAGAGAAAATGGCTTTAGCTTTTTGCCATTAACTATAATGCTGGCTGTAGGTTTGTCACACACAGCCTTTATTATATTGAGGAATGTTCCATGGATTCCTAGTTTCTCCAGAGCTTTCATCATAAAGGAGTGTTGGATCTTGCCAAATGCTTTTTCTGCATCTATTGAGATAATCATGTGGTTCTTATCCTTGCTCTTGTTGATGTGATGAATTATATTAATTGATTTGTATATATTGTACCAGCTTTGCATCCCTGAAATGAATCATGTTTGATCAATATTGTATGATTTGTTTTTGATGAGTTGTTGAAGTCGATTGGCCAGAATTTTGTTGAGAATCTTTGCATCGATGTTCATCAAAGAAATGGGTCTATAGTCTCTTTCTTTGATGAGTCCCTGCCTGGTTTTGGGATGAGGGTGATGACAGCTTCATAGAAAGAGTTTGATAGTGAACTTTCACTTTCAATTTCATTGAAGAGTTGGAAGAGTATTGGTGTGAGTTCTGCTTTGAAGGCCTTGTAGAATTTAGCTGTAAATCCATCTGGTTCTTGGCTTTTCTTGGGTGGGAGGTCTTTTATTGCTGTTCCTATTTTGATGTTTGATATGGGTCTGTTAAGTTCATTTAAATCATCTTGGTTTAGTTGGGGCATGTCAATATTTGCTAGAAATTTGTCCATTTCTTCCAAATTCTCAAACATTGGAGAAGTATTCTTACAATGTTCTGAATCTTGGTTGTTTCTGTGATGAAGTTTCCATTCTCATTCCTGATTTTGTTTATTCGGGTGTGTTCTCTTCTTTTACTGATAAGATTTGCTAAGGATTTGTCAATTTGTTAATATTTTTCAAGAACCAACTCTGTTTTGTTGATTCTATGTTTTTGTTTTGGACTCTAATTCATTTAATTCTGATTTAATTATAATTTTTTGGTGTTGAATTCTAATTTGATTCCCTTGTGGTCTGAGAGAATACAGGGCATAATTTCAATGTTTCTGAATTTGGACAAATTTACTTTGTGACCTAAAATGTCATCTATTTTGGAGAATGTTCTGTGTGCTGCTGAGAAGAATGTGTATTCTGATGCTGCTGGGTGAAATATCCTGTAGATGTCTGTTAAGTCTAGTTGGTCTATGCAGTTGTTTAGATCCAAGTTTTTGCCAGGTTGATCTATCCAGTAGATCTATCCAGTGTTAAATTAATGTCTTTGGATCTATGTGAGATTTTAGGCCAAGTGGTGTTTCTTGGATAAATTTGGGTGCTCTGTTATTTGGTTAATAGATGTTTAGAATTATAAAATCCTCCTGAAGGAGAGATCCCTTTATTAATATGTAATTACTTTCTTTATCTCTTCTCACTAATTTTAATTTGAAGTCTGTTTTATCTGATATTAGGATTGCAACTTCTGCCTCTTTATGGGGGCCATTTGCTTGGTAGATTTTATTCCAGCTTTTCACTTTCAGAATATATTTGTTTTGTGGGCAAGTGTGTCTCTTGAAGGCAGCAGATAGAAGGATCTTGCTTTTTGATCAAACTAGACAATCTATGTCACTTAATTGGAGAGTTAAGTCCATTAATATTGAGAGTTAGGACTGAGAGGTGTTTGGTAGTTCCTGCCCACCTTCTTGGGGGCTGTGCCAACTGGGTTCTTCCTATGATTCTCAGATTCTCTGGGGGCCATTTCTCGGTCATTTCTCTTTATCATGCTCTTGTTGGTTTTCTTTCTTCCTTTCTTTTTTGTCAGTCATGGGGTTTGGGTGTTGTCCTTGTACTCTTAGCTCAAGGCGAGCACTCTACCACTTGAGCCACAGCGCCACTTCCAGTTTTCTAGTGGTTTATTGGAGATAGGAGTCTCACAGACGTTCCTGCCCAGGCTGACTTTGAACCGCAATCCTCAGATCTCAGCTTCCTGAGTAGCTAGTATTACAGGCGTGAGCCACCGGCACGCAGCTTCTTGTTGGTTTTCTATGTGTAGGACATCTCTAAGTACCTTTTATAATGCTGGTTTGGTGAAGATATATTGTTTCAATTTTTCTTTGCTGTGAAGGTTTTTATTTCTCCTTCCATGATGAAGGACAGAAGAAGAGTTTAGCTAGGTACAGTAGTCTTGGTTGATAGTTGTTTGTCTTTAGGACATGGCATACATCATTCCAGGTTCTTGCTTTCATGGTCTCTGCTGAGAAATCTGAAGTTATTCTGATTGAATTCCTTTTATAGGTGATTGATCTTTTCTTCCTGACAGCTTTAAGGATTCTTTCTTTGGTCTTTATTGGTCCTGTGTGGATTACAATGTGACAGTGAGGTCCTGTTCTGGTCTGGTCTACTTGGGGTTCTAAAGGCTTCTTGTATCTGAATGGGCCTATTTTTTTTGCATGTTTGGGAAGTTCTCTGCTAGAATTCTGTTAAATAAATTTCCTAGACCTTTAACTTCTGTCCTTAGGGCTTCCTCTATACCCATTAGCCTTAAATTAGGCCTTCTGATGATATCTTCTGAATGTTGAGTAAACCTATCATATTTTTTGGATTTGTTTTGAATATTTGTCTGTTCTTTCTCTATAATGTCGAGGCTATCTTCAACCCCAGAGATTCGATCTTCTGCATTGTCTAACCTACTGTCAAGGCTTTCTGTTTTTTTATTTCCCTTCCTTCTAGTTGGTCAGATTTGATAGCTTCAAATTCTTTGTTGGTGCTTTGTTTTAGATCTTGTATGGACTTCTTTACCTCCTTAATTTGGTTTTCAGTGTTCATTCTCAAACCCCTTAGTTGATTGGTTATAATTTCATTGGACTCCCTTTCCTTCTGTTGGACTTCATTCAGCATTCCCTTTGTGGACTCCAGAGATTCCTCCAGCTTTCGGTTTATGGATTCCATGAGTGCCTCTATTAATCTTTGGTTATTTGCATCCCACTCATGCAATTCCTCTACTAGTCCTTGATTAGCCTCCTCAAAGTCACAAAATAACCTCATCATGCTCATGCATTTCCCTATCATCTTCACACAGAGCCCTTAGCAGGCTTTCATCTTTTCATTCAGCATGTTTACCAATAGTGTTTATAGAGCATTTTGGAAGCTCTCCTTGATTATTCATTAACTGGCTCTATTGCCTGATTATGAGTGGGAGTTGAGATATCTGGAATTGCCATTTTTCTTGTGTTTATATGGTTTGTTTAGGTATGAAAGCAAAACGAATTCTGCACTAGAACACTATTTTAAGGCAAGCATCAACCCAGAGCCCAGTAGTTGCAAGATTATTTGATGCAGTCACAATGTGTACAAATTCAAACTAGTTCAACAACAAACAACTAGGGATCAATGGACTAAGAAAATCAAAGGAGTCAGTTGACCAGAAATTAAGTTTAGGGAGAATTGTGAGGAGAAAACAAGATTAGAGGAATGTGAGGAAAGAAAGGAAGAAAGGAAGATAAGTGACCTAAATTCAGAGAAGAAAAAGAGAGAAAGAAAGGAGAAAAGAGATAAAGAAAAAGGAAAAAAGAAAAATAAACTTAAAAATTTTTAAATGAAACATTTAAGAAATTATGTAAGTATAAAGTAATAATACCACAATTAAAGGAGTTAAGGCTGAGAGTTTGTGAATTGAGTAATCTATATCTGAATTAAGTATGCACACGATGAAGGATAAGGTCTAATAATTGAAGATAGATATGTATCTGGGGATGAACAGTACAACAATTAAGTACAGCAAAAAAAAACAAGGGACAAAAATGGAAAAGAGTAGAAAGAGAATTTAAGAAAAACTAAAATAAAAGTTATGAAAAAATAGAAAACAATTTAAATTTTTTTAAGTTAGGTAGAAAAAAGAATTCTTCGATTTTTTTTTTTTTGGGGGGGGGGATATCTTGTGTCTCCCCTGTGTCCATAACCAATCTCTTGGTGGAGTCTCTGGTTTGTTTATGGCGTTTGGTTTTTCTGTGGCTTGTTTGAGCAGGCAGAACAAAGCTCTGCCTTTACCAAGGACCTTATGACCCTCCTCCCAGGCTAGATCAATGGGAGGGCTATCCGCTTTGAATGTCACAAAAGAGGGAGATGTCTGTTTCCTCTAGCTTTGAGTTGCTGTGAGGGAGCTAGGTTGTGGGTAAGGTTGAGGCCTGTCAGCTATCAGTAGCTTTTCTTTTTTTTTTTTTTTTTTATTGTAAAGATACTATACAGAGGGTTACAGTTACATGAGTGAGGTAATGGGTACACTTCCTCTTGAACATTGTTACCCCCTCCATTGTTTTCCCCCTACCATCCCCTCCCTCCCTCCCTTCCCCGAGGTTCTTTTTTTTTTTTTTTTTGATTGTGATTAAGTGATTACATAATTTCAAAGTTCATTCTAACTTCCCTGGAGCAAATTGTCTACCACAGTCTGTAATATATAACAGTGTTCACATGTTATATACCATATTTGTGATCAGCAGCATGGGGATATTTAGTAGTGGTTCAACCAGATGAGCAGGAGTTCTTTGTTTCTTAAGTCCTGTTAGTTTTGTCGTATCACCTAACCTTTTGGATTTAGCATCCACTTATCAGGGAGACCATGTAGAGACCACCGTTTGTCTCTTCGTTCTTGGCTTACCTCGCTCAACATGATTCCTTCTAGCTCCATCCATTTCCCTGCAAATGCCATTATTTTGTCATTTCTAATGGCTGCATAATATTCCATTGTGTATAGATACCACAATTTTTGGATCCATTCATCTGTGGTGGGGCATCTAGGTTGTTTCCATATCCTAGCTATTGTGAACAGTGCTGCAATAAACATGGAGGTGCACGTGTCCTTGTATATTGGTTCCTGTTGTTCAGGGTAGATGCCAAGAAGTGGTATGACTGGGTTGTAAGGGAGGTCAATCTTTAGCTTTCTAAGGACCCTCCAGACTGCTTTCCAAAGTGGTTGTATAAGTGTACATTCCCACCAGCAGTGTAATAGGGTTCCTCTTTCTCCACATCCCCTCCAGCATTTGTCGTTGGCTGATTTGTGGATGTGGGACATTCTGACTGGGGTAAGGTGGTATCTCAGGGTTGTCTTTATTTGCATTTCCTTCACCACCAGGGATGATGAACATTTCATCATGTGTTTCTTTGCCATTTTTATTTCTTCATTTGAGAAGTCCCTCTTTAGTTCCCTTGCCCATTTAGTAATTGGTTTGTTAGGTTTGGGAGGGATTAATTTCTTGAGTTCCCTGTATATACTGGATATTAACCCCTTGTCTGATATATTGCTGGTAAATATTTTTTCCCAATTAGTTGGTTGTCTTTCTAGCTTAGTTGCGATAGATTTAGCTGTGCAGAAGCTTTTTATTTTAAGGTAGTCCCATTTGTCGAGTCTCTCTCCAACTTGTTGTGACCCTGGGACTCTGTTCAGGAAGTTCCTTCCTGTGCCTATTAGTTCAAGTGTCTCTCCTACTCTGTCCTGCAGTAGTTTCAGAGATTCAGGTTTAAAGTTAAGGTCTTTAATCCATTTTGAGTTGATGTTGGTGCATGGTGATAGGCTGGGGTCCACTTTTAGTTTTCTGCATGTGGCTGCCCAGTTTTCCCAGCACCAGCGGTTGAAGAGGCTGTGTTTCTTCCATTGTATGTCTTTGGCTCCTTTGTCGAATATCAGCTGGCTGTAGGCCTGTGGATTTATTTCTGGATCTTCTATTCTGTTCCATTGGTCTTCGGGTCTGTTTTTGTGCCAGTACCATGCTGTCTTTGTGATTATAGCTCTGTAGTAGAGTTTGAAGTTCGGCATGGATAGCCCTCCCATATTGTCTTTATCCCCTAGAATTGTTTTGGCTATTCTAGGTCTTTTGTTGTTCCATATAAATTTTTGGACTGTTTTCTGTATTTCAGTGATGTACGTCATTGGGATTTTAATAGGAATTGCATTGAATTTGTATATTAGTTTTGGAAGTATTACCATCTTTACTATATTAAGTCGGCCTATCCAGGAGCATGGGAGGTCTTTCCATTTCCTAGTGTCTTCTGCAATTTCTTTCTTTAACTTTTTATAGTTCTCATTAAATAGTTCTTTTACATCTTTGGTTAGGTTAATTCCTAAATATTTTATTTTTTGGGAGGTTATTGTGAATGGGGTTGCTCCCTTTATTTCCCTCTCTTCCTGTACGTTATCAGTGTATAGGAAGGCAACTGATTTTTGTGGGTTTATTTTGTATCCTGCTATTTTGCCGAAGTGACTTATGATTTCTAAAAGTTTGGGGATGGAGTTTTTGGGATCGTGGAGGTATAGTATCATGTCGTCTGCAAAAAGGGATAGTTTAACTTCTTCTTTCCCTATTCGATCCCTTTAATGTCTTTTTCTTGCCTTATTGCCCTGGCTAAGGGTTCTAGGACTATGTTGAAGAGGAGTGGAGACAGTGGGCATCCTTGCCTTGTTCCTGATTTTAGGAGGATTGGTTGTAGCTTTCCCCATTAAGTATAATATTGGCTATTGGTCTGTCATAAATGGCTTTTATTGTTTTTAGAAATGTTCCTTCTATTCCTATTTTCTCCAGAGCTTTTAGCATGAATGAATGTTGAATTTTATCAAAGGCCTTTTCTGCATCTGTGGCGATAATCATGTGATTCTTGACCTTGGCTCTGTTGATATGCTGGATTACATTTATTGACTTACGTATGTTAAATCATCCCTGTGTCTCTGGGATGAAGCCTACCTGATCATAGTGTATTATTTTTTTTATGTGTTTCTGGATTCTGTTAGCTAGAATCTTGTTAAGGATCTTTGCATCTGTGTTCATCAAGGAAATTGGCCTGTAATTCTCCTTTTTGGTTGGGTCTTTGCCTGGTTTGGGGATGAGTGTGATATTGGCTTCGTAGAATGAGTTTGGGATAGCTCCTTCCTTCTCTGTTTCTCTGAAGAGCTTGAGGAGTATGGGTATTAGTTCTTGTTTAAAGGTCTTATAGAATTCTGCTGTGAATCCATCTGGTCCTGGGCTTTTTTTTGTTGGAAGACTTTTGATAGCTTCCTGTATCTCATTATAGGATATTGGCTTATTTAATTGGTTAACTTCTTCTTTGCTCAGTTTGGGTAACTTGTATTTCTCTAAAAATGCATCCATTTCTGCCAGATTTTCTTCCTTTAGGGAGTATAGCTTTTGAAAGTAGTCTGTTAGAATTGTTTGGATATCTTGGGTACGTGTTGTGATGTTTCCGGTGGCATCCCTAATCCTATTAATATGGGTTTCCTCTCTTCTTTTTTTAATTAATCTTGCCAATGGGCCATCAATTTTGTTTATTTTTTCAAAGAACCAGCTTTTTGTTTGGTTTATTTTGGTTATGGTTTTCTGATTTTCTAATTGGTTAATCTCTGCTCTTAATTTGGTTATCTGGCTTCGTCTAGTAGCTTTAGGTCCCATTTTTTGTTTTTCTAGCTGTTTTAGTTGCAACATGAGATTATTTACTTGGTCTGTCTCCATTCTCTTGATGTGGGCACTGAGGGCAATAAATTTGCCCCTCAGGACTGCTTTTGCTGTGTCCCACAAGTTTCTTTGTGAGGTGTTTTCATTTTCATTGAGTTGTAGGAAATGCTTTATTTCTTCTCTGATCTCTTCTGTTACCCAGGCCTTGTTAAGGAGTGTGCTGTTCAATTTCCATGTATTAGAGAAATTTCTGCGGTATGCTTTGTTATTGAGAGATAGCTTGATTCCACTGTGGTCAGATAGGATACAGGGGATTATGTCCATCCCTTTGTATTTGCTTAAGTTCCTTGCATGAACTATGATATGGTCTATTTTGGAGAAAGTTCCATGAGCTGCTGAGAAGAATGTGTACTGTGTTGTTTTAGGGTGAAATACTCGGTAGATGTCAGTTAATTCTGCTTGAAGTATGGCCTCACTTAATTCCGTAGCTTCTTTGCCAATCCTCTGGTTGGTAGACCTGTCCTTTGGTGAGAGTGGCGTGTTAAAGTCTCCTAGTATTATCGTATTGGGATCTATTTTATTCTGTAAGTTTGAGAGCATTTGTTTGACATATCTGGATGCACCGATATTTGGGGCATATAAGTTGATGATGGTTATATCCTCCTCTTGGATTGTTCCCTTTATTAATATGTAGTGTCCGTCCTTGTCTTTCTGTACTGATTTTAATGAAAAGTTTATTTTGTCAGATATCAGGATAGCTACACCTGCTTTCTTACTGGGGGCATTTGATTGGTAGATCCTTTTCCACCCCTTCACTCTGAGTTTGTTTGTATGTTTGGCTGAGAGGTGGGTCTCCTGAAGGCAACAGATGGATGGGTCTTGTTTTCTGATCCAGTCCTCAGTTCGTTTTCTTTTAATTGGCGAATTCAGCCCATTTATATTAAGAGAAAGTATAGAGAGATGCATTGTTGTCCCTGCCATTCCGTTTTCCTAAGTTTTTCTTCTTTCCTTTCCTCCTGTGCTTGCTCAGTTAGACTTTGAGTAATGCCTGTTTGGGGCAGGTCCCAGTTCCTGGTTGCTTTCTTCAGGTTGTGTCCCCCCTCTTAGAATTCTTTGTAATGCCGGCTTAATGTTTATGTATTCATTTAGTTTTTCTTTGCTATTAAAAGTTTTCAGTTCTCCATCGAATGTGAATGCTAGCTTTGCCGGGTATATCAGTCTGGGTTGGCAGTTATTGGCTCTCAGGGCTCGTATGGTGCTTTCCCAGGCTTTTCTTGCATTCATTGTTTGTGTGGAGAGATCTGCAGTGATTATAATTTTTTTCCCGTTGTAGTATAGCTCCTTCTTCATTTTTGCTGCATGCAGGATTGTTTCCTTATTATTCAGATCCATCATTTTTACTATAATGTGTCTAGAAGTGTTTCTCCTGGGATCTTGCTTGTTGGGTGTTCGATAAGCTTTTGTGATGTAGTTAAGATGGTCGTTTTTGAGGTGGGGAAAATTTTCATTGACTATCTTGTTAAATAGGTGTTGCATTCCCTTGCTCTGGAATTCCTCACCTTCGTCCACTCCGATTATGCGAAGGTTAAATTTTTTAACATTATCTGCTTGCTCTTGAATTTCCCTTTGGTTTAATTTGAGTGATTTTTCCATATCTGTCACTTTTTGGTCCAGTTGGTGTATTCTGTCTTCTGTATCTGTCACTCTACCTTCCATTTCATTCACTCTGTTGACCGTGGCTTCTATTGTGGTTTGCATGGAGGAAATGGATCCCTTTATGGATTCAATGTTGGTTCTCAGAGTACTGATCTCACCTCTCAATGAGGTGAGATCAGTATGCATTACCTCTAATTTGGCGTTTATCTCACTTCTTACTGAGGTTTGTGCAGCTTCTATTTTTGCATCCAACTTTTGTTTGATATCCTGTATATCTTTTGATAGTTCATCCTTGTGCTCTTTCAATTTCTGATCCATTTCTCGCTTTATTTCTTGAGTCATTGCCTCCAGCAACCCTTGGATGTAGCTTTTGTCTTCCATTCCTGCTTTGCTCCCACTGGGGCTCTCCCCTGCATGGCTGCTGGCTTTTGAGGTGAGCTTGCTATCCTGGGTAGTGGTAAACCTTGTGATTTTTCTCTGTGATTTTCGCATGGGGGTTCAGGAGACTGCTATTCAGTTTTGTTTTGGTGTGTCTGTCTTTGCTTGGTTGCTGATTCTGTATTGGTAGAGAGAGTCTGTGCCTGATCTGGATTCTGTTGGGAGCCTATTTCCAGCTGCTATTCTGACTTACTTAGGATTCTCAGCTCTCTGCTGTAGATTGCTGGCAATTCCCGCCTTTGGAAGGGTTGAGCAGCCTAGACTGCTTGTGTTTGCTCCTACGGGTGCTCTTGGGAAGTTCAGATGTTCTGGATGCACTCTCCCAAATACTGGAGTCTGCTATGGGCTCCTGATGTGTTTTTGTTTGTTTGTTTTGGGCTGGTTGTGGGCTTGAACTCTAGGTTTGGGTGCTGTCCCTAAGCTCTTCAGCTCAAGGCTGGCACCCTACCATTTGAGCCACAGCACCACTTCTCACCCTTTTTGCTTTTGTGATGCTGAGGAATCAGATCCAGGGCCTCATATGTCCAAGACTATCACTCTATTGCTGAGCCGCCTTAACAGCCTGAGCTCCTGCTTACTATCAGGTGCTGGCAGCCTGTGTTGCCCAATTCCCAGCCTAGGGTATATGGGTGGAGTTTTGGTGGGGTTTGGGCTTCTCTTGTCCTGAGCCTCCAGGTCTTTTGTTGTCACAGGCGTGCTTCCCGGGTTTATGCTCAGCTTTTTACTTTAGTTGGGAGGAGTTGGTTGTGTTGTTCAGGCGCCGGGTCCCCAGGCCTGGTTCCGGCCCCAGCCTGGAGCGCGCTCGTTAGGCCTGTGCTAATGTGTATACCACCTAGGTTATGCAGCCTGGAGGACACAGTTCAAATTTCTTCTACTGTTGGTAGTCTTGACCCAGGGGCGCTGTTCCTGGCTTGAGCATTTAAGCTCCCTTCCAGGGGCACTCTTGCTCTGGCCTGGCCAGCAGAGTGTGCTCCACCGGCTGGTGGAGCTCTCAAACAGTTCCCAGTTTTAGTGGGTCCTGTGGTCCGGGTGTTGGGGTAGGGAGTCTAGGTCAGGGTCTGGGGATTCCCTCCAGCTCTGGTCTCCCTTGATGGATTCACTGTCCTCTGTGGGGTACTCACCCTGTAGGTCATCAGTTGTTGTTGCAATCCGAGTTCAGTTGGGGTCGTTGCGGGCTGGTTGGGCGGCCCCCTCAGGGTCGTTGCGATCGCGATTGGGCGGGTGGTCTGCCCACAGGTCCCTTTGTCGCGCTGCTGGTGTCGGGCGGCTTTGGCGGGATGGAGCCTCTCCGCTCCGGTGGAGAGTGAGGGGTGGGGGTGGGATCCTTGTGGAGACTCCCGGCTGGTAGGTTTCTCTGTTCCTGGCGAACCGCTGTTCTGCAATCCGGTACCTGGTGATCTGCTAGCAGCCCCCTGTGTCTCTGTGGCTCCGGCAGCCCCCGCCGGGCCGGCTGGCCGGCGGCTTGGCGCACTGCCGCGCGGCCAGTAAAGGTTGGGGGAGGGGTCTTCGCTCTTCTCTGTTCTGAAATTCTTCTTTTCCTCTCTTTCTTTTTTGTTATTTTCCACCTCTGGTTTTTCTCTGAGTGTTTGTCTTTTTGTTGTTGTCGGTCTCTTGGGGAGATTAAGCGTTGGAACTCGAACTCTCTTTTTGGTTGGAGAGAGCTGTGGCGTTTCCCTACTGCCCCGTCGCCATCTTGGTCCCCCCTCTTCTATCAGTATCTTTTCCCTGAGGACCTAGCTTTTGAAACACTCACCCAGCCCAGTCTGGAGCCATTCTCAGGATTTATGTGTATTGAGTTTCCAATTGTTTTTCTTTTACCCTCCTGAGGCTAGAATTTCTGCCCCTGCTACAGAGGGGTGGGGCAGCCTCTGGCTCTGTTTACCCAGTGAAGAAAGTCAGCTCAGCTCCTTCTGCCTGGGAAGGGCAACTTTCACCAGGGGTAGAGCTGAGCCCCACAGGTCAGGTTACTTTGCCCTGTTGAATGTCACTCATTGTCTTCTTCAAAGGCCTGATTTATTGCTAGCTTCTCTGGCCCAGTCTTTGTCAGTATCAAAGATGGAGTTCTTCTCTGGTGGTGGGGAAGAAGCTACCTTCCCACAGCTGCTCATGAGAAGGAGTGAGGATGTCTTGTGAGGTACTCATGCCTTTCCCTTAGTTTCTGGGCCGTCCTTGGTCTGCAACTGTCTGTGGTCAGCAGGATGATTTCTGCTCCTTGCTGGAGGTGAGTAGAATCCACTCACACACCATCTCTGGCACCTTTGTCCTGGGCTCTGTCTGGTGACACTGCCATGGATGAGTGCTCAAATCTGTCTCCTTAACCAAGCTGCCTGAATTTTTCCCCTCTGGCCAAACTCTCTGTATTATGTGTGTGTCTCTCTAGCCTTGGATTTTTCACTGAAACACTAAAACTTGTTTCTATGTGGGAGCTTGTTTAGGCCCCCTCCCTTTACCCCCTTCCCCCCTTCCCCCTCCCCCCCCCCCCCCCCGCTTCTCCTCTGGCCATGGAGTGTTTGTCTTTTTGTTATGAATGATAGCTGCACTACATAGAGTATTTGGGGTTGGCAATTGCTGTCACACGTGAAATACTTTATTCCAAGCTCCTCCTTGATTTTAATGTTAAGAAATCTGCTGTTATGCTGATAAACTTCCCTTTGTAAGTGGTATGCTTAATTTTTTTGTCAGTCATGGGGTTTGAACTCTGGGTTTGATCACTGTCCCCGTGCTCTTTAGCTTAAAGCTAAAGCTCTACCACTTGAGCATCAGCACCACTTCTGGTTTTCTGAGTGGTTTACTGGGGATAAGAGTCTCACAGAAGGGTTGGGAAGGTGGCTCAGTGGTAGAGTGCTTGCCTCACATGCATGAGGCCCTGGGTTTGATTCCTCAGCACCACATAAGCAGAAAAAGCTGGAAGTGGTGCTGTGGCTCAAGTAGAGCACTAGCCTTGAGCTGAAGAGCTGAGGGACTGCACCCAGGCCCAGAATTCAGGCCCCACTACTGATAAAAGAAAAAAAAATCTAGCCAAGAGTCTCATGGACTTCCCTGCCTGGGCTGGCTTTGAACCACGATCCTCAGATCTCAGCCTCCTTAGTAGCTAGGATTACAGGCATGAGCCATTGGTGTCGGTGTAATATATTTATTTTATCCTTCACTTCTTGCTATTATTCCTTATTCTGCATCTTTATTTAACTATAATATATCATGGGGAGGTCTTTTCTGATTTTGCCTGAGTGTTCTAAAATTTTTCTGCACCTAAATGGATTTTTTTTTACAATTTGGTAAGTTTTCTGCTATTCCTTAGATGAAAATATTCCTTGTGCCTTTATCTCCTCTTTCCTATTAATACACATAATTCATAAATTATGTGAATTCCTGAAATTCTTTTCAGGTTTGATTTTTTAATTATATTCTGTATTTTCTACTATGTCTGTTTCTACTCCTCCTTCAAGGCTGGAGCTTCTGTCTTTCATATTGTCTACTATGCTAGACTTTCCATTTTATTTCTCATCTCAGGGCTTCAATTTGATTTTGTTCTGGAATTTTATCTCTTTCTTGAGATAGTTGATCATGTCTTGCCCTGACTTATTTCATTTATTTGCTTATTTTATTTTATTTATTTGCTTTGATGTCTTTGCCGTATTCTTTCAGCTCATTTGGCTGTTTGGTTTTGCTTTGTATTTATTTAGCTTTTAATCTATATTCTTGTTAGATTCCTTTATTTGTGTTCATTTTATGTTTGTATAGTTGCTTATAAATACATTCTTTCAATTGATCCAACAATGAATTCATACTTTTGAGCTCTGTGTGAAGTTTCTTTCACTTTGCTGTCATTCTGATCCCTTGTTGTATGATTTCTTGTATTTCCATGTTAAAATTTACTTATTTTAAGACACCTTGTGGTTTGGGTTTTAGTCCCCTGAGGTCTTCCTGTTGGGTTAATCTCTGTTTTTTTTTACAGAACTGGATATTAGCTGGGTTGATGTGCTGTTTCTCACCCTTGCTATCACTCTTCTGACTTTTCAGATAGCCTCTTTGGGAGAGGACCAAGAAAATCAAGCATACAAGCTGGACAAAATACACACAGCTACAGTAAAGTATCAGTCTCATTTTTGAAGAGCTTTAATAGTTATCACTGTACTGTCATGCATGTCATGACAGGTATGTCATAAGGTCATGATCAAGTGCTGGGAGTAATTGGATCAGTATTGTTAGGCAAGAGTTCCCTGAAACCTGAAAGTGATTGAAGGGGTCCTTCAGAATAATGACTGGGAAGACTTACTTAAGACTACTGTAGATTCTAAATTCAAAAGAATGACATGATTAATCAAGGTTGATTCTGAGGTATATGGTGCCTATGGGAAGGAGTAGAGTTTTTTCTGGCTCCAGGCTGTAGTCACATGGCTGTCATCTGGGTGATGATGGACACAGCAAATGCCAACTTCATGCTCTTTCTGTATGTGTATGATAGAACCCATTGAAACTATTAGGTGTGCCTGCAGAACAGTCCCCTCTCCCCTTACTCTTCATGAAGGATAACATGTAGCCTTATCAGAAATCACCTGCCTGAAACTGATTGTCAATCAACTGACTATGAGGTGACCCTAGACTCTGAAGTCACTTCCACATCTTTAGATGTAACTTCCTGAACTGCATCAGTCACATCTCCTTCAGACAGAGGTTCTCCAACCTCTGAGATCACTGCTGCATCTGCTGTGTTCAGACTGGTATCCAAACTTTCACTATATAATCTCTCTACCATTAGTTCTTGCGCTCTGCATGCCTCCATCTCATGTGGGCCAGCAGTTTGCTTTCCCCACAATAAACTCTTTTCTGCCTAGACCATGTGGCAGTCTTTTGGTGAATCTTACATATGGTGCCAAAACCCAGGAGGGGATAGTGTCAAGGGTCACCAGATCCCTTCCTCCTCTCTCTGAAGGCCAATCACTTCCTGGCTGCCCCTCTTCAGACTCAAACTACAGGAAGGTAAAGGAACCCCACCATAGACTTGTAACTACCACTGCTGGCTATGCATCCACCACATTGTCTCCTCTCTACGTATGGTGAATGACTTCCATCTACAGGTCCTCTGTTCATCTATCTGTCTTTTTCAACATGCTACCACACCAGAGGGATCCCTGTGCCTTTTGGCTAATTTCTTCTCATCTTGGGTATGCCTGAATGAAAAATTTGACTATATGTCCTTACGAACCTCTCTACATCTTTACAGACCCCTTCTACATCCTTATTGGCCTTCTATGTCCATAACAGATGACTCCAACCTTATTTTTAATGCAACAATTTCTTCCAATACAATGATAAGTGATCAGAGGATACATTCAGGCTTCCTTTGCTCTCCTTACTCATCCTTCTCACTGTCTCTCTAAGCAATCTCACCTCTGTTCATTCTAGCCATCTGCTCTAGAAAGATAACTTTCTTTGTCCTGTAGCAGTTCAATCTGTCAATTTTCCCCTTTCTCCCTCTCTTCCCCTTTCTCTCCCACCCTCCCTCCCTCCTTATCTCTGTCTCTCTCTGTATCTCTCCCTCTCTCTGTCTCTGTCTCTCTCTCAGAGATGACCTCCCAGATCAGAGATAATTTGCCATTGGAGTGCTTCCATTCCAGCCAACATCCTTTTGGCTAGTGCCCTTGAAAGTGAGATGCAAGCTGGATCCCAGGGACCCCCTGTAGATTCCTGCTTGAAGGCTAGCCATCCTGGGTCAGAGATTCCACAAGCCCAAGAGTTTTTCCTTCCTTGTTCCTGTCACTACATTGTTCCTCTCTGCAGTCCAAGTTCTATTAGCTAAAATTGTTTCTCTCTCTCTCTCTCCCCCTTCCTCTCTTCCTCCCTCCTTCTCTCTCTCTCTGTCTCTCTCTCTCTTCCTCCCCTCTGTCTTTCCTCAGAGCACCCACATTCTGTTAAGAGTATGCGCCTTCCTTTCTGTTTGTGGTTTTTGTCTGCTTTTCTGCTTACTTTATAAAGCTCCACCAAATTTTCTTACCATCATGATTTGTCTAGAATTTACCATCTTGGCCACATAGTGAGCTTTCATTTAACACTCACCCTTCTACCAAGTGTTCAAAGGCCCATTTGTATGCTAATGTGTCTCTTTACCAAAAATTTTTAAACATTTTCTGATAACCAAGACTTAACTGGCTCCACAGGCCAAAAGAAAAAAAATGAGCAGTTTTAAAGTCAAGCCACAAAGAAGTTCATCAGATTTGGGTGCAAACAAATGTGTCTAATGTCTCTTTCCCAAGTATGTAGGAAGCTTTGAATGCAGAGCTGACAATGTTTTCAATCTTAAATTGTGTCCTAAACTGCTATATTCAGTTAACCAGTTGCTATTTCAAAACTCTCATCATGTCCACTGTTGAGTTTTGATTTTACAGATTTAAACTCTGCAGCATTTGTTCAGCCCCACAGAGGGATAAATAACTCTTACAAGCATTTATTGGTCAAACTTAACTCATATCCTTAACACGTCCCAGGTAAGCCCTGCTTAAAAACTATTTCAACTGATCTCCTTATTGCTTCAATTGGTAATACAAAGGGCCTCTGTCATAGACTAACTTAATCTGTCCATCACCCACCCTTACAACTTGGGGCATACCATCAGTCAAATGAGAAATGTCATCCCAGCAATGAGCAAAACTACCAACTTGGATATGCCCTCCCAGCAATGAACAAATGGGACATTATCTCAGCAAGGTACAGACACAACCAGAGAAAAGAATGTCCTGTGAAGAGAGTCCATTCAGAAGCAGCTGGAAAAACTACACAGATAAGAGGGGGTGATGTCAGATCCTAAATGGAGTCACTTTCTGCTTGCCCTTTCAAAATGACCAGAGCTGGGGGGGTCAAAAGAAAATCGTGGCTATCTAATGTTCTGGCTGTCTTTCTTCTAACTGGACAGGAACTTATACCTATTACCTGTTATTTCTATTTATAGTGGGTCTCCCATCATACTCTATAGTCCACACATCTATAAACCAGACATCTATAGTCCAGTTACAGGCAATGTTCAAGAGCTCCCACCAGGCCTTTAACCACTCCAATCCAGCCCCAGCTTTTGACTGGTTATTCTTGGCCAGTACACCATGCTTTACCCTGCACAGTTACCAGATGTTAATTAGTCAGAAATAGTTAGGGATATGATCCACCAACTCCAGGACTACTTAGAATGCCACAGACAGAACTAGCCAAGTCATCCAATTTTTCTTTTTTTCTCTGAAAGAATAGCTGCCTTTTCTTCTGCCATCTGTGTTTCTTTTGTTCAGCCCTTGCCTCCTAAGACTTCTTTCAGACTTCATCCAAAGACTCATACACGCATTCACACAGGAACTATTACTGCTGCCTTCTCCTGGACCAGGCAGCCTTTACACCTGAAGCTGACACCCCTTGCCAGTAATAAGTAGCCGGAGGGAACTGGCTCCCCTTTATAACTATCAAGAGGCTGGTTTGTTAGCTCTGCCTTGGAGAACTCTCCCCCCTTCCTCTTAGTGAAATCAAATGCCCAAAACCAGTAATCACCCCTACTTGTCAAACACCTCACTGTCAATCACCTGGCTGTGAGTCAGCAAAGAACCCCAGGCTTTGATGTCACTTCCACATCTGAGGTCACTTCCTGAACTGCCATGATCATGCTTCCTTTGGATATTGAACGGCTCCCCAGGCTTGGAGATCATTTCCACTTCCACCGTGGTCACATATCCTTCTGCCTTTCCCTATACAATCTTGCCACCATTAGTTCTCACTCTCTATCTGCTTCCATCCTGTGAGAGCAGGCAGTTCGCTTTATTCTACACGAGCACTTCTGCCTGAACTACATGGCCATCTCTTTTTGAAAAACCTTACAGGAACATTTCAGCTAAAACTTCATTCAACCACAAGCGCCCCACATTCTTGGGCTTATCCTTTCCTCTTCTCCCCTAATCTTGGGATCTCAAGGGTCTTTGCAATGTTCCTCCCTTCTACCCCCTTTCTTCCTAGGACTCCTCACCAGGAGGTCACATTCTCAGTAAGCCCTGAGTCACAGACTGGCATGGACAGGAGCAACAGTCACAGGAGGAAGAGAGCTCTGTGGCAGAGTGTCTGGGCTGAGAACATTCCCTGATGTCAGGCCTGCTCTGGTCTAAGAAGCCATCCCCAACCCTGCTCCAGCCATGACCTCTCAGGGCACTGCTCCTTTTACTCTGGCTCAGGACCCTGCATTTGTTCCCCTGGAGGCACTGTGCAAGCATCACCCACAGGCTGACTTTCACAGCATTTCCAATGCTCTGCTCCAGCTGGACCCAACTCAGTTCCCATTCCCACTGCTGGGCCTTTGCCCATTCTGGGTTTCCTGCCAGGAGCACTTCACCAAAGCCTCCTCATGGTCAATCTTCCCCAAGTTTAATTCAAATCATCCTTTAAAAGCCAGGGAAGATCTGATTTAAGAAAAGGCCCCAGAGAAAGCCCTGTATGCCATGGGTCCCTCAGGCCCAAACTGGGAGCAGAGGCCCCCAGTTTTGATGCATGGAAACGCAAGGGGCAAATCCCTATTCTGTTTGTCTCAGTATCCGCTAGAAATTGTGCCCCAAACAAGAGGCTTCTGGTGTGAGTTGAACAAAGGACCTTGAAAAGAATGCAAAGGCTCAGGGGAAGGGCCTCTGGGAGAACTGTGCAGGGAGCTAGCAGTAAAGTTATACTGCACTGAGATGAAAACCTATAGAATATTTGTCAGAGTGTTGCCTAAGAAGCTAAAGGATAACTGGATTGGGATGAGATTTCCTTCTTTGTGGTATAGTATTCTATGGCTTCATGTCTCAAAATTGTGTAGTAGAAGCTTGTTTGCCAGGGTTAGCTATTATCCCCATCTCTGGTCCCCAGCTCCACTCAGATCTGAGCTCCTCCCTACCCTAGAGTACGTGCCATACAGCTGGCCGCTCCCTCTCTCTGCCCAGGCAGAGAGGTATTTACCTCACTTCCACCCTTACTTCCTCCGCCAAACCTACTTGCAACTTGGAAAGGGGCAGATGCCATTTGCTCCCTCTCCCAGGGAGATATGGTGGTCCCTCTAATAAGCCTTTCTCCTGTAATAATCTTTCTCCTGTGCCTGCCTGCCTCTGTGTGGTCCCCTGGTATGATCATGGAGGATTCCTACAGTGAGAATTTCCATTGAGCCATCCTGAGAGAAGGTTATTATCATTCCCTATATTCTACCACCTGAAATCATGAGGCTAGACTTGCTTTGCTTCTTCATGAATTCTCATGTGAAAAATATCTGTTCAATTAGGAACATGAACAGACTGCAAATTTCTTCTTAAAGGCCTGAAGAATTGAAAGTTTCATTCCCAAGAAGCAATAAGATTTGGTGTCCAATAGTGAAAAAGAAAACCTGTCCGGATAAATGTAGCCAGAAAACAAACAAACAAACAAAACAACCAATGTGGAGACATCCACTCCTCCCATCTCAACAAAAAAGAGAGAGAGAGAGAGAGAGAGAGAGAGAGAGAGAGAGAGGCGCTCGGTCTCTAAGGATCAGGGTGTAGGTCTTAAGGACATGGGTGCAGCCTCCAGGGAGATAAGAGTCTTCACAGTAAGGGTGGTATTTTCCAGGAAAAGGGACCGGTGATAGGACAGGGACTTCCAAGGAGGCAATGACTTTACAAAAGCAATTTCCAGGATCTTACCAGACCCTTACTTAAAATGGCTCAGTGGCTGCTTCCTAACTATTACCTAACTTCCTGATTGTAGATTTCTCCCACTCTTTCCCACAGCTCCTCTCCTACTCCTCCTTCTGTCCCAATGTCCACTGGGCAGGCTGAATTCCTGCTTTATGTCTGCTATGCAGACTGCTCTCCTCATGCTCTCCTGATTCCAGTTTTCCCAGCTCCAGCACTCCATGCTACCCCTCTTCTCAACTCCTTCTTTCCACTTCTTCCTTCAAGAATCAGACCAATGATTGCCCAAATGTCTTCACTCATATGCAAGAAGCAACTTTATTTATATTGTCAATGAAACACTTTTGGTTTACTTAAGAGTTGATTGTATTTTAAAATAGTTACCGAGCTGGACGCCGGTGGCTCACACCTGTAATCCTAGCTACTCAGGAGGCTGAGATCTGAGCATCACGGTTCAAAGCCAGCCCAGGCAGGAAAGTCTGTGAAACTCTTATCTCCAATAAACCACCAGAAAACCAGAAATGGCGCTTTGGCCCAAGCAGTAGAGCGCTTGCCTTGAGCTGAAGAGCTGAGGGACAGCGCCCAGGCCCAGAGTTCAAGCCCAACGACCGACCAAAAATAAATAAATAAAATAAAATAGTTACTGATTATCATAATCAAGAAAGAAAACTACCAGGTTTATATTTTTTCCTAAATTTTAACCAGACACATAAGATGGCTTCTTTGAATCCTTGTTGTACTCACTATGATGATTGTGAGGTTTTGTTTTTAGCACTCTTGCTGTCTGTTATATTAATTAAAAGCTTCTCAGCAGGTGAACTCTAAAAGCGTTGTAGATTTAGGTCCCTCAAGCCAAAAACTTGGCATCAGTATCTCCAGCAGGATCAGCTTCTTAAATCTGGCCAGTGTAGCTACATTTAGCAGTTTCTAGGTGAACAGGAAATGAACAACATGGAATTGAAGATTTGGGGGGAATTTTGGGTCAGTGATCCACTGTGTGATGTTACTGGCTTCAGGACAGATGTTAAATCCTATCAGTAAGAATAAGAAAAGATGGGCTGGGAAGGTGGCTCAGTGGTAGAGTGCTTGCCTTGCATTCATGAGGCCCTGGGTTCAATTCCTCAGCACCACATAAGCAGAAAAAGCTGGAAGTGGCACTGTGGCTCAAGTGGTAGAGCACTAGCCTTGAGCTGAAGAGCTGAGGGACAGTGCCCAGGCCCAGAGTTAAGGCACCATGACTGGCAAAAAAAAGAATAAGAAAAGAAAATCCACTGACACGATATTCTTTGCCAACAATGCAATCAAAACAGTTTAGTCTCCTGGATCCCTGTGGTTCCCTTATAATTCTACTACTCAGAAAGCTAAATTAATTCAAACTTTTTCTGCAGGTTAGAATGGTTTGAGGGACGGACTCCATCTCCAAGGAAGTTACATCGAAGGTATGGCTCAATGGTAGAGCATCAGCCACAAGCAAGAAACCTGAGCAAGAGTACAAGAAATTGAAATAAAAAGCTGGTACGTACACAATAAATAACTAATAAATAAATAGTTTGGTCTAAATTCTCTTCTGTCATTACTTCAAAATATATTTTGTTGCTGGGCGCCAGTGGCTCACGCCTATAATCCTAGCTACTCAGGAGGTTGAGAGCTGGGATCTCGGTTCAAAGCCAGCCTGGGCAGGAAAGTCCATGAGACTCTTATCTCCAATAAACCACTAGAAAACTAGAAGTGGCGCTGTGGCTCAAGTGGTAGAGCACTTGCCTTGAGCTGAAGAGCACAGGGACAGCGCCCAAGCCCAGAATTCAAGCCCCATGACCGACAAAGAAAAAAAAAAAAAAAATATATATATATATATATATATATGTTGTTGTTGATATGCTCAACTTAAATTCAAAATGCAGTTTGATTCATAATAGGTGTCTGTCTGTCTGTCTCTCTCTCTCTCTCTCTCTCTCTATATATATATATATATATATGTACACATACCTACATATATATATATATATATATATATATATATATGCCTGTTTTAATCTTCAAAGAGTTGTTACTATTTTTTCCAAAAACCAGGATGAAGGAAAGAGGAGAAAAGAGAAAAAAAAGGAAAGGATAGAAGCAGTAAGATTAGACAATGCTGCTAAAGAAAAATGTGATATGGCCTACTGGTGCACAACTATATCTCTGCACTCCGGGGGCTGATAGAAGATCACTCCATTGAGTTCTGTATGGGGTACATTGTGAGTTAAAGGAAACATTGAGCCACATGGCAACAACCTGTCACAAAAACAAATAAGCAATATAACACATCTGTACTGGGAGCACAGACAGTGTCACTCTTAATGGGGCAGGTGAGCAGGAGAAGCCAGCAGGGCTTGGCAGGGAGGACTGGAACCATGAAGGGAAAGGATGGGGGAGGGGAAGGGTGTGGACACAAGCACAAGCTGGGACACTCAGATGGCCACACTGTTTTCCACCAGGCTGGGCCTCAGGTATTCGTAAGGTATGTCCAGGCTCTCATTCCGTGCCTCAATGTCCTTATCCAGCTCAGCCAGCTCCTCCCTGAACTTCCTCAGCACAGCCTTCGCCTCCAGGCTTGAAAAGTACTCTTCAGGGTGCTGGCCCAGAGGAACCTGGGGTGGAGAGAGTACAGCTTAGAGCCTACCATCCCAGACAGTTCGGGAGGGCACACCTCCTTTTGCCTCCATCCTCAAAATCCAGACCTCTGACTCTCACCATAACACACTGGGGTCTGCCCAGGTGCCAAATGATGGTCATCTGGAGACTAGCCAAAAAGGGATTGGGCAGTGTATCCATCAGGGTCTCCATGGTTGCATCCTTGGTGGTTGGCGGGGGCAGCCGCATGGTGCAGGGGGCATTAGGGACCCAAGAGAGCCAATCCAGCTAGAAGAGTGGGGATATAGAGTCAAGAGCTGCTGAGCATGAGAATCCTTAGCCCACCTGCTCACAGCCCTTTCCTGACTCCAACCCAAATTCCCAGATGTCTCTGCTGGGACATACCTGGCCCAAGTGGACAGAAGAGTGCTGGCCAGTGCAGGTGAAGATGCACATGGTGACAAACTGGCAAGCCTGGGCCCGAGTCTCCAGAGATGTGGGAAACCCTACAAGAGGGGGTTCCAGTTATGATGCCCACCCAGCCCCCAGGCTCAGCCAAGGGGCAGAGCAGAGAGAGCAGGCACAGGCAGAACAGTGATGACAAAAGACACCACTAACTCTCAGCCATTGTGGAATTCCACATGAGAATAGGTGGGGCAGGAAGCAGGAAGAGGCCTGCTGCTGGGCTCCCCATCAGTGGGGTGCTGCTGCTGGCTCACACACTCAAGGATGCGAATTGCTCAGGTGTTTAGTTACATCTCCTTGGTAGCCACAGAGGAAATACTGACACCATGGCAATGGGCAAATGCTACAAGTTAGGACTTCTTCTGGAGAGCCTGATGGGAAGCACTTAGGAACAATGCTATCACTGTAGTTAGTAAGGACTTTGAGGGTTCTCCTAGAGGTTGGCAAAGCTTCTGGAAAGAACCCTAGAAGTAGAGTGGATCCCAGGAAGGAATTTTAGAACCCAGGAGAAGGTCATCGACTACCTCGGTCCTGGGCACCTTGCAGGCCAGTTTCAGTGATCTCTCGACACCAGTGCTGCAGCTCATGGTCCTCTCTCACAGCCGCATCCGTCTTATAATAGAGATCCAGAATGCCCTCCACATACCTGCCAGGCAAGGGCCAGAGCACGAGAGCTGAAGCCCTCTGCTCTTGCCCACTGGCCAGTTCTGCAAGTCCAACTTCCCAACCCAGACACAGAGCCCTTGTTCTCCTAAGCCTTCTTCTCCTTCTCCCCACCTCCCCCTGCCCTGTGTTCCCTCTCCCCTCACCGGTGGATGACTTCCCACAGCCGCAGAGCATCTTGAGCATAGTAGGATGACTTGACATCCAGGAGGCCTCGCTCTTTCAGGTCATCAGGGGGGCAGAAGGAGCTGTAGGTCACCAGGTCTCCAGCTCGTTTGACTACATCTATGTGGCCGCCCCCACCTGTACTCACCATCTAAGGAGCAAGGAGGGCCAGAGTCAGGCAAATTGGCTTCCCTTAGAGCAGAGCCAGAAGGGAGAGTGACCTCCCCATTTTCTGTCCCCTTACCTGGTCAAATACTCCACTTTCAGAGACTAGCCTATTTCTGGCCCGGAGGTTGATTTCCATGGTGTATCGCAGGTGAGGAAGTAGAAGCTAGAAAGGAAAGAACAGAGAACGGCAAAATGAGAACAAGTGTAAGACAGAACCTTGGAGAACAGAATTTTAAGGGAGTAAAAGCACAAGGCTCTTAGAAAAGCACAGACCTGAGGGTCAGGGGATCTCAACACCAAATTTACCAGAGATGTGCATCAGTAAGTTTGTTCTACAAGAACCTGTGTGCGGGGCTGGGAAGGTGGCTCAGTGGTAGAGCGTTTGCCTTGCATGCCTGAGGCCCTGGGTTCGATTCCTCAGCACCACATAAGCAAAAAGAAAAAAGCCGCAAGTGGCGCTGTGGCTCAAATGGTAGAGCACTAGCCTTGAGCTGAAGAGCTGAGGGACAGTGCCCAGGCCCAGAGTTCAGGCCCCAGGACTGGACCAAAAAAAAAAAAAAAAAAAAGAATCTGTGTGCATTATGATTATTGAACAATGCTATTGTCCTTTTCTTTCCATATACTACTCAGAAGCTTATCCTCTACCTTTGCCTACTCCCTTAGGAGCTTGAGATAGACTTTTCCTGACCTCCTCCTTCCTGTATAATGGGAATGTCATGGGGCTAGGAAGGTGGCTCAGTGGTAGAGTGCTTGCCTTGCAAGCCAGAGGCCCTGGGTTCGATTCCTCAGCACCACATGAGCAAAAAGAAGAAAGCCGGAAGTGGTGCTGTGGCTCAAGTAGTAGAGCGCTAGCCTTGAGCTGAAGAGCTGAGGGACAGCGCCCAGGCCCAGAGTTCAGGCCCCATGACCGGACCAAAAAAAAAAAAAATGGGAATGTCACATGTATACTTTATATCTGCTGACACATCATATCTATCTCATCCACAACAGGGCTTAGAGGAATAGGCCTGTAATAATACCAGCATTCAGGAAGAAGCAGGAGAATCAGAAAGTACTGGCCAGGCTGCACTACATAGTTGAAAAAAGTCTCAAAAAACACTATTCTTTCCTTCTTGTACATGGCCCTATGATATTCTGCTTCATGGGGAGCATCATCATTCCCATTGAGAGGGTATGATCTAACCCCGTCTGCCTCCAGAGCATCATGTCCTCATGCTTAGCTTGTGCCCCCAAAGAAGCCCAGCCCATTCCAGCATCTTGGTGCATGGACCCCCTCATCATCGCTTCGGCAGGCTCCTCATAGTCTGGTTCTAGTGTCCATCTCTTCCAAGTATCCCTCTTCACAGCGCCACCTAAACACACAATCACATCATCTTGCTCCAATTCTCAGCACCTGTCTCACCCTGGCCAATACCTTGAATTTCAAGGTATTGAATTGTCCTCAGCCTGAAATACCTGTGTCTCAGCTCTCCTTGAGAGAGTATAAAGGTAATAAAGGTATTACCTTTATTTTCTTTTTTGCCCTTACTGGAGATGAAAAACTCAAAATATCAGGGCTTTCTTGATAGATGCAGGTGTTACCACGGGCATCTAGCATTCTTTCTGTGTGGAGGCATACAGTACATACACATTTGTTAGTCATTCTGGACTTTTGAAATCCAGATCTTGTGATTGCTAGGAGATGCTCCCTTCCACAGCCGCCACTCCAGCCCTTTTTTTTGGGGGGGGGGGGGAGGGGAAGGGGGAGGTCCTGTTGTGGAGCCTAAACTCTGGGCCTGGGCGCTGTCCCTCAGCTCTTCAGCTCAAGGCTAGCACTCTACCACTTGAGCCACAGCACTACTTCCAGCTTTTTTCTTTTTGCTTATGTGGTGCTGAGGAATCAAACCCAGGGCCTCAGGCATGCAAGGCAAGCGCTCTACCACTGAGCCACCTTCCCAGCCCGCATCTAGCCCTTTTTTGTATGTTTATATGTGTGCCAGTACTAGAGCTGGAACTCAAGGCCTCAGCGCTGTCCCTCAACTTTTTCCTTGAAAGGTTTGCAATCTACTACTTGAGCCACAGCTCTACTTCTAGCTTTTTAGTGGTTAACTGGAGATAAGGATCTCATGGCCTTTCTTGCTTAGGCTAGATTCAAATTTCAATCCTCAGATCTCAGCCTCCTTTGTAGCTAGGGTTATAGGTGTGACCTACCAGCCCATGATACACTGGTTATTTCTGAGGTAGAGTCTTACTTCTTGTCCCAAACAGAGGCCTGGAACATCATCTTGCTATTTACCATTTCCCACTATAGCTGGAAGGATAGGTGTGAAACATTGTGCTTATCTTTAAGAAGAATCTCAAAGAGTTTTCTGCCCAGGCTGGTTTAGAATTACAAACCTCCTAATCTCAGCCTCCTGCATAACTAGGATGACACTGCATTCAACTGTTGACCGAAATAGGTCTTGTGAACTTTCTGTCCAAGCTGTTCTTGAGCAACCATCATCCCAATCTTATCCTCCCAAGGAACTATAACTACAGAACTGGCCAGCAGCACTTAGCTCTGATACACATTCTTACTAGGCATAAACTTTGAGCTGATAGACTATAATCTACCCAAGATGCTCTACTTTTCCTAAGCCCCTCTAACTGGAATGTGTAACTATTCTGGACGCCTTCAAAGACTGCTGAAAAGACTCTTCTGTGTTACTTTCATGAGACTGGTGGATCTGCATTATTTTCCTTTATCTTTATGAGTTGTGTGAATATCTGTGTTTTATAAATGAAGAGAATAAGAGTTTTGACTCATTTCCCTTAGAATCATTTTCATCCCCACGGGAAGTCGCATCACCCATAGAAAGTGAAAGTCAGGTCACCTCACACTTCCCTGCTCTCTTGCCTTCCACAGATATACTGTCCCTAAAGAAGCTCTCCTGAGAGGACATCGAGCAGGCTGTGTGAGGGGGCAAAGAGACAAGCTGACAGAAGACAAGGAATAAGCTGGTACCTTGTAGACCGGATGTATCGTCGGAAGACACCTCATGGTGGCCACAGCAAAGACCTCAGCCATCAAGTGACCCCTCAGAAGATGGGACTGCAGCTCATGAAGCTGAAAGTCACAGCTGCGCACCCAGCATTTGGCCAGGAGCCACACGACTGGGGGATCCGTGGGCAGGAAAATTGGGGGTGGGGTGGTTCCGATTTTTGGCAGTTCAAGCTGGAGCAAGGATAAGAGTGGAAAGGAAGAAGTTGGAGGAGGGCTGAGTGCCAGAGGCCCAGCCATTGCCCTCTCCTGCACCTGTCCACTCTCCTTTGCTTCTCCAAAGTTGCCTGGCTCTCTCCTTTTCACTGCAGCTGCCCGGGCCAGCTGCCATTTCTCCCCATGGTCTCCCGCCATTCACTGTGGTGTGCTGCACAGGGCAGACCTGAGTGCCTTCAGCCTCTGCAGGAAGTGAGCCTCTACCACCTCCACCAGCCTCTGTCTCCCTTTCAGTACCCTCAGTATGGCAAAATAACTCCTTGCTTACTTCATTCTACATTCCTGTGAAGAAATCTCAGGTCCTCCCTGAGCTTCAATCTGACGCTGCACAAAGCACTGGGTTCCAGGTTTAAGCATCCTACAGCTCAAATGTGCACAGACTACCCCCATTCCTGAAGGTACTATCTCAGGTGATCCCAGCACCTCCCATAAACTTAGCATGAGACCCCAGTGCCCAGAGGAAAGACTCCTTCAATTCATTCTGAATACAACTCACACCTACGGTACCCACAACATCTTCCATAAGAACCTTCCCTTGGTCACCATGTTTCTACCCAGCTTAGCTTGGTTAATGCCAGCTACCTCAGCTCACATTATTCTCTCATAACCTGTCCAGCTGTTCACTGACAATCTGACTTTTATACCTCAGCCTCTTTGCCCAACCTATCCTGTCCTTCAGGTTAGGTCCTAAGTATTCCTGCTTATTTTAATCCTGATGCTAATCCATGGACCTTTCCTATGTTGTCTGTCCTCAGAATAATACACACCGTGTGTGTGTGTGTGTGTGTGTGTGTGTGTGTGTGTGTGTGTGTGTATGCATACAGATACAGATAGATGTCTCTCAATCACTTACACAGACTTAGTCTTTCTCTCCATGCAGGTGGAAAACCCTCAAGAATTACATTTAGCTCCTTTCCCCCTGTAAATGCCTCCTGCAGTACCTTAGCAAACTGCTTATGCTGGGAGTGAGAGTGCTCACTGAACTTGGATGGGGCAGGCTGACTGGGAAGACCACCATGGTAGAACAGAACTCCGGGGGCCTCTCACCTGGATGGCCATGGGTAAGAGTTGCCCATCAGGCTGCAGTTTCAGCAGGACCAGAGGGGCAGCCAGGAACTGCTGCCTAAACTGGATGACATTGGTCTTGATCCCATCCAGCAGGGAGAAGTCAGCTTCAAACAGTGTCCCTCCCTGGACGAGAGAGAGGGCAAGGACTACTGTCAGCATCAAGCATCTCCTTCCCACCCTGACTCCCCAAATGATTACAAGAGAGAAAATGGCTAGCTTGTCTCCACCATCTCCTTCTGGTGATGTGGACTGTGACATTAGTATCACCTCATTCTGAAGCCATATCCATCTGAATTAGGCCCAGTGTCAGAGAAGAGGGAATAGATGATCAGAGAGCTTGGCTAGCTTGGCTACGATCCCAGAGCTTACAACCACAGAGGCAGGATTTGAATCCAAGTCTGTTGAACCCTACATGGATCTAGATTTGTCCCCAGAACCCCCATGTTCATACCTGGAGCTCCTTCTCCAGCTGGGCCTGCAGTTCCTCCATCCCAGGAGGAAACACCAGGCGAGCAGGAAAACTGACACAGCGCCTCAGCAGCATGGGGTTGGCGCCATTGAGGAACTGGTACCCAAAGAATGCATCCTTCTTCCAGGAGTTTCGAACCCGTTCTAAGGATGGCATGTTAACTGTGCTGAGGTATCCAAGCTCCTGGTCCTTCCAACCCCCACCAAATCATCCCCACCTGAGCCCATCCTGACAGAGACACTCAAACCTCTGCTCTCCATCCCCAGCTTTTTCAAATTCCCTGATTCGAGATGGATTCGGGGAATATGGGAAGTACTGGGGTGGCAGAACTGACCAGCCAGCTTTCCGTAGCTGCTCTTGAAGACACAGTCGAAGTCATCAGGATTATTCCAGGAAGCCATAGCATTTTTAGGCAAATTGAAAATTAAGTTTGCCAGCCTGCAGGAAGTATGTGGTATGTTAGAACCTGACATCACAGCCACAGGCACCTGTCATGGACTAATCCAACCCTGTGCAGCCCAAAAGCCCACCAGGAGGACACCTCCCTCTCACACCAGCTGCCCTTGCTCTCACCCTACAGCCAGAGAAGTATCGAATTCTATTTTCTTGTCCTCCAGAAATCTCTCATCAGCGGGGAGGTCAGATAACTTTTTCCCAGCCACAGTCAGGATTAAACCATCCTTCCAGTTGCCCCACCTGGGCAAGAAAGAAACCATTGCATTAGTCCCCCAAAAGGGGGACTAATGTGGGATCACTTAGCTGGGTTCAGAGGGAAGGGCTGACCGGTATAGCTTCATTCTTTCCTGCAGTTCCTCTTCCCTGTGTTTTGTGAACAGATGCTGGGGATCTTCAACCACTGTGTGGCCTGCAATGGAAAAGGGAGCATGATGGGAAATCTGCTGAAGGCTTCTCCCAGTGCCTGCCAGGTGTGTCTCTTCAGCCAGTCCTTCTAACTACCACATGACCTGCAAGGTTCATTCTAGGATCTCTGCCTGCAACTATAGCAGATGGGCAAGAATATTCTTTAACAACTCCTGGTGAACTTCTGCCCTCTGGATGCTAGCTGTATCCTCTGTACCTGCTTCCTCACATAAACACCCATGAGCTTCCTGTGTCTCTTCACAAGCACACTCCACCCACTCACCAGTGCCCTCTGGAAGGGTCAGGATGCCACTGCCTTGCACCCAGCGGTAACAAGGAAACCTGTACTCTGCTCCTCCTTCTCCAGGGCCCTGAACAGAGATCCAGTTGCAGAACCAGGCGTCATCCTGGAGAAGGTGCCGTTTTTGCAGTTTCACAAACAGCAGTGGCCCAAGGTACTCTGACACATCCACCTTGAACTCTTCCTCCTGTGGATGACATTAGTTCTGTATAGGCAGCGCCCTCTGCATGAGGAGCTGGAGATGAATCCTGCTTCCATTGAACCTCAGGAAAATGGACAAGAAGAAAGGCAGAAAGAGACAGGGAGTGCACATGCAGCATATGGCCCCCTGACCAAGTCCCAGTACCAAGTATCTCAGCCCAGACTGAGGACAGAAGATGGACAGGTGCACCCCTTCCTTCATCTTCTTCCCTATAGTCATTCTGCCAAGTGCTGGGCCAGGCACTTGGAGTGACTCACAGAGTCTGAGACAGTGTTGACCAACTACAGCTGAGACCCTGCCAAGCCTGAGGCCTGACAAGGACCTCTCCTCTGTGCTATCCTCTGGGATATTCCACTCAAGGAGAAACCTAGAGGTGGGGCTGGGAAGGTGGCTCAGTGGTAGAGTGCTTGCCTTGCATGCTTGAGGCCCTGGGTTCGATTCCCCAGCACCACATACGCAAAAAGAAAAAAGCCGGAAGTGGCGCTGTGGCTCAGGTGGTAGAGCGCTAGCCTTGAGCTGAAGAGCTGAGGGACAGCGCCCAGGCCCAGAGTTCAGGCCCACTACTGGACCCAAAAAAAAAAAAAAAAAGAAAGAAAAGAAAAGAAACCTAGAGGTGAGCAATGGCCTAACCAAGAAGAGTGAGAGCAAGGAAAAATGAGAAGAGAAAAAGACTGCCAGATAGAGGCTGTGGAGCTAAGAGATGAAGCCACCTCATGGCGCATGAGACAGAGCACCAGGTCTGGGAAGACAGCTGGACCAAGAGTCCCCAAGGTTAAGCCAAAGACTTTGGAGCAAGAGCCATTGAAATGTTTTAAGTAGCACAATGTTTTAAAGGCAGGAATGTTTTGGGGAAAGTTGGTTCTGATTTAGAAGGCACCAGGCCAGTTAGGAGACTCATTGCAGGCCACAGAGGTCATTAGGGAAAAGAGGCCAATTGTACAGGAAATGAAATTGTTTGAGCTTACTCCATCCTTAGTCAGGTGGAGGTGAAGGAGGAGAGGCATGGGAGAGGTAGGGTAAAGCTCCTTTCCGGGTGCACTTTTGAAGTGTTCATGACACAAGCATCTGTATCTGCAGATATAGGAAAAGGCTAGGTTGGTGATGGGAATTTGGGACCT
This sequence comes from Dipodomys spectabilis, assembly GCF_019054845.1. Lineage (NCBI taxonomy): Eukaryota > Metazoa > Chordata > Mammalia > Rodentia > Heteromyidae > Dipodomys > Dipodomys spectabilis. The sequence goes on from NW_024871253.1 coordinate 1,946,047, forward strand.
GTGAAAGGGGAAAAGAAAAATTCCAGGACTGATTTAGAACAGCAGATAGATGTGAGCAGAGAAAAATGTCCTGAATTTGGGAGTTTTCAGATTTTGTCTTCTTCCTCCCACCCTTTCCTCTTCCTACCCACTCCACCCCAGGTATAAAGCTCCCAAGCACAGAAGTCTTGCACCATAGATTTGTAAACAGCACCCTTTAAAATACATAGGAAGTGGCCAGGTCCCAATGGCTCATGTCTGTAATTCTAGCTACTCAGGAGGTTGAAATCAGAGGATCACAGTTCAAAGCCAGCTCGAGCAGGAATATCCATGACACTTTTATCTACAATAAACAACTCAGAAAAAGCCACAAGTGGGACTATGGTTCAAGTGGTAGCCTTCAGCAAAAGACGTTCAGGGAAAATACCCAGGCCCAGAGTTCAAGCCTGAGGATCCAATATATGTATACATATTATATTACATACACATTTATATATTATATGTATATATTATGTGTATATTATTATACATATATATATGAAAAGGCTCATAACTTTAGAGACAAGAGAACTGTGGGGAGTGAGGAGTGTAGAAGAGCTCCCCCCTCCCCAAATTCCTAGGAGGCCAGTTGGCAGAAAGTGAGTGATTACCACTTGCCACCATCTGCCCTAGAGCACTTTATCCACATCTGGAGCCACCTTGAGCCAGGTGCCACCTTGAGCCAGGTACATAAGCCCTCCACTGAGATGGAGAGCCACTTCCAAGCTGGGACACTTCCCGTGAATTTGATCCAGAGGCGCAATACATCACACACAGCTCCTGCAACTTACCTTGCCCCTGAACGGTCGTAGCAGGTCCCCAAGCGCAGCCTCACCATGCTGACCGACCAGCCACAGATGCACCTTGTTTATGGAGCCCGCAGCCAAGGAGACACCGGTAGAGATACGGATGGAGTAGACAACCATCTTGCTCAAAGATGTTTCTATGTCTGAAAGTGAAGGAGGGTGGCTGTGCTAAATAACGTAGCTGAGTCCCCGCCCTCTCTGATGACTTGCTTGGGGTCTGGTGTGTGTGGCATGCATCCAACCAACCCCGCCTAGCAATGTGCAGGGGCCCCAGCTCCATCAGCCTCGATTCTGCCCCAGCACAAAAGGTGGGGCCCTGGCCAAGGAAGAACTGCCAATCACTATCTTGATGGGAGCAGGATGGGAAGGAAAATGAGAGTATTTGTGCAGAAAATATGGGAGAAGGTGTCCATACCTGTAAACAAGAACCACTGAAAATGGTTGATATTGGAACTGACTGAAATATGGGGGATGACTGGGAACTTCCTCCAATTATATACACACCAGAGTTCCAAATTGTTTCTTCAATGGCAAAGAACAAGTTCAAAGTTTTAGTAGAGGGTGAAGTGGGCATAGATACATTAATACGTCTCTGAATATTAATATTTATGTGTTCTATATTACAATATAGACTTCCCATTGGTGCACAAAGATGTCCCTTGTTATTTAGAAAGGTTTTAGTGTTTAGTTCTAGGATAATAAACTCTAGATTACAAGTAGACATGTAGGTTAGTACCAATCTTTTGATGGAACTTTTTTTGTATTGTAGAAAGGAGTAGTTATCATTTCATAAGTTGGGTAATGAGTACATCTCTTGTTGGACAATGTCACCCCTTCCTTCCCTTTCCCCATGCTACTTTTTTTGCAGAAAGAGATGAAACTCATTATCCTGGCACTGCTGGCTCACATCTGTAATCCTAGCTACTCAAGAGGTTGGATCTAAGGATCACAGTTCAAAGCCAGCCTCGGCAGGAAAGTCTGTGAGACTTATCTCCAATTCACCACTAGAAAACTGGAAGTGCCACAATGGCTCAAAGTGATAGAGTTCTAACTTTGAGCAAATGAACTTAGGAACAAGACCCAGGCCCAAAGTTCAAGCCCCAACAGAAAGGAGAGAGAAAGAGAGAGAAGAAAGAAAGAAAGAAAGAAAGAAGAAAGAAAGAAAGAAAGAAAGAAAGAAAGAAAAGAAAGAAAGAAAGAAAGAAAGAAAGAAAGAAAGAAAGAAAGAAAGAAAGAAAGACAGAAAGGAAGGAAGGAAGGAAGGAAGGAAGGAAGGAAGAAAGAAAGGAAGGAAGGAAGAAAGTTGTAAAGTTATACAAGGTG